>NC_142641.1:15000-1265000 GCF_053813885.1 Theobroma cacao
CACCGTGAAATGGGCTCGCAACTTGCCAAGAAAAGGGAGTACATCAGTCAGATCCTTCTTTGTTCTACCCTTTCAGTAATTTTTGAAGCACTTTTGGTGCATACTTGTGGCAATTTGAAACGTGTGAATAGATATAACTATCGCCTGTTTGTAATTTTTTTTGAAAATGTAAAATTGAAAAATGTAAGCAAATAGTTAAAAATTGAAAATTGTAATTTTCTTTTTTGTGAAAATAATGTACGAAGAACAAAATTAACAATTGAATGGTTTAGTGATGGGATTAGGGGTAGTACCTAGTCTTTGGCATTTGAAGAAGATTTAATTTAGACATGCGTTTTGCATAATAGTTTGTTTTGGGATTTGATTTTGCAGAATTGTGAGAGGAGACTTAATACCTCTGATATTTGTGAATGATTTTTTTTGATGTTCTGCTCTGTGTTGTTTTGTGCTTTTGATTCTTATTTGTGAATAAATTCATGAAATTGATTGTAATATATATTCTCACACATTAACCAACAAATCTCAC
This sequence comes from Theobroma cacao, assembly GCF_053813885.1. Taxonomy (NCBI): domain Eukaryota; kingdom Viridiplantae; phylum Streptophyta; class Magnoliopsida; order Malvales; family Malvaceae; genus Theobroma; species Theobroma cacao. Next base: position 15,527 of record NC_142641.1, read on the forward strand.
GCTCTCAAAGGCCAAAAGGATGAAAAATAACACAAAACTTCATGAGCACCCCATTAAAAGTGATGAAAAAGCAGTTTATATTATTGGAAATTTGAAATTCCACTTTTATTTTCTATTAGATATATATTTGCCTCTTTGATTCTAATTTATAAAAAGAATTAAATCAGATGCAAAAGTGTAATTAAATATAAACAAATAAAACTAAGCAGTTTCGTCCAACAGGAAAAAATAAAAAAATAAAAGAAATCTTTTTTAATTACTGTGGTTTTATGTTTGCTATCTCAATTAGCATTTTTCCAGGCCCATGTTTATACAAGGTAATGGGTTGGGTTCAGATCCTTTAACCAATTCGCTCATAGCCTCCAGGTGTAAAACAAAAAATTCCCTAACCAAAACGCAAACCTAAACCCCAAACCCTCCCCTCCCCACAAAGCCTACAACAACCAGCACCACCATACCCAGCAGAGAGCAACGATGACCTCTTTTTCAAATCCCTTCTCTTCTAATTTCCTCGGTAAACTTATCTTTCTGTCGTGCTCTTTTCTTCTGAATATTACAAATCGCCCCATATTTGTTTGAATTTTTAAATATACTTTGCGCCTCTAAATCTGTGTTTTTTGTGTTCTTGTTTCTGGGTTCTTCATTTTATCCAGGATGGTGCATTGGGTTTTCTTGTCAAGGTCTGGGTATTGCGTTTTGGAGGATTTGTTGATGATGGTGCTTTGAAGTAAGGATTTTGATATCTGGCTATGATTCTATTTTGTGAAAGTTCTGTATGAGTTGGTGTTCTTTGTACAGTTTCATGTGTCTGGGATTCTCTATTTTGTTAAATGGGTGAACAAGATTTTTGATACATTGGTGTTGTATATCATATGGGCATAGGCTTCGGTCTGAGAAGATAACAGAACATGTTATCTCTGCAAGCAATTCGCAGATTAGAAGATGTTATCTCTGCAAGCAATTCGCAGATTTTGTCATGCTGCTTCCATTGCATCAACCACTGATACTTTTGCAGTTGTATCGAAGCAACTTCCAAGTAAAATACCTTTACAAGAAAGTGCCCTCTCCAAACTTAAAGCTGAGAGAGACCCTGATAAGCTATTCATTTTATTCAAGGCTAATGCCCACAATAAAGTTGTCATTGAGAATAGGTTTGCATTTGAAGATACAGTTTCTCGATTAGCTGGGGCTCGCCACTTTGATTACATTGAGCATTTGCTTGAGCACCAGAAAACTCTTCCACAAGGCAGGCGAGAAGGCTTCATTATGAGGATTATAATGTTGTATGGAAAGGCTGGGATGATAAAGCATGCGCTTAATACTTTTTATGATATGCATTTGTATGGATGTGAGAGAACTGTTAAGTCTTTCAATGCTGCACTTAAGGTTTTGATTCAAACTCATGATATAAGAGCTATTGAGGCATTTCTTAGTGATGTTCCACAGAAATTCAATGTTGAATTGGATACTTATTCTGTCAATATAGTTGTCAAGGCATTTTGTGAAATGGACTTCTTAGAAAGAGCTTATTTGGTTATGGTAGAGATGGAAAAACTGGGAATTAGGCCAGATGTCATTACCTATACAACACTAATATCAACTTTCTATCAAAAAAATCGATGGGAGATTGGCAATGGGTTGTGGAATCTTATGGTGTATAAGGGGTGCAAACCTAATCTTACAACTTTTAATGTCAGGATTCAGTATTTGGTTAATAGGAGACGGGCATGGCAAGCTAATGATTTGATGCGTTTGATGCGGAAAATCGGGATTGTCCCTGATGAGGTTACATACAATTTGGTAATTAAGGGGTTCTGCTTGGCTGGTTATCTTGAAATGGCTAAAAGGGTTTATTCTTCTCTAGAATTTTGCAGGGAGTATAGGCCTAATATTAAGATTTACCAGACAATGATTCATTATCTTTGTAAGGGAGGGGACTACAATTTGGCCTATACAATGTGTAAAGACTGTATGAGAAAGAATTGGTTTTTGAATGTGGATACAATTCGTTCACTGCTTGAAGGTCTTATAAAAAATGGCCAACTGGGTAAGGCTAAGATGATAATGAAATTGGTTAGGAGTCGAGTACCTCCTTTTTCTTCAACTCAATTGGATACTTTGCAATCCGTATTGTCGAGGACTTAAATCAAGATGATGGATTGAGAAGGGACCGGTTTGATCAATGTAAAAATACTGTTTAAAAGAAGCTAGTTTTTGTTTTACTCCATTCAGTTATAGTTCCAAAAACTAGTTGGATATAGATTTTTATGATTAATATCAAGGCAAAGGCTGATCCCATTTTTGTTCAATTAATTTGTGGAACCGTCTCAATAAGTCCGTGATGAATGAAAATCTAATATATAGCAGAAATCTTTATTCTTGTAAGTTGTCATGCAACTACTCCCTCTCATGATTTGTATTGTTCTCACTTCTTTGCATGTGGAGCTCTTATAGTTGCAATTTTTATTTTCTTCTGTACAATAAAAGATGTTTGTTAACTGTTTTGCAATTTCATTTTCCTCTCTATGAAGCATGCCTTAGGTGTTAAACATTCCATAAACATGAATTATTATCAGCACTGCAGCGTTATCCCTGCTGGAATGGAAGCTTTGTAACGCTGCAGCACTGGGGAGTCAGCGCTGCGGCATTGTCTCTGCGGGGAAAGGGGGCTTTTCAGCGCTGCAACGCTGGGCAATGAGTGCCGCAGCGCTGCAGCTGCTGGAATTGGTTCCTTCCCAGTGCTGCGGCGCTGAAGCCTTGGCGTTGCGGCACTGAGACTTCTGTTTTTGGGAGCTTGTAGCTCCTTTAGAGCGCTGCAGCGCTAGAGGGGTAGAGCTGCGGCGCTGAAACTTCTGGACGTTCCTACTTCCACCTGCAAAATAAATCAAATATTGAGAAAATCAATCAATCAATAGAAAATAGTAAGAAAACACTTAAGAGCTAACATAACATAGCAAAACTGAAAATTAACATACTTAAAATTAGTGCGAATGTGAATTATAAACTTCATGCACTTGAAAAGGACACAGCAATTAACTAAATTTAACAAAGACTACCATAAGTGCAAAAGGAAAATGAGAGAGAGATTAGAGACTTGGGTTGCCTCAAGTAGCACTTGCTTTAAAGTCTTCAGTCAAACTTTTCGAAAGCTCATTGAGAGTTGGCAAGATGAATAATTGAGCGTTGAGGATCAACATTCCCTCCAAAATAATGTTTCAGACATTGCCCATTAATTTTGAATGTTTCATTTGTCTTGCTATCCATCACCTCCACAGCATCATGCAGAAAAACTTTTAATACGACAAAAGACCCTGACTATCTTGATTTTAATTTCCCCAAAAATAATTTTAAACAAGAATTATAAAGTAACACAAATTGATCGGGTTCAAAGCTTCATTCTACTATCTTCCTATCATGCCCTTGTTTTGTTTTCTCCTTATACAATTTGGCATTCTTGTAAGCTTGAAGGCGAAATTCATCAAGTTATAGATTTCGATTGAATAGTAATAATGAACTTTTTGTGTAAATAACAGATCGATTTATAATAAGGTTTTTTTTCTTTTTTTTTTTGTTAAAAAAAGTGCATCGTGGCTCAAGTCTAATATCTCCTTTACCCATATATAATAAAATTTTTATAAATTAATGCTCAATTAATTAATAATCTCAATTAAATAATATTTTAAATCAATATTGAATTAGAACCAATGTGGTAAATTAAAATTTATAAGATAATAAAATTTAAAAAAACAAATAAATTTTATTTAATATATAAATTAATAGTTTCTTTAGGCATCAAAAATATATATATACTTGACTCTACTAATAAATTTTTATAAAATATAACTCTAATGTTAAAGATTATGTTGCCACAAGTTAAGTACAAAAGACTTTCAAGTTCCCTAGGTAGCTACATTATTTTATTATCTCAAACTGCCACTAGGGAATGATTTTAATAAACGGAAACATTTAAATTAAGAATTAAATCAAAGTTAGATACATGCATGATCTAGAGGCAATCCACTAAAATTTGAGATACAGGACATTTCACTTGGGCTGAGTATTTTCAGTTTTCACCAATTACTTCCGTGTTCCATTTCATGGATTACTTTTCAGTCTCCCAAGTTTGTACCACCTTTTTCAGTTCCCAAGTTTGTACTTAAGATCAGTCAGAAACTTGGGAGGGTAGCAAAAAGTCCCATATAAATAGAAAGTAACACCAAAGTTGCTCAAGCCTGCTTCACTATATCATCATTTCTGGCTTTAAGTTATCAAATCACAACCAAAGTATTCTGTTCCCAGTATACAGTGTGGCATGACCAATACAAAGGAGAGGGTAGAAGCAGTTGGCAATTACAGCAGGACGCCCTTGGAGTTTCGCCAAGCCTTGAATTTGCTTCAGCCGTCAGTCCTTAGATGTTATAACAAGCAACCCCAACGCTCCGATTAGAATATACTGCAATGAAAGAACCGAAAGGAAGTCGTTACGAAGAAAAAATACTCTACAAGACTATCATTAATGTCCCCACATATTATGGAACTTCTAACTGCCCGTAATCTTGGAATCGTTGTAAAGTGTTCCAAAACCATAAACAGTGGTTATTAAACTAGGCCACCTTCCACCCTAATTTCTGATACAAATAAACGTGAGATTAAGGTGATTTGAATGAAAGGGGAACTGTTTTTGGTTTTTGATGCAACAGTGATGCAAAGAGCAGAACAGAAAAGGGGGAATCCCCAAAAGTAACCCCGAAAATTATGAATCAAATAATGTTCTTCAGCACGATAGGATATTGGCTTTCTAGTTCAAGCAAACCACATCATATAGAAAACAAACCTTGATAATTGGCTTTTCAGTCATGATTATGGTCACCCAGCCAACATAAGGCAAGAACCTGCAATTAAAGTAAGCAATTAGAAACTTCTTTTTTTCAACAAAATGGTACAACACCCCTTTGCTTGAAACATGTATAGATTATTTAACTGAGCTGTTCAAACCCAAATCTCATGCTTGCAAAGGTCATATCTGTGACTCCTAAAAAACTACATAAAGGTACAATGCCAAAAACATTAAGGATGTGACACATACTAATATCTGAAACTTGGTTCAAGTCTTTCCCAGAGTATAACACATCATTTTCATGGACTGACATCACTGGCTGCTAACATGCTTTCCAATCCAAACACTAAAGAGAAATCAACTCCCACCCCAATTTTTACCTCACCACCAAAAGAAAGCCAGTTCTCTAAGGAGGACAAATTCTCCTCTAGAATCCACATTCCTCACCTAACACTAAGAAATTGACTTTCCAGTATGCAATTTAGAGCGTGGTACTGTACTTAGAAATACTACTGAATCAAATTTCAAAAGAAAGTAACAGTAATTCACACAATATATATGTCCCAAAATGCCCTGTGTCCAGACAAGCATGTGCGTGTGAAATTCTTAGACATGCCATGATATTTGAAGATGACCAAAACGAATAACCAATAATTTTTGTTAAACAACTTTTTTGTACACCAAAAAAAAAAAGGTTGACCGCTAAAGGCTTTACCCCACAGCTCTGCCCATGATATGGTGCCGTTGAAGCCAGAGCTGACCTTGAGCATATAATAGCCTGTCATCCCCATAATTGTTGTCTCCTGAAAATGCTCAGTTAAAGGAAAAACATTAAAATACCAAACAATGCAATTGTGACAATTCCTAACAAATTTTAATTGTTATTCAAAGAAGCTGTCACCTTTGGTGAGGACATCAACTTCTCCAGTATCTTCCCTTTCATGGACCTACAATAACATCAAATATCAAGATTCAACAGATGCCAAAACCATGTTCATTGATAAATCTCAAATTAACACAACAGGGTTCCTCTTGTCTCCTTATATAATTAACAAAAAAAGAAAGATAGCAAAGAAACTTTGTCAGGCATAAAACAGTTTGAAGAAAACTAAAGTCCCAAGAAACAACTAGGTCATAAGAGTCAAGAAAGGTCATTATGTCCAACAGCTAGTTCCAATGTGAAGATCCACAAGGAAGCATTGACCCTAAGTAATGCTTTACTACACAGGTGTGGCAGGCTATAATTGCAAGAAAAATTTCAAACCATGATAATTTTGACAGAACATAATTCTACAAAATAGAAATGTAAATTTAGGAGCAATTGCATGTTAATGATCATAACTGACAAAGTTGGAAAAATCATACAATTCCATGAGGGAAACAAGAAAACAATTAATAAAGCTCACAAAATTTTCAAAAAGATATGAATCCCAGATAAATAAACAAAGAAACAGAGAAAGATACAAAACAAACAAATAACAGTACAACAACAAACACAATGAGTTCAGATTGGCATGAGCTGATGCAATATGATTAATATCATCATCCAAGAAATCATCATTTTTTCAGAGTTGAATTACATTTGCTGCAATTTACACTTGCATAAAGAATATGTGATCTCAAATTATTATTATTTTTCTAACACAGCCCTCCTGACAATTTGGACATTAATTAACAGCTGAAACTAGAAAGCAGATAGAAGTTTGGTTGTCAATGCTTACTTGTTGTCCTGTCCTTTTATGTATTACCAATGAAAAATAGCTTCCTAAGTCATTACCTCAGGCCATATTGTCATCAACAAAAATCAGTCATCCAGCATCTATTACTAATCAATTGGTCAATCATGTACCATTTGCTTGAGCAAATATATGTTCCTCACCCATTGAATCTTACATGGAAAAATATGTTTAATAAACATGCAAGGCAGGGAAAGGGACACCAAATTAGAAAATTAAATCAATTGATTTGGTGCTCCTATTCAATGGAAAGTGAAAATTGTGGTTGCTAAGATGCATGAATACAGAGATGAGATGGTAACAGCAATGCTTCAAAATCGAACATCACTTCTTTTAGTTGTAATACATACATCTTAGTTCAAGATCAAGAAAACATGTGGGAAAGTAAATTCAAATGTTTACCTTAATTACACGATGGACAATTGGAATTTCACGGCCCTGAGAAATTCACAGTTTGAGAAATGAATCAGCAAAAGAGCACGGGGGCAAAAACAAGCCCATCAACAATAAAAAATACAAAACACAAGTGAACCAAATAAAATTAAAAACAAAAGGCACTTACATCAACATTAAAAACAACAATCTCCCCTGCACGGATAGGATCTTTACTCATGTGCAAGAACAAAATATCCCCCTGCATATGATATAATCCTCATTAATTTAGCAACATCTACACACATAATCCAAATGAACAACAATAATCAAACATGTCAAGTAGGTTCATGGAAGTGTCTAACAAAATAACTTTCATTGTGATCTTATTACACATCCAAAGCAAGTCACACATTAAATTAAAACGACATGATTACTGGGCAGATTGCTAAAACTAACTAGCAGACTGCAGTTTCCATCATCCAAGAAATAAGATCGCTTTACTTTGCCCTAATTTTATGTCAGATAAAAGCAGGGAATGGACAGACATTACCATGGGAATGGCAGCATACAAAAAAGCCAAAAGCTCATATTGGTTTCAAGGAAAATAGCTCTAAGTAAACAGAAGCAATGCATGTTTCTACTTAAAGCTTTAAGTTTCATAACATACACAGTTCAGAATATGTTCTAGAAAAAAAATAAGTACAGTTGTAAGATGTAAGATGCCAGAGTCGGCAATCTCTCTATCCTCTGTTTGTAAAGTTAGAAATTCAAAGCCATAAAATTTCATTCTCAAACTTCTATATGTTTCTTTCTTAAATAACTGAGTATAATCTGAACTTCTCCAAATGTGAAGATAGCAACTTTGAAGTGGAACACCAGAGATGCTAATCTAAAGGACATGTTTCCTTCCGAATGAGTGGTCCATAAAGAAAAATATTACGAGTGCAAACTCTCAGTAGCATAACTTCAAAAGTGGCAAGAAGAACAACAGAGCTTTAAAAGAAAAAAAAAAATCCTAGCACATGGAAGAATAGGACATCAATCACAGTTTAAAATTATGTGGCCTGTTTCGAGACAGGGGCAGAAAAGAGGCTTCCTATATATATTCTCAAATATTCTGGAGGACCATTCAGATCGCATTTGCTTGCAGAAGCAAAGTAGTGCACAATGGTGAATGGGATTAGGTTACACTTAAGATGGCAAGACACAACAAAATCATTTAAGCATTCACCTCTTAAGTTGACTTACCCTCTTGAAGCCAGGTTCCATACTTCCAGATAGGACAACGACAACAGGAGATTCACTACCAGTGATGCACATCAACGCCTTCCATATTATGAGGGCTGATGTAACAATCATACCTGAAACAGATAGGCTTTATGTATCATCAAATTTCCACACGTGGAATAAATAATGACAACCTTTCAAATCAAATTTGTTGATTTGAGAATCCCACACATGCCCTAACATCATACTACAACAAGCTTGCAATTTAAAGTTTCCACGAAAGATCAAAGGAACTCAAAAGACATGCATAGATAGGTGATACACTTATACAGAGTTTATTTCAGCTTTGATCAAAATAAACGAATTAAAAGATAGCTATGCTTGTCTCAAAATCTGAACGTATTGTCAATACCTTGATCTCCAGTTCTTAATCTCCACCCAAATTCAAAACATTTGGAATCAAAATGAGTTAAAAGGAAGAAAAAAAGTTTTTTTTTTCTTGTCTTAAGATTGAAAGTCAAGAAGAGTCAACTTCCAGTAAATTAATAGACAACTCCAATGACCCACTAAAGTCCGGATCTATCTGAAAGAAATATCAAACAATGTTTTTCAATTCTTAAAAGGGTAACACAATTTGGCTTGGGTTTCCCAAAAAATTAAAAGTTTGTGTCATTTCAAAATAAACAAAGTTAGACTGAAAAGGAAAGGGATTTGTGCCATTCCCGGCAACATATACTAGAGAAGCCTTATAAAAACTTACCAAGACTGACGGCCTGGGTGAGGAGCTGGCGGATCTGGATTGATTTGATGGAGTCTACGGTGTCTCCGATCCAACCCATTTTCTCTCTTCCCGTTTGTCTGTCCCTCCGCTCGCTTTTCTTCTTACTTCTTTGCAGTTAGATACAAATTAGAAAGCGGAAAGCCCCTACCCCTATAACCCAATTCCACCACTTAACTTACCTAGTTAGCATGTCTTTTTTTTTTTTTTTGGCCTTTCCCTGAAATAGCAAAATAAAAAGAAATAGTAATTTGGAGAAACGCTTTTGTTTTATATATTTTGTAAACACAATATTATTGAACTAAGTTAAGAAAAATTTAAGAATAAAAAAGTTATTAGGATAACTTTATTATCAGCAAAGTACATATAAGATGATAATTTTCAGTTTTTTTTAATAGCGGAGATAATTTTCAGTGATTAGTGTATATTTTACTTCTTAAACATGAAAAATTATTTCTCTAGCTCATTGAATTTCATAGACTTGTTGGTTTAAAAAAAATATTTATGATTAATATATTATAAATAAGAATAGTGTAAAAGAATTTCACTTGTTAAAGTACCATTTATCTTTGATACTTATTTTAAAAACTAATAATTTCTTACATTCATATTCTTTCTTTTATTTTCAGAACTCTAAATCAATAATTTTTACATTAAAAATATCACTTTTTCTTAAGGGTTAAAAATATAAAGTTCTAGTATTTTTATTTCACAGGTACTAATTAAAATATAAAATGTTTTTGTCTTTATTATTGTAATTTTTCACTTTTTTTGTTCGATAATAAATAAACAAATATAGGAGTAGGTTTTTTCTCACTTTTTTTTCTTGTTGAATATTGAGTTGACCTTGGATAATAAAACAAACTAGTAGGACTATGCAAGTTGTACTTGAATCGAATAAACCAACCAAATCAAATAGAGTTCTATTTGAATGGTTTGGACATTCGATTTTTGGTTATTACTCAATTAATGACTTGATCTATTAAATTTATTTAGTTAAATTTCAATCTTAAAAAATCTCAATCAAATCGATCGAATAATCAATTTTATATTATATAAATATAGTATTGATATAATGTTTTAAAAAAATTTTAAATTATTTAAAAAAATTCAAATAAACTTTTATTTTTTATGATCATTCAAGATGGATTACCTTTTAGATTTGTGGAAAGGCAAGGATTTAGGGATTTGATGGCACTTGCATGTCCTAGATTTCATGTACAATCACAATGCACTGTTGTTAGGAATTGTTATAAAATCTTTGTTGAGGAAAAGACCAACCTAAGTTAATTCTTCAAAGCATCTTCTTTTAGAATGTCTTACCACAGACAAATGGACCACGTTATAAAGTGTTAGAAAACATTAGCTTAATGAATAAACGACAAGAATGTCTAAAAAGGGGATGAATTGAACTTTATAAATTTAAAAAACTTGAAACAGAGTGTTATAATCAACTATGAGAAGATTAGACTTGGCAATTCGTGTTAACGTGTCGTAAACGTGTCAGACACGATTAGACACAAAACACGTTAAGGCTAAATACGAACACGACATGTTTAATATTCGTGTCTTAAATTTAAAACATGTCCACGTATACGATTAATACACGTGTAACACGACACGACACGATTAACACGTTTATTAAACGTGTCAACATACAACATGACACGATTAAAAACACATTTAACACGATTAACACATTTAACACGATTAAATAAAAATATTTATAATTAAATATAATTTTATTATTTAAATTTAAAATCTATAATTATAAAAATGATTATAACAAAACAAAAATAATAATAACATCAAATAATCACCAAAAGTTAAAAATTAGAATTGAACATGTATAATTACATTATACCCTTTATAAAATTAAAAAAAAACTTATTAAAATAATTATTTAAAATTATTCATATAAGGTTAAAATAGTTTTTAACTATTAATTTTTAATAGGTTAATAAATGTGTCACGTATACACGTTTAAACATGATAATACGATTAAACACGATAACATGATTAAGTAAACGTGTTTAAACGTGTTTGTCGTGTTTGACACGTTAAGACATGAAAATTTTCGTGTCTTAACGTATTAGACACGATTAGACACGAAACACGTTAAAACTAAACCCAAAACCTATTTAACCCGTGTCTTCTCATGTCGTGTTAACGTGTCGTGTTCAAAATTGCCAAGTCTAGAGAAGACTATAGTTGACTCTGCCCATGATTCTTTTGAAAAACTCTTCTTCGAAGCTTCTTGAACAATTCATAGTCGACTATAATGGTTCAATAGTCGATCCTAGACTAAAAACCCATTTTTCAAAAGAGTACAAGGAAATTTTTTGAAAACATTGATGAGTATGCCAATTTTAAGCAAGTCTACATAATTGAAGATAAACTAAAAATCACTTTTGGAATCTTAAAACATTTTTCAAGTGTTAACCAATGAAAACAAAATACGAAACTATCTCTTAAGATTCTCTTCAACAAGAAATGCACATACTGAGGAGATAAAAAAATTAAATAAAGACAAACAATTTATAAATGTTCAGCTTTCTCAAATGCCAACATTCTCTCTTTTAGCAAGCTAAGGAGTTTTATATTCATTATGGAAAATGGTTTTTAACGAGATCAAGCAAAACCCTCACAATGACTTTTTCTAAGTTCAACCACAACTCTTACTATCGTTTTTTACCAGGCTCAAACACAACCCACAATTATCGTTTCATGAGAGCATGCACAACTCACACTAACTTTTCAATATTAAGTTAAAACCTTTACAAAAGTGTTTATAATGAATAGCAAGAGTACCTTTAAAATGTGAATTTTGCTAACTACAATATAGAGAGAGTAGGTTGAGTACAAAGATGTATATAAAGAATAAGAATAAAGGTATAAAGAATTTGGAGCTCAAGATAGCTTAAAAGTTAAGTGAAGAATGTGTATTGCTTGTTCTAGCTTGGTTTTGCTTCTTTCTTTTCTTTTTCTTCATAGGATTTGATATTAGAGTATTTAATGTTTTTCTCCATTCTTCGAACCTCAAATATGTCTTGGAGAAGTCTTATTTATGCTTAGAAAAACTTTGGAGCTGTTAAAGATGATTCTAATAAGGAACTAGCCATTTATCTTTTGAAGTTTGTGTGTAACGGTCATATGTAGTCGAGTATGAACAACTTTTAGTCGACTATGGCTTTCAAAATCTTGAGTTTAAGCTTCAATAGTCAACTATATAAGTCTTATAGTTGATCCTCTACTCGAGAGCTCTCCATTTTCACTTTCTCCCTTTAATAGTCGGCTATGCCTTCCTCTGTAATTGACTATAGTTGACAATTACGAACTGAAAGACAGAATATGACAATAGCTTAACAAAGAAAACATATCAGGTAATGTAAGGCAAGAAGACACGTTGCTCAAACACAAATTCAACCAGCTAAGTCAAATGCTTTTGACCAACGAAAACAACCACTATTCCATTCTCCCCTCAAAACAGAATATTAAAGCCAAACACTAAACTCACGAGATGGGAATGGGAAAAGAACAAAGTTTAGCATTGTTTATATAGGGAATGGGTTTAGAGCTGGACTCAAAAGTCAAGCTCACAAGATTTTTCGCAGGAAATTTTAGCGGGAAAGCTTGCGTGCAAGAAAGGTGAAAATCAGCAATAAATTTGATAAACAGGGAAGATACTTGCAACTGTGGAAGGGGAGAGGCTCGAGGTGCAAGAGGCACTGGTTGTTTTACCATGGGGAATAGGGGAGAGGCTAGTTATGATCTGATGATGATGGGTCAAATTGAATAAATGAATGAATTTGTTGTACTAGCCTGGGCAAAAACTTTTTCTACTCTTAACCCTATCTAGCAAATACGGTAAGGCTGTCAATCAGCTAGAAAACTCTTACCAGCACGTTTGGTTCGCGGAATAGGCAGGAATAGAATAGAATTGCTATTCTGTGGGAATAGAATAAAGTGGGAATAGAATAGAATAGTTATTACTTTGTTTGGTATTGTGAATGGAATAGAGCAGGAATTGCTATTATGACTTATCACAGTGTTTGGTTGGTAGAAATAAGATTGGAATAAGAAAGGAATAGGTGATAAAAAGACAAAAATACCCTTGACCATATTAACAATTATTTTCATAAAAAAATAAAATTATCCTTATTATCATTTAAATACACATTTATCCCAAAAGATAATTATCCATCATAATTATATTTTTTCCCAATTACTAAAAATAATTATAATTTAATCACATATTTTTATAAATAGATAATTATTTAAAAATATAATTTAATTATATTATATTTTATCTATAATAATCAATTAAATTTGTGTATAGATTTTTTTTTTAGCCAATTCTTCATATATTATGAATCATTTACACTTGTGTTTAAAAAAAATATTGGAGAAGAAATATTAGGAAAAAATGAAAAAACTAGTAGAAATAGAAAATCATGTTTTTTGATATCAATAATTTATTATTAAATTAGTTGTATGATTTTTAATTTTAACAATTTGAATCATTTTTCTCTATTTGTATTTTTCATGTCTTAACCTTTTAATTTACATTTTCATTAAACATCAATAATTTATTATTAAATTATTAAATAATTTATATTAAATTAGTTATATAATTTTTACTTTCATTATTTGAGTATTTTTCTCTATTAGTATTTTTTATTTTTTAATCTTTTTAATTTTTATTTTCATTAAAAATTAATAATTTATTAATTGATATAATTTTTATTTTATTTTATTTTCACTTTTTATTTTTTTTTCTCATCTTTCCTTTTTCTCTTCAAACGTTGGAGAGCTAATTTGGCGTTGGCCCTGGCTATATCTAGCCGTTGAAGCATCGATCTGGCCAATGGAGCCACCACAGCGAAGGACGACAGCGGCTGTGGAGGAGGACGGTTGCAAACTTGCTGAGAGAGAGGAGAAGACGGGTAAGAGAAAGGGGAAGACCCACAGTTGAGATAGTGGCTGAGAGAGAGGAAGAAGATCGATTGAGAGAGGACGAAAGATAGGGGAAGATCGGTTGAGAGAGTAGATGAAGACAGGGGAAGGTCGGCTGAGAGAGGAGATGCTTTTCGGGAGAAGGGCGGCTGAAAGTGCTGAGGAAGACGGAGGAAGGAGAAAGAGAGAGAAAACAAAGTAGGTTTTATACGGGACATAATCGTGATATTATGAATCAATTGAGGGTATTTTAGTCAAATGATATTTCAAACTTATTCCCCGTTCACGAAATAGATAATACCAAGGGAGGAACTGGTATTAGCCATTCCCACCCCAAAGACAAATCTGAGGAATTTCTATTCCTTAGGAATTCCTATTCCTCACCTTGTTTGACAACCAAACAAGGGATGAGGAATGGCAAGGGAATAGAGGGGGAATAGCATAGCTATTCCCCCTACCAAACGTGCTGTAAAGGGATAGACAGCTTAAGAACTGTTCAGTTTTGACCTTGTTTCAAATTGTTTCTTAACTTGAAGAAATAAAAAATCATAGTGGGTGGAGAATCGTAATAAAAAATGAAAGAATTTGAAAGATTTTTTTATGTTTTTAATAGATTTTTAATTTATTTTATTATTTATTACGATTTTTAAAGATTTTTTAAATTTTGTATGACTTTTTACATGATTGTTAGGGTCTTTTCAAAGATATTTAAGGTTATTCTAAGCATTTTTAAAGTTTTTTTTTATAGATTTCTAAAGATTTTTAAGGTATTTTTGGGAATTTTTAAGGAATTTTTTGAATTTTTGAGGTTTTGTAAGTTATTTTTAAAAGATTTTTAAAGTATTTTAAAGCATATTTAAGATTTTTTTTCATTGATTTTTAAGCATTTTTAAGGTCTTTTTAAGGATATTAAACATTTTTTTAGAGATTTTTCAATGAATTTGAGAGATTGTTGATGTTTTTAAGGGATTTTTATTTTTTTTTAATTATTAATTATGATTTTCAATGATTTTTTAGATTTTATATGGTTTTTTAAAAGATTTTTAGGATCTTTTCAAAGATTTTTAACGTCATTCTAAGCAGGTTTTAATTTTTTTTATTGAATTCTAAGTATTTTTAAGATCTTTTCAAGGAATTTTAAGGATTTTCGTGGAATTCTTTTTATATTTGAGGTTTTGTAAGTTATTTTTAAAATATTTTTAAAGTCTTTTAAATTATTTTGAAGCTTTTCTTCATGGATTTTTAAGTATTTTAAGGTCCTTTTCAGGATATTTACGATTTTTTAGAGATTTTTAAAGAATTTGAAGAATTTTTTATGTTTTTAAAGCATTTTTAATTTTTTTAATGATTTTTTACAATTTTAAAAGATTTTTTAGGTTTTGTAGGGTTTTTTAAAATTTTTTTGGTCTTTTTAATTATGTTTAATGTCATTCTAAGCATTTTTAAGGTTTTTTAATGTATTTCTAAGGATTTTTAAGATTTTTTTGAGGATTTTCAAGGAATATTATGGATTTTTAAGGTTTTGTAAGTTATTTTTAAAAGACTTTTAAAGTCTTTTAAAGCATTTAAAAGGTTAATTTATTGAATGTTTAAGCATTTTTAAGGTCCCTTAAGAATATTTAAGGTTTTTTAAAGACTTTTCAAGGAATTTGAAGGATTTTTTATGTTTTTAATGGATTTTTATTTTTTGAATTATTTATTTCAATTTTAAAGGATTTTTTAGGTTTTGTACGGCTTTTTAAATGATTTTTAGGGTCTTTTTAAGAATGTTTAAGGTCTCTTTAAGCATTTTTAGAGTTTTTTTTAATGGATTTCTAAGGATGTTTAAAGTTTTTTGAAGGATTTGCAAGAGTTTTTATGAAATTTTATAGTTTATTGAGGTTTTGTATGTTATTTTTGAAAGATTTTTAAAGTCTTTTAAAGTATTTTTAAAGTTTTTTTATGGAGTTTTAAGCATTTTTAAGATCCTTTTAAGGATATTTAAGGTTTATTAGAAATTTTTCAATGAGTTTGAAGGATTTTTAATTTTTAATTTTTTTAGAATTTTTTACGATTTTTAAGGATTTTTTAGGTTTTGTATAGCTTTTTAAATGATTTTTAAGGTCTTTTTTCGAATGTTTAATGTTAGTTTAAGCATTTTAAAGATTTTTTTTATGAATTTATATGGATTTTTAAGATCTTTTTAAGGATTTTCAAGGGTTTTTTATGTAATTTTATGTTAATTTTAGGTCTTGTAAGTTATTTTTAAAAGACTTTCAAAGTCTTTTAAAACATTTTTAAGGTTTTTTTCATAGATTTTTAAGCATTTTTAAGGTCCTTTTAAGGATATTTAAGGCTTTTTAGAGATTTTTCGAGGAATATGAAATATTTTTTTTTATGTTTTTAAGTGAATTTTAATTTTTGTTAATGATTTTGTTACAATTTTTAAGGATATTTTAGGTTTTGTACGGCTTTTTAAATGATTTTTATTGTCTTTTTAAGGATGTTTAAGGTAATTTTAAGCATTTTAAAGTTTTTTTTATGAATTTCTAAGGATTTTTAAGGTCTTTTGAAAGATTTGCAAGGGTTTTGGTGAAATTTTATGGATTTTTGAAGTTTTGTAAGTTATTTTTAAATGATTTTTATTGTCTTTTGAAGTATTTTAAAGATTTTATTTGTAGATTTTTAAGTATTTTTAAGGTCTTTTTAAAGATATTTAGAGTTTTTGGATATTTTTTAATGAATTTGAAGGATTTTTTATTTTTTAAGAGATTTTTAATTTTTTATTATTTATTACGATTTTTAAGGATTTTTTAGGTTTTGTATGATTTTTTAAATGATTTTTAGAGTCTTTTTAAGGATGTTTAAGGTTATTCTAATAATTTTTAAGGTTTTTTTTTGTGAATTTCTAAGGATTTTTAAAGTCTTTTAGAAGTTTATCAAAGAGTGTTATGGATTTTTTAGGTTTTGTAAGTTATTTTTAAAAGATTCTTAAAGTCTTTTAAAGCATTTTTAAGGTTCTTTTCATGGATTTTTAAGCATTTGTAAAGTCCTTTTAAGGATATTTAAAGTGTTTCAGAGATTTTTAAAAGAATTTAAATATTTTTTTATATTTTCAAAGGATTTTAAATTTTTTTAATTGCTTATTACGATTTTTAAGAATTTTTTAGGTTTTATATCACCTTTTTAAGGATTTTTAAGATCTTTTTAGAGATGTTTAAGGTCATTTTAAGCATTTTTATTGTTTTTGTATTTTTAATGATTTTAAAGGTATTTTCAAAGATTTTAAAGGAATTTTATAGATTTTTAAGGTTTGGTAAGTTATTTTAAAAATATTTTTAAAGTCTTTTAACTCATTTTTAAGGTTTTTTTCATAAATTTATAAGTATTTTAAAGGTCTTTTTAAGGATATTTAATGTTTTTGAGAGATTTTTCTAGAAATTTGAAAGATTTTTTATATTTTAATGGATTTTTAATTTTTAATTATTTATTTCATTTTTTAAAGATTTTTTAAGTTTTGTATAGTTTTTAAATGATTTTTAGGATCTTTTCCGGATGTTTAAGGTTAGTCTAAGCATTTTAATGTTATTTTTATAGATTTTTAAGGATTTTTAAGGTCTTTTGAAGGATTTGCAAGGTTTTTATAGAATTTTATGGATTTTTGAGGTTTTGTAAGTTATTTTTAAAAGATTTTTAAAGTTTTTTAAAGCGTTTTATAAATTTTTCATGGATTTTTAAGTATTTTTATAGTCTTTTTAAGGATATTTAAGGTTTTTTATTAGAGATTTGTTAAGGAATTTCAAAGATATTTGATGTTTTTAAGCTATTTTTATTTTTTAGTGATTTTTTACAATTTTTTAGGATATTTTCGATTTTGTATGGTTTTTTAAAGTATCTATGGAGTCTTTTTAAGGATGTTTAAGGTCATTCTAAGCATTTTTAAGGTTTTTGTTATAGATTTCTAAGAATTTTTAAGGTCTTTTGAAGGATTTGTAAGGGTTTTTATGAAATTTTATAGATTTTGAAGATTTTGTAATTTATTTCAAAATTATTTTAATGTTTTTTAAAGCATTTTTAAAGTTTTTTTTATAGATTTTAAAGTATTTTTAATATCCTTTTAAGGATATTTAAGGTTTTCTTTTTGAGATTTTTCAAGAAATTTGAATTTTTTTTATATTTTCAAGGGATTTTTTATTTTTTAAATTATTTATTACAATTTTTAAAGATTTTTTAGGTTTTGTATGGTTTTTTGAAAAAATTTTAAGGTCTTTTTAAGAATGTTTAAGATCATTCTAAGCATTTTTAATGTTTTTATATGAATTTTTAAGTATTTTTAAGGTCATTTCAAGGATTTTTAAGGGTTTTCATTGAATTTTAATTTTTTTTATGTTTTGTTAGTTATTTTTAAAAAGACTTTTAAAGCATTTTGAAGTATTTTTCTTGGATTTTAAGCATTTTTAATGTCCATTTAAAGATATATAAGATTTTATATGTATTTTTCAAAGAATTTGAAGGATTTTTATTATTTTCAAGGGATTTTTATTTTTTTTAATTATTTATTATAATTTTTAATTAATTTTTAGGTTTTTTAAAGATTTTTAGGGTCTATTTAAGGATATTTATGGTAACTCTAAGCATTTTTAAGGTTTTTTTTTTATAGATTTTTAAAGATTTTTAAGGTTTTTTCAAGGATTTTTAAGGAATTTTGATGGATTTTTAAGGTTTTGTAAGTTATTTTTAAAAGATTTTTTAAGTTTTTAAAGCATTTTTGAGATTTTTTCATGAATTTTTAAGCATTTTTAAGGTCTTTGTAAGAAAACTTAAAGTTTTTTAGAGATTTTTCAAAAAATTTGAAGAATTTTTTATATTTTTAATGGATTTTTATTTTTTAACTATTTATTACGATTTTTTAAGTATTTTTTAGGTTTTGTATAGCTCTTTAAAGGATTTTAAGATCTTTTTAAGGATGTTTAAGGTTGTTCTAAGCATTTTTATGGTTTTGTTTATTTCTAAGGATTGTTATGGTCTTTTGAAGTATTTTTAAGGGTTTTTATGAAATTTTATAGATTTTTGAAAGATTTTTAAAGTCTTTTAAAGCATTTTTAAGGTTTTCTCATAGATTTTTATGCTTTTTTAAGGTCCTCTTAAGGATATTTAGGTTTTTTTTAGAGATTTTCAAAGAATTTGAAGGAGTTTTTAAATTGTTATGGGATTTTTAATTTTTCTAATGATTTTTTTACGATTTTTTAGGATTTTTTTGGTTTTGTAAGATTTTTTAAAAGCTTTTTAGGGTATTTTTAAATATGTTTAAGGTCATTTTAAGTATTTTTAATTTTTTTTATAGATTTCTAAGGATTTTTAAGGTCCTTTAAAGGATTTTGAAGGAATTTTATATATTTTTGAGTTTTTGTAAATTGTTTTTAGAAGATTTTAAAAATCTTTTAAAACATTTTAAGGTTTTTTCATAGATTTTTAAGCATTTTTAAGGTCATTTTAAGGATATTTAAGGTTTTTTTAGAGATTTTTCACGAAATGTAACGGATTTTTAATGTTTTTAAAGATTTTTTAATTTTTTAATTATTTATTACGATTTTTAAAGATTTTTTAGGTTTTGTATTGCTTTTTAAATGATTTTTAAAGTCTTTTTAATGATGTTTAAAGTCATTTTAAGCATTTTTAAGTCTTTTTTTATGTATTTCTAAAGATTTTTAAGGTCTTATCAAGGATTTTCAAAAAAATTTATGTATTTTTAAAGTTTTTTAAGTTATTCTTATAAGATTTTTATAGTCTTGTAAAGCATTTTTATGATTTTTTTCATAAATTTTTAAGTATTTTGAAGACCCTTTTAAAGATATTTAATGGTTTTAAGAGATTCGTCAAGAGATTTGAAGGACTTTTAATGTTTTTAATGGTTTTTTAATTTTTTTAATAACTTTTAGGAGTTTTAAGGATTTTTTAAGTTTTATATGGCTTTTTAAAGTCTTTTTAAGGTCTTTTTAAAGATGTTTAAGGCTAGTCTAAGCATATTTAAGGTTTTTTTTATTGATTTCTAGTGCTTTTTAATATTTTTTGAAGAATTTTATGGATTTTTTGAGTTTTTGCAAGTTATTCTTAAAAGGTTTTAAAAGTTTTTTAAAACATTTTTAAAGTTTAGGATTTGAAGTTTAAGGTCTAGGGTCGGGGTCCGAGGTTTGAGGTTGGAGTCTAGGTTGGGGTTGGGGTCCGAGTTCGAGTCGGGGTTTGAGTTTCCCTTAAAAACCTAAAAAATCTTTCAAATTTCTCGAAAAATCTCTAAAAATCCTTAATATCCTTAAAAAGGCTTTCAAAATCCTTAAAAATCCATAAAAAAAAACTTTAAAAATGCTTAAAAAAACTTTAAAAATCTTTTAAAAATAAGTTACGAAACCTAAAAAATCCATAAACTTCCATAAAAAATCCTAAAATTCCTTTAAAGTCCTTAAAAATCCTTAAAAATTTATAAAAAAAACCTTAAAATGCTTAACCTTTAAAATCCTTTAAAAACCTTAAAATCCTAGTAAAAACTATAAAAAAACCATAAAATCCTTAACCTCAAAATTCCTAAAGATTTTTATTTATAATAAGTCTAAGTAATATGTTAATTTTATATATTATAAATTTATATGTATTACTTTATTATATATATATATGAAATTAATGACACAACTTATATGTTATAATATTTTATATCAAAGTTTGTATAACTAATATTTTAATTTTATAGAGTATATATTTATATGTATTATTTTATTATATATATATGAAATTTATATAAATAATAACTAATTATAAATAATGTGTCATTAAAACAAAGGTGATAACTAATAAAGTTATTAAGTGTAATCATATAAGTGAAGTTTATTATAAGTTATAGTATAATAGAAATGCTCATTTATAAATTAAATATATGTATATATAATATATTTATATAATTATATATATATATTCATAACATTTTATATTACGAAAAATGAAGAAAAAGCATAGGGCAATTCATAAAGGAAAAAGAGTGGCCTAGCATGAAAAAAAAAAAAAAAGGAGGGCAGTACATTATGAAAAAGAAAGGAAGGCAGCCGAAAAAGAAGGTTTGCCGATGCAATTTGTTACCTATATATATATATATATATATATATAGTTTTAATTAATGTGCACACACACACATATGATTTATTCTTTTATGAAAGTACATAATATATATAAATATACATATGTATATATGTTCTTCATTTATGATATATATTCTTTTACCAAAGTTTATAACTATGTCATATGTTAATTATGAAAATATTTATATATATAATAATAATAATAATAATAATAATAATAACATATTTATTCTTTTGTGAAAAGTGCATATATATACATTTATAGTCTTCATAGCAGAAGCAAGCCAATAAACACGATCCTGTCCGAATGCATTATACAAATTCCAGATCAGCAACCCAATATTAATACCAGATTTTTAGTCGAGACACTCACGCACAATGCCATAAATTGAGGACAGCAATAACTCCAACAAAGACCATCACCACAGAAGAAGACGAGAAAAATTCACATCCCACCCGAAGGATTATCAATTAAAGCTGCCAACAGTTAAGAAAAGTACTCAGAAAAATTCTCAATCCACCAAGATTTGAACCTTGTGAGCCGAGCTACAAAAATGTTCCACATATATACTTTCAAGTATATGGGAGTTGATTCATCTGAACGAGTAACTCCACTAAGCTTAGAATAACGGATTGAGCTTGTTGCGAAACTATATAAGCTAACTTGAAGGGTGCAGAACTTCGAGATGGATTATTTGCTCAGATTTCAAAGCAAACAAGGTACAATCCTGATAGGTGTGCATGTCCTTCTTAAGAATATGCCTCTCTTTTTATGTATTTCTATTGGCTTACTTCATGCCACTATTCTTCCTTCCTTTACGTTAAAACAGGCAAAACTTGATCAAAGCATGGGAGCTGATGTATTTATGTGCATCCTCCGCGCCTCCTAGCAAAGACATGAGAGCTTGGTTTTTGGAACAATAAAATTACAGGATGAAGCTGAAAAAATTACTATAAACTACAGTTTAAAAATCTAGTTACTTTTATCATGTTTGCTTACTTTTACACATTAATTAATTAGAAACCAGTAAATAACATTTATTTTAAATTACGAAAAACTTTAATATTTTTTATAAAAATTATAATTAAAATTATTCTACTTTTAGATAAAAATATTATATGTAAATTGATGTTTAATTAACTATTATTTCATTTTAAAATTATAGTAACGCTGGAAGAAATAAAAGATAAATAACATAATCTACCATAAAACTAACCAAAAAAGAAATGTCAACTACATATTATACATGCATATTTTCGTCTCTAAACTCTCTGAATAAAACTTCACGTTTGTTTTAATATCCTTGTAAGAAAAATGATGCAAGTATAAAAATACAGTGTCATTGGTTATTGATTGCAATTGCACGGTCAATTAATTTAATTAGCAACGATTGACTAACCATAAACTTATTATAAAGTAAAAGGCTAGTAGAAAACAAAGCATCAATTATGTTTTCCATTTTTATTATTTATTATATAACTAATCATGAAAATATTGAAAATTCAACTAATCAATCTAACTACCGGTAGAACGTATAATTATGGGTATCAATTATCAAAGAAAAGAACCTTGAAGAAGCCTATAATAAAAGCTAACAAATTGTTCTTTATCATTGTCTTTCGTTGCTTGATGGTCCAATTTGCACTTCACTTTCATCAGCTGAAGGTGGCATGAATTTGACGACCAACTTCACTAGTATAAAAACCAATTACAGCAATTACTCTTCTCTTATAACCCAATTATAACTTGACTAGCACTTTACTGTTAGCTGCATGCTGAAGGAAGCATAATTAATTAATGTCAAGACAAACTAATCCAGCCCGTTATGCATGCCAAATGTTAATTTTCTTTTCCCTTAACTATTGGAGGGGAAAGGAACAGACAAGTACAGATTTATGTTTCACATTTTCTCTCGCAAGTAATGGATATTTCAACTGAAATGCTATTGCAATAACTTGTAAATAAATATTGCCTTCATCTCTAAGCAAACTTTTCACTTTTAAAAATTATTTTTTGGCATATGTCTAACAAAAGTCTTGTTAATTTAAAGATACAATAATGGTGTGCTTATAAATTTAAAAAGATCTACAAATCCAAAAATTAAAAAACCCAAAACCCAAAAACTACTGGAATTCGACCTCATGCTCAAATATGAAAATAATCAAAAAATTAAAAAATATAACGCAGCAGAATAATAAACTAGTATAAAATCAGAGAAACAGTCGAATCCTACAAGATCAATATTTGTATTTTTCATGTAATTTTCTAATTTAATTTTCAACATTCATAAGTTTAAGAGTTACATATCTTACTATAGATATCGCAATCAAGAGCGAATTAAATCAAAGTTTTTGCTTATTCACTTTTAGGATTTATCAAATCTTCAGTCACTCAAGTATTTGACCTCTAATAGTAATCCACACAGTTACCGAATAAGACTTTCTCAAAGGTAGGATTTTACTTGTGCTAGCAAGTATTGTTTCTAAAACAAAAAGACCAAAAGTTCTTGCCGAATCTTATTTTTGTCAGACAAAAAAAATTATTTTTCTTTTCTTATTTTATGAAACGGCTGAGAAGTGGTTGAGGCTTAGAGTTTTAGTTTGCTAACATAACTTATTTATATAGCTCAACTAATTTGTAACCTTAAATATAACGGTTGTATTTTAATTTAATTAAGTCTCTGTGAACTTAATTAATTTTTTACTTTATTTTGATCTTTTTCAATTAAGTCCAAATTAATTAATTATCTTTATTTAATCCTAATCATGTCACTTAATGTGTGTGACCAATTAGGCTTTTAACATGTTGGTAATAAATATAAATCCTAATTAAATATTAATTTGATAATTGATTATATTTATAGATCATGAGCGGCATCTGACAATGCATCATTACCACCCAAATGTTAGAGAGTCAATTAAAGAATTTGACAAAGCCCTTCAGTGATAAGTCTCTCAGTGCAATACGGTCCTTTCATCAAATATCTCGGATATATCATTAAGCATGGCTATGTGTCTACTTATAACATTTCATATTAGTTCTCATAATTCATGACTAACTTTATGAATTTAGAAAATTAATTTTTCTCAAATTCATCATGCTTTGCCCAAAGACTTTATACAAGATAATCAAGAATTGAGAATAAGTGAGATACATCCCCTCATATCACTTGGGGTAATGAATCTTCTCTTGACCACTCATACACCTTCGCATGCTTCATGGCATATCTAAAAACACCCTATTTAGGCATATGGTCTCTTCCAAACCCGTAGGGGTGAAATCAAAGTATGTCATTTTCCATACAAAATGACTTGGTGTCTCAAGTCTGAAGACTAGTTGCATGACTATCATATGAGAACATATTCTATAGACACCTGAGTGAAATACCAAATGGAGTTTTCATAGCAGATCATATTCAGTGAACTTGTTCTTTAACAAGCACTCACATGTTATCCTCAAGTATCTCATATACTTCAATCTATGAGATCGATTGCTTACTTCTCAAATAAGGAGACTTAATATGTACTAGTCTTTGAGCATTGTCAATGCCCTGTCTTAACAATACAATTTTAGGAACAATTTTAGGAACATAATTTTGATGCATAGTGATCTCATAATTGTAACAACTTTACAATTCTCTTGCAAGGCTTTAATGTTCTATGGGCTTCATCAAATTAATATTTAATAACTCCTTATTGTTGCACTAACATGAAGGGAAACCTCTATCACACATAATTATGCGGTTAAATATGCATTAAATGACAATATATAATTCTTGACCAATTTAATTGGCTCAAGGGCATATACCAACAAAAACAACTTCACGCAAAAATAATTTAACCCATAACCTCAAAATTCTAAAAACTCAAAAACTAAAAATCCAAATACAAAAAAACCCAAAAACAATATAACCTAAGAACCCACAAATACAAAAACTCAAAAGCAACTTAATCCAAAAACTCAAAAACAACTTAACTCAAAATAACTTAATTCAAAAACCATAAAACTCAAAAATAATTTAACTCAAAAACCTAAAAAAATAAAACAACTTGACCCAAAACTAGAAAATCTGAAAAACCAAAAAAAAAGGTAACCTAAAAACATAAAAATATATAAAAAACCTTAAAAAAAAAACTTTAAAATCTTAAAAAAAAAAGACATTACAAATCTTTAAAAATCCATAAAAAAACTATAAAAAAACATTAAAATCTTTACCTTAAAAATCCTTAGCAATTTCTTAAAAATCCTTCAAAATACATAAAAACCTTAACAATCCTTAAAAAACCTTCAAAATCCTTGAAATTACCTTAAAATCCTTAAAAATCCATAAAATTTCTTAAAAGACCTTAAAAATACTTAAAAAGACCTTAAAAATCAATAAAAATCTTTATACAACCTTAAAATTTCTTAAAAATCCTTAAAAAATATAAAAAACCTTAAAATCCTTAATGTTAAAAACCCTTATAAATCTTTCAAAATCGATAAAAATCCTTAAAAAAAACCTTAAAAATCTTTAAAAATACTTTTAAAATATTTTAAAATACCTTAAAAAACCTTAAAAACCCTAAAAAAACCTATAGAAAACCTTAAAAACCTTAAAAAAACTTACAAAGCCTTAAAATCTTTATAAAACCTTTAAAATCTTTAAAAAACCTTTACAAATCTTAAAAATCCTTAATAATCTTTTCAAATTCCTAAAAATCTTTTAAAATCTGCAAAAATCCTTAAGTATCCTTAAAACCCTTGAAAAATGCTTAAACATCTTAAAAATGCTTAGAAAATCCTTAAAAATCCTTATATATCCGTTAAAATCTTCAAAAATTCTTAAAAATCCTTAAAGATCCCTCAAAACATTACAAATCTTTAAAATTCTTAAAAATCCCTAAAAATCCATAATCTTAAAAATCTTTAAAAATACTTACAAACCCTTAAAAATCCTTAAAAATTCTAAAAAAAACCTTTAAAATCCTTTAAAATCATTAAAAATCCCTTAAAAACCTCAAAAATCTTTCAAATCCCTTAAAAATTCATAAAAAACCTTTAAAATCCTTAAAAATCCGTAGACAATTTTAAAAAACCTTAAAACTCCTTAATAATCCTTAAAAATTTATAAAAAAACCTTCAAATGCTAAACATAAAAATCAATTAAAAACCTTAAAAAGTGGGATCTAGGGTAAAAAAGTCTAATTGAATTATGTTCATTATTACTAAGCTTGCATTAATTCTTATATAAGTTTTCCCTTCATTTTCATCAATTTCTTCTTCTAATGAATTGCTATTAATCTATACATAATATTATAAATTATTTCTTATTATATTCTCACCCTTTTATCACTTGAATTTCTTACCCATATAATTTATTACTAATTTGTTTAAAACACTATAAATCACTATCAAATATCACCGGATACTGTAAAAGTGTCCTTATTTTATGAATATTTCTAAAATTTTTATTACTTATTCTATTCACAGCCCTTTGTTTTCCCAAATTTCCCGTTCATTTTCAATTTTTTCTACATATAAACTGTTGTTGTTAGGATCATATTCTTTTCTTTTGTCTTTCTGTTCGTACTTTTTTTCTAACAACAACTGTGGTTTAGATCCTCTTGATTTTTCTTTGCTTTTGTTTTTTGGGGTTTTGACTTAATCTTAATAATCCGTAGGCTATAGTTCTCCTACAGTGTCTCAAGCAGACGTTGCTTGGGCTTCATCAACAACATCATCCTTATGTTAACAACTTGGTCCACACCAACAAAGTAATTTCCCTTAAATCCTTGAAATCTTTTAAAATCTTAAAAATTCTTAAAAATCTTTAAATATCTATAAGTCTACTTAAAAATCCTTAAATAATTCTAAAGCCCTTCAAAATTCTTAAAAATCACTAAAAATCCTTCAAAAACTATAAAAAACCTTAAAATTCTTAAACTTAAAAATCTTTTAAAATCCTTTAAAAACCATAAAAATCCTTAAGTTTATTGATTTTTGCTTAAAATTTTACATCCAAGTATTTGACTCATTAGTTGATACATGATCCTTCTACATAGAGAGTAAGGTTCGAATCTCCTTTCTCCCAATTAAAAAAAAGATAAAAATTCTTAAAAATACATAAAAATCCTTAAAAAACTTTTACAAAGCTTAAAATTTAGTAGAAAAGCTTAGAATTCTTAAAATTTTTTAAAAATTCGTAAGATTCCTTAAAAAACTTTAAAAATCCAGCAAAATCCATCAAAAATTATAAAAAACCTAAAAATCCTTACAATTAAAAATCCTTAAAAATTTTTTAAAAATTATAAAAATTCTTAAAAATACATAAAATCCTTGAAAATGCTTCAAAATCTTTCAAAAAAAAAAACCTTAAAAATCTATAAAAAATCTGAAAAAGCCTTAAAAATCCTTCAAAAGATCTTGAAATCCTTTAAAATTCATAAAACTCCTTCAAAAACTTTAAATATCCTTAAAAAGGCCTTAAAAATTCTTAACAAACTATACAAAACCTTAAAATGCTTAACTTTAAAAATCTTTTAAAAACCTAAAAAATTCTTAAAAAACTATAAAAAAGCCTTAAATACTTAATCTTAAAAATCTTTAAAAATCCTTTAAATACCTTAAAAATCATTCTTTATCTAATCTAATATCTATATAAAATCAGCAACTTTCAAAACTCCTTCTTTGGTTAACCCATCTGCAATACTATTCTTTAGTTTTTACATGTGTAACCTCCCAGCGATGTATTTCATTTTTAAGATTCTCAATTTGTATCAAAATCTGCCTGAACCTCCAATGGAGATTCCATTGGATATTAGAACAACTTACAACATTAAGAGAGTCACTTTCCACCCAAAGACTTTGAGATTGTTGATGCATTATATCAAGAAACAATTGAAATGCTTCTTTTATTGCATAAATTTCAACATTGCTACAATCTCCATAGCCGGTCAATTTCGAAAACTTCAAGAGAATATTATAATTACTATATATATATATATATATATATATATATGAATTAGTACAACATGCATATTAACACATTAATTAAACTATATTGTATTAATAGACTAATAGATTGATTATTGATATTTGTATATATTAATATATTATTAATAATTATATAGCCACTAATTAAATTAATATTGTTATAAATAGTACATCTAATAAAAATATATTATTATTAATTTTAATTTGTGATAATAATTTATATATAATTATTATAAATTTTCTTAAAAAATTATAAAAAACCCACTAATGTTTAAACTTAAAAATCCTTAAAAATCTTTTAGAAAACATTAAAAATTCTTAAAAATCCATAAAAAAACCATAAAAATCCTTAAAAAAACCTTAAAAATCCTTAATAAACTTTTAAAATCCTTAAATATCTTTAAGTCGCCTTAAAAAAACTTAAAAAACTGTAAAAATGCTTTAAAAACCTTAAAAATTCTTCACAATCCCTAAGAATCAGTAAAAAACCTTAAAACTCATACAAAAAACCCTTAAATTTAAAAAACCTTTAAAAACCATAAAAACCTTTAAAAATACATAAAAACCTTAAAAATCCTTAATAATCCTTAAGAAAACCTTGGAAAACCTTAAAAACACCTTAAAAATCTTTAAATATCCCTAAAAATCTTTAAAATCCTTAAAAAACCTAAAAAATTCTTAAAAATCCATAAAAAACTATAAAAAAACCCATAAAATCTTTAATCTTAAAAATCCCTAAGAATCCTTTAAAAATCCTTAAAATTCTAAAAAAAAAAACTATAAAAAACCTTAAAATCCTTAAACATAAAAATCCTTAAAAATCGTTTCAAAACCATAAAAATTCTTTAAAATCTTCAAAAATATATAAAAACCATAAAAATCCTTAAAGAAACATTAAAAACATTAAAAATCCTTAATAAAACTTAAAAAGACCTTCAAAATCCTTACAAATTCTTAAAAATATTTATAAAAAAAATTAAAAATCCTTAAAAAAACTATAGAAAAACCTTAAAATACTTAACCTTAAAAAACCCTAAAAATCTTTAAAAAGATCTTAAAAATCCCTAAATAACTATAAAAATCCTTCAAAATCCTTAAAAATTCTTAAAAATGTTAACAAAACCTTAAAAATGATTAAAAATCTTTAAAAAACCTTAAAATCATTACAAATCTTTTAAAATCCTTTAAAGACTTTAAAATCCTTCAAATTCCTTAAAAATCCATAAAAACCTTACTAATCCTTTAAAAATGTTAAAAATCCTTAAAAATCCATGAAAACCCTCAAAAACCCATCAAAATCCTTAAAATCCTTAAAAACCCTTAACAATCCTTTAAAATCCTTCAGAATCTTTAAAAATCCTTAAGTATCCTTAAAAATCCTTAAAAGTGCTTAAAAACCTTAAAAATGCTTATAAACCTTTAAAAACCTCTCAAATTCCTTATAAATCCTTAAAATCATTAAAAAATCATGAAAATCCTTAAAAATCCTTCAAAATTCTTTAAAATTAGTAAGTATCCTTAAAAATCCTAAAAACCCATAAAAAATCTTAAACCCTAAACCCTAAGCCCTAAGCCCTAAAATGCTTAATATTAAAAATCCTTAAAAATCTTTTAAAAACCTTAAGGATTCTTAAAAATTCATAAAAAATCTCAAAATTCCTTAAAAATTCTTAAAAACCCTTACCCTTAAAAATCCTTAAAAAGTCTTTAAAATCTTTCAAAATCCTTAAAAACCTTAAACTCAAAAATCTTTTAAAATCCTTTAAAAACCATAAAAATCCTTAAAAATACATAAAAACCTTCAAAATCATTTAAAAAACCATTAAAAACTTAGAAATCTTTAAAAAAAACCTTAAAAATCTTTAAAAATACTTAAAATTTCTTGAAAATCCTTAAAAATCTTCCAAAACATATAAAAAACTATAAAAATACCTTAAAATCCTTTAAAAACCATAAAAGTCCTTAAGAATCCTTAAAAATACATAAAAACCTACAAAATCATTAAAAATCAATAAAAAAATATTAAAAATCCTTAAAAAGACCATAAATTATTGGTCCCAATTATATGTGCTAGAGGGGGTGAATAGCACAAATCGGCTTTTGACAAGATAAGGAACTAATTTTCAAGACGAAGAAAATAAAAATAGAGTAGACAATGTGCAGGAATTTAGAGTGGTTCGATCCAAGACCTACATCCACTACCTTGATTATCTAACTAAGGATTTTCCAAACAATTCTACTAAGAACCGGTGAAATTCACAAGCTTTCACCAAGCTTTACAATGGCTTTTATCAGGCTCAGTCAAAACCTTTCACAATAGTTTTTCACGGGCTAAACTAAAACCCAACACCTAACTTTTCAAGGCTAAGTTAGAACCTTAACACATTCAAGCAAACCTAGCTTGAAACAATCACTTAAACTGACTCCCTCACTCTAAGAATACAAGAAGAGAAGTAAAAGAAAGTACTTATAATCACAGGTTGATCTAAATGGTACAAGGTTGAGTGCAAAATACAAATACAAAAGATTGGTGTTTAAGTGCAGAGGAGATTTTCTAGTTTATCAACTCTATATGACTTAAATCTCTTCCAAAACTTCCAAAGAACTCATTTCTAACCGTTGGAAGACCCTTTTATACTTGAAAAAACAACTTTGATGGCAGTTTGGCAATTTATGGCCATTGAAAACAGTTGAGAGTTGGTTCTAGCCGTTAATCTGTCTTCTAGTGCTCTGGTTCAAATTGTAGATAGAGAACTCTTAGTTGACTAACTTTCTTCTTAGTTGACTAAGTTGATTCTATCTTCTGGTCACAGATTCTGGTAGAGAACATTTAGTTGACTAACTCATTTCTTGGTCGACTAAGTTGGTTTTGTCTTGAAGTCCATATTTTGGCAATAGCTTCTTAGTCGACTAACTCACATCTTGGTCGACTAAGTTGGTTCTGTCTTGAAGTCCAGATTTTGGCAGTAGCTTCTTAGTCAACTAACTCACATCTTGGTCGACTAAGTTGGTTCTGTTTCTCAATATTCTTCAACCCGTTATTTCTTCAATTTGAATTTTAACCAACCAACATTATTTTTTATTCAACTAAGGAGCTTTTTTCTCGTTAATCGATCATGTCTCCTTATTTTTATTCTTCTTTTTTTTTATATACACTTTGAAAGATTGATTTATTAATTTCATACATTATTTGTCCTACACACTCAAGTAGAAAAATTAAACACAAATGAATGGAAATGTTTTTATTATCATCAAAAACTAATGGAGCCAACAATCTCTCCCTTTTTGATGATGACAAAACATTCCTTAATTAACAGCACAGTGTCCTTTAATTCTTTTTAATTTCTGCAAAAAATGAGGATTGCTCCCCCTAAGTGAGTGCTCCCCCTTAGTGTGTACATATTTTGCTTATTCATTCTAGCAAATTTTATTCATGTTGTGTAGAAATTGACACTATACATTCAGAGTATATATGTGCAAAAATATAAGGTGATTTACAGCAAATGAATGTTGACAAATTATCATAAAAAATTTGCAGTGTCTATCAACAGCATATTGTTACCAGATTTTGTCTATGTCATTCATCATTTCAATTGATTTACTATACACAACATCTATATCCATTCACAAACATAATTAGTAATCAGTATACAATCCCAACATTAGTGCAGTATCAGATTTTTATCAACAGCAGTCAAAATACCATAAACAGTAAAATATCAGCAAATATTCAATTATCAGCAGCAAAATACCATAAACATATCAGCATCTATTTTTCACACAAACATATAGGCAACAAAATTAAGTTCAAGTGTTCAAATGCCATCACGACATAAACAGCAGGCAAATAATAGTTGATATTCCTAAATTGCCCCTAATTCATTTCTGCTTCCTTTCTTTCCTAAATTCTTGGTACCTCCACCCTAACATTTTTTAAATTAATTTCTTGGTTCCTTCTCCACCCTAAGGTTTTGCCATACTTCTCCCCTTTTTTGTCATCATCAAGTCCTTAGCATCTTTTGAGGAGGATGAGGGAGATGACTCATCATCAATGTAGTACTTGACATTGAGAGGTTGAGGAGACGATGCTGGAGGTAATTCTTGGGAAAGGGGATCAGGTAAGGGTGTGTCAGACACTTCAAGTGATTCATGTGGAGAAGAAGCTATTGCTGGCTTAGACTTTTCTGTCAATCTAGAGGAGTTCCTTCTTTTGAGGAATGCTATTTTTGTTGCCATTATTTTCTTCCCTTTGGCAAATGGTTTTGTCTTTGTTTGTGGTGCTGCAGTGACTTTTTTTTTTCCTTTTCCAGATTTTGCTTTCACTCTAGGGGCTGGTGCAAATGTATCTTACTAAGCTTCTGCCTTGGCAGCTTTCTTTTCATCATGTTCTTCCCTAACCATTTGGTGGAAGACATCCATTATGGATACCTCTTTTGAATTTGGAGGAGAGGGCTGTTGTTTCTTAGGTTCTGAAGGAGCATTTTCCATCCAATGAACCAGCATTTCTGTTCCTTGTTCTGATTTATCTTTGCTTTGGTGTTCAAGTGAAGGGGCTTTAGTAGGTTGATCAACACCAGGGTGAGAGTCTTTTGTCTGAAGGACAGGGTTGGCAGTTTTGTAAGTGGAGCCTTCAGCTTGAACACTATGACTTGCACCATGAGGAGCAGACCTTTCTGCTTGCAAAGCTGAACCCTCAGCACCTTGCTATGCTAGTGCAACACTTGTTGTTACAGAGGTATCTGCAGCAGTAAGTTCTGATGGCATTTTTCTTTTTCCCTTCAGTTCATTTTTCAGTTTAGCAACTTTCTCTTCAATTTTTTGCATTCTAGCTCCTTGGTTAGTGAGCTTCCCATCAATTCTGATAAGGAGATTGAAAATTACCTCATTCGAGAATTGGGATGGTACTCCCTCTGGTTGAGTAGGTAGGGTGGATTCTTTTCCTGGACCAGCCTTGAGGGTTTTAATGAATCTTTCTCCATCAAGTTTATACCCTATTTTGGATAAACTACCAAAGTAAATGGCTTGGTCTCTGGTCTTTACCATGTCCAGTTCATATCTTTTGGCTCAGACCCCCTTTTTCTGCACTAAGGATGTGATAACATTTCCATAAGGCAGATTAATTTTCTCAAGGTTGCATGCTCCTCTCATTTTTTCAATCATGAATCTACCTAGGTTCATAGCAACCCCACTAAAAGCATGTTCCATCAGCCAAAGATTTTGAAGGCTGATGTAGCTTAAACTTTCACTTCTGCCATGGATATTTACTGTAACAAAGTAGTGCAGAATTCTTATATGGGAACTGGTTATTAAACCAGCATTGCTCTTTGATGAGTACTTTTCCTTTCTCCCAATAATGATTTCCCATAAAGAGGATGAGTTGTATTTCTCTGGGAATTCGAACTCTCCCTCTTCACATTCAACTTTCAGCAAATTACCAAGATCATCAGCAGTAACCACAAATTCTTTACCATTCAAAAATACATTTAGTCTATTTTCAATGTAGTCATCAGAATCATCTAGTTCTTCCTTTCTTAATGCTATACTAGCATAAAATTCTTTCACCAAGTTGGCACTGTAGGATTTATTCTTAAATGTGCTATACTCCTTCAGTTTCAATTCATCAAAATAATCTGATAGACTAGTCTGTATTTTTAGATTTTCACTAAAACTTTCCCAGTCAATGTACTTTCTGCAGGTGATAAGAGCATTCTATATTTTCCTAAACCTCTCTTCAGGCATTTTATTTCTGAATTTAGAAGAAGGGGTAATACATTTCTTGGGCATTATATCCTTGTCTTTCTTCTTCTTTGATTTCTGCTTCTTTGCTTTTTGTGATTTTTCAGATTTCTCAAGCAATGAAGCAGACCCAATTTTCTGTTTCTTTTTCTGCATTTATGCTTCTGACCTTTCTTCCAGTGATCTTTTTCCTTTTTTCTTTTCAATAATTTCTTTGCTTTGAAAAGTTTTTGCCATTTCGATTTGAGAGATTTCTGATAGGGGTTTTGACGTTCTAAGTGGCAAGGGTTTCAATTATATGAGAGTCGATTTCAGAGGAGAAAATGTAGAGGAAATGGGTTTCAATTTTCAGATGATCGATTTTTAGGGAGAGAGAAGTTGCCAGTAGTTTTATTTCCTCTTAGAAAACTGTCCGCCTCCCCCTTAAATATTGCCTCATATCATTTGCTTAAAATTTCAAAAATTCTCTCTAAATTTTGGTTATTCACTTAGACAATTTTCTCCTTTCTTTATTACCCGGTAAACACATTCTTTTCATTATTTTATTCCTTCTTCATTTTATTGACTGAGTCTTACTATTTAATGCTAACAAAACACTCTTAGTTGACTAAATGCATTCTGTTTTATGTGCATAAGCCAAAAATTTTCTCCCAACTTTTACAGACTAATCATTCCTAAATTTCTTCTAATTTCACAGAATCTATCTTCATTTAAAGGTTTGGTAAAGATATCTGCTAATTGATGCAAAGTATTCACAAATTCAATCTTAATATCACCTTTCACTACATGGTTTCTAACAAAATGGCGCCTAATCTCAATGTGTTTAGTCCTAGAATGTTGCACAGGATTTTTAGATATATTGATTGTACTTGTATTATCACAGAAGATTAGTACATTATGGATTGTAATTCCAAAATCTCTTAGTTGTTGTTTGATCCACAAAATTTGAGCACAACAATTACTTAGAGAAATATACTCTGCTTCGGCTGTAGAAAGTGCTACAGAGTTTTGTTTCTTACTTGACCAGGATACTAGCATACTTCCTAGAAATTGGTATGTTCCACTAGTACTTTTTCTATTAGTTTTGCTTCTTGCAAAGTCTACATCCGAATAGCCTACAAGATCAAATGATGATTCTCTAGAATACCATAATCCTAAGGTTTGTGTTTCTAAGAGGTATCTAAAAATTCTCTTAACAACAGTTAGGTATGATTCTTTAGGCTATCACTGAAATCTAACACACAAACACACACTAAACTAGATATTTGGTCTAATTGCTGTTAAGTAGAGAAGTGATATGATCATACCTCTATAGAGATTTTGATCAATGTCCTTTCCTTGTTCATCTAAATCAAGTCTGGTGGATGGACTCATTGGTGTGGAAATTGATTTCAGCTTCAGCATGTCAAACTTTTTGAGCATGTCTCGAATGTATCTTTCTTAGTTAATAAAGATTCCTTCCTCACTTTGTTTGATTTGAAGACCAAGGAAGTACTTCAACTCTCTCATCAT
Source organism: Theobroma cacao (assembly GCF_053813885.1). Taxonomy (NCBI): domain Eukaryota; kingdom Viridiplantae; phylum Streptophyta; class Magnoliopsida; order Malvales; family Malvaceae; genus Theobroma; species Theobroma cacao. The sequence goes on from NC_142641.1 coordinate 50,763, forward strand.
GCTCATCTCAAATTCACCCTGCATTTCTTTAGCAAAGTTCTTGCATAAAGCCTCATTAGTTGCACCAAATACAATGTCATCCACATATATTTGTACAATAATTAAATCATTTAAGTATCTTTTAATGAACAATGTAGTATCAATGCTGCCTCTAACATAACCTTTTTCAACTAGAAATTTTGAAAGCCTCTCATACCAAGCTCTAGGAGATTGTTTCAATCCATACAAGGCTTTATGAAGTTTGAAAATATGATCAGGTTTTTCAAAATCTTCAAAACCTGGTGGTTGCTCAACATATACTTCCTCTTAAATGAATCCATTTAAAAATGCACTTTTTACATTCATTTGGTACAATTTGAAATTCATGAAGCATACAAAAGCTAACAACAACCTTATGGCTTTAATTCTAGCAACCGGTGCAAAGGTTTCATCACAGTCTATTCCTTTCTCTTGGTTGTATTGTATCCTTGTGCTACTAACCTAGCTTTATTTCTAACTACATTTCCTTACTCATCTACCTTATTTCTAAACACCCATTTTGTGCCAACAATAGGGTGATTTGAAGGTCTAGGTACTAGTGACCATACACGATTTCTTTTGAATTGGTCAAGTTTCTTTTGCATAGCCATTATCCAACTTTCCTATTTTTCAGCTTCTTCAAAGTTTTTAGGCTCAATTTGAGATATGAAAGCTGAAAACTCACAAGTCTCTCTTGTTGCTCTCCTAGTTTTAACTCTTTGAGAAATGTCACCTATGATTTGATCTTATGGATGGTCTCTTACAAATCTCCAACTCCTTGGAAGGTCATTATACTGATTTTCTGTTCTTTGCAAATTTTCTAGAGATGGAGTTTCATTTTCTCTTCTAGGTGAGCTTTCTTCATTATTTTTATTGTTCTCTAAGTTCATTTTTTCCATTTGTTTTTCTAGGATTTCTACATCATCATCATCAACATGAATTTCCTTTTGTAAAGCATTGGACTCATCAAAAACTACATGGATTGATTCTTCAACGGTTAAAGTCCTTTTGTTAAAAATCTTATAAGCCTTTGAGTTTAATGCATATTCTAAAAATATTGCCTCATCACTTTTTGCATCAAACTTTCCTAAGGGTTGTTTTTCATTGTTCAATATAAAACATTTATAACCAAAACTCTTAAGGTGAGAAATATTTGGTTTCCTACCCTTGTAAAGTCCATATGGTGTCTTAGATATCATGGGTCTTATTGAGACTCTATTAAGTATATAAGCTGTTGTATTCACTGCCTCAGCCTAAAAATATTTTGATAGGTTATTCTCACATAGCATAGTCCTAGCCATTTCTTTTAAGGTTTGGTTTTTCCTCTCTATAACTCCATTTACTGGGGTGTTTTAGGTGCAGAGAAATTATGATCTCATTTTCAAATTCTCCTCCATGATCACTCCTTATGTTAACTATGGCTAGTCCTTTTTCATTCTCTACTTTCCTACAATGACTTATAAAAGCTTATAGAACATCATTCTTATGAGCAAGAAAATAAACCCAAGTATATCTAGAGTAGTCATCAATTATTACAAAGCCATAAGATTTTCCTCCTAAGCTAGTTATGCTTATTGGACCAAATAGATCAATATCTAACAATTCAAGAGGTCTAGGTGTTGACACAATCTTCTAAGTCCTGAAAGATGTTCTAACTTGTTTTCCTAGTTGGCAAGCATCAAATATTTTGTCACTTTCAAATTTTATGTCTGGCAGTCCAACAACTAAATTTTTCATGATAGTTTTGACATAGTATGCATGCTTACATGTCCTGATCTCCTATGCCATAACCAGCTATCATTTTTAGCATTTGCAACAAGATATATTTCACTATTTATGTCAAGATCCTCAAGAAAGACAACATACATATTCTTTAATATTCTTCCTATAAATGAGATTTTATTAGTGCTTATATCTATTACTTCACATTTGGTTGAATCAAAGCACACTTTAAATCCTTTGTCACATAGTTGACTAATGCTCAATAAATTATGTTTCAAACCCTTAACTAACAACACATGACTAATTTGAGTTTGGGAGTTCTTACCAACCGTACCTATCCCATGAATTCTACCTTTTGAGTCATCACCAAAGGATACGGTACCTCCTTTTCTTTTGTCCAACTGAGCAAATAATATTTCATCTTCTGTCATATGTTGTGAGTCGTCACTGTCCATATACGAAGGCTGCTTCTTCTTGAGTTGAGCTCTTGAACATGTCTCCTTTAAGTGTAGCTCAACATACAAAACAAAATTTTTGTTTTTCTTTATAGGTACCCATACTTTGATGGGTCCTTGAGTGTTAGTTGCAATATAGGATCCTTTTGGAACCCAAATTTTTCTGACTTTCTGCAGGTTGCTTTTCTTAAAACAATCATATGATAAATGTCTATGTTTTCCACAACTATAACATTTAGATGCAGCATTACAGGAATTTTTCTTAAAATATGTGTTCCTATTTGATGTTTCCCTTTTTGAACATTTGAGAGTTGTGTTTTCATCAAGTGTTTTTTGCGAAGTTTTAGATTTATTGTACAGCTCTAATTTTAAAACTTCAAAATCTGTTTTTGAGTGTTCTAACTCAACTTGCAGAAAATTTCTTTGCTCAAAAACAGAATTGAACTCTTGTCTCATCTTTTTTAAATCATTTTCAAGAGATGTAGCCCTTTTCTTTAAGATTTTGTATTTTGAAAAAGGTTTTTCAAATTCATCACAAAGGCTGCCATACTCATTTTGTAAATCATCAATGGAAATATCACAGGGGGATGAGGATACCTCAGATTCATCTTTTTTGACCATTAGACATAAATTTGCTTGTTCTTCAGTTTTTTATTCTTCAACATTTGAGCTTGAAGTATCACTGTCTGACCATGTTCAGCCACCATTGACTTCTTCGATGTTCTATTCTTTTTTTGCTTTTCTTCTTTTTGCATCTTTGTTTCTCCATATAACTCTTCTAATTTTTGCCAAATTTCTTCGGCACTTTTGCACATGGACACTTATCATGTTCTCTATAATCAAGTGCACAAATGAGAGGTGCATGGCCTTAGAGTTGATTTGTGCTCTCCTCATTTTAGCTTTAGTCCATTTATTTCTATCCTTAGGAGTTTTCTTACCATTGACTGAATTTTTAATCATTGGAATGAAAAGACTATTAGTAATGACATCCCACATCTCATAGTCATAAGCTCTAACATAAATTGACATTATAATACTCCAATATGGATAGTTAGAGCCATCAAACAGAGGTGGTCTGTTTGTGGATTGTCCCTCAGCAACTATGAATTTTTGGAGAGCCATTTGGATCCTCCCAAAGGGTGTTAGACCTTAAGAACAGGGAACTAGCTCTGATATCACTTGTTGGTCCTAATTATATGTGCTAGAGGGGGGTGAATAGCACAAATCGGCTCTTGACAAGATAAGGAACTAATTTTCAAAATGAAGAAAATAAAAACAGAGTAGACAATGCGCAAGAATTTAAAGTGGTTCGGTCCAAGACCTACATCCACTACCTTGATTATCCAACCAAGGATTTTTCAAACAATTCCACTAAGAACCGGTGAAATTCACAAGCTTTCACCAAGCTTTACAATGGCTTTTATCAGGCTCAGCCAAAACCTTTCACAATAGTTTTTCACGGGCTAAACTAAAACTCAACACCTAACTTTTCAAGGCTAAGTTAGAACCTTAACACATTCAAGCAAACCTAGCTTGAAACAACCACTTAGAGTGACTCTTTCACTTTAAGAATACAAAAAGAGAAGTAAAAGAAAGTATTTATGATCACAAGTTGATCTAAATGGTACAAAGTTGAGTGCAGAATACAAATACAAAAGATTGACATTCAAGTGTAGAAAAGTGTAGAGAAGATTTTCTGGTTTTTTAGCTCTATATGACTCAAATCTCTTACAAAACTTCCAAAGAACTTATTTCTAATCGTTGAAAGACCCTTTTATACTTGGAAAAACAACTCTGATGACAGTTTGGCAGTTTATGGCTGTTAGAAACAGTTGAGAGTTGGTTCAGCCATTAATCTGTCTTCTAGTGCTCTAGTTTAAATTGCAGACAGAGAGCTTTTAGTCGACTAACTTTCTTCTTGGTCAACTAGTTGGTTTTGTCTTTTTATCGCAGATTCTGGCAGAGAGCATTTAGTCGACTAACTCATTTCTTGGTCGACTAAGTTGGTTTTGTCTTGAAGTCCAGATTTTGGTAGTAGCTTCTTGGTCGACTAACTCACATCTCAGTCGACTAAGTTGGTTCTGTCTTGAAGTCTAAATTTTGGCAGTAGCTTTTTAGTCGACTAACTCACATCTTGGTCGACTAAGTTGGTTCTATTTCTCAATATTCTTCAATCCGTCATTTCTTCAATTTGAATCTTAGCCAACCAACATTCTTCTTTATTCAACTAAGGAGCTTCCTTCTCATTAATCGATCATGTCTCCTTATTTTTATCCTTTTTTTTATATACACTTTGAAATATTGATTTATTAATTTCATACATTATTTGTCTTGCACACTTAAGTAGAAAAATTAAACACAAATGAATGATAATGTTTTATTATTATCAAAAACTAATGGAGCCAACATAAATATCTTTAAAAATTCTTAAAAATCATTAGAAATACTTAAAAAGACTTAAAAATCTTTAAAGAAACTATAAAAAAAAACCTTAATCTTTAAAAATCTTTAAAACCTTAAAAATTCTTAAAAATCCATAGAAAACCTTAAAAATCATTAAAAAACTACTAAAAAACCTTAATTCCTTAATCTTAAAAATCCTCAAAAATTCCTATAAAAACATTAAAAATCCATAAAAAAACTCAAACATCCTTAAAAAAGTCTTAAACTCATACAACAAAATTATACAAGCTTATAAATATAATTCAATAACTTCAAGAGTCAATTTTGTATATATTTAAGAACAAATGTATAAAAGTTAAATTATTTCAAGAACTTATCAAGAATCACTTAAATAATGATCAAGCAAATTTGATCATTTTGTCATAATCAAAACTATAATAATTTTAAAGCTAATAAAAATTTCTTTAAAAACCATAAAAATCCATGAAAATCTTTAAAAATTCATATAAACCTTAAAAATCCTTTTAAAAAACCCTTTAAAAACCTTTAAAAACTTTTAAAATTTTTTTAAAAAATTAAACATCCTTAAAACTCCTTAAAAAACCTTAAAAATTCTTTAAAATCTTTAGAAACTATAAAAAAATAACCCTTAAAATCTTTAACCGTAAAAATCTTAAAAATCCCTAAGAATCCTTAAAAAAAACCTTAAAAATCCTTCAAAATTGTAAAAAATCTTAAATTCCTTAAACATAAAAATCCTTTAAAATTATTTAAAAAGCATAAAAATCATCAAAAATACATAAAAACCTTAAAAAACTTAAAAAGACTTCCAAAATCTTTAAAAATTCATAAATATACTTAAAATACGTTAAAAATCCTGAAAAAACTATAAAAAACCTTAAAATACTTAACCTTAACAAATCCTAAAAATCCTTAAAAAGATATTAAAAATCAGTAACAACCTATAAAAATCTTAAAAAATCCTTAAAAATGCTTAAAAAATGATTAAAATCCTTAGAAATGCTAAAAAAGTTAAAAAATACTTAAAAATGGTTAAAGAACCTTAAAAATCCATAACCTTAAAAATCCTTAAAAAACCTCAAAAATCTTGACAAATCTTTTAAAATCCTTTAAAGACCTTAGGTATGGATCTTATATTTAAATATTTTCATTTTCTTAAAAATCCCTAAGAATCTTTATAAAACCTTAAAAATCTTTAAAAGGCTATCAAAAGCATTAAAATCCTTAAACATAAAAATCCTTAAAAATTGTTTAAGAACTATAAAAATTCTTTAAAATCCTCAAAAATACATTAAAACCTTAAAAAACCTTAAAAAACTTAAAAATAACTTCAAAATCTTTAAAAAATCTTAAATATATTTAAAATACGTTAAAAATCCTTAAAAAATTATAAAAAAGCCTGAAAAATACTTAACCTTAAAAAATCCTAAAAATCTTTTAAAAAGACCTTAAAAATCACTAAAAAATGTTAAAAATCCTTTAAAAATGTTAAAAATCGTAAAAGATCTATAAAAAACTGTAAAAACTCATAAAAATCTTTCAAAATCCTTAAAAAAACCTTGAAAATCCTTAATAAGATTAAAATTCCTTAACAATCCTTTAAAGTCCTTCAAAATCCTTAAAAATCTTTAAACATATTTAAGTTTCCTTAAATTGTTTAATCTTAAAAATCCTTAAAAATTTTAAAATCTATGAAAAAACCTTAAAATCTTTAACCTTAAAAATCCTTAAAAATCTATTAAAAACCTTAAGGATTCTTAAAACTTCATGAAAAACCTTAAAAATCCTTAAAAATTATGAAAAAACTATAAAAAACCATAAAACCTTTAACCCTAAAAATCCTTAAAAGCCCTTAATAATCGTTGAAAATCCTTCAAAATCCTTAAATATCCTTAAAGATTTTTAAAAACCTTAAAATACTTGAACTTAAAAATCCTTTAAAATCCTTTAAAAATCATAAAAATCCTTAAAAATAAATAAAAGCCTTAAAAACCCTTTAAAAAGTTAAAAATTTTTAAAAAGCCTTAAAAAACCTTAAAAATCCCTCAAAAATCCTTAAAAATTCTTAAAATTTCTTGAAAATACTTAAAAATATTCCAAAATCCATAAAAAAAACAAAAAAAACCTTGAAATCCTTAAACTTAAAAAACCTTTAAAAACTATAAAAATCTTGAAAAATCCTTAAAAATAATAAAAAACTTGAAAATCCTAAAAAATCCATAAAAAATGTTAAAATACTTAAAAAGACATTAAAAATATTTAAAAATTGTTAAAAATACTTAAAAACCTTAAAAATCCTTAAAAAAACTATAAAAACCTTAATCCTTAAAATTCCTTAAAAATATTATAAAAACCTTAACAATTCTTAAAAATCTACAAAAAAACTTAAAAATCCTTTAAAAATAATAAAAAACCTTAAATCCTTAATCTTAAAAATCCATAAAAATCTTTAAAAAAATTAAAAATCCATAAAAAACCTTAAAAATCGTTAAACATTCTTAAAAAACTTTAAAAATTCTTAATAATCCTTAAAATCCTTTTAAAACCTTAAAATCCTTAAAAATCTTTTAAACACTTTAAATTTTTTTTAAAATCTGTAAAAAAAAAACCTTAAAAATCCTTAACAAACTCTAAAAGTCCTTAAACTGTAAATCCTAAAAAAAAAAATTCCTTAACCTTAAAATTTTTTTAAAAATCTTAAAAATCCTTAAGTATTCCTAAAAAAATCCTTAAAAATCTTTAAAAAAACTATAAAAAAAACCTTAAAATACTTAAACTTAAAAATCCTTAAAAATCTTTTAAAAAACCTTAAAAATCCTTAATAAAATATTAAAAAACCTTAACAAGACCTTCAAAATCATTAAAATTTCATAAAAATTCTTAGAAAACTATAAAAAAAAGTTTAAAATTTTTAATAGTAAATATCCTTAAAAATTCATCAAATTCCTTAAAAATATATAAAAAACCTTTAAAAAAACCCTAAAAATCCTTATAAAGACCTTAAAAATCCTTTAAAATCCCTAAAAATATTTAAAAATCTTAAAAATCATTAAAAATCTTTCAAAATGCCTAAAAATCGTTAAATTTGCTTGAAAACCTTTAAAATGCTTATAAAACATTAGAAATCCTTGAAGATCCTTAAAAGTTCTTAAAAATCTATAGAAAACCTTAAAAATCCTTAAAAATTATAAAAAAACCTTAAAATTTATGATGTTTAAAACCCTTTAAAATCTTTCAAAATCCTTAAAAATCTGTAGGAAAAGCTTAAAAATCTTTAAAAAAAATTAAAGAAATCTTTAAAAACTCTTAAATATCCTTAGAAATACTTAAAAAAACCTTAAAAATCCGTAACTTCAAAAATCCTTAAAATTGCTTACAAAACATTAAATATCCTTCAAAAATTTTAAAAATGCTTACATATCTTAAAAAATCCTTAAAAATCCTTAACCATCCTTTAAAAACCTTAAAATTATTCAAATTACTTAATAATACATAAAAATGTTAAAAATCTCAAAAAAAGACCTTAAAAATCTTTTAAAATCCTGAAGAAACCTGAAAAATTCTTTAAAAATGTTAAAAATCCTCAAAAATCAAGAAAAAGCCTTAAAAACCCTTACAAATTTTTAATATCCTTAAAAAGCATAAAAAATCCTTAAAAATCTTAAAAATTCATAATAATCCTTTAAAATCCTTAAAAGTCCACAATAATCCTTTAAAACCTTACAAATGCTAAAAAAAACCTTAAAAATTCTTGCAAAACTATAAAAAACCTTAAAATCCTTAAACTTAAAAATCTTTAAACATATACTTAAGAAATCATAAAAATCCTTAAAGATGCTAAAAAATACAGAAAAACCTTAACAATACGTAAAAAAAACTTTAAAAATTCTTAAAAATCTATAAAAAAAAACCTTCAAAACTCTATAAATCTTTAAAAGATGTTAAAAACCCATAAGAATCCATAAAAACATTTAAAATCGTTAAAAAATCATTAAAAATCCTTCAAAATTCTTAAAAATACTTAAAAACTTGAAAAATGCTTAATAAACCTTAAAAATCTTTTAAATTGTTAAAAATTCTTAAAAACCCATAAAAAACCTCAAAAATCCAAAAAAACCGTAAAATCTTTAACCTTATAAACACTTAAAAATCCTTTAAATCCTTATAAAAAAAACCTTAAAAATCCCTAAGAAATCTTAAAAAACCTTAAAAATCTTTCAAAATCCTTAAAAATGTTTTAAAAACTATAAAAATGCTTAAAAATTTTTAAAAAACCTTGAAATCCTTAAAAATCCTTAGAAAAACCTTAAAAATCCTTTATAAAACTTTAAAAATCCTGAAGTATCCTTAAAAAATCTTTAAAATGCTTAAAAATCCTTACAAAGTCTTCAAAATTCTTAGAAATTCTTAAAAAGCCTTAAAAATCCTTTAAAATAATCTAAAATCCTTTAAAAACCTTAAAAATCCTTTAAAAACCTAAAAATACTAAAAAAATCTTTAATCATCCTTTAAAATGTTTAAAAATCCTTCAAAATTCTTGAAAATCGCTAAAAATCGTTTAAAATGCTGAAAAAACCTTCAAAATCCTTCAAAATCCCTAAAGATACTTAAAAAACCTTAAAATTCCTTAACATTCCTTAAAAAACTATAAAAAAAACCTTAAAATCATTAAACTTAAAAGCCTTTTAAAACCTTTTAAAAACCATAAAAATCCGTAAAAATGCATAACAACTTTAAAAATCTTGAAAAAACTTTTTAAAACCTTAAAAATCTTTAAAAAAACATTAAAAAATCTTTTGAATCCATAAAAAGACTTTAAAAATATTTAAAAATCCTTAAACTAACCTTAAAATACTTAAAGGTCTAGGGTTCAAACCCTGTGCTTTTTTTAAAAAAAAAACCCTTAAAATCCTTAAAAATTATTTAAAAATTTTTAAAATCTTTAAAAATGCTTAAAAATAAAAAAAACTTTGAAAATCCTTAAAAAACTGGAAAAACCTAAAAAAATTAAAAATCCTTAAAAAGACTTAAAAATCCTTCAAAAACCTTAAAAATCCTTTAAAAACTATAAAAAACCTTAAAAAGCTTAACCTTAGAAATCCTTAAAAATCTTTTAAAAACATTATAAATTCTTGAAAATCCATAAAAAACTTTAAAAATCCTTAAAAACTTATAAAAAACCTTAAATCCTTAATCTTAAAAATCCATAAAAATTCTTTCAAAACCTTAAAAATCCTTAATAAACCTTTAAAATGCTTAAAAAACCATAAAAATGTTTAAAAAACTTAAAAATCCTTAAAAATCCCCAAGAATCTTGTTTGTCCCATTGGTGGACAAGAGGGGGATGAATAGAACAAAAAATTTTAAGGTTAGTCCTTTTAGCTTGTAGAGCTCCTAATAAATTAGAAGAAGGAAGATTTAAAACTTGTTATGGTTAAAAAAACACCAAGTAAAGAATGGTAGAGCGAAGTGGACAATGCACAAGTATTTATAGTAGTTTGATCCTATCGATCTACATCCACGACCTTTGATCTCTCAATCAAGGATTTTCAACCCAACTTCACTATCCTAGTGGAATATACAACTTTCACCAAGTTTTTACATGGTGAGCTTCTAACCCAAGCTCTAATCCTTCATAATTAATCCTACAGTGCTTCCCACTTTCTAATTTATCGAGAAAAGAAAAGAAGTACAAATGATCACTCTTACTGATCTAAGATGAATTAATCAAGCTTAGTGTAAGTGAAGGTTCTTTGGCTTTTTGCTCAAAATAAGCTCTTGGTGCTTCTTTCTCATCCTCCTTTGACCATTAGAGCTTCAATTTATACTCGGGGAGTCAGATTTTGTTGTTAGAGATAGTTTCTAGCCATTGAGAACAACTTTGATATTATTCTAGCCGTTATTTTATCCTTTAGCATTTAAATTCAAATAGACAGACAAAGTTCTGTTAACTGGTTACTGCAGGCTTTAACCAATTAGCCCTTCTCTATCTTGCACTATGTAGCAGCTCTGTTCACTATGTTAACCAATTAAAAGAGATTTTAACCGATTAAGAACTCTCTATTTTCAAAGTTCTTTATCCAACAGACTTTCTTTAATTGGTTAACCTTCCATTTAACTGATTGAAGCTTTATTTCAACCTTAACCGATTAAAATCAAATTTAATCAATTAAAAAATCTTTGAATTTGAATTTCTCCATTTTGACTCCCTTCAATGATCAGACTTATTTCAAATTTGGATTTTGATGCCTAAAAAAACTAGGGTTTTGTGTTCTAACTGATTAACCCAATTCCTTAACCGATTAGTATGCCTCTGTTTTCAGCTTCCAGCAGCTTCTTAATCAATTAAGCCTGGTGTTAATTAATTAAGCCGTTTCTATCTTACTTTTACCTAAGGCTTAGTTATGCCTTCACTAGTTAAAGCTCCACATTAATTAGTTAATGAAGTTATGTTTTCATTAACCTTTTTCTTCTTTCTCACTTTGACTGATTAACCTATCTTTTAAGTGAACTTGCCTTTAATGGGAAATTTTATTCAGAGAGTTAACTTTATCCTGCACACTTAAATAGGGAAGTTACACATTAATGAATAAGGAATGTTTTGTTATCATAAAAAATATATGGAGTCCATAAAATGTAGATGGGAGCTCGAAAGACCATTTTCAAAATGCAATAGGGGGTTGCACGTGACCACACAAGTACGTTAATTTTTAGATTTTCTTAACCTTTTAGACCTTATAAATCTTTGAAACTGAATTGCTTGCACTTAAAGGAGGACTTCTCCTGTGTCATGACTACAACATTGTTAAATTTTGGATTGAGATGGATGCCAAGATGGTAGTAAATATGATATTAGAAAGGAGTGCAAGATCATGTGACATTCGTTATACATTAGCTTCCATTTGAAAATGATTACATCTATTTACTTACCAAATCACTCATATCCATCGCGAGAGCAACCAAACTACAGATTTCTTCTCCAACCAAGACTATACACATAAAGTACTTAAGGTTTTCTCTAATGTTGAAGGCGAGCTGAATGGTATCTTAAAGCTAGATAGAATTAATTTACCTTATGTTAGATTCAAACATACGTAAGGGAGTAGTATTCTTTAGTTATTTTATTACTTGTAAACAAGTTATAATTTTTAGTTCATGGTTTTATAGACTTTATGCAAAGGAAGTAGCACTTCCCTTAGAGCTTCTTTATGAAGTATCTCATGTAATATTAGAGGTAAAGTTTATGTCCTTTTCCTTATTGTACTTTGATTTTCCATCTTAATAAAACCTTAATAAGATAGCTGCCCTTGAGAGATTTTTTCAACCTTTTAAAACAAAACTTAAACCCTAAGTCTGGAAGGTTGGATGATGCAAAATTTGTCTTTAAAGAAATGCTAGAGAATGACATAATTTCTTAGAATTCTATGATGGCTTGTAATGTTAGAGATGGGAGCAGCCTAGATGCCTTAATATTATTGATCAAAATGCTTCAAATGAAAAAGGCAACTAATTATGTGACTTTTATGAGTGCATTGGCAACTTGCTCAAACACTGAGTTTGTTGATGAAGAAAAGATTGTGCATGCCCTTGTAATTCTTATAGGTTTGCATGAGAACTTGGTTGTGCGAAATGCTCCAGTTACTATGTATGCAAAGTCTGGTTTGATGATTGATGCAAGAAAGGTGTTCCAAATGTTGCCTAAGCGAAATGAAGTAACTTGGAATGCACTCATTGGTAGGTAGGGGCAGACCCAGGAATTTTCTAAGTGGTGTCATTAGGATGATACTTTGAAAATTTTTTTCTCGACCCAAGACTTGTTAGGAGCGTACTTAGATCAAATTCAACACAACTTTGCTTAGGAGAATACTCTTGAGTACCATTATTAGTAGAATTTTGTTGTTATTGCTTGGGATCTAAGTCTTATGAGACAATTTCTTTTCTTTTAAAATATCGTTCTATAGCTTATTTATCTAAAATTATAAAACTTTTTAAAATTATACTCATTAGCATAAATTAAAATATTAAAATTAAATAAAATATGATATTACTTAGAAAATTATCAGGTTCAATAACTAATAATATAACAATTTTCAATTTATTGATCAAAACTAAATATAAGCATCCACAAACTATATAAAGTTAACTTCAAAAATCAAATAATCAAATGATATACCTACAAAATAAATCAAGAAAAGAAAAACTCATAATTTCAAGATATTATTTGATGTGCAATATTATTTTCTATTAGTTAGATTATAATTATGAACCTAAATTATCAAATTAATTAAAAAATATTTAGATATGAAGTATTTAAGAACTCAATTTAAGTTGAAAATTACTTACAATTTAAGTTTAGGTGGGTTGTTTTGAGAGAGTGAAAAACACAGCCAAAGATTGAGAAGGGGAAGGACTTGAATTTTTAGATAGGGAGAGTAGTTTAGGTTTTGACTTTTTTACTAAAATCTTAAATTATGGAAGGAGATTTTTATCTTTCTTTGTAGTATTTAAATATTAATACATAACTTACTTTTACTTGGAGTCTTTGACCCCACTCTTTATAAAATCGCAAAGAAAAAAAAAAGAGTTCATTAGTATATTAACTACCATAAACCCTAGATAAATAGTATAAAAACTAAAACATTTTAGGAAGTGAGTGGTGTCATGTGACACCACTCCCTCCAACGTGGGTCCACCCATGCCTATTTCAGCTTCCAATGCCTTTTCTTTTGCTGCTCAAATATTTTGAAATATGTCTCAAGTAATTACTTTTTTCTACCATTTTAAACCACATTTACGGCGTTGTTGTTTCCCCTAAAAAGCTACCATACCCGAACCTTGCATAGGTGCACTCTAATTACTTTCAACAAATTGCATGAAGCGATGATGTTTGATCCAAGCTTGCATAAACCAGAAAGAAGATGGCCCTCTTGTTGCCGAATTAGAACATGAAACAAGCAATGGACAATGATCTGAGCCATCTCTTATTAGATGTTGTACACGAGCGGTAGTCAAGAAATTTGACTATTCTTAAATAGATAAAATGTGATCCAACCTTTGAATTATATTGTAGTTAACCCAAGTAAATGAGTTACCTTCAAACCTTGTGTCTAGGAGGCCACAATCTAACAAAGCTACAGCAAATTCCTCCATGGAGCCATTATTAGGGACAACACCATTTAATTGCTCTTCACTAGTTACAATAGTGTTGAAATAATCTCCAACAAGCCAAGGACCGCTCATCTCTGTAGATATAGTTTTACGTTAAATCTCATATATTTACGTTAATATTTTAACAATACATGTTCAACCTTTATAATTTTTTAGTTAATTCTTATAAGTTTACGTCAAGGTTTTTCAATTACTAATTTTGACTATAATTATTTTTATACTTACTATTATTAATTTATAAATTAAAATTTATAAACGGTTAAATACTTTAAACTCGAGAATATAAATTTAAATATTTAATATTTCAAAAAATTATGTTTATTTAATATAATTGATCTATTATGTTAAATTTGACACATTTACATCAATATTTTGACAATGTTTATTTCACCTTTATAATTTTTTCTGTTAATTCTTATAGGTTTATGTCAAGATTTTTTAGCTACTAATTTTCACTATAATTATTTTTATATTTATTATTATTCATTTATAAATTAACATTTATAAACCGTTAAATACTCTAACTTCGAGAATATAAAATTAAATATTTAATTTTCAAAACAATTATTATTATTTGATATAATGACTTATTACGTTAAATGTCACATATTTACGTCAATATTTAGACAATTCTTATTTAATCTTTATAATTTTTTACATTAATTCTTATAGGTTTACATTAAGGTTTTTTAAATACTAATTTGCACTATAATTATTTTTATCCTTACTATTGTTCATTTATAAATTAAGATTTATAAACCGTTAAATACTTTAAAGTCAAGAACATAAATTTAAATGTTTGATTTTTTAAAAAATTATGATTATTTGATGTAATTAACTTATTATGTTAAATCTCATACATTTACCTCAATATTTACAATGCATATTCGACCTTTATAAGTTTTTACGTTAATTCTTACATGTTTATATCAAAGCTTTTCAACTACTAATTTTGACTATAATTATTTGTATTCTTACTGTTATTAATTTATAAATCGTTAAATACTTTAAACTCGAGAATATAAATTTAAATATTTAATTTTATAAAAAAAATTATATTTATTTAACATAATTGACCTATTATGTTAAATCTGACACATTTACATTAATATTTCGATAATGCTTGTTGCACTTTTATAATTGTTTACATTAATTCTTACAGATTTACATCAAATTTTTTTAACTACGAATTTTATTATAATCATTTTTATCCTTATTATTATTCATTTATAAATTAACATTTATAAACCGTTAAATACTTTAACTTTGAGAATATATATTTAAATATTTAATTTTTTAAAAAATTATTATTATTTGATATAATTAACTTGTTACATTAAATTATTATTATTTTTGCTACTTCACGTGACAACACTTGCCTACCTATTTCCGAATTACTTTATCTATTATCTGTGATAGTGTAATTCCCGAACAAATGTTTTATTAATATTAAGAAAATAATATGTTAATAAGTAAAATCCAGCATTTATACCAATTATTTTAGCATGTTGAGAAGAAAATTTACGTACATTTTAAAATTATCTTCTTTTTCTCTTTCTTTTCAGTTTGGGTTTTAACACTAAACGTTCTCTTTTTTCATTTCATCTTCATTTTTCTTTGAAAGAAATAATGAGTTTTTTAAAATTACATATAACTCAAAATTTTGTTGATCTCTAGAGTTGGTGTACTGGCTCAAAAAGGACTACGGTATCTACAATTTAGAGATAATATATTATATTTTACGATTGGACACCAAATTTATTCTAATATGTACTTTAAATTCAATCAAATTAAAAATCTAAAAAATTTAAAAATAAATTCAACCTAAATATAGTTGCCCAAATACAAAAGAATCCAGACAACGTAGACAATTTTTAATTGTGCGATTTTGGGTAGCATATAATCCACAGCCTGACTTATACAAAACTACGCCAGATAGACTTTTTTACAACACATATAAAGAGCCCCTAAATGTAAGAAAAATACATCCATATAGCATAATATATATATAT
The DNA here is from genome assembly GCF_053813885.1 of Theobroma cacao. Taxonomy (NCBI): domain Eukaryota; kingdom Viridiplantae; phylum Streptophyta; class Magnoliopsida; order Malvales; family Malvaceae; genus Theobroma; species Theobroma cacao. The sequence goes on from NC_142641.1 coordinate 66,562, forward strand.
ATATAATACAAGGGCAATTGCTCGTGCAAGCAGCTTCTTAGAAATACGAGGCCATCGGGCACAAGCTTTAATAATAGAAATAACCCTCAATCAAGGGTTACCATGTACTAACAAACCGGGACACTAGATCTTTGCTTATTGAAAATTCAAAGAGAAAATTGAAAATAATATAACTAGTAAAATGAATGCCATAACAAAAAATACAAACATATTGTAGAAAAAAAAAATCTAACGTCCTCAATTTTTAGTTCAACAATGAGCTTATTATCCTCACCACCAGCACTCGACTTGGTATTTGTGCCTCAAAACTGGGCAACCTAGGCGTTAGCCACAAGGAAAATGCTTGAAATAATGTCCAGGAACCTATACAGCATATCAGCATGCCACCTCTGGATCAACTAGAACTTGACCATAAAGAGCTAAGTCTTGATGCAAGTTTTGCACTCTTGTAGTCCTCTCTAAGCTGAATAAACCTGAATTGAGACTCAAATCAAAATTAGCAACCACCATGGAGAAAAACCCAACGAGCACCAATATCTAAATTCACATAAGAACAGGCAAACACAAACATAGATGCACTGATCCACATGGACAAGGTACAAATCAATGGAGAAAAAATACGCCATTCCTCTTGAATGTTCCTTTCATATTTAGGTAAAAGAATATGGGAAGTACCGTTCAACATTTTCACTAATTGCACTGTCAATATAACTGATTTTGTTAATGATGGCTAACTTTTTTGGTGGGTGAGAGATGAGATGAGTTCCTGTGTGAAATTGGTTGTCTGTGTTTGTGTTATCTAAATTTTTTTGTTTTGCATTGAGGTTAAGGATGAAGATCTTTTTAAAAAAAAAAATTCTTCACCTTTTCGTGATCTAATTGGTATTTTTATGGGCAAGAAAAAAAAAAAGAGCAAGAACAAGATACTGTTCTTAAATCTAGGTTTTTGGCCATTCTTGGTGCTGCTGCAAATCCAGAATATGGGACTTCACTTCGCAAGACATGAACATGCTATTGGATGAGAAAATGAAGCAGATTGGGATGTGCAAAATCAACTGAAAAACATATTATATCTTCTTGAAGTGGAGTTCTAAGATATTCTATGTTTTATAGTAGGTAAATGATTACGTCTTTTGTAATTTTATTACAAATCTAGCCAGAACTCAATAATTCTAAATATAATTGAAAATAATATTTGTAATTTTTTGTTAAAACTTATTATTGAAAATATGACTTTTATGAGTTGAGGATGGCAAATTGTTTGGTGTAAAAATGATAACGTTCAGTGGGTGTATTTTGGTCTTGGAGACAAGTTTTTGTTGCCTTAGGTAGGATGATTTTAATTAAATATTTAGGAAGCTTTTATTTGTAAGACGAATATTTGTAGAATGATTTTAATTATTATATATGTAAGATGCTTTTATCATGTAGGATAAATATTTGTATAATGATAATTTTTATTTGTGTATATTTTAGTTATTTTATTATTTATATATAATATTTTTAATATTGAAAAAAATGTGTTGAATGTCATGCATAATTGATGAATGTTGATATTTTTATGATGTCAAGGTGGAAAATATTTGAAGATGGGCAATGGAAAATATTCTCTGAAAGGTGATCCAAATAACAGAAAATATTTTCCTCAATTTGTCCAAACAAAAATTATTAAATCTTCTAGTAAAATGTTTTTCACAAATAATTGTTTTTCCCAGCAAGTTAATTTCTGGTTACCAAAGAGACCCCTAATCTTCTAGTAAAATGCTTTGTTCTTTCTGTTTATGTTCTGCAAAATATGAAAACAACAAAAAAAATGAATGTATCAACCAAATGGAGCCTTATTTAAGTACTATTCATTACTTAGTTAAGGTTTCTCAAGTTGCATTTTGAGTGCAAATGTTCAACCAGACTTGCATCTGATCCTAATGCGCTACAGAAAAATAAGCACCAATCATAAGAGTATAAAGTGCATAAAACAAGATCAATAATATGAACAATACCTTTGTGCATCTTTCCGGATGCTAGGGGTGCCCTCAAACAAAGTGGAGAGACTTTCAGGAGCAACTATGAAGACATTGGCCAAGCTGGATACCAGCAGTTCATCAATAGAATAATGGTTCAAATGAGAAAATAGAGGCACAGTGATTTTATGAATCCATAAACTTACATGCCAAGGAGTTCAAATTTCTCATCAACAGAAGGAGCATTAAAACTACGCACAAATTCTCCATACTCAGTTATATCACGCTTCAGGCGTAGTCCTCCGCTGCAAATCAATGCATAAAAGATTCAAATGACGCAGGCAAACAGGCAAACAAAGTTGATGTACTACATGTTCTACAAGTTTTTCTGCAGTATACATGAAACCAACTATATTAGAGGCGCACCTGAGTATTTGGCTCATTGTTTGGTGTATAATCCCCCTACCTAAAGAGCAGGATTCGAATCCCCCTTCCCCCCATTTAATAAAAAAAAAACCAACTATATTAGAGGCCTACACTCAAGCATTTGGCTCATTAGTTGATGCATGATCCCCTGCCTAGAAAACAAGGTTCGAATCCCCCTTCTCCCAATTAAAAAAAAAAAAAAAACTATATTAGAGGCCCTCCCTCGATCAGAAACAAGTCACAACCATACATATCACTGTTGCTTTTTCACAGTCCAACAAAATAACAGGCAATTGAGACATTAGAACAAGTCAAAATACCTAGGATTAAAAGTGAACTTCTGCCAATGAACAAGTAGTCCTTTGTGCAAGCGGTTTCCCTAAAATGACACAGGATCAGCAATTTCCCCTTTCAAAATATGGCATAATCACTTAACAAAACCGTATATATGGAAATAGGAAAAATAATAATAGAAAAAAAGGAAATAATATCACATACCTAAAAACAAAAATTGCTGAAAATTATCTAGGGAAACACTGCTTAACAAACTGCTTCAAAATGGATAGGTGAACGAGGAGATATTGAGTTTGTGTGTAATTGAAGAAATTTCTTAATGTGTGAAAGCATCCTCGTATTAAAACCATAAAACCACCAAATTTTATAACTGCATGGATTTCTTGCCTATACTATGCAAACATACTTGTTTGTATACAGAGCAATTTAGTAGACTCAAAAGTCTTGGAACCATGTACATAAATAATCAAGGGAATATAAAATGATAAGAATCATACCAGTTCAGTCAGGAACGCTTGTTTGTTAAGACCCTCTAGTGCAGTGAATGCAGCCTCGAGGACCCGAGAAAGATAAGCAACAACTCTATACAAGGAAAAGAAGACAAAAGATAAATAAATCAAATATTTTGTTTCAACTACAGCAGCATTATTAAAGGAGAGAGCAACTGTATCCTAGAAACATTGAAACTGAATGTATTATTTTGATTAACAAGTAGACAACATAAAAGTAACATAAGTGAAGCTATGACCAATTGCAAAATAGTATAGGAAAAGGACTTGGATCATTTCTAATGTTTCCAAACCAATCAACTTCACATCGATAGGGTTTCAAATGACCCCTCAAAAGTTGACTAGACGGACAAACCTTGTGCAAGCATTTGTTGGACGATGATCGGGAGCCATTCCATCATCAGGTGAGCAGTAATCTGTTGCCTTTTGTTCAGCTGATAATAGCCGTTCAACCTATACCGAAGCTTCACCAATAAATAATCACTGATAATTAAGAAAACTAAAGAGAGCAAATAAACAAGTAACATCTATAAGCTTGGCAAAAAAAATTGAGTTGAATAAATAAGCACCACGTAATGAGACTCAAATCTTTAGGCACTGTATAGAGCTACACTGCTTCAATACTTCATTTTCCTTGAAGTTGAACACATTCAACAGACATGGGTATGGAGGTCCAACCCCTCCAAATATAAGGAAAAACTAGGAAAAAATTAAAAATACCCATATCCGATAATTACCCCCCATGCTATTGTCCAGAAGAAATAAAATATTAGAAGTGACTGGAAGCGAGTAACTGACCTCAGCCATCACGGTTTCAATGCATTGCTGAAGCCCTTTATAAGCAGCACCCTCCGCGCTAGACATTGCTGTGGCCATTTCTTCACAAGAAGCAGCATAAGCACCATCAACAGGCAATAAGAGCCGAGATATAGAATTTGCAAAGTACTGCAGATTACAGGTAAGATTGATTTAATTCTTCATAATATCAGAACATTCTTTCACCTCTAACTTTACTATAAGAACAACAATGAAACCCAGCATACCTGCTGAACTATGGCCACACTGCTGCCACAACGTTGTACAGCAACCATGAAAGATCTGAAACTGCTTTCACCAGCAGCAGCAGCAGCCTCTGCCTGTATATCAGGTAACTAACCACCTTATTTCCATTATTCTTGGATTAAATTGAAACATAGAATGCACAAAATAAAAAGATAATCAGGTATTTACCGCAGAAGCAGCAGCAGCAGCGACCCTTCTACTAACAATTGTACCTAGCACAAACCTTTCCCTCAAGGCTGCAGCTTCAATCAGGCTATCTCTAGCCCATTCAAGTCCATCTGTTATATACTGGCTGACCTGAAACATTTTGACTAATTAAGTATCCATGACATAAATCCAGAGAATCTACGAGTTTAATCAACCAACTTACTTGGTCCAGTAGGCAAGTAAACACTGATTTTACATTGGCTGCAAGTGTAGCAGGCTGTCCAAGACATAATCATTAGTAATCGATCACATTTTATGCCATAATATCAGCTTTCTTTTAGTCTACCCATCCTTTGCTTCCTTTTACTACTGTTGCTAACATTCTGTTTCAAATGCATGCTAAATTTTATACATGAATCATGTTTTTTTTTATATATAATTGAGGATGGGAGGATTCGAACCCCGCTTTTTAGGCAGGGGGATTATGCACCAACCAATGAGACAAATGCTGGGGTGCTATACATGAATCATGTTACTTTAGCTATACTTTATTTGTCATACACCAATAATCGGTAGTTAAGGCCTCTGCATTGCAATATTTCAAAACTTTCGAAACAACAAATTAACTCAATCACGCCTCTTCAGAGAGATGGTAACCCACTGGAAGGCTGAAATTTAGACAATTTCAGAACAATACAAGTAATACTAAATGGAACATTTCAAAAGCCTCGATTTTTTTCTCAACCCAGTATTTTGTACAGTGTTTCTTGACTTGCACAAAACTTGTGCACAAGTAACAGAGCATAGCCTCAATTGGCAGATAAATTATTACCTGAGAAGAAAACGAAGTGCATCTAGATATTGCTTCTTCATTCCACCGTACAAACTCTGTCACAACTGCAATAGATATCGGCTGATGAGAAGAAGCCACTGAAGCCCCTTTAGAGCGTCCTATTGTTCCACTTGACTCAGAAACTTTCTGGCTTTCAGCACGCAGTTCTTCCAACTGCAAAGCATCACAGATCTTACAAGCTGCAACAATGAAGCAAATCAAGGATTGAAACTTAGAGAAAAGGTAAAGCAATTTGCAAACCTTTGCTTGATATAGTTGTCTAAGAGAGGCTTGCTCATGTTCAGGATATTCATCCTTGTGAACAGAAAACAGACACTCTGTGAGACCTGTAACAATAAAGCGATTTTGTGATTAAGGCATAAAAGGTGAATACATTATTTGAAAGCAACTTTGCTTGAGTCCACTTAACACTGTTTTCTGGTAACTAACAGTTAGAATTTTTCCACTACAATCTATTATATTAAAATATATGTCGATGGCCATATTTTCTAATAAATTTAACAAAATAGTTGCTTATCAAGATAAAAAAAATTCATATGATAGAATCAGATATTCCAAACTCTACAACATAGATCAAACAGGCTTTGTGAGTTAGGACAACCTCATGTCACATCATGTCTCACTGAAATGCCATATTGTAGATTTGATTTAATTTTTCCAACTCATCCAACGCAACCTTCATTCATCATGATGTAGCCGGAAGGATTAGGACAATTAGAACTAAACAATTAGGCTTGAATGGGGTTGATTGTATTTGGAACAACAAAAGATAATTGGGTTTTTAAAGAAACCTCTTGAATAAAAGTTCAAAATAAACAAAAATTAATAATAATAACGCTCTATCTAGGATCACCTATTTATACTAGCTAAGATAAATCTTAATCAAATAGTAATCCTAATCCTAAATAAAGACTTAAAGTACTAAAATTCTAATAAAGATAGGTAAAAGAATCTCAAACTAAATAAAATAAAGAAAATAAAACCCTAAGTTAACGCAAATACTAAATAAAATAGAATTCTTGATGCGTCTGCATCACATCATCTACTAGAATTAATTAATTAAATCTGATATGAAAAAGTATTTACAAAGTTAAAGGAAAGGGACAATGTCCTATTTAACCCTATAGCTTAGAAAAATGTCTAATGTGGTACCTGTAATAAAAAAGCTGTTCAACGTGATACCCAAACTTTAATTCCTATATCAATATACCCCCGTTTGTGACACCTTTAACAAACCCCGTTAACTTTGCTTTGGACTAATCAAAATGCAACATGTGGCAAAAAAAATGTCATATCACTTAATGGGACCATTTCAACTTGCACGAGTGGCTACCATAGGGCACACACATGGCAACCATGTCATAAAATTATTGAATTACCCATGTGAGAGGTTTAATAGAAAAAAAATCGGAAAAAAATAACTTTTAGTTTTTAATAGATAAAAGAAACATAAAAATTTAAAAATATATTTTTTTATTTTAAAAAAATTAAAAAGTTTCTTTTTCTTTTTTTTTCTTTCCTTTTCTCTCCTAAACCCCAATCCTATGGTTAAATCAAGCCAATCATTGGCCGTAGTAGACCAAGGCAAATCACCAGTCAATTGCCCAAATCCGATTGGTTACTGGTCAAATTTGGCTTAAAACAAGGAGGTCGGGCGAGAGACAGGAAAGAGAGGAGAGAGAAGGAAAGGAAAAAGAAAAAAAGATTCTTATTTTTGAAAATACATAAATTCATTTTTTTATTTTTTAAAAAAAGAATTTAATTAAATTTTTTTACTTTTCAAAAAAAATAACCAAGTGTGTCATGAATCATTAAGTGACATGGTATTTACTTGGCCATGTAACACATTTTTATTGGCCTATTGACACGTAGATTTTCTTATCGGAGTTGGACATTGAGGGTCATTAATAGGCGTAATAAAAGTTAGGCACCGCATTGAATTTTCTTTTTAAATGCATGTACCATATTACACATTTTCCTAAACTATAGGGCCTAAATGTGATATTATTCCATTAAGATAACTACAATGGGCTTTGCAAAGGAGCTATTGTCATATTGTTACCTTCAACATCCAAATCACCACATCCAACAGCTCTTAGATCTCTAGCAAGTTCCTGGGTCTTCTCGTATGCTACAGCTAGCATTCTCAGATACTGAAACCTCAAGTGAAATACGAGTAAAGTCAATATTTGTCACTTACAATTTTTAGATAAGGAGAAGTGAATGCATCCTCTGTATGTTTACTTACCAATAAAAGTCCACCTTCCTCGATGGGAGGGGGATTCACAAGAGATGGCTTCAATAATAATTTGTCCAAAAGAGTAGTAACTCGCTGCTCCAAAACTCGCTGCATATTACATAGGAAACAAGTCATGATTACAACACCAGTATACAGAATGGTGCTGCTTATAAGTTAAGGAAATGCAACAACACGGGCACATAAAAGACAGATTCTTCAAGGCACCTGAACTAAAATTGACATAACATCATTAGGAGAAGGGAATACTGCCATAATTGTGGCTGCTTCTTTACGTATAGTATCTGCAAGATAAACAACAGAGATACAAAAAGTGCCTTGATGAACTCAAGCCCTTGAATTAACATCAATAATTACTGCCTTCTCAACCTGTAATTTCTTTGTATAGTGAAGAAAGGCCACGAGCAACATTGCTAGGACTAGCTTGAGAACCCTGGCTGCCAAGAACTAATCTGGTGTCTGAATTCATAACTTCCACATCAATGAACATTGGACGGGTTGCCACATAATGTTGCATGGCACTGGTGCCCCTGTTAAACTGCAAGTGTAAAAGCAGAAATATTCTAAATTCATTAACAAGATTCCTTCACAGATCTTAATAACCTGCTCCAAATAGAGGTAATAAGATGATATTTTATAGGGGAAAGACAGCAATAAATATACAATTCATACCTGAGATAAAATTTTAGCACATTCAGACATGGTAGACAATTCCCTTCTCTGTGATGCAGCATCAAACCGAGCCAACAATCTGTTCTCCAGTTCTACAGAGAGTGCAGAAAAGATGAAAACACAAGGCCGACTTAATATACTTGTCATTACAGGATAGGCAAAGTTACTAATCAGACAGACTATAGTGGACTCTTTCATTCATAATTTAATTCCAAAGCTTCAATAAATAATCAAAATGACAAAATCAACTTACAGAATTTAGTTAAAATAACTATTTCTTTTAGGTATCAAAATAATTTCATTAAAATTTCCTTCTTATAATCTACTAAAAGTCACTCATTCACTGTTGTATCAATCTCATCGATCACACAGGCTTCACACAAGAAGAGTGTCATAAAAAAGTTACCATACCATTGCAATACTCCTGAAGATTAGCAACTGCAACTTCCAATACTCTGCTGGCGGTTACGCTTCCGACAACTGATGGCACGGCTCTAGCAATATCCTCCCCGGCAAATGATCCTAAAATCAACAAAAATAAAAAATAAAAGGTAAAAATTGTTCATAGAGCTGTGAGAAGCATAAAATGCATAATGCAAATATTGTAGTCATGGAAATAAGTTCCCTATACTAAAAGATGTCACACTTTTCCGGTAACAATTTCGAACAATTGTTACCATATCAGATTCATAACACCATAATCAGTCACTCTCTTTTCACATACACATTTGGTATCTCACAGAGCTTGTGAATATGAGCAATAACTAAAGCTTTACAAATGAGATGTCATCTTACGCAATTTCTGTGCAATTGAGGCAGCCTCGGCAACACGGCTGTCATCAGAAAATAGCGGTGAAAGTTCCATTAAATCGCCCGGGCTACTATTAAACTCCATCAAGTACTGCAAGGGAGTAAATTATCAAGGTATTTAAGCAATTTAAGCAACAGACATGAAATACACCAAGTGGAAGTACCTTTATGAGCTCTATTGTTTGACTAGCAGTTTCACGCTGAGCATCTGCACTCTGACAAGAAAATACCAAATAAATGCAGTTAGGAAAGGCCATAAGGAACTATATAATTTACCAACATGATGAAAACCTACTAGGAGCAGATAGTGCTAGCCAAAACAGTAAACAATCTTTACCTGCAAATGATCTCCTATTTTTGCTGCAGTCTGCCCAACACTTGAAATACGTGAATCCAATCTTGCAAAGCTGTCAAACAAGCCATCTACACCTTTTTCTAGCTAGATAAAAATAAGAAGTAAAAATAATCAAGTTTATGATCCAGTGGTAACTCATATTAGATTCACATTCATCTAAGAACTTGTAATTGAAAGATCCAAAAGTTCTCTATCTGATTTTTGACCAAATGCATACCGTTGCTGTTCAAGTCAAGGTACAAATGTGAAGGCAGGATCTTCTAAAACAAAAGTAAGAAGCATTTATCTCAATATTCACTATTTGTTCTCATATGGCCCTCACACACAAAAATAGATAAAACTTTTAATATTCATTTTTTTTAAGGAAAAAAAAAAGAAAAATTCTTCCAGAGAAATGGGCTTTCAATATCCAACGATAAATAATTCTTTTAAAATCATGGAAGGCATGAAAGAAATACTTTCTTCTTTTTTCTTTAATTTCTCTGACATTTTCACCATATACGATTCCAAAGAAAATATTTGAAGGAATTCTGCTGACTAACCTCAGTTAGTGTCTTGCGGTGCTTAGCATCTTGAGTAGAAACCTCTTTCTTAAGATTGTAGAGTTTTCCATCAATCTTCAACCCATATCAAGAAAATTTAAACATTAATATGAATCCTACAGTTTTGTAAATCACATCACGAACAATTAGAGAACAAACCTGCTTTCGAAGATCAACCAACTCTCTGCAAGAATCCTCAAAGAGCGATAATAGAGCATCTACTTCTGGGAATAGAGGGGCAGAGAGTCCTTGTGGGAATTTTGTTGCACCAGAAGGGGCACGGATATGTCCATTTGGCAGAACATCTGTCCCACCAATGCCATGTCCATCTGCTGTATCTGCTTCTTCTTCTTGGAAAGCCGGCAGGAGCTCATTTACCAAGTTCCCAAATAATGCATCAAAAGAAAAATCACCCTACCCATTGACAATTAATCATAAAATTATTCAATGGCATTCAATAAGCAAAATAAAAAAGGATCCAATGATCTTTAACTAAGAATACCATAACATATTGAACCATTCCATGGTTTGGTTCATTACCTTAAAGTCATCAATATCCAGGATGAGTGGAAGATTGCTTGCAGAGGAAGATTTTGACCTCTCTTTCATCTACATGGATTAAATCAAACAAGATAACTATTAAAGTTTAATAGGAAAAACAAAAAAATCCTAACAACAACATAATTTTTGAGATAAAAAACAATAAAAGGAAACATACATCAAAATGTGATGATTTTAACCTACACTAGCCTAATGAAAAAGACAAAACAAAATACTCCATTGTGACCTAACATGAGCCAGAACATTAAATTCTTTAGAAACCCAAAATAAAACACTCCATTTGGTATTTTCTGGCATAGTACTCCATCTTTCAGCTACCAAACAGAAGCAAATGGAAACACGAAACTTACCTTTGATTAACAACTTAGTTATAATTCAGTTAACTCAAATCTAATTGTGATCAAAGAAACTCATTTGGATTCAAATGGACTGTTACAGAACTAATATTCTTTCTAAAACAGCCCATAGATACATTACAAAATTACATGAATTACCCACGCAATGGAGTTAATTCCAGTTTAACTATTTTATTCAACAAGCAAAAACAAATGTAGGAATATAAATACGGAAGAAAGTAAATTTTCTGATTAAAATTTTTGTCCATCTCGGGTAATATGAAAAACGGTGAAGGGTCAAAAAAATGTCATCTTAGTATTGGTTGAAGGAGCAAAGATTGCCAAAGGAGTTTGGTTTGAGCATGATGGAGTTGATGTGCACCCTAGAAGCCAATCAACATTTTTGTGTAGAGACATTGCAATCAATATAAGCATTAAATATTAATAATGATCTTTATCAATAAGTTTATATAATTTATGTTATTTACTTACAAAGAAAAAGTTCATAGAATAAATGTGCCTAGCACAAGGAATTATAACGGATTATAATTATGAAATCCTTATTGCATCCATTCTTAAATTGTTCCTAGTCGATGCTTTATGAAGAGAAGACAATGATAAAACCAAGAGATTGACACATTTTATGTTTCTTACTTATGAAGTAAGCAAGTGGTTTTATAGATTGAAGTACGGCATACTTAAGCAAACATGTAAGTGCTTGTTAAATGAACAAGTTCATTGAACAAAACCCAACATAAGATTACATTTGATAGTTCACTGAGATGGAAATATATTCTCATATGTTACTTACGCTAATGATCCTTAGACTTGAGATCATCAAACTATCTAATGTGTGAATTGATATACTTCAATATTATCAGATGATGTCCTAACCAAGGATGTAATGAAGTGAATATTGTGCAAAGCATAAAGTACATGAAGATAAATGAGCGCTCAATAAAAGGGAATTTCCCATTGCTTCTTGGCCTGTTTTAACTCAAAAACCTTAGCCAAAGTAGAATGAAGATTCAGGAAAGGAGTTTTTCAAATTTCATTAAGGAGTTAAGCACAAGCTTCAAGAGCTAAAATGATAAAAATATAAAGTAGACATTGAACCATCATCTGCCTTATCGGAATATTGTTTGATGAAGGATTGAATTACACTGTTAAATTGAGAACTGAAAAGTAATGTCAAACCTTATTGCCTCTTCTTAACATTTTGGTGGCCATGAGGCGTTGCTTAATATCAATCATGATCTATAAATATCAAACAATCAATTTGAGAATTGATGATGAATGCTAAACATCAAACAGTTGAAATAGCAAACTGTTGCTGCCATCGTGATGGTAGTGTTTGGTGTGTGATTTATTTTTTTAATTCTTTGGGTGAGTAAATATGAGTGATTTTGTTATCATCAATACTACTTTATAGTTTCTTTGCAAAGCTTTGAGGGTGATAATGGATATGTTGCTCCATCTTACAATGAAGATGGACAACACAAAACATGTTGAAGATGAAACTGAGACTTCCATAAAAGGTAATATTAAGAATTTTAACTTCAATTGAGATCAGGGATGACACAACTAAAATAAGAAAAGCAAGCCATGTAAACTTAGTAAGTTACTTATAGAATTTTATTATTCAAATAATAATATTTTTTTCCTAGTAAGACAAAAAGGGAAAGACCAGTTCAAATGGCTTAGCAATGGGCATTCAAGTAACTCAAGGCCTAGAGGGTTGAGTTCTCTTATCAAAAATATAATGTAGCTTTAATTCTTCTTTGTAGCAATTTTCCCTCCATAATATAATAATCAATAAGGTTCTTTGATCTAGCTAGTAAGCGACTAGAATGGTCCTCAAACCAATTAATTTGTATAAAAAAAAGATTACACTCCCAAAGAAAAAAACTGGTTTGTATTAAGTATTAGGACATAAAATGGTACAGGCAAAAGACCAACAACACGAGAAAACAAAAACTAATGCATCTAGAAAAGTCACAAGCAGGCTACACCAATAACAATGTTTGTTGCAATTATAGATCTATGAATTCAGAAGTAAATATTAACCTTAAAAATATAAAAAATAACCATTTGTCTATTTGGATTCAGAACCTCGTCATTACTTGTTGATGATTCCCCAGGCCAAAATTGTACAAGCACTAGTGAATCCTTTAAATAAAGGTGGAAAATCACTTCACCTAGTGAAATGAACTTTTTGTTATCAAGCCTTAAGCATGGACGTCTAATCTTGTTGTCATTTATGAGTCATAATGCGACAATGAAAATTCAATGAACTCCTCAACACCTTTCCTAAATTCGTTGCTAATATATCCATTATTGTCTACCCCATGATACATCCAAGATTGATCACTTGCATACTAGTCAAATTAAACGGAGTAAACTAAGTCAAACAAAAGCAATAAAAACCTCAACATCAATACTAAACATACAAACCAATTGCTATTTTGATTAAGTTAAAAGTATTTGCGAACTACAGTCTACTCAACACTTCAACTTGACAAGGAGAGAAGTTGCTCTGTGTATTTTGGTAAAAAAGGAATTAGCAATGATAATTATATCACAAACTATTAAGAACACCCTTATTCCACTTTCCATAATTAAAGATAGTCCTCATATTCAACTTAAATATGTATAAAATTTCAGCCTTAATTCACTCTTTTACGTTTAGCAATATTCTAACACTCCACAATACACCAAAATAAGCTAAAATGCATGAAAAAATCATAAACTAAAATGGATCAAAATCCCGATACAAAATAAAATATCTCAGTACATAACAACACCATATTTCACCAAAACAGCTGCAATATATCTAAAATTAAACTAAAAGGCACAATAAAGAAAACAAAAGCGTACCAAAATGCTTTAACAAATGTTTAAAAATTTATAAAAATGAAATTGGATGTACCTTAAAAAGAAATGAGAACAATATGGATTAAGCCTCGAAACCTCTGAAATGTAGACAAATGCAGGGATCACCTGGCAATAAATGAAAAGCATCATCTGTAACAGTAGATGAGACCAAGACAGCATTTAAAAGTCAATCTATTAAAAAAAGATTAAAACTATAGTCGAAAAGAAAAGAGAGTAATATATTCAATAAATATATAGAAATTCTTAAGAACATCAACACAACTAATAAAAAAATTAATTTAAGAGTGGTTTAAGATCTGTTTACATTTTAACGTGACAAGGACCAGCTCAAAACAATGCTCTGTATGATTGAAATGAAAGCATTAAAAAACGGAACAGATAAAACTAGCAGAGAAGAGTTCAAATTTAAAATATTTTTTGGTATTTTCTAGAAGAAAAAAACAGATCAAAAAAAGCAAGTGAAAATTTACCTGATGGCCATCAAACGGATCTAGAGAGTAGGAAAAACCGATGGCAACCGTATGTTCAATCGCGGCTAAACGTACGAACTAATCGATGAGGAATTGGAAAATTGGAGAGAAGGAAGAGTGGGTGGGGGATAGATGACATCCCGGCGCTTGAAATATATTTAACTTAAAAGGAAATTTGAACTTAGGAATCATCGCACTTATCCAATAAATAATAAAAACAACATAAGCCTTACGATTTAGGTGACTCTTGAAATTACTACTTTTTCAATATAATAATTAGATTAGATTAGATTGATAGAGTTAACATCTAAATTATGCTAGACAAGGCCTGTGAGTACAACCACTACCACCAAAATCAACTGCACCAAAAACACACCTCCTGTCAGAAGAAAACTTCAAACCGGAACCTATATAAATTACACCAATGGCAATATGGCGGCAGCGAGGGCAGGGGAGGGGAGGGGAGGGTAGCATCCAGAGAATAGAGGGAGATGTAGAGAAATGAGAGAGATTTCGAAAAGAGGAAAGAAAGATGGGAAAGAGGGAACGAAGACGTCTTGCAAGGACTACGAGGCGACGGTGGCAGTGGTGAGGAATAGAGAAGTGAGGTCGACCAGTGAGAGGAAAAAGCGGAAAGGAAATGAAGTAAAATACTGAATCCAAGCCAAACCAAAGAAAAAACACAAAATCAAGAAACGATGGATCTTTTATTTAGTGCATGTTTGACTTTTCAATTTATTTATCTTTTAAAAAAATAAATAAAAAATAATTTTTTAAAAAACTCTTAAAAAATAATTTTTTTAAAATAAAATTTAAAAAAAAAGCTTAAAAAAACTCTAGGAAGGAGGTTTTTTTTAACTATATTAATTTTTAAAAAATACTCTTCTCTCAATTAATCTCCTTTCCTCTACAAATTACTATTCTTTAACGTAAATCACGATTTTTCTCTTCTCTAATTCTCTATACAAAAACTAATAAAAAAGCAAAAGACCCAATAATAGAATATCAAAATTTAAAATTTTTTTGATCTTACAAATATTAAGAGAAAAAAATCTAAAATTCAAAACAACATTCAAATACTATTTAAAGATTTTCTCTCTTTTTCACCAAAAAATATTTTAATATTAAATACATCGTTTTCTTTTTTTTTTTTAAGAATTGAAGCATCATGATCCGATTGCTTGTTAGATCAACAAAAATCTAATACTATTGTTACTATATAAGTTTGAAAATTATTCCTTTTTTATTGATTTTTTTTATTTTAACATCTGAAATTATATACAAACTTGAAGCATTACATTATAACTTATTAGGTGATTGAAGATGGCATGAATATCCTTTATGGTAATTTTAATCGAAATTAGAGCTTATATAATTTATTTTGTTAAATAGTTTACCAAACAGTTTTAGCTTAATTCTAAAAGCTATTATTTTTCATAAAAGTTTAATAATAGCTTTTAAGTTAAAAAAAGTTAGGTCAAACAGGCTTTTAGACAAAATTATGAGAAATGGACCTCTTGATAAAGTGATTTCAGAAATAATAACTCATATAAAGTTATCTATTTCTAGCTAAAAAGAAGCATGAGTAGACCAAAATGCCTTTAAAAACGTCATTTCAAATTAAGGTCCCGATATCTCCTTCCCACCAGAGAGAAAATAGAAATAAATGCTCAGCTGTTTGAGCTCGCTCATCTTTCTCTCTCAGTTTTCTAAACTGTCTCAACTCTGTCAACTCTTTGTTGAGCACCATCGTCATCAACTCTCTCGGCTCTTTGAATTGTATGAGCTTTGTCAACTCTCTGTTGAGCACCATCGTCATCGGGCTGTGGTTTATCTCTCGGCATCTGGCCATATTGTCGTAGATTAATAGACCCTATAGTAGAAATGACATCAAGGTATGCTATTGGGTTTATAGCTGCAACACTTAAATTTCTGAAACATTTGATGTAAATTAGAACATGGATTAGAAACATTGCCCAGAGTTGTTACACGCCATGCATTTATAACATGTGTTAGCGTTATTTTAGCGTGTTACGACATTGGTTATTTTAAAGTAGTTTGTGTAATGAGTCAGTAATTATATTGATTAGCGTGTCATACACCATGGGTATTTTAGGCCAGTTTGTGTAAGGACACAGTAATTATAGTGATTGGCGTGTCAGCGTTGGCGTGTTACAACATTTTACGTTATAAGCATAGCGTGTTACAACATGACTGACAAATTCTAGAACATGACATGTCATGTAATGTGTTAAATGATTGACAAATTATTATTGTTTTCAAAATTTCAGTGGGGTTCCAATTGTGTGACTTGTGATAAGACACGGTGGTCAGTGGGTGGATGGCATTTACAAGGGTGGTGAGTCACGAATGCGAGGGGTTAGGAGTGATTTGTCGTTTGTGGGATTGATGAAGCTGGTTGAATATGTTGTTGGGGTAAACTCAGAAATTGACAAGATTGAGTTACATGCATTGATCAGTACACCCGGAGAGCTATCACAGCTAATTATCAAGGATGATGAGGATGTTGTATTAATTTTGCTAGAACAGAGGAATGTTTCGACTGTGTATGTCAGCATTAAGGGACGCCAAATAAATGTTATGTCACATGAAAAAGCTGAACAACATGGTAATAAGCTCAATCAAAATGAGATATACAATGCTTTACATATACCACAACATTCGGTCTGTAACCCGCAACAATGGCAATTGATGTATGCATAAGAGTTTGTGCAGCCCGATAGACACACGACATTGACAAAATAGTTGGTTGCACAATTTTGATCAGGATGTGCATCAAACCAATTAGTTACTTGTGTCCAACAAATGCATCAATCGGGTGAAACTGTACAAGGTGTAATGGCATTTTCAAATGAGAATGCGACACTTGAGGACAACACTACGACGCTTGAGGATAATACTGCATCTGATGAAGGAAATGAGGATTTGTTCCCTGTCGGTGAAGATAGATTTGACGACAATTTGGATGATGGGCTTAATGAATGGCATGATTAGAGTTCAGACGGTGACTAGCTTTATGACAATGACATTCCAATTTATAATAATGTTGAAGGCAAAACAAAACCTATTGGAGTTGTTGATATAGGAGATGTTCAATGTGATGACCACATATTCAATAACCCCATCGTCGATGAGAACGGGATTCGTTCCCCTAGTACATTGCTCCATGATAATTATCAGGAAAGAGGAAATGCAGGGATATCTCGTACGTGGGTAATTCTAGGTGCATAAAGGTTCTCCTTCCAAACAATTACAACTGAGGAGTCAACATGTGTCGATGATCGCTTATACAAAGGAAGAATATTTTCCTCGAAGGTCGAGTTGAAACAAGCTTTGAACATGTTGGCTCTAAAAGAGTAGTTTGGGATAAGAGTCAAAAGGTCATGTAAAGCTCGTTATGAGATTGGTTGCAAGGACAAGGCATGCAAGTTCAATGTGCGTGCAACAAAGTTACCTGAAAGATGAGAATATTGGCAAGTTCAGACGTTCCACAAAGTACACACGTGTACTGTCGATGGTTTGCAAGGGCGATTTGCAACTATGAGTGCAAAGATAATTGGTGAACTTATGTCACACAAGCTTTAGGCTAATGGAGTAGCATTGAGACCTAAGGACATAATTGGTGAGATGAGAGTTCAGTGGGGATTGGAATGCTTGTATGGTAAGGCCTGGAAAACGAAACAGTATGCGAAGATGCTTGTTTTGGTTCCCTAGAGGAGTCATTTCAATTACTACCCTTGTATTTTTATATGTTGGAACAAGAAAATCCCGGCACAGTCACTACAGTGGCTACTGATGAGGCAAAAAGATTCAAATATTGTTTCTCGGCATACGGGGCTTGTATTCGGGGGTTTATGGATGTAATGTGTTCTACGATTGCAATTGATGCGACACATCTGAAAGGCAAGTTCAAGGGTGTTCTATTTGTCGCTATATGTAAAGATGTAAACGAGTGTATATATCCAGTTGTGTTTGGCATCGACCATGTTGAGGATGAAGACTGGTAGACGTGGTTTCTTAGCAAGCTGCATGATGCAATTGGTTGTCTTGAAAACACTATGTTCATTTCTGATTAGCATCTTGGTATTAAGAAAGCAATCCAAAATGCATACCCAGAAGCGCACCACGGTTTATGCGGGTACCACTTGGAAAAAAACTTTAAAAACAAGTTCAAGCGTGACAATGTTTCTATGATTTTCACCCTTGCTCGAGATTACTATAAGGTTTCTGATTTCAACAGACATATGAACCAGCTCAAGCATATTCACGCGAGAGCCCACGCTGACTTTATGAGAATAAGCCCTGAAAGATGGGCGCGTGCCTGTTTACTGGCAAAGCGATACCAAATGATGACATCCAACATTGCGGAATGTGTTAACTCATGCTTGAAGTGTGCAAGACAAATGCTAATCACTGTTTTGATCGGGTTCATCAAAAACATGTTCCAGTGTTGGTTCCATGACCAGTACGAGAAGGTCGTCAAGGTGACCACGCCTCTCAGCCCTTAGGTTGCTAGGTAGTTGAGCAAACGGTTCAATGATGCACATTTCTTTGTGGTTAAACCTATCAATCGAGTGGAGTTCGAAGTTAAAGACAGGAAGATGGACGGACTTGTAAACCTGTTCACAAAGACGTGTTCAAGTTGTGAGTTCCAAATAGATTTACTGCCATGCAGCCATGCCATTGCAGCAATAAGATCAAAATATCTTTCTTTCTTATTTGAACCATAATTGGCATAGTATTTACATTGTGCTTGAACATTGAGTTCATTGTATTTTTTAGTAAATGCAAACGTGAAGCCATTGAATTCTGTGTTGACTACTACAAGACAACCGTTTTGGTGGAAAGTTATATGGGGTCCATTCGCTCGGTAAGGCATCCTAGTGAGTGGGACATCCCTCCTCATGTGAAACAAATTGTCGTCTTGCCACCACCTTGGCGAGGCCAAGTGGGAAAACCTAGGAGGAAAAGGATTCCATTGGCCAGTGAAGGTAGTCGAGCATGGAGATATTCGCAATATAAGAGGTACGGGCATAATAGATAGAATTGCTTATCCCCATTTGCAGTTTCATCCACAAATCTAGCATTATCTCCAAGTCAATCGATGACTCCACCAGTGTGCCGATCGAAAGCATGTTCAAGTTGCAGACAAACAAGTCACACACGCAACAACTGTCCAATACGAAGGACAATGTCTGAAAACGTAGGGTGTCTTGTGGATAAAGATAGCTTGTCAGCTTAACTAAATGTGTAACCCATGTGCAATACCTTTGTCACAATTTGCTCTTGCAATATCTTACATTCATTTATATTTGGATTTTGTATTTGTTAGTTTCCTCTTGTAGATGAGTCTTTATTTTTTTATTAATTTTGTAGATATATTTTTTAATTATTCATTTCATATTGTCCATAGTTTTGAACATTGAATAGACTTGCGAAGTCCCCCCTTTCTCACATTTTATTACGACTTGTATTAAACAATTAATGATTTAATTTAATTCCTTTCTATTTCATTTAATTTAACTTTTTATGTTCTTATAATCAAATCTCTTAAGAGATATAAAATTAATTCATCTAACTTTATTAGCTTTCTAAATCCTAATATTCAATTTCTTTTTGTAATTTTTTAATTACAACATTTGTTTTATCTATTACTACCTCCATATAAAACTTTAAGCCAATCACTTAACAAAATAATAATAATAATATTGTACCAAGGAGTTTACTTCAAAGGATGCAAGTATAGAAAGAGAAAATTTTTGACTAATTAAAAACATATCGTATGAAATTTAAGATTAAAACACATGACTTGACTAAATAAATTTAAAAATTTTATGGATTATCTAATCAAATTTCATTTATGAATCATCATAATTATTTTTTATTAAATTAAAACATTTTAAAAATAAAATTGAAATATAAGGATGAAAATTCCTCAAAAATATATTATGCTAAGCTAATAAAAGAAATGTTGTGGCATTTTTGATCATTCGGTGTGGGGGTTGAGATTAGGCTGTAATTGGTAGATGCCAATGACATCTTGTGGTGACACGCTGAGTGGAAGCAGATACTTGGCGTGACACGCTGAGTGCATGCAGATTTCGGTGGTGACACGTTAACTTTTTACAATATTGTGGGGTGACACGGCACGCCCCATCTTGTGGTGACACGCTGAGTGGAAGCAGTACTTGGCGTGACACGCTGAGTGCATGCAGATTTTGGTGGTGACATGCTGAATTCTTGCAGTATTGTGAGGTGACACGGCATGCCCCATTTTTTAATGACACGTTGAGTGGTAGCAGATACTTACCGTGACACGCTGAGTGCATGTAGATTTCGGTGGTGACATGCTGACTTTTTGCAATATTGTGGGGTGACATGGCACACCCCAATTTATGGTGACACGTTGAGTGGAACCAGATACTTGGCTTGACACGTTGAGTGCATGCAGATTTCTATGGTAACACGCTGACTTCTTATAGTACTGTTGTCAAACCCTGTTTTATAAAATAATTACAACGTCATTTACATGCTCAATAGAATGGTTACATATTTAGAAAGTTTGAGAAATCATTAAAAGACGATATTACCCCTAATGGTATCATTAAGTCGATTAAGCCTCAACTAGTTCAAATAGGAATTTTAAGTTGAAATTAAGAGTTTCACAGCTCAGGGATGACTCAAAATGGTAATTCGGAGTTCGAGGATCAATTCAGAGTCAAACCAGAATTTTCACTATCTAGGGGCAAAATGGTCATTTGCCACTTGGGGATAAAATGAAAATTTTTAAAAAAGATTTTTTTTTGGCCCCATTTAACTTATTAGAGTATGATTTGAGTATTGGAGTATAATTTGAGGGTTTGACAGTGAAAAAATTTAATTTCGATGATTTTTGAAGTGTAGGGGTAAAATCGTAATTTTTCCATCCGCGGACAAATTTTGAGATTTTGAAAGAATTCAGATCACATTTGACAAATTGGAGAATGGTATGAGTATAAGGGATGAAAAATATGTCTATGGGTAATTTTTCAGTTTTTGGGGCAAAAATGTAATTTTTGACTTTTACGGGGGTAAAAGTGTAAATTTCAAAAATTACTCCACCAAGACTTTGGATAAGTCTGAGAATTTTATCTAAGCTATGGATATGTGGGACAAGTGTATGGTGAAAATTTGGAAACAAATGGATGGCTAGAATTTAAGAAATTAATAAAACAAAAAAAATGAATAAAATAATATTATATTATTTAGCCTTTAAAAAGGCCAAAATTTCCAAAATTCTCATCTTCTTCAAGCTGTCCAAACCAGGAGAGAAAAGGGGGAAAAGAAATAAGAACCCTAGCTGAAAATTTTAGAGAAAATCAAGAGAAATCAAGAAATCAAGCATTAAAAAGGTAAATTTCATTGATTTTCCTTGTGATTTTCACTACCCATGCATTTTTTCTCATTTCCATGCAAAATTAGAAAGTGGATATGGACACCCATGCTGGCCAAACCTCCATGGATGAGTTTTGAGCTTGAGTTTTGGTTGATTTTAATTGAATTAAGTGATTTTAGTTAGGTTATATTGAAATATAGCAAAAATAAGCTAGAGAAATAATTTTCTCCCATTGAAACCCATTATGCCTAATTTTTTAGGGAATATTGGCTGCTGATCTTGATGTTTATTTGAGAAATTATGATGAATAATGATGAATTATGAGCCTAGAAAAATAATGAGAATTTTCGGAGTAAAAATATGAATTTTTACCCATTAGGGGTATTTTCATAATTTGCTACCGAGACTGATAATTTGCACCACCCTGAGGGACATTAAGTCAATTTGGGTACAATTGAGGTATAGAAACTGAAAAAAAAATTAATTTGGAGTTTAAACGGATGCGTATATCGATTTATCGGGTAAAAGACCAAAATAGGCTAACACCGCATTTAAGCAGTAGTCGGATAAGTTACATCTCATATCATGCATATACATCGAGCCTGAAATAGCTTATGACTGTTAGACACAATTTAGTTGGAATATGTGTCATGGATTATGGCTAGGTGGTAACCATTGGATACGGGTAAAGGACTGTACTCGCGGACTGAAAATGGGAGTATTTCTACTCTTAATACTGTGAGTGGACAATTTATCATCTTAAATATCTAGAGTAATTATACTTGTTTGATGCTTTTATTGAATGGTGAGTTTAAATTATAAAATATTATGTTTTCCAATTAAAATATTTTTTAATAAAAATGAGATTTATACTGGTTTTGAAATCAAATATTGTTTTGGGAAAATTGAGTATATGGAGACTGTGTTGAAATTTATGATTTTATATGTTATTGAAATTGTGGCTTATGACACTATGGTAGCATGATGGCTAAATTTTTGGGGTTGGCATGAAATATATGAATAGTTTTGGATTGATCTCGATAGACTAGATTACATTTTATTCGCCATATTATGCTACTGAAATTTTTATGGGTCGGTGGTATAATAAACGGTCACTGCAGTGGTGGGGGTTTCCGTGGACTGCTTATGAGAGAGGCACGGTAACTCAATTATATACTTACCTCCAGGGGGAGATGTTGGGTGAAGTATCTCTTGAGGTATGATTTGAGTGCACCTCACGTTCAAACCACCATGTGAGAGTGAGACTCAGCCAACGCCAAGGAACGGCTGTGTGTCAGATGTGAAAACATGTTTATGGGTATGGGTCATTGAACAGCTTTGGCGGTCTCAGTGGGATACCTTGACGAAGGTACCCGCGAGAATGATTCTGGCAGGGGCCAAGTTTAAGAAACTCATAAGCCAGGGAAATTTTGATGAAAAGAAATTGTTTGGTATAGATCGAAACGAATTTTACGTTATGAACATTATTGAAATATAACATTTTTTTTTATATTGTCTCCATCTACTTGGCTTTAGATACTTTTGATGGTAATTGTTTACTTACTAGGATTATGTAATCATAATCTCACCCCTCTTCCTATCCATTTTGTAGGTTCAGGATAATTTGTTGATAGTTGATTAAGACGAGAATTAATCTCGGAGTTGCATCCTAAAAAGTAAGGGTTCGTAGCCCTACATCTTCTTAGTCAGTTGGGGGCCCACGTGTCACTGTAAAAGTAATTTTATTCTTCAGTTATTTGATTTAAAGTATGTATGAATATATTTAGCTTTTACACCATGTTTTTGATGAGTTTCGGTATTTTTAAAGAAAAATGACGAAAATGCCCCTGTGAGCCAGAAAGTATTTTTTATTGTTTTGATTTGGAAATGACTTATGATTTTCTTGAAATGTGAGATTTAATAACTGTTGCTCACTAGGGAGATGCGGACGCTGATGCTAAGCCTTGCGGGGTTTCGATCGGCATTTAGGGTAATGAGTGCCTATCGGGACGTCGCGACGGTTGTCACGGGCTCGATGGGAGTTTCGAGTCGTGACAATTGTGGGGTGATACGGCATGCCCTAATTGTGGTGACACACTGAGTGGAAGTAGATACTTGGCGTGACACGCTGAGTGCATGCAGATTTCGATGGTGACATGCTGATTTCTTGCAGTATTGTGGGGTGACACAGCATGCCCCAATTGTGGTGACACGCTGAGTGGAAGTAGATACTTGGCGTCACATGCTAACTTGTTCCAGTTTTTAGGGGTGACACGCCATGCCCCAATAGGGTGACACATCACGTGGTTGCAGTATTAATTTAAAGGCACTGTGTTTGAATTAAGAAGGAAAAAGTAATGTATAAAATGTAGGAATATTAAAATTAATAAAATTAATTGTATATACGAAAAAAATGTACAAACAAGGGCCGATATGTTTAGGGTTCACTCTCACAACTGTTGAAAAAAATTTCTAGAGCGTATTGGGGATGCATATTTGCAATCATATTTTACTTAACTTTGATCGATTATGATTGCAAAATATCGTCAATGTACCCTATCATGAACATACCGCAGCTGACACTATCATTCTACCGATACACTTTAGCTTTTGACAAATGAATTTCCAATGGCATCGGTGTCAAATCTCGTGTCTTTCGATGTGTTTTGTTGAAATAACCGGCTTGGTGGCAGATGATTGGCATAATTGAGCCGCACACACTCCGTTATCTTTAACATCCGAAGTTCTTACGGAGTCCACCACCTTGATCATCAACCTCACCAAGTTGATCTTCGCTACCACCCAATGCCCACCCACATTGCAAGGCGCGAGGATGAAATCGACATCTTCCCATTTTTTGCCGTATGTCGGCTTCTCACCCTCCACGTACCCCCGTAACTCATCTAAAATTTCCATAGTCGACCGGGCATCTTTAGTTGGAAATGTGGTGTGTAGCATATGGATAGTGTCTTGTGAAGCATGTATACATTAGCGTACACTTAATGTAATAAAAAACTTAGTATTTTCATAATTGAAAAATTTTCAAATAAACTTACGAAGAATATCGTGTCAACCACGCATGCACGGGTAGTGTACAGCTTTGACTTCGGCCTTGTCATCCGCTTACAAAGTACACTGAGGCATGCGTCTATATGTTCACTAGTCATTTCTTCTTTGGGTTCCTCTAATGTTGTGAAAAAGTCAGCCCCTTGATCCCTTAATATCCTAACGTTATGCCTGTATATGTAACAGAATGAGTTCGAAAAGCCTTGGTGGATTAATGTTTAATTAAAAAACAAGATTTGCAATGTTGTTTATGAGCTTACCTCGTGCACTCATCTTTCTTGAAAGCTTTGTACACTTCAACCGTTGTGCTCTTTACATCCTAACGGGTCAATGAGGGGTCGATGTACGGGCCTGCCCTGTATTTGCTTGCCATTTTCAGCCGTGCCCGCTCAGTTGGGTTTGAAATTTGTGCTGCACGATGATGGACATCAGATGACTCTGGTGACGACAACCGTGACCCGTTGGCTTCAAGAGTGCTCTGAGGAAGATGGTCCCCTCTTGCTGCTGCCTTGACTAATGCATCGACTTGAGAAAAATATTCTCTTTCAGCCACGACTGAGTGAAGGTCCCCCTCCCCTCTCGCAGATGCATCGATAACCGAATCGACCTAAGGAATAGGGTCTCCTTCAGCATCATATAATTGAAGGGTCACATCCCTTTCCACAGCATCATCCGGATCGGCCTCAGGAACAAGGTCTCGATCAGCACTAACAACGTCATCATGAATGTGAACACCAGGTTCATCATGCTGCACATCATCAACATTATCGTGGTCCTCACAAGCATTGTGAGATGAAGGACGCCCTTACAAAATGACACAAGTGGGAAAATTTGTTAGCTCATAAAATACCACGAACCATAAACCAAGAACAAAAAATAAAACTACACCTACTAAACGTAAATGACCAATATATGAGCAAAGTTAGAATAACGTACTTGTGATTTCAAGCGGTATAGAATCCAAAAAACGACACGGTCCTCAAACTTCTACATCGTTAGAGTCAATGACTGAATTGAAGCCTTCAGCTCAAACATGTCTTTTTTATATCAGTGCATGATCCGTCGCAACTAAAGCTTCGTGACAACTCTGTCATTGACTTTTGTCGAATGGGTCAACTTCAATAACATATATTACTTTATTATTCAATAATCATATATGGAATTGTTGAACATTACCCGTTGAAACTTTAACATCCTTACCAGCGGCTCGTTACCACTATGCAGACGAGCAGGACCGATCGGTGGTTGAGGAGCTGTCATCGCCTCCCTCAACTATAATAATAGAAATTACTATGTTACTTGATAAACATATGTGGAAATGTTGGACACAAATCGTTAAAACCGATCTTATCGACGGGTCGTTAGCACTGTGCGTCTAAGGAAGACCTCTCAGTGGTTGAGGAGTTGTCGTCACATGGTCCAACTACAAATATAGATATGTTATTCAATAATCACATATGGAATTGTTGAACATAAACCGTTAGAACCGTCTTTACTAGCTCTTCACTGCCATTGCCATGGTAATCACCTTCCTCCATCAACTTGGGGACCAATAGCTCATCGACGATAGTAGCGGCGATGCGCCTCGGCTTCATGGCACTAGTGGCTCTTTTGTGCTTCAAGTTTCTCCTTTTTTCCCTCGCACCTAAGCCCTAGTCCACTCGATTCTCCATGTGCCGTATTAGCATGTATTGGTGGCCTTCAAATAACGGGACATCGATGTCCGCAAAATAATCCCAACTGGCCTCATCAGGGGTGGGCTCCAAGGTCTCCATTGCCCATAACTACAAAATAGGGATTGTGATTAAATTTTAGGGAAAATTATTATACAAATTTACAGTAGAAATTAGTAGCTGTTCACTCAACTGTTAAGATGACTCCAACATCTCAACTGCCTTATAGAAGTTTGTTGGCTTCTGGTTGTATTACCATCTGCACATGCGTGGGTAGACGTTGTCTTTCGAAGTAGATGGGGCAACTATCTTTCGCAAGGTCAGAATTGCTTCCATTGCCCAAAATTGTAAGTCAAATGTAACCATTATTAGATTATAAATAATAAACGATTGCAACCATAAATTATTATGTCTAAAAGAAATGAAAAATATTACGTGACAGTACCTATATCATCCACGCGAATCCATAAATGTTGTACCGTAAACGATTCTTCTGCACGTTCGAGGCAAGCACTTTGAACCCCTTCGAAAGGTAGTCCAAGGTCAGCCTTCAAACATAGTGACCCCATGAGAAGACATTCCAAGCATCGATGTCCTCCACCAATAACAAGAGCCAAGGCATTACCCGTCTACAATAGTCTTAACCAAATAAAATGTTATTCGCGATCAAGATGAGTGCCACCTTAGTCGCGTCTCCTGGTCATTGAAAGTTGCCTTCGCAGAACGTATCAAGTAATGCTTGCAGCTTAACGCTATGCTGCCCATTCTACTATCGCGCATGAATTTTATCTGTAATAACCTCGTATCGTCGTGTGAACACATCGGGCATTCGACCAAACTTTAGTCAGGTGATAAGGTAGAACTTCTACTTTGATATGCTCGCCTTGCTTTTGTCGATGGCAAACCATAGCTCATGCTCCATTGAATCTATCATAGTGATTTGACGAATCATGATGTTATGCAGGAGACCAATGGAGAAGTAGCCTTATGGATATACGTCTAGTAGCATTTCGAAGCACGTACGTTTCACTGCATCGTACTCCCCATTTTTTTGGAGAGTTTTGTTGATGTAATGCAGTTGCGACCACTTATAATGGGTGTTAATAGTGACATTGAACGCCCACTTCTCCCTCAGCACAATAATTAAACTGTCAAGATTTTCATATTGTCTAGACTGTATCTGTAAAACATGGCACACATGCACGAGTGAGTTAACCCATAATGTTGTAACACACCATGCATATAACATAAAATATTGTAACACGCCATGCATATAACGTATAATGTTGTAACACGCCATGCATATAACGTAAAATTTTGTAGCACACAATGCATATAACGTAAAATGTTGTAACACGCCATGCATATAATGTAAAATATTGTAACATACCATGCGTATAACATAAAATGTTGTAACACGCCATGCATATAACGTAAAATGTTGTAACACGCCATGCGTATAACGTAAAATGTTGTAACATGCCATCGCTGACACGCCAATCACTATAATTACTATGTCTTTAAGCAAACTGGCCTAAAATACCCATGGCGTGTGACATGCCAATCAGTGTAATTACTGACTCGTTGCACGAACTGCCCTAAAATAACCAATCTCGTGACATGCTAAAAACCCCAAAAAATAGTTAACCCACTACACGCCATATCTGTTATAGTTTAAAACTTTGGTACAATCATAAAACCGGGTAGAAAAATAGTTTCAACATAACAATTAAAAAAGATTGAAAAAACACGAACATATCACACAAACCTAGCAAAAAATTAATGAACAGAAGAAAGTTTTAAAAGTTTTTTTTTCAGATTGACTGACCTCTTCACTGATAATCGACATTGTTGCTGTGGTGTCGTCAAGCTTGCAAAAAACAAAGTCGAACACTCTGGTACCTTTGGGAATGAGGAATGAATCAAATCAAACTATCTGAGTTCCTTCACACAGACGTTTACGATTTTTGGAAAATATTTCAGTAAAATGAAATGGCCTCGCAATTTCCTCTATAAATATTCATTTATTCATTGAATTCATTCAATGGGAGTCCAATCGGTTTCCTCGTTATTTGCCCACTTTTTTTTCTTTTTTCAAACCATGTCGTGTCACCTATAAATTACAACACCCTGTCACACACTTTAAACCCTGTCGTGTCATGGATCTCCATGGAGTCTGACAAATTCTGAACCCTGCCGTGTCACAAATTCCCTCCATGGCATGTCACGAACTCTAAACACTAGCATATCACAGATTTCTTCCATGGCGTGTCAGAAACTCTAAACCCTGCCATGTCACAGATTCCCTCCATGGTGTGTCGCAAACTCTAAACCCTACCGTGTCACAGATTCCCTGCATGCCGTGTCACAAATTCTGAACGTTGGAGTGTCACGGATTCCCTCTATGGCGTGTCACAAACTTTAAACCCTGGCATGTCACAATGTGTCACACATTCCCACCATGTTGTGTCACACATTTCCAACATGCTATTTCACAAACTCTAAACCCTTCCTGCCACAACCGTGTCATATATGGCCTACTGTAGCACGACCATTTCATGCTTTGGATTCACATCTTTCTCCTTTCGATTCACCACCGTATTAGGGATTTCTGGTTTCACATCATTCTCCAAGCTTTCGATTCATCACAACCGATTCCTTATTCGGTTTAATATCACTCTTCTCCTATTATCTGAATGTCATGTTAAAAAATCTGAAAAACCATCTCATGCAACATTATTTTGTTTTACACAAGCTTCGCGAAAAAAAAAATGGATGTTTTGCACAAAATTAGATGTTCGCAAATTCTTTGCATATTTATTTTCTCATTTTTCGCCTATTTGAAAGTGCGCGTCAACGAAGATGGCTCATTAAGGGCATTTTTGTCCTAAAATTTATTCTCGTGGCTAAAAACAGTTAAAATTATCTACAAACTTATTTTCAAAAACACATTATTTTTAAAGGCTAAAAAAAAATTCCCCGTTTATTTATATGATACCTTTATTTATTTTCACACTTAGAGGAATTTGAGTTGGAAGGCACACCCGTTGAAGAAGCCCCCCTTGAAAAAGGCCAAGCCCTTAGGAAAAAACTCGCCCATAAAAAAGCACATCCTTAATAATAAAAACCTTTCCTAAAAGCCCTTATAAATATCCCTTAATTTTAAAAGCCTTAATAATAAAAATCTTCCTTAAATTCCTTTAATAAAATCCCTTATAGATATGCCCTAATAATAAAAGCCTTTAATAGAATCCCTTAATAAAAATCCATTTATAGATTTTATTAATTTTTTAATTTCTTAAACGTTTAAATTTTTCTAAAATTATTAAGGATTAGTTCCATACATTTAGTTTCATCAAAAAAATTTTCCAATATTCTTTGTTTTTGTATTTTCTTTTATGTTTAAGTTCGTAGTTTTCTTCTTAGAGCACAAGAATTTCCTTTTTGGGCAGGCCTTTTCCTATGGGCGGTTTAGTTATAAGGGCGGGACTTTTCTAGGAGCCTTTCCTTGAGATCATTTTCTTAAGGGCCTTTCCTTACACATGTTAGAAAGTTAAACTCTTAACTATCATATAACAAAAAGTATAAGAAATTGTTAAAATTGTTATGAAATAAAGTAGATTTAAAAAAGTTAGAAATGAACAATTAAAAGGAATCCAGGTAAATAAAATAAAAAATCCCTAAAATTTTAAGAAATTAATTTTTTTTTTTTAAATCTAAACGAAAAGAATTAAGAAATTAAAAAAATTAAAACAAATTAAAAAAAAAAGAAATTTTATAAAATTTAAAAAATAAAAAATTCAAAAAATTTAAATATTTAAAAATTTAAACAATTTAAAAAAATTTAAAAATTTAAAAAACTAATAAAAACCCATGATCTATTGACTCCATATGTTTTTTATGATAACAAAACATTCTTTATTCATTAATGTCTAACTTTATTATTTAAGTGTGCAGGATATAGTTTAATTCTCCCAAAAATCTGTTAATTAAAGGCAAGTCAAAATATTTACTAAATTTAATGAAGAGTTAATCAGTTAAAGGAAGAAAAAAGAAAATGATTAGTGAAGACAAAAATTTAGTAACTGATTAACATGGAGCCTTAATCAGTTAAGGTATAATTGGGTTTAGGGTAAAAGCAAGATAGAAAAGTTGTAATCAGTTAGCACCAAGCTTAACTGATTAAGAAGGTGCTGGAAATTGAAAATAGAGGCATGCTAATCGATTAAGGAATTAGGCTAATCGATTAGAGTACAAGACTTTAGTACCTTCAAGCGTCAAAATCAAATTTGAAAGAAGGTTGACTATTGAAGGGAGCCAAAATGGAGAAATTCAAAATTCAAAGATTTTTTAATTGATTAAAGTTGATTTTAATCAGTTAAGGTTAAAGGAATTGAAACCTCAACTAGTTAAGGGAAGAGCTAACCAATTAAAGGAAAATTACTATGTAGAGAAAAATGAAAATAGAAAGTTTTTAATCGGTTAGAACCTTCTCTAACCGGTTAACCCAATGTACATAGCTTTAAGACAATGTAAGGCAGAGAAACTATAATCGGTAAGAGCTTGCTCATAATCAATTAGCCAAACTTTGTCTACCCATTTGAATTTAAAACTAGAGGATAAAATAACGACTAAAATCGTATCAGAGTTGTTCCTAACAGCTAGAATTTGTTTTGAATAGTAAAATCTATCTCCTTAAGTATAAAAGGAAGCTCCAACGGTCAAAGAAGCAAAAGAGTGAAGCACCAAGAGTCATTTTGAGCAAAAAGCCAAAGAACCTTCACCAAAAACACTTGTTCTTCATTCTTATTTTTGAAAAAGTATTTGAGCTTGATTGTAATCTTTCTAAATCTGTAAGGGTGATCAGTTATACTTCTTTTCTTCTTTTTCTTGAGAAATTAGAGTGTGAGAAACATTGTAAAGTTTATTGTAAGGGATTAGAGCTTGGGTTAGAAGCTCACTTTGTAAACGCTTGATGAAAGCTGTCAATTCCACTAATACAGTGAAGTTGGGTTGAAAATTCTTGATTAAGAGATCAAGGTAATGGATGTAGGTCAAGGGGACTAAACCACTATAAATACTCTTACATTGTCCACTTCTCTCTACTTTTCCTTACTTGGTGTCTTTTAATTCTAACAAGTTCTAAACCTTCCTTTTTCTAGCTGATTAAAAGCTCTACAAGGTCAAAATGAATGACGTTAAAATTTTTATTGCTATTCACCCCTTTTAACACTCAAATAAGGGTGTGCAAACGATTATTTTGGGTTAGTTCGATTTTGGAGATCTAATAACTAAACTAACCGAACTCATATTTTAACAATAACCAAAATCGAACCAAACTATACAAATAACTGAACTAACTAAAACCGAACTTGACAAAAAAAATTCTGTATATATTTATTTATGCTGTATTTTTATAATAAATCAATACAGTAAAATATTAAAAATGATAATGAAAAATTATAATACATAAGATGGATACACATATAATTAAAAATGAACTACAGTGGAGAAGATATTAGGTTTAGGATTTACTTTTTATGCAAAATCTCCATAATAGCCTTACTTAAGTTCGGTTAGTTCGATTAGAAATTTTCCTAATCAAAATCGAACCGAATTAATTTTAATAACTGAACTATCCTAACCGAACTATCTAAAAAATCGAACTAATCGAATTGAAAAAATCAAACTCATTTTGGTTCGGTTTACATTTACTCACCCTTTACACTCAAATGGGGATCAATAAGTGGTATTAGAGCCAAACCTTTAAGATTAAAGCTTAACATCTTTCGGGAAAATCTACTTGGTTTTATAAAAGTCTATTATTGTTGAAGGTCAATCCAAAAATAGGCCTCTTCTAATTGATGGATCAAATTATGCTTATTGAAGCACTAAAATGTCTATCTATATTAAAGGTCTAGATTATGAAATGTGGGAGGATCTTAAATTCCCACCTCACTTAGTTTTGTCACAGGTTAGAGAATACCAAACTATGAGCTGAATGAACTGAAACTAAAGTGAAAATGGTTCAAAGTAACTTTAAAGTCATCAACACCCTCCATTATGTATTGACTCTCATTGAATTCAATAAAATCTTTAGTTGTACCATATACAAGGAGATTTAAAAGAAAACTTAAGGTCATTCATGAAGGGACTTCACTAGTTAAGGAGTTCAAAATAGCCTTACTCACCCATAATTATCAAATGTTCAAAATGGAACCGGGTGAAGACATCTCCATCATGTTTGATAGGTTTACTAATATCACAAGCAAGCTTAATCAACTTGGTAAAATCATCCCTGAACATGAGTTAGTCAAGGGATTACTTAGATGTATCCAAAAAGTTAGAAACCTAAAGTCACTGCCATCCGTGAGGCTAAAAACTTAAACACAATTACTCTTGATGAAATTTGTGGCTCTCTTTTCATGCATGAACTTAAGTTGAAAAAAGATGAAGAGAAAGAAAAAAGAGAAGCCAAAGATAAAAAGAAGAACTTAGCCTTAAAAATCACCACATTTAAGGAAGAGATGAAAATCTTTCTAGTAATGATGATGAAGAGTTAACGATGATGGCTAGAAGATTTAAGAAACTCATAGGGCAAAAAGGTAAAAGATTTGGAAGAAAGAATTTCAAGAAAGATCAAGGTCTTTCATGGAAAAACTAGTTTAAGGGTGATGAAAATAAAAATAATGAAATGGTTTGTTTTGAATGCAAAAAACCAGGACGTTTCATATCTGAATGTCCACTATTAAAGAAAGAATCTTCAAAAAATATGAGGAAACCAAAGAGAGCAATGGCGACAGCAACATGGTCCGATAGTAACTCCTTATGCTCAAAAGAAGAAAAAGAAAAATTGGAAGAGAAAGTAAATTTTTGCTTAATGGCAAGAAAGGAAGAATTTGAGGCAACATCTAATTCTTGTGATATTTCTTATGATGATCTGCAAGATGATTATGATTACCTATATGCTGAATTTGAAAATCTTGCTTTGAAATATAAAACTATAAGAAAAAAGGCTGTGGCATTGAATTATGAATTAAAAAAAATCAAGCATGATTTCAATTGCATTTTTTAGCAAAGATACATTTTTCAAATAGAACTCAAGCATCCAAAACTAGCTTTGAACTTTTGAAGCTAGAATTAGAAAGCAAAAATTTAGAATTACAAAGAGTAGTTGATGAAAATGTTACACTTAAAGTTGAAATAAAAGAAAGATCAAAACTAAAATTGAAAAGTGAAGAAAAGCCTAAAAGAAATACAAACCTTAGAAGGAAAATTAATGCATTCTCATGTCATTGTTATGTATGTGGTAAAAAGGTCATAAATCTTATGATTGTTATCATAATGGTAGAAATCTTCCTAAAACGAAGTTGTTTTGGGTTCCTAAAAGATCCCATGTGATTGCTAACCCTTAAAGACTTATCAAAGTATGGGTACCTTTAAAAAAAATTGAAAATTTGTTTAGTAGGTTGAGCAAGAGCAAAAGGATCAATGTTTTAAAGCTCAACCAAAGGAAAGGTAGCCTTATTGGATAGTGGTTGCTTAAGACACATGACCAAAATTGAGAAGTTATTTTCAAAGCTTGATAGGAGGAAAAACGATAGTATTTCCTTTGATGATGACTCCAAAAGTATTATCCAAGGAATTGAAACCATTGGTAACATTTCTCAAACGCAAGTCAAACATGTTTTATTTGTTAAAGATCTAAGGCATAACCTACTAAGCATTAGTCAACTTTGTGATAAAGGCTTTAGAGTATGCTTTAATTCCCGTGAATGTCAAGTGATTGATATTGATGGTAACAGAGTTGCATTCATTGGCAAAAGAATTAAGAATATGTATGTCTTATTTCTTGATGAAATTGAGTCTAGGGAATCGTGTCTTATTGCCAATGATGTGTGTGATAGTTGGTTGTGGCAAGAAGACTAAGACATGCTAGTATGCACACTTTATCAAAACTCTTAAAAAAAGACCTAATCATTGAACTTTCAAAAATATCCTTTGAAAATGACAAGGTTTGTTATGTATGTCAATTTGGGAAACAATTTAGAAATTCATTTAAATCTAAGAAAATCATATCAACTTCTAGGCCACTTAAACTATTGCATGTTGACTTGTTTGGACCAATCACTGTTGCTAGTTTAGGAGGCAAGTTATATAGCTTTGTTATTGTAGATTATTACTTTAGATATACATGTTTATATTTTCTTACTCACAAAGATGATGCATTACCAACATTTGTTAAATATTGTATAAAATTTCAAAATGAAAAAGGTCTTACCATTGTTAACGTTAAGAGTGACCATAGCGGTAAATTTGAAAATGACAATTTTAAAATATTTTGCAATAAAAATGTCTTGACCACAATTTTTCTGCTCCTAGAACTTTACAACAAAATGTAATTGTTGAAAGAAAGAGTAAGACTTTAGAAAAGAAATGGCAAGGACAATGCTTTGTGAAAAACAACTTGCTAAAATATTTTTGGGCTAAAGCTATAAATGTTGCAGCTTATATTTTGAATCGAGTTTCCATTAGAGCCATGATTTCTAAAACCCTATATGAGCTTTACAAGGGAAGAAAACCAAACACTTATCACTTAAGGAGTTTTGGATACAAATGTTTTGTTTTGAATAATAGAAAACACACCTTGGAAAAATTTGATGCTAGGAGATGAGGTAGATTTCTTAGGCTATGTATGGAACTTTAAAGCATATAAAGTGTATAACAAAACAACTTTAGTTATAGAAGAGTCAATTCATATTGTTTTTTATGGGACCAATGCTGCATAATGGAAAGTAGTATTTGATGATGATGATGCAGATGATGTTGAGAAAAAAATGGAGAAGATGAGTTTGGATAACAAAGAGAATGATGAAGAGAGCTTGAAGGAAAAAGATGAGGAAGAACCACCATTAAAAGACTTACAAAGATTTGAAGAACAACACAACAACCTTCCTAGAAGTTGGCGATTTGTAAGAAATCATCCTTAAGAACAAATCATTGGTGATCCCTCGAAAGGTATTAAAACTTAAAAGGGATTAAAAGAGGCTTGTGAATATCTTGCTTTCGTATCACAAGTGGAACCAAAGAACTTTAAGAAAGTTGAAAAGGAAAAGAGTTGGATGATTGCCATGCAAGAGGAACTTGGCAAATTTGAAAGGAACAAGGTTTGGACCTTATTTTCAAGGCCAGCCAACTATTCAATTGTTGGTACAAAATATGTTTTCAAAAACAAGATGGATGAGTTAGGAAATGTGGTAAGGAACAAAGCAAGGTTAGTTGCTCAAGGCTATAATTAAAAAGAAGGTATTGATTATGATGAAACCTTTGCACCTGTAGCTAGGTTAGAATCAATTAGATTTTTACATGCTTATGCATGCTTTATGAATTTTAAATTATTTCAAATGGATGTGAATAGTGCATTCTTTAATGGCTTTATATAAAAAGTGGTGTTGGTTGAACGGCCTCCTAGTTTTGAAGTCTTTGATAAAATTGATCATTTGTGTAAATTATATAAAGCCTTATATGGATTGAAACAGGCTCCTAGAGCTTGGTATGAAAAACTTTCAAAATTTTTATTTGAAAAAAGATATTCTAGAGGAAGTGTAGATAATACTTTATTTATTAAGAAAAATGAAACTGATTTGATTGTAGTTCAAATATATGTTGATGATATTGTGTTTGGTGCTATTAATAAAAGGTTGTGTGAGAATTTTGTTAGGAAAATGCAGGGACAATTTGAAATGAGTGTGATGGGAGAGTTAAAATTTTTAGTTAGTCTACAAATCAAGTAATGCGAGGATTAAATATTCATCAACCAAAAAAAATATACCAAAGAAATGTTGAAGAAATTTGGTGGGATGAATATGAAGTCAATTAGAACTCCCATGAGTCCTTCTACAAAGCTTGACAAAGTTAGGAAAAAATGTGGACCAAAAACTCTATAGAAGTATGATTAGCTCACTTCTTTATTTAATTGCAAGTAGGCTTAATATTTTATTTAGTGTTTACCTATGTATAAGATTCCAATCATGTCCTAAGGAATCACATTTTACTACAATAAAAAGGATTTTTAGATATCTCTTGGATACTTAAGGTTTAAGCCTATGGTATGCAAAAAGTTCATCTTTTAATCTTTTTGACTATTTCAATGTTGATTTAACTAGTAGCAAAACTAATCGGAAAAGCACTAATGGTACTTGTCAATTCCTTGAAAACATGTTTGTATCTTGGTCTTGTAAAAAATAAAATTTTGTTGCTTTATCAACTGTTAAAGCTGAATATATCTCACTAGGTAGTTGTTGTGCACAAATACTACAGATTAGGCAACAACTAAATAATTTTGGAATGACTATGCATAAAATTCCTATATATTGTGACAAAATGAGTGCCATAAATATCTCTAAAAATCCTGTTCAACATTCAAGAACTTAGCATATAGAAATTAGACACCATTTCATTAAACATATTAAAATAGATTTTGTGGATACCTTGCATCAATTAGCTAACACTTTCACAAAATCATTGAATGAAGATCAATTGTGTAAAATTAAGAGAGAATTAAGAATGCTTGACGTTAATAAAGTCTAATTGAGTTGACTTGGCCATGTTTTTGATGATTTATAGCATGATAATTATGTTTATATTTTTGTGTAATTGATTAAGAAGTGTTTTAATTAGTTAAAGGGACCTTAGAAGGAAGATAATATTCATATTAATCAGTTAAGGACTTCCTTAATCAATTAAAATAATATTGTGTTAAGGTAGCTAACCCAAGTCAGTAAGGATTTAATCAATTAAAAGCTTCCATAACTAGTTAATGCAAGTCTAATAGTTAAAAAAGGCTTTAAGTAAAAAACATAGTAATCGGTTATGACCTATTCTAGTCGATTAGAGTGCCTTAGTCAAAGAAAAAAACTGACGAGCGAGATAATTTCAATTAAAAAAAAGAGCATGAGGTACGAGAAATCACCTGTTCAAAACATGGGTTAACCGGTTATTAACCCTCTATCAAAAACCCTTCAGTTACCTAGAAAACCAATCCACTAAAAGTCAAAACTCCAAAAACTTTCCAGATTCTCTAAAATACATTCACCTTTTCTTCATCTCTCTAAATCTCGACAAACCGTAAATCCACTCCATCAAAAAGCCCATGGCTAGAACTTCCCTCTCACATAACGTTTTTGACAAAGGAAAAAAGCAAAGAGTGGATGATGATTCCCTTTCTCTTCCATCAAAGAAAAAGAGAAAAATCACTTAAGGGTCTCCAATCAAGAAAAAAAGGGAAAGTTAGAAGAAAATTTCAAGGAAAAAAAAAGGAACTGTTGCTGTAAGGGTCTCCACTAGAGAAGGGAATACCTCCACCTCTCAATTTAAAAGCAAGATTCATGCTAATAGATATAAGAAGATAGAAAATACAACTATATCTTGTGAAAGTTTTTTGATTGGTTGAGCTTTGATGAGACGCCCATTGTTAAGGGAAATTTGCTGAAGTGTTTTGATGAATTAAAACTTAAAGATTTAAGTACCTTTGAAAATAGGGCATATAGTGCCACACTAGTTAAGGAATTCTATTTTAGTATTGCCCAGAAAAAGAATGAATTAGTCAATCAAAAGGAGTTTAAAGAAGATGGTTTGAATTTTTTTTAGTGGAAGAGAATTTCAAATCACTACCAAAGATTTTAGAGAGTTTTTGAAAACAAAATTTGAGATAGGTGAGTTTAAGATCCCTAAGAAATATGATCCTAACCCTATTTCATGGCAGAAGCAATAGCTTTAGTTATGTAAGTGCTCAAGATTTCTAGATGATGGAATTAGCTTTCAATGAAATCCCATTAAATGTAGTCAGGTTTATGATTGAAAGAATCAAGGGAACACTTTTGGGAGACAAAGCAAATTTGCCATATGGCAACATCATCTCATCCCTTGTCAAGAAAAAGGGGATTTGGAGTTTAAGGTTGATTTACTTTACATTGTGATTGAATTTCAGCTTTAAGAGCTGAACAAGTGACTCGATGATATTAATATGGAGTTGCTTTCATGCATAGCTTGTCTTGATCCACACCATTCCTTTTCAACTGTTGACAAATAAAAATTGATTTAACTTGCTAAGTTTTATCCGTTAGAATTTGATGATATACATCTCTTGGCACTTGATGATCAACTTGATAATTATATTGCAGATATGAAAAGTAATGCTAACTTTGATGATCTAAAAGGAGTTGCCAATCTTGCTCAAAAAATGGTTCAAAAGTTAAAAGATATTCGGTTTCCTTTCGTTTATATGTTGGTGAAGTTAGCATTGGTCTTATCAATTGCAACAACAATAATTGAAAGGGCATTTTCCTTTATGAATCTCATTAAAAGTATACTCCGTAACCGAATGGGAGATGTTTGGTTGAATGATTGTTTAGTGACGCATATTGAAAGGGATGTTTTTGAAACTATAGACAATGAAGCAATTATGAAAAGGTTTCCAAACATGAAGAATAGAAGAATTTTATATCTCGATTATATGAGATTATTTTTATTAAAATGGTGACCCCTTGATTAACATCCTAAATCTACCACTGCTTCTTATCATCTCCAACATATCTCCCTGCCACCCCCACAAGGACATCTTTAAAGGGAGGTTGTTGAAACTAGGAATACAAGCCATGATTACGCCTATTCACCACCTCAAAAGCTTTTTGCACAGAATTTTTTCGACTTGCAAGTAACATACCTTTTCACTAGTTAACTGGCATAATTTGTTCCCGTTCAAACTAGAATCTCACAAATGCAAATTTAGAGAACTTCCTATAAGCAGAACGTTGGACAAACACATTCAGAACCATACTAAACTAATCACAAACTGCCTTGATAGTCGCCCATGACATCTCAATTCATAAGTTATCCACAAAAATTGAAAACAAGGATCTCCTCCATCGAGCTAACTCTGATTAATTGTGATACCTATTGCCTTGAGGCTTTCCCTACCTAAAACACATAGTTGCTCTTTCTCCACATGGCTACCTGCAAAGAAACTCTCAACTCTCTTTCATTTTTTCTTTTTGAGTTTGAACTTTGTATTATTATATACAATAATTGATATATCATAATTTTTATAATAATGATTATAATTTATTATATATTATAGAGACCACTATGTTTTATAATGTATATTATAATTGTACAAATATAATTAATTGTATATTATATAATTAATAATATAATATTATCATTGATTAATCCGTATATCTTTAAGTATAGATATATGTTTAATTGATAATATTTTTGATATTATTATAAAGATATTTTGAATAACCTCTATTATGTTTATCAATATTATATAACATAATATAATTATGTTCTTAGCTTAATTGCAATAGTTAACAAAATCAGGTATAATGCTACTTATAATTAACATGTCTAAATATATAACTCTACTCTTAAGTGCCAAACTGCAATATATATGTTTAACTTATATTATATTTAAGTAACATACATCATGGATTAACCTAATGATATAATTAAGTACATATACTATTTTTTAAAAAAAGTATATTATTAATTGATTTAATATTTTAATATACATATTTAAATAATAAACAAACTATATAATGAATATATTTAATACAATCAATTAATATAATATATTATATATTGTAATTATTTTTTTTAAATGTATGCAATTTTATTGCTAAATATCAAAGTCAATAAACTTTGGATTTTAAGAATACAATTTAAGATAAAGAAAATAAGAATAACCCTACTTCTTAATGTTGCCCAAATTTGGAGATGTTTGGGTAACAATATCTATCCTAAAGAAGCCCACAACTCATCCACAATTCCTTTGCAAAATATGCATTAGAGGTTGTCTAAAAGGAATACCAAGATACAAGCATCAATGTTGTTATGCGGACAGCATTTAAAATGTCCAAGAACATATCCAAATGTCTAAA
Organism: Theobroma cacao; assembly: GCF_053813885.1. NCBI lineage: Eukaryota > Viridiplantae > Streptophyta > Magnoliopsida > Malvales > Malvaceae > Theobroma > Theobroma cacao. Next base: position 106,789 of record NC_142641.1, read on the forward strand.
CCAACGTCCATTATGCAACCCCCAATCCAAAGCTCACGATTTGCACTTTGACATCTCAAATTAAGAGTCATAGTAGCTTATGAAAACCTCCTAGCCTTGGACTCTTAATGAGAATGAACTCTTTTCAAACCAATCCACTTTGAATTTTAAGATTACACGTTGATTCTCATCAAACAAATCTACTAGTCTACATCTTTTATATGGACTGCAACTTTGAATTATGAGAACTCTAAGATAATATCAATTTTCTTAGTCCTCTAAATTACTGTTTACAGTTGGCATCAAGACTTGAATAAATTGATCACTTTTACATATTCCCTCCTTGGTAAGCTGATCAACCTTATTATTAATTTCTCTAAACACATGTGTTACACTCCATTGTTTAATCTTCTTTTGCAAACCTTCCATGCTAATAATCAATTCTTTATGTCTCCACTGCACCTCATTCGGATTATTGGCCCAGTAAACTGCATTCATGGAGTTACTTTCTATCCATAAATTAGACTCATTACTGTACACACTGTTAATGAAGATATAAAAAGCTTCTTTAATGGCTAATAATTGGGCTTTGTTTGAATTTGTAACCCCACTAACTTAGAGAACTTTGCTTTGATCATGTCATCACTAGTACATAAAATTCCTTCAATTCCAACTTCAGTCGAACCACCTAAAGATGCTCCATCCACATTAAATTTCATCCATCCAATAGGTGGAGCTATCTATTTACTTCTGATCTTGTAGCTTTATGCCTCTGACCAATTCTAACATTATTAAGACAATGAAAAATCTCTTCAATTGAATATGGCAAATCAGGCATTTACATTTAACCCATATTGTAACTCTCAGTTTAATGATCTCATATAATTGAATCAAATCTCCTACTTTTTCATTAAAAATTATATTATTTTTGAATTCTCACAATGACCAAGTAATAGCATAGATTGCAATTAACCAAATATTAAATTGATCATTATTAGCCGTTATAGATCATTATACCATGGAAGATGTTTGAGGATTCAATGAAATAATTTAGCTCACATTCCATTTCATACACCACATGCCTCACACCTTCCAAGATTCCTCACACGTAAAGAAAAAATGGTTAACAATTTCACGACTTTTCTTACAAAGTGCACACATAGTTTTTTCAGTGCTTAGTAGTCATCTTTTTGCTAGCTCGTCCTTTACTACTACTTTCTTCCACATTAGTTGCCATAGAAACACCTTCACTTCGTATGGAACCACACCCAACCATATCCATTTCCATAGCTCGTTGTCATCCCCATATAAATTGAGGATTTTTGGGCAAAATGATTTAGATGTGTATGAGCCACTTATTGTAGCCTTCCAAATCACCTTTTTTTTATAGCTTACCACTTAACGTATGATTCCTTAGGTGACTTCAAAACCTCGCCCAATGCTTAAATTCCTAGCCAAACAATTGTAGATGAAGTTCAATTTTTCAAAGCCACTAATGATCCAACCACTCCACAAATTCGCACAATTTTCTATTTTTTTTGTTCACAGCCAATGCATAAAGACGTGGAAATCATTTTGTAAAATCATTCCAACTAGTCACTGATCTTGCCAAAATTTGATGAATTTTTCGTCACCTACAACGACACCAAGATTAGCTAAAACTTGCAAGAAAAACTTGTTAGTAGGCACAATAAGAGAAATAATAATTTTCACATTTTTGAGCATTTACGAGTAACTTCAGCATTAGGTAATAGGGCACATGGATCGTAGTCATTCTTCGCTATCATGATTTCTCTCCATAAGCTATCTTGTTCATTACGAAACCTCCACGACCATTTATTAAGCAATGCTCTATTTTTTACCTTCAAATCAACTAGCCCAAGACCACCTCGCTCTTTATAATTGCAAACAACATCCCATTTAATATAATTAATTCCATCACTTTGTTTACTACTAAGCCATAAAAACCTCCTTTCAATTGTTTCTAATTCATTTTTAATTCCTTTAGGAATTCTAAATAATGACATAAAATTGTTGGCAAACTGCTTAACACTAAATTGATTACTGTAATCCGTCAACAGTTTTGATTGCTAACCTACCAGTTTTGCTTTAAATAACTCTATTACAAGTTTTCAAATTTTCAAAAACGATTGATTAGCTCTCAAAGGCAACCCTAATATGTGGATGGTAATACATCCACTCGGTAGTGAATTTGGCTACCCATGCATCAACATTTATTAAATTAGTACCAACACCAATCAAATTGCTTTTTACAAATTTATTTTTAAGTCGAAGACAATCTAAAAGCATCGAAAGACTCTTTTCATATTCAATAAACAACTTAACTCTAAAGGGCAGAATAAAAAAGTATCATCAACGTATTATAAATGAGTTAAGGTCACACCTCGTTCTCCAAAAAAAATGACATCACATAACTTGACCTCTTTAGCTTTTACCATTAAACAGCTAAATATGATGTAAAACATCTAACAAATAATTTCTTGGAGCAGGTTGAGTGTCAAAAGCCAAAACGAAAAGCCCAAAAGTCATAAATAGGCATGTTCATAATTTTAATATTTCCTAATTAGTTATGAGTCTACTTAAGAATTATAGGTATAATAGAATTTTTTATTTATTTAATTTACTTATACTAGGGCTTTAGGATAGTGATGTTCTAATTAGGAATAGAACATTTATTTTATTTAAATCTCTTGTTAACTATTTTAGTTGTAATAGACAACTAGAAATAGAGTTTTATTAGGATTTGGGCCTATAATACCATAAATAGGACTCTTAAACTTAGTTTCAGGATCATCAAATAACATTACTAAGTTCTTCTCTCAAACTTGAGTTTAAATTTTAATATTTGAAACTTGGTTATTAACCGTAAAGGCTTAATCAAGTGCTAGCCCTTATTTTTAAGCTAACTCGCTGCGTCAATTGGTATCAGAGCGGGAAAAACTTGCCCAATTTAATGACAAGTGACCCAATTATGGTAGGCGACAATTCTCATGGTGAAGATCAGGGAACTGAGACCTTGCGATTTACAATGCAAGATCAAAGGGTGGCGTTAAAGGCTTTGGAGCAGTAAATGGATCTTAGATTCTAGCATTTAGAATGACACTTTGAAGAAATTGCAGATCGACTTAATGCTCTAGGCATAGATGCCAACAAAAATCGAAATGACGAGAGGCCACATACCAGAGATGATGTAACTCACTAATAACTCTATTATATAGAGTTATTTTGACACATCTTAGGGCTTAAATAGTTAGATCTTTGAGATTTTAGGTGCAGATTTTAGCATTTTAGTTGTTTTTCTAGTTTAAATTTGCTTACTTGTTAAGTGGTTAATTTAAGTTATTTTAGTTAAATTTTATATAATTTTATTTTAAATTACTTTAAGAGTAGTTATTACTAATTTCTCTTATTACTTTTGTAGGAAATTTGATGAAAAAAGCTCATTTGATGAAAATCAGTGTAAGTATGGTGATGGCTTCATTTGTATATGTTTCGGTATTTTGACTATATCTCTCTCAACAAAACTCCAAATGAGGTGATTCTTAGACCACTAGAATTCTAAGAAGAAGGGATACAATGTTTATGTTTACAATTTGCCTAGTTCTAATTGGATCATGGTCTAAATATTTGTCTAAGTTGGAGCACTGTAACAGTATGTATAGACTGAACATGATGTGGTATTTGGAGCATATTTGTCAATCCAGAAGTCCAATTGATGTGATTCTTAATCCATTGGAAAGCAAAGAGACAGGACTAAAATTTTTATGTTTACCATTTTACCCATTTCAGAAAATATCAAGGTGAAACTCATGTTTGAAATTGATAGATCGTCATAGCACTAGGAGAATAAGACTGCAGCATTGATGGGAGGAAGCACACATACAATTTTCCAAAGAGCTCAACGCCGCAGCGCTGGGAGATTTTTCAAAAATAAAATAAGTTGACAAGATTTTAGAAATTAGGTTATTTAGAGCCTATTTAAGGGACCTTTTTTAGAGATTTTTTGAAAGAGGCAACAAGTAATTTCTCTAAAAAAGCCAAAAACAAAGTAAGAAAACAAGAAAATTAGATAGGGAATCAAGATCATAAAGTTTCAACTATTAGTTTTCTCTCTCTATTTTTGTGTTTTTCTTACTTTTTTTTACTTGGACTAATGGCTAATTTTCTTTGAATGAAGTTTTCATTAGATATTATGAACTAAACTATTTTTCTAGGACTACATTTGAACTCACATGTAACCTAAATTTTTAATCTCTTTCTTGCTTATCTTTAATGGGATTTGAATTGTTTATTCCAATTTGTTCTTTATGCTTTTAATTACTTGATCACCAATTAAATTGATTTAGGAACCTAAACAAACTTAGGAAAAGGAGTTTAGTGTAGACTAAAATTGAGATAGCATATGACCATATTAATTGAATTGCGTACAGGATAAGAATATACCTATAGGCCTTATGTATCTAGATTAGTGTATGAACTTAATGAGTCTATTTTAATTTCAATTCACATAGGGATATAGTGTTTTGGTTAAAATAAAAATTTTTTTAAGATAAGTCAGGAGACCCTTATAAATAATTGAGAACTCTGTAATTCAACCCATTGGAATAAGTTAAGGAAGAAAGGCGATATTTAGATGAAGTGTAAGGGATATTGTAATCCTAGACTTGTTTGATTTGATTTTTATCCAATTATCTTGTTGCTTTGATTTATCTTTTTAGTATAAATTTTGGTTAAATAGTTTTAGTTAATTAATTTAGTTATTTGAATTTGATTGTTTGGACAAGATTAAATTGTTTTATTTTTAGTGCTTAGCAAAATTTTATATCAATTCTCTGTGGGATCGATGTTCTGCTTGCTTATATACCATCTATTCAATACGTATACTTACATAGTGGAATTTTAACTAACACTTGTAGATAGCCTGTCAATAGACTTGTTCTTGCAAACAGCCATAGACAGTAGGTTTACATGGAGGATTCAAATGAGGAAAATGATTATGTTGCAGAAAGATATGCTGGATATGGAAAGAATGATTATAGTGATAGAGATACTCGCGATTTCAGATTAAAGTTAGATATTCCTTGCTTTAATGGGAGTCTGAATATTGAAGATTTTCTGGATTGGATTATGAAAATAGATAGATTTTTCGAATATATGAAAATTCTAAAAGGAAAGGGTAAGACTTGTCGCTTGTAGATTTTGCATGGTGGAAAAGGTTATAGTCTAGAATGTATCGTGAAGGGAAAGCACCAGTTAGAACTTGGTATAAGATAAAGTAGTTGTTATAGAAAGATTTTCTTCTTTCTAATTATGAGCAAATTTTATTCCAACAATACCAGAGGTACCATCAAGGTCAGAAAACTGTACATGAATATATTGTAGAATTTATGAGACTAGTAGAGCATAATGACTTGAAGCAGACTGAAAGGGAATAAGTTGCCAAGTATCTAAAAGTGTTAAAGCCAGTTATTAAGGACAATATAGGGTTACAAGTATTACGAAATTTATCTAAAACACAAAATATTGCTCTAAAGGCTGAATTGATGTTACGAGAAAAGAACAAACTTGATTAGTCTCACAAGAGTTACAGCAGGGATAATTATAGAACATCTAACGATAAGAATAAATCAGTTCATGATAGTTTTGCATGTAATGATTGGTACAAGAAAGAGAAGGCAGTTGGAAATTAGAAAGTGATGATGCAAAGGAATGGCACAAAGCTACAAATCCCTATGCTAAACCAAATTTAGAGAAGTGTTTCAAATGTAATCAACCTGGTCATAGATCTAGTGATTGTTCTCTCAAAAAAGCAATCCATGCGGTGGAACAAGAAGAAAAATATGATAAGATTTGTTGTAATTCAGGTAGGGATAATGATGAGTATGAGGATGATGACAATGGGAAAAACTATGTGGTGAGAAGAATGATGTTGTTTCCAAAATAAGAAGATAATAGTCAACGACATCAATTATTTCGAATCGAGTACACCATCACTAACCGTTTATTTGATGTGATTATTGATAGTGGTAGTTGTAAGAAAATTATTGGTAAGGATGCTGTGGAAAGTTTAAAATTTAAAGTAGAGAAACACCCTAATCCATACTCTATTGGCTGGATTAAAGTAGTAGAGAAGATTCATGTAACAGAACAGTATAAGGTACCCTTTTCCATTGGCAAATACAAGGATGAGGTATATTGTGATATTGTGGATATGAATGTTTGTCACTTTTTATTTGGTAGACCTTGGCAGTTTGATGTTGCAGCACAACATGATGGAAGAGAAAATACTTATAAATTAGAAAAAGATGGCATAAAGTTTACTTTATTACCAATAAAAGGAAGTGTCAAAACCAAAGCTTTTAAAGTGAAGGGGCGGACTTTCTTTACCCTTACTTATTGGGGGAATGAGATAGAAACTACTTTCAAGGAGTCAAAAGAGGTGCACGCTTTGATTGTGAAATGGGTGTTATCAATTGAAGAGGATCACAAGATAGTAGAGCATCCAGAAGTAGTTAAACCATTACTAGCAAAATTCAGTGAGGTGATGCTAAAAGATTTACTCGATGGTTTACCCCCATAAGAGATATTTAGCATTATATTGACTTGATTCTTGGTGCTAGTTTGCCAAACTTGCCTCATTACAAGATGAGCCCAAAGGAAAGCGAGATTCTCAAGGAGAAAATGGAGGAATTATTGCACAAAAGACATATCCAAGAAAGTATGAGTCTGTGTGCAGTTCCCACCTTGTTAACCCTAAAGCAACATAAAAGTTGGAAGATGTGTGTGGATAGCCAAGCCATCAACAAAATTACTATTGGATACAAGTTTCCAATTCTTAAGCTAGATGACATGCTTGATAGGTTACATGGGGCTAAGGTGTTCATAAAACTTGATCTTCGTAGTGGATACCACCAAAATCGAATTAGACTTGAGAATGAGTGGAAAACAACTTTTAAGACAAAGGAAAGGTTGTACAAGTGGCTTGTGATGCCATTTGGGTTGACTAACACGCCTAGTACCTTTATGCAATTAATGAATCAAGTACTAAAACCTTTTATTAGAAAATTTATGTTGGTTTATTTTAAGGATATCCTAATCTATAGTCAATCGAAAAAGGAACATTTTTTGAGCTTGTGCGAAGTATTAACAGTCTTACAAAAAAATAAGTTGTATGTGAACTTGAGAAAGTGCAGCTTTATCACAAATAAGTTGTTATTCCTGGGCTCTGTAGTTAGTGTAAATGGAATTTAGGTGGATGAAGAGAAGATTAGAGCTATTAAGGAATGGCCTACCCCAAAAACAATAATAGAAGTTAGAAGTTTTCATGTTTTGGCAACATTTTATAGGCATTTTATCAAATATTTCAATAGTATTGTAGCACATATTATACAGTGCCTGAAGAAGGGGAAGTTCCAGTAGAGAAAAGAAGCTGCAACCAGTTTTACTGTACTAAATGAGAGTTATGTACCGTTCTTGTTTAGCATTACTAGATTTTGATATATTATTTGATGTTGAATGTGACACTAGTGGTGTGGGAATAGGAGCTATTCTTTCACAAAAAAAGAAACTAGTAGCTTATTTCAATGAAAAGTTTAGTGATGCAAGGCACAAATAGACCACATATAATAAAGAATTTTATTCTATTGTGCATGCTTTGAAGAATTGGGAGCATTACTTGGTTAGGCGATAATTTGTTTTGTACTCAGATCATGAGGCATTAAAGTACTTGAATAGTTAGAAATGGATCAGTAAAGACATACATGCCAAGTGGTCTCAATTTTTGCAAAAGTTTCCTTTCAAGCTGAGACACAAGGATAAAGTACAAAATAAACTAGCAGATGCATTGAGTAGGCATGCAAATTTGCTAATGACAATGACACAAGAAGCTATGGGCTTTGATACAGTTAAGGAATTATATCATACTAATGAGGATTTTCATGATACATGAGAAAAGTGTATCACAAATCAACTTGTGGAGGATTTTTACATTCATGATGGTTTTTTAGTGCGAGGCAACTAGCTTTGCGTTTTTAGATCTTTATTTAGAGTAAAGTTGATTAGAGACTTGCATAGTGGAGGTCTTGCTGGTCATTTAGGCCGTGATAAAACGATTGCTACTGTTAGATAAAGATATTATTGGCCACATTTGAAAAGGTATGTAACAAGATTTGTGTAGCAATGTTACATATGCCAAACCACAAAGGGACAATCCCAAAATACTGGTTTGTACATGCCTTTACCTGTTCCAAAAAATATTTGGGAAAATTTATCTATGGATTTTGTGCTTGAATTGCCTCGAACACAAAGGGGCATGGATTCTATTTTTGTTACTGTTGATAAGTTTTCTAAAATGGCGCACTTTATCCCTTGCAAGAAGACTTCAAATGCAAGTGGAATAGCCAAATTGTTTTTCAAGAATGTTGTTTGTCTACATGGTGCCTAAAACCATCACTTTCGATCGAGACAATAAGTTTCTTGGTCATTTTTGGAAGACTTTGTGGAAAATGTTTGACTCATCCTTAAATTAAAATAGCACAGCTCATCCACAAACCGATGGTCAAACTAAAACAATGAACAAAACCCTTGGCAATTTGATTCACAATATTTGGGGTGATAGACTGAAACAATGGGACTTTGCATTGGCACAAGCAGAGTTTGCTTATAATAGTGTTTTTCATAGTGTCACAAGAAAATCTCCATTTTCTATTATGTACACAAAGTCGCCACAACATGTTTTTGACTTGGTTGAGTTGCCAAAAGTTCTTGGATTTAGTGTAGCTACTGAAAATATGGCTAATTAGTTGCAATATGTTCAAGCAAAGGTAAAATAGAAATTAGAGCAAGCCAATGCTAAGTACAAGAAAGTTACAGATCAACACCGTAAAAAGTAGATTTTTGAAGTGGGAGATCAAGTAATGGTGTTTTTACAAAAAGAAAGGTTTCTAGTGGGGACTTATAGTAAGTTACAACTTAAGAAGTACAAACCATATCAGATTTTAAAAAAGATCAATGACAATGCATATGTTGTGGATTTGCCAGACACAATGAAAATTTTCAAAACATTTAATGTGGCGGATATTTACTCATTTTATTCATTAGATGAACCCTTGTATATAGATATGCAAGTTAACTCAAGGTCGAGTTTTTCTCAAGTAGAGGGGACTGACATAAAACGTCTAGCAAATAATTTCTTGGAGCAAGCTGAGTGTCAAAAGCCAAAACGAAAAGCCCAAAAGTCACAAATGGTCATGTTTATAATTCTAACATTTTCCTTATTAGTTAGAAGTCTACTTAAGAATTATAAGTATAATAAAATTTCTCTTTTATTTAATTTACTTGTAGGGCTTTAGGATAGTGATGTTCTAATTAGGAATAAAATATTTATTTTATTTAAATCTCTTGTTAACTATTCTAGTTGTAATAGACTACTAGAAGTAGAGTTTTATTGGGATTTAGGCCTATAATGCTATAAACAGGACCTTTAAGATTAGTTTTTAAGATCATCGAATAACATTACTAAGTTCTTCTCTCAAACTTGAGTTTAAGTTTCAATATTTGAAACTTGGTTATTAACCTTAAAGGCTAAGTCAGGTACTAGCCTTTGTTTTTACGCTAACTCACTATGTCAAAATACCTCTACAACAATATTAAACAAAAATGTAGATAAAAGGGATCTTTGCCTTAGCTATCTTTGCATTCTAATCGGTTTAGTAGGAAACCCATTAACAAGGACTACTAATGAAGCAATTGAGACACCCTTCATAATCCATCTCTTTCTTTTTTTGCCAAAACCCATTTTTTCCATGGTAAAGTCTAGAAATTCCTAGTTCACACTATTATATGCTTTTCAAAATCAACTTTTAGCATTAAACCCCCTTTTTATTTTTTCTCATTGAATCTACCATCTCATTACCGATTAAAGCACAATCTAATAACTACCTCCCTTAAACAAATGCATATTGATGAGAATCAATTATAGTGCTAATGATTTTTTCAAACTATTAGCTAGCAGTTTAGCAATGATTTTATATACACTTCCCATTAAACTGATTGGCCTATATTCACCCACCACAATTAGATTTTTTTTTTTTTTGGAATTAGAGTTATGAAACTCTCATTAACATCAATTATAGTGTCCTAATTCATTTTTCACCATTGGCCATTGTGTCTTGAAGAAGTTAAAATTGAACCCATCAAGGCCTGATGCTTTGTCACCTTTAAAATCATGAATAACTCGTCAAACTTCTTGTTCTGATAATGGTTTTCGAATTCCAAAGCTACCTTTAAACTCAACTTGCAGAAACTACAATTTAATTCCGCTAGTTTAAGAGTTTTCCTTGCACTGTACATTTTCGAAAAATGTTTTCTTACCTCCTTTCTAATTAAATTGGGCTCATCAATAATTTGTTTTTTCACTGTAATATTGATCATTCGATTAGATCTTTTTCTATTAGAGACTATTGCATGGAAATACTTTGTATTTCTAACCCCTTGATTCACCTAACGGCTTCTAGATTGCTGCTTCCATTTTTTTCTTTTCAATTTTGTACAAATTCCACAATTTTGCTCGTTTCTACATCACCAAATTCCTTATATCGTAATTCCTTGTAGATTTCTTCCATTCAACATCCATGTTATGCAAATCAAATTCTAATTCCTTTATTCTCGATTCATTGCACCATAACTGCTTTTATGCCATTCACGGATTACAAGTCTCAAATTTTTAAGGCCTCTCCACACTGTTGGACTTGTTTTCTTTCTCGTCATGGCTAGTTTCTGAGGATTTGAGATCAACATATGAAAACTTTGATCATCTAGCCAATAGTTAAAAACCTTAAAAGGTTTAGGGCCCTAGTTGAAGTTTTGCCCATCCAAAACAACAGAATTGTAATCTGACAAGGAACTAAGCAAACACTTTTGAACCACATCAGTATCACAATTTACCCAATCAATCTCCATTAAAAATCTGTCTAACTTAGAAAATGAAACCTCCTCTTGTCTACTACACCATGTAAATTTGCCACCAGCCATATGTATGTCGACTAAAGTAGATTCCTGAATAAAGTTATGAAATACATTATAATTATTTATAAATTATATCAATATAATCTAGCTATATTAATTATAAAGACATGGTAATATTAACATAGCTAGATAATGGTATCAATATAAATTTATCCTTCATTAATAAATTTGTTACTACCGTGAAAAAACCTATTGAAACAACAAGTTTGCATTGGGAAACATGTAATTATAATATCAAATAATATAATCTTATTAACACAAATTATATCAATCATTTGTATAGGTAGATAATAATATTGTTATAATATTCAATAATTATAATATAATATGAATTATAATAATCAAACAATAATTACTATTTCAACAATATTGTATATTTATAATGATTAAATAAGTGGAAATGATTAAAAAGGATATGATATTAGTTAATTATTTCATATATATTACCAATGTATTATTATAATCGTCAAATAAATTATTAATGTATGAATATAATCCAAGATTATATAATTATAATATAATATAATTAATAAAGTATATAATAATACATATAAATAATATCGTCAATTAGATTATATGTGTTTAGCCAATAATTATATGCACAAATATATTTTAATTAATATGTATTATAATTAATACCATATATAATTATATAATTACGTTAGTGATTCAATTATTCTTATATTATATATATATATATATATATATTATATGCCTATGTTAATTATAATATTTAATATTCATTACTATTTGAATGATGAACTATATATGATTTTTGTTTTATATGATTAAGACTAACAGATATATGAAAGTATATATTAATAGCTGATTATAAGTATTGATAATATATATTAATACCTTATCATGAGTGGCACTAGAAATTTGAACTTCTTAAACAATTGTTTGAATGAAAATTTTAGCATTGGACGAGATTATGAAGTCATCTAAGGTTTCATACGTTAAGCGATAAATTGCAAGACAAGGTGATTTGGAAGGCTACAACGAGTGGATCATATTCATCCAAATCTTTCTCCCAAAAAATCCTTAACTCATGTGGGGATAATAATGAGCTATGGAAAAGGATATGGATGGGTGTGGTTTCGTACAGAGTGGAAGTGTTTGTGTGGCAATTAATGTGGAAGAAAGTTGCAATAAAGCTTGAGCTAACAAAAAGAGGACTCCTAGGCGAGGAACAAACTATGTGCGTACTTTGTAAGAAAAATCGTGAAACTGTTAGCCATTTTTTCTTGACATGTGAGGAATCTCGGAAGGTATAGGGCATGAGGTGTATGGAATGGAATGTCAATTGGATTATTTCATCAAATCCTCAAACTTCTTTCATGGCATGGTGATCTATAACTCTCTATAATGATTAATTTAATATTTGGTTAATTTCATTCTATGCTATTACTTGGTCATTGTGGAAATTTTGAAATGATATAATTTTCAAAGACAAAGTATGGGATGTGATTCAATTATACGAGACCATTAAATTGAGAGTTGCAGTGTGCGTAAAATCCAAATGCCTTGAGTTGCCATATTTAATGGAGGAGATTTTTCATAATCCTAATAATGTGAATAGTATTTAGATGCTCAAAGTTGTTAGACTGGAATGTCAATGGATAGCTACACTAAGTAGATAAAAATAATTAACAAACGTTGATGTTAAATTAGCTTGCCTTTTATTGATTTATTGTAAGTGGATACATATACACAAATACAATTTATCAAAAATACAAATTCAAACTATTGTTATCTACACAAATTCAAATAGTACTAACAATTTGAATAAAATAGAATTAGTTGATTTAGTGGCTTGAGTTGATTTAATAATCTGGAGAGAATCTTCAAAGGTACTTATTGACTTGGAATTAACTTCTGTTGCTGATTTGGAGTTTGTTACTAACTTGGCCATATTCCTTACAGTAGATAGTTAAAATTTAATATGGATGGGGCATCGTCAGGTGGTTTGAGTAAAGCTAGAACAGGAGGAATTTTATGATCTTGTGATAACACAGGCAAGGGAAGGTTATCTAAGTCCCTACTAATTACGGATACCAACAAAGTTGAATTATTGGCCATTAGAAAAGCTTTTTGTATTTTCACCAATAGTGTGTACAGTAATTACTACAATTTATGGATAGAAAGAGATTCTATAAATGCAATTTATTGGACCAATAATCTACAAGAAGTGCCTTGGGAACTTAGAGAATTGATTATTAGCTTGGAAGGCTTGCAAAAAAAGACTAAACATTGAAAAGTGACACATGTGTATAACGAAGCTAATAATGAGGCTAATCGACTTGCCAATGAGGGAATTTGCAAAAGTTATCAAGTGGTACAAGTATTGATGCCAACGGATTAAGATGATTGAAGTTATTCTAGAGTTCTCATAAGTCAAAGACACGATCCTTATAACAAATAAGCATTTGTTAAATTTTTGGTGAGAATCAGCATGTGATTTTAAAATTCAAAGTGCCTTGATTTGTAAGGAGTCTTTTTTTACTCAAGAGTCCATGGCGGAGAGATGTTCACAAGTCGCTAAGACTTTTTAACTAAGACGTTGTAGCATAAATGGATAGGCATGGACTAATTGGGTGCAGCACAATGGGACTTGTTTTCGGACAAGTTATATGCTGGTCGCATATCTTCTGGACAGCATTTAACACATGATTTTTGTTGAGATAAAATGAATATGAGTTTGGATGCTTTAAATGTTGTATGCATAATTCTTTTGAACAGCTTTTAACGTTGGATTTTAATCAATTGTGGGCTGCTCTAGGATAGTAAACTTGCCTAAATATCCCTAAATTTGGGCTTTAAGAAGTAGTGTTATTATTATTTATTTTATCTCAAATTGTATTCATAAAATTCAAAGTATATTAATTTTGGTATTTAGCAATAAAATTACGTACATTCAACAAAAAATATTAATAAACCAAATAATTTATATCTCTTTTAGCAAAATAATAAATAATTTATATAGAGTATTATCATTATACCATGAATATACTATTTTTTTTTAAAAGCAAAATAGTATTCATTAATCAAAATGACCAAAGAGGAACAAGTTAATGTCTTCCTGTTTATAACAGTTACGACCTACAGTACAAACCTGATGGGTTAAATTTTTTTGATGTATTGCTAGATGCCAATTTTGGTTTATAAACTTGAATTAATCAACTTAAGGTTAATAATGAATATGATTCATTTAATCCTAACTGGACTTGGACTATAATTCATGTTTATTGCCAACATTTTAAGAACCTAATGAGTTTTACACAAAAAGTGACAAAACTGAAATTAAAATGAGAGTTATCCTATGTGAGACTTAATTGAGAACCACTAAAAGGCTTAATTAAAATCTTTCAACTTGGGGTTATTTTCATAAATACCAAAATGTTAAAAGTTAACCTTAGTATGAGTTGAAAATATAACCTAAGTGTAAATACTAAGTTGTAGCCACCCTTTCATTAACTTAAAAAGGTTAGTGTTACTTTATATTCTTAGCTGCCTCTTTAGTAGTGGTGAGAAAATGGTCTTTTCTCCATAGGTTCGGCCAACAAGGAAATACAAGGTGAAAAAGGGATTTTTAAAATCCTCCTTACTAGCATAAGGCTTATGGCCATAACCATCCCAACCTTAGAGCAAGTTTTTCGGTTTTGGCACTGTGTGGATACTATTGGAGGCTATTGGTTTGCGACAACCAAGCCCGATGTGCATGATTTTGAGTCCAAAAGTTGCTGCTCTTTGTGGATTCATACATCAAAGGACCAAAGGTAATCACATCTTTATCAAAAGAGATCTGATATTCTTACTTTTACACCAAATCATTGAAATCCATGTGAACCTTAATTTTTTGTAATCGAGAAATATTTAATTTTTTATTACATATTTTGTTTAAATTGCATGTTCAATCACTAATAGTGGTATCAGAGCCTTTTTGACTGTTCTTGATTTGGTTTATGCTTGGTTATTGTCAATTTCAAAAAATGGTTTTTGATTATGTGTTGATTTGATGCAATTTTGAATTTTAGAAAATTTTCAAAAACTGTTTTGATTTTCTAAAATTATAGACAGCATTTTATTCATGCTTTCAATCCTTAATTCATGGTCATTTAATCCCTTTTAAAAGTGTCCTAATAGTAGCTAAGAATTTGTATCAAATGCATAAGAAAATTAGTGAAGTTTAGGACTATTTTGTAAGTCTGTTTAGTACTGCCATGTGCAACTGTTCAAGCTATTTTTTACTTGTTTTTCTTACTGTTTAGGGTTGTTTGGGTGCAGAATTTTCAATCAATGGGTGCATAAATGTTATGCACATTTACTGGAAATTAATGGTAGCAAACAAACCTTGAAAAGTTTAAATTTTGTGGCTATTATTGCACAAGACAACTTGCTGAAAATTAAGGCAACACAATGCAGAGTTTTCTCTCCAAAATTGGACTGGTTATGGGGCCATTTACAACGATCAATGCGATGCTTAGTGGCCTTATGCCTTTATTCTTCTGTTTCCATCAAATTCAAAACTAAACAAAAGGCCTTCTAACTATGATATGTCATTTATGCCATAACTTTCACTCAATAAAGACTATGGCATAATGTTGTAACGTGCGGGTCCAAAAACTCGTCCGCTAGATGTGGGTGTTATTAAGAAGTCGTCACCAATCTGTTTTCTAAATGCAATTGGTCACCTATTGACTCAGTCCAAATCAACGAGGTCCTAAATTAATTTTAGGTTCATCGAAAGAACGATAAATTGGTCTACGATTTTTTTAGAGTTTGGTTCGAAAGTACGATTACGTACGGGGAAGGATTAGCATTCATGTGACGCCTGTTATACAAACGGTACCACTTAATTGTAGGTTATCCTATTAGAGCCTTAATTCTTTAATTTATTTCACTATGTTTTATTAATTATCATTTTTTTGTCCTCTATTTTGTTAGCAAATTAAAATATTTTATTTGGTTTTACGAGTGTGACGTGCACATGATGCGCTTGCGAAATGCATGGTATAAAATACAAATAATGCTAGATGAAAACCTTTTATTGAGGATATTTCCTGGATCCGTCCATCATATTAGTGGGATTTGGGATATTCTCTCACCTAAAGAAATATTCAAAAAACTTGCCTTCGTAAATTTAACGAATAAATCCCATCATTGGGATAATCATCTGTTCTTTTAGAAAAAATAATATTTTGTGAAGGCGGACCTATTAGGAATAGAAGCCTTTTATTAAAGATATTCTTCAAGTCCTCCCGTCGTATTGATGGGACCCGAAAATATCTTTTCACCTGGAGAATTTTTCGAAGAAAACTCGCCTTTGCCATCTCCTTCAGAAAATCCCATCATTTGGGCTTTTACTCGTGTACATAAAATATCTATGCGCCTTAACATTTAATGATGCAATAATGATGTGTGACTTGCCTATGAAATTTAATATTTGTTTCTAAACCTTCCAATATCTTCTTTGTTATTTTTTTAAGATTTCCTTTTTATTATTTCTCTTTACAAGCATGTATATTATGAATTATATTTTTTATGTTATTTAGGTGTCTATCTACTTTACTATATAGTTTCTTTTTTTACCTAAATTCTATATCCTTTGAGCAAGATATCTTATTTCATAGTTATTATTACTTACGTATATATTTATTTCAACTTCTTCCTTTTTTTTTATCTATCCTATTCTTTTTTAAAATAACTATTATAAATCTATATTTTTTTTGTAACAAAATATTTGCCTGTTATATTTTAAATGTATTCATTATTATAAATTTACCATCATTGAATATTTTTTTACTTTTTATTTATTTATTTATTGTCATGAGTATTATTATCTTTTCACAATGCTATCTTTATCTTTTGACACCTTAAGTAAATATATATCATCTGTCCTCTTATATTCATCATTATATTTATTTTGTTTATATTTTTGTCAATTGAGCATTTGTAATTTTTTTATTTATTTAGAATTAGAAATATCGAAATTCAAAATTAAAACCTTCCCACCATACTGGTGAAATCTTAATTTAAATCTCGCATAGAAAAGCTCATATGAAATTGCAACTTCTCACGTTCCAAATGAACATCCCATCATTGGTACAATTTATATATTTTTCCCATGATTAATATTGAAGTACTTTGAGACCCAATTTTATATACTTTCTTAACAATTAATGTTGATCCTAATATACATTTTATTATAATTATTATTTGACTTACCTTACCATTTTTAATATTTGACATCAAATGTCTACTTTTTTTTTTACCTACATCAAAGTTCTTTATGACTAGACATTCCACCCTATTATTACATAAATGTATATTTTGTTTTATTTTAAAATATAATTTCTATTCACTTCTTTTTGTAATATTCTCTTCCTTTTTTTTTTAATACTCATTTACAAAACCCATTTTTTATAACCTAATATATATATATATATATATATATATATATATATATATATATATATTCTCTTATGTTTTTCATCTATCCGAGTTCGTCCCATTAACAACTCAATAATTTTCAACTTTTACTTAATTTAATCTATATTTTTTTGCCAAACATCTATTTGCGTTATTCATTTATCTCTCTCTCTCTCTCTCTCTCTCTCTCTCTCTCTCTTTTATCTAGATTTATCACTATAAACATATTTTATTTAGACATTTATATTTTGTTATATATATATATATATATATACATACATATGTTTCACTTACCTAAGTTTTTATTTTTTTTTATAAATAAATATTCATCTAAGTTTAAGTTCTTTTTATAGCTAAACATTTTTAAAACATTTTTATTATTTCTGCTATTATTATTATTATTATTCTTATATTCTTCCGTTTGTTTTAATTTCTTAACCCTAAAATATCTCATGAAATTTTTATAACATTTTTTTAAAATAATTTAAATTAACCCTGCATAATTAGATAATAATTCTAAAACCAAATGAAATGGGCTAACCCTAAACAAACCAATCCACAGTAGGTCCATAAAAAGGGTAATGGGTTTACCTTACTTGGCTAAGTTGGCCCAAGCTAACCAGCCTAATCCGTCGCCTGCTCTAAAACGCACAGTTTGGTGTTTTGCATAGCAGCTCTTAAGCCCCAACACGGCTCCGTTGGATGCAATGGAGAAGGGCTTTCCAAGCAACCAAAAACAACACCGTTTCTTTTCCCTTCTCTTTAGTTGGAACCCTAAGTATAAAAGCTATTTTTCTTTCCTCTCTCTTCATTTCCCTCTCTGATTTTCTCTCTCTAACGGTGGACGCTCTCCCTTCTCTCTAAAAATCTTTTCCTTTTTCTTACAAACCCTAACCCCAACCTTTAAACTCCTCTTTTTTACTCTCTCAAGTGGCGGCTCTACCCTATTTCCTCTACAACCCAAAATCAAGCCTCAAACTTTGTAAAAATTCCACAAAAGAGAGAAAGAACAAAAACAAATCCCCCCGGCTCTCTCTAGCTTCAACTTTTTAAGGATTTTTTGTTCTCTTTTTTTTTTTTTGGTTTTGATTGTGATTTTTGGGTTGCTAGTAAACTAGGAAATCTAGAGTTTTTGGTTCTCTGAGTTTCAAAAAGAAAAGAAAAGATTTTTTTTTTAGGGTTTCTTCGATTCTGCCTCTAAGGTTCTTTTTCATTACTGTTTATTATTTATTCTGCTATTCGAGCAATGGGTGTTGTTGGATCCCATCGTTTTTGGCCTCTGCCCAATGACATTTCTCGCTCCTGGTATAAAGCCTTTTTTCCTTATCGTAGTACGATTGTTTGGATCCTCTGTATGGCCAGCTGGCCTTTCAATTTTTTATTTTGGAATGTTCTTTATGTTTGTTTTAATTCTAACTTAGTTTTGTTTAATTATGGTGCTTGATCTGTTTTTAGGTTGAATTAATTAGTCAAATTAGCTTTTTGGTCATTAGAAAGGCTTTGGTAATAGGTTTAGAAATTAGAACCTACAGAACATATCAAGGCCCAATATAAACCTTAAAAAAAACTTATATGTTATGAAATAAATCTAAAAGAACAACTATAAAAGAAATATAAGAGAAAGTATTTAGAGGGAAAGAAAGTTTTTAGAGGGAGTAAAAAGATTTTATTCAAGTATATATTTACAAATGAAGTGAAAAGGTCTATTTATAAGCTAATAACTCCTTATCTAGATTGAATTTACAAGATGAAGATAACACTTAGAAATTAGATGGATTAAATATTAATCCAATCTAATTTACATCAAATCTAGATATAGATAACATAAATGGATATTCATAAAAATATTCATAACACTCCCCCTTGAATATCCATTGTATTAAGAATATACCTCATTAAAACCTTACTAGGAAAAAACCTAAAGGAAAAAAAAATCTGAGTGAAGGAAAAAGAGTACATAATCTTTTCAAGAGTACACTTTTGAAATACTGCCCCATTAAAAATCTTATCAAGAAAAATCCAGTGGGAAAAACCTTGATGAAGGAAAAAACTACAGTGTGTATTTTACTCCCCTTGATGATTGCATTATAGAGATCTTTAAAATGATTCATTCCAACTTTTCAAATGTTGTAGTAAAAAAGGCTTTAGTGAACAAATCTGCTAGATTGTCACTTGGCTGAATTTGTTGAACACTTATTTCACCCTTTTCTTGGAGATCATTAGTGAAGAAGAATTTTGGAGAATTTTGTGTTTTGTTCAATCGCCTTTAATATATCCTTCCTTTAATTGTGCTATGCAAGTAGTATTATCCTCATATAACTTTGTTGGAATTTTTTTCTTGGTTGACAAGCCACACGTTTCTTAAATATGTTGAGTTACAAATCTTAACCAGACACATTCACTATTTGCTCATGAGTTGCTAAAATTTTTGTAAGGCTAGAAGAAGTAGCAACTATAGTTTGCTTTATAAAATGCCATGAAATAGCCATACCTCCATATGTGAACAAATAATCTATATGGGATCGAGTTTTGTGTAGATCAGATAAATATCCTGCATCTACATAACTAATTAAAATTTATTTTAATGCATTTGAATAATATAAGCCCATATCCATTGTTCCTCGGAGATATCGAAGTATATGTTTAATTTCATTCCAATTTTTTTAAGTTGGAGAAGAACTATATCTTGCTAATAAATTCGCAACAATTGATATATCAAGTCATGTATTGCTAGTAAGATACATTAGTGCTCCAATTTCAATAAAATACGGTACTTCAGGACCAAGGAGTTCTTTATTATCCTCACAAGGTCGGAAAATGGTCTTTTTTAACATCTAATGACCTTACAACCAATGGTGAACTCAATGGATATGTTTTCTCCATATAAAATCATTTTAGCATTTTTGTGATATAATTTGATTGATGGACAAAAGTTCTATTTGCCAAGTGTTCAATCTAAAGACCCAACAAAACTTTATTTTTTTCAAGATTTTTTTTCTCAAATTCTCTCTTTAAGTAATCTACGGCCTTTAATAACTTTTTAAGAGTTTCAATAATGTTCTAGTCATCAACATAAACAACAATTATAATAAATTCATATCTAAATCCTTTTATAAAATACATGGGCATATAGGATTATTTCTATAACCTTCTTTCAACAAATATGCATTAAGGCGATTATACCACATGTGTCTGGATTGCTTTAATCCATATAAAGATTTATTTAATTTAATCGAATAAATTTCTTGGAAATTCAAATTTTGTACTTCAAGTAACTTAAATACTTGAGGGATTTTCATATAGATATCAATATCCAATAAGCCATATAAATAGGTTGTAGCTACACTCATTAGACGTATTTTAATTTTCTCGTTTATTGCTAGACTAGTTAATATAGAATTGTAATTGTATCCACCACAGAGAATATCTTTTCATCTTCAATACTAGATCTTTAGAGAAAACCTTGTGCGACAAGCTGTGCTTTATATCTCATAATCTCATTTTTCACATTTCGTATTCGCACAAATACGCATGTATATATATCACTGGTTTTACACCATTTGGTGTATGAACTACAGGTCCAAAAACTTCACATTTTGCAATTAAATACATTTCCTCCTTAATTGCATCTTTCCACATTGGCTAATCCTTTCTATATCTACATACTTCAATAAATATAAGTTCAAGATCCTCGCTTTTCTTTCATAATATTGAGCTCTATATTATATACAAAATATCGTCGACGTTTATTTACCAGTTCCGTCTTTTCTCATCATGACATAATTGATTGAGATTTCTTTATTTTAACTAATTTCAGGTACCTGAATTTCTTCTGAAAAGTTTATCAATTATGTCAAGGGTCTCTTCTAGAGTTTTTACTTCCTCGTCTGACCATCTTAAATATTTGCTCTTTTCTTTTTCGAGGATTTTATCTTTGGAACCGATTGGTCTTAACACTTCTGGCGTGCCTTGTCCTACAAGGACATTAATGTTAATAAGAGCATTTATAGTTGGTATATAAGATTTAGTTATTCCTTTTAGATCAGTAAATACGTCTAGCAACTGATTTACTATATTTTGCAAAATAATTATCTTTTGAACTTCAAGTTCATATTGCTTTGTGTGATGATCAAAACTAGATAATGATAATTCATTATAAGAATTTTTCTTTTTCAGCTGCTTATTTTTTCTCCCCCTAATGTTGGAAAAATTATTTCATCAATATGACAATTGACAAACTTTGACATGAATAAATCTCCAATTGATTATTCTAAATATTTAATTACAAATGGAGATTCGTATCCAACATATATTCCTAACCTCCTTTGAGGACCCATCTGTGTGCATTGTGGTGGAGCAATTGAAACATATATCGAACATCCAAAAATTCTTAGATGAAAAATATTTGGTTCTTGACCATAAACTAATTGTATAGGGAGAATTTAAAATAACTCATTTGGCCTGATGCATACAAATGCTACTGTATCCAAAATGGCATACCCCTAAGTAGACATTGGGAGTTTGAATTTCATAAGCTTGCAATTAGTTGGAAGTGTTTAATAAATAATTCTGCTAGATCATTTTGTGTATAAACATAAGCCACAAGCTGTTCAATAGTTATTCCAACTAATATACAATATTAAAGGCTTGAGATGTAAATCCACCAGTATTATCAAGACAAATAATCTTGATTACATAACTAGGAAAATGTGCTTGCAAATGAATGATTGCAAATGCCAAATTGTAAGCTGATAATAAGCACACATGTGACCATCTAGTCAATGCATCGATTAAAACTGTAAAATATCTAAATAGTTCACATGATAGATGTATGAATCCACATGTAATCTTGAATATTATTAAAAAATATAAGAGATTCAATCCCAACTTTAGCTGATGATAGCCTTATAATTTATTTATCTTCAGAGCAAACAGTACATAAAATTCATTAGATTGAAAAATCTTCTGATTTTTCAATGAATGATAAATTTTCAATCATTTTTTGCATCATTATTGATCCGAAATGGTCCAACCGGTCATGCCAAACATTAAAATCATTAGTAAACTTCTAGTTTACTATGAGTTTCAACTATTGTAATATTTGTATAATTTAATTCTAAGAATAGAGCGAGTAATATTTTTCAACACACACTTTCTACTTGAGATAATAGATGTAATATAGAAGTATTAAGTGTCTCTTTCATTTGTTGTCTCAATATGATATTTATTCAAACGAATATCTTTAAAACTTAATAAACTTTTTTGAGACTTAATAGAAAATAGTACATCCTCTATTACTTTATTTCTCAAGATAGTAAAATATTAGCTCTTATGGAGCCTTCAATTAATTTTAGACTACCAGATATTAAATTGACATTGACTTTTTTTTTTTCCGTTGTCAAGTAAGAAAAATATTTCTTGTCTTGAAATATAGTGTGTGTTAGAGCAATATCTGCTAGACATATATTTACATCGTAGATCTTAAATCCATTAATATGAATATCCATAAATATATACAATAAGAAACTTACAAGTTAACATAAAAGAATATTAAATATAGAATTAAAACATATAATACGAACACATCATTTAAACATATTAAAGCATCTTCATAATATAGTTATACTAAATATACCAATTATTATTAAGTTCATTCTCAGATATTTCTATTACCAATCGAATGATCAATTCCTTTTTCAGGACAAGAAAATTAATAATAGATATTTCTATTACCAATCATGTAATCAATTCCTCTTTCAGGTTGGACAAATATCTTGATGTGCTATATCAACTTGGCCATGATTAAAATTATCACAAGATGTTTTAATTCTCAGTGATGCTTAATAAAATTTAAGATGTATAACAGGTACGTGACCAATGATATTTTATGCCACATCAATAACAATATGTTTTCTATATTCCTTTTATTCTTTTCATTATTTATCCACTTTTGGTGGGTTACAAGTATTTATCCACTTTTTGATGGGTTATCCACTTCTAATGAGTTAGTAGTTTAAGGTATCCATCTACTTTTAGTGCATTGAAAATATTCATCTATTTATGGTAAGTTATAAGTATACATCCATTTTTGGTGGGTAATCCACATATAAAGGGTTATCCACTTCTAGTGGATTATTCATTTTTTTAATGAGTTAAGGCATCCATCCACTTTTGATGGTAAAATTATCTATCCACTTTTAGTGGTAAAATTATTCTTAAATTTAGATGACAAAATTATTCATCCACTTCTTGTGGTAAAATTATAATTAAAATAGTAATAATGTAAATTATTATGGCCATCATAATTAAATGATGTTGTGTTAATAGATGGATTCATGATTATAACCATAATTATTAAATAATATCGCATTCACTTCAGGGAATAGACGAATTTATAATTTTTTATTAGTAGCTCGTTTGTCGCATTTACTTCAGGAAATGAACATTCATAATTTTTATTAGTAGCTTGTTTGTCACATTTACTTTAGGGAACGGACAATTATGGTTTTTCATTAATAGTTATATAACAGCAAATTCACTTTTCAATCAAGAGACAAAATATATACTAAATATAGTAAAATTTATATTAAAGTTGATTTTTAGGAAATGAAAATACTAAAAAGATATCAAGTTACTTACCTAATTTTTTAAAATCAGAAATCAAAACCCCCAATCATTGAAATCCTTTTGAAGCTTGAAGATGATGAAAACATAATAATTCTCAAACTTGAGAGATCAGAAATCAAAACCTAATTATTGAAATCCTTTTAAAGCTTGAAGATGATGAAAACATAATAATTCTCAAACTTGAGAGATTAGAGAATCGTGCTGATAACGTGATATGAAATAAATCTAAATGAACAACTATAAGAGAAATATAAGAGAAAATATTTAAAGAGAAAGAAAGTATTTAGAAGGAATAAGAAGATTTTGTTTAAGTATATATTTACAAATGAAGTGAAAGAGTCTATTTATAAGCTAATAACCTTTTATCTAGATTAAATTTATAAGATGAAGATAACACTTAAGGATTAGATAGATTAAATCTTAATCTAATATAATTTACATCAAATCTAAATATAGATAACATAAATGGATATTCATATAAATATTCATAACATTATAAAATAAATAAAAAAATATAATTAAAATAAAAGTAAATAAATAATATAAAAATAAAAAAGTTGAATTAAATTAGTCAAAATTTTTTTTTGGTCATTAAAAAAGCTTTGTTAATGAGTTTAGAAATTAAAACCTACAGAACACATCAAGGCCTAGTATAAAACCTTAAAAAAAAATTATAAAATAAATAAAAAAGAAAATATAAGTAAAATAAAAGTAAATAAATAAAATAAAAATAAAATGATGTCCACTCAATAAACTCTAATTTGGTCTACACAAACTGAAACCGTTTCAGGAAACGCTAAATCCTGTTAGATCAGGAAGGATTTCCCTAATGCAACTCCTTTGCGGCTTGGTCTCACTTTGACCCCTACATTCGTCTGCATTTAATTCGAGGCTTAATCCGTATTGTTCTCATTTCTTCCCAAGGTACATCCACTTTCAATTTTTTTTTTTTTAGTTTTTCTCGTGGATATTTCCATGTCCTCTGCTATCTTGAGTGATCCTTTTTGTAGTTGAGAAAAAATTTAGACTAGAGAAGGGGCATTGAGGGGCATAAATGGGTGGAACCTAGATAAGGAGGGGGAGGCGAGTCATAGAGTTGGGTTTTGGAGTTTTCTTTTGCTTCATCCTTGATCAACGACATTAAATAGAATAGTGTTGAAATGCCTTTTGGAATTTCTGAGTTTGGATTTGGTTTAGCAGTTAGCAGGAATGGAGGAGTCGGCGCTCAAAGAAAATTCTTCCGTTGCTACTGACGAAGAGCATGACTTAAATCATGGGTGAAATTTAAGCTATTTTGTTGATTGTTTTTGTGAAATTCCTCCACTAGTAGGACTGATCATATTTTCTTGTGATTTTAGAAGCATGGACTCCAACCTTGAGATTGCTCAAGAAGAAGAACAAGTTAGGGGCATATTGCAAGTTGTTTCATCTACTGGAAATTTTTGGTATTAGATTTGTTCTTTTTCTTTTGGTATGAATTTGTTGTTAACTCTGTTTATTTATATTTACATATGAATTTGGTATTACCAACTAGGTCCTCAAGGTTAATGGCAATTCTCTGATATATGGGTAACTAAGAAAAGCAGAGAAAACTAGTTAAATCTCCAAGTTATTTTATCCCTCCCAATTAGTATCAGAACAATGCTGCACATTACCTAAGCTTCTATTAAAAACTTTTTGCTTTTGCCATTATTTTAAGGGATGGAAAGATATAGAAACTTTTAGTTTTGTGTTCAACATTCTCCACAAAGATTGCCAACATACATAAGCTTCACATTACCATCTGTAACATAGACTTGGAAGTACATGAAGTTGAACCACTGCACTACAAAAAGCATATCAACATGTAGAGCATCAGGTGTCTCTGAACAAGGAATGAAGTGAGCCAGCATAGATTAAGTCTACCACCACTAAGAATCTTCATCCCTTAAAGTCTTACTTAATCTAACATTAAAATCAATACTTAGATCCTTCCAGGTTTATGTGGTATCGGTAATGACATATATAGACCAACAAGAATCCTACCAACATCCCTCTTCTATTTAGGTGAATAAAACCTAGGGTAAACTCCACATAGACCTCTTGTGGTATGATATTTTCTCACATAACACCCAAAGGTTCTTTTTTCCCAAATAAAACCTTGTGTTTTACTATTGTTGCTATAGGGGGTAACAGTGTTAAATTTTCACTAAAAAGATAAAGATCCTTAATTTTCACGAGAAAGACGATAAGACCCTTATATCTAAAGGCCTTATTTTTTACATTTGAGCCCTAAATTCCCAAATTCTTCTTCAAAGAGAGCAGCCATATCTTTTCAAGTGGTTTCTCAATAACATATAAAGTAGTATGTATTTATGTATCTTTGCACAATTAGATGCCATTTGATTGAGCAAAAAGTGGCAGTTTGAAGGAGCCTTTTTTAAAATATCACTAACATCTTTATAGTTTAGTAATATATTTTTATTTCTAAACTCACAGTTTAAATTCAGATTTAAAATCTTCTTTCAATTTGATGACCATTTGGTGTAAGTTTCACAAAAACAATATGCTACTTTGGTAATTTTAACAGACACGTTTTTGCATTATGTTATTTTATTAAAGATAATTGAGGCTATGCTAATGCATCACACTGGTATTTTGACAAATAGTGTGAGCTTATTATGTTACTGGTACTATGTTATTATATGAAAGATAATTGAGGCTATCCTATTAAAGAACCAACTAAATGATGTCAGAAATTAACAAAAAACTGAAGTTTATTGTCGAAAAAGAGTAAGTTTGCAGCATACAGTCCATGTCAGAGAAAAATTTTCGAGGTCTATTTGACTTTTGCCATTAGGAAGCTTGCTTTTCTAGTAACCCGACAGCTGCCAGGAAGATTTTATTGTCCTAAATCAAAAAGTAGCCTTTTTTAAAATTAATAGGGATTCAAGCTTTTTTACATAAATGAAAAAGAAAAAAGGGATTCAGATTTGCTCTAAGATGAGTAAAATTTTTTTGTAGGCTGAAGTGATGTGAAGAAAATGAGGTTTGCAGCTTTCTGCAATTTTCATGGATTTTCCTTCATGTCAAATGTATTTTTTTGCAAATGTTTTCTATGTTCTTGTGCTTAGAGTGTTAACAGAGTGTTTTTTATTTTGAATTAATAGGTTGGACGTTGTTGCATATTGACATTATAGACCATATTTTGTTTTAATGTCTACTTCATAAATCATAAAATATTAAAATTGGGAATTTGGGGCTCAAATGTAAAATATAAGGCTTTTAAATATAAGGGTCTTATGCTGATACCCCTTGTGGGAACAGTAGTGAAATACAAGGATTTGTTTGGGGTAAAAAGAACCTATGGGTGTTATGTAAGAAAATGTCATATCACAAGGGTTCTAGGGTTTGAATCTCTGCATTAGAATTCCTTTTGCTAAGTTGAATATATTTGCTCTGCTTCATCTACCTTCTTACTTAAACAAGCAATAGGATGGTCTTCTTGTCTAGAAACACAACCAATTCTGATTTGTGATTATGGCTACAAGCAATTGGTGTTTTGGTATCCTTATCTTGATTTCTTCAAAAGCTTTAGATGCTGCCTCTGTCCATTAAAGTGCCCTTTCTTCATGCTTTTAGTGATAGGTGCAATTTTTTGAACTGAAATTTCTAATGAAACATCTATAGAATGTTGTCAATCCATGAAAACTTGGTAATTCATGCAAGGTAGTAGGGGTTTGCCACTCTGTTCACAGAGGTCGTCCTTGATTTTTAAATCAGTCTTTCAGTCATCTCCAAGCATGATGCGTACTTGATGGCAACTGCTGTTCAAATCTCTCTTGCAAAAGATGATGGAACTAGCCATAAAAGGTTAACATGTCCTCAAGACAGGGAATAGGAAATCTGTACTTGATAGCAGTCTTGTTAATAGCTTGGTTTTCCACACAGATGACTAGCATCATCTTCCTTTGGTGCAAGTGAAGCTAGAACAACATGTGGACTCAAAACTTGTACAAGTAAACCTTGGAAAACCGCCTATCTACTTGCCTCTTTAAGTTTTATGTTGCTAGGATTCATGCGATGGACAGGAAGATTAGATAATTGTGACCATGATTCGAGATCAATGATTTGTTAAATATTGTGCAAAAGTAGCTCATTTGGTAACTCCTTTGGCGCAACATCAGAAAAGTCAAATAGAAATTTAATTAAGTTAGGAGGCATCTTGGAGGTTGAACCAGCAACTGTATTTACAGCTCCCGTGATATGTGCATCATCTTATTTTCAGTAACAATAACTGGTTTGGGTTTCTATTTTTCTTCATATTTCTTGAAAAAAAGTGAAGTCATTGGCCTCATGTTGTTGCCAATGTAAAAGTGTGTATTTTATCTCCACTTACTATTTACACCTTCATCATAAAAGCTAAGGTTGACCAAGAAGGATATGTGCCCCTTGCAGATGAATGATATCACATAGTATAGAATCGTTGTAAGCACCAAAACTTAAAAACAAGACATTCTTGGTTTACTGGAAGTGTCGGTTATCCATGCCACCTTTTGTGGTTGAGGTTGAGGTTAAATTGGAAGCTTGAGGCCATCTACTATGGATGCTGAAACAACATTCATGCAACTTCCACCTAAATCATAAGTCTTTTAGCTTGATAACCACGATAAATCAAAGTTTTGAATATTGAAGTCCCAGCTGTCTCGTTTTTCAATTTTAGGAGATGCAAGAGAGCATTGAACAATGAACAAAGGAGAAGTTTCCACAACCAAATGAATATTTTTTGTCATCATGTTTTTTGTTTCTTTGTCCTTGTGATCTATTCCCACAAGCGAGTTACTTTTTCTCACACATTGGTCTCCCATGTGTCCAATTTCTTCACACTTGAAGCAAGGGAACCTTCAAGAAAGAAGAAGCTTCTCGTTAGATCAATTAAAGGACTGAAAAGAGGCTGACTTTGTGCTGTGATTTGCACTAGTAAGCCTTTTGTTGATATGTCCGTGGCTTGAAGCAGGACTTTCTTAGTTTTTGTGTAGCTTAAGTATTTCTCCACACTGAGTGCTGCTTGGAATGCATCGTACTTATTGTAGATGGGGCTGTCTAAGCAGCTCTCTTGATTTCAGCTCTTATGCCAACTTTAAATAAGGCTGTTGCTACTTTAGCATGTTACACAAACCCACTTCTAATCATTAGCTCATCAAATCTTTGCCTATACTAAGCTGCTGACCTGCTGGGCACTTCAAAGTAAGGGCTTCTCATGCATTTTTTAAAGATAAGGTGACAAAATTTTCTCTTAATCTCACTTTCATCTCAGTCCATACACCAAGTTTTTTGTGGTTATCTAGCCTTGTTATTTTCAATGTACACCATGCCAGCATATTTTTGCCAACCTGGCAAGTTTCCTCGTGGAAAATCTTAAGCTATGAGCAAGCAATAAAAATAGTCTTCATTAGAATCAAGTCAATCGGAAAATACTGTAAAATCATCCTTCAAAATCTAGAATTTGTATCCTGATTTTCTTAGTTATATCTCCAACCACTCAATGATTTTGAGTTGCTTTATTGTTTTGCCTTAGTTATATCTCCATCTTGGACAGCACTTTGGCTTCTGGTTAACCTGCATCACCTCTCAATTGTTACATTTTTTTTTCCATGATCCTGATTGAAAGCTTCAACATTCTGTGTTTTGACCATTTTTTGACCACAAGTAAAGCAACAACGTTAGGATCTTCTTTTTACTATTTAAGTGGCATCACATGCCAACTATATGATACATGCAGTATTGCCCTAGGCATTGCTGCCCCTATACTGCTGTTGCTTCTCGAATTGCTATTGTCGCCACAATTCTATACTGTCACCACCGCTCCAGCAACGGCCATAAGGTTTTTTGTTGCTACTTTTGCTGGCTGCAATATCTACATGATAATTACTGCTGTCTCAAATTCACTTACATTTCCTGATTACACATTGATGTCCCTAGCATATTGTAAAAATGAAGTTGTTTTAGCTATGCAATGTCTTGTGCTATATGGTAAGATGCTTAAATATGCTGCAAGGGGGTTCTGAAAATGAAATAAAAATATATCTAGCATGAAGTTAATTTCTAATGCAATCAGATTTTCTTGATGTAAACTTATGTGATGTTTGACATTGGTAGTTGGTGTCTTAAAATTTTGCCAACATCTAAATTTAATTTTACTTCAAATCATTTAGTTTTGGCAGATTTTTGATAACATGACGTGATTGTCTGTCAGTTAACGTGTCCAAAATGCTGTCCATGTAAAATTGATGCTTCCCATAGTTTTATGCATTGTGCATTTTGAAAGGCTTTCTTTTTTGTTTGTAGGTGTTATGGGAATATAAAAAAGAATAAATGCAAATTTTAATGTATGAAAAGATATATTTACTGCTTAATTCTTTTTTTTTTTGGTGTATTTAACTACAGGCATAATTGGGATAAACTGAAGAGCATGCTCTCCTTTCAGCTGAAGCTGGTATGTTTTCTTGGTCTCTAATCTCTTTGATAGTTAGATATAATTGTTTAGATTTTTCTGTAGTATTTCTTACCTAGATATGATCCCTATTTCTTTCTGTAATTTATCACAAAGGTTTTATCAGAGTATCCTGAGGCAAAAATGACAACTGATCAACAAAATGCTTCATTGGGCGAAACTTACTCAGATCTGGTGAAGCGACTAGATGAAGGTACTTTCCGGATCATGTTTTTCTTATCCATCCCAAATATGAGTAAAATTGGTATTTTAAAGCCTCCACATGATCTTAGGAGGAAAAATAAACTTATGAAAGTTGATTAAGAGGGTTGTGTGAGCAAAGTAGTAGGACATGAATCTATGCTCAAGTCTGGCTATTGCTCCTTTACTTGAGCTTGGATGCAGACAAGAAATCAGCAATAATCCTTTTGCCTTTTTTTGTAGAGGACATTCTTAGATTGTACGAGTGTGGTTGTCATGTGATTTATGAATCATGAATGCCTTTGAAAACAAAAAAACTTGAACTTTTGTTCTAAAGGACTAAGGCCACCTCCCTGCCATTGAGACAATGCCTCATTAGCCATAACTATTTCGGTTTGTTTGAGATTTGCTAATGCAACATTCAGTGGTTGGGTCTCCTTAAGCTTTGTGATTATTAGCTAACTTGGCAATGGCATGTGATTCAAGACATGGTTTAGTGTTCAAGGCTTAGCATTTCAGAATACTATTTTATATTTTTCTTTTCCTTTTTCTTTTTGATTTGCGGAAGCTTTCTTTTGTTCTTTTTCATTTTTACTTGCAATAGGAATGGAAGAGTGATGCTATGTAATTTCAATATATGATACGAACGCTGTGGTTGAGTCAATTTCTGTAGGAGAACTTTTCACATATTTTTCTGCAAAATTACACAAACCGTCCTTAGAGTTTAACCCTCATAATTAAAATATCCTCTATAATTCTGATTTTAACAATAAAATGATCTTTTCAAAATTTTAGAATGAATTCCTTTTGGTTGTCTTTAGTTGCTTAAGATGTTAAATCTTACCTTGTCGGCTGCCACATCCAACAGGCATGTTAATAGTAGTAGTTACATGTCAATCCATGTGGCAGCTTCTTATGCAATTATAATAGTAGTAATTGCACCTGAGCATTTGGCTCATTAGTTGTTGCATGACCCCTTTGCCTAAAGAGCTAAGTTTGAATCTCCCTTCCCCCAATTAAAAAAAATTAAACAAAATAAATGAAGAAAAAATAAGTGAAATCAAATTTAACAAAAGAAAGAAAATATCAACCTAGATTTAAAGTTTCTGGAAAACCAAACAGAAGCTTCCTTCCTAAAACGAACACAAGTCAAAACCTTTGCATCCCTTTTTCTTTAATTTAAACAGAAATATCTCATTTCTGAAAACCGAACAATAAGACACCCTAATCAAAATGCTAAATACTGGCACAAAAAATTAAAAAATATCTTTACGGAAATCCTCCATTAAAGTTACCAAATCAACCAAATACGTGATGATGCTCCAATTGTACACAATGATTGTAACAATAGCATTTGGCTTGATAGGGTTAATTATTGTTAAGTAATGATTTTGAAAATTGAGCAGTTGCTTTATGTTTGGCACAATGCTATTATGTTTTGGAATTAGCAATATGATCCATGAGAGTGAGTGCATTGAGGGTTTGGAAGAGGGATTGAATCTTGTGAGATGCGGTGTGACAAGTAGACGGGTCATACGATAGGGAGAGTGAATAGATTCAGTAATTTGGGGTTCTTGGGAGAGGAAATTGAAGGATTTGGTTCACTTCTTCTGAGTAGGATTTCAATATATTCTAAAATTGTCACTTAAACAATTTAATCTAATGCAAATGACTTGGTTATATCAACTGCAATAGCTTGGTAATATCATTCATTAGTTCATTATTTCTTTTTTCTTAAAAAAAATGGAGTTTAGTCATTAGGTTTGATAGTTAAGGTGTGTTTAGTGGGTAACAAAATTAAAATAAAAGAGAAAAGAATTTGAAGTTATGAGAGAGGTTTTAAAGTTAGATTGGGTTAAGGATACATTTGTGATGTAGCCGGGAGGTTTAGGGCAATTAGAATTCAACAACTAGGGCTAGAACAGGGTTGATTGTGTTGGATCAATAGAAAGATAATTGGGTTTTAAAGAAACCTTTTGAATAAAAATTCAAAATAAACAAAAATTAATGATAATAATCCTCTATCTAGGATCACCTATTTATACTAAGATAAACTCTAATCAAATAGTAATCTTAATCCTAATTCAAGACTTAAAGTACTAAAATTCTAATAAATATTGGAAAAAGAATCTCAAACTAAATAAAATAAAAAAAATAAAATCCTAAGGTACCGAAAATACTAAATAAAATAAAATTCTTGATGCACCTGCATCAATCTCCTCGGGTCAGAAAAGACTCATCTCCGACGAGTAGGCCTTAACATACTTCTCATAGATGCCTGGATTCACTTGTTTCAATTCTTCTTCATTACTACCTTCAGCTTCACAATTTTCAGCAGATAAATACCTAGCGATTTTGCTGATTTTGCTGATTTTGCTACTTCCGGGGCTTGAAGTTGCCAATTGCTTAGCCTCTTATTTAAAAGGATATAAAGTATATGTCTTGTTGTTCTTGTAGAAGGAATAGGTATTTGGCTTCGTCTTATGATCCATATCACGATCATACAACCAAGGTCTGCCAACAAGAATATGACCAACATCCATTGGCACAACATCACATAAAGCCTCATCATCCAAGTTATCTCCCATAGTGAATTTCAACAAACATTGAGTAGTTACTAGTACCTCATGTCCTTTCTTCAGCCACCCAATCTTGTAAGAATGAGGATGTTTGCTTGTAGGAAGCTTCAATTTGTTGACGGCCTCTTTTGAAATAATATTTTCCATGCTTCCTCCATCAATCATAAGATCACACACTTTACCTTCACAAACAACTTGTGTGCAAAAAATACTTCTCCTTTTTCAATCTTTTTCCTCATTGATTGTTGTAGTCATCACTCTTCGTACCACAAAGGACTTACCTTGTGTAGGATACACATCAATTTCCTCTATTTCTTCATCATATTTATCATAAATGGGCTCTAATTCCTCCCTAAATTCTGTTAAGTTCACCTTTCTTTGGAGGCAAGCAAAAGAAGTGTGTCCCTTCTCCCCACAAGTAAAACATCGAATATGGGAATTACTGCCTCCTTTATTTGTAGAAGAATCAGGACTGTTTTGTCCACCATAAGGCAGTATACTTTTGCTTTTAGTGTTCCTTTCAACATTGGTTGCACTTCCATTAGTTTTATTGGCTGTGGCAGCCTCTCGATAATTTTGTTGGGATGTTTGGTAACTTGTCTTGCTTCAGAACCGTTTTTCCAATCGGTGCCATATAAGGGCTTTCTAGCACCATAGCGTGAAACTCATTTTTCTACTTTGAAAACATATTGACGAGCATCTTCAATATTGTACAAACAAACTACTTCCATCTCGTCTCTAGCAAAATGATTCAAACCAGCAAGATAACGAGAAGTAATTTTTTCGTTACTCTTAGTTAACCCAACCCGAATTGATAGGTTATTGAACTCCGATGTATACTCCTCAATGGTCATGTTATTTTGTTTCAAACAATGAAACTTTTCATATAATTCCATAGTATAATCAGCAGGTAAAAATTGTTTTTGTAATTTACTTTTCATATGCTTCCAAGTGCTGATTTTAAGCTTCTCTTGTCGTGCACGTTGCTCTTCAACTCTCTTTCACCATTGAAGTGCAGTACCTTTCAATTTTAGCTTTACAAGTAACACTTTTTGATTTTCAGCCATGGGTTTCCATTCAAAGTAATTTTTCAAACTGGCTTCCCAATCCAAATATTCTTTTGCATGAACTTTCCCATGAAAATCAGTTACTTTAATCTTGATTCCTCCACCATTTAAATCAAGAGCATGTAATAACTGGCCCTCCAATCCTACTCTCGTTGCTTGATTTGCGTGTCCATCTTCGGGAAAGGGGTTCTCAATCTCAAATTCATCATCATTCTCAAGATCTTGAATCTCAAGGGGGTTGTGGTCACCTTCTAGATTCTCCATTCAAGTTCTCACTGGTTCCTGATGCTGCAAGGCTTGCATAGCCCGAGTCAAGTCATCAATCATTCTTCACATCTCAGCCAACTCAGCTTGTTAGGGCTGATTGCTTCTACCTCAACCTTTGCCTTGGCCAACCATAGTCTCCTAGCTTCTAGCTAAAAATCCTTGTAGAATATAGTAGGATCACTTGCTCTGATACCACTTGATGTAGTCGGGAGTTTTAGGGCAATTAAAATTCAACAATTAGGGCTAGAACAAGGTTGATTGTGTTGGAATAAGAGAAAGATATTTGGGTTTTATAAAAACCTCTTGAATAAAAATTCAAAATAAACAAAATTAATGATAATAATCCTCTATCTAGGATCACCTATTTAAGCTAGCTAAGATAAATCTTAATCAAATAGTAATCCTAATCCTAAGTAAAGACTTAAACAACTAAAATTTTAATAAAGATTGAAAAAAAGAATCTCAAATAAAATAAATAAAATAAAATCCTAAGGTAATGAAAATACTAAATAAAATAAAATTCTTGATGCGCCTGCATCATTTGCTACCCAAATTATGGTCGAATTTTCAATTTTATATACTGAACTTTGCATCCATTTATCAGTTTGCTATGAGACTAACGTTATTAGTCAAATGGGTGATATACCCCAAAATAATTTATAAGAACACGAGACGTGTTTAAAAAATGTCAAATCATTTTTTGTTTTTGTTTTTCAAAGTATTTTTTAATTTTTTTTCTAAATTAAAAAATAAAAACAAGCCAGAGAAAGGAAAATTCATTAAAAAGAAAAAAAGGGAAGAGAGAAAATGAGGGAGAGAGAGAGGAAAGAGAGGGAAATAGAAGAAAGGAAAATAGAGAGCAGAGGAAGGGGGGAAGTTTGGCCAGCCTTAGGCTGATCAGTGTTGATTTGCCTCAAGCCATGCAGATCACACTAGTAGGGCCAAGCCATAATGGTGCCTGCCGGCCCTCACCCTTCCTTCTTTCTCTCCCCTTCCTCTCCCTTTCTCTCTTTCCTCTCTCCGCCATTTTTGCTCTCCTTTTTTTTTGAATTTTTTCTGGTTTTTGTTTTAATTTTTAGTTTTCCTTTTTGCAGAAAATTTTCAATTCAGAACTTTTTTTAAAAAAAAATCATAACAAAAAAAAATGATGTTGCAGTTTTAGACACATGACATTTTTGTTGGCTTTTTTGGCCACGTTGCCAATTTGTCTGATGAAAGGAATCAAAGTTTGAGTTCGTAATTGCACATTTTAAACTTTAGGTATCAAATGGAACATTTGACTATAACGCGTATACCAAATGTGTTATTAACCCATTTGGATTTCTTGATCTTTTGGTGCTACTATTGATTTTATGATATAAATTTGATAGTAGACTACTTATAAAGTTATTTACTTGGTGAGGACAGAAGGAAAGAGATAGCTCAAAGGGTGAGAAAGAGGAAGAAGGGAAATGTAAAGAAGTTGGGCTGGCTTTTCAATTCTTTTCAGTTGTCATAAGAATTGTTTGTAATTCATA
This sequence comes from Theobroma cacao, assembly GCF_053813885.1. Lineage (NCBI taxonomy): Eukaryota > Viridiplantae > Streptophyta > Magnoliopsida > Malvales > Malvaceae > Theobroma > Theobroma cacao. Next base: position 142,976 of record NC_142641.1, read on the forward strand.
TAGGTATTAGTTTCCCTCACATTTGTCATGTTTAGTTCAATATATATCAGCCCTTGACTAGTAGTTCTGAAAGATGGAGCAAGTATTCTGAAGGTTAAAGAACACTAGCCAGGCCATTCTAGTTAAATGATAGGATACGTTTCTTGCTATCGACCTCAACTTTTGAAAAAGATTTTTGGAAGATTCAAAATAACTCTCTGACACTAGATATTGTTGCAGTGGCTGAAAAAATAGATCATCGTATGAAAACTCTTATTACAAAAAGTGAAGGACTATCAAAAGTAAAGTTGAAGCATTTTTATCATATATTTGGAGCACTCATCAACCATGACTCCCCTCTCTAGCTTAATAAAGTTTTCTAGAGATTTTGCACAATGAAGATGATTGTAAATAAGACCATAGGTGCAAGATTCTATGGGAAGTGCAATGATCTACAATTGGAAGCTGAAATATTACTCTAAAGGACACTAATGCTGCAACGGTTGTAGGATGCCACTTTTCAATTAGGAAAGTATCCACATGAGCACTTTATAGCACCTCTTCTCTTCCTTCAAGCTCTAGCGGTCATGCCGCATTGCATTCTAGACATGAAACTCTCTCTCTCTCTCTCTCTCTCTCACACACACACACACATTGACTAAATAAGTTGTGATCGAATTTTTTTCATTCCCATTTTGAGCCAAAGGTCTTATTTGATGGTAGTTGGGAAACCCAATTCTTGCTCTTTTTGTCTCTCTAGCACAAAGGCTTACACACATTTTAACTTTGTTGTTTTAGTTTTTCAGCAACGGCTACTATTTGGCAAGAGCTGAAAAGCCAAACATTCATCAAGAGTGATGGTGTAATGATAGAAATTTAGTGTTTGAGTGAAGAAGTTGACTTCGAATGTCTATTGTTATTTTAGATACATAACTCATACTTGCACCCATAATTAAGGATAAGGTAATCTTGCCTCTTGTTGGTCTTCCAAGTTACTTTAGAATAATAGGTTGAAAAAGGTTCATGTCCAAAGGTGCTTTCCTTGTTGGAAAATTGTAGAGTTGCGGTGTACTTTTGTAATTGTTGCCATTTTAGAACCTTTTTTATTAATTTTATATTACTGTTGTTCATAAAATCTTACAACCATAGTTTAGCTGCTGCAATAGGCTATGAATTTTCTTCAACTCTATTTGTGCTGGAGGGGAGGATCATGCTAGAAGTGCCTAAGAAAGCCCATTACTGTGTCCTTATTCTTGCCAATGGCCGCTTTCTACTTCTCCTTTGTTAATTTTAGTTTACTGCTATACAACTCTAGAATTTCCCAGGCATTTGCTATGGGTGAATTGCATGTTTTTTGTTGCTGCATGTGAATTTGTTGACAATGTTGAAGTTGATTTTTGAAGGAGCTGCTACAGCAACAGATGATATTCATAGGGATATGTGATACTTTTAAATGTTTTTCTCATTTAATTCTTCAGCAGGCAAATAGCAAGAGCTCTTCTTGTAAAAGAATGTTATATTTTCTCTGTATTTGATGGCTACTATAGAAGGGATTACCTAATGTTATAAAGGATGGAAGTTTAATGATCTTTATGTGGTGATTACACTAGAGTCCAAATTCGTGATTATAGGTGATTAAATGGAGAATAATTTGCTCTTTCTCACTACCTCTTTGAAAATAGGAAAGCAAGATGTTGTTTCTGTTAGAACCTATAAACAACCTTTTTTGCCTTTGGGCTTTTTTAACTTTTTATCATTTATTAGATCATCATGTGTTAACTGCTAGGACTTTTCAATAGTTCTCCTTTCCTGCCAATAATGCTGCATTCCTACCTCCCCCACAAGTAAGGGATAAAAGAAATCTGCTACTCAAGAAGAATAATGATAATAGCAAACATGCAAATTTGTATTTATAGGTGGCACAAGGAGAAACCATGATGGAAAGCCAAGATGAGTCTTGTGTTTTGCTTTTTTGATGATTTTTTTGTATTCATTGTAGTGTTTAAAGTCTACTTTGATAATGTGAAGCAATTATTGAAATTCTTGTTTGTGATTTTTAGGATTTGTAGTCTCATCTTGTTCTGGTATTCAAATATCTTTTCTGTTTGCAGAGCTTCATAGTTTTAATGAGGGCCCGCCGTTTACCCTTCAAAGAATCTGTGAGGTGATTACTTTGTTTTGTATTATATACCATAAATTTTACTAAAATTCCATGATGTTGCTTGTATTCTCTTCATCGACCTCTTTCATTTTACTTTACTGTAAGTGTAGTTATTCCTAGATTCTTTGGTTTATTTGCATTTAAGACAAATCAATTTTTTGGTATGCCTATAGTGTAAAACTACCAACTAGATCCGATTAGCAATAAGTGGAGATATGAGGGAGGCTTAGCTTTGGAATCCCCCTGTGAAACGCAGGTATAAAGCCATAATGATTCCCAAACCAAATCCTTTTTAACCTTGCTGCTCCTTATATGTAGGTTGAATAGAATCAACTCCCTGAGGGCAACAATTTAAAAACAGGACAACATACCAGTTGAAAGTCTAGCACTGTGATAAAGCATTTAGTGACAGGATTGTGTTTTGTATTTTATCTTTCAACATGAGTAGAGAAAGCCCATTGACCATATATATTTGTCTTCGAAGACCAATTACACAAGTTTAGGAGTGAGTTATGTACATGAATTGCACGAACATATGCCTTGAGTACCTTCTTCAATTAGTCTAGATTAATTTTAGCTTTATCTTTCTTAGCTTGAATCAAGCTGATCTATCTTGATTTAGCTTTAATTGTGTTGATTGAATCTTGCCAATTGAATCGAAACTTGAGTTATCTATGATAGATATATATGTGTATATATATATGTAAAGGATGGATGTGTACAGAACTTTTGCTTAACAAAAAAGGACATCTTTATTCCTCTTATTTCTAAATTGTCATTTATATAATTTTCAATTATTATAACAGTAAATCTAAACAACTAAATCACCTTTTTGGTCACCTAACTGTGAAACATAACATTTTAGTCATCAATGTTCACAAGTGTTGTTGTGGTTATTTAGCCGTTAAAAGGTAATAAATCTGCTATTTGACATTCCACATCACCATAACTTGCCAGGTGGCATATTCACGTCGAAGGTGACCAAAACTTTATCTGTCATAGTTGGTTAACCAAAACAAAAAATCACAAAAAATTAAGTGATCAAAAAGGTAATTTACTCTAAATTCTCTCATAGTTTAGTTCTTTTTTGCTTTTAATTTTCTCTAATAACTTGTAGATTAGAATGTTTATTGAATAAATGCTGTTAAAAAGAACAATAAATTTCCTGCTGTTTCAATACTTTCATTTATTAAGTACTCTTTATCAGTCCACTGAAATACTTGGTAAAGAAAAGTGAGAAAAAGAGAGGAGAAAAAGAAAACAAAAGAATAGAAGAAAACAAAAATAAAAGTGGAGACAAAAAAATTAATTTTATGGTAAAGAAATTAATTTAAATTCAATAAAATTTGATAATAATAATAATAATAATAATAATAATAGACATACACAAATAGGGGAAAATGAGATATATTATGTATTGCTCACTTAATTTTTCGAGATTTATAATTTTGATCACTTAACTTTTCGACATTTTCTATTTGCATCACCCAACTATGAAAGATAATGCTTCGGTTACTTTCAATGTGAATGTGCCATAAGACAAGTGTAGTGATGTGGAATGCCAACTAGTAGGTCTGTTTAACAGTTGAGTGACCAAAACAATAACATTTATAAACATCAATGACCAAATGTTCTCTTTCAAAGTTAGGTGACCAAAATAAAAAATCTTGAAAAGTTAAGTGATCGAAAAGGTAATTTACTCATTATAAATTATTAATAATAAGATTGATTTGGTGTATAGATAAGATTACTAATTTAATTGAATCACTTTCATTAGAAAATGATTTACTTGGCTCAGAATTCTTTGTTCATTATATTTCTAAATTGTAGCCATATTAAACATTTATATTTATATATTATTTAAAAATAAATTAAGATATAGATATTCACATGCAATGTACACGATAACAAAAACTAATTTTCAATTAAAGTCCATTTAAAACTTAGAAAAGCTTGCCTTGAATATAAGGTAACAGCAAAGATTCAAGCAAATTAATTCAGGATATAACACTGCTTAACAAAGAAAAGTGAATTTTTGAAACCTTCAAATGTGCAACAGGATGTAAGGTACTGAATAGTAGACACTATTCGAGGGTTCTCATCATTCAACCATTTTATAAATAGTAGGGTCGCATGTTGGCTTTAACAAGTTCCAGGTTGAAGGATGTTAGATTAAAACCCTCTTTTTTTTGGCCATATTCTTTAAACCATTTTCCTTGTGATAGTAGCTATGCATTTATTTTCATCTGTAAAGATTGTTATTGTTGTTCCATTTTTTTAATTATTTTTAAAATTTTTTGAAGTATTTAAATCAAGCTTTCAAATTAGCCACTTGAGGCTTGTAATTTTAAAGTTCTAAATTAAGCCTTAAATAATCATACAATTATGCAGAAGCCTGTTCCTATTTCATTTCTTATCTGTCTGTTTTAGGGTAGTGATTAGGAGAACCTTATACAGTGATTTTTATAGTTTGAAACTATATCTTCAAGCCCGAATTTGATTTTTATAGTTTGAAACTATATCTTCAAGCCCGAATTATGTTAGATTGGTCATATAAAGTTTATTTGGTTTCTTATACTTCTGCATTTCATTTCCCCCATTTCTTTCCAATTACAATTAAAGTACATTTATCTTCTTGTGCATGATTCCGTATACATTTGGGTTTGAATTTTGTCCATGTACTTTCAAAAAATGTTCGGGTCTCTAGTTATACTTTGATTTGTTAATAAATGCTATGCTCTTGACTACTACCAAAATTTACCTTTTCTTTTGGCACGAATGCTATGCTCAACAGATCCTGCTGACTGCAAGAAGCATCTATCCAAATCTTTCAAAGCTTGCCCTAGCACTAGAAAAGGTATGGTAATAAAAACTTCCAATAATTTTGTTTCCTTGCTTTATCTATAAGTCTCTCTGTTACTCTATCTCTCTACCTCAATTCTTCTATGGGTTTTAGAATTAGTTGCAGGAGCTACTTCCATCTTGAATTAACTCTTTTTATCTTTTAGAAACTTTAGCTACCATGTGTTGAATATTTAATTGAGTCAATCTGCATTGGACATGATTGACTTCTTATATATATTTCTTTTCCAAATGTTTCTGAAATATGGTTGGCCTTATAATTGTCCTTTCAATGGGAATAAGTTCTCTTTTTCATACACTTCAGCTTCAATCACGATCATTGAAAGCTTTGGAGACCTTCTGAATTGTATTAATTCCACTTCCAGCGATTCATGAACCTTTTATGAGTGATGATTGTGTTGATGTATCTTTAATTAGTTTGGTCATGCCTATCAATTCCTTAAAATTGTCCAATGGATGGAAATATGCTAGTTGAGAGATTAAGTTATCTAAGACGTTATTTTATGTTTTATGGATTTGATTGTAATCTACATATATTTAGGCTATTTTAGTTTATTTAGATTATTCTACATTAATTAGTAAAGTATTTTACTTTTTCTTAATTATTAGTGTTTTAGGGTTGTATTTCGTATTTTGCATTTTATTATAGTTTTGGTTTAGTTATAAACACCAATGTTATTTTAATTTCAAGTAGGTTTTGGATGAATATTTGAGATTTTCTCCATAGATTGATTCTTTTCAGATTTTCTCCCCTCAGTCTTCTATTTCTTTACCTATTTCCACTGTTTCTCCCTAATGGCTTCTGTCTATCTCTGATTTTCCTTCTGAATTTCTATTATCTATCTCTTTTCCTTTTTCCAAATCTAAGTCCAAATCAATTTGTGATACTGTTTCCCTTGATAAGTTATCAATGTTATATGCACAATAGATGCTTTCCAAATAGATTTTAATAGAACAAAAGGTATGGAAGAAATTGGAAAACCAAGGATATTAGTAATCTAATGTGGGCTGTGATTAAAGATTTAATGAAGTGCAAATTTACTGTTAACCAGCTAGTCAATGATTTGAATTTGATTTTATCATTCCATTTGTCCATATTCTTTCTTTCTATTTCTTTTATGCCTCGTGTTAAGTCATGATTCATTTTTTCCATACTTTGTAGAATTTGCTGGTAACCTCTACATTGACAGTCTGCACCAATCCCTATCCACAAATGATGCCAAATCCCGAACCAGAGAAGGCAAGTGAGGAAGCTCAACCACAGTCTAATCCAATCCAAAATGGGGTTGAACCTGTGGTGGGAGACAGGGATGAGATAATGACAGAGGTGGAGGAGGCTGATATTGAGGATATGACTATTGACATGGATGCCTTCCAAGAAATGGTTGGATCATCAGAAGCAAATTCCACTGTAGCTGGGAATTCTTAGGTTGAAAGCCTTTTCGACCCCATAAACAACTTAATTTTTGAAGTTTTTGGGTCCACATGCTGCTCATGTAGAGGTGCAGATTTCTTGAATGGTGCGACTATTCTGTTACTATTTGGAAGAAATTTTCAGGAAGACAGCAGAAATGGTCACAGCTTATGGTCCCTAAGGTGTCTCCCTAGATGCTGTACTTGTAAGATTGCCCACATGTAACAAGGACCATTTAGCAATTTATGAAAAATTATAAAAGCTTATGATCATGGTGAGACAACTGAAGTGGTAATGAATGATGTGAATGGAGCTGAATGTTCAATTGAAGCTATTGTTGTTTAAATAACGGTTTTGCATTTTGATTGTCGTGTTAATATTTAATTAATTAGTGGTTCTTGTCTCATTACTTTCTATAAATGGTGAGCCTTGCGTGGATTGTATTGGTCCAAAAGCAAGGAGGTTGAATTTTACAATTAAGATGAGGTGCGTTTTCAGTTATTACAATTTTGTAATTTGATTCAAAGAATATTATTATTATTATTTCATACAAGTAGATTTAAAGTACTTGATTTCATTGTTCATTACTTGATTTGAGTCAGTCAGGTTGAAATCTCAAATCAACAACCTTTGTTTCAGGGTGATATAACGCAAATGAACAACAGGAGAAGCATCTCCACATTTGCATTTCTATGAAAAACTACAGCCAATATATATAAGAGGCCATTCATAGAGATGAAAGCAAAGTGATTTACCAGTTTAGATAAAAGGTTTTCCAAATAGCATTGATTGTTTACGTGCATACATACGGTCTAGAAGAAGAATATGTTAAATGCAATTGAAAATCAACAATGGTATATCCCTGAGAAAATCCACATAAGTGATCATGAATAGAGAACACGTAGCAAATTAGGCAAGATGAAGAGTAAAGAAAACAGCATGAAAGGTGAAACATAACAGAGTTAAATACATGAAGCATACGCAATAAATAAATTTCAAAGCAGTCCACTCAAATGAGGCCATAGAGTAGAAAATTGTAAGGTAAATTACTGATTCTGCATATAGACAAGTGTCGTAACGTGTGGGTTCGAGAACCCGATCACTAGAAATGATTAACTTAAGGAGTTACCACCAATTTTTTTTTTTACTTAAGTGTGATTGGTCACCTATTAAATTTGTTCTATTCAACGGAGTTCTAAATTGACTTTAGGTCCGTCTAAAGAATAACAAACTAGTCTATGTATTTTTTTTTAGAGTTAGGTTCGGGAGTGTGATTACGCACAAGGAAGGATTAGCACTCCTATGATGCCCATTTCACGAACGGTACCATTTAATCATATATTATCCTAACTCATTAATTTTATTCTTATTTTTCCTTAATTATTATTTATTTAATTCATCTTTTATTCTATTAACAAGTTAAAATATTTTATTTGGTTTTACAAGTTTGACGTACACATGATGCAATTATGAAATGCATGGCAAAAAATCCGGCTAATGCCAAACAAAACCTTTATTAAGAATATTTATTGAATCCGCCCATCATACTGGTGGGATCTGAGAATATCCTCTCACCTAAGGAATTACCAGAGAAACTCGCCTTCTCAAGTTTAACTAGTAAATCCCATCATCGGGGTAGTCGTTTGCAAGTAAAAATAATATTTTTTCATGAATGTAAACCTACTACGAGTAGAAACATTTTATTAAAGATATTCTCCTAACCATCCTATCATATTGGTGGGACTCGGAAGTATCTTTTCACCTAGAGAATTTTTCGAAGAAACTCGCATTCGCAAGCTCCCTCGAAAAATCCCATTAGGCTTATACTCGTATATAGAATATGCCTACATGCCATGACATTTAACAACGCAATAACGATACGTGATGTGTCTATAAATTTTGATATTTGTTTCTTAACCTTCTTGCAACCTTTTTGCTATTTCTTTGAAGTTTCCCTTTTTCTTCATATGCTTATACATCATGAATAAATATTTTATATATTACTTATTGTTGTTATATAACCATATTTTTATTTTACTACATATTTTGCTGTTTAAGTATTTATTTACTTTACTATATAGATTTTCCTTTTAACTAAAAAATACCATTTTTTTAAACCAAATATTTTATTTTATAATTATTATTATTTATGTATATGTACTTTATCCATTTCTTTTTGTATTATTATTGTTATTATCATGTTTAGTGTTATCATGACTTCCCTATTTCTTTTGTTTTTGTATTTTTGACTAATTGGTAATTGAGTATATATAATTTTTTATTTATTTAAAATTAAAAATATTGAAATTTAAAATTGAGACCCTTCCATCATACTGGTGGGGTCTTAATCAAAATCCCTAACCAAGGGAAATTCAATCAGAATTGTGACTTCTCACATTTCGAATGGACATCCCATCATCGGTATGATTTGATATCCTCTCCATTAAATATATTTTGCCTATAGATATGTCTTACTTTCTTTCCCAATAACTAAATATTATTTCCTTTTCTTTGATTTATTATTATATTTTTTACACCTATTCTTATAACTTAACATTTTCCTCTTATATTTTAATTCACTATTATTATTATTTATAACTAAGCATTTATTCACTTTTCATGTATATTTTAGCTACCTAAATACATTTTTCTTGCAACTACATATTTATCTATTTCTATATTTGTCATATTATTCTTTGATTTACATTGAAAATAATTTTTAGGTATTTCACTTTTTCCTTTCTTATGTAATCTTACATTTATTTTTATACATAGATATACTTTCCATTCATCAATTTTTTTACTTTATATGAATATCTATTTTCCTATTGATATATATTTTTTTATTTCTGATCTTATTTTATTTTTTTATTTTTTTATAGATCTCACTATTTCAACAATTTCACCTCTTATACCTTTAATATTCATGCTGCCACAAACATATTTAATTCTTAACTTCGACAAGGTCTTTTCCTTGCCAAGTGCCTAACTATACCTCCACATTTTTACCTCCCAAAGTTGGAACTCGTTTCGAGTTAACTGTCTTGATGTAACCTACTCCCCGTGTCAAGTTTGACTTCCAATCATTTGGCAACATCATCTGACAAGAGCAAATCTGAGGCTCCAGTGTCGACTAATGTCTTTTTCTTTTGTCCGTTAATCTCAATGTTTGTAAACATGAGACCACATCTTCAAGCGAATCTCTTCTGTTGGATTGCGCCTAAGACTATTGATCCTAGCTTCCTAGCTTCCGAATCATGCTTATCCTCCTTGTGAGCGATGGCCACAAATTTGGCCTTCTATGGACATTCGTGGACCCAGTGTGGTCTTCCACAGAGAAAACATGGCTTTGGTGGTTCTTTTTGGTCCCCAAATGCAGCTTTCGCGACGATTGGCTTCTTGTAGTCGCTACTTTTACCTTTAGAATACCGATCCCTATCTCTAATGCTCTTCCCCTTCTCTCGGGCCTTGGTACGATTAGAGGATTTGTTATTGTGCTTTTTCAGCTCCACTAGAGATTCGGCAACACTCATGGCCTATGTAATGTTCTTCACATTCCGCCTCTAAAGTTCGAGTTTGGCCCATGGTTTGAGTCAATCCATGAATGAGAAAAATGCTTCCTTTTCACCAAATTTGTTGATCTACAACAAAAGTTCAAAGAATTATTTGACATACTCCCTGATCTCACCATGTTGAGATAGTCTCCTAAGTTTTCCACGTGCTTCATCGTCTGTATATTTAAGATAAAACTGTTTTTGGAATTCCTTTTGAAATTCCTCTTAATTCGTGATGTAAGCTCCCTCGAGCTTTACATCGTATCATCGCCTCCACCACAATAAGGCAATATCGGTCAAATACATGGCAATTGTATTGACCTTTAGGGCATGGTCCGTTATGCCCATAACCTTGAAGTACTACTCGACTCCCCAAAAGATATTGTCGACTTCCTTGGCCTTCCGCTTGCCTCTAAATTCCTTGGGTTTTGGTACCTTCAAGGTGGTACTTGTTAATGTGCCAAGCCCATCACCCGGTGTGACTACCCTTAGAGATGTGATCTCGTCCTGGAGTTCAACAATCTCTTGTTACCTGGCTAAAATCAACTCCTTTAATGCTATGTCGCAATAAGTTAATGTCTCCACCACATTGTTTATGCGTTCTCGTAAGTCAGCGTCATTTGCCTCCACCTATTCCATTTTGGTCTCAATCTCCTCAAGTTTATCTTGACTCTCTCTCACAAAAACTTCTATCTTGGTGACACGGCTTTTTAGTGCAGACAAAGCACATTTGGACTTACCTCTATTAGTAGCAGTTTTTGTTTCCCTACCTTCTTGATTCGTAGTAGATTGTTTAACAACTGACGCCATCTTTTTCTTAATCTTCAAATCGTGTGATACCTAGCTCTGCAAAGTGTTGCTCTAATACCAACTGTCACGAGCTTGGAACTTTAGCCAAGTTCTATGCGACATTGAAGTCTCATGTTCGTAAGATTAAGCAAGCCTAAATGAGGTTTCTTGATGTTTGATATGGAAATGTAAAGTAAATAAATATGAAGAAAGAGACTGAGGAGAATAAATAAGTATTATTACTCCAATGAGAGAAAAACAAAGTACTTAAGATCTAAGCACAAAGTAAATTGCTTGATGAAAAGAAAAGTCTACCTGCGGTGGCTATTTATAGCCTCTAACCTACTTAGGGTGCAAGTAAAATAAAATAAGAAAATATCTAACTTAGGTTTCATTGGTATGCAAGTAAAGTAAACTTATAACTAAAGAAATAATATTCCCTAGCTTGGTGAGCAAGTATCCAACCTTAACTTTAGCCTAAGGAGTACGACTCCCATGTAGCCCGTGTGGCTCCTCCAAACTGCTTCTACCCTTAGTGCTCAGGAACAGTTGTGCTGGTTCGACAGTGGTGCACCCTGCGTGTGCACGGCCTACAGGTGCACTGGGTACAGCCTGTTAATTCACCAAGGATGCGCTTATGCGTGGCTGCCCTAGCCGAAAGCCTAAATTTTAAGCACTAAGGTTTTCCTGGTGCACAGCACACATGCAGCCCAATGTGTGAGGGCATAACCCGCTAGTGCGATATGCACAGCCCAACAGCGCATGCGGCTCGCTAGTGCCCAGGCAGCTTGCGCACAGCCTACACATGCGTGGGCCTTGCGTGTTAGTCAGGGGCGTTGTGGCGCGAAGCGCCTAGAGACATGTCCCGCTATGTGCGCATTGAGAACCCCTCGTCTGCATGCTGGTCCGATGGTTGGTTGGGGTTGGACTCACATGCCGTGTCATTAGGCACATGGCAAACAATGTAAAGTACAAATTATAAAATATTTTTATAATTATTTTCTACTACAATTGGGAGGAAAAGAATGGGTAAAAAACAGACATCCATTTCTAACCTATCAGTGATAAGGTTTGACCACTATCAATCATAACTAAATCCCATTGCATTTGATCTTGGTGAAAACAACTCATCTACCATAGTCCCCAAAGTAATAAAAACTTAGGTTATAGGTTATAGCTCAAAGGAATTTGTATGTACTAAAATAAAACAAAATAGACTTACAAATGTTCGGTTAAACAAAACAATCAATAAATAGTACAGTAAACATTTAATCTATACTATAGATCCTATGAACATTTGTAAAGATTCAAAAATGATTCTTTTAACTCATTAAACATAAAAAATATAAATCGTAAAACCTTTAATTAACCAAACTTTATAATTAACATCAATTGAAAACTTATAGTGAAGCAAAATGAATTAGAATTAATTCGAATACCTTAAGCAAAGCTAAGACTTTGTTAGCATTTTCACCATCAACCTCTTCTTCAAATCATCACAATACATCAAAATCAACATTTCTACGTAAACCTCCACATCATCACATTCATGATTTCCACTGTATGAAAAGCTCCTTTCAATCTGTTTTGACTCAACTGCTCGCCAAATAACCTATTTTTCTCTAACAAAACTCTTATGTGCACATCTATTGACACTCTATAGCAATCTCTAGAAACTATTGTGAGCCTCACATCACCTGATCCCAACCCTCAGTTGTTAAGCTACAAATTTTGAGTTCAGTGAGGAATTTAGCAAGTCAGTTATGAGTCTTTTTGCGAGATTCTTTAATGGTTTTGGAGTCAAAGGTTTTCTTCTTCAGACATCATTTCAAACAGGATTGTAATTTGGGTGAGTTTAATCAATTGGAGGAGGAGGAGGAAGAGGAAAATAAGAGGAAGAAGAGTAGAGACTACTTGCTAATCAAACACATGCAGTAACAAGTACTCAATCTATTGTGCTAAAAACAGAGACTAAGTTTATATTTCTCAAAATCAAATACCTTTGACTTGATAAATTACCCAAATTGAAAACTTTTTACTCTAGGATACATGCAGAGAGTTAGATTGAAATCTCAAATCAACAACCCTTATTTTGGGTGATATCATGTAAATCAACAAGAGAAGGAAGAAACCCACACAAATCAATAGGAGAAGTAGGAAATTTAGGCAACAAAACCCAAACAAAAAATACTACAAGATTCTCAGGCCAAAACCTCAATAGACGAATGAAGAATAAAATCCTTAAAACCACCATACCTTAGCAAGCAAAATCTCAAAAGCAACAAAACCCAAGTAGCAGAAGCAAGAAGCCACCACAAACAAAATTGATATCACGGAAATCAACTAGAGAAGCAACAAACCTAAGCGATGAAACCCACAACCAAAACAGTAGAAAAACCTCAAGCGAAAACCCAAACTGACCCTTATATTCGGAGTGGAAAGACCAAATGAAGAATTTCATGGCAAAAACCTGAAAATGTCCTCTCACATTCATCAGAATACTAAGACAGGTGTTAGACTTTAGACCCCTTTTTACCTAGTTAAAGTTACAAATTTTGAGTTTAATGAAGAATTTAGCAACTCAATTATGAATCTTTCTGCAAGATTCTTCGATGGTTTTGGAGTCACAGAAGTGTTCCTCAGACATCATTTCAAACAAGGTTGTAATTCGGGCAAGTGAATAAGTTGGATGAGAAAAAAGAGGAAAAATAGAGACTGCTTGCTAATCAAACACATGCAGTAACAGGTACTCAATCTATTGTGTTAGAGATAGAAACTATAATTATGTTTCCCAAAATCACATACCTTTGCCTTGATAAATTGCCCAAATTGAAAACTTTTTACTCTAAGGTACATGCAGAGAGTCAAGTTGAAATCTCAAATCAACAACCATTGTTCGCAAATCAACAAGAGAAACAAGAAACGCATGCAAATCAATAAGAGAAATAGGAAATCCAGGAGACAAAACCTAAAACAAAAACACTAAAAAATTCTCAAACTAAAACCTCAATAGACAAACGAAGAATTGAAACCCTAAAACCACCTCACCCTAGCAAGTAGAATCCCAAATGCAACAAAACCGAAGCAACAGATGTAAGAAGCCACCACATAAAAAACTGATATCACGAAAATCAATCAAAGAAGCAACAAACCTAAGCGGCGAAACCCAAAACCAAAACAGTAGAAAAACCTCAAACATTATCCCAAACTGACCCTTATGTTTGAAGCGGAAAGACCAAATGAAGACTTTTATGGCAAAAACCCGAAAATGTCCTCTTACATTCATCAAAATACTAAGATAGGTGTCAGACTCTAGACCCCTTTGTACCTAGTTGTTAAAGCTACAAATTTTGAGTTTAGTGAGAAATTTAGCAACTCGATTATGAATCTTTCTGCAAGATTCTTCGATGGTTTTTAGTCACAGAGGTATTCCTCAAACATCATTTCCAACAAGGTTGTAATTCGGGCAAGTCGAATAAGTTGAAAGAGGAAAAAGAGGAAAGAGAATAGAGACTACTTGCTAATCAAACACATGCAGTAACAAGTACTCAATCTATTGTGCTAGAAACAGAAACTAAGTTTATGTTTATCTAAGCGGCAAAACCTAAAACAAAAACACTAGAAAATTCTCAGGTTGAAACCTCAATAGACAAACAAGAATAGAAACCCTAAAACCACCCTGGCCTAGCAAGCAGAATCCCAAATGCAACAAAACCCAAGCAGCAGATTTAAGAAGCCACCACATAGAAAACTAATATCATGACAATCAATCAAAGAAGCAATAAACCTAAGCGGCGAAACCCAAAACCAAAACAGTAGAAAAACCTCAAGCAAAAACCCAAAATGGCGTTAATGTTTTGAGCAAAAAGACCAAATAAAGACTTTCATGGCAAAAACCTGAAAATGTCCTCTTGCATTCATCAAAATACTAGGACAGGTGTCAAACTCTAGACCCCTCTATATCCAGTTGTTAAAGCTATAAATTTTGAGTTCAGTGAGAAATTTAGCAACTCGGTTATGAATATTTTTACGAGATTTTTGGATGGTTTTGGAGCCATGGAGGTGTTCCTCAGACATCATTTTAAACAAGGTTGTAATTCGGGCAAGTTGAATAAGTTGGAAGAGGAAGAAAAGAGGAAAAATAGTAAAGACTGCATGGTAATCAAACACATGTAGTAACAGGTACTCAATCTATTGTGCTAGAAACAAAGACTAAGTTTATATTTCCTAAAATCACATACCTTTGACTTGATAAATTGCCCAAATTGAAAACTTTTTACTTTAAGATACATGCAGAGAGTCAAGTTGAAATCTCAAATCAACAACCCTTATTTCAGGTAAAATCACGTAAATCAACAAGAAAAGCAAGAAACTCAAGAAAATCAATAGAAGAAGTAGAAAATCCAAGCAACAAAACCTAAAACAAAGACACTAGGAGATTCTCAAGTCGAAACCTCAACAGACGAATGAATAATAAAAACTCCAAAACCACCCTGCCTTGGCAAGTAGAATCCCAAATGCAACAAAACCCAACAGCAGAAGCAAGAAGCCACCACATAGAAAATTGATATCACATAAAAATCAACTAGAGAAGCAACAAACCTCACCGACGAAACCTAAAACCAAACAACAGAAAAACCTTAAGCAGAAACCTAAATTGACCTTTATATTCGGAGTGGAAAAACCAACTAAAGACTTTCATGGTAAAAACCCAAAAATGTCCCCTTACATTCATTAAAATACTAGGACAGGTGTCAAACTTTAGACCCCTATGTACCTAGTTGTTAAAGCTACAAATTTTGAGTTTAACAAGGAATTTAGCAACTCGATAATGAATCTTTCTGCAAGATTTTTTGATGATTTTGGAGTCACGGAGGTGTTTCTCATGATCAATTCAAATAGGGTTGTAATTCGGGCAAGTTGAATAAGTTGAAGGAGGAGGAAGAGGAAGAGAAAAGGAAAAAAAGTAGAGACTGCTTACTAATCAAACACATGCAGTAACAAGTACTCAATCTATTGTGCTAGAAACAGAAATTAAGTTTATATTTTCCAAAATCACATACCTTTGACTTGATAAACCGCCCAAATTGAAAACCTTTTACTTTAAAATACATGCAGAGAGTGAGGTTGAAATTTCAAATCAACAACCCTTACTTCAAGTGATATCCTGCAAATCAACAAGAGAAGTAAGAAACCCATCCAAATCAATAGGAGAAGCAGGAAATCCAGGCGATAAAACCCAAAACAAAAACACTAGAAGATTCTCAAACCGAAACTTCAACAAACGAACGAAGAATAAAAATCCCAAAACCACCCTACCTTGACAAGCAGAATCCCAAATGCAATAAAACCCAAGCAACAAATGCAAAAAGCCACCACATATAAAATTGATATCACGAAAATCAACCAAAGAAGCAATAAACCTAAGCTGCGAAACCCAAAGCCAAAACAATAGAATAACCTCAAGCAGAAACTTAAACTAACCCTTGTGTTCAGAGTGAAAAGACCAAATGAAGACTTTCATGGTAAAAAAGCAAAAATGTCCTCTTACATTCATTAAAAGAATAGGACAGGTGTCAAACTCTTGACCCCTCTGTACCTAGTTGTTAAAGCTACAAATTTTGAGTTCAGTGAGGAATTTAGCAACTTGGTTATGGGTCTTTCTGCAAGATTCTTTAATGGTTTTGGAGTCACAGAGGTGTTCCTCAAACATCATTTCAAACAGGGTTGTAATTCGGTCAAGTTGAATCAGTTGGAGAAAGAAGAGGAAAAGAAAAGGAAGGAGAGTAGAGATTGCTTGATAATTAAACACATGTAGTAACAAGTACTCAATCTATTATGTTAGAAACAGAGACTAAGTTTATATTTCTCGAAATCACATACCTTTGACTTGATAAATTGCCCAAATTAAAAACTTTTTACTATAAGATACATGTAGAGAGTCTGGTTGAAATCTCAAATCAACAACCCTTATTTTGGATGATATCACATAAATCAATAAGAGAAGCAAGAAACCCACACAAAACAATAGGAAAAGCAGGAAATCCAATTGACAAAACCCAAAACAACAACACTAGAAGATTCTCAAGCCGAAACCTTAACAGACGAACAAAGAATAGAAACCCCAAAACCACCATACCTTGGCAAGTAGAATCCCAAATGCAGCAAAACCCAAGCAACAAATGCAAGACACCACCATATAAAACATTGATATCACGAAAATCAACCAGAGAAGCAACAAACCTAAGCGGCGAAACCTAAAACCAAAATAACAAAAAAACCTCAAGCAAAAACCCAAACTGACCCTTGTATTCAGAGTGGAAAGACCAAATGAAGACTTTCATGGAAAAAAATAAAAACCGTCCTCTTACATTCATCAAAAGATCAAGACAGGTGTCAGACTCTAGATCCCTCTGTACATGAGATTCATTATATAATAGATATCCAAACTTGCTACTATTGATATATAAGATAACAATAGTAGATTTAGTTACAAGCGAATTTCAATTGAAATATCCACGAAACATTAGTTGCAAGCAAATTTCAATTGATTTATCCTTGGATGTTAGGCCATATGAAAAAGGGAAGTGATTCACCTCATCAAACAGATTGCATTTTAATTTTTTTGGCCAAGGAATGAATCTAGCAGATGAAAACAATGAATTCATGATCATTTTTGACAAATGACAAAGTAAAAATAAAGATGAAATTTACACTAATTAATAACAAAGTAAAAAGGAAGAATTCAAAATAAAAAAGAAAAAGCGATGGTGCAGGGAATCAATGTTGGATTGAAGCGACCAAGTAGAAGCCTTAGAATTCGATAATTAGAATCGAGTAGACTTAACAACAACAAGTATTTAATGTAATATATATAGCTTGAAATATGCAAAAGATTTTGCATTCATCACATCCACCACCTTTACCTTTTAATCTTAATAAGACCATTGATCCATTCTGTTAGGCTTTTTAACCAACAGTTGATTGTATTCAGGCCATGACATCTACAATCCAATTAATTCAAAACAGCTTTTTTTCATAAAATTCAAATTATCTAATTTTTATTTTAATTTTAAAATTAAGAAAGCATTGTCATATTCATTTTACTCTACAGATATTCCAGGAAATAGATGCAAGTAATATGAAAATAAAAAAATAAAAAAATCATGAGATCTTTGAAGATCAAGAAAGTGATGATGATGAAAAAGAAGAAAAGGACCTCAAACTCTACAAATCTAAAAAACTAGAAGACGGAGTTGATAGTGGTGGTCAACGTCCACCTTTTCCTGCCTTTGCCCACGTCCTAACTCGTTCCCATTTATATGCTTTAGCAATTGGACGAAAATACCGAATGCAAGTCAACATAATTGTATTTTTTTCTTTTCAATAAAATAATATTCTCTTTCTTTTGTTCAGTTTTAAAAAAAATATATTGTTATAGAATATGGACACATCACACCACACTAGACCAATTCCAATTAGAGTAAATTTGATAAATGATAAAAGTGTTATCCACATTCTAGATATTTCAAGATTCATCTACATGTGGTTATTATCTAGGTGATAATGTGGGATTTATCAAGAAGATAATATAATTTAGAAATGTACCTTAGTAGGAGATTGTGATAACCATTGATCTGTAAGGGGCTTCAACTATAAATAGGTGGTCACCCTACCCTCATTTTGTATCATAGTTATTTTTCATTCCAAGCATTGCTTTAGTAATACTTAAAGAGCATTCGCTCAATATCTTTCTTTTCTTCTTGTTTCTATTTTTTTTTTTTTTACAACATGTTATCAGCACGATCACTAAAAGATGAGGTAATTTTCTTGGTTCTTCATCAACCAATTAGATTTTGATTTCATATACCGTCTAGTTAGCTTGAAGCCGACAACAGACTTAAAGCATCCCTTCAACCCCTAAAAAGATGATAGGCCTTCGGGAACCACTGTAATTGTCATAATTAATTTATAGGTCTACTTTTCAATTTGTAAAATTATTGTAAATATCAAAAAACCCAAGTTCCACATCCTGGAAGTGAGTGAAAGCAATTATATGCCCTAGTGCCTTGATGTAGAGTTATTTCTCCAAGGGCAAGGTCTTGCTAATGCAATTATTATAGACAAAAAAGCAAATGACAAAAATAAGGCAAATGCACAAATCTTCATTCGTCTTCATTTACCTGAGAGCTTAAAGACTCAATATTTATTTGTCCAAGACCCTGAGATCCTATGGACGAGGTTGAAGGAGAGGTATGATCATACCAAAACAGTTATCCTCATTCAAGCATAGTATGACTAGTAGCATCTCAAGCTGCAAGACTTCAAATCAGTATCCAACTACAACTCAACCTTATTTGATATTATTTCTAGGCTGGAGTTATGCGGTGCTAAGCTCACTAAATCATAGGTATTAGAGAAAACTTTTTCCACCTTCCATGCTTTAAATATTATATTGCAGCAGCAATATCGACAATGTCAATTTAAGACGTACTCAGAGTTGATTTCTGTTCTCTTGATTACAGAGGAGACTAATGAACTGTTACTTAAGAACCATGATCTTAGACTCGTTGACTCGAAAGCATTGCCTAAAGCAAATGCAAGCTCTAGTAAGAGTATAGGTCGATTTAAGGCCGTGAACATAGGTAAGGGCATAACCCATGTAGAGGTGGCGAAAGATTTAACCGCCTTAGGTAATCCAACCTTGGCCCAAATCATGGCAAGGGTAAGAAGCACGTGAAAAAGCATGATGAAAGTATTTACCATCACTATGGCATGACTGGACACTAATCGAGTACCTGTCGCATGCCAAAGCACTTTGTTGATCTATACCAAGCATCCTTGAAAGATAAAGGCAAGCGTGTTGAGACTTACGTAATTGAGAATGTTACTGCTATGACCAACGTTGTAGCTAACAATGCCTCCGTTAAGATGACTCCCCTTGCTCTTGTACAAGCAAAAACATCCTTGGAAGTCTTTGATTTCCTTGAGGATCTTGATAGCCAAGATAAGGTATCAAAATGGTGGAGCACAGCCCAAACTTAGTATCTAAGGATTTTAATGTTGTCTTCAATTTTTTCTCTTTTTTTGAATGTATTAGTCTTGGTTGATTGTTTCCAAGGAAGAACAATATAGTTATTTAACAAAATTATTATGAAATTGATTCCATATTTATTATTTGAAATTTTTAGTCTCAGAACTAATTTGTAAATTTTTATGATACTTGACACCTCAAGTTGTCAATACTAGTGCAAATGGGAACCACCAAGAAAAAGGAAGATGTTTGTTTACTTGACAGTGCAACGACACATACCATTCTTTGTGGCAAGCACTTTTTCTCGAGTGTGACATTACGTAAAGCAAATATCCATACAATATCAGGTCCCATTAAGATAATTGATGGCTCCAGGAATGCTACAATAGTTCTACCAAATGGCACCACCTTACATATCAATGATGCATTACTAAGCAGTAGATCGAAGAGAAATCTACTTAGCTTTAAAGATGTATGTCGTAATGGGTATGATCTTGAGACAATTTATGAGCAAAATAAGGAATGCATCTACATCGCTTCTTATAAGATAAGCTAAAAGACCATCCATGAGAAGCTAAAAGCTTTAACTATAGGATTGTATTATGTCACTATTAAAGTTGTTGAATCCTACGCTACCATGTGTTGAAGACTAGTAAATCTCGATGAGTTTGGACTTTAGCATGATCACCTAGGTCACCCGGGAGCTACGATGATGCGTAGGATAATCTAAAATACTAGAAGATACCCTTTAAAGGATAAAAAGGTTTTGTGTCCAAGGATTATACCTGTGAAACTTGTTCACAAGGAAAGCTCATTACTAAACCTTTTATGACAAGGTTGATCTTGAATCCTCTTCATTCCTGTAAAGAATTCAGGGGGATATTTGTGGACCAATACAACCAGCAAATGGGCCATTTCAATATTTTATGGTATTAGTGAATGCATCTTGTAGTTGGTCCCATGTTTTCCTGTTATCTACCAGCAATGTCACCTTTGCACATTTACTTGCATAGATTACAAAACTCCAAGCACACTTCCCTAATTATCCAATCAAGAGCATAAAGATGGATAATGTTGGTAAATTTACATCAAAGAGCTTTGATATGTATTATGCTTCACTAGGAATCAAGGTTGAGCACCTAGTTTCACATACTCTTACTCAGAATGGATTGACAAAATCCCTAATTAAACACATCCAAGTTATTGCTCATACTTTTTTATTAAAGACAAAGCTCAACTCTTCAACGTGGGGACATGTTGTTTTGCATGCGGCAACACTAATTAGATTGTGTCCCCACTACTAACCTCCTGCAATCTCCCATGCAAGTGATTCTAGTCTATGAACTAGACATTTCACATTTACACACTTTTGGTTGTGCTATACAGGTACTTGTAGCACCGTAAAAAAAAAAGACTAAATAGGTCCCCAACGCTGTTTGGGCATTTACTTTGGGTTTTATTCACTATCCATTATTAGGTTCTTGAAACCAATGACAAGTGATCTTTTTACCGCCAGATTTATGGATTGTCATTCTATGATACAGTGTTTCCATCAATTGTGATACCTAAGGCTTCCATGGCTAAGAAGCAAAAACTAGTTGAGAATTTCTCCGGGAAAGAGAAAAATCTATCCCATTTAGACCCCAAAACTCTTTAATGTTAAAACAAGGTGCAACATATAATCCATTTACAAACTATTGCCAATAGACTTCTTGACTCGTTTAATGACACTACCAAGGTCATGAAGTCTCATATTCTAATTGTGAATGCTCCAGCTTCGATTGTTGTTCTTGTAAGATAGGCTAAAATGGATTCAAATGGCCCATGTCTGAAATGTGGAAGATCAATAAAATCAAAAGACACTACCCCTTGAAAATGAATGGGGAGGAATCAAGAATTCGCTCTAAAAGAGCCTGGAATTAAGCTTGCTCTAGAAAAGCCTATTGCCCCTGAAGAGGCATAAACCCATGAAAAGATCACTGACCTCGAGAATACTAAGATCTCTATTACATATTGTAATGAGATTTGGGATTGGAATGAAATAATCATCGATAAGGGTTTTGCACTCTCAATTATTCATGAGACTATGAACGATGATTATGAACTGCAATCTATTATTAAATGTCGTCAAAGGCAAAATTGGCCCAAGTAGAAGGAAGAAATCCAAGTTGAATTGGCTTTTCTAGCTAAACAAGAGGGTTTCGAACCTGTCGCTTGAACCTTGACAATGGAAAACCTATTGGATACAAATGGGTCTTCGTCTAGAATCGAAATGAGAAAAATAAAGTTGTGAGGTATAAAGCTCGATTTTTAGCCCAAGGCTTATCATAGAGACTTGGGATTGATTATGATAACACATATTCACTTATGATGGATATGATTACTTTTTCTTTCCTTACTAGCCTAGCTATTTTTAAAAAACTAGAAATGCATCTTATGGACATTGTGACGACATATCCATATGGTTCATTAAACTCTAATATTTATATGAAAATTTTGTAGGGGTTCAAAATGTCTAAAGTTGCAAAGATCTTTATACGAGTTAAAGCAATCCAGTCGTATGTGCTATCAATGCTTAAGCGAGTACCTAATCAAAGAAGGGCACAAGAATGATCCTATTTGTCCATGCGTGTTATTGAGAAATCGAAAACTAGATTTGCTCTGTTAGTAGTTTATGTCGATGATATGAATTTAATTTAAACTTCAAAAGAGTTATCTAAAACTGTTGAATATTTAAAAAAGGAATTTGAAGTTAAAGATTGGGTAACTTTGTCTTGGTTTAGAGCTTGAGCACAAAGCAAATGGAATACTTGTCCATCAAGTAGCACACAGTGAGAGATTGCTTAGACGTTTTAACATGGACAAAGCTCACCCATTGATCACCTCTATGGTTATGAGATCTCTTGATCCCCAAAAGTACTCATTTCATCTTAAAGAATCTGATAAGGAGATATTTGGTCCTGAAGTACCATATATCAATGCAATTGGGGCTTTGATGTATTTGGCATAATGTATGAGACCAAATATCGCTTTTATGATATATTTGTTGGCATATTTTAGTTCTGAGCCAACATGAAGACACTTGAATAAGATAAAACATATCTTGCGTTATCTCCAAGGAACCATAGATTTGGGATTATCTTATTCCAAGGATTCCACTAACTCTGGTTTTGTTGGATACGCTAATGCAAGATATAAATATGATTCGAACAAGGCTCGCTCTGAAACTAGTTATTTATTTTGCTATAACAACACCGCCATTTCTTTGCGCTCTACTAAGCAAACGCTAGTAGCTACATCCTCCAATCACTCCGAAATTATCACTCTATATGAAGCTGGAAAAGAGTGTGTTTGGTTGAGATCCGTTATAATGCATATTCATAATTCCTGTTGTTTAACACCGGTTACAAGTTCTCCCACTATAATTTATGAAGATAATGTTGCTTGTGTTACACAAGTCAAGGAAAGATATATTAAAGGTGATAGGACCAAGCATATCTCGTCGAAATTTTTTTATACTTACAAACTCTAAGAAAGTCAACAACTTGACATTAAACAAATTTGCTCCACCAATAATCTTATAGATATTTTTACCAAGTCATTGCCAACATCAACATTTGAGAAATTAGTATATGGTATTGGAATGCGGCAAAAGATTGATTTGCCCCTAGAGTGGCAAAGTATCAATTACCCCAAAATTGGTAAACCTTAGAAGTGACAATATGGTTTAATTGAGGGGGTGCAATTATA
The DNA here is from genome assembly GCF_053813885.1 of Theobroma cacao. Lineage (NCBI taxonomy): Eukaryota > Viridiplantae > Streptophyta > Magnoliopsida > Malvales > Malvaceae > Theobroma > Theobroma cacao. The sequence goes on from NC_142641.1 coordinate 166,519, forward strand.
GACTTAATACACTGTATTCTTTTTCCCTTTTGTCTGATTTTTGTCCCACTAGGTTTTTCCCACTTAAGGTTTTTAACGAAACAGTAATAGCATGTCTAACTAGGCCACCACAATGGTGTTTCGTCCAAAGGGGATTGTTATGAAATATGAACATATCAAACCACATTAAACCAATTCAAATTAGAGTAAATTTGATAAATGATAAATGTATTATCCACATTCTAGATATTTCAAGATTCATCTACATATGAATATTATCTAGGTGATAATGTGAGATTTATCAAGAAGATAATGTAATTTAAGGATGTATTTTAGTAGAAGATTGTGATACCTATTGATTTGTAAGGAGCTTCAATTATAAATAGGGGGTCACCCCACCCTCATTTTGTATCACAGTTATTTTTCATTCCAAACATTGCTTCAGTAATACTTAAAGAGCATTCTCTCAATATCTTTCTTTTCTTCCTGTTTCTATTATTTCTTTTACAACAAATACCAAATTTTGTCATTTATTATTTATCAATATTGGATTGTGATTATATTCAATTAGTTGAATTTTGGACGACAATTAAATGTTAAAGAATATTCAATTTATACCATTTGAAAATTTTTTAGAAAGCAACAGTTATATATTGCGGCATTTCATGGTAAGATAGTAAAGCACGTGTGGTTATTATGAAAATGCAAATTGATTTCAAGTTTAGTTAAAGTCTAGACTCGTAATAATAATGGTAAGGCATGCACCATTTACATGCATTTTACTCTTTAAATTTACTTTGTGAGATGCATGATTTACGTTACCATCAATTACTTATTTTGGTCTTAAAAAAATTAATAAATTTTATATATTATTGTGTTAATATTTATTCGTCAAATTTATCAATTGATTGTTATTAAAGAATTATGAAACAGTTTTACTTCAAATCTGTTCTTTAAATAAGGAAATTATATACCAACTAATGAGCTAAATATTTGGATGCGAATAATTTAAAATTATGTAATTTCATTATAAATAGTAATGTTTTAATTATTAAACATAGATTTAATGGAGAAATTATCAATTAATTCTAAGTTTATCTTATGCTACTTGTTGAATTGATCAATTCAATCCAAGGCTGTTTTTTTTTTTTTTTAAATAATGGTTGATATAATTGAAGTTGATGACATGAATTTGAGCATGATGGTTGGCACATAAATTTGTAAATATAAACGTGGTGATTTATTCGTCTATAAAATAGAACATGCGTTTGGATTTTCATCACTAAACAATTGGGGAGCGTAAACATAATGAACAAAATATGGAGTGTTGCCCTCTTTACTTTTGACCTCTACTTTTTCTTGTTGCTTGAATTCGGTAACTTGAGTTTTTTCGCTGGATTTGGCACCATCTTTCACGTCATCCTTTTTTGCTTCCTTCTTTTCTTCCTTTGCCTCTGTTTTTGAGCTTACAATCTCCGCATGTTTATGCACATTTTTCCTTATGTATGATAACAAATCATCGGACTTGATAGTTCCTTGTACTGTTAGAGTTTGTGCTTTCATATCAGTCTTAACACTGTAAATACCTGCATTCCATTCCATTTATGATAAAGGAACCTTTAAGTTAGACACATTGAGCAAACAGCAATATTGGAAAATGGAAAATTGCTACCTTTGTGCTTCAACAACTTCTTTCGTAGGTCTTGTTCACACTTGTCACAGTGCAGATGCACCTTCACTAATGTTGTGCTTAAAATTGGCTGTATATGATCAAATATAATGTCAGATGCATAATTAAAAACACAAATTCATTTAGTTACCTGTTTTTTATGGTAGATGATGTGTAACTTAATCATATGCTAATATATATAGGGTTGTTTAAGTAAAGCTCTGTAAAGCATACAGAATCAAGTAAGGAATGATATAGTGTGTGTGTGTACCTCTTGGGTTTCCTTTACTTTGGTCTGTGTTGCAGCAGCTTTCTCCTTGATCTGAGGTGACACTAACTCCACTTTTTTCTGACTCAGTTTTTCTATCAGCTTGTGGATTTTTATCACATCAATCACGCCTTTAACTTTAATTTCACCTTTTTCTATCTCAACGTCCACGCTATGAACTCCTGCAGCACAGCAGCATGAGCATGCAAGCTTGTGAAGAGTAAGTATAACCTATATGTGTGTGAAGATGCGTGCATATGTATATACATATTGCATACCTTGAGTCCTGATAAGAGGCTTCTTTATCTTGCGAGCGCATTGCCGACAGTGCAAGTTGACTTTATAAACCGCAGTGATCACTCCATCAGTCGTGGCTTTGTCTTTCTTTTTCTCATCGCCCATTTTAAGAAAGGAGAGGTGAAAGATGAAGCCAGAGAGGAAATGAGGGAATGGCAGTCACCCAAAAAGCCTAATATGAGTTAAAGTTTGGTTTTAGGGTAGATGAAATTGAACATGTTGGTTGGTCGGTAGGATCTGCTGAGGGCAGCTCACCCACTGCTTGAAACTTGCAGAAACACCGAGATGCTTTTAAAGAATTAATTAAGACAAAATCTAAAGGACAATCTAAAATCAGCTTGTACAAGTTTCCCATCTGTTTTGCACATTACGAGGCCTTGGGGTTCAAATGACCTATCAACTATCTTTCTATACAACTTCGAAACAATTGGACTTGAAAGCAAGCAAACTTTTTGGGAATCTCAGCATTAAGTTACCAGTTTTTCGCCAGAAACAAGCATTAGCATTCTTTTCTTTTTCCTTGTGACGTTGCCTAATTGCTAATGCAGCCTAGCCTGAAGGCGAGGACCAAAACGTAAATTTCTCACGCAGAATAGAAAAGGCTAACAATGCGTTCACTTTTTCAGTTTATTTTTTCAAATACAATCTTCCCCGCTACAAAAAGCAAACAAGTCTCAATTTTCATCACAACAATAACTAACTCACCACATGGTAATCATAGTAAGAGAGATAACACCCTCAATCGTTCAAGCATATGATTACATCAGAAACTCAACATTCCTCTTAGCTCCCGCGGTAAGTTGTGAATGAGAACGGTGAAAGCAGTAGAGGAACGTGAAAATGCTCCAATTTCTGTGACTCTTTGATTTCAAAGACTATTGAGACATAGGGGAAAAAGCCTACCGGGCAGTACTTACCCGTGTTAAAACTTATCCTGTATACTCCAGGGCTCACTGCATCTACCATGCTTATCAAATGACCACTTCGTCCATCTCTATCAGTAGTTGAACATCCTTGAAGAACCCAACCACCTCTATCCATCTCACCAAACAATGGACAAGGTTCACCACCCTTCCACATTTCCAAACGTACTTCAATACCAGCAGCTGGAGATCCCCGAGAAACATCCAAGACATGGGTAGTAATGGGTGGTCGACTTCGAGCTTGGACTTGAGGTGCTTTTCCCGGAAAAGCTTCTAAAGAAGCACTTAAATGCTGTCCAATTATGCTCACACGCTCTTCTAGATTTCAAGAAATGAAGAAGAAAAATGAATGGTGACCTAAATCCAAACCATTTCAACGCAAGCAACTTTGGACTACATGGTACCAAAAGATGAAAAATCAAATGGGAGTTGAAGAAGAAAAAAATCTCTTAAATCAACTGGTGACAATTGACAACAGCTCAAGAACATTTTTAGTAGTTCAAATTTTTTGAATAATAATGTATCAAACTTTTTAAAAACAGTTACAAGCACCCCTTATTCTATTGGAATTGTTTTTCCCAAAAGATTATGTTAAGCATTAGTATTTTAGTAGAACATAGAGGACTACATTGAAAACAAGGAAACTCCTACTTTTGCAATTTAGAAACTAGTTACCATCCTTTGGCAGGAAGGATGTGGTCCTTAGGTCACCAGACATTGCAGTGCTTCATAGCAATTCATTTATTTCAGTATGCATTTGATGCTATTCTTTTAGGAACATGCAAGGTAATCAGCCAGTAGAATAAAGTCTTACGATGAGAGATGGTAAAAGCTGAAAGAGCATGTAGGTTAAGGACCGCAAATGCAAGTGTTGAGAGTCTATGTATGCACAATGAAGGCAAACAATGTTCCATTTTCAAGGAAAAAGAAGAAGTGGAAATGAGAAGGAAAATCAAATTTACCTTCTGCTTTACTCACAACCACCTTTGAATACTGGCTGCCTGTTGATACAGCTTCTGCCTTGGCAGAGAGAAGCTTTCTAAGACGCAATTCCGTTATTTTCATCTGCTCTTTGGCTGCTATCTCAAGCTCAACTATGGGCCTGTTCCAGTACCGATTCTACAAGGGCAAAATTTAGAATTATTCATATCAATTTCAGAATAGTAAAAACTCAGAACATATTTGTAAAATTTTTAATATAATATTATAAATCTATAAAATATTAATATATGGTATATAAGTGCTCAACTATAATAAATTTAAAACATTAATATAGTATTTTGAAGATAGTTATCTTGTTTCAAATTATTAGAATTACCAAACATGTTTAATGTTTTCGAAATTCGAAAAGAAAACAAATCAAAACAAAAAAGAAATTTTTGAAAACAAAAAACATAAACCATGAAATTAAAGGCAATACCAAATGCACCCTTAACTTTTAAGATTATGGCAGCTTCTGAAGCAATTTTAGCTCAAACTTTACCGTCAATTCAGCAAGTATTTCAGTAGCACTCCTCCCAGCTGCGCAGATGAGAAATACATGTCCAAATTTTTGTCTATATCGAGCATTCCAGTCAGATAGTTCCTGAAAGGCCAAGATGATCACTCTTTACAGGAAAGAACTAAGTTAAAAAAAATCGCCAATCCAACAAATATAACGTATTTTCTGCATGTGTCTGCATTTAGGTAGCTTTGGGGATTTTGTTTTCTGAGAGCCTTGTTTTCAGTGCCTAATAGGCTTCATATTATTTTACTTGTTCTACTGAAGCAAAATTCCAACCTGCAAGCCCAAATCAGTGGCAGTTGCTAAAGCAGTTGATTGTTCTCCCTTACTCCACCTGTAAAAAAGAAGTAATTTCAAGTGAATGAACAAAATGGGTAAAGAATCAAAGTCATATTTTTAATAGAGAGAGAGAGAGAAGAAAGGATAAATTCAAAGAATACATGTAACTAGACAGTGCATAACAAGGATGCTATGACTGTTCCACTTTGAAACCAACAAGTGTTGAAGGGTTTGATGATCAAATTGGAACTTGTTTGGACTTAACCTGACCTCATATCATAAATAAAGATAAGTTGATTTGGTTTAAGTTTCATGTCCATAAATTCTCTTTTATTTCCGGGTTAGCTATATTTAACAGATTAAGCACATTTTCCAGTATCCAGGCTTGGGGAGTTCCTTAAATTCTACAATTTGTGCTCTTTGCAATGCCGAAGGCAATTCAGAGACTACTTGTTTTTTACTTGCAGTTACTCTAAAGTCCTATGGAGTAGGGTGCTACAAACATCACTGATTCAGAGATTTCTAGGAGATTTGCTTACTGAGTTGGCTTGGGCTATTACTATCCTAAAAGGGGAGACTAATTCTTCTTTGATCTTGCACTTGGCTTGTACCGCATACATTTATCATAGTTGGAGGGAGAGGAATTCAAAGAACCATTCTTCAACGACAAAGTCTCCTGTTGCAGTTTTTAATCAAATAGCTGAAGAGATTCAGGCTAGGTTCAATTCTTTACATATTCATATTACTAATCCTTTACATGTGGAACTATGTAGGAAATAGGGTATTATTTTCTGTGTAATCTTTCAGCTACTGCTATGTAGGCTTTGCCTTTTTTGGATGATTAATGAAATTTCAATTATCGAAAAAAACAAAGTGTTGATTGAAAACATGAGATGTAAATAAAGAGAAAATTAATTCATGCGAAACAGACATATGTAATTTAATGGCTAAATCGTAGACAAAGTAGAGTCTAAAGCAGTTGAAAATTGGTTTGAACCAAGGTAGAATAAAGCTACAAGATGAGATAATCTAGAAACATATTAGAAAGAAGAAATCAGATAAAGGTCGACATCAGGTAGCGGGTCATATTGATATGCTATGATGTTTCATAATACAAGCATATGGTTTGATGACATCAAGATAGGCAAAAGTAATCAATAATTATTGGTATTGATATAATTAAAAGAGGAAAAAGGAAGAGAGAGAGACTGAGCACTGGTGGTGTGAGAAGAAGGAGAAGGGGATTCTCCGATCTGAGGATGAGCTGCAAATGCTTCCAGCCAACCATTAACATCAACCTTCACCATCAAATTAATAAAAAAAAAAAAGAGGATTTATTACTCCTAGTAATATTGTTTTGTAAAGTATAAGAATAATCGATTAATCACATAAAATAAAATAATTAAAATAAAAATAGAGAAAGAAGGGACCTTGTTGAACCAGATATCCGTGGCGGCAGAGACAGCATGATCCAAGGAAGGAAAAGGAGAGGCCAGAGCCATTTGCTTGGCGAATTGGGTGCTGCCGCAGCATGCTAGCGCTTCCTTCTCATCCACCTTCATCTCCTCCATTGCTACTTTTCTATTCTGCTGACTTGCTGTTGCCGCTGTCACTGAGTTTAGAATTTATGGATCAAAAGACGACCCCAGCAGGATTCGAACCCTCACCAGATGGTAAATAATTAAGAGCCCTGAGTCCATTTAGATGAATTTTCTGGCTCCACAGTAATGGACTTTGAAATAGAAAAGTTTTTCCAAAAAAGAAAGCGTTTTCCCTTGTTTGGTAAATTCATTAATAAATGTTTTCAGGTGCGAAAATTTTCCTGATTTCACAATCACCGTCTAGTAGATTTGGTATCCTTTTCATGTTCATCGCGGTGAACAATGATTTGATCGTTAACGATCTTCAATTACTATGTTTGATGTAATATTATAAATGGTGTTTGGTATTGCACTGAAAAAAAAAAAGAAGCTCACCAAATATAAAATATCTAAAATAATAATTTTTTTAAAACGCAAACAATAATTTCAATTTATATGGAAAAAATCTGTTATTTTATGAGAAATTATCAGATATGAACTAATTTTAAAGAATACAAGGCTCTAAAACATCCTATCAAAATCATTAACTTGTTCTCATAAAATCAATGTCACATATGTTGTTAATTGAATTAGTTGAAAAGGACGATTGCCTAACTACTTAAACCAGAAGCTTTCATCATCCGGCTGCTCGATACATTGCTGCATGAAAAACCAGTTGCGACACTTAGGTTAAGGTCCACCTTTTTCCAGCAATTTGGTGAGCTGATGTCATGGCAAAGACCATTGTTACATTTTCCATTGCAAACAATGGGGAGACTAGCGTCAAATCAACCCTCCAATCTCCACCAATGAACAGAAATTCGGACAGATTTTCCAAGACCGGAAAACTGATGAATAGACTTTGTGTTACTATTTAAGCTGTACCAGCCATAAGCTCTGTTCTTCTCATTTTGGTTTCTGAAATCGCATTATCATGTTGGGTATACTCTACATCACCAGGAGATGATTTCACTCCCATAGAAGGAATGGGGAAGTTACTTAAAGCAATTATATTATCCGCTTTCGACTCATCTGAAGATGAGCCTGTGGCTGACAGAATTCGCTTAAGCTGAGACCGCTGACAGACAATTCGCCCTTTGTTCCACCCAGGGAAAGAAAATGATGACGACACAATATCCTGCAGGAATGTATAGGCAGCTTTTGCAGTTGGAATATCACGGGCAATTGAGCTTTTCTCCATCTGCCCCCGTCTGATCAAGACATAGCACTATAGTTATTTGCAAGAAAAATAACTGGCCAAACCAAGTTCATGAGGTATGTACACCTGGATTTAACATCAATAGATACTTTATAATGATGAAGGAAAGTCCTTCAAGGTGGTTTAATCAATAGTAAAGCAGAAGGAACAATTAATTAAGGGTGGTACAAGGGCAAGAGAGAGGCAACTAAGATCTTCAAATGGTGCAGTGAAAGAGTCATGATAGCATGCAATACAAAAGATACTTGGGCTAAAAGTTGTAGATAAAATAAAATAAGGATTTTAAAGCAAAAAACCACCTGTGATGTGCATATATTGACACTGTCCATTTAACTATAAATAAGGAAACTAACATTTAACTTTGGAGTTAACATATCAGGTTACATAGACAAGTGAAACATACAAACCTGTCTGTGGAGTGTTTCATTCATTGAATAATTATCCATAAAAACAAAAGGGATTGACACAGTTTTCATGTATAATAAATCTCTCTGTCACGTAAAAGATTGAAAAAAAGTCTTAAATGATTCTAAAACACCGGCACTATTACAGTTTAGGTGAAAAAGTCTCTATTCTTTCATTATATCCAAAAAAACCCTTAGCTTTTGATTTGAATTCACACAAACTCTTAACCCCATCAAACCCAATACCAGCAGACATTTTCTATCCACATGGTAGATGACATGGCCATGTGGTAGCTTCAACATCATATATAGGTTCACATCAGTTGCCACATGTTTACGTTATATGCCACATGGACAGAAAAAAGCCTGCTAATATTGGATCTGATAGTTGTTAATTTTTCATTGAGTTTAGGATTTTGTGTAGGTACAAATCAAATGATAAAGAGTTTCTTTGAGTATAATAAAAAAAAAATAAGAGTTTTTTCACATCAAGTGCAATAGTTCAACAGCATTTTTACTATTTGAGCCAAAAAAAAATGAGTTCCATGAATATGACTTACGCTACAACAACAGTAGCAAGTTGAGGAAGATCATCCCCACTTAAGAACATCTTCTGCATACTGTTGAGCCAAATTGAGACTGCTGTGTAAGTGCCACCTTCCCACATCCTGTGAAATGATCAACATCATACTCAAATAAAATTAACAGCAATTTGGAAAGAAACAACTATAAATATAAGTCCCACAATACCTGTGTACATCCACAGACCATACAAGTTTGTTTTTACGGAAAAGTTCAGGGAATAGCCCTCGCTTTGTTGCTTCATTGAGCACCCTTGCAGCCCGTTCTTTCTGACGTAGCCACCAAAGTGCTTCTAAAAGTGCATTATAGAACCTTATTCCAAAGCCACATCCTTCAGAGTTAAGTTTGTCAAAGACATACTCTACCATCTGCCAGTTTGCGTCATCATCATAATCTCCTCTAATCATTTTTCCAATCACTTGATGAATATTCGAAACTTTATTTGTGAGCATCTCATCAAATAACTGATAGGCATCATCCCACCTAAACACATTAAAAATTAGCAGGTAAAAATTATGCAGCTATTCCCATTAATTACTCCAGTTGGTCAGACATTCATCATGACATCAGCCACAGACAAATCAATTCCTCCTGTACATATTAACGGTAAAATAGATTGTTGAATACCTTGAGTTGAACTGACCTGTCGCATTTTGCATAAACAGCCAGCATCATGCAATAGCACATGACACTGGGCAACACTCCTAAAGCTTTAATTTCTTGGAATTGCTCATTGCTCTCATCAACCAGACCTGCAAAGCAATAGACGCTTAAAACTGCTTCAAGGGTCCGTTCATCAGGATCACATCTTGCTTTTTCCATCTCTACATAAGCCTTGATAGCATCCTCAAACTGGCCTCCTTGCCTAAAAGCTTCAATCAAAGCATTGAAAGAATCCCTGTTCTTTGCAACACCAGTCTCATTCATTCTGGACAAAATTGCGTTAGCTTCCTTGTACAATCCACCTCTTGCAAAAGTCTGAAGCAGTGAATTGTAAGTTTCAATGGTCGGGTTGCTCTCTACTTCATTCATTGTGTTAAAGGCAACTAAAACTTCCTCATATAATGCTGCCTGTCCATAAGCCTCGATAACCCCAGTATAAGCCCTGGAACTAGGCACTATACATTTTTCATTCATGTGAAGTAGAATTTTCTTGGCATCCTCATGAAGCCCTCCCTTCCCACAAGCAAATATTAAACCATCATAAGTCTTCACATTAGGCTCAATATTCTCCTCCACCATATCATGAAACAAAGTCACGACCTCCTTAAAATACCCACCCTCTCCAAAAACCTGTATCAAAATATTATATGTAGCAGCATCCGGCTCTGTATTGCTCTCTTTCATCTCAAGAAAAAGCTCACGAACATCATCATATCGCCCATTCCTGCCATACAAATTCAACAAAATACTATATGTAGTAGCATTTGGCGCACATCCGGCCACCTGCATCTGCTTAAACACACCCATCGCTTCCTTAATTGACCCCGACTTAGCATATGCCTCTAACAACACATTATATGACATAATATCCGGCAAATTCCCTCCAGACTCCATTTCCTTAAGTAGCTCTGAAACTTTCTCCAGCTTACCTAACTTCCCAAAACTCTCAACAAGATAGCTATAAGTAGTTAAATCCGGCAGTATCCCTCCTTCATTCATAGTCCTAAAAACCATTTCCGCCTCATTACCTAAACCCCTATTAGCACAAGCACTAAGCAAAGTATTATAAGTAACAATGTCAGGTTGTATTCCTTCATGTCTCATTTCCGCAAACAAACCTAATAAACCCTCCCAATCCAACCCGCCCCTTGCACACGCATTAATCACGGTATTATAAGTTAAAATACTCGGCAAAACTTTGTCTTTCTTCATTTTATCGAGTAACTCAAGCGAAATAGTATACGCGCCGTTCCGTCCGTAGGCGTTAATCAATGCCGTGTAGGCGAAAACACTGCGAGTCACGCCTTGGCTAGGCATTTCGTCGAACACTTCGCGGCATTTCTCGAGCAAGCCTTCGCGGCCCAAGAGGCTGATCATGATGGTGTAAATGTGTTCGTTTGGCTTACACCAGATCTGGCGTTGCATGTATTTGAAAAGTCGTAGGGAACGTTGCCAATCGCCGCGGTGAGCGAACTCTTTGAAGACTAAAGCGAAGTCGTTTAGTGAAAGTTTGTTGCGGAAGACATCGAGACATCTCGCAATGCTGCCACGAGGCGGGAGGCTGCTTAGCTTGTTGATTAGTGTTTCAACGTCGTAACTGTACTTTCCTTTTTCTACCGTCACCGACGGGTTGCCGAGGACCAACTCTCGAGGTTTCGCTCTGCATATTCCGGCTCCGCCGGACAGGAAGCTATGGTTGCCGCCGGTGAAAATTCGATTAGAAGAGAGCTGTCGCCGGTTGAGTGCGAAATTGGAAGGTTGCGTGAGAGCGAGGAAGTGATTAGGTATTGAAATTGCCATTTGGTGCCTTGCATGAGCTTCAAAAGGGAAAACAGAGTTTCTCGAGAATATTTTTGAGGAAATAGTCGGTATGTAGTTGAGAAGATGTTTGTGAATCGTGACGGGAAAGTTGCCGCTGAAGAAGGTGGGAGCCGAACCCGAAAGTATCTTTGAAGAAAGACACGTGGAATTTTAGTGGATAACAGGGGAAGAGATATAAGTTTCGACGGATTGTCGGGGTGGTTAATACCCCGACGGATTCTTTGGTCTTTGGCTGTTAGTTAGTTCGGTTTATGGATTTTGAAGAAAAGGGTTGACCCGATGTTACGGGGAATATTTGGCGGTAAATGGCCGTTTTTCGAACGGTAAAAATAAATCAGAATTTGATGTGTTACGTAAATCGTACATAAATATATAATTTTTGTGTATTTTAAAATAATAATTATATATTTGTATATGGAGTTATATTGGGAGTGTTCCTCTAATTAAGATAGTTTAAGGAATGAATTAAGTTCAAATAAAACTTTATAATACATAAAATAAAAATAATGTTTTAAGTTACTATTATTTAATTCAATATATAGAAATCGATTAATTATGAACTAAATAAAACAATAAATTAATATAAAATCAAACTAAACTCATACATGACGAGACTTAATCTCGAGACTTATATAATTTAAGGTCATTTTTTGTTTACCTCATAAGTTTTTATTTTTGTCAAATTCTTCAAAGTAAGTGGAGTTGAATTATGGGTTAACCTTGGGAAGTTGAATATCAAATAACTGATTTATTATTTGGTTATAGCTGATCTCTTCTAGGAAGGTAAGGTTACTATATATAGACATATATATATTTGATGAATGTGTTTTTTTATACGTATGGCATAAGATTTTGGTTGTACATGCAAGCAAAGGTTAGGATTTTCTTTTACCATCCATCTAATATACTGAAGCTCTTGATGTACAATTTTTTTTTTCTTTTTCTCTTCTAGGTAAAACAACACTGGGAAGTTGCGATGGCTAAGTATTTGGCGTTCAAGGTACTGCTTTGTGTCTGATAAGGAAAGTATGTGGAATGCGTTTAAATTGTTTTAGCCAGCTTGTTCAAGGAAATGCATGTTCTTTCCTAATTTTGCTCGAGATTCTTGCGTTGAAGGTTCAATTACTTCATGCTAGAATTTGTGATATGTTTTGGTTAGATCAAGTTGCAATTCATGTTAGAACGTGTGATGCGTTTCATAGATACATACATACATACTTTTTTTGACAACCTTAAAGCCTCGCAAGTGGCAAGTCCAAAGTCACCGGTACCACCTCCACCTGCTTTTTGAGCTTTCAATCCCGGAGCCTCACTTATCTACCCGCTACCTCACCATCACCACCCTCCCCACGCCTCGCAATGCAAAAGGACCGCATGCATGCATCGAGCCACGTTTTGATCTACAATCGGTCCACATCCCCTCCTTGTTGGGGCGCGTCCACAGGGAAAGGGAACAAAGAAAAGAAAAAGAGTAAATTACGTAGAATTCCCCTAGTTTTGACTTTAAATTACACATTAGTTTGGACAACCTGCATCCCATTCCCACCTCAAAGTTATAATAATAGCAACATTGCACACATTCCTACCGTCACGACTTCTGTTCCAGGTGCAATGGAATACACATTATATCAAAAGTTTTTTTTTTAAAAATGCCCTTTATTTCATAGAAAAAGCCCTGTAATAATGTCTTTAATTTACCATACAATGCAAATGTACGTAATTTCTTTATTTCATAAATTAAGTTATACCTCTTTCCTTGGATCTTTGGCAAATAAATAATCATCTCTACAAGTGAGTGTATTAATTTGGCCTTGGATGATTTGTTTCAAAAATTTTGAAAATTAAACTAATTGAACCATAGAAAACTAATCGAGTCAACTAAATTATCTCATAAAATCGAAATCAAACTATATATATATATATATATATATATTGATTAATTGGATCGATTATTTCCATTATAACTAAGTTGGTAGAGTTGCTTGTTAATTAAATAAGTCAATTTCATACCTATATTTCTAACTAAAATTCTTAATTAATGCTTAGTCATTAATTAAATGTAAAAATATAAGAAAATCACTTTAAAAAGGAACTTAATTAATTTGTAGCAAAGCAAAAGTAAGAGAGCACTGTCTTAATATAAGAAGACCAAGAAATGACTCGATGCCTATCCTATATATGTTTATTTATTTGATTCTAACAAGAGTGAATTGAAAAGAAATCGAGAGTAGGAGTATATGATTAAGCTCATCCCGACTCAAACCTTTGGCAGGAATGGAATATATATATATGTTCGCGAGGCTCTTCTGTTTAGCCTCTTGCTGCAGATCAGCTTCCTGACTTTAGTCGCCCCGTTCAAGGAAGAGACCCTTGATTGTCCTTACTAGATCGATCGTTGATGCATGCAGCTGCTAAATTTGCTATGGGTCGGTCTCATCACCAACAGCCAACGCAACGCAACCTATCTAATCCTTCAGGCCTTAAGAGAAACAACAATCTTCAAGCATGCATTGCATTTCGGGCTCCCTTTCTCTTACTACACCTTGGTTGTCCTGAAAGGCACGTGCATAGCAACAATCTGTAGGTCCCCACATTGCTTACGGGGGTTCCAGTGAAATTAAGAAACCTGCGATTAAGGAAGGAAGAAGATCATAAAGAGGAAGCGAAGGTTATTGGATTTTTAGTTGTCAAAATTCTGAAGCGAAATTACTTAATTCATGCTATTATTTGATATGGATTTGAGTTTCTTCAGCATTTTAGTTCTCCGTTTTCATAATGCACAAGATTAATTACAGATAAGAGAGAAAGTAGCGTAGCGTAGCTAGCTAGCCAATCAAATCATGTTTCAGGTATGAAGTATGATTTTTGACAACTTGAAATTCGATTTAACACTTGTTTTTGTTTGGTAATAAATTCTTAAAAGCATTATTATATTAATTAATTATATTAATATTGCTATTTCTTTCTTCTTCCTTCTCTTTTTGAATGATAATTAATGTGTCTTAATTATTTTATATTTTCTGTACGTTATCGTCGATTACTTCCATGCAATGCCATGTACATTTTTCAATCCAGTATCTTTTCTAATTAAAGTTAAACTTCAAAGTGTCTAAAGAAAAATGTTTAATAACTATATATGTTTACTTACGTGAATTTTTTTTTTATTTTTTATGTCTAAAATAATCATTATTCTTTAATTTGAATCCACATTAATTTTTTTTAATTGTATCATATAAACTCTTTATTTTTAACCACAATTAATAATTTTAAAATTTAATATTAATTGATATATTTTATCTGCATGGCATATGACTTATTAATTGATCTTTGATGTAATTAAGTTAATTTACTTTATAAATTATTATGTAATCCAATAATTATCACGTGTCTTACTATGTGAATAGAAAATATCAATTAATATTAAATTTGATAATTATTAATTTTTTTTAAAGTTAAAAACTTTGTATAGATAAAAATAAGAGTTTCTTTAAGTATAATAAAATTGAGATTTAATTGTATAACTGTATATAATTTTAGGAATTTTTTTAATATTTAAACTTAAGAAAGTATAAGACCAAAACCGAAACCCGCACCGGTTCAACCGTTTTGTCTGCTGACGTCTCGTGTTGGTAAATAGAAGTGTCAGGAGAGGGTGGTTTGGTAATAACAAAAGTAAGTTTCAGTTCCTAACAGACAGCAGCTTGGAAAGGGAGAAAAAACTAAAACGACCTCCTTTTATTCTGTTGTTGTTCACTGTTCTTCTTCTCAACTTGCTCTGAGAGAAACAGCGTCAGTTCGATGCATTGGTGACTACAATGGCCGATTCTGAGGTAAAATCTCTAGTACCCTTCTATATATCTAGTTTTTTTTCTTCTTTTCCTTTTTTTGTGTGAATTTTAAACTGTTTTTTTTGTCTTTTTGGGGGTTTTTGTTAAAAAGAGTTGATTTTGATCTTTTTATTGGTTCAACATGAGTATACTCCATGTGGGTTTCGTTTGACGTTTTCAGTTTTGGTCTTTTTTTAAAAAAGAAATTGACGGCTTTGAAGAAGGCTTATGCCGAAATAATTCTGAACACGGCCAAAGAGGCGGCGGCGAGGATAATGGTGTCGGAGAGAAAGGCTCTCCGGTATCAGCAGGAGCTGTTCGCGGCGAAAGATGAGGCGTTGCGTATGTTGCTTAGGTTGAAACAGATGTTGGATGCGAAGGTAACTGTTGGTTTTTGATTGTTGTTGTTTGGCTTTGTGTCTGATGATGCTTCGGTGC
This sequence comes from Theobroma cacao, assembly GCF_053813885.1. Lineage (NCBI taxonomy): Eukaryota > Viridiplantae > Streptophyta > Magnoliopsida > Malvales > Malvaceae > Theobroma > Theobroma cacao. The sequence goes on from NC_142641.1 coordinate 181,972, forward strand.
GGTTATCATGAATTTTCTTTTTTTCACTGTTATCTGTTTTGTAACCTGGGTTTTCTCTCTATACTTGTTTTTTGGTGATGGATGTTTTTGATGTTTGATTGAATTTATTTGGTTGCTTTTATTGTCAATTTGCTGCGTGGATTGTGAAGAGCTAGTTTGTAACAAATATGTTGTTTTGATTCATCTATTTGTTACAAACATTCTGCACGGTGAAGTGAGCTTGAAGAGACGCAACTTGTGAACTGGAATTACATTTTTAACTATGAATTTGTTTGCTGTTATTTGTTAACAATTGTATTTGCTTTGCTCGGAATGGTTTGCTTTGATAGGAGGTTATCCATCAATGAAGCTAACACCATTTAGTTTTTTTTGTTAAATATTTATAGGCTTTATGGGAAGACGAATGTATCTATTCATGCAAATTAACCGGTTTATGTGCATAAGAATCACCCAAATCTTGTCATGGTGAAAGTGTTAAAGTAGGGTGCATAAAACTTATTTGGTCTAGTAGATTCAAGCAACTAATCGAGGTTGCATGTTTCAACTTTTGTTAGACAGTTCCACTATAGTTATCTCTTGGTTGGTGTTTGTTTTGTCCATGTAGCTTTTGTTCTGTGTCACTCAAACCAGCTATGATTGTAGGAGATGTCTGACTTTTATAACTCAAATTTTCATAAACCTTTCCTTATATTTGAAGGGCCATACCCTTATACATATGCCCATTCAAGGTATCTGATATGTATATATATCATGGTTATGCCTGAGAAAATGAGTTAGTCAGTGCAATTTAGCCAATACTGAACACACATCATAACTCGCTCTGTGCTATGATTGTAGGTTAATGAAGCAGAGATGATATCCTTGAATCAACAGAAAAGAATTGAAGAGCTTGAAGCACAACTGGGGGAAGCTGAGGATATAGTTAGAGATCTTAGAACAGAATTGAGAGAAGCACAGGATGAGTTGGAGAAGCTGACAAAAGACAGAGTGCAGTGTTTGGGCAAACAAAAGTCAAAATATGATCTTGCTGCTTCTGTAGAGATATCTCAGGAAAATGGAATCAACAATTTTGGGTCTGCCAGATCTTCTTCACCTGATGCGGAAAATGATTTTGTGACAGTTTCTGACATCAAGAATTCAGTTCTGAACGGAACATATGTGGGTAATAAGTGTTCTTGTACGGATAATTGCTATGTTTGTAACCCTGATTTTGCCTCCATAGTAATGAGACGCAAAGAACCTGACCTGTATAGAAATGGGTGCACTCAGAGGATTCGTGCACTTGAAAGGATTTGTGCAAAGAATGAAAAAACTAGAGAAGGTGAAGAAAGTAGAGATATGCATACAAAACTTTCGCTGAGAGCTGACATGCGTAGACCAGAGGAAAAAACAGATGAGTTGAAAGTGATGCAAAGTGATGCATACAACATTATCCAAGTTCTTCCTCTTAGTCCTTTTCACAGGAAAAGGAAAAGAGCTGCTAGATATAAGAAAAATAAAGTGCCCTCATCCATGAATATTTCTGATCAGGTTGTAGCAACGTGTCAAGAATCTGATATATTTTGCTCCGAAAGTTTTTCACTTGCTGTTGCTGATAATGCTCAATCTGGGGAAAATTCTAGGATCTTTGAACATGATGCTCAGAAGGGTCTTCATTCTCCTTCAATCCCTAGATCACCTTCAGATGCAGCTAAAGGAATTACTCAATCAAGACATGAAGATGTTGGAAAGGATGATGTGGAGTTTGTAAAAGCTTGTGATTTCCAGAATGACAAAAACAATGATAAATTGCTGACAGACAAAAAGGAGCTGACAAGACAGGAAAGTGGATCTGCTGACAATTCAGGGGTTCCATCTTGCAAAATGGAGCTTGAGATGGTTGGCATGTCTGCAGTAAACTTGGATGTTAAAGTGTCTGAAATAACTGAAGGGTCTTCTACTCAACCTGTAAATAATAAGTTTCTCATGTACACGTTTAAAAGAAAGCGGAAGAAGGAGTTGATGAGCAGCCCTGATAGAGATTCCTCACTTGATGATGGCATTTCACCGAGGAATACAGAGGAGAAACAAAACGGCTTGCTAGACGCAGAAAAGTCCACATTGTTAACTGAATCATCTCGAGACAGCCGGCGCCTAGCACAGGTTGCTCATCAGGTTGGTTATCAATTATCATAAGTGCTTCTTTACATGCATTATGTTTGTGCATGGACTGGCGTAGGCATTGGCTAGTGCATGTGTCTATGTGCTTGTGTGTATCTCTAAATTAAGATGTCATATCAGACAACAATTACCTGTGAAGAAACTTGGGTTCTGATATTTTACGTTTGGCCTGACTTGATATGGGTAAGTATAGATCAATTTGGGCCATAAATTTTATTTTAATTGATTATATGTTTTGAGGTAACTTAATTGGGATGCTGTCAATGTCTACTTGTTCCCATGTTCAATTTCCCCAAAAAGACATATTTACTAACAAAACTTGATGTGAATTCCAAGATACACTTTGAAAGAAATACCCTGCCAATAATTCCTTGTTCTTCATGTCTTAACTATCATTATTATCCTTATTTTTCATGGAATATACTTTCTTTTATTGCCTTTGATCATTTTCTTGTGATCTCAAAGTTCCTCTCAATCTCATACGTGCACTGGCTGTACAAATCATGCTAGTACCCATTCTTTCATCCTCTAGATAGATTGTTGATTTCACTTTTTTCAAAACAATAACCTCAATATGAATGTTGTTTGGCTTTCTGCTGGCAAAAATATGACAGCATAGTTTTAGTGACACACTTGTTTTTACTTTTGCATGAGAGTTGCAGCTCCTTCCTTTGAATGAGAATGAGGGCTTAGCTGAGAACATTCAACACTTTCTGAAAATTGCTATGCTGTTTTTCATTACTATTTGACTAAATGTAACTCTAAGATGTGGTAGAGTCATCAAAGAGACTGTTGGTGCAATCTCAAGAAATACTAAAATATGTGGCAAGTTGTCATTTTTTTATTGTGGGTGAAAGGCGATTCAAACCCACTCCTTGAACAGGAAAACACATGCACCTACCAAAGCCAAATGCTCAGGTGCATTTACCAAATGTTTTGAAAACCATATTTTTGCCAAAGCTCTATTTTATTTTCTTCTATTCCTATTTTAGTTATTAGCCATGCTAACAATCTTGACCCCCCATATTTTGCATTCAACAATGGCACTGCAAGGATTTTGATAAGGGGATATTTGAACACATAGAATTAGCTCCTGAAAGGTGGTAGGATCAAACATTAAGCTTAATCTTTGTCATGTGACCTATGTCTAAGGTGAGTGAGTTCTCTTCAATCTTTTAAGGGATGATGAAGCTTTATCAATTCTCCTTGCAATGTATTGCATTGTCATGATTGTAATAAATGTATTCTTGACAAACTAAAGTACTTGTTACATTGTTATTGAGTCATGTTCTATGTATTAGTTTATCAGACATTTAGGTCCTTCATTTGGTGGAATGTGTAAGCCACCTCCTTATTGGGTCAATTCCTGCCATAACTTATTAACTAACTTTTGGTTTTGATTTGCTCTGAGACTCTCTTAGATTTTTTTGTCAAATCAGAAATTATCCCCATCTTAATTTATCTATCACTATAAGTGCATCCTTTTTTTCCCTATTCATTAAATCATTTATATTTGTTTTCCAACTTACCTTCCTGACGTAGCAAGTTAGCGTGAAAACAAGGGCTTACACTTGATAGAACTTTTAAAATTGATAACCAAGTTTCAAACACAGAAACTTACACTCAAAATTTGAGAGAAATATAATGTCATTCAATAATTTAAAAAAATTAGTTATCTAACAATTAAGCCTAAAGGTGGTATTTATAATTGTCTACTCCTACTTAACCTAAACTTGGAATGCAAGTAAAATAAATTAAAATAAGAAAATATTCTACCTTAGACTGCCTTGGAGTACAAAAAAAGTAAATTCCTAAACCCATATTTACTTGTCATCCTAGTAAAACAAAATAAAAAGATAATCTATTATACCTATAATTCCTATGTAAGATTCATAACTAAACAAGGAAAACATTAAAATTATGAATATGCACATTTATGGTTTTTGGGTTTTTTTCTTAGCTTCTAACACCTAACTTGCTCTAAGAAATTATCTGTTAGACGTTCTACGTCACTTTTTCATGTCAGAGGAGACTACTTTAATGCTTGCACATATTAACTTACTTGCTTTTGTTACACATGCACTTCTTTACTCCCCATCGAAATCCATTGGGAACCGTATCATTTTGCCTCCATTCTGTTATATTGCATCTAATACCTCACCGTCATGAAATGAAGGTGCGAGAAACAATTATCAATCATCTTTTTTCTCTCACAAATGATGTCACTTGTAAGTAACAACAGCCCTTTTATAGACTGAAGCAAAATCTTGAGATTCAGTTTAGTGTTAAGCTTTTAGGAATTCATGCCCTCTTAAAAAATGTAATATGCAATTGATGGTTACAATAAAGCATAGACATCTAATATTGTTAGCGTGGTGATTTCCTCATCAATTTTGAAATGGACCTTTCAAAGTTTAAACCCCAGGTGACTAAAACAAAGAGTTGCTCATTTGCATTGGAGCATTTTAATGCATGGTTTTACAGTTTGGTCTACTGTTGCATCTTGCCTTGTCCTGCCGGTAAGAAACTGCTTCATCTGTGCTTTCCATGTTTTTTCTTTTTTCTGTCTTTGAATGTTTGAAATGTCATTTAGAGATTGGCATGATGGGTTGATTGCTTAGAGATGGACATGATGGATAGGTCAATTTGGGGCTTTCAATTAAGGGTTTTATTGCCTCTGTTGTTGTGAACAAAGATCAGGTCTTCCTGCATTTACCCTAACATTTATGGTAGACATTGACCTAGTATCATAGGGAAGTTTGCTAGCATCTATTGTAGATGAGACTAAACATGAGATTTTAAGTTCTTAATTCTACTTCTTCTACATTATTCTCAGTATCTGTTTCAACCTTCTGTGGAGTTCCCAGAAACATTTGTCTTTCTTGAAAATTCAATGTGATCAATCTGTTCAATACAAGATATTCCACCTTTCTCTCTCTGCTAACCTGGTTTGAAAATGTCCAGTAATTATTTTTACTTTTTATTTTTTATGACCCCTATTTCTAGAGCTCACATCATGCATATATTAATTTTTCTCAAGCAGCATGCTGCCTGTGTTTATCATTTGATATCTATTCATGACAGCTACAATCTGTTGTTTTTAATCATAATACTACATATTGATTTGTCTGTTATTTTTCTCTTTGGCAGCTCATATCATTATCAGAAAAGAAGTGGCTGTTGTAGATGTGGCTGGCTGGTGCATTCATTGGAGGATGCTGAACTGAAGCAGCAAATTGAAGCAGTCCCACTTAGGGTATAGATGTTGAACCAGTGTTTTAGTAAAGAATGGGCATAAGAAGATAGATGGTTCAACTAGGAAGAGCTATAGGTGTTGGATTAATTATAATGGTCATTATATCCTTCAAGTCATCAACATGCTGTATGTCTTTAGTGCTGTTTTGGTCTCATTACTATATTTAAAATATGTGAAGATTTAACTGTTTTGAATTGGCTTTAGTAAAATGATCAAATTTGCAATTTTTGCTCACTATTTCGTTGTTGGGTGCAAAAAGAGGCTGAGCAAGATGATGCTTGGTCCCGGAACATATGGTTTATACCAATGGAAAGCCAAAAGCAGAAGACACAATGATGAAACACAGGTCTGCTCTCCATGGTAGTTAGTTGTCCAACTTTATACAGTGTTTGAACGGCGGGAACTTTGGATGTCCTTTGGGAACAAAATGCTCATGGCCATGCCCGCACGTTTCAAGTCAGAATATGCTTACTTTTGTTTTTAAAGGAAAACACGTCATACGCAACATTAAATCCTGTTATAATTGTTGTCCAAATAATTTACAAGTGATTTGTTTTTGGTTTTTTTTCTCAAACTACACAATTAAATCCTGTCATAAAGCATCATACTACCTGAACTTGTAGAGTTCATATTTATGTAATATTAGATCAATTAAAATCGTGTGTAAGGGCGGCATTGTAAGTTTTTTCATCGGTGGTTAATTTTGGGAAAAGAAAAAAAAACAAAAGAAGCTTCAAAATTAATATTTGAATATGGAATACATACATACATACATACATACATACATACCTAAGAAAGTCTGAAAACAGGTAAAGACCGCAAAAAAGGGCTATATCCTGTCAAATTCCTTGTGAGCTTAACTTAGCTTCGCAGTTAGCAACCTCCAACACCAAATTCTCATACAGAGAAAGAGAGAAGATGGGGTGGGCAAGCAGAGCGGGGGATTGGGCCTTTAAAGGGTTCACAGCGGGTCTAGGATTGGCCACCATTTACCTAACCGCCACTTTCTCTGTTAATGTTTACAGAGGCCTAGCCTGGCACAACGCTCAATCGGTATTTCTTCTCCTCTTTGCTTTCTGCCCTTTCCTTTTACATTCTGTTGATTCGATCGAATCCCATCTATTTTTGTTAGTGTTTTCATCTTTTTTATGCTGGGACTTGGAATTCCGTTTTGATGATATTGAATGATTCAGTGGAAATCCAATTTTTTTTTCATGCTCCTCCAGTCCTTAACTCAGAACCGGTGCCAATTTATGGACGCATAGGGGATGTAGCATTAGCCCATGATTCACAGTAGCTATATTTTCTTTCGTTGCAGCTTTATGTTAATCGGATGGCCTGCGTATGACCTGTTTTCCTCCATAAATCAGTAATATCACATTAATAAAAATTTGTGCTTTATTTAATGAAACCTAATCCTTGTGAGCAGACCAGACCACCAAATCTTTCTCTTTCGAGGAGTTGATCCAATATTATAAAGCTCGTTTTTATGCTTAGGGTATATGCTCTTCTTTTGTCATAACCGTATTCTTTTTCAACCAGTATGCATTTCTGAGAGGTATTTCGAGCTACTTGTTATAGTAAATGATAAATGTTTGTCACAATATGCAAGGAAACATGTTTCTGCTTTCCAATATTTACATGTCTCTGAAATGCCCTCTCAATTTGTGTTAGTTGATGTCCGATCAGATCTGCATCCATCTTCTCATCACCTCTGGAAATCAGATAATGGAGTGTTTGGGTCGTTTGGGAGTATTAATAGTATGTCTCTACATGGTTCAGAGCATAATAGCGTTTCTTTTTTTAACTGCTACTGCATCTGAAATCATTTGTGAAAGATCTATGAGCTGTGCACATGTCAAAAGGATTTTATAAGGACTAATCTACTTCAAAAGCTTCCTAGATGATGATTAACTAGAAAATTGAAGTCAAATGAAAACCATGAATGAGAGAAATTAAAAATCCTTTCAAGTTGTAACTATGGTTTTTGTGAAAACACTTGGAAGCTTTAATTGGAAGCAGTGAACGAAGAGAGTTCCTTCAAATAGTTTTAGATTAGATATTTTCTTTGCTAAATTCATCTAAATGAGAGTTATTTCCGTGTGTGTGTCCGCATGTGTTTGCATGTATGTTCATGCATATGCATGGATTTTGTTGCAATTCACATCTTGTTTTTCATTTTCAACTAGAATTTCTGACATCTTTATTCTGTTGCAGAAGGTTGGCCTTACTCACAGTAATAAGGAACTAGAATGCTTACCTTTAAAAGTGGTTAATTGCATTTTCTTAGCAGGCTTGGTAAAGGACTGGTGGCTTTTTCTTCCCTTTGTGCCTGGCTAGAGTTGGAACAACCTATATCATATCTTTGTTTCAACCATCAATCTTAACTATGCATTTTCTTCACTGCCTGCCAGTTATAGGGACTTTACATTTTATGGCGTTATCTTTATTGGGTCGACTACATGTAACGTTACTTAGTATTGTTTGTATAAAGTATTTTAAAAATTACAGCTTTTTACTTTATTAAAAAGAAAGAGGATGAAGATTGAGTAAAGACAGATTTTGCATGTGTGATGAATCTGATACTTTCAGTCCTGAGGTACTGTGTTTAATAAATCAGTAGCAGCATTGAGCCTCATATAATGTATGCGTGTAGGTTATCAGTTCCCTTTCAGGTGTTACAGACTAATTTTAACAAATTACTGGCTTATGAATGAGTGCAAGCTGCTAGGCTGAAGCTTAGCTTCCTTTGATTTTTGATCTTCACTATTGTCTAATATGGAGTATATGGTTATTGGTAATCTTTTAGCTGATGGAAATGTGCTGTCAAAATATTGAGCTCCTTTAGTTGAGATTTGACTGTCTTTTTCCTTTGTTTTTTTTTTGTATTTTTTTGAGCAGAAAATTGAGAAGCAGGGCTCGACTGAACAATCCGCATAACATAGCTCCCGGCGGCAAGGGAACTCTGGTCTTAAATTTGTCAAAATTTGTGTCCTTAAAATCACAATTTACTTTATTTTTAATGTATCACCAGATGGACTTTGAGTTGAGTTTCAAGCTGAGGATTCTTGGTCTTGGAGGTTTTTTTATTTTTTTTTTTGGTATTAGTGTGAAATAACTTCTTGATTTCACTTTGAGAACTGATGCAGAAAAATTGTTCTTGTTTTCAGTTATACGTATATCCCAACATGCTCAACCTCACAAGTTATTACTGGTTTATACAAGAAAATAAATTCATGTATAGGCATCAATGGTAAAGCGGTAAGTTTATCTCTAGCGGGACAAAGTGTTAGGTTAAGAAGCATTTGTCTTAACTTAATTAGACCCCCACCCACCATCATAACCTGGCTATGAGGACGCTCATCATCGATTTCAGGTGATTTATAAATCAAGAACAAACCAAATGTGTTTCAGAAACATCAGGAAGCTATACACATCTTCACACACTACACCACTCTTTCTCCCCTTCTCATGCCTCAATTTACTAGAAAATTTTCAAATTATCAGATGACGCCACTTCTCTTGGTCTCTCCACAAGATGCAAGACTGTAGACTTTCTGAGGTGAGTTTTAAATGAACTAACTGCATAACAACTCCACCACGCAATTTGCTATTAAGCTACTTCATAATATAAGTGGATTATCATCTTTGTTGTCTCCCTTATCCACCACTGACCTTAAAAATTGAGTGCAATTCCCAAGTCCCGACCATCCTGCAAACCTGCTAAAAGGGGAAATAGAACCTCAACCACAACTGTCCCAAAAGAAAGAAAGAAAAAGCCTATCTCACGTCTCATGTCTGAAATAAACAGAGATGGCCTATGAATGCCTACGATGGATGACAATTGTAAGGACATGAGAATCCAGGTTGATTCATGGATGGCTATAAATAAAGACAAGTTGCTTCTCTAACTGAAAGCTTGAATTTCAAGGAAAATGTTAAATGGCTGTTCTATGGGACATGGGGGCAGGACCTACTCCACCCCCAATAATAAGGAGCAGGAACCTTCCTTTTTATTTACTGCTAGAGAAGGAAATGATTTATATTCCCCAGCAAAATAAAGGCATGCACATAGGAGTGGGTTGCATATCCAAGTCTCAGAGGAAATATTGACATTCAAGCAGGTTGTGCCAAATCAAAGTATAATGAGATTACAAGGCAAAAAATTTCATAATAAATACCTGCTGCTTCTGGTGGTCACTGATGTGCTATCTCAGAGACACGCCTTGAATCACCGTGAATTTCTGCCAAAGGGTTCATAATGAATCCACCACCACCTTGAAGCCGTAACCTATGGTTCTCCAACTTAAATGCTTCAGCATTCCAATTCCTATCAGCTCTACAACGTGTGGCAGCCACTGATGGGGTGCCGCTGGACGTAGAAAACCTAGAGGTAGCGTACCGGCCTTCTGTTTTCCTCCAGAATTTTGAGCTCAAAAAACCTGCAGCTGGTAGTAGGCAACAAGTGGTCCTGCTGGAAGTAGACATCCTTCCAGTTGATACAGCCAAGTCATACGAGATCTCATCCAAAGCCAGTTCCAGACCGTGCACACGTGTCTCCAGTGAATGCATCCCAGTCTGTGAGCTACAAACGAATCTCTAGACGAAAGAAGGAAGAAACAAGAGAATGGGAGAGATAAAGCTTTCATGATTTTGTTTTAGTACAATCAAAGTAGATGGAATAGAAAATGCTAGAGCATTTATGCCTCCTTCAGATATATGAAGTAATTAAGATTATTCTTTTCATTTGTATGAATACATACAATAGATGCTTGCCCAGTAATTTGAATTTTAATTGTATAGCCACAAACAATGGCACTACCCACTGTGATATCATCTCAAGCTTTTAATCATTAAATTACATGAATGACAAATGGAGGCTTAAATTTTTTTCAATATCATCAACTAAGAGAGAGCAATGCCTCTATCAATTGATGCACAAATCTGATGACCTGGTTAATCTTTGTCCACCACTGATCATGAACCAATTTTAGTATAACAGTAAGTTCACAACTTGTAAGTCACAAGGATCCTGGTAATAATGCATGGATATGCCATCTTTCTTTAACTTCAAAGAGATTGGTCGGAAGAAAAGATAAATAATGGTGGCTTTTGGCATATTCAATGATGTCATCACTCAGGGATTTACCAGATGATTCAAAATTAAGTAGTTTAATTGACTTGCCCAAGTTCACTTATTATGTGAATAGTGCAATGCCCTAAGCACACATAACGCTATTGAAAAAAGCATCTTCGCAGATATATCACTAGTACAGTCAAATTACTGGATGGTAATTGAGAGGATATTTAATTTTCAAGCACTGGAAACAAACCTGTAGGAGATCTAGTAGGCTAGATTGCTGCTTTTCTATCTGAACCAGTTGGCTGCGGATCAAAGATAAATCCTCAGAGTCTTTGTGATTTGCATTGAGATTCTCAGAGGCATTACTAACCACAACAGTGGATTCAGGGGTTTCCTCGTGACAAGGAGCCACACGAGATCCAGACTTTGAACCACCAAATTTGTGCATCTTGTCATCAGAATTCTTATTACTGAAAAGCACTCGCTTTATGTCAGACTTTGCAGATTTCACGTTCTCATTATTCCTCCTTCGTGATACATTCTCACTCCTCTCCTTAAGACTATCCTCACATGCCCCTGTCACATTAGCAGCATGAGGAACAGCAATCTCGAGTCTCCAGTCCAGGGGCTTCTTTCCATTCACTTTCTGAATTGTTGCCTTTAAAGGACTTCTCTTCCTAGCTGTGGTTGCAAAGGAACTCTCAGGCGGAGTTGACCTTGTAGTAAAAGTAGGTTTCTTCCTCGTTTGAGGAACTGCAACATCCACGTTGGAAGAAATTTTAGAGCCAGGTGGATAGCGTCCATCACTTGCGTCCTCTGTTTTCAGAACAGAACCAAATCCAGTATAAACAAAATCAGACACATGCTACCAAAAATAGTGAAATTATTCCACAAAAAAAGGGATCATATCAAACTTGGCAAATTACATATAAACAAGTACCAAATAAGCAGTTCATATCAAAGATGCGACCTTCCTAATTTAGATATTCTAGTAGACAATCAATCTACCAGATTAAATAGACCACATTACCAGGAGATCTAAAGCTCATCAAACAAAAGAAGATCGCATACCTTTACTAGAAGCCTGTGATAGAGGCGGTGGCGACGCCTCTTCTGAAAAATCCGGAACCTGCTTCCACGCCTCCAACATCTGACTCATAACCTCCCTAGCAGCCTTTACCTATATGATCCACATCCAAAATAGCATTGACATTAAAAATAATTTAAAAAATCAAAATATAAATGGCCTTATTAGAATTTAAATCAAAATTAAACTAAAAACTAGTATATGTTAAACAGCGAAAAACCTTATCAAATCTTCTAGCCTCAAAAACTTTCATACAACTGGTTTTAAACTCAGCCAATGAATCCCTCTCAGCTATCGCCAGCCTGCCAAGCGCCTCTGCCGCCCCCTTCCTCGCTGCCCAATCCTCACTACTCAAAAAACCAATCAAACATCCCACCAATCCCTTCATCATCCCTTGACTCAAATTCGACGCCCCACCCGAGCCGATCACACTCCCGATCACCACCATAACCGCCGCCTTCGCCTTGCACGCATCGGACTTCACGAGTTTCTCCAGCTTCGTCAGCATCCTCCCCAGCCTAACCGCATCCGGGTCGGGCGATCCGTCGATCGCCGCCGCCAAACACAATGCCGCTCCGATCTGCGCGTTCGGTTCTTGCTCCGTAAAAAGAGCGTCGCTCAAAGGCTTCAAAAACGAAGAGGAGAAGTTGCATTTGGTGAGGTTAGTGGAGAGCGCCGAGACGGCATCGACGCAGGCGGAGCGGACGGCGGAGTCGGGGTCTCGGAGGCGACGGAGGAGGCTAGAGAGGATTTTATGGAGGAAATGAGGGAGAGAATTTGGATAAGTAACCGCCAAGACAGAAACTAGCTTCACGCATTGCTTTCGGACTCCGCATTTATCGGATGAATCGACGGAGAGAATACAGGAAAGGAAAGTCGGAAGGGAAATGGCATCTAGATTTCTAGAAACGGACTCGAGCTCAGCTGCAGCGAGAGAGAAGGTGTCCCGGTCTCCGAGCTTGTTTAGGAGAGTGTTAATTTTGAGTTTAAAAGACTGCGCCATATCTTCTTTCTTACTGGTTTCGCTGCGGCGGCGGTGCTGTCGGTGGTGGTGGCGGTGGCATTGGGCGAGTCCCCAGTGCTGGGAGATGACCGAGGTTCCTCCGCGCCTTTTTAAGTTAGGAGAGGAAGGAGGGTCGTTAAAACGGCAAATGCAACGGTGACGTTTAATGGCCTCTTTTGGTAGCTTTGATTTGTTTGTTTTCTACTTTACTCAAGGTGGGAATTGGAATGGGAAGGGGATTGGGAAGAATAATCGGGGAATAAGCAGATGTGGTAATTCTTGCTTAGGAATTAATTTTATGTTGTTGTAGTAATTAAATTTAATAGCATTTATGATGTTAATTAATATAAAGCTTGTTAAAATGTAAGGGCTTAACAAATTAAGAGGGGATTGGGGTAAGCTTAATGACTTGTAAGGTTAGTAGTAGTCCATTTTAAGACAGCTCAATCACATGAGATGATATTAATTTTTAATTGTAATTGTTGGTGTTTTAAAGCCGCAGCTGCATGCACCGACTGCTTTATTAATTAGAAAAAAAAAGAAGACGAAGCATTTTCATTTTCTTACGTTTTTTTATACAAAATAAATTTGCACAAATCATATACTTTTTAAATGTTGCAGATATTTTGATTTTGGACGTTGAAAAATCATTTTCATTTCATCATGAAATTAAATATTATTTTTAACATTTTTACAGGGTGTTGGTCAAATAAGCTTTTTGGAAATGGAAGGAAGGACCACTGAGGCTGAGGCAGAGGAGGCATGTGAAGGAATGATGCACGGGCAATTAATACATTAAATAAATAAACCAACGAATGCGGAGTTAAGAGAAGGAAAAGAAAAGTCAATCTCTAGTGGATGAAGGAAGTAATTCAGAGTTACTTGTTACATTTGATACTTTATAATATAATATGATTATAGATAACGTAATTGTAAGTAATGTGATTGTAAGAAAAATAACATTATAGTGTTCGGTATATAAGTAAAATAATGATTAAAATACAGAGAAGATAACATTACAACATTTGGTTTATAAATATTTTGTTGGGAATGTAATGTTAATTTTAAAATTATTTCTATTTATTAAAATATAAGTTTAATATATTTATATTTTTTATTATTAATTTTTATATAATATCATCTTTTAAATATATTTTTAATGTCATATATTTTATTTTTATTTTTTATTATAATTTTATAATTTTTTATTTTTTAATATAATTTTTTATATTATATATTTTATTTTAATTTTTTTTACTTATATTATATAAATTTTAATTTCTTATATTTTATTTTATTTTAATTTTTATATTATATATTTTATTTTAATATTTTTTATTTTAATTATAACGTTATAAAATATTTTTAATAAAGTAATAATGTTGAAATGTGAAAGTGTCTTTAAAAATATTATAAAGTGCAATATAATGTGATTGTATTAATTTTGAACTGTAATCATATTATATCCCTTGATTGTAATGTGATTGCATTATAATCTTATATTACAGTAATTTATTATAAAATAAACACTATAATATAATTTAATTGAGCACATTATAAAAAATATGCTTTCACTTTTTTCATACCAAACGTTACCTATCATGTAATGTGATGTAAACATGAAGAAAGTTTTTCTAAACGAATGAATGGACAAGGTTGCGATGGTGTGTTGGATTTCTGAACCGACACTGCATTAAGCGACAAAGAGTTGGTAGCACAGGAGATGGGAATCAAAAGCTTCTTAAGGCCCCCCATATATCAGAATCAGTTAAATCGGTTGGTTGAGTTTAATTAGCTCAATTATCAAATTAAGCAGGCCGGCAGGGCCCCCTTTAGCCTTTGATTTTGCTCTTTTTTACAGCGCACCAACGGCATGGCATACTTGTTTAATTAGCTTTGACTGCTATCTAGGAACATCATCTTAGCATTATTCAACTATATGTATATGTCTTTGCTTGCATGCTTGACAAAATTCACATTTTCATAATTGTGTTGATGCTTCAAGTTCAACTAAACCAACGAAATACATAGCTATAGTCGCCTATAGGGTACATATATGTTACAATCGTTGAGCTGAACTGAGATCTACCCAAAACTTTGTCTCAACCTCCACACCTACCAGGCCAGTTGGTGAAAAGTAAAGTTGCGAGATTAATTCTTAGTTAAAGTTAAAGAATAATCATGCAAGAAGACAAGGGATGAAAATGAGGCATTAACGTTCATGCAGATTTAAGATTAAGAATGAAAAACAAAAAGCACTTGTGCTTCTGCGCGCAGTTAGTTTGGCTCTACGAGCTAGGTCACCCTCGTCGGTTGGATCCAGACAATTCAACTATATATTATGTTGCTGGGAATGCAAAGCCAAGCCAATATTAAGTAGACTAATTGGAATCATTTTGAAAATTAAGTTGAGGAGCTAGGCTAACAAATCAGTGATATCATAACAAGCGTGTGCCTGGAACCTGGAAGCGTGAAATGAAATCATGCATTGCATTGCCATGTTTCTATTGCTCACTCCAGGTTGGTGTTTGCCGGCCCCTTAGGTAATCATTCTCTAGTTAATGTATATAGTTTTAACAAGCATGATTAACTTGATCATATGGATTATATATATATGGACCATCTGGTCAAAGAAACGTTTATCTTTTACTTTTTGACCTCACAAGGTATATAAATATATATATATAGTTTTCAATTCCAAACCCTTAAACCTTCCCATTCAAGGTCCTCACTCTTTTATCATTCTTCTTTGCCATCTTTTAAAATCATCAATCAAGCTCTCAGACAGCCACCATTGTTTCAATTCTGATGCTATATATTGTTTATGATGGTGAGAGTATATAAGTGTTTATGATTATTTTTTATTATTATTATCAGTACCAAGATACACATGTTTTTTTTTTTTTATAATTGAGAGAGGAAAGATTCGAACCTTACTTTTTAAGTAAAAAGATTATGCACCAACTAATGAGACAAATGTTCGGGTGCAAGATACACAAATGCTTGGCTCTTGTAGGATTTGCTTTCATCAAAGTTGATTAATCAAATAAACAAGACTCTACTGATCTTTTAACTGGTATTTGTCAGATTTCTAACTAAAATCTAAGCATAGAGCCACATAATACACACTATTGTTATCATTGGGACTGACTCATGTGCATGTCAGTTGACTGAGCGACAAAGGTCCTACTTGACACACATAATCACATGATTGAAACAAAGAGAACTTAACCCCGAAATGTCCATTCCCCCGATACCAATCCTCAGTCTCAATTTCTATTCAAGTTTGCATCTTGTCTTCCCACCAAACCCACGTGCAATTTCTTTGCATCTATTGTGACACACATGACAGGAGGAACTGGGGGAAGAAAATTGTCAGAAAATAGAGCAATGCATTGCACTCAAGATGATTAGCCATATCCTTACAGCAAACATTCTTTGGACCATTGCCCCTGTGTGTTAGCCTCTAATATCTTTGTTTTTTGTTCCCCTTTGGTTTTATTTGATATTTCATTGATGAAACAAAATGAAAAGGTGATGGCTTAGGACTAGAGAAAAAGAGTTTCGAGCCAATGGTGTTGAGTGAAATGGAAAAAAAAATAAGAATTATCTCTGAAGTCTAAGTAATGTTAGAGTTTCACACCTCGCAAATCCGTGATAAATGTAGTTTAGATAATAATCGAGTCAACGGCAAATAGGAATTGTCGTGCACACAAGACGCTAACAAGATTGAGCCACACGGGGCACAAAACTACAAGCTGAATGAAACGAAGCGAATTAATTGGTTTGGTGCACAAGACACAATCATGCGCATATGAGTTATCTACCAGTGTCGGACTTCCTGTGCAATACTGTTAGGGCTAAATGAGTCTAGGGTTAGACTAAATGTGTTCTGACACTCTCTTTAGTTATGTTATCTTAATTATTATTTATTTTACTCGTACTACAAGTAAGTCTACGATTAGATTTTTTTTATTATTTATTTTACATGCATGTCAAGTAAATTTAGAGTTCACTTAAATTTAAGATGAATTATAAATAATCCATTTTAATTTCATTATAAGTATAAGAAAAAACCACCAAAAATTGACGTAATCTATTAAACCTTCTTCTTTAATTCACACTTTCTCGTCACAATTACAATTAACTTTACTTAGCCTTCAGTAGGCTAAAGTCCCAAGCCCGTGTTGGGCCTTTTAGCCCCTATCACTCTCCTCTCCTCACCCTCTGCCTCCCGTCTAAAGCTCCGAGTCTCCTTTTCTTTGTTTATAGGGAGCCTAAGCCTTGCTTGCCCTCCTCCAACTAAGAACACCAGTCACCAGCCAATCCCAGTTCTGAATTAAATGCAATTGCAATGGCAATGAAGATGCCACCATTTTGAGTTTTGGTTTAGTGGCAAAAAAGGGCAGCAGGGTTTTAGCGTTCCATCTAATGACAGTAGTTGGGCAGGGGTGACTCTTAATGTGCTTTAACCCTAGCTGACATTGACTCTTAAATGTGTTTTCGTTCGATTATGTGTGTTTGATAGGGGCAAATCAAGCACATATTTCCTTGATCCTGCGGCAACGTTCAACACAAAATATCATAGTTTCAAAAACTCAATTCTCTTTCACACCATCTGCAGTTCCCTCGGGGCTGAAAGCAGAGTAAAAAGAGAAAATAAAGACAATAAAATCATTTCGCATGATAACTTTATGGACCCAGCAATCACAAGCAACATCGTCTCACTGCAAGTAAATACAAGTCTCTTTTTTCCACCACCACTATGTCGCAGGAAACTAGATGAAGAAAATTCAATTGAATTATGCATTAACAGCCAACATCCCATTATAACATAGAGACAAGCAACTAGATTGAGCATGTGGCCTACAAAAGATGCTTGAGCTCGTACAAGAAATGAGATAATCATGCTGGAGCGCTTATCACGAGCAGTTAACAAATTCAGCAATTGGTAGCTAGCAACAAATATCACAATTATTTAACAAAATCAGCAATTGGTAGTTCGCAGGTCCCTATTCAATTTAGAAGCGCCCCCTTCTAAGTCGAGCCCATGCTATAGCCGCAACTGCAGCACCTCCCAAGTGAGCTGATCCTGAAATATGGCTATTTCCCTAGAACACAAAAAGAAAATATTAGTGGGTTAGGTGATATGAGACCTTAATTCAGTGATATTGGGAGCTAATATTTCACAGTTAATGACACCAGTTATGGTTGCATTGGGAGAACACTCTTTCAAGTCCAAGATGAATTCAAGGTAAAAGTGAGGTAGCTCAATATGAGGGCAACTGTCAATGATAAATACATAAAGGGTCTAAAAATCACATCTAGTAACCCAGATAAAGTCATAGAGATGGTTGTCACCAACAAAATTCAATCTAATGGTTCCAGGCCACATGATATAAATCAGGTCTTTAAGCAGCAGTTCTTGAAAAGCATCTGGAGGAGTCCTAAAAACCTTTATGCCTAGTTGCAAGTGAGGGAAGCTGGTGCTGTTGTGTCCACAGATCTATCTGCCACAAGATGCAGTCGGAACATCTTGCTGGACCAATCCAGCTGAAGCTACTGATAGGCCAGCATAGATAATAATGGGTGCCCCTCAAATTTATGAAATAGCGCATTAAAGGCCATAAACTGTTCAAAAATTAGTAAAGTTATGTTCAGTGACCGTGTATATCATCTAAATTAGTATGGGCAGATGATAATCCTTTTCCTTTCTTATTATCTTCTCTTTCCCCTTGAGAATGTCTTTTGTATGAAGTAAAATCTTTGTTGATGTGAAAGAATTTGCAAATATGTATATATTTTCCTCCAGAACCATGCCTCAGAACTGATCAATGTAAGATCATGTTCAAATGCAATGTAAATAGAAAATAGCTGCTCAAAGATGAGCAATATACCTCTATTATCCTCAATACATCTTTCCCAATTAAAAAGATGCCCTGTAAAGAAAATTATATATAAACAATTTAGTAAGGATTTGTGAACCTACGAAGTCATTTCTTTGTAAGCATCAACTAGAAGCATGCTTACCAGTAACATGGCAGGAACTGGTATGATGAAATCAAAATAAAGAGTAGCTTTTGGATTGAGAAATATATCAAGCAGCATAATAGCATTAACAGCCCCACTTGCCCCCTAAATGACACAAGCAGAGCACAGTTAAACAGATTTAAATATAAGTTTCTCACTGCTTGTGCTCTCCATTTGGAACAAACAAGAAGAACTTTTCAAAACACCATCCTAGGCAATCCACACAGAGAATAGATATTTTAAAGTATTGGCCAACATATAACATATAAAAGGGGGAAACTTGTATTAAGGGGGTACATGATTGAGTTGCGAAAACTTCTGGATAAGTACTGTACATCTGAACTGAATTCTTTCTGGTTAAAGAATCTCTTTCTAGTTGCTCTGGAACAATTACGAGATTCTCCAGAAGAAATTCGGGATTTTGCTTTTGATGGCAACATGCTATGGGGAAGACAAAGATCTTGTGATTGAAAAGAAAAAAAAAAAAGGGGGTAGGCTGGGGCTGGGGGTGGGGGTGTGGGTGTGGGCGTGGGTGGAAAGAATAAAACCTTTCATCACATTCCTTGGTGAATGGCAAAAGACTGACTAGTCAGGCAAACAAATTAGAAGAGAATGTGACCGTAAACTATCAAAACCCAAGTCAAATGCCATTTTAAACAGTTTAAAAATGCAGGATATCAGAGAAAATTCCTTAAAATTGTGTAGTTCATCGGATACAGAAAAGCAGAAAACAAGTAAGGATACTATTACTATTTTGGTAACAGTCATCAAAACAAAAGACAAAAAAAAAAAAAAGTTTATGAATAGAGCTTGATGCACTGAAGGCTAAAAGCATACCAATCCTGGCGTCTTTGAAGGGTCCATCATCCACATGGCATGTCCCTGTGGTAGATGGCTAAGAGTGAGAAACGACTGAATCATTCATATATGATTCATCAGAAAATGAAGAAATTTTCTGTCATTCTAGGTGAACATTTACATAAGCATTAACATGCAAGTACGCTAATTAACAAATTAGAAGGTTTTATTTTTGTAACATGTAGAACAGACTTCTCATCTCAGACCTGCACACAACCATGTATTAGAGTCTATTGTGTGGTGTTCTTTAAATGGATTAAGTTTGTATTTGTAGTGGCCTTATTTAAAAGTTGGACATGTCTACCTATTGCTAATTGATTTTTGGTGGGATGTTTAACATGCTATCAATGCAAAGAGCTTATATTGTTTGTTGCCCATTTGTTATTATTCATTGTTTGTCGCCCCACATTAGTTTATATTATTGAGCCTAAACATGAGGGAGAATGAAATGTGAAGTATCCCAAATCAATTAGGTTTAGGGTTTGTTGTTGCCATATGACAACAAACCATTCCTGTAACTAACAGTGGCAGAATAGGTATTCAGATATTTCTAGCAGCGAAATGGTACCTTTGATGATAATGCCAAAAATGCATGGTGCACCAAGTAAAACACTGAACCACCAATTGCCCCAGCTAGATACAACTTCAGCAAATATTCAGGTCCAAAGATTCTTCCAATCTGCCCAATGCAAAGTAAAAAGGGGAAACAATTAAAATATAAATGCTCCTGGGGAATAACAAGGAAAAAGAGAAAAAAAGGACAAGGAATACAAGCAATGAAGATAAAGCATACACAGACACAAAAAGGAAAATGTAGCAAGAAGTAGTTGTTTCGGTAATTAAATCCACCAAGCAGCCAGAGTAACATAGGAACACCATTATGCTTATCTCAAAAAGTTGAAAGTATGAAATTTAACAAAATATTACACTGAATAAGTATTTAAAAATCAGCGGAAAAAACTAGTTAAAGATGTGGAAATGCAATGACTAGTAAGATTCAATGTTGAAGATAAAAGCATGATTTAGCTTTCTTACTTCCCAATTTGTACATCTCCATCTTAATCCGAAATGATAAATATTAGGTTGGTAGCTGATGGAAACCTTATTAGGTACTTAGGAATTGTATTCTCTTTAACATAAGTTTTCTCTTACAAGTTAAATGCAAAAGGAATTTCAGAGACAATCTCCATTGCAATAGAAACAGTAAGTCCGTTCATTAGTCAACACTAGACGTAAAAATAGTCAGGGACAAATTAATGTGACAAAGTGTGGAGCAAAATACGAAGTCTTGGAATTTAGCAACTATAAACAGGTTTTATGAATAGATTCAAATCTCCAGTCAACTTATAAGTTCTTGAATAAATAATTTCACTCTTGGCCAAAAATAATAATAATAATAATTTCACTCTCCAACATCTCTATACAAGAAGGAAAAAAAAAATCAAATGATAGCTGTTTCTCATGCAAAGTTTCAATGCCGAGCTCTCTCTCAACTAGCTATACAAGGTTGCAATCATAAATTAACAGTCCAAAAGAAGCAGTTGTAAGACATGTGGTAAGAAAAGAAGCTGTAGCCAAATAAAAGATTTCAATAATCATACATTTGATCCAAAGAAATAAAGTCCAATCATGTTAGAGATAATATGCTCAATATCAATATGACTGAAAGCTGAAGTGATCAGTGTATGCAAGCGTCCACTTTTAAAATTGTCCAATGAAACCTGCTCAAAGAACATCAAATAAGTTAGGAGGAGAAAATGAAAAAAGCAAATACAAGATAAACTACTAGGAATATGTGAGTTGAGCCATATGAGCTCTCAATACATTCCTAAGGCTATCACTAAATGTGCTTAAATATAATCTATAATCTATAATATATATAAAAATATGGATGTTGGAAAACTTTTAATTGACAAAAATAGTCATATTTATTCACTATATTTCTGCTTGATTTGAATGATTTTCATTAAAAAATCTTTTTATTAATTCTAATAGTATTGAATAATTTATAAATTAATATGCAAAATTCCAATTATATATAATTTTCAAAAAAAAATCCAACTATATATAATTGAAACATTAATTGTCTTCTATATATAATTGTCTTTTATTTCTAGACAATTAACTTTAGACTTTAGAAACATTTGTGTTTTATATATAAGAGTAATTTAAATGTAAATAAAAACAAGTATTCACGAGCATGTGACAATGTATACTAGTTTTTATAAAAAGGATATATTCCACAAAGAAGTACTTGTTTTAATATGATTAATATATTACAAGCACTGTATAGCAAATTAGCAATGACACTACTATTAGGGATCTCTTCAATTTTCGTCCCTAAAAATGTTCGATTTTCTACTCTTGAGTACATCTAGCAAGAAATAGGAAGTTAGAAGGAAAAATCTACCATGGACATTTTATGTTAACAAGGAGGTCAAAAGCTATCTAAGGACTCACCATGAAGTTATTCATCATAAATTTTCTATCTGCAATCCGCCATAATAAAAAAACAGCAACATTAGTTATAATCAAGCCCAAAACCATGTCACTTGCTGTCAATCGCTGGAACCATAATCTCCTGCAAACCAAAGAGAAGATAGATTATTGACATATAAGAACATATAAACACAGTCATGCTACAACAAGTTGGTTCAACCATGTCTATGCTTTCGCAATAACCCATTATCACAATGAGAACCTTATGTTGTTTATGAATTTACCATATAACTGGTAAGTTCTTTCTTAAAACAAAAAAGGTGATCCATGTAGAAAAGAACTGTATTCTTCTGACTATGAGAAAATTACTTGAAAGACAATAATGAGCAAAACTCTTAACTTTTATGGATCAGAATCCTAATTTTAGAAGGGAATCAAGTTGAGAATTAGCTCTTAGTAACGAGGATAAACAACAAAAACAGTTGTTTGAATGATCTTACGAGATTATTTAAAGGAGATATACCACGAAAATGCATGTAGCATAAATTTCGTAATAGAGGTATAGAACGCGATCCTAAGTGTCTCCTACTATTATATAATTAAATAGGTAAGAATTTGAAAGAATAAAAAAACACATTACCATCGACTCGTTTGAAGACCAAAATCAAATCTTCCTCTGGGAATCTGCGGTCTAAGAAACCAAACTCTGCAACCCAGGAGACTTTTGCCAGAAGTTTTGAGATGGATACTTGAGAAATTCAACCAAAATCGCTTTGCAACTACTGGGTACGAGAGAAACCCTCGAATTTCCCCTGTAAGACTTAGCTGTGATCGCCATGGAAAAGAATGGTGGTGAAATGGGTGTGAAAATGAAGAGTTCAGAAACTGGTTGTCGACGGTTGGTTTAGCAATGGAAGAGAAGGTTTTGTAAGGAAAAGAATGGAGAAGTGAAGACAAGGAAGATGTTTTCGTCAGTGCTTTGGAGAAGCTTGATGAGGCTTGCTTCAGAAAAAGAAGCCTCTGCATTTTCTTCCTTACCTTTGTCCTTTGGGTTTTGAAAATTTTGTTTGTTACATATGGAAGAGACAAGGGAGGATTCTTTGCTTAATAGCGCAAAAATGAAAAATAAATTAATTATTTAAAAAAAACAAAAATTAATTCTACAATTCAACTATAAAAATCATTAATTATGTATTATAATATAAAATTAGTTTGTTATATGCTTCTTTTTTTCGTAAATTTATATGTCATTGAGTTTTTTTTTACGATATATATGGTAAATTGGTAACGGCATCAGTGTGTTTGTTTTTGTTCGTGAGCACGAGGAGTTGTTGAACAAATTTTGATAATGTTTCAACAAATTTTAAATAAATCTTTTTATTATATTTAATTTTTATTCAAATAAATTCTTATATTTTTATTTTAAATTAAATAAATTTTTAAAATTAATAATTAATTTAATCAAAATATCACTTATCATTCTATCACGTGATATCAAAATCATAAAAGTTTATTAATTAATTAAGATATTATTTAATCAATAAATTAATAATATATTAATTTATGTATTATTTAATAAAAAATTAATTTATCAAGATTTTTTTTTAATATTGGGCTTAATATATATATTGTGTATTATGATTATACAAATATTACCTACTTACTTAGTTACAAATTATTATTATGCGTAACGAGTAAATTATTGAAACTGTCATGAGAAATGATAAAGAAGATGAATATGAAGATCATAGTTTTATATTTGAATATGCCTCTCAAAAATACACTCAAAGCATAAAGACATTGCATAACTTTTTACTGCAATACGAGAACACTATACCAGAGTTTCCTAATGCTCTAAGAAAAATTAGAGATAAGGTCGAAGAAGACATCAATTTCAAGAATAAACAAATAACATTGAAGTAACATTTTACAAAGATTTTCTAATTGAGTCATGTACATATATAATTTTGATGTATAAAGACTTATTAATTTATGAATCAATGAGGACTTATATGTTTTTTCTAATGTATTAATTTTATATATTTAATGAATTATTAATTTACCACTTGGTCTCAATCAAAATTGGTTAAAAATATTATTTAATCAAGGTTATTAATTTATCAAATGTTAATTTATAAAGATTTTTCTATACATCATAATAGATCATAAGGCATAATGATATATTATGTAACATTTTTCATTACACATTAACTTTATATTAACGCACAGATGCATAAAATTATTAGTGATATCTTTTAGTAATGATAAACCAACCCAACATTATTAGTCATTAGAATTTATTTTATCCAAAATAAAAATTCAGGAATTTAATTGAAAATAACATAAAATTACAGTTTATTTGAATTTTTTTAAATAATTTAGAGAATTTTTTTAATATTATATCAATTTTATTTCTGGTTGGTAAGTGTTGAAAGTTATTAGCTTAAAATTTTTTTAACATTATTTACTAACAATTTATTCCAATGCTTTGTTATTTATTATTATTTTTTTTTTTCAAAAATAAACAAAGTTTATGAGTAAATATTTATGCTATATTTGTCCCCACTTAACGAAAATTCTAGATCCACTTATAAACACTTGTTAAAGTGATACTTATAAAAAAAATTAAGTACTATATTAAACTTCTTAATAATACATTAAATAAAAACATTTTTTAAAAAAAATTAACAATTTAACTAATCTTAATAAATGTCTATAAACTCCCATTTGTTATGATGATTGGGTTGCAGAACATAAATGATCTTTGTCTATTTATATAATCCTTCGGTCTATTATGAAAATAGAAATATCCTAATTCGTTTCTTGAAAAAACAAAACATTGTAAAAATTTGTGTGATATTATTTAATAATACTATATTAATTATAGAATGCCTAGCATAATAATATTTTTTTAAAATTGTAAAATATTTAATGATATCATTTAATTATATTATATTAATATAGACACCTAGCAGAATATATTAACTTAAGAATATCAATAGGTAAAGTATCATTAATTTTTAAGTATCTAACTCGAATCTTATTATTTGATAAGATATTTAAATTTTATAAATTCTCGATTAAATTTTTAAATAACTATCTGAATCCGTATCCAAATATGCTAAACATTATTTGTTAAATACTTATATCCATTAAATAATTAATTTAAAATCAATTTTTTTGTATATTTTTAATGAAAATTAAATTCAGTTCATAAAAAAGTAAATTAAATTTTAAAATCATAGATCAATTAATGAAGTTTAGCAAGTATTACATTCAATTATAAAAAATTAAAATTTAATATTAAAGGTTATTAATTATAATCAGATTTAGGTAATAGGTTGTAGTACCCTATATTTTGATACGGTGGCTAATAAAGTTTACGGATGCCAATTAAGGTTGATTACTGAGTTAAAAGGGTAATTCAAAAGTGAACCTGTGAAATCTCGACCTCTATAAACACGTAACTAGAAGTAGACGCGATAATACGAACTAGGGGTAACTTCATAATTTCTCATGGTAGGCTCCTACGAGTGAGTTTTTTATGCTATTAAGGTCTAAATAAGCCTAAGGAATGAATAAATGATGTTTATGATGGTAAATAAATGAGAAAATTAAAAATAATGATAATTTTCATGGTAGGGGCAAAATGGTCATTTTACATCTCGGGTCTAAATTTTTACGTGTTCATGAACTCGAGTATTTCTAGACTATTATGGATTTTGTATCATTGTTTAAAAAGTTAAAAGATTGCACAAAGAATAGGAAGAAGACAAAATGACCTTGTTACTGGTATTTTGGTAATTACGTGAGAAAATGGATAAATATAAGGCATAAATATCCAAGTTTCTAGCAACTTTTTCAAATTTTCAACAGATTCTTCAAGCTTCCAGCAACTTTTTCTTTTTCCTCACCCATCCAATGCCATTTTTCATTCCACCTCCATGAAAATCAAATTTTTCATGTGATTTTTCCTTGTTTTCTTTTTATTTCTTTTCTTTTCCTAATCCTTCATTCTCCTAACTTCTTAGGCACTGAATTTGCAGCTTCTAACCCCAATTTTCAGCACATCTAAACCCTAGGAGAGATAGAGAAAAATCTCTCCTTGTTTCTTATATTTTCTATTTCCACTTTACTTTCAACAACACTAGGATTTTTGGCTTCAAATCTTCATTTTCAAGGTTAAAAGGTATATATTTCCAACTTTTGGAATTTTTGAATTTATGGTTATATTTTCAGATTTATTCTTTAATTTCTTCAAATTATTTTTCTTGAAAAAATTAAGTTTTTGGTTGATCTTCATGCCTCTAAGCTCATCTAAGTAACGAAAATTAAATTGGAGTAGTTGGCCAAATGGGTTTGTGAATTAGACTAGAAACTTAGGTTAAATGTTAGGTTAGAGAGTAGATTGCCTATTGTAAATTCATTAGAATTATTAGATTTAATTTACAACTTAATTGAGGTTGTTATGATTTATTGATAAATATAGGTTTTAATGGTATTTCGGGACTACTTGGATTAGGACCTTGTTGGTGCTAGTTTTGTCAGGTGAGTGAACTGCATTTCAAAATTATTTTGGAAATGTGACTGTTTTGTACAAAATATTTGAATGATTTTATACAACTTTATCTTAAAACAAGTGCTTTGGGAACAAACTTTTGCTAAATGGTTTTATGTTGTGATATGTGGTTGTTATTAATTCATGCACCATTTCATTATGATGAGATATATATATATGTTGTGCATGATAGTTGATATTATGTATGATGACTATAATCGTATGTGTGCACGATGTAGGGGGATGCACATGTCGGTGATGATGGCGGTGTGGGAGATGGATGAGATAGTGCCCGTGTGCACGATGTGGGGGGATGTACACGATGGCACTGATTGTGCACGATGTGGGGGGATGCACATGATGACGCCGACTATGTGCACCATGTGGGGGGATGTACATGAACCGGGTGTGATTATGTTGATATTGGTGTTATCTATGTATTTATATATATACATTTATGTTTATGAAATCAAAGTTCATGAGTATGGTATATGGTTTTGCATATGTGAATCTTGCATGTTGAATTTTGAAAGTTGCTAAGTATTGTCAAATTGGTGTTCATTGCAACAAGGAATTTGATTGTAGCGAAATGGATTCTCGCTGCTATCATAAACTCTCGGTGGTGGTGCAGTGTTGTCACTTTGACAGTGATTTTGACCACCTTTCGATCAGAATTGGGCAAAGTGGTAGACACTAAAGTCGTAGCCTTGCCTTTTAGCTTTCTAATGACCCAACAAGCATGTCAATTGGACCCATGTAGTGAAAGATATGCTTGAAAAACTGAACTGCATGCAAACCGAGAATGCCTTTTGCTGCAGCGAGAAACATGCTGTCACGTTGCTACCTTGCTCAGGTTCTGATACAATTTTCTTCACTCCTTTATCTTATGATTGAGCATGGGTCTTTGCAATACTAAGAGTCCACTTATCAATGTCCAAAACAAGGGGGTTTAAGAAAGAAATTAAACTAAATTGCATTGTTTTCAAAACAAGTGTATCATGATTTCCAAATTCTTCCTATTGATTGCTTGTTCCCTTTTTTATGTTCGTTCACTGAGCTTTATACTCACGTTTTTAAAATTCATGTTTTCAGATTTGGAGGCAGTTGGAACCTAGTTTGAGTCTCACACATATGCTCGTCTTCTTGGTACGTATTATGGCATCTTAGTAGCTTCACCTTCACTATAGTCACTCCGCTGGAAGTCTAAAGTCCTTTTCGTTAAACATATGTACCTTGATGTAAATTGTTAAGATATATATATCTTAAGTAATAAATGTTTATGTTGATTACTGTTGCCACTACAAGATGGCACGAATGACATTATTTTGAATCATAAATGTGAACATATGGTTTCGATGGAAAAGTATTGAAATACTTGTTGATAAGAATTATGAAATACGGTTGTAAGAACGAAAGATGAAATCGATGAATGGAGTCACATAAATAGGCTTGCTTGAGCTTAGTGGGCTATGCCCATTGGGCCCATGCACCGGTCATAGCCCAAAAATTTAGGCTGTGACATAGGTACCTTAAGACTACTACTTGAATCCTACATGAATGTATTTTTACTAAAGTTATCAACAAGCAAGGTTTTTGGTAATTTTGAGATACCTTAATTTGAACTTGATTAATAAGTAGGATACACAAACTTGCAGTTACTTAAATATTTTTGAAATTTCCTACTCCAAACTTGAACCCTAATACCCTACCCACCATCCTTTTAACTACTTGGACCCATTAAAATATCTTATTGTATAAAGCAAATTATTAACGTACCCAATTACCCAAACCAGTATAAAATAATTATTATATTTCATAATTTACATCCATACAATTCACTATTAACTACATTTATGAAAACAAACAAACATTAAAATTAAAATTTAAACAATTAATTATTTGACAAATATCTCAAACTAACAACTTAAATAATCAAAAACAAATAAATAAGCATCCATAATAAACATGAATAATCGAGTTCGGGTATCCAAGGGGGATACATGTACCCTATCTAAACCCGAAATGGATAATAAACTTACAACATGAACCCATCTCAAACTCAAATATATGATACCTGTCCTTATCTATTGGGTTAGATACAGTGTTAAAGGGTTGCAATCCCAAAATTTTTTACTATTCAAATTTTAACCAAACTCAATTATAAAGTATTTTAATCTTACTAACCTATTACAAGATACCCGATTATAAGGTTTGCATTAACAGCCGTAAATTGTTCACCATCTAAACTTCAAGAAAAAGATTAAAGAAAAGTTCAACTTTGATATAGTTTATAGTTTACACCAAAGAAAAATAAAACTTTACTACTTAAAAAAGAGAAAAAAACCAATTAGATGATTGAGGTAAGAAGAAACTCTATGGCATTTAGTATACTACCTATTTTTTTTTTTTTACAGATAATACAAAAAGCATTAATTATCCTAATTAATTTATGAAACCCTTAATAAATACTACAACCCGAAAAGTCAAAAGTAAAAAGAAAAATCAGCATATTCACAAATTTATTGGTGACTTCACCTTGGCACTCAAACACAAACCAACACATATACTATCGTTTTACACAAACCACTTAAAACCGACGCCGTTTTTGGTTCACTTTCCATTCCAACCTCGTGGCCTTTCTCATAAATACCCCTTATTTATCCATCAAAAGTCGGTTCACTTTCCATGAGTTACCCGTAAATGGAGTTGAAAGTCAGGGGTATGTTTGTCACATGGATGCTATATAAACAAGAGGCTACCCAAGAAGAGTCAAGTAGAATCGAAAGGGTGAGCGGAGCAGAGGAGTTTCCGTTATCCATTTTCTGGTTTCCTTTCTCTCTCTCAAAAAAACGAAGAAAACTCAATCAAAACTCGAAAAAAAAAACCACCAAATTAGGGTTTTCTTAATCTCCCAATTGTTTCGAAAGAAATCTCTCTTTTCTTATTGGGAGCTATGGATTCTGATTCGATCAACAACGCTTCTTCCACTTCAGTTCATAACGGCAAAGATTTCTCCAGAAAGAAGAGAGTACGAATTTTTTCCATTTTTCTTATCCTTTTTGATTTTTGAATTTTTAGTTCATATTTTCCTTTGTTTTATTGATGTTTTTGTTTAATTTTTTTGCGGGAATTTCAGAGGTCTGCGAAATTGAAGCAGTGCAAACTGGATGCTCGCCGCGAGCAATGGCTTTCGCAAAGTATATTAATAAATGATTTGTCTTCCTTAGTTTTGAATTAGGGTTTTTTTGTTTGTTGTTATTTTTTTAATTTTTATTTCGGTTAGGTGCGGTAAAGAACAAGGTTTGTTGCAAGGCGGGAACGAACGGAGGCGATTCGAAGCGAACGCCGCGAGGTGAAAGGGACAGTTCGTTGGAGAATTTAGAGATGAGGAGAAGAGGTGAAGCAAACGGAGGAGGAGAAAATGGATCGGTCCAACACGAGAGCGATTCGGAGTCTTTGCCTTCAAATAGCCCCACGAGCAGCCTCCTGTTGGGAGGAATGGGGTCCGGAACAAGTTTCACCAATAGCAGCAGCGGTAGCACGAGCAGTGGCGGGTGCTGTTCCGGCAGCATCACGGAAGAAGAAGGGGATGATGGATGTTTGGATGATTGGGAGGCCGTTGCTGATGCATTGGCTGCTGATGATGACAAGCAAGAAATGGAGCGGAACGAGAATAATAGGGAAAACCTTTGTTCTGGATCGACTCCTGAGCATGAACCAAATCCCCAGCTAGGTTTCAATGGGGCGCGATCAGATTTGAGGAACTCAAAGCCTGAGTGTCAGAGAACGGTGCAGATGGCTACAGGGACTAGCAGGGCATGGAGGGTTGATGATGCTTTTCGTCCACTGACTCTTCCTAATTTGTCTAAGCAGCGAAGTTTTCCAGCTACGGACAGGCATTTTGGTCAGGGAGGGGTGTCATGGGTGCGTAGCAGTGCCTTTTCGCCACCATCATCATGTCCCATATGCTGTGAGGATTTGGATTTCACGGACTCAAGTTTTTTGCCCTGTTTATGTGGGTTCCGGCTCTGTCTTTTCTGCCACAAGAGGATTCTTGAGGATGATGGGCGTTGTCCTGGTTGCAGGAAGGCATATGAGCATGATCCTATGGAGGCTGAAGCTAGTATTCAAGGAGGCAGCATGACATTTAGGTTGGCTCGATCTTGTAGCATGATTGCAAGGTCTTAGGAGCTGTCTCTATTTTCGTGAATTATGTATGTTGAGTCACTCTTTTCTTTTTTACGCTTTCATTGCGTTTTGTTAGTCTTAGACTCTTGAGTTTAATAGATTTAGATGTGAGCATAGTATTATCTCTTTTGGCACCCAGGAATTTGAGCTATGTTTCTTTGAGTTGGTTCTTATCTGTGTGGTGCATGACCTGATGTAGAGGACTCATCTTGGTATGTGAATAGATAAGGTGGTATAGAAATTCAATACATGAAGAATATTGCAAATAAGTTACTTGCGTCTCTGTTTTTTTTTCATATTAAAATTATGTATTGATTTGCTTATGGTTTTTGGAATAAGTAGTCATGAGCAATTGATTTTCATGGTAGTTGCATTACTCTTCTACTTGTGCTAATGAATAGTTTGGCCATTTCCTTCAATTACAATGCATTCCTTGAGTTTTAATTGCCATTATATATAATGGCTATGATTTCTTTCTAAGCCTGGGGTATATGCTGTTTATATGTGATGCTAAGGCTTATCTGGATGGTAAATGCACTAGGTCTGATTTATTGAGAGTATTTTTCATATTTGGAATGTTTTTATTTGTCGAACCTGTGTCCTTTTTTGTGATCAGTGTCTTCTTTTTGTCATAATATGGGGATGACTTTTGTTCGTTTTTTGAAGTGATACGTGAATATGGATAATGGATGAAGGATAACATTCGTGGTTAATTGTTAATCCTATATTTGTAGTATATTTTTTGGTTGCATTTGGCTGACAATTTTCAAATAATTTGAATGCCTGTCTAAGCTGTAACACCATTTATGGAAGTTTTAAGCCTCATTTCTTGAGTATTTCGCAGAGGCTTGTGTGAAGGATTTTATTTTGGTCTGAGATTTAAGCATATTTAACTCTTATTTGATAATAATCAAAGGTTAAAATGAGAATGTAAATGATGGTTTAATGTTAACCATTGGCGGCTTGTTATGAGTATCTTTGGAAGATTCTAATTTATTAGTCTGTAGCACCTGTATAGAGGGCAAATACAGATGAAGACAATCTTTTCCAATTTTACATATAGTATCTCTAAGTAACTGAATGGCTAATTTAAACCAATGGGCTATGGACTAAATTTGAGATATCTGCAACAATTCTCCTTCCTATGATTCTTTTGTCCTTTTTGGGATATGTCCCTTTCTCCTGCCCCTTCTAAAATGTAACTGTCATCCGCCTTATGTTCGTCTTTGTTGAACATGATTTTTCAGACATTGATTTGTCTATGCTGTCATGTTTGCTAATGCTTGTGCATAGACATGTGAACGTTTTCTAATGTTATTTGTGTAATAATTCCCTTTGCCTTTTGCGTCATACACTACTAAGCTTTTGTAACAATGGTATGTTTTTGCACCTTTTCTGTGTCATTGGCTGTACTTCTGAGTGATTCATTGTATAATTAGGGCTTGAGTGTCAAATACTCTTGTCATAGTATTGATTTCTGGAGTTGATTTATTGATGATGATGATATGTTCATGTTTGTAAAGTCTTTGGCTTGTGGAGAGGAAGTAGACTCCTGAAGTTGAAAGTGAGTACTCTTATTTATTCATTGCATTGTTTTTTACCTTTTATATTAGTGGTTGTTATATAACAATAGGGTATTGTTAGATAAAAGTTAAGGACTGTCTAATTGCACTTATCGGAGTTAAATTTGTGCCTTTCTGAAAGTTTAGTGTTTCCAACAGCTTCTTCCTTTGCAAAGCCATCTTCCAGGTAAAAATCACCCCATCTTTGTAAGAATCTAACTACCAATTCTATTTCCTTTAAACCTGGTGTAAATCTGTAGAAACTGAACTTAGTGAAAATGTAATAAATAACAAGTGGTGATGGCATTCTATTTTAAACTATATTCTTTACAAAGAAAAAAAAAAGTTATATTTTAGATGATAATAAAATATGCCAGAAAGGAACTTGATTAATATAAGGAGGTAATATGGTCTGTGCATTTTTAAATATTTTTTGCAGAAAATTGTTAAGCAGTCACTTGTGTTTAAATGCACTAAAAATTCGGGAAAGATCCTGAAATTTCTAATTTCAACCCCTTATGTGAACATCAAACAGTACCCTAGTGTTGGGGCTTGCTCCAAAGGTCAATGGAAAGAGTATAAAAGTCGGAGAGATGAGAAAATAGAGAGCAGGTGACAGCTGATCATTGTATCTCCTGGCAGGTGCAATGGTCTATTGGTGTTCCTCGTGCTTTGCTTTGCCCTTTCTGTTAATGTAATTCTATTCCCCTGCAAATATAGATTGGAGACAGACTCTTTTTTTGTTTTATGAAGTTTGAAATTTATTTTTAGGTTATCAGTGTCGATGATCTTGGCAGATGTTACCAGGAGCAGCAGTAGGCGGGAAGAGTATTGCTTGTGTCTTTCAAAGGTGCTGCTCGTCCGTAATTATGCTCATTTACTGTGTAAGTTATTTTTTTAACAGCATTTACTATGTAAGTCAACTGACGAATAAGAATGGTCCACTGGATGGGATCATCTAGGACTTCACCGCTCATAGTTCAACAAGGACAAATGTTTACCCTTCATCCCACGGAGATGGTATGAAGGGGGCGTCACAGGTATTATGAAGTGAGCTCTAGTTGACGTGGAGAAAGGAATAAAAATGCAGAGAAGATTAAACAGTAACATCCTGGTAATGCCGACGTATTATGCAGTCAATTGCTGATATTTAGTAGGAAATTATATGTTTGAGATAAGGTTGTGGAAACTTAGGTATGAAAAATGGGGATGAGCAGCTATGGTACAAGTGATGGCTCCAGCCATTTCAAAAGAACAAGATGATTTACGATGAATGAAGTTTTATATTATTCAACATGCGTGGATGTTACTGAATTGATATTTAACATGCCTTTCTGTGTGGCTTATGCTTAGACGAAAAATCCTAAAAGTTTCATTGCTTTATTTGATGGGGGTGGGGTGTTTGTGAACTTTGTGTGAATGACGGTAGTATTGATATGTGTTTGGTAGGAAGGGAAGGAAATTTGTTTTTTTGCTTCCATTGAAACGAAAGAAAGGAGTTTTTGGTGTGAAATTATAGATACGCTGATTACGTAATTTAAATTGAAAAGGAGTTTGAGAGAATTGGATTGGATCATTTCCTTTCCTTTAGGTATTTTCCTCTCATCAAACGAAGGAAATGGTGGAGGAACTAATGGAACCCTTTTCGACCTCTGTTCTTCTTTCTTTCCTTGACGTGAAAGCCAGAATTAAAAGTGATTATAATTAAAATTGAACCAAATTAACTTGATGGTTTTAAGTTTGTGATGATTTTTATTTGGACGAATTATAATCTTAGGCAAGTCAAAACCGATTAGATTCGATAAATCCGGGTTTTTCCATAGTAACATCAAAATGAAACCCAGTTGTTCTTAGTACGCTTGAAACAAAAATCAAAACTGAATACATGAGAATGAATTGAAACTGAAATACATCATTCTCTCTGAGAGTCACAGCTTAGCTGTTGATTTGCCCCTGGAGACAAGAGACTGATTTATGCTGTTGAGGGAGTGATTTCCACAATTTGGTAAAGCTGGAGCCTTCCAAAAACACGTCTCTGCTTATGTGTTCACCGTCAATCCATTCCTTCAATTTTCTTTCAAGGTTCAAAATTGTTTCCCTGATCTCTTCAAATGCTCCCGGGCGGGTTCTTCTATGGAGCTGCAGCTCCTCTACCTCTGCCCAGAAACTGGATTCTGCACTCGATCCAACAGGCATTCTCAAGGCATGCTCACGCCATCTTTGGGTGTATTTGTAGCGTCTTGGCCTGCCCTTATCCATGTAAGGCCCCGTGTCTTCGTTCTTTGCATGTCGATAGTAGTTGGCAACATCCAAAGGCTCCACAATACGACGGTACCTGGTTGAGAGCTCTACCCACTCTTTCCGGCTTTCAAATCCTTCAGGGAGTTCATACCTGTTCAGCATTTCAACTATCTCATCCCATATTCCTGTTAGTTCCAGCCTTTTTACATTTGCTTTGAAATCGTCTTCGTCTTTTGAACTCCTGAAGGCATCATAATACCCCACCTGGCAAACTGCACATTTGCTCTTGTAGTCTTCTAGCATTGCAAGTCCTGCTTCAATGTCTGCCTTCTTCCTATCCATTCTTTGCTGGTTACTTAGTTTTTGCTTCTCCTGCTCTCCTGCAGCCCGAAGGCACAACCTGGCTCTAGTGCTCTGCAATTCCAAGACACTGGATATCAGATAATGTTACAAATTGTTGACAAGGCGAACAAGTGGAACTTACCAGGCCAAGTTCATTTAAGGCCATGCTTGTTGCTATATTCTCAGCAGCTGCGCCATTCGAGGAGAGGGGAAGCCCGTCCAAATGATCTAAGTGAACAACATTTTGCATTTTTAATCTTTCTCGAAGCTCACTTTGATAATCGAAGTGGCTGTTGAGGCTTCTCTCTGCAACCTCCTCAAGTTCATTCTCGCTGCACAACTGAGTAGAGTAGAACAGTAGTTGCAGAACAGCATCCGCGTTTCTTACAACAACCAGCTTCCCATTTCCAGTGCAGAAGACAAAAGTTCCGCAGGGTCTGTAAGGGCTTAGCTCAATAAAGCTTGCTACTGTTTCCAATATAGGATTTGCGTTTCCCATTAGTTGACAGGCAGCATGGCTCGTAAGAGCTGATGCATTTCTCATCACAGTTTGGTAGAACTGGGATGCTACTCTAGTAGATCCCTGACT
Source organism: Theobroma cacao (assembly GCF_053813885.1). Taxonomy (NCBI): domain Eukaryota; kingdom Viridiplantae; phylum Streptophyta; class Magnoliopsida; order Malvales; family Malvaceae; genus Theobroma; species Theobroma cacao. The sequence continues at coordinate 217,368 of NC_142641.1, forward strand.
TGGAAACAATGGCTTTGGGTTTAACAGATAAAGAATCTGCTCTAGCTCTCGTTCCATGGAAGACAAAGGGGCAAGCAAAATCCGAGGGACAATATCATATCTCATCACAAAATGTATGAAGCAGTGTGACCAATTTTCTCGTCTAAGAGCATGGTTAAAGATGAAATCGGCCACAAGGGGGGATCCAAAAGTTACACACAGAGGTGACATCCGAGTTATCTCAGGTTTTATGTAATTCTCCAAGAACCAAACTGTTGCTAGAATAGCAACAGCACCAGCAGAAGAATGCCCAGTGAAAACTATCTGCTTCTTGTCTGCAATAGCTTTTTCTACCTGAGAAACATCCAAATTTGTATACATCTATCAAGCCATGGATATTCCTTTTTTCTCCTCATTTTTACAAAATTTTACACCATTATCATGTAAGATCAACTAGAAAAGTTAGTAAATTGAGTCTATCCTACAATCTCAGAAAAATTAATACCAAACTGGAAAAACAAAGTAATCAAGTTGCATTGAAGCAGAGAAGTGAAGCCAGAAATACTATATAAATTCAAAGTGAAAAATGTCTACAGAAATATCAAGTCAATGGCAATTGGTACCTCACTTTGAAGCGAAGGATTGGCCAAGATCATCTCTAATCTTTTCCAAAACCCTTCATTAACAGTTGCAAGTTCATCACGGCCAATACTTCGAAGAGATGTAGCAACTTTATCTTTGCCTTTGGGAGACAGCAACTTGGACGGATCAACCTTGGTTTCCCCAAAAGGTAGTCGAGTAAACCAATCGGCCACAGACCAAGATCCAGGGAAGGTGAAGAAAACATCCGATGAGCTGGGAGAGTTTTCTACACGGCATGGTGCTTCAGGGTAATTGTGCGCTTCCATGGCAATTGAACATGCTTTCTGTATCACTTCTTCTCCAAGCGGAAGACTATCCATTTCTTGTAGAATTTGCAAAGTTACAAGTTTTGGAAGCTCTGCTTTCTGTTCCTTGGCTTGTAAAGGTTAAGCTGAAAGGAGATTAAGAGTGAGAAAGTGCAGGGAAATAGGCTTTTGATTCCACTGAAAGGCAAGGACCCTTTCTGTGGATTACGTATTCTTGGGGGCTAACGGGCAAAGGGTATTCGTTGTATGTGAAGTCGTTGACAAGCATTTTCTGGGAAGCAAAGCAAAAATGATTGGTAAGTCACACGTGGAGAATAAAGCAGAGCTAATCCTCAGATTCCGTTCACTTTATGATAAATAAATAAATTGCATTATAGTGAATATGTAGTTCTTTAGAGAGTTAGTCTGAGTCGCCGACTACGATTTTAACAAGTGTTTCTTGATTGCTGGCTTTTTGACAGTGCGGAAAGCATCTTGTTTTTCAGGTAAATACTTAAGCCTTATATTGGTTTTCATACTTTATATTATACCAATCATATTTGGTACAAAACTATCATGGATCTACAGAAATGACAAAAGGTTTTAAATGTATCATGTATGCATAAAGGATCGATATCAGATGCACTCCACTGTCAAATGTTATCACCTGTTTAATTAATGAGTTAAAACTAAAATTTTTTACAGACTTAAATACTAAAACGTTGAACTAGTGAGTTAAAACTTAAATATAAAATCCCCAAGTTGAACTAGTGAGTAACAAATTTCTAAAACAAACTAGTGAATAATACGAGTTCAACTTGATAATGTCCACATTACTGGGTCAATCAGTCCCAAATTCAAAAGTTAGGTACATAGCAATATCGCTTATATTTAAAATGTATACGTAAAGTTAAATTACACAATTTAATCTTTAAATCAATTTTGTATTCTTCCGAAACAAGTACGGAAGCCTACTGTTGATACAATAGTAATAAGCTGCTCACAGCAGCACAACAGTTTGATAACATCAGTAATTACAACTAGAAATAGCAGTCACTAAACAAGCATATCTCCCTGTTTTATTATTACTATTTTTTTAATATAAGCATCCTGTTGATACCATCCCTGGCAATCTGCTGCAAGCCTTGAAGCTTCAATCTAACAACCTTTGAGCCTCTACTGCACCCAACTGCCTTCCCTGGACCAATCTCCAATTTGCCTACGAATACCACATAGTTGAAGAATTGGCTCCCAAATCTGCTTAGAGCTTAGTGATGGCACAAGAGCTGAATAACTGATCCCTGGTCTGGTCATCACAGTTTGTGTTAACAGAGTAAATCACTCGATGAGCTGATTCTTTGCATAGTAGGAAGCCTGTCAAGAATAACCATCCAAGCAATGATAATGATGGCCTGCGTATGAATATGTTACTTACACTATATAACCTTATGCCAATTAACCTTCTCCAGCTTATGCCTGATTGCGTCCTAAGTTCTAGCCGCGTGACACTCTTGGGCAAAATTGTTTTCTTTATTTCTTTTCCTAAGTTAAACGGTGGGGCGGGGCGGGGTGTGGTGTTGCCTTGTTGCAGGGGCTTAGGCCCAAAATTAGACCCGAAACAAGAAGCAGAAGGCCCAGACCTGAACCTGATTGACTCGAATCACGCCACGTCTGCTCATGCCAGCAATCTCAGGAGCATTCTACTATTCTAGTCCCCTGCAGCAAGCTCTAGCAATACTAGGCAGCCAAATGAAAGGAAAAGGAAATACGTTGTAGATTTTTTGACAAGGAATTATACTAGTTCTGGCAGTCGGTCAAAGCAATTGAATGCAAAGAACACTTAAAAGTCATCATGAATTTAACCACCATAATTTAACCTCAGCTGCTTGTCGAGACCTAACGGGCACATTGTAGGTACTTTGCCAAGGACGTGTTTTTATCATGTCTGACAATGGTGTCTGAAAAACATTAATGCAAAAATGGTGCCTGTATTCATTGATTATATCATCAATGAGTTCAATGTCCTTAACTCTTAATGGGCGTTGAGGTAAAAAAATGGTGGTTCATGAGTAGTTGACGATATGGCCCAGTGTTTGCAAGACTAGAGGCTACTACGTCTTCCTAACCAGTCATATTCAGATCAAAAAGCTTAAAATTTGGAATACAGAAATTGGTTTTAAAAATAATTAAGTTGATGAGTCTTTCATAATCTTTTATTCCAGTCTGAACCTGTTTCTGACCCTATCTCAGTTTGCTCGTCGGTAGATCCAAGCTCTTTGACATGAAAGGCAAATTAAATAGTTGATAAACTTTTTATGCCATCTCATGGTCCTTATGGCTGCATAGGAACGAAATGGATTTTAGGGGATCAATTGGGGATGCTGACCAAGTCTTTGATATGTGCAAAATAAGGGTTGCTTCTTGGACTAAAGCAAAGTGGCCTCAAGATTTTCGTTCTATTTTGGACACATTCCGAAGTCCAATTGCAGGGGCTGTCACGAAAAAGGAAATGGAAAAGCCAAGTGTTGTGGATAGCTGGACTAAACCAAGCCAAGGTGAGATGAAATTCAAAGCTGATGGAGCTGCTCGTGGATGTTCTGGGGAGGCTGGCATTGGGGGTGCTCTAAGAGACGAGAAGGGGCAGATTAAAATTTTATTTTTGAAGTGCATTGGAGAGGGTGATTCCAACTTAGCTGAAGTTATGGCAATTAGGGAGGCCTTTCTTATTTTTTTCTGCTTCGAAATGGGCGCAGTCTCATACTTTGATCATTGGAAGCGACTTGGTTAATGCGTTAATTGGATTAATGAACCTGTTGGATCACCTTGGTGAATGAGGAAATGGATCCTTCAAATTGAGCGGCTGAAGAAGGAAATCAGGATGTGGAGGGTCATTCATATCTTTAGGGAAAAAAATAACCTTGCTGACAGGTTAGCAAAACAAGGGGTTAGTCGTCATGACAATGAGTTTAAAGTCTTATGAGTAGAATGGATGGGAGTTTGGAACAGGATGCTGGCTCTTCACAGCAGGTTTGGTTTGTTATGGTGTGGATGGGATGCACTGGAATTGGCAGTTTGATTTGGTTGGTTTTTGAGTTGAAGTTTTAAGCTTCATGGCTGCTTTTTTTGGAGATGATTTGTGCTGTGTTGATAGTGTTTTGATGTTGGTTTCTGGTGAAACAGGATCTTTATTTTGTTGTTTGATTTGATGTATAGGAGCTGTCATGATTTGTTTGAGGGCAATGGTCTTTTCTTTGTATAGGAAAAGGTTGGGACTGTCTTGCTCTGTGTTCTATTTGTAAAGCCTGGATTTTAAGTTGCTATAGGTTTTGACGGCCATTTACAACCAGGGACTGATCTTGCTCTCTGCACAGGAATTGTTCACTCCTGGTTGATGAATGAAATGCTCAATTTTCCAAAAAAAAAAAGTTGATAAACTTCCAAGTCTACTTTGCTCATGACAAAAGATTATCTTACAACGTTACACAAATCAACTTCTGAAACTAAATTTAGGAATCTGTTAAATTTCATAGATTCCTTTTCTTCCATGAGAACCAACCCTCCAATTCATTTCTTCATTAATAAAATTCAGAGAGCTGTAGCAAACTCTTTTTAGAAATCATCATCTGATTCACTGGAAGAAGAGGTCCTAGACATGTCTGACATGAATTGTGAACGGAAATTTATTAATTTAAGGGGAGTTCTCCTAGGTGGTGATGGTGGTGGTGATGATCCTGCGCTGTGTATCACATTCGTACGCTGCAGCTTTCTTGTAATGTCTGCACGAACTCCATCAACCATATCAAGAAAATCTTTAACAATAACAAAGAGTTGAAGTGGATTTGCTCCTCTCTCTTTGGATGCTCCTGCCTGGTAATATTCTGTTGTCCTCTTCACGATTTCCATAACCCTTATTTGCTCCTCTCTCACTACCTCCAGCTCCTCCTCACAATCCTCTAAGAACCCTTTCATTTCCATTACAAAACCAGTTTGCTCTTTGTTACTACAGCATGTTACGAGTTGCCTACTTTCTGCAACACGGCCTGTCAGGTTTGAGCATATATTGATGAAACTTTCGTATTCTATGGTAGCTGCTGTCTTTACATGGGAGAATTCAGAACCTAAGGCTCCTAATGCGGGTAAACCTAGCATCATATATTCTCTATCTTTCTCTTCTGGCATCAGGTTATCTGGATTTACATCGCCATTGTTTCTCTGACTATTGGATCTTCCAAGGCTGTGGTTCCTGTTGATCACATGTCTTCTACCCTCTGCCCGAGCAACTTGTTCCACAACAAAGTGAAGAAGAGTTGTCTTTCCATCAGTGCTTTTAACATCTGAAAGTTTTTGAAGAGCACTAAGGTTGAAACCTAGTGCATTGCCTCTCGCAGTTCCAGCGTTCATCCTGTTACCGGCCTTCAGGATAGCCTCCAGGAGTTTTAAGAGTAGTCCTCGGCGTCTTAGCTCCTTGCACGCCAACTCGAGTGTTTGCAGGTATTCCTTGAGGTTCAGAATTTCTGAATCATAATTTGATCTAAAAAGCATTGCATTGATACGTATAAATGCTGAAGGAACAGCTTTCAGGACATGATAAAGGAACGATTCAGCATCTGCAAGTCTCACAAGGTTGCCATTGAATTGAAGGATTTTAGCTTCTTCTTCTCGGGTTGGAGCAATCTTGGTTAGTTTCTCGAGGGTCTCAGAGCTGAGTCCCTGGCCTTCGCGAAGGGCATCAATAACTTCCTTCCGAGATATCGCAAGAGATTTTAACACTATTGCAGTGTTCTGTGACTTCCGGGGCTCAAGGATGAAAACCTGAGCTGCAGGGGTGTTGCTGGAACTACCTGAAGTATTAGATGATATGTTATTGTTGTCTGGTGATTTCCGGTTGGAGGTAGTGTATCCGAATAGAGTTTCGATTAGCTCATCGTCAAATCTGAATACAGTATGACAATCGGTAAGAAGACATGGATATGGAAATGGGTTGGAATGATGAAAGAAATTATTCTAAAAAAAGAAACAATAACTGTGCATATGTTTTAAGACTATATAATTACCTCAGAGATCCATCTTTGATCTGATCCCAAACCATGGAATGATCAGAATTAGCTATAACCTTATCCCAGTGCAGAGGCCTCAGCTTCAGCTGGCCAAAGCCAGCCCCTTTCCAGTTCTCTGGCGATGTACTTGCTCCATTCCTGTTGCTTGCTGTGCCTCTTGGCGCTGTTGGGGGTTTTAGTATTGAAGCAGAAACCCCTGCTTTCGGTGGTGGAGGTGGCGCCGCAGGATTTTTTTTGGCCAGTTTTGGTGGTGCTGGTGGCGTTAGCAAAGGATGAGGGGGAGGTGGTGGTGGAGGAGGAGGAGCTTTCTTTATGGAAGGTGGTGGAGGAGGAGGGGCTGTTGTTTGCTTCGTTGAAATCATCGCAGCAGGAGGAGCTGGATGTAAATCACGTGTAGGTGGTAGTGTTGTTGAAACTGGAGGCAGCAGAGTTGGAGTCTGGAGAATAGGCTTTTCTTCATTTGGATCATTAATCACATCAGATGGCACACCGAGGAACAGAAAATCCTCTTGAGGTTTTGATTTATTTGATCTCTCTGGTGTAGTAACTATCCTCTTTTCTTCTTCATCTTCTTCATAGCTAGGATTAAACATGACCTTTGGAAAGTTGCTCTTAAGTTTTCGATCAAGTTTTGTCATACAAAGAACATCTGTTCCATTTTCATCAACGATCAAGCCTTTAACTTTTCCACCATACTTCTTGAACTCATCAGGAATCACCACGGCTTCTCGACGAAAGCTTGACTCGTACTTACCTTTCCGGCAGCATCTTGTAAACTTTTTGAGAAAGAAGAAGACAACCAAGGCAATAAATAGAGTAGTTGCAGCCGTGGCAACAATGATCTTCACAACTTTCCCTTTTGAAGATGATGACGATGATGGTAGAGCCGGTGGCATTGCCAGGCTTTGAACCATAGAGGTGGGAGGAGGTGAAGATTCAGATATAAACTGAACTTTGGTGAAGTGGGGAAAAAGTTGATGCCTGGAAGATAGAGCAACAACATAGGAGGAGGAAAACAAGAAGAAGAATATAGCACATGGCAAAAGCCATGGCTGAACCATCATAACCTAACCGAAAACTAGAGATGAAGCTGCTGAAGGTAGTAAAAAAGTGGCAGGAAACTTCCTCATCTGGTTTCTTCCTTTGGTGCTTTTAGGCAATGTGGTGCGAGTAACTGCAGTCCAGTGTACTGGTAGTCTTTTGCTGACAGTTTCAATGAAGGTAGTTGCTCACCGGTTGATTTGTTTTCACTCCCCGGTTGTCTCTTCTTCTAAATGACTACAATGCCCTCTTTCCAAAGTTGCCATTTGTAACTCTGAGGTCTAAACGAAAACAGTCAGCTACTACTCCTGGATGATGAGGGGGTTTGACTTTTGCCGCCATACCTCATTTTCCATAGTCTGCCACAATCATTGTCATCCTTCCTATGTAAAAAACTAATTCTCACACTTTACCCCTTGTCTGAATCTTTATTTACAATTACCATTGCATATGAAGTTATGCCAACTAAAAAATAGAAGAGGGAAAGTGAAAACTTGAGACCTGACAGGTGACAGAAACATCATCTTTCTGGTTCCTGCACATTTTATTCTACTGCTTCCTTTCCTTGTCAAATGCTATAATTTTCCTTGGGAGAGGGAGACCGTGCAATTACAGTTGTTAGGAGGATGCAAGAGATATGGTGTCAATTTCTTCTTTTTGTACAATCAATGGCCAACTTCTAGGCAAATACGGCAACTCCGGCACACTGCCTCGAGTGATCTTTACATATTTTATTTTCTATGTTCTGTGATTGTCAGCTTGTATATATATTAATTTATTTATTTTATGATTGTAACAAGGATTCACAATGCCCTCATACGTTAGAAACCAAGTTGTGTTTGACAATCAAAACCTTGGAATTGGAACCAAGGTGCCATTTGGCTCGACATGGTTGGGAGAAAATCCCATAGCAACCGAGTTGTAAATTTACAAAGCAAATAGTTAAGTCTGGGATCTTTGTGCGACCATTTCCTGGATAATGTTCAGGATTTTGTTCTCTCGTCTGCCACAGACTGCTGCTCAACCCAAGGATTAAATGGGAAAATTGATGTGAAAAGTTAGATGAGATGACATTAACATGGAAACAACATTGTAGCTGTTCCCAATGGTACATTTTTTTAAGGTAAAATGTTTTGAATGTACCAACCATTACCCCCTAGAGAGATCAGATTTCTGCATTCAGCTAGGCAAAGCTGGTACAGGGTCATTCTGTGAATATTACTTGAACAACGTATTTTTCCAAAACCAGTTTCAAATCCCTTGAATCATCACCAAATCCTTCATCAGTAAGGAAACTGGTAACCTTTTCTTGTACAAATAAATTTGATTTCAAGACTTGTAAAAACATTAACGTTAGTTCATAGTAGTAGTTTAACTTCACCAGACCATCCAAATCAAAAGTAAATGAGTGGGACCATCATCCAACTTATGGTTTTCATTACACAAGTTGAAGCCTTTATGGAGCATCATCTCATTAGATAGTGAAAATAATGGTGTTGTAGCCTTAAAAATACAGAAGGTGGAATGCGATTGATGCAGTTGAGGCCATTTCTACCTAACCATTCAACTACTGCAAGGATTCATTAAAATCTTGTTTGCAGATTTTTGGACACCCTTCCGAGATTGGTCGGCATTTTGCAGTGACGTGGCAGTTGAGTTGAGGCTTGCTCGGTATTCACCATCCAATTCTTTTAAACACCCAATGCACGGAGCATCATCACATTCACAAATCACCACTAACTTTGCATTGACAAATGCTGTCAAGGGATTTGCATCTGATCTAATACTGTGTATTTTTCATAATCATGGACCGGTGTGAAAACACATGAGCCTCTAATATTTGGGATTTCATTGATTCTGATGAAGTTTCTTTTCCTACTTAGACCGAAAGGAATATCTTTTGTATTTTCTTCTATCTCTCTACGTTTCTCTGTTTCTGGTCCTAATTAGTTCTTGTCAGCTTCAAATAGGGCAGTGTTAGTGCAATATACAAAAAAGTTATCTTCACCTAAAACCCCACACTGGGGAAACTACGAGGATATAGACAACAATTCACAAAAATTACCACAAAAAACCGAAAAAGAAAAGGGTTAGAGGGGAATCAGTCACTGTTGCAGAATTTAGACCTCTTGGAAGAATGCAGAAGTGATGTCGGTAGTTCTGTGGTTCCTAGGTCACAAGCAAATGGGGCTACAGTCGAAGTCGAAGGTGGGGGTGATAGTGGTGACGATGGAGATGATGGCGCTGATGCTGATGATGATGATGATGATAATGATGACGAAGACAACGGGGGATGACCATCATCCTCCAACTTTCTTTTGTTGACTCTACTCCCACCATTTTCCTCTGTTTCTCCTCTCATTATGAAATCTTTCAACCGTTTTACATCTGACAGTTTTACAGGCTTGACTAGGAACTCCTCTGCCCCTTCCTCCAAACACCTGTCCATGAAAAAAAGATGTTTTAGCCAAGGGTTTTGCTTCGTGCCAGCATTTATACAAAGGGTGTAATAAAAGAAAATGATATACTGCATAGAAAACATATGAGAAAAACATACAGACCAATATCAAGCATGAGCACATTCACATCAAATGCGATAGCAAAGAAGCAGATTAAAAGTTAAAACCATATCATTACATCTTGATGGCGTGTAACTCCTCAACAGGTTTTACTATTAGTCTCATGGGGATGATGTTGGAATTGCACTCAAGCAATCCCACCAAGTTTCATGGAATAAGATGGAAGCCTTGCTTGCAGTGATCAAAGTTGGCAATCCCTACTCCACACAGGAATCCATCTAATCTTTCATGTCAACATCACATCTAAGCTGGAAATGATTTTTAACCACTGCTCCACCCCTCACAATATTCTTCCTCTTCCATTAGTTAGGTCCTCCAGATATTTTGTTTTCTCATGGACATGTTCAACCATTTAAACGATTATGTATATCTACACTATATGTATAAAAACTTTAGATCCATGAAAATGAATATTTTTACTCATTATACTTTTAAATTGCCATTTTCAATATTTTTTATTATAAATATAGATATAATTTTAATTACATCAAATGACTTTCATTTAAAATTTTTTTATAAACATTAATAAGATTTATCCAATTTGTGAATAAACTTTTAATGGCATTGAATGACTTTTATTAAAAGAAAATATTATTTTTAAAATAAATAAATTAAAAAATAAAAAGAAAAACGAGTGCGGGCCTGACATCACATGCAGAGATCCACATAGAATAATAATCAGAACATTATTACGAGGCATGACCACTAGACAAGTGATCTATTCTTGGTATCAAGATTTTGGTTGGTCTCTTCCCCAAACAAATCCATACGAAGAACAGAATACAATCTTATCAATTTTGTCTGATTACAAAAAATCAGCGGATTTGCCTAAATCTAATCTTATAATGACTCATCTGTTTGACAAATCCTATCAATAATGGCTGCTAACTCAATAGGATTCATAAGATTCCTTATCTCAATTTTCGTCCAATGTTTTCAACCCACTAGGATTTGGATAAAAAATGCATGCACGTCAATTTTCCCAGATTTTCTTGTATAAGGATGTAACCAATTTAGAATATATCTCCAGATTTGGCCTTACCGTGAATTTGTCAGCAAGTAGAAAAACAGCAGAATCAATCAACATCATGCTCACAGAAATCATATCAAGACAAGATTCTTTCACTAATATTTACACTTAAATCCCAAACATAAACATCAGTCAAGACCAAATTCTGAATGATGCAAACAAAAAAAAAAGAGACAAAGGGATTAAATTAAGAGCATACCTATCAATACGAGTGAGGATGTTCTCAGAGGACATGATCACCACAGGAATTTCTCGGAAAGCCGATGATTGCTGTTCCAAATCAAATTAAACATAGTCAACAACTATATCCGAAACTTTCACCTCAATTTTGAAACCATTTTTAGGATTAGGATGATCGTCAAATTTCAGGAACTAGTTTAAAAAACCAAGGCTAACCTTGATCTTCTTGAGGAGCTCATATCCTGTCATTCCGGGCATGGAATAGTCAGTCATTATAAGATTCACCTTCAAATCCTGTAATCACAGCCATCAAACAGCAAATCAATCGTTAAAAAACCATCCTAAATTAAGAACAGAACAAAGCCAAAACAACCAACGTTGCATTTCATCTGGTTGCTGAGAAATGCGATTGTGATAAGAGGATAAGAATAAAAAGTTTTCCCTTTGAACAAAACTGACACTCAAAAAGTTGTTTTTTCCTTTTCTACCATTTGCTCAGCAACCAAACAGATAAAACCACTTACTTACATTGAACCCCAGAGACCCTTTTCCTCCATCCAAACCAAGATACTGTAAAGCTCTTGTCCCACTCTCCACAGCCGTCACTGCACCAAAATAAAGAAGCAAACCCAATCTTCAACGTCAGCTAAAAACCACAACTTTTCATCCAAAAACCATAAAAAAATGGATTGAACATATCAGTACCTTTACAAGAAGATATCTTAAGCAATTTTTCGATAACCTTACGATCCACATGGCTGTCATCCACGGCGAGAACATGCAACTCCTGTGAACCAGAAGGTAAAACCGCAGCGGCAGTCGCCATAACAGTAGGAGATAGGAGGAAGAAGAAGAAGCAAAATGCTGAGGCACTTGGTCACTGCGGAGAAATGTAGATTTTATATAGAAAAAGAGAAGAAGAATATGGGCGGTTCACGAAGGAGAAAATGTGTGGTGCTTTGGCTTTAAATAAAGAAGGGGCAGGGCAGGGCAGGGAAAAAGAAAGAGAGAGAGAGAGAGAGGAGAGTATTTAAAAAGACAGATAAAGGTGAAGATTCTGAGGATCCAATTTCGTAAGATCTTTGCAAATCTTTGAAGCAGAGGGAGGGGGGAGCATTATCCCCCACTTGTTCCTTGTCCTGTCAAATTAACAGTTACTCCTCCTCCTCCTCCTCCTCCTCCTCCATGTAATAAAAAACAATTAAAAAAAAGGAAATTTAATGCCGCGTACCCAAATAACCCAATTGGAGGGGTATGATGGCAGAGAGACAAATCGGATAACGGATGTCTTGCTTATTAATTTTAACTGAGGCTGAGGGGGGAGGGGTTTTGGTTTTCTTCTTTTGACTCTGACTCTGAAACACAGTGGTTGAAAGTTGAAACGAGCACAGTTCCTTGGTGAGTGGTGACTTCGTGGGTCTGCTGTCATGCTCACGCCTCATCGCTTTGACCACCAGTTTATGAAATGATCTTTCCTTTTCTGTTTTTCTCTTCAATATTCACTTTTAATTTATCACTTAACTTTCTAATTATATATTATCATAATAAAAAATAAGAATTTTTTATTTGTTTCATAACATTCAAATAAAATTTTAAATTCCAAGTAATGAGTGAGGAACCAAACCAAATAAATATGGACTATGGAGTAATGTTTAGTATTTCATATTTTTTGCAAAATTGAGTTGAATAGTTGAAATTCGGTTTGAAATTTGTTCAAACTTAATTAATACTACTCAATCTTTATTACTCAATTATTATGACATGATATATTGAAAAAATATAGATCAAATTATCAAATTTTATTATATTTTAACTATACTAAAACGTATACAGATAAAGAATACATATTTTCTTTTTCTATTCGATTATGCATGGTTGATTACTGTTTTGAATAAATGTATCTCAATAAAATATAAATAAAAAAATGAGAGTTAGAAATCCAAACAAGTCAAATTTATTATTATTATTCTGAAAATAAATGCAGCTTAAAACAAGTTGAATAAGAAATCCTTCTTGACCGATGGTCAAGACGGTGAATCTTCAGTCAACCCACTACATTTATGCTTTTTTCATTATTCTTTTTTAGTTCTCCCAAGCCCAAACCGACGGCGTCGTCAAAAGGAGAAAGAAAGCCGCCTGCCTCCCAGCCCCCTCTGTCACGTACTTGCGCGTCATTTCCGCAAGACCTATACGCACCGTTTTATACACAGACAACATAATCTTTTTCTCTATTGCATTAATCATACGGTGACTCATCTCCCAACGCAAAAGGGCCAAAGAAAAGAAAAAGAGTTGAAAGATCTTTTTTTCTTTTCGCAATCTTCCTTTTGCCTCCATTTTCGTGATGGGTCAGATCTTTAATGCTCTCATTTAATCCTATTAAATACCTCTAATTTGCCAGCTAAAGAAACTAATGTGATCATGAAAGCTACCCGATCCGATACGATCTCTTGGGTTTGGATTTGCTTCGGAGTTTACGCTCCATCGCTTTTTTTCTTTTTTTTCTCTCTTTTTGAGATGATGATAAAAGATGGCAGTGTGGATTTGAGAATCCAATCCAACGGTTCAGATGAGAGGACAGATATTGGAGACGAATTGAGGCTTTTCTTGTCCTTTCATTTCAAAGAGTAGGAGGGAATCTTGAAATTGCCAATTCGTATAGCATGCTAGAACAACCTACGTAATTTTTTTGACGTCTGTTTCATTGCCGATCAAATAAAATAGAAAATTTGTAAAGATTATGTATTAACTTTTAATATTATGTAATATAGTTATCATTGCATGATACGTAATCTGTATTGTATAACACAATACAATATTAATAAAAAAATTTATATGAACTAATATATTATATTATATTTGATTAAATATCAATAATATATTATTATATAATTATTGAATATAATAATTAATAACATAATATCCAAATAAACTCTTAAACTATTAAAAGAAATTTAAATATATTTTTTATTTTTATTACATTTAATTAAATATATAAATTTTTATTTTGAATCAAATAAGTATTTATAAATAATATTTGATTAATTATCGTTAATCAAAATGTCACTTATCAGTTTATATGAAAAATGTTATATGATCATATTATTATATTAATTAATATATCATGTTACTATTAATTATAATATATTAACATATCATATTGTTATTAATTATAATATATTAGTATGTTATATCAACATCACGTAATATAAAATGACAAATGATATTTTGATTAAGTTAATTACTAATTTATTTAGTTCGAATAAAAATACAAGAATTTATTTTTATTTTTTAAAATAATTTAAAAAATTTTAGATATTATGCCATAATTCATTTTATTCATATGGTTCGAAATATCATTTATTTTCATACGTTACTATATGTATATTAATTTAACAATTATATAATGTATATTATTAAGTTGTTAGTATTAATTATTAACTAAAATCTAATCTTTATAATATAGAAAAAGATTCATCATGGCGTTCCCTAATCATGCTTTGCTATCAATGGGTATCTAATCTAAATATAAAATGAACATATCCAGCCTACGCTTTATAATCATGTGTTTATTAGTATTACTTTTATGTAAAAAATGCAAAACTATGATTCGAGCATAATGCCATGCTATAAAATATATAATTAATAATATTACTTTTGAACGATTTTAAGATGCACAATATTGGATTTTGGATAATTTTAGATTTAAGAATTAAAACTTTTAAATTTAAATCCACAATTAATAATAATAATAATAGAATCAAATGATCAAATTGAAATAATTTTCATTGACTTGCTTGAGTAAAGTTTTGTCGTAATTGGGAAAGTGAAAACTAATATAAGCATTTATGTATGTTCTAACTCAAGCTCATGCTTAGCACTTGATAATTGTTTCTCGAGTTTTATGATTTTATTTTTTATATTAATAATGTGATGTCTCACGTCCGCATGACTTGCTGATTTTTTTATATAATTAAATTGTATAAAATTAATAATAATAAGTCAAAATTAAAAAAATTATCTTCTACATCACCAAATGAATTGGAGCACAATGCCATGCCACAAAAAATCTTCACAACGGGCTCAGTCATACTATTAACTAATGGGCCTTGTAATGTAATCCATAATAGGTCCGCTGAGAAAACAACCACATCGTCGCAGTCTCCATCGCTGGCTTGTTCAGTTTGATAGCGGAAGAAATCGCATCAAAATTGAAATTTCATCTTCCGCTCTTTCTTTCTCAGCTCTCATTCCGATCCCCAGAAAATTCAGTTTGCAAAGCAAACCAAAATCAGAAATGGAAGAAGAAAAGGCGGTAGCTTACTACGACGAGCTTACGCGGAAAGGCGAAGGAGCCGCCAGATTCAAACGAGGCCTCGGCTTCTCCTCCAACGATGATCAACACGACGCGGTTCCGCAAAGAAGCTCAGCTTTTGTCTCTTCGTCTTCGTCTTCGTCCTTCCTCAGCAGCTTCGTTAGGGCCTCAAGCCCTGCCACCGCTTCCAAGCTCGAGAAAGAATCTCAACTTCAATCCATTCAAAATAAGCTAAAGAAGAAGCCGGAAAGAGAAGCTAGGGTCTCGGAGATAAGCAGCGGGGAGAGGGAGAGGGAGAGAGACAGAGGCAAGGATAGGCATTCGAGGCGGCGAAGCAGAAGCAGAAGTAGGAGTAGAGAGAGATACAGAGAAAGAGATAGAGAGAGAAGGAGGCGGAGAAGCAGGAGTAGGTCGCCACGTAGAGATCGGAGGAGGAGTAGGAGTAGGTCGCCGCGTCGAGATCGAAGTTCTGGGAGGAGGAGGAGCAGGAGTTTGTCTCCCCGAGAGCGGAGGAGGTCAGAGAGGGATGGGGAGAGAGTGGGGAATTCGAAGAAGGAAAGAAATGGCGCTGTTGATTATTCGCAGTTGATTGAGGGCTATGATAAGATGGTATGAATATTTCTCATTTCTTCATTTCAGTTTTATCCTTTTTTTTTTTTAATTTTCTTGTATAAGGTATTTCTTCTAGCTTAGTACATTTATTATTGCGACTTGATTTTTAAAGAATCAGAACCCTAAACTGCTTAATCTTCAATTTCTCAAGTTCATGCCACAATTGTGTACTGTCTATTAAACTCATCACGATGTGTGTAGCATACCGAAAGCATGGTTGAATGAAAGAGACGTGGAAATTTATTTCGAAAGTTATTATTAGTACGCCATTAACAAGAACAAAAAGTAACATTTGAGGATTTACTAATTTAGAGTGGAACCTGAGTATGATTGTATTGTATTTGAATTAGGAACCTATTTTTTGTTCAATGTGCCTGACATTGGGAAATTGTCTACAATCCTAAGTCCAGACTGTATGCCTTACATTAATTTTAGTCATGAAACTGTCGGTTCTTTATCTAAAAGAGTGACTTTGTCAATGACCTTTATGTGCTTAGATCTGTCTGTGTGTAAGTGCCTTGCTTTAAGGTGTGATGAAAAGCCATATTTCTTTTGTGAACAGTCACCAGCTGAAAGAGTTAAAGCCAAGATGAAACTTCAGCTTGCTGAAACAGGTAATTTGTCCTATTTTGCATATGGATTTCCATTCTGTCATTTTTTTAGTTTCAAGGGTCTTGATGGTGCTATGTGCCATTCTTCTTGAGCTGTTAATGTCTTGAAACTATCAATTAAGCGTTATACTTTTGGTTGTGAGGTGGCATACTGTTGTTTATCTTCATGGGAAGTCAGTGTAATCTTAAAAATGAAAGTTTGGTAACTGCTAAACTAGAAAGTTGAATTCGTCTTGATGCATTTAACATACAGATGCGATCTCTGTCTAAAGTTTGCTAGAGAGGTCTTGTGAATATTTTGTTGCATGTTTACATTCTTCTTCGGCAATAATGCTTATGCAACTAAAAGGCTGGCATATTAGTGCATGATTCTGTCATATCTTTGTTAATTTCATAAACACAGAACGTTTGCTAGTTTTAAAACTATAAGCTTTGCAAGTCATAAAGTCTTTTTCTATAATTTCTTCATTGTTTCAGTTAGTATGAAATATGTTCCCATGAACTGTCATGACAATGTTAATCCTGAAAGGCAGTGGCTGTAAGATTCTATATGATCTTGCTAAATAAGTAGGTTCCCTTTCAAGGTGTGTGTGATATTTTTTTCTCCATTCCCCATTATTAAATATTAAATCTTGAATGCAGCTGAAAAGGATCCTGCAAAAGGCCCTGGTTGGGAACGGTTTGAGTTTGACAGGGATGCCCCTCTTGATGATGAGGAAATTGAAGGTTAAACATCTATCATATTGCTTCATAACTGTATTTTAGAAGCAATTTTAGTAACTTAAGTTGGTTGTCATTGAATATGTACTGCATATATGAATTTATCTTTATGAGGGAACTTTGTGACCTTTTGCTTGAAATACATATAATACTGAGATGAACAGAGCAAAATAGAACTTACTTGATGTGCTTACTTGTTTGCAGTTGCTGAAGACGATGCAGCACTAGTCAAGCATATTGGTCAAAGCTTTCGGTTTTCTGCCATCAAGGTGTTGCATCTCTCATTTGTATTGTCAGTCTTTCAAATTCCATTTGATGTTCATGCATACCAGTTCTGCTTTTTGTCCATCCATTGAGCTTTAAGGGAGACAATTAGTTTGATGGCTCTGGTGTAGCTGATGTCATGTGAATATGTAGGCAAGAAGGGAGGAGCAAATTAAAGCTGCTCATGATGAGGCCATTTTTGGGGCATCAACAGTTTCTCTTTCCATTACTGCAGACAGTGAACCGGAGGAGGAAAAACATAAAAAAAATAGCAACGATAATGGTCTGGCTATTAGCCTCTTAAGTGAGAAGGTGAGTGAACTCTAGACTACTCTGTCTGTTCAAGTATGTATTTGCATTTGCATGTTGCATTGTAAGCACATGCATTCATGAGAGAAATAGATGATCAGTTATTCTTGCATGATTCTAGGTGCTTGCAAAGCAACCAGGTTCATGGCGTGATCGTGTTCGTAAGGCATAGAGGGATTGGCAAACTGATGTGCAGTCTTTGACTCAATGACCCTGGATATTGTCAGGGACAGCTGCTGGTAAATGGTAATCATTCTGATGTTAACATGGGAGCAGCCAATGGGGGAGTCAATGGTAAAATTCGTACAGCGATAAAAAATTATTTCCCAAACTCATCCAGTTTTGAGCGTATTTCTTAAATCTATATGCTTTTTGCCACATTAATATTAGAAATGTTGTTTCAAATCATGCTTTGACTGAAATTGTGTTTTAAAAGCATCCTCGGGAAGAAATCGAGTTTTAAAAGCATCCTGGAAAATTAGACTCACTTTTTTTTTCTTTATCAAAAATTGTGTCTTTGCTGGTGTGGTAAGGATATGTTTCACAAATAATCTTAAACGTTTAAAACAAGATGGGTTTGGGAAATTAGTTTTTGAATCTCTAGGGGTTTCTCTAGCAACTCACCAATCAGGTGTGCTGGAAATTTTGGTGGAAACAAGTAATTTGAAAAGAATTAGCAAGGTGCCAAGATAAAGTCAGAAATGGTGGTAGCTTCCTTGGTGAAGTCCTGAGGTAGAACCATTTTGCTTCATCTGATATTTGTAGAGGACGGTGGCGTTTCCTAATTTTTAGGAAGCTGAATGTTTCTAGAACTAGCTCTAATTATGCTGACCGTGCATTTGCCAAGTAAAACTAGCTCTAATGTGAAGGACTAAGGAGACGGTTATGCTGGGTATTATAGCCAAGTTCATCATTGATGATTGTGTTTGTGTGAGTCCATTTTTATACACAATGCCAGCACGATCGTTGTTGACCAAATCAGGAACATAAAATGAGAGTTGGTTACAGTCTGGCTCACCAAGAAATTTTTTCTTCTTTTTTTTTTTTTGTCAAGACATTTTCAGAGACCAGGAATCGGGGAGTTTCAGCGAAAGTTTGAAAATCGAATAAATTGAATTTTATCTTCAAATTGATAAAATTTTAAATAATTCAAAAATTGAATCAGTTTATCAATTCTCTCCACTATCTTACAAAAAACAAAAATTTAATATAATTTTCAAAATTGAAACATTTAAAAAATACATAAAAAATAAATATGTAACATCTAGTATAATAATAATAATAATAATAATAATAATAATAATAGTACCAAAAAATATACTATTGAAGTATAATTCTGAAAATCGATAGAACAAACCATTGATTTGTCGGGATCGAATCCATTTTGCTGAACAATTTTGAGTTGATATATTAGGTAGCACACGGTTCTCCTTGTGCGGGTAATTCACTAATTCGCCCATGGTTTTACTTTTCGGAAACAACAAGCCGAAAAATAAAAAGCCTAAAAATAAAATAACAAGAGCTAAGGCGACTGCTATGCTCTAGTCAGGGCCTGGATAAGCACACTATGACCTACGCGTCATCCACAGATTGGATGATACCCACAGGTGGCCCTCTGTAGTAACCAATCAGGTTCAACCCTATATATTATTTAAATAATTGAAAAAGAAAATGTCCCAGTAAGTCAAAAGAGTCAAGATAATTAAAATGCCTTCTTTTTTTGGTCTCATTCTCCTCTCCTTTCGCCTTCTGTTCCATATCAAACTTGAAACCTCTCTCTTTGGCTTATCTACCGCTACGATCCGTCCGTGCAGCGCGCTCCATGGCAAACAGATGGTTGAGGCCTGAGGTAAGCTCAGATCCACGCCTTTGATTTTGTTTGGCTCTTTTTTTTTTGGGCATAATCTATTTAGGTTAGACTTTAGAGTAAATAAATTGGTAGATCTGATGAATTAATAAGAAATGAATAAACGGTGCGGTGCAGGTGTATCCGCTGTTCGCGGCCGTTAGTGTTGCTGTGGGGATCTGCGGTTTGCAGTTGGTGCGCAACATCTGTATCAATCCTGAAGTCAGGTCTCTCTCTCTCCAGCTTGTTACTCTAAATTTTTTAAGATATTGATGATTTCTTACAACTTTTATTATGGGCTTAAGGTATTTTTTCCTTCTTGTTTCTTTAAAAGAAAATTATTATTTGCGGAGTTGACAACCTATGAGAAATTTGACATTAGTTGAACTTGAAATCTTGTTGCATGCGGATTTTAGCTTTTAGTGATTCCAAGCATTGCATAATTGCTTAGACGACTGTTAATGGTTTTTTTTTTTTCTCATTAATACGGTGAGGGGCATTTCCAGGTTTTGAATTAATTATGATATTGCTTGCTATCTTTTGCTTTTGTTTTATAGCATTTCTTCAAGAAGAGAAAGGCAAATAATAAAATCTGAGTAGTAAAAGCATCAACTAAATATAGCCTTACTTTTCCGGTTCTTTTCCAATATGTAAATGGTAGTAGTAATTTTTTCTTTTTAACAATAAATCACTAAAGAAGAAAAAAACCCCAATTATGTTATGTGCTATTTTCTCTTTAAATTTATTACAAAATTAATAGATTATAGAGGTGCACTTGAGAAAAACAAAACAAAAATAAAACAAGATGGAAAGATGGTGACAATAAATTTAAGTGCTGAAATGTATTCTTTCTGATTTTGTAATGTCTGCGTTGAATCAGGGTAAACAAGGAGAACAGGGCTGCTGGGGTGTTGGATAACTTCGCTGAGGGAGAAAAATATGCCGAGCATTTTGTAAGAAAATATGTCCGCAACAGGGCACCTGAAATCATGCCCAGCATCAACAGCTTTTTCACAGACCCAAAATGAGGCTTGGCATTGCTTTTGCTTTATGTTGAAATGGAAATGAAAATACAAAAAACCAAGTCATGTTCAATAGCAAGTGATGTCCTTTTGTCTGCTGATTATAACAGAAGTTGTGTTAATTTTACACTTAGTTGATGTGGTTTTAAAGGGAATAAACTCTGAAACTTGTATGAGTTCAGCTTATGCGGATGACTATTTCATTTGCAATATGATTTGGGATTGAAGTTGTTCTGCTCTTTAATTTTTATGCTTTGATTTCCTGTTTCCAGAACTTGATATGATATTAGGAATGATGAAGGTGTAATTGGGCAATTATGATGCAGGAATTGCCTCCTCTGTAGCCGGATTATGGATGGAGGTAATTTAGCAATTATGCCTTTTGACTTTTTGATCAGTTTGGGTTTGGTCAAATTCGAATTTGAATGTTTTTCGGATAGATTTTTGGGTTAAGATAATTTTGCTGAGTTTGAATTCAAACTATTTGAGATGAATTTTTGGGTTTGGGTCATTTTGCCACTTTAGGATTTGTATTGTTGGCTTGCAGAGCTGCAGTGATGACAGTGGCCATATATGGCTGCACAGTATCTGTCCTAACTTCCTATTTCCTTTCTTCACCCATCAGAGCAAAATTAGTTGTGCTCTGCGTTGTCATTTGTTTAGGAAAGATGCTATCAGTTGATTAGGGCGATCATTTTCATTAGGCCCAAAATTAGATGTGCAGCATCTGGAACCTGGATTAATGAACTTTCACTTACTCAAAACCAAAAAGTAGAATAAATTTGACAATGTGGAAACATGTCACGTTTTGCCTACTCAGTACTCACCATAGTGATCATCTATTTCCTTTAAAACACTGTGCTACAGTCTCCAAAAATAACACATTTTGGCAACAACTGCATTCCCGAAAAAACCTAATATCTTACAGAACAAACGTCCTGTTCTCAAAATGACAACACAAGCAACAATTTTGACTGCTTCATGGTCGCTGCTTGCCTTTCAACACAACT
Organism: Theobroma cacao; assembly: GCF_053813885.1. Taxonomy (NCBI): domain Eukaryota; kingdom Viridiplantae; phylum Streptophyta; class Magnoliopsida; order Malvales; family Malvaceae; genus Theobroma; species Theobroma cacao. The sequence goes on from NC_142641.1 coordinate 238,830, forward strand.
GACTCAAACAGTTCATAAAAGCCACAGATAAGATTTACAGGCCCGAGTACATTCGTAAAGTACCATCTACTTGAGCTCTAGAAGGTTTATACAGGCTTCTAGCTACATGTTTCAAGTTGTTATGATACTACACAACAATGAGGATATTTTCCAAGTTACAAACATGCAGCAACCGTAGCAATAGTGACCAAGAACCAGCCAACTGAAATTGGCATGTCCCAAAGGTTTTCATTGGTCTTTGATTTCCCAAGTCCAAAGGGAAAGTTATACCTGTTTCAAAAGAATTTCAAGCATCTATCCCAATGAATGAGAAAATCAGGGATGAAAATGCTCAACATCCATGGAAGGAAAACTGGATTGTGCTATTCTCATTCCTCGAAGTAAATTCTTCGCTGTTTCTCTCTCCTGTAATCAACCATAGAGAAGAATAAAATAAGTGAAACTCATTTGAAACATCTGATAATTTTGCAAAAAAGGGGCATTGTGAATCATTTGCTGCAAGAATAACAATGAAACTCACTGGGCCAGTATAATCCAGAAGACGGGTACAATACACCTCTGCTTCTTCAAATCTCTTCTGTGCTTTGTAGTGTGTAGCAAGAAACATCAGAGCTTCAACTATGTTTGGTCCTTCTCTCTCTTCAGCTTCCATTCTTTCTAAATCCTTCTTATAGTAGAATGCTGCCTCCTCAGGGTGACCAAGTTCTCTATGTAACTTTGCTAGCCGATGCAGGGCAATTGCTTCTGTGTCATTACAATTTGCTGCCCTTTTATAACATTTGATGGCTTCTTCAAGCATGTGAAGTTGTTCAGATTCATAGCATTGAGCCATTGCAATCCATAACCGAGAATCAATGGGCTGAAAGAAAACAGATTTCCGAAAATAATGCAAAGCATAGTGGGGCATGCCCATCATCTCATACGCTTGTCCCAATCCATACCAGGCTCGATAATCCCGAGGATTTATGTCCACAGCCCGTCTGTAGGCATCAACTGCAGCTGGAGTGTTTTTCATTTCGACATACTCATGGCCCATTAAAGTCCAAGCAGATAAATAATTTTTGTTCAATTTGAGTGCCCTCCTAAAATACATGACTGACTTCTCATGCTGCCCTTTTAAACTGTAATAATTCCCAATAATGCAGCACGATTCAGGCCTGTATTTATCAGTCATAATTACCCTGTGAGCAAGATAACTCAAGGCTGAAAAACATTCCTTTGTGTATAGCACATTAGAATATGTATCCATGTCCTCCACTCGATAAGGGTCATTCCTTAAAAGGTCTTCAAATATGACTTCAACTTGTTCAAACTCCCTAAGACTGTACCGAGCTTTAGCAATTTGAGCCTGTATGTAGTTACTAAATGTAAAATTACCCTGTAGATTTTCATATTTTACTAACGATTCATTGTGCATCCTGAGCTCTTGGTAGACACTGGCAAGAAAGAACTCCTTCATCCAGTGATTACTGAGATTGAGGCTGTTCAAGAGGTCGACTGTAGTACATAATGATTGCAACTCTGACCAGGCACTCCAATTCCAAGGGTAACTATTGACAGATTCCACAAGAACTTTACGGGCAAGATTTTCATTGCCTTTCTCTTTAAGTACAAGACCATACAAGTACAACCCAAAAGGATCGATCATGTTATTCTTGCAAAGAGTTGATAACTCCCTCTCTAGAGAAACCAATTCACGGTTCACAGTATCACTCTTACCTAAGGGCCCTTCAAGTTCTATCATTTCCTCTTCTTTTCGCTTCTCTCCAGCCTTCATGAAGCAATAAAAGGAGCAAAGTATAGAAACATAAGACAGCTTGAAGAAATCACATAGCATTGGCACAGACAAATGACCAAACCTAACTACAGTTTCCCAACATCTTTATTAAGGTCCCTTTGCAGTTTCCTGCTTCTAGCAGCCACAAACTCTAGGCCAATTTAGATCAACTGAAAAGATATATTAAATGAAATGACCGGTGCTTTAATATTTGCAGTTTGATGAATGCCACAAGTACGATTTACTAAGTTTGGTGTGGAATTTTACAAACAGTCTAAAACTACATTATGGAGTTACTTGGCACTCTTCAAAGTTCCTCATGCAATTTGCGGTTATTAGATGAGGACTAACTCTGACAACTAAACAGCAATATTTTTATATAGACTACTTGTGATGGATCAAAACTGTGTTTTTAATATGCTAATCAAGTAAAATGGGAAGCACCTAAGTTGCTCATCTCAAGTATTTTAAAAATTTAACCAAGCAATGGAAACAAAATCATAAATGAGATAATAAGAATTGGTTAAACAAAAGGATATTTATAGTGTAACTTTTTTTGCAGGAAAAGGCATACAAGATTGTTATTATTTTCTCCTTCCCCCTCAACCGAGTAACAGTAATTCTCCATTGAGGCCAAGCAAAGAGGGAAAAAAGGCTACAGTAACTATCCAAATCAACAGCTTGCATCACCTCAAGTTTTTGTTCTTGGTAACAAGGACAATCTTCTTCACTGATGATGAATGATTAACCACCTCATAATATTCTCCTCCATAAGTTTCCACATAAAGTAAGATCATATTATAATATGTGCTTGAGGCCCTCTTTCATTTTCCCTAATGTTTTCTAAAGAGGCAGGTGGTCAACTAACTTATGGAACAAAAAATACTCACTCATGAAAATAGCTAGCACAACAGCACTCTTTGTTAGACAATCAAAACCAGGAATAAGAAAACAGCAAGTGATGCAAATTACAAGATAACGAGTTGAGAAATGAACAAACCAGATAAAGAGCATAACATCGCAAGAACACAGATTTTTTTCCAGTTTGATCCCGAAGCACATGAGCGGCCCTCCTATACTCTCGGCAATCGCAATAAGACTTTGCTAGAAGGTAGAAGTCACCATGTATCACTTCATCTTCCTCCATCACCGGAGTGGACACGTAGGCAACACCAGTGGGTGGTGTTGAAGTGATCTCATTGGTCCGAAACCTTCTGCGAATACTTGAGCTTCCACGCTGGAATCTTGTGTTTGAAGGTGTGAACTTTGCCGGGTCTTGCTCGATTCCCACGAGCTGTTCTGCTGCCCTGTAAATAAAAACAACCAAAGATTCATCGCGAAAAAATACCAAGTAGAATTTCTGTAATTATAAGGAATCAAATTTTATAAAATTTCTGATGACAGATTGCATCTCAATAAGAAACCGGAGCAATAAAGAACATGACTTTATCATAAAAAAGGCATGTTGAAAGCAAAGCAAAGCCAAACTTTGAAGCCCAAATTAAGGCATTAGATTGCCCATAAAAAAAAAGGTTGGATTTCTACTTCAAGAAGCCAAGCAAAACACTAGCTTGGCAGCGTTTTTGAGATCTGCTAACACCTTATAAACACTTAGAATGGCACTCAGAGAAATGGGTTTTTTATGAGAGAGTCAAAACATAGAAATAGCAAAGAGAGGTTAGGATTTAGGGTTCATTAGGGGTTACCATTTGGAAGCAGAGTAAAGGCAACGATCGCTGAGTTGGCGAATGGCAGTGCGGAGCTCGTTTCTGCAACTTTCTTTGGAACTCATTTTGAAAAATAGTTTTGTGGATTGAATTGAAGTGCTAGTAATAATGAAGCTGGCGCCCTTCTTTGAACATCCCCCTCGCACTCTTTTGTATAAAATGGCTACAGATTTGATCGATCCCCGCCCAGCATTTTGAAAACAGAATACAACTTCTTTTAACTGGGCTTGGAAATGGCCCAATGACAAAGTCCAAGAAAAACAAAAACAAAACTTTTTTTCTTTTATTATTACTATAATAAAGAAAAGGAAAAAGATGAGTAATTTGACTATTTTAGCTTTGGGAGCCCCTTTGTTGCTTGCCTGCCTGCGGGCAGGAAGATTTGTTTTGCATTTCTGTTTGAGTGGAGCATCAACACTTCCTTTTCCTGCTTGAAAGCGTCTGTCTTCTTCACTGACACAGGGCATAAGGCCCCAAAAAGATGTTTTCTTTACTCTCCAAGCTCACTCCACCCCTTTCCAAAACTGCTCTCCACCTGCCTAAATCCTTCAGCACCACCACTCCACAGCCGCAAAACACCACCTCCGCCGCCGCCATCCTCACCGACCTTATTCTAACCTCCACTAACCCAAAATCCCTTACCCAATCCCTCCTCTCCCCCTCCATCAACTGGACCCCGCTTTTAGTCGACACCATCCTCAAGCAGCTCTGGAACCACGGCCCCAAAGCCCTCCAATTCTTCCACCTCCTCCTCCACAACCACCCTACCTACATCCACTCCGTTTCCTCCTTCGACCATGCCATAGACATCGCTGCCCGTCTCCGTCACTACGCCACCGTCTTCACCCTCCTCCACCGTATGCGCTCTCTCCGCCTCCACCCCACCCCCAAAACCTTCGCCATCATCGCCGAAAGGTACGTCGCCGCTGGAAAACCCGATAAAGCCCTTAAAATCTTCTTGTCAATGCATGAACATGGTTGTTTCCAGGATTTGCATTCTTTTAATACAATTCTTGATGTTTTATGTAAAGCTAAACGTGTTGAGAAAGCATGCAACTTTTTTAAAGTACTCAGAGGAAAGTTTAAAGCCGATGTTATTAGTTATAACATAATCGCAAACGGTTGGTGCTTGATTAAGAGGACAAATATGGCTCTTGAGACTTTAAAGGAGATGGTGGAAAAAGGTTTGACTCCAAATTTGACTACGTATAATATAATGCTAAAAGGCTATTTTAGAGCTGGTCAAATTGAGGAGGGTTGGAAGTTTTTTCTGGAAATGAAGAAGAGAAAGTGTGAAATTGACGTTGTTACTTATACTACTGTAGTTCATGGACTTGGTGTTGCGGGGGAGATTAAGAGGGCTAGAAAAGTTTTCGATGAGATGGTTAGGGAAGGTGTGTTGCCTTCAGTTGCAACTTACAATGCTTTGATTCAAGTTTTGTGTAAGAAAGATTGCGTGGAGAATGCTATTTTGGTTTTTGAGGAGATGTTGAGGAAGGGTTATGTTCCGAATTCAACTACTTATAACGTGGTGATTAGGGGGTTGTGTCATAAAGAACAAATGGATAGGGCTATCGAATTTATGGATAAAATGAGGGATGATGAATGTGGACCAAATGTGCAGACATACAATATCGTGATTCGGTATTTCTGTGATGCTGGTGAGATTGAGAAAGGTTTGGAGTTGTTTCAGAAAATGAGTTGTGGTGATTGCTTGCCAAATTTGGATACGTACAATATTTTGATAGGTGCAATGTTTGTAAGGAAGAAACCCGATGATTTAGTGGTGGCTGGGAAGTTGTTAATTGAGATGGTTGATAGAGGATTTATGCCTCGAAGATTAACTTTCAATCGGGTTTTGGATGGACTTTTGCTGACAGGTAATCAAGGTTTTGCAAAGGGGATTTTGAGATTGCAGAGCAGATGTGGCCGTCTTCCTCGACAGTTTAAATTGTGAAGCCTGTTGTATCTGATTTTGTCATATCAACACTGTCGATCTCATTCCTATTTCTGAGGAATTATGCCTCTTTACTTTCTAAAATGCAGTGATTGTGAAGAAATCTGGTACTTTTTGTGACTGTCAGTTCTTGAGTGCATAGCTGTACCGAATTGGAGGATTTAGACTCGCTGGCTGATCGTTTGCCTTGTAGCACTTTTTGACAAAATCCTTCTGTTGTGTAAAATTTACACTCTTTTAACTCAAACCTTGTTTCATTTAATTGCTGCGGGGAGAATATGAGGTTGCTTCTAAGCAATGTTGCCATGTTTATTGAAGTATGTGCTGGTGAGGAATTCGTGAGGGTACAAATAATTTTCTCAACCAGCTTTAATGTCAGCTAGAGATGCTTGAACTGAACATTTGTCATCATGAGGTCAGTATGTTAAACTATGATGTTTTTCCTGCCCTGTTTTATGGTTAACTCACAGTGCGTTATTCTTGGTTCAACTTTCGGGAAGATTTGCAAGCTTAATTTACTTTCCAAATCAACCAATCCTAAGCTTTTGCATTGGAGGATGATAATCTTTTTGAATTGATGTCCTCGATACAGCAACTTCTTACTTGCAGATATGTGTTCCGGAGGTGGGTTTTCTAATTTTTCTTACCTTTTATCTTGAAACAATTGGTCATTTTATTTACATGCAACCTGCAGTGGTTGGAAGTTTCGGTTTCAAAATTTTTCATATTAACTGCAGGTGGTGGAGAGGTTTTCTTTGTAATACTTGGAGAGAGAGGAATAGCAGGTTTCAGTTGTATGAAATGCAGTGTATTATGAGCCTAGTGTGGCATTATCAGTAGTGCTGTCAAGTGTAGGGTATAAAGTTGTCCAAGGATTTAAGGATGCTGTCATGAATAGAGGCTTGAGCCTGAAGTGCGAAATGAGGCAGTTGTTATTGGGGGGCATAATAGCATAATTTCTGCTTTGCTACTGGCATTCGTGTAGTAATTTTATTACCCGAATTCGAACCCGTTTACAATACCTGAATAAAATTGCAGCATTAGGACTCAAATCCAGGTCATGCAGGAAAGCACTCACGCCTCCACCATCCGGCTAAGCCGTTTTTTTGTTGTATATTGATAAAATAATATATTTAGAATAAAGTTAGTTAAGTAACTAATTTGATGATATGAATATATAAATAAAAAATTATTAAATTATTAATTATATTTAAATAATATAAATATCATATCATATTATAAAAGAATATAATTTTATTTTTATTAATTTAATTAGTAATTAACTTTATAAAATACGTAAAAAAAATTATTGTGTATGTATAGGAGTTCGAGTAATTAGATATTCATGAAAAAAATTTTAATAATTTTTTAATTTAATTGAGTTTTTAAATCGATTAAGGTAATTTTAGGATAATAAAAATACAATAAAATTAAGATTAGGGTAATAACTTTTAAAATTATTCAGATATTTAATAAAATTAAGATAATTAAATTTTTATAAAAATAAAATTTAAATATCTTAAAATTATAAGATATTCGATCCCTTGACATCCCTAGTTTCTCTTGTGTGGCTGAGTTATGGCTGCTCCTGTTGGGCTAATAGAAGTGAAGTTGACCCAAGTTAACAGCTGTAACATTGTTATATATATTATAATGTTCAAACTGCCCTCTTTCCTTTAAAGGTCTCAAGGTGTTTAAAGTGTTTGTTCAAAATGGGAAAGTAGGACTAGGAAATGCCCCTGTAGCTGGAAGTAGCACTGAGTTTGCCTGTCATGTGTCTCACCGCAAATGTTGTACCTAAGTTATTAAGGCATGTTGACTGAAAATGTAGAATTAAATATTCCAACAAAGCCCAAGCCCAAAGCCCACCTGGAAGAGAAGGACTGAAGACAACACCACCTTTATGATTGCCATGCCGTGGGGCCCATTGCATGATGGGCAGGTTGGAGTGTGGGCCCCTTTTGTTCATGCGATTTTTCAACTCCAAAAAAACCGAAGCGCGACTCCATATTCTACTTTATGAAAATAATAATAAGAATAATAATTAAGCGTGAATGTGGAGGAGGAAATTGAAGTGATCAATCTTTTCTTTAAATCTATGAAATTTGGCTTTGGATTTAGGTGTGCATTTCAAATCTCCATCTCAGGGAATATTATCATAACTAAATTCTATTTACGTTTTTTTTATCTTAATTTTTGCACATTTTTTGAATAATTTTATACATACTTGTAATTTCACAAAAATTAAATTATTAATTTTGTCGTCTATAAAATGCCAATTGATAACGGAGCCAGTGTACTAGAAAACAGCCACCCAACTCTCCTATCAAAGCACCAACGCCTCACTGCTCAAAAGGCTTCTTCTTTAGTTTTGAGTTTGAGATCACCATGGCGGTCCAAATTCCGAGTCGACAGTTACTCATCGACGGCGAGTGGAGAGAGCCCCTTCTCAAGAAACGAATCCCTGTCATCAACCCTGCCACTGAACAGATCATCGGTTATTCTTTTTCCTTTTTCCTCGATCCAGCTTCTTTAATTTTGTTGATTACTGCTTTAATCAGGATCTTCACTTGGATAAGGTTCTGAAATGTTTAAATTTCTTTGACGTTTCAGGTGATATTCCAGCAGCTACAGCTGAAGATGTGGACCTTGCCGTGGCTGCTGCTCGGAGAGCCCTTTCTAGAAACAAAGGCAAGGACTGGGCTTTGGCTTCTGGCGCTGTCCGTGCCAAGTATTTACGTGCCATCGCTGCTAAGGTATAATATAGTTCAATTTTATGTTACAATTCAATTTTTTTACAAAAGTGATAATTTTTATTCCGAATCCAATTATTAACCGATTGATGACCTTGAATCATTAAATTTTGCCACGCCCCATACAAAATAATGCACTTTATTAAAAATGTTACCCGACAAAAGGACATTTGCTGTGCGCTACTGCTGATATCTCGGAATTAGCATATCAATGTGCTGAGCCAAAAATTATGACCTGCTACAGGATGTCCGCTTATTTTTGTTTATTTTAGTCGGATCCAATGGTAGGGGTGAGCAAAACAGTTCGGTCTAATTGCTCTATGGAATCAATTGGTCCAAAATGTTTGGTTTTGTTGATTTTTTGATCGATTCTCGATTTTAAAATTTTTAGACTAAACCACTCAAAAAACCAAACTAATTTTTTATATATTAATATATAACATTTTTTATATATATTAAGAAGAATTGATAGTAAACTTAATTAATAATATATTATTTTATTATACATACGTATACAAACCATAATCATAGTAATTTAATATTAATTATATATATTTACTTATTTATAAATCTGTATTAATATAAAATTACAAGTTATATATTTTAAATAATATAATTTATATGTTAATATTATAATATATGATAGTAAATATCTTACATATTAATGTGTTATAATTATTACACCTTAGTAATGTTTCGTAATATAAAATGTTATGTATATATATATATATATATATATAATTGTATAAATATATTATATATACATGTATTTAATATATATAGAATCATTCTTATAACTTATAATAAATTTTATTTATATGATTACACTTAATAACTTTATTAGGTATCACCTTAGTTTTTATAACATATTGTTTATAATTAGCTTTTATTTATATAAACTTTGATATAAAACATTATAACATGTAAGTTGTATCATAATTTCATATATATGTATAATAAAGTAATATATTATATATACATATATGTAATTTATACATAAGCATTATTATAAGTTATAATAAATCTTATTTATATGATTACACTTAATAACTTCATTAGTTATCACTTTAGTTTTTATAACATATTGTTTATAATTAGTTATTATTTATCAAACTTTGATATAAAAATTAAAACATTATAACATATAAATTGTGTCATTAATTTTATATATGTAATAAAGTAATATATCATATATACACATATTTAATTTATACATAAGCATTATTATAATTTATATTAATTTTTATTTATATGACTACACTTAATAATTATGTGAGTGAAGGAACAAATGTATGTTTCTTTTTTTATATTTAGATTATTTGTATATTTTATAATTATGGATGAAGTTTATAAGTTTTAATATTACAATTTGTAAAAAAAAAAAAAGTGATAAAATTTTAGTCCATTGGTCTAAAACCAAACCGGGTAAACCAATTCTATGTTTGGTCAGTTTGATCGGTTTTCTAAAAATGTTTGGTTTATTTGGTCCTTAGGTATAGCGGACCAAACCACTCAATCCACCCATTTGCTCACTCCTATCCATTGGTCAAGGTGCTACATTTTGGGTACTTCTACCTACTTCAGACAACTTGTGGTCAATGTTCTTGCTATAAAACACTATATATGCTCTAGAGAAATTTTATGGTATGTTGTTTGGCTAGCAATTTCATTGCGATGAGATATGCAGATGCAGTCAAGTTTTCCTATACAAATAAACTAAAGTGGTGAGGATAACTTTTGCAGATGAAGAACTAAAAAATTAATTCCCTTATCGGAATTCTGTGCAGATTTTTTCTTGTAACTGAACACCTAGCATTTCTGTCACTTTCTGAATTTTCTTTTCTATGTTCATCTTTGAATTGGCTTTGTTGGCCCAATTGTGATTACTTTAGTATGTATGAATGGTTCAGATAACAGAGAGAAAATCTGAATTAGCAAAGCTTGAAGCAATTGATTGCGGGAAACCACTTGATGAAGCAGCATGGGACATGGTGTGCTTGCAACACTGATGAAGGTTCTATCTTCTATGGTTCAGCATTTAGCATGTTTTCTTACCTGTTTATTCATTTTATCCAGGATGATGTTGCTGGATGTTTTGAGTACTATGCGGACCTTGCTGAAGGTTTAGATGCAAAGCAAAAGGCTCCTGTCTCCCTTCCAATGGGTACATTTAAGAGTTATGTGCTTAAGGAACCAATTGGGGTTGTTGGATTGATTACTCCATGGTACTATTTGCTTCTTGTTTTTGGTTTGTTGTTCTTTGTGTAAATGGAGTTTACTATTTCTATATATTGTCATTCACTGGCAATGCTATGCTCTCATTTCCTATTAATATGAGTAAAGATCATGTTCTTCTCATTGTCCTATTATAAGGTTTGCTTGTACAATTTATCAAAGCTATTGTGTGCATTGTGTAACTTAGGTTTTTTTTTTTTAAATACATGAGCAGCTTGATTACATGAAAGTAGGCCTGTATATTTTGCCTGTTGTGGTAATTGCAAAATAGTTGTCCAAGTTGCAAGTTAAAATTCCTTATCATTTGAAGGCTTAATTATCGCATTTGATATTATAATGCTTTATATCAATTAATTGGAATCACGTGCAGTGGGTGGCTTGAGGACTCTTTAATAATGGCTTTTGTGGATTGTTGTTTTTCTTGTGTTTTGAAGGAATTATCCACTATTGATGGCTGTATGGAAAGTAGCTCCTGCCTTGGCTGCAGGTTGTGCTGCAATACTGAAGCCTTCTGAGTTGGCATCTCTGTACGTTCTCAACTTAGTTACAGCAATTTGTTAATTTGTCAATTTTTATGAAATTTTGAGTTTGCTTGATTATATTTTATATTTGGGACCAAAAAATGCTGCTCATGATTTATGCTTTTTATTTTCTTTATTTTTTCCCAGCACCTGTTTGGAGCTGGCTGAAGTGTGTAGGGATGTTGGTCTTCCTCCTGGTGTCCTGAACATTCTGACTGGACTGGGCCCTGAAGCTGGTGCCCCTTTGGCATCTCATCCCAATGTTGACAAGGTTTAGTTGTCTTTAATCATTTTTTTATTGAAGCTTTTCTATGAACTTGAATTAGGAATGATTGATGATCTGGGTTATTGTAAGATAAATATCAAAAGTGGCATAAGTTCTAATTGTTAGTTTTAAACAGATTGCCTTTACTGGAAGCACTGCAACAGGGAGCAAGATAATGGCAGCAGCAGCCCAAATGGTCAAGGTATATTAAAGTTCAATAATTCAAAACTTAGAAGTATCCTTTTGTTCTCTTATTGTTGTCATAGTCACTTGGATATCTGCATAAAATTATTTTATCTTATGTACTTTCTTTGGCAGCCTGTTTCTTTAGAGCTTGGTGGGAAAAGCCCAATTGTTGTCTTCGAGGATGTTGACCTTGACAAGGGTTAGTGCCATCTGAGTTACAATTTAATTGATGTATTGTCAATGTTCCTCATGTAGTAGGACTTGTTTGTTAGAAACAAATTGTTCATAAATGTCTGGTTTCTAAGACCTATCATGTTAGAAAACTATACTCCAGTTCGGTAGGTTGTTCATTGAAATTCTTGGTGATCTTAATAGCTGCTGAATGGACTGCATTTGGTGTCTTCTGGACAAATGGACAGATCTGCAGTGCAACATCCCGTCTTATTGTACATGTGAGTTGCTTAACCACATTGTTTGCTCTTTCTTTATAGGGTTTACAGACACTTGTTCATCGTTCCACTTTCTCTTTTGGTTTTAATATATGGAAGGGGAAATTTTGTAGTAATCCAGAACGAGGTTATTAAACACATGCAGTCATGCAATTTTGTTTAGTTTCAAGCATGATGTGAACCGATCCAGTTCACATACAAACTGGTGTAACTAACCTCTTTCTAGAGTAAGCACATCAACCTAGAAGGCTTCCTTATGGCATGTTGTCCTAGAAATTGGCATAACTATTTCTTTTGGAACACATATCATTTTGCCTTCCTGATACAGTGAAGAAGAGCTATAAATTTCACCCTTCTTGTATTTCACAATAGATTAAGCACGCTTAGTTATAATGCACTGCCAGCTGAAAAATCTCATACAATAGATCCACTAGACAGAATTTTTTTTAATCAGGAGTCTATCCTTGTCGCTTTTCCCTTTTCTTCTTGTTTCCATCTTTCTTCTCATTATGAAAATGTACATTTCAATATTTCAGGAAAGCATTGCAAAAGAATTTCTGGACAGGCTTGTGAAATGGACTAAGAACATTAAGATTTCAGATCCCTTAGAAGAAGGTTGCAGGCTCGGCCCTGTTGTTAGTGGAGGGCAGGTAATAATGCTGTTTGAGAACTATGTATCATTTTCCATCCTTCTTTCTTTTTCCTTCTTTTGAAATGGGGAGCAGGGCCAGTAGGAGATGTTAAATTCAGCAGAAATAACCCGCTTCCCTATCCTTCTTCCTGTTCTCCCATTAGTGCTTTTTGTTAAATCCACCTTGTTATGTTTGTTCTCCAGTGTCTCTATGGTTCTCTCGATACGTATTGAGGTGACAGGCTTAGATATTGAATTTGAAAATTCAGTTGATTTGGGCATTTGGCAGCCTATGTTACTAAAGAGTCAATTGTTAGACATGCTACTACGTACATGTTCAAAATTTCAAGATTTTGTGCTTAGTAAAATTTATTTCATTGGCTACAGTATGAGAAAGTATTGAATTTCATCTCAACTGCTACGAGTGAGGGTGCTACCATTCTGTGTGGTGGAGTTCGTCCTGAGGTATCCACTGCTTCTCATTGTTTTCACTGTATCTCTTTCTAAACCTGTCACCTTCTCTTATATATTCAACAAATATTTGGCAGCATTTAAAGAAGGGGTTTTTTGTTGAACCAACTATAATAACTGACGTGACAACTTCCATGCAAATCTGGAGGGAAGAAGTTTTTGGACCTGTTCTTTGTGTTAAAACGTTTAGTACGGAAGAGGAAGCCCTTGACTTGGCAAATGACACCCAGTGAGTCACCTAATTTTCTTGTTGATTTAAGTGCAGTAAATTGATATTTTGTCTGCATAAACTGTCTCTAATTTCTTTTGGGTTGTTTAATGATTTCTTTCCCTTCTCTTTCTTGTTTTGGTCTGATTATGCTGATGACTATTTTTTTAAATTTCCAGTTATGGCTTGGGTGCCGCTGTGATATCAAATGACCTGGAAAGATGTGATCGTGTCAGTAAGGTGGGAGTTACTTGTAGTTTGAAGTTTTGAGCCATTCTGCACCTTAGTTGATGTTGTAAATCTCTGTATCTTTGTCATTGAAATTTTTATCTTTTCTCCTGCTTTGCAGGCTCTCCAAGCAGGTATAGTCTGGATCAATTGTTCACAGCCATGCTTCTGTCAAGCTCCATGGGGAGGCAACAAGCGCAGTGGTTACGGGCGTGAACTAGGGGAATGGTATTACTCTGATCATCCAAATTATAGTGTTGCAGTATCATATTATTATAATTTTCAAATGCCAAGCATTTCTGACTCGATGGAAGTCTCTGCATCGATGCTTCTTATATCAACAAAATGCTTTTACTTCTCCTGGATGACTGTTGGAACTGATTCTAACAGCAGCTGGTTCCTTTCGCTTGCTTTTTTTTTTTTTTTTTTTTCCATAGGGGTCTGGAGAATTACCTGAGTGTGAAGCAAGTCACACAGTATGTCTCGGACGAACCATGGGGATGGTATCGCTCTCCATCAAAGCTGTGAGAATCCTCGTGGATGTTGAAACAAATCTTTTGCACTAAAACAGCGGAGAAGAGGGAATAATATTGTGAGAGCTGAGAGGACTGCTATGTACTATGTATTGAACTGAATACTGGAAAAAGATGGATTATTTTTCATATAGTTTGTTGTTCATTATATTTTCTTGTCTTAGCTGATTAACTTGTATTTTCCTGTCGGCTGTATCGTCACCTCCCACAGCGATGGTGGGATAATGCTTTGTGGTCTCGGTAGGTTGAAAACTTTGAAAGGAAGAGAAAAAATCATTCATTCGCTCTATCTGGCGCCAAAAGTGGCTGGATCTGGTGCTAGGCTCTAGATCGGAGACCAACGACGCCAGATCTGGCGTTATTTTGACGCCGAGATCTCGAGTTTTGGTTTATAGCGCCGGTTGCTAGATCCGACGGCACTGATCGCCGGTATCTTTTAATGTTTTGAATTAGCACAAAATATGGCGGGGGAGGGGAGTCTCAGTCCACAACGTCAAGTACAGTAGAAGCAACAAAAGAATACATTACATCAGCCATCGAAATAAAAAAAGGGCCAGTAAACAAACAATATACAAAAAGGCAAAAAAAAAATCACTTTCAACTTCACGAGCAATGATGACTCATTGCAACGAGAGCATATCAGTACACTGTTGACTCTACTGAAGGAAAAGAGCGAGCAAAAAATGGCAATTATTCCGATTCCAAGCCGACAACTGTTCATCGACGGCGAGTGGAGAGAGCCTTTACTCAAGAAACGCATCCCTATCATCAATCCTACTACCGAACAAATCATCGGTTTATTAAAATTTTTCCTTCCCTTAAATATAAGATAGTCACTCCATATTTCTTTTAAGCTTTATAGAAAATAGAAAATGGTGGTTTGTTCATTGTTTGATACTTCTATTCTTTTTTTCAGGTGATATTCCGGCGGCGACTGCTGAAGATGTGGAGGTTGCGGTGGAAGCCGCTCGTAGAGCACTTTCTCGGAACGAAGGGAAAGATTGGGCCTTGGCTTCCGCTGCTATCCGTGCTAAGTATTTGCGTGCCATTGCTTCTAAGGTAATTTTGCAAATTCAGCCTTCCTTTTGGTTCTTAGTTGCTACCGCTATTTGCTTTTGCCAGTCTCATTTATCCAAAAAATGGATATCAATTTTGGAACCTTACTTTTGTTATCTATTCGAGAAGCCAATGTTGCAAAAATTGTAAATTGCACTCTTTCCCTATGAAAATTGTTTAATTTCTTAGATTTATCCTTCCTACTAAACAATATGTATGCTTTCAAGAAACTTCTGAACATGCTGTGGGCCTTACACTTGCAACGCAAGCTTGTTGAAAAAAATCCATGTTCATTAGATTCACTACCCAAGTGAACCGCAAGAAATGGCGACACTGATATGAGTAAATAGCTAGGTGGAATTAATTAAGCAAATTTAGATGTGATGGTTTTGAGAATTGACTGATGAAGATGTTGCATTTCTTTTTAATCAGAATTCCTGTCAGAGTTTTCTTTTAAATGTAATGCTTGTGTGTTTGTTAGATTCTGCGATTGTTTTGACATTCTTGTTCTCTCGATGAAAGTGATTTGATCTTTTTTATGTCTTGACCTCTTATTTTATGGGTTCTTTGGGTGATCCAGATAAAAGAGAGGAAATCTGAGCTTGCAAAACTTGAAACAATTGATTGTGGGAAACCACTTGGTGAAGCAGAAGGGGACATGGTATGCCTGCAACACCTTTGGAGATGTTATGTTTCCATATTCTGTAGGGTTTTAACCTGCTTTTTTGTGTTTTATAGGAGGATGTTGCTGGATGCTTTGAGTACTATGCTGACCTCGCTGAAAGTTTAGATGCCAAGCAAAAGGCTCCAGTCTCTCTTCCTATGAAGACATTTAAGAGCTATGTGATCAAGGAACCCATTGGGGTTGTTGGTTTGATCATCCCATGGTACTTCCAGTTTCTTCCTGTTGTTTTTTCACTTCTTTTTGTGTTTAAGTAATATTTTTGTTGCTTACTCGGCCACACTGCATGCGGTTGTTTCTTGATGGAATCATCCATGAGTGTTGCTCTTCTCCCAGTCACCCAATACTTTTTTGAGATTTGTGCATAACGTGGTTTTGTTCTTGGGTTTGCTTGTTTGATTTGCCTAAAGTACTTCCATTTGTTATATAAATTACAAAGCCAAGTGAATCAATGTGTTTGCCTTTTAACTCCTAAATTGCTTTCTGATGGACCTAGTTCGTAAATAAGTGCTCTAAATTGTTCCTCTTAATGTTAAAGTATACACTATCATGGAGGCTGCACATTTAAGCGTAGTGCTATTCCATTTGCTTCTTATTAGGGTAACTTATGATAATTGTGGTCCTCAATGATCTGAGACCCTTCAAGGGCTTGCAATAATTACATGGACTGTTGTTCAAAGTAATATCAGCTTTCAATGTTTACCTTGATATTCAATAAACTAAGAATTGCTTCTCTTTTGTTTTTAAGGAATCACCCGCTTTTGATGGCTGCATGGAAAGTTGCTCCTGCCTTGGCTGCAGGTTGTGCTGCAATACTGAAGCCCTCTGAGTTGGCATCTGTGTATGCTCTCTATTTACCTGCACCAGTTTTCCTGTTACTTTGTCATTTTTAATAGTATATTTAGGGGAACATTGGCTTGATTTTGGATTTGGGACCAATATTGATCCTTTCATTTATTTTGCCTTTCATTATTTTTCCTTTTCCATATCAGGACCTGTTTGGAGTTGGCAGAAGTGTGTAGGGACGTTGATCTTCCTGCTGGTGTCCTCAACATTCTGAATGGACTGGGCCCTGAAGCTGGTGCACCTTTGGCATCTCATCCCCATGTTGACAAGGTTAAATTGATTTTAATCGTTTTCTTCAATAACTTTTTCTACAAATTTGAATTTTATATGATTTTTGGCAGAATCACAACTGGGGGATTTGAGGTACTAGACATTTAGCATGACATAATTGCTAATGATTAGTTAGCTGCTAACAGATTGCATTTACTGGAAGCACAGCCACAGGGGTCAAGATAATGACAGCTGCTTCTCAAATGGTCAAGGTATGTTGAAGTTCTAAAATCTCATCATTGAACTTTTTTATAATCCAGTGCATAAAATCTTCTATGTGGTTTCTGTGGCAGCCTGTTTCTTTAGAGCTTGGTGGAAAAAGTCCAGTAGTTGTGTTTGAGGATGTTGACATTGACAAGGGTTAGTGCCATGAAAATCACTATTTAAGCATGCGAATTATTAGTATTTCTTATATGATTTGACTTGTTTTTGCAGAAACAAATGGTTCATAAGACTTTGGTCATCTGAACTATCAATGCAGAAAATTAGTATATGTTTATGCTGTTGCTAATTTACTTGCCTGTGCTTTTATTAGCTGTTGAATGGACCTTATATGGTTGCTTTTATACAAATGGCCAGATCTGCAGTGCAACATCCCGTCTTATTGTGCATGAACTCATTGGTTTCTTGCCCTTTATAGAGTTATCAATTTCTTTTTTCTATCATTTTACATGTGGCATGAGGTTATGATACATACCAAGGACTGTGTTTCGATATTATCTGGTTCAGACTGACCACAACCAAGAGGGAACTGGTCCAATCCATTCATAAACTGATAAACTGGTTAGACTGAGCACACAGCCAAACAGGACTCTTTGAATCCACCTCAGCAGATATTTAATCCGGCAAATCTACCTGTATAAATCTCAATTCAGCAGGTCCAAACACCCATTGGGTAAACTATTACAGGAGCAGACCAAACTAATAGAAAGGCAGATATCAGTGCCCAGACAACCTGGTGCCTTTAGCTCACCAAAGTCGGCTAACAAACTGAAAAGGCATCGAAACAGCGACTATCACAACCTTATTGACTCTTCCACCCTTCCTAGCTCTTTAATGTGCAGTAGCTTGTCCCCAACCTAGCAGTGAATAAGTATGAAGTAATCTCTTTAATGGCTCCATGTTCCATTGTTATATTTAAGCCTGTCTCTTCATCTCTATAAGCTGTGCGCTGTCATCAAAAGTGTTCTCTATCTCCTTCTTCATAAGTTCATAAGCCCTCTTGTATTGGACAGTAGTTGCAAGAAAATTAAATTTGATGTGCATTCAACTAAAGCCTTAAACCATAAATCCAAGAAAGAGAACACCGTGCTTCTACTACCATGATTTTTTCGATTAACCATTTAGCATGTTATTGTTAGTTCTTCATTATCTTTTTTATATTTCCAACTCCATGAAAAGTCAATATTTTCATTTGTTTCACAGGAAAGCATTGCAGCGGAATTTCTGGATAGGCTTGTGAAATGGAGTGAGAACATCAAAATTTCAGATCCCTTAGAAGAAGGTTGCAAGCTTGGCCCCATTGTTAGTAGAGGGCAGGTAAGCAATTCTTTCAACTGTATGTTTCACCATGTATTCATGTTAGACTGGGAGGAGGGGCTCGAAAGGAGCTCCACAGGTTGTTTAAGACAGATCTTCATACCATTGCTGGGGACAGAGATTGGATAAAAAAGCACAAAATTGAAACCTATCTGCAGATGGAGAATTTAGTATATGCGCTATATAACATAGAAATTATTAGGAGTTGAGTAAGAGTTTGAAAGCCTCAATTTCGAAACTAGTACTATTTTTACCTCCCACTTAAATAATCTATGGTCATTCAAATCATTTGCCTTATGCCAAGTTTTCAAGCAAATCAATTATATTCCATTTTACTCTCCAATGCCAAATCTATTTTTGTATTTGGCTTGATTTGGTTGTTCATTGAGAAAATTTCCTGTGGAGCAATGTGTTTCTTTCTCGGGAATGTAGCCCTTGATCTGTCAACTGGTTTAACTCAAAAGATCCTTATTATGGTATATCTAAGGTTTCAAATTTGCCAGATCTCATCCATATTAATATTTGAGTAATCTGCTGCAGTATGAGAAAGTATTGAAGTTCATCTCTACTGCTAAGAGTGAGGGTGCAACTATTTTCTATGGCGGGGCTCGTCCTGAGGTATAATTCTCTGCTTCTCAATACTTGGCACTATTCTCCTTTCAAAATTCTTCACTTTTCTTATTCATAAAATGTTTGGCAGCATTTAAAGAAAGGATTCTTCATTGAACCAACCATCATCACTGATGTAAAAACCTCTATGCAAATCTGGAGAGAAGAAGTTTTTGGACCTGTTCTTTCTGTTAAAACATTTAGCACAGAAGATGAAGCCATTGAATTGGCAAATGATACCCAGTAAGTTTATGTATACAATTCCAATGAGTCGATCCTTGTCTCTAGAAAATGACAATGAAGTGTGAGTTAGTGATTTGTTTAGTCCTTTCTCTAACCTTTAAGTTTATACCTACCCCCACGCCCAACCAAAAAAAAGAAAAAGGGCTTATCAGTTTGATCAACCAAGTTCTTATAGTTTCTTTGTAATATTATTTAGTTATGGTTTGGGAGCTGCTGTGATATCAAAGGATCTGGGAAGGTGTGATCGTTTAAGCAAGGTAAGACTTGTGTTTGAAGCATATTGCAATGATGCAGCCTACGATGGCAGTTGGTTTTGCGAATAATGAAATGAGTATTTACCTTAGCTTCTTTCATGCAGGTTGTGCAGGCAGGCACTGTGTGGATCAATTGTTCACAACCATGCTTCTTCCAAACAGCATTCGGAGGCATCAAATGGAGTGGCTTTGGGCGTGAACTAGGGGAATGGTATTTTATCTCTATTTATTTATTTATTTTTGGATAGTTTACGGTAATCATCAGATGCATATCCAGTTTGTCAAAGAAAACAGAGAAGCCAGGCATTTTATATGTTGTTAATTCCCGTTTGTATAATGAGCAAAGTCAGAGGTAGTACTGACAGATGGGTATGTTTGTGGCAGGGGACTTGAAAATTACTTGAATGTGAAACAGGTGACACAGTATGTGTGCGATGAACCATGGGGGTGGTACCAGTCTCCTAAGCAACGAAGTTGTCCTTGGAAATACAAATACTAGTGTTTGCAATTGCAGGTCTACCAATAATAGTGGTAAAAAGATGGAAAGATTGATAGTAATTGGAAAATACAAATACTTTCTGTATGTATGATTTGGTTAGTGTGAATCGCTTGCGAGTTATGTTGAAAACAAAACAAAGAAAGGGAGAAATGCTCTTACTCATTATTAACTGGTTTTGTGCTAGCCTTGTACGTGGAAGTAGTATTACGGACGTAGGTGCGTAGGATGCTATGAGTCGGAAGCAGTTGTTACATAAGGACACTGCTCTCTCAGCCAGAGTGCCATGATTTTTGGCTGTAAACAAACAAAAAAGGTGAGGTGGGTTTGTCACATGGCATGTTCAGCGCATGGTTGAGGGAACAACTTGTCAAACTTGCATATATTTTTCTCGAGATTGAAAGCTCCATCTCACTTGGTGTTTTTTCCTAGTTTAGAAGCAAATTTAAAGACTGGTTCGTACTTTCAGATAGCCAACTCAGAGATTTAAGGTGCCGCCAACTTGGTGGTCAAAACAGTGTTACGGAAGGACACGTAGGTTTGAGTTTGATACAGATTTATTATTCTACTGGTATGTTTTTATTTCTTGACAAAGATATATGATAGCGAATAGCGGCAAGCATAATTCATGTACCGATGGGAGTTGTGGATATTTATAGAATTGGATGTAGACATTACTCGAATAATAAGTGCATATATTCTCTATGCCTATTCTTAAATTAAAATTAAATGAGCAAAAATTCATCATAAACAACTGCATACATACTTGTTACGTTTGAATATTCGTCCCAAATCCCAACCTAGTGGAGTGGGCCAGCAGCCAACAAGGCAAGCAGTCCCACCACCAAACCCATCCCCAAAAGCCCATCTCTTCCCGCAATAACAGTGAAACGGACGGACAGCAGAGGCATGGAAATATGTACTCAAACAGTTTTGAGTACCTGAAAACTTTCAGGTACCTAAAGCCTGCCTAAGGAAACTTCCTTGCTTTGGCCGTTTATTATTTCTTTTTCGTTTTAGCCACTTATCGTTACCCGGTGGTGTCCGTCTTGTCTTTGCATGTCCAAAATTCTACTCATTTTATCTCACTAAAACTGTATCTTCCAAAGTATCCTTCCTCTTTTTGTACCCCACAAGAGAATTTCCTTCTTTCTTTCTTTCTTTTACATTATTATTATTATTATTATTATATCTCTTTACATCACTCACCTCTCTCTCTCTCTCTAACTTTTCAAGCGACACACAATTATTGTCGTACTGCTACTGTGAGCTTCATTTGGTTGGTACTGGATGCCTCAATGTTTATCCAAATCGTACATCTGGGTCATGTGTAGAATGTGAATTCATTTTGTTAGCTTCTTTTACGGAGAGGCTACTCTTAGCTTTCTTATGTAAGATTTCGTTTTGCCTATTGCGCTTTGTGTTGGAGATCTGGGATTTTTGTTGATTTCGAGATGGGGAGCTCAGACGAGAAGGTGGTTGCTGTCATCATGGTCGGTGGACCCACTAAAGGTATGCCTTTTATGTTCTAAAGACTGTGCAGAGACAAGTTTTTCATGGGGAAGTTTATGCACTTGGATGTTATGGCTTGCTCATTATAGTTCTGTTCGGATTATTTGGTTTAGATATGAAGTTTGTTCGAATGAATAATGACATCTTCTGCCTTTTTTCTTTGGTTAATGTTCATAATTTCGAGTCAAATTAGTGAAAACTTCTATCTTTGGACTGAAAATTGAAATGCTTTCATTATTTCCTTTGGATTTGATGTGGATTTTCGATTCAATGTGAAGGTTTGACGTGGTATGACTTTGATATTTTGCATATTGCAGGCACTCGATTTCGACCATTGTCATTGAACGTTCCAAAGCCTTTATTTCCTTTGGCCGGACAACCTATGGCTCATCATCCAATTTCTGCTTGTAAAAGGGTGCGATGTTTGATCTATATCTAATAGAATATAAAAATGCACTTTTTGTTTAACACTTCTGGTATGTGCTTAAGGTCAATGTCTCTGTTGTAGATTCCAAACCTAGCCCAGATCTATCTAGTTGGTTTCTATGAGGAGCGTGAATTTGCAATGTATGTCTCATCAATCTCTAATGAACTAAGAGTTCCTGTCAGGTAACTTCCTGCCTTTGTGCTCAGCACTCAGCTAAATATACAATGGTCATGAGAAGATTGACATGTCTTTATGATTGCTAAATCTTAGTGCTAATCTTCCTTCTTCTTTTTTTAACTTTTACACTGCTATTAGATACTTAAGGGAAGACAAGCCACATGGTTCAGCTGGTGGACTTTACAACTTCAGAGATCTGATCATGGAAGACAATCCGGTTTATTTCTTAACCTGTTTCCTTCATAGAGGCATATCCTTTTGTCTTGACACTTTCTTGTGATTTAGTAGAGTGAAATGGACAGACATACACAGATTCTAATTTGTACTTTTTGTTCATTCATGCTTCACTTTCACACACTAATATAGATGTGTTGTGTGCTTATCTTGTTGCAGTCTCATATCTTCTTGCTGAATTGTGATGTTTGCTGCAGTTTTCCACTGCCAGAAATGCTTGGTAATTTTCTTTGCAATGTTTGACCATGTGTTATATCAATCTTAATTTTCTGATTAGAGTTTGTTGGTGATATCTTTATGTTGCTAAGTCTCTGGTGTCAATATTTTAGGACTAAAATGTAGTTGAGACAGATGGAATGACTGGGAGGTTGTTGCTTTTAGTTTTATATTTGTCTTACAGGAGGCTTAATTCTGCCTTTTTTCTTTCTTGATATGCACAGAGGCTCACAAAAGATATGGTGGAATGGGGACCATCCTAGTAATCAAGGTTGGTCAGCTGAAATGCAAGATGTTTACATAAGGAAATTTCTGTCATTGCATGATCTATTGGTATTACCATGTACTTGTGTAGTTTGGCCTCATTCTTCTCTTTATAGGTTTCAGCTGAGTCAGCCAGTCAGTTTGGGGAGTTGGTAGCAGACCCAGTCACCAAAGAACTGTTACATTATACGGAGAAACCTGAAACTTTCGTATGTGCAGTATCAGAGATT
The DNA here is from genome assembly GCF_053813885.1 of Theobroma cacao. Classification (NCBI taxonomy): domain Eukaryota; kingdom Viridiplantae; phylum Streptophyta; class Magnoliopsida; order Malvales; family Malvaceae; genus Theobroma; species Theobroma cacao. The sequence goes on from NC_142641.1 coordinate 261,826, forward strand.
TGACTACATTTACCAAAATTTTCATTTTTTGTTTTTTCTTCCAATGTTTGGATTTAAGGGATGCTCTGCTCTAATATCTTTCCATAATGCAGGTAAGTGACCATATAAATTGTGGTGTCTATGTATTTACCCCAGACATTTTTACTGCCATACAGGGTGTTTCCTCTCAACGGAAAGACAGAGGTTGGTATAGAAGATTGTTAAATGAAATATGTGTTCTTAATTGCAAGTTGCCAAGCTGTTGTGGCTCTGTACTCATTTAAAACACAAAATGAATGCACCGGCCTGTTATATTATTAGGGGATCACTTCAAGCTATAGAGTTTGTTTTTCATTTTGAAGTTATGCCATCTTTCCACATCTTGATCAAATAGAAAATTTTGCCTTGGCTCATATTCCTACTACATCTAAATATAATTAATCTTCATCATGCTGAATCTGAATCATGTTTTATTTACTTATAGCCAATCTGAGACGTCTCTCCAGCTTTGAAGCCCTCCAGTCAGCTACAAGGTATGTCTATCCTTTTTCTTTATTTTTACAGAATCACAGCAACAATAGGTGCACTCTACATATTTTGCTCTTCTTTTGTCTTAATCACAGTAGTAACTTTTGCACTTGGTTTATGTTCATTTCTATTTCCTTTGATATCAACCTAAGCTGAAAAAATTATCCTACATGGCTTGCTATATTTTTTCACATTTTCCATACAATGTGCAATTAATAGATTAGAATAATGCAACTATTTGCTCTCCGTTAATAAAGTTTCATTTTTTTTCCCCAGTTTTTTCGAAAGCCATCAAAATGATTCTAGGCTTTAATGCATCTACATAGGTAAAAATACATGCAATAGGCACACTGATTTATTGGGGATGGAGTTAAAATCTAAACAAAACTGAATCCTTCACACATTTTCTTGGGGCTGTTTGAACCCATATTGTGGTTTTAGATACTGGGTGGTACCTCCTGTGGGCATTTATTTGTATAGCAAAATACTTAAAATATGTTTATTTGAATTTGGTTGCATTTATTTGTTGATACAATTATCATTACCCCATTTTGGATCTAGCTGAATCCATATGTATATCTCAACATGTATCCTGATATGAGTCCCTTTATCAGGAGTCCTCCCTCAGATTTTGTAAGGTTGGATCAAGACATTCTGACTCCTTTTGCTGGGAAGAAGCAGTTGTATACATATGAGACAATGGATTTCTGGGAACAAATTAAAACCCCTGGGTAAGTCAGACTGTTGTGGGGTGCTATTTGTTTCAATATCTTCCACCTCTGCTTTGTTTCTATCCTCTGGTTTTTGTTTTCATTTTTAATGATAATGAAAATGGAGAAAAATCAAATTGAAACATCAAACAATACCAAGACTCAAATGTGAATTGCATAGCTAAAATGAAGCAACATCATTTGTCCCTTCTAGTAGACCTAATTTTTCTATGTCAATATCTGCAGAATGTCCCTAAAATGTTCTGGTTTGTATCTCTCCCAATTTCGGTTTACCTCTCCCAATCTTTTGGCTAGTGGGGATGGTACAAAAAGTGCCACCATTATCGGTGATGTTTATATTCATCCATCGGCAAAAGTACATCCAAGTGCTAAGGTAATTATATCCTTTTATTACTTTCTGATCATGATGTGGGCATACCATTTCGGAAACAAGATGGTGTTGCTTTGTCCCATTATATGATCATTCTCTTTCTTTACTGTTGTCTGCATCATCTATGGGATTGACTAGTCTGCGACATGGTGAAACAGGTTGGTCCCAATGTCTCAATATCAGCTAATGCACGTATAGGAGCTGGTGTAAGGCTCATCAGTTGTATCATTCTTGATGGTGTTGAAATCATGGTATGACCAGAGTGAGATTTTGGAAGTAGTGAAAATTTTAGGCCTTGAGCCTGACACATGTACATTCATTTTCACTGTTCCGATTTGTGACGCATTTTTATTCTGTTCCAGGAAAATGCTGTTGTCGCTCATGCGATTGTTGGGTGGAAGTCTTCTATTGGGAAATGGTCCCGTGTTCAGGCAAGTTTAACTTATGGTTATTTTTATGTGACATATTGTCAATGACTGAAAGGATGTTGTATGTGTATTTTTATGCTAGTTTTGCAACATAATTTGTTGCCTTGATTCATTGATGATGTCTTAATTATGAAAAAAATGTGATGTCTGATAACAGTATTAAGTTCGATAAAGGAATGTAAGGAGTGAAATACTATTATGTTTTATGTCAGTCAATCCCCACTTAGCTTATCAACTTGATGAAATAAAAAGAAGACCTTTGTCTCTTTTTCTTACCTGCCATAGTGTGCTAAATTGAATCAACTTGTTGCAGGCTGAAGGAGATTATAATGCCAAACTTGGGATTACAATTCTTGGTACTTTTTTTTTGGAGTGATACAAGTCTTTTATTATTTCCATTAGTGTGATAAGATAAAAGTGTTGAATCTGGTATTGGCACATTTGTGGCAGGAGAAGCAGTGGGTGTTGAAGATGAAGTAGTGGTCACCAATAGCATTGTCCTTCCGAACAAGACACTCAATGTCAGTGTTCAAGATGAAATCCTTCTATGATATCCCAATTACCCACCATCCTATCCTGTGCTGTCTGCCCCTTATTGTATTGCAATGGTCGATGCTCTTTTACATTTTGTCAACCAGGAAAAGCGGAGCATTCCATAAAGGTAATTTTTCCATATGTAAATTGACTCTTAAAATCAGAATAAAAGGAATTTGGGTGGTTGTATTATCTATGTGTGTTTCTTTTTCGAAAAGTTAATGCCAGAATCGTTAGCATTTATGGACACTTGTATTTCCTTTGCTCTTGCCAGTCAGTCAATGCTGGATTCATTCTGCGAGGCATAAGGCTTTGTATCTTGCCTTGCTACAACTATAATCAAACACAACGTCATGCTTCGCCATTTTAGGATAATCCGATTAAGTTAACGACATCATGATGTCATCACCTGACAAGAGCAGCATTGATTCATTCCATGTCACATCACATTGCACTCATCAGCTCTTCGATTCCAGTGGAATAATTCTTTCTTGTTTTTGCAACGATAAAACCACTCCCATTTCCACGCAAAGACTTGTAAGAAAATCAACTGAAAATGGATGGTCAAGGCCACTATGCATCAACTCTTAGTGACTTTGTGTACAGATAAGTGCTGCCACTCAAGTCGGTGCAAAGAGAAAATTGCATCCAACAAGAGCTCATCTCTTCTATGTAAAACATGTAAAAATAGAAAATAAAGAGAAAATTAGGAAAAGAATTAAGTTCCCAAATGCTCTACTCTGCTTGCCGCATCAGGAAATTTGTTGTATTGGCTTCTTCCCAGCAACTTCCGTGTACCATGATTTCCACGCTTCCATGTAATGAGAAAACAGGTCCCTTAAAGCTGCATTATCAGATTATTTTTTTTACTTTAGATTTTTTTCTTGCTATATCTATCATGTCACAAGGAGGCATCAGTAATTCCTCCCAAACTATGCATGTGCATAATCGGCCAAGATGACACGACTAGATGGTGCAACTACCTAGAGAAAATATCACAGAAACTGAGAAAAAGTACCCATGTCATGTCATCCCAAGAACCTCATTTTCATACCCAATATAACTACCATGTGGACGGACACAATACAAAATACAATTCCCTTCCCAATCTTCAATAATTGAGCACATCTAACAGGATATCCATAGAAAAGCCTTATCCATTTTCTGCTTTACCGCTACAAATTAGCCCTTGGCATTCACTATTGGAGATGTATATAAAACTCAACTTATTACCGCATTAGCAATGGGTTAAAATGCACGCATTTGTGTAATAGAGGATTAAACTATACCTTACCTTGGTTGTGATATTGAGGACGGTAAGTGGAAGCAAGACTCTCCCAGTCATGAACCCGCTTCACGTTATTCTCAGAGTTACCACTCCTGCTTAAGTTTACAGGAGCAAAGGGACCAAATTGGTAGCTCTTCGAACCCTGTTTTGAATCCTCCCAACTCCTTCTATCAGCCACAGCCACCAAATTTTCAACTTTTATTTGCTTTTGCATCTTCATGCACTGCTTCACATTCCCCTCATTTGAAGAATCGACCTTATTCCTCTTGCTAATGATATTTGTAACATCAGTTCCAAACGCTCTTTTTCTTGACTCGTGAAGAACCAAGGCATCAGCGGATCCTTTGTCTGATTTCCCGCTCAGCCCCAACCACCTAAAAGCAGGTTTCCTGGTATCTACAGTATGAGTCTGCAAAAAATTAGATCAACGTTAAGAACTTAATAGCACTATCACTGTTACAATAACAATTTCAAGGCTGCAGATATCTAAGTTAAAGGAGTTTTGAGTTCATTTTTTTAGTTTTTCCAATGATCTATTTACCTTCTCAATAAGATTCATGGAAGACAACACGTTGGCAATGTCATACAGCCGCCTTACTTTTGCTGTTGAATCATCAAATGAACAACACATTAGTCAATCAGTTTATCCGTTATGGTTATGTTTCAATTGAGGATGAAGGGGGAAAAGCTAAGATTTATTACTTCTCATTATTGAGGTGTTGTGAGCATTCCCAAGCAACAACCTGGCTGCTTCGTCAAGTGAGATCAACTCAGCCTGAAAAAGAAGTTACTTAGAAACACCAAAATGAAAACCAAAACAAAGTAATCCGATGGCAATTCACAGAGAGCAGGAACAAGGAAGAGGTTTTTACTCACATTAGAGCAGACAAATAGCTTGACAAAATTCTGAGTAAGTAGCCCCAGGGATTTTTCCCTTCGGTTATCTGCAAAAAAATCAGAGATAGTTCATGAGATGTCATCAAAAGCTGACAATTAATACTTCATTGAATTGCACTGATGGTCCTATTGACAGTGACTTGGTTTGCATGACAAGTCAGAGCAGACCAGTTCAATTTTGCACATGAATGAAACATCAAAATCTCAGGGCAATTAAAACAAAAACAAAATTGATTATTGTAAATCAACACCCAATTTACCAATTTTGGACGACGCGGAAGATTTAAGAACAGAGGTAGGTTTTGAAGTCTCGGTCTGGCTTCCAGTGTTGGGATTGGAGAACCCTTCATCATCTTCGTCGTCGTCGTCATCATCTGAGACCTGAAACCATTAGAAACATAAGCGGGGTTTTTGTTCAAGGCAAAAATAAGGGAAAAGTGAAAACTAAAGTAATATGTTGTGCTTACCTTTGCATTATTGTTGGCATCTAAGTTTTTGAAATTACTACTGAAACCTTCTTCCTACCATAATAACATGAAACCACAAAAGAAATCAGCAACCTTCCCTTCAAATTACAACCTTTAAACTAAAGGAAACAAACAAACAAAGAAGAAAAAACTTTGAAATAACCTTTAGATCTTGTAAAGCCTTAGGAATTGCCGCAAAACCTTTCCATGTATATTTGTTCTTAGCCTTTCTCGTAAGAACCTAAAGATCCATCAAACTTTACACGTAAATCATAAACCAAAAAATATATACATATTTAAAAAGAAAGAGAAACAGATATGTACCCCAACGCTTTCCAAAACATTGACAATATCGTAGATCCGGCGTCTCTCAACTCCTGCAGCAAAATCCGAAAGAGAAAGACATAACTCAGATCCTAGAAAATAAAACAATGGAAGGTAAATCATTAAAGAAAAAAAATCAAATAATAACCTAATTTTGCGGCGGCTTCGTCAAGACCAATCAATTCAACGTCTTCCCTATTATACAAGCTTAAGAAACTGCAGCGTAAAAAGAAAAATGCACACGTCAGAATTGAAAAAGAAGATCTAGAAAGAGAGGGAGAGGGAATTGAGATTTACTTGGAGCAAAGAAGGCCGAGAGATTTCTGCTTGCGGCTATAGGTGTAATGCCGGGAGGAAGACTCGGGAAGAGAAGAAGAAGAAGACACCGGCATCTTGAACTTGCTCAGATGGAAGGGAAGGCGGAGGGGGCGGGCGTGTTAAAAGGAAGGAGAAGGTTGAGATTTGGGGGCGCTGGCGCCTGGCGGGGGCTGGGGGAGGGGGAGAAACAAAATTTTGGGGGATTGAAAGAGAGGGATTTTGATAGGGAAATGGAGGGATGGGAATTTAAACATTTGAAATAGGGAATTGGGTGAGCGGGAATTTGAATTCCGTTATAACATATATAACGTCTATAATATTACTATTGCTATTACATTTCACGCTCCCGCAATACACCATCATCTCTACGCGCCTCCCCTAAGTTGTGTGTATTACCTTTTTTCCTTTTTCTTTTTCTTTTATAATAAATTCTTTTACATTATTAAAAAGTTGAACAGCAGTTTGATTATCATATTATGTCCAAGTATTCTTAATTGCTATTTTGAAGTTGAATAAAGTATTTTTCCAAATATATAAATATTTCTTAAATTTTATTTTAATATAATCTTTAAATTCATTATCATCAAAAAGTCAAATTACAAACAGTATATATTTAGGAGACAAAGCGAGTTGTAATTTGGACAAGTGTGTTGAATAAAATCTTGATGAATGAATGGTGATGTAATTTTAGGTACCACGTGACAAAAATATAGTAAATATCATACAGGCTAAATTAGATAATCCTTAGCAAGCAACATATTAACAAGGAGGAGGATAATAGTATAAAATAAAAATGTAAATGAGTCACATTACTTATAAGCTACTTGAATTTGGATTGGTAAATACTCAAGCTCAACTAGCTCAATATCAAGCCGAGTTCGAGCTATTTGAATAACAAATCAAGTTGAATTCAAGTTTTATAATATTTGATCTGAATTTTATCAAATCTTAAAATTTTTAATAATATTTTTATATAAATTTTGAATTTGAATTCTAATTCAAACCCTTGCTCAAATCGATTATAATCAAGCTTAATTAAATCGAGTTCCAAAAGGGATATTATTTTTTCAAATGAAATCTTAACTGTGAGACCTTGACCTTTATAGATTCGTAAAAGGAAGTATACGCGATATCCCTAATCAAGGGTAATTTCGTCATTTTCTTAGTAAGCCCATAAAAATAAGATTTTTAACAATATTATGGCCTAAGTAGGCCTAAGGCATAAATGGATGGTGAAATTAGGGGTAAAATAGAAAGAAAACCAAAATTTTGATGATTTTCACGGTAGGGGCAAAATGGCCATTTTTCATCCCGAGTTAAAATTTTAAGTTTTCATGAACTCGAGTATGTCTAGACCATTATGAATCTTGTTCCGGTGTCAAAAGAGCAAAAACATTGCATAAAAGATTGGAGGAGAATAAGCTAATTTGTGGAGGGGTAATTTGGTAATTTCAAGGGAATGGATAAGATTGGCTATAAATATCTTTCTTCCAGCAGCTTCTTCTCCCATTTTCCAGCAGCTTGTCTTCTTCTTCTTCTTCTCTTTCACGTTGCTTCCAACCTCCATGGAAGCTTGATATGGAGCTTGCATGATTTTCTCTCTCTAGCTCTAGTTTTCATACTTTTGAGCTCTTTTGAGTAGAACTCTTGTATTCTTTCACTCTCTCACTTCAAAACCCTTGATAAATCTTATTTTCATACTTTCTCTCATTAGTTGGGCATTATAGAGAGAGAAAGAGAGAATTATGCCATTTGTGTGGAAGCTATTGGAAGAGAATTCAACTACAAAGGAACCCTAGGGTAAGTGATGAATTAAGTTTGGTTTTTAGCTGTGAATAATGGCTAGTAATTTGGAGTATGAACTGTTTTATTGTTGAGTATGTTCATTACTTTTTAGTGATTAAGATAGTGAACATAGATAGCATTTAATGTGGCAATTGAAAGCTAGCTAAGATATAGCTTTTAGGGTTCATAGTGTGTGAATTGACCTATTGCTTATGCTAATGTGATCCTAGGTTCTAATGAAGTCCCATCCTTCCAATTGGATCATTAGGGGAAATAGAGTCAGCTAAAGGCTCAACAATAAGTCGGTGAGTGGACTGCCTATCAAAACTATTTTGGGAATGTGACTGTTTTGTACAAACTTTTCTTAAAAATGAGTACATTGGGAACAAGCTCTTGAGAAATGGTTTATGTTGTGACATGTGACTATTATTGATTCATGCACTACCAAATTGCGTTGATATATATACTTGAATATATTGTTGTGTAATGACATTGACTCGGCTATGTGCGAGTAAGGAGTGCGCATAAGCCGAGAATGATCCAGTTATGTGCGAGTAGGGAGTGCGCATAACCCGGTGATGAGCCAATCATGTGCGAGTAGGGAGTGCGCATGAGCTGGTGATGATGATGATGATGGGATGGTGATGATGATGATGATGGGTACACGTATTTATGTATACATATGTAAACATGTGTGTTATAAAAAATTTGTGAGTTATGTATATGGATGTAATGTATGTGAAATTCGGTATGTTAAACTTTGGGAAGTTGTTATGTATTTTTTATTGGTTTTGAATATTTAAGCAAGGTGGTTTTCTTTGGGAGAAAGGGAAATTTTACATTGGTGCCATGTATCTCGTTGCAACGAGAAACTCTAGGGTTTGAGAGCCTACACCAGAACTGGTTCTCGCTGCAGTGAGAATGAATCTCGCTGCAGCGAGATAGTCACTGTAGCTTCTCGCTGCAACCAAAAGGAATCCCGCTGCAGCGAGAAACTCTCTATTTCATCAGCTGAATTTCGTTGCAGCGAGGAACATTCTGTTTTTGGGTTACAATTTCGCTGCAGCGAGATTGAATCTCGTTGTAGTAAAAAAATTTTTGTTTTTGTCTCCTATCTTGTCTAATTGCTGCCCTATTTTTCATTTCTTTACTACCATATATGAGCATAGACTTCCAACATTAAGGACTAAATGAGTTAAGTTTAAAACGATGAGGTTTAGTGAGAAACCCTCGGCCAGTTAAGAAACCCTCATTTGGCTAATAACTTAATCCCAACGTCGCTGCAACGAAAATTCATTCTCGCTGCAGCGTAGCTATAGCGAAGATTCGTTGTCGTCTTTGACTTGCTTGCGTAATATTGAAGCTTTCATTATTCAAATGGTTAGTTATGTATGGATTCATGATTTTCAAATGATTAATCATTTAAGGGCTTGATGAGGGGTTTTTAATATGAATGGAACTAAATTGCATTGTTTTGAAACAAATGCATCATGATTTTGAATTCTCCCTTGTTGTTGCTTGTTCCCTTTCTTGTTCACTCACTGGGTTTATACTCACCGTTTTCAACTTCATGTTTTCAGATCACAAAGCAGCCGGTAACTAGGACAAGGTGTCCTTGTAGACTTGTATCCATATTTTGGTAGGTGTCTCGGTATTCAGTAGCTGTACATTCGTCTGAGTCTCTTCGTTGGAAGTCGAGTATTATTTTGTTGTGTATAGACAAACCTAATGTAAATTGTTAAGATACATGTTGTAGATAGTGTATATACACTTGTTTGGTATGCCAGTATGAGATGACAATATGTAGTATTATTTTGATTCTAAGTTATGAAATGTGACTTAACAGTTTATGGTGGAATGATAAACATGTCAGATTAATAGACTTGCTTGAGCTTAGTGGATTACGTCCATTGGGCCCATGCGCCGGTCATGGCCCGGAATTTGGGTTGTGACATTAACCTTAAACCTTATTTTTCAAGAAATAGGCCTTAGCTTTAACCAAACATCTTCCGAGAAATATACAAGAGAATAAATGGCCAGAACAACATGGGAGTGGAAATTTTTTTAAACTCACCACTAATATTTAACAAAAAATATCAAAGTGGAAACTTTTTCCTAAATCAACAGGTTGACACAAAATTGAGAAATTTGATAGATAACAAATGTGAACTAAAAGCTCTGAAAATATAAATAAATAAATAAAATCTGATAATTCATAAATGTTTTGTTAATGAAGGCATAGCTTAATCCAAAGCGGCGGGGAGAATGGAGAACGCAGATCCGGCACTTCGTCATCCTCGTCCTCGATATACTCCACAGCTTTATTGTTACAATTATAGATACCTATATCAGAGGCACTAGCTTCGGGATAAAAACGATTATCGTCATCTGTAAAGTAAATGCAATTAGACTTGCAACTAGGGTGATCAGTTGGCAAAACAGAGAACGTGCAACAATTTCCAAGAAACACGGAGTGGCCATTCAATGACAATATTTTTTCCCAATTCTTTGTGTGCAGGTCAAGTTTGAAAACCTCAAACCCCTCCGTTAAATTAGCATCTTCAACTCTTCCATTATCATAACTGAGCTCGTATCGATGAACATCACGAGTAATCATACAAAGATCGCCGCTTAAATCAACAATATATTTCTTATGACCACGATGGATGGTAGGTGGTGGTGGAGCGAATTCAACAATTTTTGGAGATGGTCTATTTAAGTCCTCGCATATAAAAAGTCGTCCCTCAACACATGCGGCAAAGAAATTACCATTGAAACAAATGACATCATCCAAAGCATAGTCACAAAAAATTTGAGTCCATTCTTGATCATCGGGCTTTGCAAAGGCTAAGGTCTTATCTTCGTACATTCCAAAACCCCAAATTATCATAATAATAGCATCAGGAGAAGTTGGACTTGAAGATAATAAAACTTTGTCTATAAGATATAAACGAGAATATTCTGGTGTATAGCAGGCAATATGATTGAAGGTGTGCATTGAAGGAAGGGAAAGGCTGGCTCTGGATAAAGGATTAAACAATCGAATTTCACCATCAAGACCAAGAGTGACCAACCAACCAAAAGGAGTGCCCCAACACCTCCTTTCTCGAATCTCTGGCAAATCGAGCTCAAGGATGATTTTTTTTGCATCAATGTTAAAACACCGTCTGTCACTATTCTCTTTTGCAGCAAGCATCAAACAAATAGGGAAATCGATTTTTTCGTCCTTGAGCAAAGCATGCCAAGATCGACAAACAACACCCATCCGAACACGATCTTGAATTGAATGAATCTTGTCGACAATGCATCTTAAAATATCACCGATAATATTACTCCAACTTGCGAAACTTTCTAACAATTCTGCTTTCATGATGGAGTAGAGAAGAAAAGCAACTTGGTTTTCTTTGTTTATGTGTACGAGAGTTATGGCATGGCATCTTCTTTTATATAGCAGGGACTTTATGATCTTTCCTAATCCTGGTAGAATACGATCTTTCCTTATCCTCGTAGGAATCATGAATTTAAGTGCAGTGGTTTATATAGCAGAAAGACCTTATGATCTTTCCCAATCCTTGTAGAATAGGATCTTTCCTTATCCTCGAAGAACTCTAGGAATCATGAATTTTATGGCTGTGGTGATGTAAAGTATAGTACAGTTAAGTAGGGACTATTAACGGAAAAGTAAATTGATTAAATTATTAGCTTATGATTTATGAATTGCTATATATTATTATATCATGTATTTTTGTATAGACTTACATATAGATAAGTTCAATTTTTTTTTTCCATCCCTCTTTAATTAATTAAATTGAATTATCTAATTTATCCATGAGGAAGAAAATGTTATCCCGGTCACTGCTTCTGTTTCTAATTTCTAGCCTTTAGCCCAAGTCCCATTACTTAAGTCTTGAACCAAAAAATAGTATATAGGCAAAATTTCTATCTTTTTTTTTTTTTTTTAAATCAAGATAAAATGTTGGGATGGGAGTAGGAGAAACTCAAAGTGGTTAAACACGTTGATACCTGCATTGGCTACAAAGATAAATACTGCTCGTTCCCCAGTTCCGTTCCCTAGTCCCTAGCTAGCTCGTTTCTAGTATTCCTTTGGTTTTTTTAATTCTATTTCGAAGGGTCTTAATTTATAAAAGAAAGGAAAGGGGGGATAAACGATTTATATATGCAGCATTCAAAAAGTCACTGATTTCCTAAGAAATTAAGTTCCATCACTTGATGACGAAAACTTATCGCTACTATATCATCTTTTCTTCATTAGGTAGTGTTGGTCTTGACTTGATGGAGCATGCATCGGAAATTAATATCCTTTTGTAGAAAAAAAGAAAGGAATTGATCGCAAATGAGGTAATTACCCATTTGCAACTCACAGTTGAATCTTTCTTTCGCTGGCTGGGTGTGCTACTTGTGCATACAAATCTTTTAGTTTCTGCCTGGTGAAGTGTAAACATGGGATTGAGTGATGTGAGTCATGCCAGTTGACTGAAAAGAGTTATGACTCCAGTTTTGGAGTCGTTTTGTTGACTCCCAAGAAAGCAATTGAATTTAACAAAGAAAAGAAGATATATGCCAACCTGGAGGTTTATGCTAGGAAATTAAATTCTCAAAGGAGAAAGATACATGGATATCATTGATCTCAAACTTATACAGGGAGCTGGAAAATAGGATTAGAGACAATATGGAAGGCTCTAGGATTTTTTTGTAGAATCTGATATGAAAGTAAGAAAAAATGCAAAAAAAAATGGTGTTGACTGTGTATAGAGAGAAAGGAAGAAAACAGAGAAGCGGATGAAGAGAAAAATGCTTCATTAGTCAGCAAACTCAAAATATATACAAGCATCATGTGGTTAACACTTGTTTACAGGGGAAATAGAGTCAGCTAAAGGCTCAACAATAAGTCGGTGAGTGGACTGCCTATCAAAACTATTTTGGGAATGTGACTGTTTTGTACAAAGTGTTTGAATGATTTTATACAAATTTTCTTAAAAATGAGTACCTTGGGAACAAGCTCTTGAGAAATGGTTTATGTTGTGACATGTGACTATTATTGATTCATGCACTACCAAATTGCGTTGATATATATACTTAAATATATTGATGTGTAATGACATTGACTCGGCTATGTGCGAGTAAGGAGTGCGCATAAGCCGAGAATGATCCAGTTATGTGCGAGTAGGGAGTGCGCATAACCCGGTGATGAGCCAACCATGTGCGAGTAGGGAGTGCGCATGAGCTGGTGATGATGATGATGATGGGATGGTGTGCATGATGATGATGGGTACACGTATTTATGTATACATATGTAAACATGTGTGTTATAAGAAATTTGTGAGTTATGTATATGGATGTAATGTATGTGAAATTCGGTATGTTAAACTTTGGGAAGTTGTTATGTATTTTTTATTGGTTTTGAATATTTAAGCAAGGTGGTTTTCTTTGGGAGAAAGGGAAATTTTACATTGGTGCCATGTATCTCGCTGCAACGAGAAACTCTAGGGTTTGAGAGCCTTCACCAGAACTGGTTCTCGCTGCAGTGAGAATGAATCTCGCTGCAGCGAGATGGTCACTGTAGCTTCTCGCTGCAACCAAAAGGAATCCCGCTGCAGCGAGAAACTCTCTATTTCATCAGCTGAATTTCGTTGCAGCGAGGAACATTCTGTTTTTGGGTTACAATTTCGCTACAGCGAGATTGAATCTCGTTGTAGCGAAATTTTTTTTGTTTTTGTCTCCTATCTTGTCTAATTGCTGCCCTATTTTTCATTTCTTTACTACCATATCTGAGCATAGACTTCCAACATTAAGGACTAAATGAGTTAAGTTAAAAACGATGAGGTTTAGTGAGAAACCCTCGGCCAGTTAAGAAACCCTCATTTGGCTAATAACTTAATCCCAATGTCGCTGCAACGAAAATTCATTCTCGCTGCAGCGTAGCTATAGCGAAGATTCGTTGTCGTCTTTGACTTGCTTGCATAATATTGAAGCTTTCATTATTCAAATGGTTCGTTATGTATGGATTCATGATTTTCAAATGATTAAAATATAAATTTGTTGACTAGTTATAGGCCAAACTTATCCATTCTCTTAAAATTATGAAAATGCCCTTGACTAGTTAGCTTGTTCTCATGCAGCCCTTTGTGCAATCTTTTTACTCCTTTGACACCGGGACAAGATCCATAAAGGTCTAGACATACTCGGGTTCATGAAAACTTAAAATTTTAATCCGAGGTGAAAAATAACCATTTTACCCCTACCGTGAAAATTATTGTCATTTCTAGTTTTCTTCGTGTTTTCATCATTACACGTCATTTATGCAATCTTATGCCTATTTAGACCTTAAAATATCATAAAACTTTCTTTTGGGAGCTTATTAGATAAAATGATGAAACTACCCTTGGCTCATATTATTACATCTATGCTTAGTTACAAGCCTATAAAGGTTGGGGTCTCATAGTTTAGGTTGTATTTTCATAGTTTCAGCACAAAAATCTTAAATTATTTGTATTTTCTTAACTTTTATTCAAATTTGGCACTATTTCAGTGACTTTTCGATGGCATGATGGGTACCAATTAAAAGTTCTTGAAAAGATATTTTCAATGGTTTTTGTAACATGTCGTTTGGCTTTATGGTTAGGAAGATACGAATTTTTAACGTTAATTGAAAACCTAATTTTCAACAGTTTTGATAACCCAATTTTGGGTCATCGGAACTCCATATTCTAATAACATTTTGAGTCATTTCTTTGAGGGTTTGTAGTATGAAATGAGATGTTTAATTTGGCATCAATGGCTGGGTTAGAGACTTCTTGTGTTAAGAGAATTAAAGCTTCAAAGTATATTCGTTGATACTAAAAACTAAAAAATCTAAGTATTTCTCTGATGATTTCTAAACATTTGGCTTTCGAAACTTGGGAATTTTATGTTCTTTTTAATCAAAACAAATTTTGTTGTTATAGTATGATATGAATACTTCAAGCTGGTGTTGATTTTATCACTAGAAACAATTCGGTTAAGAGTTACAAGAGCTCAAATTAGGCCAAACGGCCATCTAGATTCTGAAATTTCAAAAATTAGGAAACTATTTTTTTTATTTTTTAAAAATTTGATTTTAATTAATGATTAACAAAATTCTGCTATAAACTTTATAAATATTGGATATGTGATTTTTACTGTATTTTTATATCTAAAAGTATATATATATATATATATATATATATATATATTAAAAATTTATTTCTTAAATTAGTAGATTTCATAAAAATATCAAAAATTAAGGAAAAATTACAAATATGATTTTTCTATATGAATTTAATATTATCTTTCTATCATAAATTAAAATCGTTACCGATTTTATGATTTAAGTTTAATTCTCAACTTTATTTGAAATTATTTTAATTCAAAATATATATAATAGTAAAATATTATCTTATTAATAAACAATGTTGCTAAATTTCAATTGAGGTCACTACATGCCCTAAGTGCTTAAGATGGTTAATGGAAAGTTGCTTGTAAGATTTGTTGCAAATTCAGTTCTGATTTTGTATATATATTTTCTTGATATATTAGGCTACTATGAGGATTTTCTGAGTTGTTGCTTGATAATGAACTTGACAATCAGCTAAGTGACTGAAATCCCTTCGGTGTTTTCGCATATTAAAATTTGCCTCAATGTGATTTTCATACTTGTACATGATATTTTGTGCCATGGTTTGTTAAATCAGATAAGCATGCTAATATATGTAAGTAAATATGATCTCTATGTTGATTTTTGGAATATGATTTTTGATTTTGAAATTTGTATATGACTTTGTATAATGTATGCATATATGTTTTCATGAATATAAACATAAATATTTAATCTAAAATGAATATGTTTTTGATGTGTATGAGATATGCTTGAGAAGTTGATATACTGTTTTATGAAATTTGGTAAATATATGTTTCTGTTTTGTCTCCTAGTATGGCTATGCTCTGACCTTGCCAATGGGGGTTAAATGTTGGCCATGTCGACATGTAGCTGTGATTAGATATCGATCTCCCAACCGTACCACTAATTACAGAATAGTGGTATTTGTGATATCTGTTCAATACAACCAATGGTTGCTTTTGATATATTCATGACCTGTGCCATCGTGGTTAATTGTGGATTTATTTCTAACCTATGCTATAGGGGTTATGTGTAGTTGTAGCATGTTATAGGAGACCATCAAAATCTATAATTTTGTGAAATTTATATTTTATATTTCAAATGAAATCTTAACACAACAAAGATAAGAGGTGGAGTGGTTTACAGCCCCCTACAAGTAATACCATAAATGAGATATAAAGGGTAATTAAATATCCAAAGGGGTAACTCGTAGCCTAATCTACTCATCTCAAAGTCAAAACTGCTCCCTTAGCGGAGTAGCGTAGCCAACCCTCTATAAATCTAAGACTAGAGATGTTAATAGAGTGACGCCCGCTATGCCTACGGGGGGGGGGGGGGGGTGGCGGCGGTGGGTAGACGAGAAGAAGAAGCTGTCAAACGCCCGCTATATGCCTACCAAACCTTACCCATTTCATACTGGAATTGGGTTAGATTGGCTTGGATTGGGTTGGCTTCTTCTTCTTGCCTGTTTCATTCATTCTAGAAAAAAAACCAAGTACTTTAGTTGTTTTGTCACGCCAGCCTCAAGGTCAACTCATCAACAAGCACGAAGAAAAAGATATGGACATCAAAGTTTCAGATCTCAAATATTACAACAGCCCATGCGGCCTTTATATTCATTTATTTACATGAAAAACAAAGCAATAAACAAATGATTCATATCATGAGTAAAATATGACGACAAAACCAAAAGATAGTATACAAACCAAAAGAGAATAACCAAAGCTTAAAGTCCAACTCAAGCTTAACATGGTATGAGGGGTGCAGGAGAGAATCCTATTCCTAGTGTTTCTGGGTGGTCTTGTGGTACTTTTCTTTGATCCAATGAATTCCCAAAGAGGTTCCTTCTTTGACCTTCTTCACCCCAGTTGAAGCCACCGCTTTGGTCTTCCCAAGCCCTTCTCCTACCTTCTGCTTGTACTTTGCGGTGCTGCTCTTCGTGTTTTTGTTCTGAGTGGTGCTGACAGGGGTTGGGTCGCTGTAGTCCCACTGATCGGCCCATGATGTACCGTAAGAGGAGTTGTTTCCTTCCATTGCGTTTCCTTCTTCCTGTTGTTTTATGGAGAAAGCATGGGAGGGGGTTTTCAGTTTTGAGCAGATCAGGAATATTGCTTGAAGGAGGAGATGAAGAATTACGTTAAGAGAAGAAGAAAGGGAAGGGGATTGGGTATTTGATGGAAAGTAAGAAAGGTAAGAAACGGTTGGCCTGATTCCTAAGTTTGGTTTTCATCGTCCACGCCTCGCCTCGCATCCTTTATAGGCATTAACGAAATCATGTTGGTCCAACTAAGGAATATGGGACCCACCTTTGGATTTCAACACGTGTGATTGCTCATTGCAAGGAATTGAGGTTCTCCTCTCTCAAAGGACAAAAATGACCTCTTCTTCAACTATAAAAAAAATAGTTGTAGAAAGCGGAGGAATGAAATTTTGGATTTAGAAAAAGCGTGAAGGGCAGTGTAGTAAATATGCCCAAACAATTCAATAAAAGGAAGAAGAAAAGAAAGCTACAGAAGCGCGTATTTTCTTAAGCTTCTGGAATTATGAAAAAAAAAAAAGAATATTTGGAGTTGGGCAATTTGACCGAAACCTCTATTAGTCACGCACGCATAGTCAACCGACCGCCCTGTCCAAGAAGCTTCAGCTGTCGTCATGGCCCATGCCATCGCCGCCCCTCCAGCTTAAATTCTGCGTTCTAATTGCCTATAACATCCCTCACAAAATATATATTATAAAAATATTTAAATTTATTAAACTATAATTTTATAAAAATAAATGAGTAGATATTGTTTTATTATTTTATTTATTTACAGTTATAACTTGAGTACTTTAGTAATTTAAAAATAGAAGTAGGGGTATTTAAGTAAACAAAGAAATTTTAATTAATATTTGTTTTTATTTATCATGTTTAAGATAAAGGGATCAAGGTCAATTTAGTTATTTAACCATATCATATTAAATCATGTTAAAAGAGAAGTTAAAGACAATTACCACATTAAAAGGAAAAACAGATAGTGAAAGTTAAGCTAGTTTTACATTACCACACTTTAAAAGAATAGGGAGAAAAGTTAACGTCATTTTATTTGATCAAACTCAAACTATAGACACTCAGAAGAGTTTAACACTAAAGAAGAAGAAAGACAGAGAAAAGAAAAAAGTATTCAAGGGATTGCTGATTAAGGTATGTTTATGTCACGACCCAAATTTCGGGTCATAACCCGCGCATGGACCCAATGAACGTAATCCACTAAGCCCAAGCAAACATATTAATCTGACATGTTTATCATTCCATCATAAACTGCTAAGTCACATTTCATAACTTAGAATCAAAATAATACTACACATTGCCATCTTATACTGACATACCAAACGAGTGTATATACATTGTTTGCAACATGTATATTAACAATTGACATTGGGTTCGTCTATACACAACAAAATAATACTCGACTTCCAGCGGAGGACTCGGACGAATGTACAGCTACTGAATGTCGAGACACCTACCAAAAGATGGATACAAGTCTACAAGGACACCTCGTTCTAATTACCGGCTGCCTCGTGATCTGAAAACATGAAGTTGAAAACAGTGAGTGAACAAGGAAGGGAACAAGCAACAACAAGGGAGAATTTAAAATCATGATGTACTTGTTTCAAAACAATGCAATTTAGTTCCATTCATATTAAAAACCCATCATCACGCCCTTAAATGATTAATCATTTGAAAATCATGAACCCATACATAACGAACCATTTGAAGAATGAAAGCTTCAATGATACTCAAGCAAGTCAAATACAACAACAAATCTTCGCTGCAGCGACATTGGGATTAAGTTATTAGCCGAACGAGGGTTTCTCAACTGGCCGAGGGTTTCTCACTAAAACTTCTCATTTTAAACTTAACTCATTTACTCCTTAATGTTAGAAGTCCATGCTCCAATATGGTAGCAAAGAAGTGAAAAATAGGACAGCAATTGGACAAGATAGAAGACAAAAACAGAAGGTTTTTCGCTACAACAAGATTTAATCTCGTTGTAGCGAAATTGTGACCCAGAAACAGAATGTTTCTCGCTGCAGCGAAATTGTAACCTAGAAACAGAAAGTTTTTCGCTGCAGCGAGAAGCTACTGTGTCATTCTTGCTACAGCGAAAATGCATCCTCGCTGTAGTGAGTTTTCGGCCAGCTTACCCCTCCAAAACCCGAGGGTTTCTCTCTGCAGCGGGAATGATTTTTGCTGCAGTGAGAAACAGGGCACCAATTCAAAATTTACCCTTCTTCCAAAGCAAAAACCACCCTGCTGAAATGTCTAAATCAACATGAAACACATAACAATTTCCCAAGGTTTAACATGTCAAGTTTCACATGCATTACAACCATAAACCATTATCCATTAATTTCCTATAACACACATATTTACATAAGTATATATGTATACGTATATACCCATCATCATCATACACACCATCCCATCATCATCATTACCAGCTTATGCGCACTCCCTACTCGCACATGGCTGGGTCATCACCAGGTTATACGCACTCCCTACTCACACATAACCGGGTCATCCTCGGCTTATGCGCACTCCCTACTCGCACATAACCGAGTCAATATAATTACACAACACTATATTCAAACATATATGTATATCAACATAATGCAGCTGCATAGATGTCACGACCCGGAACCTCCCTTGGGCCCACGACAACCGTTGCGACGTCTCGATTTACACTCATTATCTGAAATATCAATCGAAACCCCGCAAGGCTTACGTATCAGTTTCTTGCCTTTCTTGTGAGCAATCGTTGTTAAACATTATGTTTTAAACAATTACCAATCATTTCCAGCTCAAGTAAATCAAAAGACAAAATTATTTTAAAAGGATTTATAGACAAATATTACTATTTAAAATATTGATTAAAATATAGCATCTTTATATAATACAATATTTATAGAAACACGTGTAAAAATCTTTTGTAACTTAGAAGTAAAATAAATTCATACATACAATAATTTACAAAGTTATAATGTACAATAATAATTACAATGACAAGTGGTCCATAAATACATCAAGTGTTGGTGATAGTAACCTACTGTCTGTGTGATAGAGGGGTCAATTAGAATCCTCGACAAAATCAAGTTTCTACAAGCTACCACAGGCCTTAAAATATTTAGAAAGGAGGTGGGTGAGATTTTGCAACCCCAATGAGTAAACAGACATTATCATAAATATCTAAAGGCGAGTAACATGGAGGCAAGTTTAAACAACAAATTACAAACCATTTCATAAGGTTTTCAATTTATTTCTTAAACCATAAAATATTTGTAATTTACCAAAACAGTTGTTAATGCTTATAACTTTTATTAAAAATAAGGCTCAAGTCAAAACTAGTCCTCGAGGATACCTTGACCGAGGCATCTAACCAAGTCTGCCAAGGTTGTTAAGGTATTTACATGTTAAACACATGTTAGTTTTGAAAACAAGTCGCTCCTTGGCGTTGGTCGAGTTACACATTTACGTGGGGGTTCGACGTGAAGTGAGCTCTAACACTACCCCGGGAGTTACCCTCATCGCCTCTACAACCGGAGTAACTATATAACCGGGTTTACCGTGCCCCTCTAATAAGCAGTCCACAGAACCCCGTCACTGTAGTGACTAAACCCACCAATTTTAATAAAATTTTGATAGTATAACGTGGCTTTTATTTATTTACCCAGCCTGCATAGTAAAAGACAGCTTACATAAATTTTCAATGCAATTATAAAATATAACCACATATACTCATATATCATAAGCCATTAATAGGAAAATATATTTTTCAAGACAATTGACAGCCTCCAATTACTCAATTTTATAATCAATAGCTTCTTATTTCAGAAAATCAAGACAATATATTTACTTGTCACATTTATTTCTAAAACATCAAAAATCTCATTTTAATCTCATTTTCGTTTCATAAAATCCATGAAGAGCATTTAAAAATAAACTCTAGATAATTTACAATAATAATAGGTTTACTCACCGTTTGTACAAATTAAATGCTTTCTAGGTGCCCTGATCACTGTTCGTCGGGTATGACTTCCTTGCCTTTACCGGAAGGCTCTCCTCCTAGACACATTGTAAAAATTTCATAATTTACCACATTGATGCTAAATCACTATATAATTGACTTAAATCCTATACTAATGCATGGTATGAAATGCAATAGCCTAAAACAGCTTAAACGCGGTATTAACCTATTTTTGACACTTTACTCGATAAATTGCTAACGCGCTCTATTTTAGCTCTTAATTGTCCCATTTTCTCTCCAACATTTCTAACCATTAAATATCAACCAATAATCTTCTAAAATCACCAAAATCAGCTCACTTTTCTCCTTGAAAAATTTGGCCAAAAATGGGACATTAACTAGGTAAATTTACCACTTTGTTTTTCTATCACATTTAACCATTTTTCATCATTTTCTCTTCATTTCTCATAGAATAAAAATCAGTTCATCATCATTGTACATCATTGAAGATTCGGCCAAGGGTGGGTATTGTGAAAATTTCATGCTTTCTTGCCCAATTTGATTTCTATGCACATTTAACTAACTAAAACTATCAATTTAACTAAAAATCAAAACATAAGAATTTCAAATTCCTCCCCCTTGAAATTCGGCCAGCCCTTGGTATCAATTTTTGATCTCTCTCCTCAAGCATGCTAAATGGAAACAAAGCCATAAGAAAGATAGAAATCAAGCTAAAGTCAAAAAATCTTACCGTTAGACGCGTAAACGGACAAAAAACGTAATTTTCCCTTTGAATTTTCTAGTTTTCCTTTGGTTTTGCTCTTTTCTTCCTTTCCTCTCTATTTTCTCTCTTGTTCTCTCCTTATGGCTGGCCATCACCTGATGTGGGGTTTAAATGGGTTGACTTTCCTTTAAAAAATATTAAATTATTAAAAAGTGTCATATGTCACTTTCACATTGGCCCGTTTTTAAAATTTCGTCCTTTAAACTTCAATTTTTCACCACTTAGAATACCATAGTTATTCATACCAAAAATAAATAAATCCTATAATTTTGACAAGTTTTGGATGGTGAAAATTACGGTTTTTACCCCGGAGCGACAAAATTATTGTTTTGCCAATATGTTTAGAAAATTATCGGAATTGAAATTTTTCACTTCCTATCATTAAATTATACTCCAAATAGTTAATCTTGGTAAAAAATTTCACTCCATGATCAAATTATTATCTTAGGTGGCAAAATGACGATTTTACCCCTAAATATCAAAATTTTTAATTTTTTCCAAAATGAACCCTCGAACTCTGAATAATCATTTTTAGTCATTCCGGGACTATAAAATATTAAATTTCATCCTACGATTCCTATTTGAACTAGTTTGAGGTTAAATCAACTCAAGTGTACCTTTAGGTACAATACCGGGTTTCGTCTATTCTTAGGAACTTTCCTAGCATAATAACATGCTACTCAGTGCATGTATGTTATGACATGTGTTTATAGGGTCAGGTTTTACAATAGAAATCCATAATAACGACATATCATAACATAAATCATTTCTCAAGAGCTTGTTCCCAAGGCATTCATTTTTTAGAAAAGTTGTACAAAATCATTCAAACACTTGTACAAAACAGTCATATTCCCAAAATAATTTTGATAGGCAATCCACTCACCGATTTATTGTTGAGCCTTTAGTTGACTCTAATTCCCCTAATGATCCAATTGGAAGGATGAGACTTCATTATAACCTAGGATCACATTAGCATAAGCAATAAGTCAATTCATACACTATGAATCCTAAAAGCTATCTCTTAGCTAGCGTTCAATTACCACATTAAATGGCTATCTATGTTCACTATCTTAATCACTAAAAAGTAATGAACATACTTAACAATAAAACAGCTCATACTCCCAATTACTAGCCATTATTCATAGCTAAAAACCAAGCTTAATTCATCACTTACCCTAGGGCTCTTTTGTAGTCGAATTCTCTTCCAATAGCTTTCAAATCAATGAGGTAATTCTCTCTTTCTCTCTCTAAAATGCCCAACTAGTGAGAGAAAATATGGAAATAAACTTTACCAAGGGTTTTGAAGTGAGAGAGTGAAAGAATATTAAGGTTTTAGTCAAAAGGGCTCAAACGTATGAAAACTAGAGCTAGAGAGAGAATTTTGCAAGCTACATATCAAGCTTCCATGGAGGTTTTGAAGAAACATGAGAGAGAAGAAGAAGAAAAAGACAAGCTGCTGGAAAATGGGAGAAGAAGCTGCTGGAAGAAAGTATTTATAGGCCAAACTTATCCATTCTCTTAAAATTATGAAAATGCCCTTGACTAGTTAGCTTGTTCTCATGCAGCCCTTTGTGCAATCTTTTTACTCCTTTGACACCGGGACAAGATCCATAAAGGTCTAGACATACTCGGGTTCATGAAAACTTAAAATTTTAATCCGAGGTGAAAAATAACCATTTTACCCCTACCGTGAAAATTATTGTCATTTCTAGTTTTCTTCGTGTTTTCATCATTACACGTCATTTATGCAATCTTATGCCTATTTAGACCTTAAAATATCATAAAACTTTCTTTTGGGAGCTTATTAGATAAAATGATGAAACTACCCTTGGCTCATATTATTACATCTATGCTTAGTTACAAGCCTATAAAGGTTGGGGTCTCATAGTTTAGGTTGTATTTTCATAGTTTCAGCACAAAAATCTTAAATTATTTGTATTTTCTTAACTTTTATTCAAATTTGGCACTATTTCAGTGACTTTTCGATGGCATGATGGGTACCAATTAAAAGTTCTTGAAAAGATATTTTCAATGGTTTTTGTAACATGTCGTTTGGCTTTATGGTTAGGAAGATACGAATTTTTAACGTTAATTGAAAACCTAATTTTCAACAGTTTTGATAACCCAATTTTGGGTCATCGGAACTCCATATTCTAATAACATTTTGAGTCATTTCTTTGAGGGTTTGTAGTATGAAATGAGATGTTTAATTTGGCATCAATGGCTGGGTTAGAGACTTCTTGTGTTAAGAGAATTAAAGCTTCAAAGTATATTCGTTGATACTAAAAACTAAAAAATCTAAGTATTTCTCTGATGATTTCTAAACATTTGGCTTTCGAAACTTGGGAATTTTATGTTCTTTTTAATCAAAACAAATTTTGTTGTTATAGTATGATATGAATACTTCAAGCTGGTGTTGATTTTATCACTAGAAACAATTCGGTTAAGAGTTACAAGAGCTCAAATTAGGCCAAACGGCCATCTAGATTCTGAAATTTCAAAAATTAGGAAACTATTTTTTTTTATTTTTTAAAAATTTGATTTTAATTAATGATTAACAAAATTCTGCTATAAACTTTATAAATATTGGATATGTGATTTTTACTGTATTTTTATATCTAAAAGTATATATATATATATATATATATATATATATATTAAAAATTTATTTCTTAAATTAGTAGATTTCAGAAAAATATCAAAAATTAAGGAAAAATTACAAATATGATTTTTCTATATGAATTTAATATTATCTTTCTATCATAAATTAAAATCGTTACCGATTTTATGATTTAAGTTTAATTCTCAACTTTATTTGAAATTATTTTAATTCAAAATATATATAATAGTAAAATATTATCTTATTAATAAACAATGTTGCTAAATTTCAATTGAGGTCACTACATGCCCTAAGTGCTTAAGATGGTTAATGGAAAGTTGCTTGTAAGATTTGTTGCAAATTCAATTCTGATTTTGTATACATATTTTCTTGATATATTAGGCTACTATGAGGATTTTCTGAGTTGTTGCTTGATAATGAACTTGACAATCAGCTAAGTGACTGAAATCCCTTCGGTGTTTTCGCATATTAAAATTTGCCTCAATGTGATTTTCATACTTGTACATGATATTTTGTGCCATGGTTTGTTAAATCAGATAAGCATGCTAATATATGTAAGTAAATATGATCTCTATGTTGATTTTTGGAATATGATTTTTGATTTTGAAATTTGTATATGACTTTGTATAATGTATGCATATATGTTTTCATGAATATAAACATAAATATTTAATCTAAAATGAATATGTTTTTGATGTGTATGAGATATGCTTGAGAAGTTGATATACTGTTTTATGAAATTTGGTAAATATATGTTTATGTTTTGTCTCCTAGTATGGCTATGCTCTGACCTTGCCAATGGGGGTTAAATGTTGGCCATGTCGACATGTAGCTGTGATTAGATATCGATCTCCCAACCGTACCACTAATTACAGAATAGTGGTATTTGTGATATCTGTTCAATACAACCAATGGTTGCTTTTGATATATTCATGACCTGTGCCATCGTGGTTAATTGTGGATTTATTTCTAACCTATGCTATAGGGGTTATGTGTAGTTGTAGCATGTTATAGGAGACCATCAAAATCTATAATTTTGTGAAATTTATATTTTGTTCTGTTAATTGAAATTTTTGGACTAAGATAGTTTTGTTATTCGAAATTAAGTTACCTAAAATTATATTTTGATATTTATATAGGAATAAATAATTTTGGGCTTAAAGGTTTTAAGCATGCTTAATTCGACTGAAGGGATGTTAATCACTTGTTCAGTTGTTGGACTCACTGCTTTTTTCATTTTTTTCAAGTTGTGATTTGGTCAAACATGTGAAAAATTTCAGCAAGTGACGTTTCATAGGCTAGCATATGGTTTTGGTTTGCTTTAGGATTTTTTCTTAACATCTTAGTTTATAGTATTAGAAACTTCCTTTTAAACATTGTCGAAATCATGTTCTTTTTGAATGTTGATAGACTTAGCTTGGAGAATCATTTTATTTTCATCAATGTATTTAACCCTTTTAGGTAGTTGGTTAAAATATCTGTTTTTGAGCTTTGCATATTTGTAGAATTATATCTTATAAGTGTACAACGTCTGTTGTGCCTCAGGTTTAGGGCGTGACATTACTACTTGTTATCTTATGTCTTGCCGTCAAAGCTATAGAAAATATACAAGAATATATATATAAAACAAAAAATCTCCTTTCATTTTGTTTTTTTCCAAAAAACAAAGACAGGTTGTAATAAGCTTTTTTAATGTCTGAAGGAAAATGAAAAGAAAAGATAAGAAATGAAAGAGTTTCATGCTAGAATAAACTGTGGGAGAACACGTAGCAGTGATATAATTTACAACATATTTTTTGCTTACATTACATATATAAGATGAGACAATTCTAGCACACTTTTCCTTGAGGAAATTAAAATATTGTTCATTTGATCTTAATTTGATACCGTAGCAGCAAATTTATTCAACGATGAAAGTAAGTGTGAGTGCATGTGTGTTTTAAGACGACTCTGGCCTCAAATACTTGTTGTATAGCCACCGTGATATGGTGAGAGCATTGCCATTACTTTCCACTGGATACACCTTCCTACTTGTTTGCCAATCGTTTGTCAGCTTTATCCACTCCCCCCTCCATTTCTTCACCTTGAAGTCCTCGCCATTTTCCAAGCTTTCTATCAAAACTTTGAAATATATTGTTGCTCGGGGGCCATAATAATCTCCCACAACCCCACTCCAATACTTGTTCCCTGATGGCATTCATATAGCACCATTATAACCATGAAACTATATACATATGAAGAAAGTATAAATTGAGGTGAAAGATATATAAGAACCAGACTCAAGCTGTGAAGATGTACAAATTAAATACCATAATCGCGAAGTAGACTCGCTTCTTCCTTTGTGTTGTCAAACCACATGGTTATTTGAGTTCTTGCATTCCACTCAAACTGTATTTTCAAATCAGATCAATCAAAATTCTCAAAATCTCCTTGCATTTTGAATAGCTTATATATAATTTAAAGGGCTTTCTAACCTGTTTTTCTTCTTCTTTATTTTGTGCAAGTTGTTTAGCACTTTCTAGCCATGGTCCCAGAAGAAACCCATCATGGCATGCTAAAAGAGTGTCCATATCTTCAACAAGTTCTAAAAACTTCTGACTCAGAGTGGTGACTCTATTCACATCTTTTAACTCATATGCATCAATGATCTCTAAGAATAGCTCATTTGCATATTTTGCTAGTGCTTGTCTAGTCAAGTCAACTAAGTCATACCTGACCATTGAAAGTAGAGTGGCATGTAGAAAAAGTATATCAGAATAAAAAAAGAATAACTAAGGCCAATAAGGTACGTGTATGATACAAGTTTCAAAATACACAACAAGAAACATAAGAGTTCACCATAAGTTTGCAAGGTGTGCTGAAACCAAACAATTTACCTGTAAGTGTTACTTGCTGATAGTGCATCCCCACTTGTAATAAATAGTTCCAATGCCCTTATCACTTCAGAAGTTGAATACCATAGATGAGGTTGATCATAAGCATCTGTTTTCTCGCTTAGTACGGCTCTTCTAGATGTTGGTTTCCCATAGTGGTGATACCTTTCACGTGGCAATGAAATAAAGGATGGACTCACATCTGGAAATGCAACAATAACATCCCTATTCTTGTCCTGCTCCAACATTATCAATTATCAATGGTATATAAATTAAAATGATAAATTTATGCTTGTGATTATGTAAAGCTAAAACCATTCTGCATATGGTACTTGGCAGAAAGAATCTAATAAGGTCGAGGGACTAATGTGCATGTGTTATCATAATCCCAATTACCAGTCATGCTCATGGAACTAATCGATGCATTACCATTCTCACCTTGATAAAGCTATATAAGCTATATCATATATATAAGTACACCCACATACACATGAGATAAAATTAATGCATCTTTGAGGAAGTTGAGGGATAAAGGTCAAATATGTTAAGACCATTTTACAAGATATTACACGGCCAAAAAATAGAAAGAAAGAAAGAAAGAAACACTAGAAAAAGTTTAAGAACTTACATAGGCTCCATCAGTGCAATTGTAAAGTGTGCGATATAATATGCTCCATGCATCACTTATTGAAGGAATTGACTGACCATATCGCCTTGCTATATAAAGTTCAATCCATGCCTGAAAGATGTATTTCATTAAAAGAAAACAGGTTAGAATAGAATTGGTTATATCAAGTGATAATGCATGCCTCCCACACTTTCTGCTCTTTCAAGCTTTCCTTTCTATATCAATTAGAAAAATTATTTTCCACTTCTCCTGTCTGAAGTTGAGGGTTAATAATATTTCTTGTCTTGCTTTTTGTTTACTTTTATCTCCTTAGCCAAAAACAAATTTTCAAAGAAACAATCATAATAAACAACAGAATCCTTTATTTGTCCTATTCATACATGAAGAAAAAATTATCATAACCTCGAGGTTTAAATCTAGAAATTTTAATCCAATTTACATGTACCTTTACTAAAATAATAATGGTGAATAGCACATGCAACATGCAGAGCATTGTGCAATAACTAAAAATTACCTCGACATCAACCTTTTTATGTTGAAATGCCATTTCAGACATGAGATCATAAACAATTGGATTTTGTTCTATACCTTCCATTGACATTCCAATGCCAACCTTAAGAGAAATTATTGACGGTGTTAGAAAAAAGATCTAAATCATAGTAAAAAAAAATCAGAAGAAAATAATCGCAAATAAATTTCAAATGAGTAAAAGTGTTAAGTATTAGTGATCAGTTCCAAGAAAACTTATCTACATGACAATGTTATGCTTATACACACATTCACGCATGATGACATAAAGAGAAAGAAAATGCTACAGGCTATAATTAAATGAGCACAATTTTTGCATAGCAATTGCCTACTAATTGAGTGTGACGGCAAAATCTTATATAACATTTTAACAACCATTTGATGATATTTTGGAAGTAGAAATCTACAATATAACTTACCATTGTTGAGTTTTCACTTGTTAGAGCTTCAATAGGCCCAGAAGCTATTGCATCCAAATATCCATACATCTCTATGTTCCCTGCAAAGTTGTGTAGCATGCACCTATAAAGCAAGATGCCAACAAATCAGATAAGAAACAATTGAGAATGAGTTCCATGCTTCCATTCGCTTGCCTTGAGGTTGGCAGGTTATAAATTCTGTATGCAACGATATGATATATCCTTGGTTTCTTGGAAACCCTAATAGAAGAATGTTATTGCCTTTACTCTTGAAAATTTAATTCGGTATGGATATTTAACGCTAATTTTCTTATTAATTTTTTTTTGGACAGTAGGGGGTGGTTGAAGGACCAAAAGCATCTTAGACTAGTCCATAAGGATTTATTCAATGGTTAATATACACACAGTATGAATAAAAGGAACATCTCAAGCATCTTCATATGTTCAAATAGAGAATTTAGGAGGTAGCCTTAGCAATCTAAAAGACAGACCATTATGACATTTTACTATCTGAGTGATAGAAGAAAACATTATCATTCATAATCCTTATAAGCATCTAAGCCTTGAAGTTAACTCAGCTATTGAACCTATTTGACCCACCTCATTTCAGTTTAGTCTCCAAGAATAATAACCATATAGAAATACTATTATCTAGGAGTTATTTAACATTAAAACACAGTGTATATGTTGTACTTATATTCATAAAACTAAGGATAAAGTTCCTACCTTATATGGATGAAAAATTTTGATAGAAACTTGTGCACATAGGCATATATCAACACATTAGTTTTTACTTATAAAACTCAAAAAGGAAAAAAGTAATGGAACAATAACTTTCCAGATGTAAGGAACACCATAGAACTGCTCTGAAGTAATCCAGATGGGTTTCACTTCAGCAAACAAATCAAGAACAACCAGCTTCCCTAAAGGAACAGAATGCAGAAGTGCCTGAGAAAACCATAGTTATTGCTTGTCAAGGAACAAAATATTTGTTCTTTTTTTCTTCAAAACATAAGAAAAAAGAAAATGCTAGAATGCATAACAATATCTGAACAAGCTCATATAATTTATGCGTATAAGCACAATTATAATTTGATTTGAATACACATGTATACAAAATCTACAATTTCATACTATCAAGATAAGCTTCATGGAAAGTTAATTACCCTAATCTTTTCATCTGAAAAGAAAATCTTGAATGCGCTTTTGAAGAAGTTTACTACTAATTGGTTGGAAAAAACTGTAAATTTTTTGACATATAATATACCTAATGGTGAGCAGTAAAGCAAGTTCCTTTAAAGTTTAAATCTCTGAAGCTAACCAAAATGCTATGATAGTGAGTTTAAGCATATATTCAGGCCAAACATATGTTTGTATTATTCACTTAATTATCACATATGCAACTGAAACATAAATAAACAAAGTAAATGACTGTACACTTTAGAGCCCCTCCCAGTTGTCTATCTTCAGACCAATGTTTCACACCATGCTTTAAACCTTCAGTTATGGCACTCAAAATTGAAAGAAAATTTCATGGTTTGCATCAAGTGCTCAAACTTCATCCACTGAAAACTTATCAAGTTTGGTACAAGTTGCAGATACTTTGAATTGTATACCAAAATCAAATCGGCATAAAAGTTAAAAAGCTGATGTATTTTGAGATCGAAAATGCAATGACTAACATATAAGGAAAAAAAATTATGGATATAACCTTCATTTGTGGAGGCCTCCAGAATGGATCATATGAAAACAGCCACCCCTATGGAATAAATTTGGATAAGTTAGAATATTAAAAGAAAAGATTATGAACTGTATGAAAAGATCATATATATAGAGCAATGACATAGTGCATATGCATCCTAACTTTAGTTAAGAATATTAACAAAATCAAGATTTACAGACTAGATCTATTTAACTGTCAATAAATATGTAAC
The DNA here is from genome assembly GCF_053813885.1 of Theobroma cacao. Lineage (NCBI taxonomy): Eukaryota > Viridiplantae > Streptophyta > Magnoliopsida > Malvales > Malvaceae > Theobroma > Theobroma cacao. The sequence continues at coordinate 292,422 of NC_142641.1, forward strand.
CATCCTGATAAAAGAACGTTCCTCAGTTTGGAAACAAAAGTTAGTGAGATATGATCTTTTGACCTGCATTAGCCACATGGCATTGACATCACCACTCTGCATTCCGCTAAAGATTGCTACACCTAATGAGGTGATGTACTCTGGATCATCCATTGGAGGAGTATTCTCATCAAATGTATCACTGCATGGTTAAGCACACATCAAAACAACATAGAAATAATTCGGTAAACAGAATGATAAATTGATTAAATATAATAAAAGGTAGTGAGGTAAAAACAATTGAATAAACAAGTGGAAATAAGATTGATATAAAAATCAGCTCATTGAGCTAACAAAAACATAATAACAATGTAAAAAATTAATTACTACTCATAATTTAAAGCCATAACATGGCTATGCGGAATCTATAATGTTTTAAACTAAAAAAGGCCAATATGGAACCACTATGGCCTTATTAAACTGCTCCCTGAGTCTTAATTCACTTGAGCCTGTTTGACTTGAACAGATCTTAAAACATCATTAAATACTGTCTTTAACAAGTACTTCTCTAACCAAACAATTGGTGAGTAATTTAGTGATTTTCACATATGGAATGATCGTTATATCAAAGATTATCAATTACAAGTCAATGAAAATGGATCTTTAGAAATTTGAGAGTCCAAACAAAAATAAAATCTTACCAGTTGTAAATGTGGCTTGTTTTTCCATATTCTGACCAAAGATGTAAGCCCGAACATGAAAAAAGGTTAAAAGACTTGCATAAATTTTTTGTAGTAAGGAAAGCTAACACCTAATAACTTTTATGTTCAAAATAATGAAGAGAAAAAGCTTATGAACATAAAAGACCATGGAATTCAAGGAGCACACCTTTTAGTTGTTCCTTAATAAAAGCTTTCCCAATCTCAATGAACAAGGGATCAGTTGCATCTAGAAGATAAGTGCAACACCATTTAGGATTGCCTTTAACAGAAAACCTGAAGAGCAATTCATATGAATATATATGAGGTTCCAATCTTTTGTAAACTTTTGCAAAAATTCTCAACTGAAATAAACAAGCCTTAGTTCCTATTATTATGTTCAATTAGATGTAGTAGAAAGCCGCATAACACAAACACTTGAAAGCTAGTATTCTTGCCAACATGCAAACCATACGTCAGAGAAATTAAGGATTAATGATATCTAGAAAATATAAGTTTTTTTTTTATAATTGGGAAAGAGGGGATTCGAACTCTACTTTTTAGGTAAAGGGATAATGTACATACCAATGAGCTAAATACTCGGGTGCATCTGGAAAATATAAGTTAGACACATCAAAAATAAATTCGTTTATACATTTCACAGTGCGATGTAGCTTACCAATTACCCAAGCGTGTTATCTTTGCAGATGGGAATATATTTTTTAATGCTGCAGGAACATTGCCAGAAAAGGCTGGAAGGACTACAAAGTGTATCCACAAAAAATTACAATGAGTAAATCAAGTAGGAAAGAAAATAGATAAAGTAATTAATGTTTTAAAAAATTTCCTCGATCATTGAAAGGTGATGCCATATCTTGCTTAGAAGTTTACCCTGTATCAACAATTAAAACCAATATTTCCATATGACTATAATCTAGTGTATCAGTGAGTTTTTTTTGTTTGATACCTATATGACTTTTTGTAATGCTTGCCCTAATTCAGATGAAACCAAGTAAATATGCTTATATGCAATACTTAATAGTATAGAGCACAACATGCCACAATCACCAAAAGATACAAGGAAAGGGTAATTTTTCCAATTTACAGAAAATTTGTCGAGATTTCTTCATTCATTCAAAGACTAAAAGAGAAAAGAATAATCACAATTAAGATAAAAAGAACAAGATTTTTAAGATAAAGCTTTACTTTGCATGTATCCCAAAGTAGTAACATATTGACATTGCAAAGCAATTTATGAAATGAAAATGAAAAACAATGGATGGTAACTTTTTTTGCTAAGAAAAAATAATGGACGATAATAGCAAATTAGTACCTGGAGTCATTCCAAGTTCATACATTCTGGAAAGAATTTTCTTTTGCAAAGTTAATTGTCCATTAAACCAACTTTGTGGTAGTGGTCCACCCCATCTGTGATTTAAGTACCACTTATCAGATAGAAAGTCATACTACTCTCATCACAACCAAAAATTTGTATATCTTGGATTATTACAATAACGTCCATTAGAAGAACACTCTAAGTAAACGTAGAACATCAATTATTCTAGTTATCTTATTGAAAGGAAGTAAGGAACCTTGGTTTGAAAGGAAATGATAGACATTTTTCATTAGCATGATCTTAAAATTGTTTGATACTTGACTTACCATATTGAATAAAACCCAAATTAATCAAGCCAACGTCCAAGAGAACCCTTCTAAAACTTTCTAAATTACTCACCCGTGTAAATTTCCCATACGTGACCAAGCGAGAAATGCAGGGCCTCCAAAGAAGTCATCCAAATCTGATTTACTTATATTGAATTTCTGCTTAAGATAAATAGTTTGTAAGAGATATTGAAAACTAAAGGCACCCAACTTAAGAACATTATTCATAACTCTATGGAAACATTGGCAATTATCCAAAAATAATACTTAGATTGAACATATGAACCAAAGATACCAACTCCCATTTCATTAAAGAAAATTTAAAATAATATTCAGAGAGTAAAACAACTCTGATTGGTAATAAAAAAGAAAAACCATAAATCAAGATTGATATGTAATTTGGTGTGAGATAAAACTAACAAGTATAAGTATTTCCAAGCACAAAAAAAATTAACGAATAGCAAATTTACTACTACATTGATTTTGAATTTCATATTAAGTATGACTGTATTAATTTATATTGAGCTGAGGTTATAAGCAATCTGTAACTAATAGCACGTAAAAAAAATTCTGTTTTAACTTTTTATCCTGACCACGACTATATCAATAGACAAAGGATAATTAGAGTTGATCGTATAACAAGTAGCTAAGAACTTGTTATAATACTAGAAGCGTATTAGTACCAGAAAATGTAAGAGTATTTTCAATTTTCTCCAATAATTAGGTTCAACTGAAAGCTCAGAAAAAGTAGGTAACAAGCATATAAGCCTTGCTCAACTATGTCATCTTTCAAGATGCATATATTATTTGTGAAGCCAACATAAAAGGAAAAAAAAGCATCAAACTAGCAAGTAATATAGATGCCTAATTGAGTGGCAGCCCACCAATGCCAAAGACTTTCAAATTTCATCACATACATGCATAATGGGAGTAGAGTTATTGCTGAGTGGAGGGTAACAAGCTTTTCTCCACAAGCAAGAAAGAGTGAAAAGATAAAGGCAAATCGAAAAAAATATGCTAAGTTAGTCAAAATTCGAAAACTTTATAAAAGGAAATTACCTGGTAAACCTTTTGCCAAATAGCTTCTTGCCCAGTAAATGCTAACGGTAAATTGATACCTTGGAGAGCCATCCAATCAATTTCCTTTTCCCATCTTTCCCAATCCCACCAAGCAAAAGAATCTTCCAAAAGCAAACAAATGAAGTTCATATAAAATTTATTAGGTGAAATTTTGAAATGTGGCCCGGGGAATGAATAACTTATTAGGAGACAGAAGGGATTGTCAGAGCAGAAGCTCACAGCTCGATGTAACAGCATTCTGGTAGTAATTCCACGGAATAGGTCTTTGAACCAATATGCCAGTATCTTGAACACGAGGAAGAGAGCCTAACTTAGGTATTGAAGATAGTTGTGCACCGCCTGTTTTTTCCCAAGATATATGTGAACCACACAAATACTTCAAGTACCAGTGTAGGCCAGCCAAAACTTCAACCCCAGTGACACCACTTATTCTGCTCCAGACCAGCCAAAAACGCCCACATACAAGTATCAAGAAGATGATTTATCATTTTATACATAAAAAATACAGATGCTTTTATATAAATTTCAATTGTAATCCCAAGAATGTAAAAGAAAGTATGCATTGCCTATAAATTCTATGACTTTAATCTGCTAAATTTAGAACCCTGATCATGTCTTAGAAAATCTCAAATTAAACTCGTATCTTCACCCGAAGTCTTCAAAATCTATGTAGTAGGTTAATGTAATTCAGCATGAAAACTTTCCTTAAGATTCATAAATGGAAAAACTAAATTCAGCAAAAATTATTTTATAATTAGTAAAAAAAATCTTAGGGTTGTCAACGGGTAAGGTTTTTGTTCATTTCGAGGTAACCGAACCCTAATCCTATAAAAAATCAAATATCCAAACCCTATTAATTACTCAAATAATTTTAAAAATTATTACCCTAACTCTAACCTTAATACATTTTCACTATCTTATAATTACCCTAACTTGTTTAAAAACTTGATTAAAATAAAAAAAATATTAAAATGTTCTTCATGCTACTAACAATGGAGTGGCAATAATGGAGGATCGGAGTGGCTAGCTAGGGGAAGAAAAAAAAAAGAAAGAAAGAAGAATAAGAAATGAAAGAAGAACTATCAATTAATAGTGAGGAATAAATAAAGAAAAGAAGAAGGAAGGAGTAGCTAGCTGGGGAAAGAAAAGAGGAAGGAACGGCTGGTTGGGGGAAGAAGAAGGAGCGATTAGCTGGAGGAAGAAAAGAAGAGAAGAAAAAAAGAAAAGAAAAGAGTGGTTAGGGTTTATACCCTTAATATATTATTATTATTAAATTACAAAAATCTTATTATTATTTTTTGAGAATAAAAATCAATATTATTTTATTGTTTAATAATTATTAACTTAAATAATAGTTATTATATTTTTTATAAATAAATATAATATATAATATAAAGTGTTTGTATTAAAAGATATTACAAGTTATATACTATAAAATGTGTATATATATATTATAATAAATAATTTTATAAGTTATAATTTTTATAATGTTAACCCGAAATAAAAAGTACATATATTTATATTTAAAGTATATATATATTAAAAATATTTTAGTGTGTATATATAATAATAATATTCCTTATAAATAAACCCAATATATATAAAGTAAATATATTAAAAGATATTATAAGGAATTAATAATCATAGTTTCATGAATTAATTTAATTAATTATATGGATTTGTCCTTAATTACATGAAATTAAAAAAAATAACTAAGTTTCAAAACTTTTCTAATCTCATAACTTATTTTTAGATAATTAAGTTTATATAAACAAAAGTATATATATTATAATTAATAATTTTATAAGTAATAATTTTTGTAATGTTAACACAAAATAGAAAGTAAATATGTTTATATTTAAAATATATATATATACACACACACTAAAAGTATTTTAGAATATATATAATAGTAAGTATCTTCTTTATAAATGAATCCAATATATATAAAGTAAATCATAATTGCATAAATTAATTTAATTAATTATATGAGTTTGTCCTTAATTATATGAAATTTAAAAAAATAACTAAATTTCAAAACTATTCTAATCTCACAACTTCTCAACTTCTCTTAAGGTTTGTATATTATAAGTTTGTATAAATAAAGGTGTATATATTATAATTAATAATTTTATAAGTATAATTTATGTAATGTTAACATAAAATAAAAAGTAAATATATTTATATTTAAAGTATATATATACTAAAAGTATTAGTGTATATATAATATAGTAATTATATTTCTTATAAATGAACTCAATATATATAATGTATATATATATTAAAACATTATAAGTTAATTAATAATTATAGTTTCATGAATTAATTTAATTAACTATATGTATTTGTCTTTAATTACATAAAGTCAAAAAAATAGCTAGATTCTAAAACTATTTTAATCTCAAAGACTCTCTTTAAATATATATATTATAAGTTATAATTTTTGTAATGTTAACACAAAATAAAAAGTAAATATATTTATATTAAAAGTATATATATATATATAAAATAGTAATTATATTCTTTTGTAATATGATATGATATTCATATTATTTAAATATCATTAATAATCTAATAATTTTTTAATTTAAATATACTAATATCATCACATTAATAATTTAAGTAACTATATTTTTTAATATATTTGTCAATATTTAATAACAGAAATTGTTTGTAAAGATAGTTAAGGTTTTGATTATTTTCACTCTTTACATGGGTTCATATCTAAACATCAACAAAAATGGACATTTTTAAATTAATTATTTAAATTATATATATATATATACATGTAAATGGGTATTGAAATTGGATTCGAGACAAGTATATGTGGAACCCAAATATTAACATATTCAAGTTCGAGTTGCGAGTATCTAAGGGTAGTATCCGAACCCGATACAAGTAGTGAAATTATTATCCGAACTTGTCTCAAACTCGATTATAAGATACTTTAATCGGATATAACTGGGTCGACTACCCACGGATACTTTATAATAGGGTACCATTACCGTATCTAAAAAATTCTCTTACCTTATGAAAATTTGAATTATATATAAGAAGAAGAAGACATGAAAAAAAAATCTTTACTTACAGAATCTCTGGAGCGCCGTGTTTATGTGAAGCAGGATGGTTTTTGATAATGAAGCAAGATCCTCCACCACATTCCTCCTACCAAAAACAAAGCTGTTAATGAGAGAGAGTGGGCGGGAGAGTTTAATCCTTCAATTCATGACCGATGCCTCCAAACAGAGCAGTAAAAAATAAAAAATAAAAAAACAGAAAGAAAATTTAAAATTACCTTAGAAGAAATTATTCGAAATTCAAAGGCGGAAGAGTGAGAAGGAAGCAGGCGATGGAGAACGGCGCGAGCTGCGGCAACCTGGAGGGAAGGAGGAGCTCTCTCGTGGTCTTGAATTTCGAGGAGTTTGGAAACGTACTGGACGCCGATGGTGGAGGAGTGAGTGGAGGATAGGAGCGAGAAAAGGAAGAGGAGAAAAATGGCGGGAAGTGGAGTGTCCATGGCGGTGGCGGGGCGATGGAGTTGAAAGTCGAGAAGTGGAGGAAGAAAAGAGGCAAAAGGAATCCTACCCTCCTAAACAGGCGTTTATGTTTATAAAAGAAATGAAATGGAATCATCGAAGAGGATGAGGTTGAGGAGATTCTTCAAAGAGCATCCGACAAATTACATGGCCGGCTTAAGCGAGAAACAAAAAGAGCATCCGATAAATTTCAAAGAGTGACGCCCGCTATGCCTACCGGGGGGATAGACGAGAAGAAGAAGCTGTCAAACGCCCGCTATATGCCTACCAAACCTTAATTGGATTGGATTGGTTTGGTTTGGGTTGGCTACTTCTTCTTGCCTGTTTCATTCATTCTAGAAAAAACCAAGTACTATCTATAATTGTTTTGTCACGCCAACATCAAGGTCAACTCATCAACTAGCACGAAGAAGAAGATATGGACATCAAAGTTTCAGATCTCAAATATTACAACAGCCCATGCGGCCTTTATATTCATTTATTTACATTAAAAACAAAGCAATAAACAAGTGATTCATATCATGAGTAAAATATGAAGACAATAACAAAAGATAGTATAGAAACCAAAAGAGAATAACCGAAGCTTAAAGTCCAAGTCAAGCGTAACATGGTATGTGGGGTGCAGGAGTGAATCCTATTCCTAGTGTTTCTGGGTGGTCTTGTGGTACTTTTCTTTGATCCAATGAATTCCCAAAGAGGTTCCTTCTTTGACCTTCTTCACCCCAGTCGAAGCCACCGCTTTGGTCTTCCCAAGCCCTTCTCCTACCTTCTGCTTGTACTTTGCGGTGCTGCTCTTCGTGTTTTTGTTCTGAGTGGTGCTGACAGGGGTTGGGCCGCTGTAGTCCCACTGATCGGCCCATGATGTACCGTAAGAGGAGTTGTTTCCTTCCATTGCTTTTCCTTCTCCCTGGAGAAAGGATGGGAGGGGGCTTTCAGTTTGAGCGGATCAGAAATATTGCTTGAAGGAGGAGATGAATAATTACGTTAAGAGTAGAAGACAGGGAAAGGGATTGGGTATTTGATGGAAAGTTAGGGAGGTAAGAAATGGTTGGCCTGATTACTAAAGTTTGGTTTTCATCGTCCACGCCTCGCCTCCTTTGTAGGCGTTAACGAAATCATGCTGGTCCAACTAAGGAATATGGGACCCACCTTTGGATTTCAACACTTGTGATTGCGCCTTGCAAGGAATTGAGGTTCTCGTCTTGCAAAGGACAAAAATGACCTCGTCTTCGTCTTCTCTCTCCCCCTTTTTTTTAATTAAAAAAAGCAGTGCCCTGGTTATCACTTCATTAATATTTTGATGAGCAGGATCCTAGGAGGTTAAAGTTTGTTAAAATGTAAAATAAAATTTATGGATATTAAATTCAGTATTAAATATAAAGATCATGATTTTTTTTTTGAAATAAATGTGCCTTTAATACTCATCAATACACCACTAAAAAAAGTCAAATTAGGCAATTTTCAATTTCGTGAAATAAAACATTTTTTTTATTCTCTAACCAACATAGACATCATATATTTTGTAAAGAAAATAGCCATGAGATACGAGATATGGTGGAAAGGTTTTGCATTTCAAAAACTTAAAATCCAAATTTCTAAATATAAATTCGTCATTTATATTATTTATAATATAATACAATGATATGACTTAAAATATTGAAAAAATTATTCAATGTTGACATTAAAATTATTAGAAGATTGTAATACATACTAATAAGATATATTTTAAAATATTAATAAATTAATATGATAAATATTTTAATTTTATTTAGTTGTAAAACTTAAAAATTGTAACCACAATATAAAAAATATAGTTGTAGAAAGTGGAGGAATGGAATTTTGGATTTAGAAAATGCGTGAAGGGAAGTGTACTAAATATGCCCAAACAATTCAATAAAAAGAAGAAGAGAAGAAAACCACAGAAGTGCGTATTTTCCTAAGCTTCTGGAATTATCCAGAAAAAAAAAATGAATATTTGGATTTTGAAGTTGGGCAATTTGACCGAAACCTCTGTTAGTCACTTACGCATAATCAACCGACCGTCCTGTCCAAGAAGCTTCAGCTGTCGTCATGGCCCATGCCATGCCGTCGCCGCCCTTCCACCTTTGATTCTTCGTTCTAATTACTTGCAATAAACCTCGCAAAGTATATATTATAAAAATACATAAATTTATTAAATTATAATTTTATAAAAATAAATAAATAAATATTATTTTATTATTTTATTTATTTATAATTATGATTTTGAGTATTTTATTCATTAAAAAATAAAAAAGAGTATTTAAGTAAATAAAGATGTTTTAATTAATGTCATTTTTTATTTATTACATTCAAGATAAAGGGGTTAAAGTCAGTTTATTTATTTGATCATATCAGTTAAAAAGAAAAACAGATAGTGAAGAATACGCTAGTTTTACATTATCACCTTTTAAAAGAAAAAATAGAAAAGTTAACGTCAATTTATTTCATCAGACTCAAACGATAGACAATTATAAGAGCTTAACACTAGGGAAGAAGAAAGGCAGAGAAAAGGAAAAAGTATTCAAGGGATTGCTGATTAAGGTATGTTTACGTTGTATTTTCATAGCTTGAGCACAAAAACCCTAAATTATTTATATTTTTTAACTTTTTTCAAATATGACACTGTTCCGGTGACTTTCCGGTGGTATGATGGGTACCAATGGAAATGTCTTAAAAAGATCTTTCCAATGGTTTTTGTAGTATCTTGTTTGGTTTTGTGGTTAGGAATATACGAATTTTTGAAATTAATTGAAAATTTAGTTTTCAACAGTTTTGACAACCCAAATTTGGATCATCGGAACTCCATATTCTGGTAATATTTTGGATCTTGTCTTTGAGGGCTTTTGTAGTATGAAATGAGACATTTAATTTGGCATCAATGGCTCAATTAAGGGCTTCCTATATTAAGAGACTTAAAACCTCAAAGTAGGCTCGTTGATACTGAAAACTCAAAATCTAGGTATTTCTGTTATGATTTCTAGAATTTTTGGCTTTCTAAACTTGATAATTTTTTGTTCTTTTTAATCGAAACAAAATCTGGTGTTATAGTATGATATGAATACTTTAAATTGGTTTTGATTTTATCACTAGAAATAATTCACGTTAAGAATTACAAGAGCTCAAAGTAGGTCAAGTGGCTATCTAGATTCTGAAATTTTAAAAAATAAGAAATACTTTTTTTTCATTTTTTTTAAAAAATTTGACTTTAATTAATGATTAAAAAATTCTGCTATAAACTTTATAAATATTGGATATGTGATTTTTACTATATTTTTATATCTAAAAGTATATATATTTATATTTTAAAAATTTATTTATTAAATTAGTAGATTTTAGAAAAAAAATAAAAAATTAAGGAAAAATTACAAATATGATTTTTATATATGAAATTAATATTATCTTTCTGCAAGAAATTAAAATCGTAACTAATTTTATGATTTAAGTTTAATTTTCAATTTTATTTAAAATTCTTTTAATTCAAAATATGAAACTTTTTCCTAAATCAACAGGTCGATTACAAAATTGGGAAATTTGATAGATAACAAATGTGAACTAAAAGCTCTGAAAACATAAATAAAGAAATAAAATCTCATCAATCTGATAATTCATAAATGTTTTGTTAATGAAGGCATAGCATAATCCAAAGTGGCGGGGAGAATGGAGAACGCATATCTGGCACTTCGTCATTATCATCATTGATATACTCCACATCCTTATTATCACAATTGTAAGTGCCTATATCAGAGGCCCTAGCTTGGGGATAAAAATGATCATCGTCATTCGTAAAGTAAACGCAATTAGACTTGCAACTAGGGTGGTCAATTGCCAAAACGACAGGAGTGCAATAATTTTCAAGGAACACGGAGTGGTCACTCAATGATACTATTTTTTCCTAATTCTTTGTGTGCGTGTCAAGTTTGAAAATTTCAAACCCTTTCGTTAAATTAGCATCTTCAACTCTTCCATTATCATAAGTGAACTCGTATTGATGAACATCACAAGTAATCATACAAAGATCACCGTTTAAATCAACAATATATTTCTTATGACCAAGATGGACGGTAGGTGGTGGTGGAGCGAATTCAACTATTTTTGGAAATGGTCCATTTAAGTCCTCACATATAACTCAAAACAAGTGGCAGGGTTCATGAGTTACCTTCATATTTGGGATGTTCTAGAAAGTTTGGCTTTGACGGCTCAGATATGAAGATAGTTAAGAAGATTTCATCTTAACCTTTCCTTGAAGTATAGGTACTTTATCACTTTTTTTTTCCTTACTCCTTAAGAATACACGTGGCGCATTATCAAATGCCACTACTCCATTTACCCAAAACTTATGCCCACTACCCAACTACATGGTTATTCTTTTAATATCCTGTAGACCGTTCTTTAATTGCTCTTCCATGACAAGCACGTTCTCCCACGATTGAACGTGCTCTCCTATAAACTCCTAAGGAAGTGCTCTTGTTAAGTATAAATATGAGGGCCTTAGAGGTTAGGAAAACGAATCAGAAATCATTAAAAACTCAATAGAGATTATCCTAAAAGCTCTCTCTAGACTCTTCCAAATAGTCTTTTTATTCAGCCTTTCCCATTCGTTGTATTTCGTAACTTCTTCCACCTTTTCTTATCCCTCACCACCTGCCACCCAAAGCACTTACGTTTCAAGGACTGCTCTAGTCTTCCTCTCTGCTACCTCTAACGCATCCCAATTGACTCATTGCAACACGTCTTCTCTCCCTAACTAAAAGAACCTTCTACAATAGACACTATGTAGTGCTTGTAAATATTGCTGCTTTATGCAAATTATTTATGTGACTTATATCTTAGCTGAAAAAAAAAAAGAAAAGAAAACAAAAAAAGCTCATTTGGCCAAAAAAGAACCAATGAGGTGGCTTATTTAAGCAAAAGGAGAGGCTTGTGTTTAGTATGGGTAATATTAAGTTAAGGACTTGGATAGATTATAATGGTGTTCTTGTTACAATATTTTCCAAAATAACCTGCAACCAAAAGCTACACTAAGGTGCAAACTAACTTTCCAAATAAAGGTTCAAAACTTACACCCGTAGGAGAGCACCAACCTTTCAACCCATAGAATCTATCACACAATAATAACAACACCTACATCCTTACTTTTTCATTCTATTGCAAAACCAAGCATGCATATTTATTCCAGAATCCACAAATTAATGCATATATGTATGTACTTGGAATCAATTTGACCCAAAACATAAAAACAAGCCCTAATGAACCCCATAACCGCAATAACTACCAACATCCATGATTGTCCATATATATGAACCCAATAAATTATCACAAACTAATTAAACTGCAAAATACCTTAATTTTATTCAATACGATATAAAGCAAGAGATCATGCTATGAAGTATTTGAGAAAAAAAAAATTCGAGGGATTTAGATGTTAGAACTAGAAAGTCAAATGTATCTTGATTTCATTTTTCTCCCACCTCATCTAGCAGGGACTCTAGGTCTTCAATCTTGATTTCATCCGGACTTAGTAACTGTAATTAGAAACACACTAACATCATACTGAAAACAAGTACATTGACTGAAAAACAAGCACATTAGTGTCGTACCTCAATTCTTTTCAAGTAATCATAACATTCTTTAGCGTCAGAGCGGATCTTTTGATCCACTTTTGATGTAAAAATCATGTTGCATTTATTGCATAACACAGATTTCTTATGCCAATCCTTGATATGAGCGTTGAAGCCATTCAAATTTTCAATAATGTTTTCACAGATATTACAGAAAAAGATTTTTTTTGGCTTGCTCTTCTTCTTTTTTGCCATGATATTGGATAAAAAGTGATATTGTGTTTCTGCAAAGTAAAATGAGAAAATAAAGATGCTATTAGAAGAGTTAAAGAATATGAGAAAATGAAATGTTGTTAATCTTTTTCTTCAATTACCTATTGAAACTCTGATAGTCAAGCAGTTTTATCGAAGCATTAACGAGAGAGAAATGAGTGATGAAGAGGAATCTTGTTATATTCCATAAATCTTGAAGTAACTACAAGCAGATTTTATATATAGTAGTTTGTAAGAGTTGAGTAAGTAATAACTACTAACTAACTCACTAACTTAGTAACCAAGCTAACTACTATAACATGAGGACAAAAAGTAAAAGTAAACTTATTTACATATTGTAATACTTATTACAAAGTATGATTATTTACAAGAAATAATCACATCAGAAGCAGTCAGTTCCAAGAAAGCTTATTTGCATAATGTAATACTTATACACACATTCACACATGATGACATAAAGGGTGAAGGGGAGAGAGAGAATGTTGTGTGACAACAAAATCTTATGACATTCAACAACCATTTGATGATATTTTGGAAGTAGAAATCTGTAATATAACTTACCATTGTTGAGTTTTCACTTGTTACAGCTTCAATATATAGGCCTAAAAGCTATTGCATCCAAAATTCCATACATCTCTATGTTCTCTGCAAAGTTGTGTAGCATGCACCTGTAAAGCAGGGTGCCAGCAAATCAACTAAGAAATAATTGAGAACAAGTTCCATGCTTCCATTATTGCTGGTCTTGAAGTTTACAAGTTAGAAATTTTGCATGCAACAATATGATATATCATTGGTTTCTTAAAAACCTCAACAGAAGAATGCCATTACCTTTAGTCTTGAAAATTTAATTTCGTATAGATATTTAATGATAATTATTTAAGGTTAATTTTCTTATTAATTTTTTATGGGGGGTGAGGGTGGTTTAAGGACTAAAAGCATCTTAAACTAGTCCATAAAGATTTATTCAATGATTAATACACATTATGAATAAGAGGATTATCTCAAGCATTTTCACCTATCGAGAAACTAAGAGGCAACCTTAGAAATCTAAAAGACAGAACATTAGGACATCTTACTATCTAAGTGATGGAAGAAAACATTATCATTCATAACCTTATGAGCATCTAAGACTTGAAGTTAGCTCAGCTGTTGAACCTATTTGACCCACCTCATTTCAGTTTAGTCTCCAAGAATATTAACCATATAGAAATACTATTCTCCAAGAGTTATTAAACCTTAAAACATAACGTATATGTTGTACCTATATTCATAAAACTAAGGATAAGTTTCCTGCCTTATAAGGATCAAAATTATTGATAGAAACTTGTGCACTCAACATGTTAGTTTTTGCTTATATAACTCAAAAAAAGAAAGAAGTAATGGAACAATAACTTTCTAAATGTAAAGAACACCATAGAACTACTCTTAAGTAATCCAGATGGGTTTCACTTCAGTAAACAAATCAAGGACAACTAGCTTCCCCAAGGGAACAGAATGCAGAAGTGCCTAAGAAAACCATAGTTACTGCTTATCAATGAACAAAATATTCATTTTTTTTTCTTCAAAATATAAGAAAAAAGAAAATCCTATAATGCATAACAATGTTTGAACAATCTCGTATCTTTTGTGCATATAAGCACAAATATGATTTGATCTGAATAAACATATGCATACAAAATCTATAATTTCATACTATAAAACAACAATCATATCTAGAATCTAATTCTAGACAATAATATCATATATCAGGATAAACTTCATGGAAAACTAATTGCCCTAATCTTTTCATCTGAAAGGAAAATCTTGAATGTGCTTTTTGAAAAAGTTTAGTACTTATTGCTAATTTCAATAATGGTTGGAAAGAATTGTAAATTTGTTGACATATATTAAACCTCGGAAGCTAGTCAAAATGCTATGGTAGTGAGCTTAAGCATTTACTAAGGCCAAACATATGTTTTCATTATTTACTTAATTATCACATATGTGATTGAAACATAACTAAATAAAGTAAATGACAGCACACTTTAGGGCCCCTCCCAGTTGTCTCTCTTCAGACTAATGTTTCACACCATGCTTTAAACTTTTAGTTATGGCAATCAAAATTGAAAGAAAATTTTATGATTTGCATCAAGTGCTCAAACTTCATCCATTAAAAGCTTATCAAGTTTGGAACAACTTGTAGATACTTTGAATTGTATACAAATACCAAATCGGCATATAAGTTAAAAAGTTGATGTATTTTGAGATCGAAAAAGCAATGACTAACATACAAGGAAAAATAACTATAGATAACCTTCATTTTTGGAGGCCTCCAGAATGGATCATATGAAAACGGCCATCCCTATTGAATAAATTTGGATCCTTTAAAGTATCAGAAGAAAAGATAATGAACTGTATGAAGAGATCAAATACATGGACCAATGACATAGTACATATGCATCCTAACTTTAGCTAAGAATATTAACAGAATCAAGATGCACAAACTGGATCTATTTAAGTGTTAGTGAATATGTAAGCATCCTGAAAAAAAGAACCTTCATCAGTTTGGATACTAAAGTTAATGAGATAAAATCTTTTGACTTGCATTAGCCACATGGCATAGACATCACCACTCTGCATTCCACTAAAGATTGTTGCACCCAATGAGGAGATGTACTCTAGATCATCCATCAGAGGAGTATTCACATCAAATGTATCACTGCATGGTTAAGCACACATCAGAACAACATAGAAATAATGTGGTAAATAGAATGATAAATTGTTTAAATATTATAAAAGGTAGTGAGGAATAAACAATTGAATAAATAAGTGGAAACAAGATTTGTATGAAAATAAACCATTGAGCTAACAAAAACATAATAACAATGGAAAAAATAAATTACTACTCACAATTCTAAACCATAACATGATATGTGGAATCTCCAACGTCTTAAACTAAAAAGGGTCAATATGGCACCACTATGGCCTTACTAAACTGCTCCTTGTGTCCCAATTTACTTGAGCTTGTTTGACTTGAACAAATCTTAAAGCAGCATTAAATTTTTTTTAAGCAATATTAAATGCATCAAATACTTGTGCATCCTTAATGAGAATTGATTTCTTTGTCTTTTACAAGTAATTTAACTTCTAACCAAACAATGGGTGAGTAATGTAGTGATTTTCACATATTACTTCAAATACCAGTGCAGACCAACCAAAACTTCCATCCTAGTGACACAGCTTATTCTGCTCCAAACCACCCTCATATAAGTATCAAGAAGATGGTTTATCATTCTATACATAAATTTAAATTGTATTCCCAAAAATGTAAAAGAAACGTATGCATTACCAACAAATTCTAAAACCTCAATCTGCTAAATTTAAAACCCTTAGCATATCTCAAAAAATCTCAAACTAAACTAATATTTTTATTTAAAACAACTAAAGTCTTGGAAAATCTATGTAGTAGGTTAATGTAAATACAACATGAAAGCTATCCTTACGATTCATATATGGTACAACTAAATTCAGCAAAAAATATTTTATCATTAGGTAAATTGGGTAAGAGTTGAATAATTTCAAAAGAATGTGTATTTGTAAATTGTGAAAGTTGTAACTAAATCAATATATTTTGCTAATTTGAACAAATTTAAATAAAAGATAAATTGGGTAAGAGTTGAATAATTTTAAAAGAATGTGTATTTGTAAATTGTGAAAGTTGTAACCAAATCAACATATTTAGTCATTTTATATTATTTTATTTTAACATAATACAAGTTATTCATCTAAATTTGAGTTCAAGTATGAAATTTTTTTAAATTTTTTTTATAGAAGGAGAATTCAAACTTAATTTTTGTAAAAATGATAAATTAATTTACATATTCTAAAATCAAATAATCAAGTAAGAAAAAAATATATATATATATATATATTAATGCCATAAATCTTTTGCACTTAAATATTTGACTTATTAATAAACATATTAATAATCTACTTGAATATTTGTATTTTTTAAATATTTTTTTAATTTAGTCTTTTAACATTTCAATTTTATTCAATTTAGTCCCTGTACTATATATTTTTGTTCACTTTAGTCCCTATGATGTGACAGAATTTTTTTTTAAAAAAAATTTTGATCTGTCACGTGACATGTCACGTCATTATCTCAACACCACGTAATTAAAAAGTGACACGTCAATGCTGATGTCAATGATTATGTTATCTTTTTAAAATAAAATTGGATGCCGTTAAGAGGAAGGACTAAATTGACGCAATTCTCACAATCAAAAAATTAAATTACTTCGATTTTGAGTATAGAGATTAAATTGAATAAAATTAAAGAGTACAGAAACTACATAGGTCTTTTAACCATTTAAAAATCCCTTTGGTAATTTAAATTTTAAATAAAGGAATTTGGGTTCCCAGCCCATTGAAGAAGTGGGCTATGGATTTATCTTTCCCCATCTATCAAGAAATGGGCCTTTGCTTTAACCGAACATCTTCCTAGAAATATTTGCATGACTCTGGTCTGGTCTGGACTGGAGCGGTTTGTATAGAGAAAAGCAAGAAGTCAAAAAAGTGATTCAAAGGCAGAATCAAGTCTCCATTTTCATGTGAGAATTTAACGTGGTTTCTCGTATAACTTTGAGCATTTTTCCAACTTACTTTCCGAGTTTCCAAGCATCCCCATCCTCAACCAAACCTCCGAGCTGATCTCATGCAGCAGCAGCCCTCGGAAACATGAGAGACAAAAGGTTTTGCAACAGTAGAAAATTAAGCCTCAAGTGCACATTTGTCTACACTAATTTGTCTATAGCTTAATTTGCCTATGTCACTCCCAGGGGCGGCCTGCATCATATATATAGGCTTTTAAAAGTTGTGCAAATCGTCTATTATTGCCAATGATTCTCTTTCCTGTGATGAAAATGGTCCCCCCGGCCCGGTATAACCAAAAGCTGTACATTTACAAATCGCAGAGAAACCAAAAAGCCAAGTCTCATTGCGTTAATTTTGTTGATAATACACAAATGCTTTTTACTTTGTCCACACCATCATTGAAAGACAAATAGATACTTAGTTGTTCTACTTCTTATGTTAAGACCTATAGATGTGCAGTTCTTTTATATCAAGAATAATGTCCATAAAAGACTATGGATATCAAAATCTCTTTCTGTAGACAAATGAATGAACTGATTGAATCAATCTTTTTACTTAAAAACTTGGAACAAAAGGAAGAAGAAACAAGGCTGTGGGTTACATGGATTCTTATGGGGTTGTGATGTGATCTTAAACACAAGTAATTTCCATCCATTTAATACATCAAATATACCCTCATTAGAAAGATTAATAAATAGTGTAATCAATTATGGGATTGTTAAAATTCATGATGTACTACTCTATAGGCAACTTGTTTGTGGACCAAAACTTATAGCAAAAAAGCAAACATAGAAAATTAAGAAAAGTTAATATTTAGTTTGAAATATATATACATATATATATATATAATATACCCAAAAGATAAAATATTGTAGTGAGAAGTGAGTAGGACATTCACATATATTACTAGCATTCAAAATCATATTATATTGTGCTAGAAAAGGAGCCTTTGTTATTATATTTCTTCACCTTTTTGCCTTTTTTGCTTTCTTTTCTTCTTTGGTTTTGATTGACCCTCTTTGGTGCATATCTTAGAGCACCAACAAAAGAAGGAAAAAGCCATCAGGATTAACTTTGCTTAATGTTAAACAAGGTTTCGATGAACGAGAAGATATTTTTAATTAAAATTAAAACTAATTAATTTTCTATTAAAACAGTTTTCATGTGAAGCTCATATGCACGCATATATATGCCTTTAATTAATTTCATACGAATTTTTGTCATGGCACATAAAATCATGGACATGCTATATGAGTGTATGCCTCAAAGAAATTAGGTTGTCAAGAGATGCAAAACAAATTTAATGATCATAAATATTAATCCATGGATTTTGGGAAGATGACAATGAACTCAGGTTCCTTCCAACAAGTAATTGATGAAAAATGTACCAAAGCTACCAAAATGGACAGTGAGTCAGTTAGCAAGTAAGGTGAGGAAAATAAAGTTTTCGTATATATATTATATATGTCGTGGTCATGTCATATCATGTTTTTGTGATGTTCTTTGATTAATATATAATCAAAAGAGTGGATATAATTAGATTCTTTTACTTGATTAATTTTCTTTGATTGTATTTATTTATTTATTTATTTTCTTGAGTTGATTGCATCTGTAATTCTTTATTCTCTTGTGATTCTTGACCCTTGATTGTACGTCCTGATTTAGTCGATAATGGGAGCTCAGTTGTGTGTCTTCTACACAGTTATAGTATGATATCATTGACCAAATCCTTAAATCTTAATAATTTCATTGACATAATTATCGAATCAATTGAAATAATTTCTCCAATTAATGAGTCATCGACAAAATCTCGGTGTTAAGTTGTGATTAATTAAACGAAAGATGACACAATCAATGATATCAATATGAGGAGCAATGAGCACCACATTGTGGAAAAATGGTATCACGAGTGATGGGAAGTCAAAAAGGTAAAGTGAAAAATATAGCAAACCCAAAAATATTGTAAGAAGAGAATTGCCTTGGATATGTGAAATCAAAGATCCAATTAATGTTGAAAAACACATTTGCAAAAACTTCTATCACCAATTCCAAATCTTTTGATGAATGGCCTTTTCGTGTATGTCTTCAAATTTCAATTTGTTTATATATTTTGTAATTTGAAAATTTCGACATAGCTTTTCAATATATCAATATTCTAGGATTTTAATTTTATAATGGAAAAATATGTGCCTTAATTAATTCTCACAAATAAATTTCGTTCGCGTGACAATGTGCTTACGAATATCTCAATATTATCAATAAGTTCGATGTACTAAAATTAAAAACTCTAAAAAATAATTGTTGAAGGGGAAGAATGAATCAAACATCCGTCATCTTTTCCAAGTGAAATTTGGTACACTTTCTGCCAGCTTAATGCATTACAGAGCACCGTCAAACACTGGATCAAGCACCACCACAACCTCAATTTAAGCAACCATTTTTCTCAAATAATTTTGTGGGTTATCTTTCAGATCATATCCAAGTCGTACCGAACCTCCAGATATATCCTACCCTAACCCTAATCAAGGTAGCTCAAACGTATTGTCACATTCAATTCTACGGGTTCTTAAGCTTTGACAGTGTCGAAGAGAAATTTCTTAGCTATCGATGGTTTGAAGTCCCATTCAGGGTCCTACATGTTCAGCTTCGATGGCAACCTTCATCTAACGGACAAGGCCATCTGTGTGTGGCTTAGCACACATGGGATGATTCCACCTAATCAATGTAGGAGGAGAATCTATGACCCCCATATCTCTACGTAGATAATGTTGACAACTTTGTTTGGATTAGAATTCTAGCGGACGTTGCTTCTGGCTGAGGGTGACAACCCTCCCCCAATGGGTCACCATATATAAAAGCTTTCAGACCCACCCCTCCCCCAATGGGTCACCATATATAAAAGCTTTCAGACCCACCCCCCCCTTTTTAGTTTATTTATTTCTTCTTCTTATTACTATTTTTGAAACATATATTCTTGTTTACTATCATTTACTAGATGGTAGGTTAGGCTAGGCAGTCGAATAATTTCATCAAAATTAAGGGGTACAAGACAATGAGATATACCTCTCGTGATCCCTTGTTTTTAACCAAAATTAGCATTTATTTATTTTTCATATGTCACTTCATGTAGTTATGTCATAATATTATCACAAAATAAGTTTTTTAAATTTATTCTATGGATCTGAAATTTATAAATAGTCTTAAAGTTGTTCTCGAATATTCTGTTCTTTATAAGATACAACATTTAAAAATTAAACAATTAATTTATTATTTGATATTTTTGATAAAAAAAAAAGTTATAAATAGTCATAATTAAAGACTAGGAAAAAACTTCAATATCACTGGACTAAAAATATGATGTAATCTAAAAGATGGATAGATCATGAGAAGTTATAGTGCAAGACAAACTCAAAGCAAACCAGCAATGAATTGTCGTCCAATTCTGAGAATTACAACCAAAAAGAAAAGGGTTCTAGAAATTAATTAGAATATCTTTGTTTTTCTTTCTCTGGATTATAGTGCCAACCTTGAGGTCAATAGGATGATGAATGCATACACCTTGGCCCAATGCCTACCCTTCAATTCCAACTTTATTTTACCTTTTCCCTCTAAAGCTAAAGTTCTACAAACAAGTGTCCATCAATGATTTAACCCTGCAAAAATATGCATGGCTTTTTTAATCAACTTGGCATGTTTTGTCATTCAACAAAGCTGTTTCACAGCCAGCAAGCAATAATAATTAACCAACTGATTAGCCTTAATCTGTATTATCAGTTTCTGCTAATGATTAAATTAAGACCATAAACTTCAGAATCGATCACTGCTGCAGATTGTAACCTGCTTTGATGGATGATCCCTCCACAAAAAGAAGGGTCGGTCATCCCGGCGGGGTGGGTCAAACTTGCTTAACGAAGCTCAATGCTGTGACAAAACTTACCTATCAAAATTAAGCCAAAAAGTGGCATTATTTCTCAACTCATACATCTAAATTCAATTCCTGTTCCCTGCAACGGAGAGAGCATATTAAATGGATGTCTTATGGCTGTCCATAGCCTAATTCTCATGCTTCACCAAGATATAGACATAGAATCGTGAAAACAGGTGCAATGTATTGCTTTCGATCTTAATTACTTTTTTCTGGCCAACAATACTTGTTTCTCAAACAAATCTCAGCAGTGAATACTATACAAATTTCTCCTCTATATATTTTACTCACTTCACGTTCTTCCACCGTGTGCTTTCTCTCTCTCTCTCTCTCTCCCTCTTTCTTTTCTATGTTTTACTGGTATAAGAATCATGTCAGGCCAGCAATTTTGTTATTCGAATTATGATTCTCAATCTCAATCAAGCCGCTTTCAATCAGATTCCACCTCTCTTTGGTCTCAGCCAAGCCTCCCATCTGTTCCTTCCCTCACCTCCCAATTTCACCCGCAACAATACCATCTTTCCAACATCCGGCACCACTGCCTCGCCACCCTAAAAGGACACACCTCCTACGTATCCTCTCTCACCTTCGCCGGAA
The DNA here is from genome assembly GCF_053813885.1 of Theobroma cacao. NCBI lineage: Eukaryota > Viridiplantae > Streptophyta > Magnoliopsida > Malvales > Malvaceae > Theobroma > Theobroma cacao. Next base: position 314,386 of record NC_142641.1, read on the forward strand.
AGTTCCTTTACACAGGCTCTTCCGATAAGGAAATCAGATTATGGAAGCGCAACACTACTGTAGACTCAGAACCTGATTATGACAATCTAACCAATAATAACATAATAGCTGTGGGAAAGGGTGCTGTGAAGTCCTTGGTAGTGTTAGCTGATAAGCTCTTCAGCGCTCATCAAGACCACAAGATACGAGTATGGAAAATTAGTAACGAAGATCCTGATAACCAAAAGTACACTCGGCTGGCAACGCTGCCAACTTTAAGTGACCGTGCCACGAAGCTTCTCCTGCCCAAGAATCATGTTCAAGTTCGAAGACATAAGACATGCACCTGGGTCCATCATGTTGATACGGTATCCGCCCTGGCCTTATCCAGGGATGAGACCCTTCTATATTCAGTTTCCTGGGACAGGACACTCAAAATCTGGAGAACCAGTGATTTCAAATGCTTGGAGTCGGTGTCAAACGCTCATGACGATGCGATAAACGCCGTGGCATTATCCGATGACGGAGACGTTTATACAGGATCAACCGACAAGAAAATCAAGGTGTGGAGGAGAAGCTCAGGAGAGAAAACCCATTCTCTAGTTGCTACACTCGAAAAACATAACTCCGGGATCAACTCTCTAGCAATAAGTCCTGACGGGTCTACTTTGTATTCGGGTGCAAGCGACCGGTCCATAGTTGTCTGGGAGAAGGATGGCGGAGATGGCAATGGCATGACGGTGGTTGGTGCACTTAGGGGGCATACGAAGCCCATACTGTGCTTGGCGGTTGTGTCGGATTTAGTTTGCAGTGGTTCAGCAGATAAAACGATTAGAATCTGGAGGAGAGGGGTGGATACAAGTTATTCTTGTTGGGCAATCTTGGAAGGGCATCAAGGCCCTGTTAAGTGCTTAGCCGGAGCAGTTGATCGGTGCAACCCTTCCGATACATCATATGTTATTTACAGCGGAAGCTTGGACTGCGACGTCAAGGTGTGGCAGATTGTTGTTCCTTTTCTCTAGAGTTTAAACTTCTTACTTATAATTCTTCCTTACCCATTTTTAATTTGTACAAAGTAAAGCAGAGTGTTGTAATCTGTATAATTTCATTTCTGAATTCATTTCCATGGCCAAAGTTTGTAGTAGAATCACTGTATTGAGCTAAAGATCCATGAAGGGATGTTCAACCGTAAGCTCAGGAGTTGAAAGCTGTGCCATGTTTTTGGCTTTTTTCCATTGACTTCATAACAGGCAAACAAGCGAAGGGTACAACGAAACAACAGCTACTGTTCTTTGGTTAGTTGACAAGAACCTGGCCTACTGCTTTCAAAGCTGTTTCACCTTTTCTCTCCACTGCAAAAATTTTTTTGGCCACTAAATAAGTAAATATATTCAAACATGGAAGCTTCTGCTTCTTTGAGCTGTACTTTATTTGCCATTCTTCCGTACAATTTTTTCCCTTGCCATTTCCTTTAAGTTTACATGCCATTCATGCGAGATTTGGTTGGATTGTGGGATTCAAGGAGACAGTGGGCAGTAATTAGAGCCTAGATAAGCATTGCAAAGAAAAAGTTAAGGTTAATCATGCTTAAATCCATGATTTTTGTTTCTTCCTATCAAAAGAACACCCAACATTATTTTATGTAAGTGTCTTTATCATGTGTCATATAGGAAAATAGAGATAATGGTCTTACTTTTACAAATATAAGTTTAGCAAAAGTCAGTAGGCACAAGCAAATTACTATCCAAATTAAAGGGACATAAGATAATTAGAATTTACTTTTCATCTAGATCCCTAAAAAATCCATATGGATTTATGATATCCATGGAAGTTACATTTCCCTTCGTTTTTTATCATACAACTTATACTAAATTATTCTTATGATGTGAGTACAAATTGTGAGAATGTGAAACGTGGCAGCACGATGTCATATAGATCTCTACCTTAATATCTTCATGAACCTAAAATGCTTGATAGAAGTTTCAAAGGTATGACCTACTTAACTAATTACAAGTGGCTGGGAAGTTAGGTAAATGTCACCATTCTCGTCCCACCATTATTGTTAACCTAATTTCTCCCCTACATATTGTTGTTTTCAAAACCCACCCCTCTTTATATATATGAAAAGAACATTGGATCAACGGAAGAGAAAAACAGGTATACTATTCGTCCAATGCTTCCTTCATAGTATTCAAACAAAACATTGCTATGTACCTTCTCCTAATTGAGGTACCGTGTTATCCATATCTCTGTGCCAGGTCAATTGCTTAACTGGAAAGTGAACGCCTTTACACTTTTTACCTACATCAGATGAATATGTGAATATTAGCCTACTCAAAGAAACAACCCCATCAAGATTACCTTGCCAAATCGACAAAATCAAAATACTAGAACAATCCCTTAAACTAATGGCCACATGACTTGTGTATGAACTTGATCCTGACATGAAAGATGAACTAAGAGTCAATTAATTTGGCCCAATGGTGTATCAATAAACACATACAGACACTGACTGTCCTGCACATACAGTTAATAGATGCTTCTTTCTACGTAGTATTGCATTGGATTATGTTCATACTCAATCTTTTTATCATACTTTTAAAGGGTAGTCCACAATTTATTATGGATTGGGATGTTACTGATAAACAATTCATTAACAAATTCCTTACAGGGCAGCATTGGTCCCCTCCAGAATTCACTTTCTCTACAGTTGGAAGATATATATCTTTTAGCAAAGCAATTTCATGCAGCATATGTATTAGAAACTTGTCAATAAATTTAAGAACAACTTCATTTTGCGAAAACCAGAAGGAAGTTAGTGATTTACAATCTTGTCAAGTTAGAAAATCATCCCCTAGCATCCAAAATAACAAGCCAAATATATTGAGAAAACTGAAATTGCACATCAAGTACAATAGTCCACTGTCGACGAGTAAAGTCTTAAGCTTACTCTCAACCAATAGCCAAGTTGTTCATTAAAAAAAAGAATAATTCCAGAATACAAACCCATATACATTTGGAGGTGCAGGAAGCATTACAAAGTAAAGCAGACAGCAGAACAGACACCCTAATTATCAGAGTGGCACTTTTGTCGGTGTACCTGGACCACGTGGATATTTTCTTGGAGTGGGGTGATTTTTTAAGCAAATGATAGCAGTTCTCCGTCCATGTGGGCTGTGTGATTCCACTAGATGAATTCAGATAATGCAAGGTCAGTTTCAAAGTTGAATTAAACAAATAAATGAATGAAAAGGATAAATGACTACAGATTTAACTAGATTTTATTAAAAGCACAACCAACTATACAATGACAAATGTCATTCTGGTAACCAAAAAAAGAATAGGAATCACAACAGAACATTGCTGTCAATGACCCAACCTTGCAAGTTGTACTTTCAAACATAAGAAAAACTAGAACAAGCCTCTTACACTTCGCTGAACTTTCTAGAAGAATGGACAACTCTGATCTTTGTATCCAAGGCCACACTGTAAAATCTAATCTAAATAGAAATTTAGCCGACCATTCAGTGCCTGGTATTGCAATCACCATGCATGTGTGTGTGCAGACATGTGCATACGTGTGCATTTGCATATGTGCACTTGGATCTGACAGGACTTTTCCTACCATAGCCCAAATCCTTTTCCACACATAAGATCCCTCTTCAAGTAAGGGCAATCTATATCGTTTTGGTTTTGAAATAATTAATCATCCGTGTACTCCCTTAGATACCATCTGCTCAAACCTCCTCCAAAATCCTGACACAAACACCAAATTTTTGCATCTCCTGAAGTTAGCTAAACATGTTCATAATTAGGTGATCATCCACAAAATATCATTTCTTCCAAGTCTCAGAAATTTTTCTCCGCCTTTTACAAAAGAAATGTTGACAACAAAAAATGGAGCAGGACCTCACATTGCTCCATTTATCAAACAGAGGTAAAGATCTTGACCAGCATGTAAATGCTAAATCTAGTAAAAGTGCGTGATCGACATGGATTTTACATTGATGCAGAGTAATGAAGCTAGAAGTATTTAACTTACTTTACCTACTAATAAAACCAATGACGGTTAATGGAAACCATGCAAAGCAATGACGCCATAGTCATAAGGCAATCAACAACCGTCTAACATTTATCTATTCTGCAGTACAAGCCAGTGATGCCACTGTGACAGCTCAAAACTAAAATATGATGAACACACCTGAGCGGAGTTGCAATATGGAAGCACCCAACAATTTGATTGCTCTTTCTGCATTTCTAACTTCCTCCTGTTAACATGCACCACATGCAAAAAGTTGGTTGACAGTTAACATTTGCTAGGAATAAAGAGAATTAGATAACTAGAAACACTGTACTAAGAATATGAAACTAGATTATCATACTAGTGGGTTCTTGAATTTAATTAAGTGAAATTTGAAGATATGAAATAACCAAGGTTAATTTGAAAAACAAACAAAAAAAATGTCCTGCACAAAAATTTATTTCTAACTGACTTGAGAAAAGATTAACTACGAGGTTTTAGAGAAAGAATCACAAAGCCAAAAATGTACAAGTACATGAAATAGCCAAAAAGGTATAAGTACATGAAATTGCAAATGTTAACAAGTTTACATGCTACATAGAACAAATTACTCATATGTAAAAAGTCATTTCCAAGATGAAATCCATATACATACTTTAGGATCATGACCTTTTGCAGCGACAAACAACCCACCAACACGAACCAGAGGAAGGCAGTATTCAGCTGAAAATTGAAAGAAAGCAAGATAACCCTAAAGCTTGCAGTCTTAGACAAATATGAAATAAAAATTTAAAAAAAAAAAAAGAGAGAGAAGAATTTCAATATAGGAAGTTTTCATATCATAATTACCTAGAACTCTCATTTCTGCGACTGCCCTGGCCACTGCTACATCAAATTTCTCTCTGAAGCCGATATCCTGCCCCAGATTCTGTCCTATAACAACAGTCATCAGAAAATAAAGCTGAGCAATGCACTAAAATCAATTTTTTTTCCTTTTACAAGGATATTAAGATAATGATAGGTAAGTAAACTAAAAACCCCCATAAGGAGTGTTAAAACAATACCTCTGCTCTTTCCCTTACAACCTGAACATTGGACAGCCCAGTAAGATTTACCACATGCTCCAGGAAAAGACATCTCTTGTTCACAGACTCAACCAACGTTACTGCCCAACCTACGCGTTTTCGTATAATTAGAAAAATTAAAAACCAAGATTAAATGAGAATATTGAAAAGTGAAGTGAGGTAGTGAACCAGGACAAGCAATAGCTAAAACCAAGCCAGGGAGCCCGGCACCAGTTCCCACATCAACAATTCTGAGATTGTCAAATGAATCGTTACAACTTGAGACATAAGAGTTTTGAATAGGAGGAATAATAGCAAGGGAATCTTCAATGTGCCTATCCATTACTTCACTAACTTCTTTGACAGCCGTCAGATTCATTTTCTGCAAAGAAAAGAACAAACCCATCACAGAAAAAAGACACAAAACATCAAACTTTTGACAGTTTTCTGAGCGGCAGTGATACCTGGTTCCATTGAAGCAAAGCGTCGACGTAGAGACGAACCTGGTCCTTTTGGCGGGAAGTCAAGGTTTCAAAAGAAGAAGAGCTGCGAATTGCGGCGGACGTTTGAGAGTTAAAGCTGAGGGTTTGCGGCGGTGGAAAGGAGGTTTTGGGTTTGGATAATGGAAGGTGTTTGACAAGAGTTCCCAGAGAGGATGGGACGTTGAGGATTTTGCAACGGCAAACTACCATTTTCTTTAGCCTTTGAGCACAGCCTTACACCTTGCGGATTCTTTTTTTTTTTTTCTGCTTTCCTTAATAATTTAATTGGTGCAACGTAGTAGAAGTCGGCCCAACTTTGCATCAGCACCAAGTGCAAAAGAAAGAAGCATAAGAGGCCCGATGTGCAGCCCCTTGTATTAGCCTTAAGCCTTAGCCGTTTAGCCTACAATGTGGGTTTGGAAATGGGATAGATGGATGGCCCTTTGTTTTAGATTTTTAAGTACCATACTATCATGTGCTCTCATTTATAATAAATTAATAAATATTCAAATATTTAACTCATTAATTAATATACAATTTTTTTTTACATAAGATTAAAAAAATAAAAATTCGAGACAAATAGATAGTTCCAACTCCATCTACCCATCAATCTCAAACTTCCCATTTCTATGAAAATTCTAACTTTATTTTTACCCTTTGACCCAAGTTAAGGTTAATTAAACAATCAAACTCCAACTTTTAAAGATAATGACAACAAATTTTGATTTATCATATAATTTCAAGTAACACTTACACATGTGGAAGAGGTGAATTGGAATCTCTTTTGCTTTGGAATAAAAATAAATGTACAATGAGCATGCGGTTAAAAGCACGTCGTAGGGTTGAGAATGTGAGGAGATTGGGGTCGAAGTGTCAACCCACTTTCCGGATGCAATGATGAAGGCGACAGAATTTTTTTGGATCCAAACAATTCTTAGGCACAGTATTAGAAGGAGACCTTTTCTGTGTTGGGCCACCCCAACTCATCACAAGCGTGGCCGTGACACCCTAAAAAGTCTTTGTGGCCCCAACTCCCACTTCCATTTCAATTTAGAATTTTTTTTTATATGAATTATTCTCTATTTTCTATTTTTTTTCACAAATTAAATTACCCGTGTTGACGGGTCGATGCATATGTCACAAGTCCGCACTTTCAATTTAAAAAACAAATAAATTAGGTATAAAAAAATTATCCTAAAAAGCAAATAGATATAATCGTAATACGAATCAAATTTAAATTCTAAATCGATGATATAAATCTAAAAACATTAAATAATTCATGATTCGAAAATTTATTCATGTTATATACATATCTCTTGCTCAAAGAAGTGCACTAGAGTCATCGTCCGACTCTAATTAATACTAGTACTGTTGTTGATATTGTGGTGGATGGGAATCTATCTTTTGCATCATTCCAAGTTGGACACATTCTCGTAGTAGACAAATCTCTCCACTGGGTTTGTATAGACATAACAACTGTAGATTGATGTGGCATGTCACAGATAATTTCCAACAAAGTTGATGTAAGTATCAAACAACGGAGAAAAAGAACATGGGCTGATGGCAATGCCCCCCATGGACAGCATCCATAAAAGACACTGCTACCGGACATGGAATAGTCTCTACTTTTTCATCTTTGGGGGTTTGAGTTTTAGGCTTGGTTTTGGTGCTAAAAAGATTTGAATCTCCTCAATTCTTATCTTTTTCTTTTTTTCACTTTTTAAATTTTCTAGAGTTTGCACTTTTTCCATTGATCAAACTACTTTGCTTTGCCATTAACAAAGAAGAAAAGAAAATGCTGGCTACTGTGGGATGACTTTATCAGAGTCAAACTTAAAAAGTCATCGAGAAAAAGGGGTTTTACATGTTACATATGAGAGCTATATCTAACCCTAAAGACAGCTTGCATTTTGCCTGATATTCTCCAAACAAAAAGATGATGCTACTTCTACTTTTAAGGGCCTGTTTGAGTCCTAGAACATGGGTGGGGTTGGTTTACTTAGGTTCTAGAGATAGCAAAACCTGTTTATACACTAAAAAAAAAAAAAGCTGAATTTTAAGCTGATTAAAGGGTTTTCTCAAGCCTGTCTTACAATGCTAATTAAAGCTCAGAACCTGAAACTGGTTTATCAGCATGGAAACTTGAAATGAGTTGAAATGAATGAAAGGCGTGGCAGGAGAAAGAATTGATAAAAGAGATAAACAAAACAATGCATTCCTGGTCTTGGATTGCACCTGCACATAACTTATGGCAGAAAGAACCATATTGGGTGCGGAAATGAGCAGCAAATAACCATGATAGACAGCCACTTCCATATCTCTACAGCTATGCAGCTGGGTGGTTGGAAAAGTAAACAATTGTCAAAATACTACTGTTAATTTGATTTGGCTAACACGAATCGGTGTCACCAAACAGCTGTAACTTTATCTTCCCTTCCCTTTTTCAGTTTCCACCAGCTGTACTCGTAAGTTACCAAAAAACAACAGGGAAGATCAAGAAGTAAAATGCATACAGGTTTGTAATTGACAATGTAGCTAACTAGATATGTGAATCTGATTTCCATATGTTCATTAAATATATGGTTGGGCTACTCATAATCTTTCGATCAAAGTTCATTTTCCGTCTTAACTATCAATGTGTTGAGGATTATGAACAGATAGAGATAACAAGATACAATGAATTTGCTTTCCTTATTGCTTAATTCGGAGGAATCTTATTCTTATCCTTAGTCTTTGTCTAGTACAAAATAAGAAGGATTAGTGCAAACTTCGAAAAAGAGAGGGGAAAACAGCACAAAAAAGGGTTAAAAAAAAAGGGTATATACCACAAAAATTTTCTTTGTATGACAGAAAGATAATTGCAATTGAGGAACAGCAACGAACATTTTTGTCTCCACTCCTCTAAACTTATAGCAGTTACCAGGGTGCTTTTGCAGGAAAGAGGAAAGCAAAGCAAAGTATACTCCCCAACAACCAAGGCCCCACCCCACACAATGTTCCTCACAAAAATTCTTCGATCCTCTCACTCTGTCAGGAATTCCTGAGTTCCATGATTCCTCTGTCCTCATTCTTTTAATATTCTTACTAGCTAGTTATTTCCCTGTGGCCTGCCAAATTCCCCTTCTTTAACTAGAACCAATAAAGCTTAGCTCATTTCATCTTACTCCAGATACAGTCACAAACAGCCTTTTACTGTTTTGCATTATAAAAATCAAACCAACTTAGAATATAAAAGATACTAAAAACAATCTGCTACAAACATTATTATTTTGCTTCTCAATTAATGTGAAAGTGTACTGTAAATCATATTCAAATCACCAATATGTAATTAAGTAACTTGATCTATAATTAGAGTTTTTAAGTATAATTTTAAATTAAAGTTTGTTGATAAACAAAGACATGAAATTATAATCTTTAGAATAGAAGTAACTTAAAGCTATCCATCTTGGTGGTTGGGATGAAGATCAATCACTCCGTCGTCTAAATGGTCAAAGGGGGACGGCTGCTTGCACCTATCTAATTGGATGGTTTCGCAAATGGTGCTGCAACTGTTTGCATCTGATAACTGTTGACATAAAAGAATATTAAATAGGGTTGGGGGGTTTCCTTTTTCTTTGAGAGCAAGAGCTGGGGGCAAGAAAAAGCTAGCACCATGGGTTTCGTGATAATATAATTCTCCCCTTAGAGAGAGAGAGAGAGAGAAGGAAAGCATCAAACATCAAAGTCTCTCTCTCCGTAGACTGAGAGAGAGGAGAGAGGGCAGGGCACGCAATACCTTGGATTTTTTTTCTTCATATCCATTCAACAGCAATCATCATGCCCTCCTCCTCCTCCTTCTCCCCACCTCTGACTCTTCAATACCATCATCATTACCCCCTCACCACCACTACTCATGATCATCCCCTCTCCCTTTTCAATATCCACCAACTTCACATCCCAAGACCAAAAGCAAACCAACAGCAACAAGACGACCAAGAAGAAGAAGAAGGTCAAGAAGAAGAAGAAGAAGAAGAAGAAGAAGAAGAAGAAACGAGCAGCAGGATTAATTTCTTACAAGCCGATCATGACAAACTCTTTTACTAGTATATTTTATGAGTGAAAGGGTCTCTTTTTCCAAAGGATCCAACAACTCTACGGGGAATCAAGCTTCTCGGTCCGATCATTTGCTAGATCAAAGCAAATCACACAAGTTTTGTCTACAATGGGGTTTCTTCCTTTTTCATCACTTCGGTCCATCACTCAGTAAAACTGGTACAATAGCTATATAGGTAGCTTTCCTTTTGCACATGGACTCTCTACCTTTTATATTCTAGGTATGGTTTCGAGACCATTTATGAAAGAAGAAGAAGAAGATGCTGATTGTATGTGCTTAAATTTTTTTTTCTTTTTGTGTTCGTTATTTTCTTTCTAGATCTCTAAATTTTCCCAAACATGTTTCCGTGGTCTTCTCTTGATTTTTGTTTGTTTGGTGCAATGATATTATGATGGAAGGAACTTGTTGTTTGATATACAATATAATTATTCTTCATGACAGATATATGCAATAAGTATTCCTCCTGCCATATTTGTTCTTGGAAACCTGACCAAAACCGTATAACTTTGCCAGAGTTCCCGTCTTAGACGACTGAGAAACTCCATAGTCCTTGTCACCATCCTCCCTGCAATCCTAGGTACAACAATATTCCTCAATGCTCAAACTAGGGTTTGCTAACTATCTATGTATATTCATACCTTCATATGTGTATATACACATAAATATATTTCATAGGGGATATAAATTTGCGTATTAACCGAAAGCTAAAGAGACAAAGCTGTCAAGTATTCCTAATTTTCACTTCCCTTCAATTAAATGATCGTATTCAAGATCAATTCCTTTTTCACCAGATTAAACATGTGATGGTCAAGCAAAATGAGATCCATGGTGAAGCCATTATCGGATGCATCATGCACATATGAAAGATGCCTTAGCCTTAGTCTAAGCCTAGGCGTGTTGTTGAGATATGGTTGTGATCTTCCATGAGATATGTTGGTGTAAAGAAATAGTACATGAGAATTTATGATTAAGAGAGAAGCGATCAGAGAACTTTAATGTTTTACATTTCTATGGAATTGGCCGACAAGGGTTAATAAGAAGTTTGGGAGTAGAAATATATATATATGTGTTGCCTGCATATTTTCAATAGGATGCTGCTTTTGAGGATAATGCCTGCAAGAGCAGCAGCAAAAGTAAAAAAAAAAAAAAAAAAAACAAACCAAGAAGTAATCATGGAGGAGTATGTACTTGTCTTTACCTTGCAACTTTTGTCAAGTCTTTTTCTTGGAATTACACTTTGTAGATTTCTTTGCTATATTCCCTGTTTTTATGCTTAAATCTCAGCTTTGGAATCCCATTATTCAACTCATTATTCTCTTCTTCAGATGGGAAAATTTTTTCCAAACCATTGCTTCGCATGCTCATGCCTGGCTAATGCAAGTCAAATTAAGCATGGGGGGATTTCTTTTGTTTCACATTGGACCTTTTGTTTCATTTGCTTCGTGAAATCCTGAATACCCTATATCCATATATATGAGAAAATACAATTTTAAAATGGCTGAATGAAAAGGATTAGGTCTAGATGAAATTAGAAATACCCCATTAATTCAATCATTAGTATGTAGCATTTTTGTTTTATTTGGTGGTTCAGCTAGGTATGTGTATATCTATCTATGTAAAGGAATATATATATATATATATATATAGTCCACCACTGGAAAAGAATCAAATACTGCATCTTCATTTCATATACATATAGTACTTTTGTGGTGTCTCGTTACTTGTTTACAATATTTTTAAATAAAAATAATAACTCCATTTTTACTTTTTAACATCACCTTCTTTTAATTCTTTACGGTGCTTTTTGGTAGTAATAATCTGGAATCACACTTTTTCATAGCAATTCCTCGTAACACTTTTCAAAAGCACTTTTCTTCTCAATCTGAACTTTTGTTTTGAACCCTAACAACATCGCTAGGGTAGGAGCATGCTTTTTAATTAAGCACTTGCAGCACAACCGGATGCATACCTAGGCCTAGCCCTAGCCAGCATTTAACATAAATATTATAACATCACAATATTTCATCCATTTCTTAAGTTACACAATACTTGGATCATTCTAGTACTGCATATTGTTAAACATCAAGAATTGGTACCATTTTTTAATAATAACAATAATAAAAAGATATTTAGGTTGGAGATTTGAATCCCCTTTTCTTTCTTTAGAATTTCTTTTGTAGCAAAAAAGAATAGCTTCCTAGCTGTATTACAAATTCACTTGCTGTATAAGATGTGTTGATGCATGTAAATTCTCATATGGAAGTGTAAGGAAAAGTGTGCATGAATTCTGCTGGAGGGTCAAACTGTTGCTAACAAGAGAATCCTTGTCTAAGCTAATCGATCGATCTGCCTGAAGCCCAATTGCCAACCCAAACCCAGATACGAAAGGTCGGATAATCCCATCCCAGTGCATGCCCCATCGTACGTAATCCGCTTGGCCCTTGGGACCGACCTGCCATCAACATATTTTACCTTAGCATGGCCGACGATGAAATCGCTTATTAATTTGGAGCAACACAGCACAGCTTATAAAGAATGTTGTGCCCAAATAAACGATTGATCATCAAAATTCAAAAACAAAACTGATTTGGCCTTCTACACAACCACCACCTTCATTCATAATACCAATCCCATCCATAAACAACCTACTTTTTACATGTTGTTGCCTTTGCCCCAGGGCAGGGACATGGTGAGGGTGATATGTTTCATGCTTCTTCTTATATTTCTTGGCGTTAATTCATTCATCATTTTTCATAAGTTAACTACGTACCCTATCAGTTTTTTAGAAAACAAAATTCCAACCTTTTTTGAATGAGGAGATCATAAGCCAACCATCCAAACAAACATGCTTTGAATGCAATTATTTGGAGTTGGAAGGTTGATTAATTGCAAGGGCGCATGCAGGAAGCTTTTCTTGGATTGGAAAATGGGTTTGCTGCCTCCTGGAGTCCAAGTACAACACTTAGCTTGGTTTGTTTTTAATATTTCGGCACATTTGTAGTGTTAATTGTTTTCAGAAAGCATAGTTGGTGCATCAAATAAGATGAATCATTGCATGGCTCTATATACCAAAATTATTGTTTTCAAGGATTCAAAGTGATACATGCATTCATGCATGTTTCAGCTCGCAAGTGAGTGTACGATCAACTATTTTCAAAGAAATTAACCTGTATATGCCACCAACACCCCAAATTAATTCTGCTGCTGGGAGTTGCAAACTGCTCATATTCATAGTAGCTATCTATAACTATACTTAAAGAAAGCCACAAAAGGCTCCTGGCTTGACCTTGTCTTGACACTTGGCACTCTTTTACTTACTTGGGCTTTTGGGTTTAGGTTTGCTTTGGGCATGATTGAGGGGCGTGGATTTTAGCTTTGATGGGGTTGGGTTTATGGTTAGGTTTTTGGGCGCAGGTTTGAGGTCCAATGGAGCTAAGTTAGGTTTTAACTTGACATGTGATTAAAGTTTTTGGGTGTAAGCCTGAGAAATGATAGGGTTAAGTTTCGTAGTTACGTTTTTGGAGGCGTAAGCTTGGGGTTTGATGGGATTGGATTTGAATTATATTTTTTTCTCTGTTCTAGAATTTCTTTTGACTTTTTATATGTGAGACACATGACCTGTTGAATTTGTGAGAGTTACATATTTCAAGATTCTTCACTTTCCATTTCTCTCTTTTTCTTTTATTTTCCACTTCTTTCTTTTTCTTTTACCGTAAAATTGGAGGTTTTATTTAAAGTTTTATTTTTTTCATCACGGTATTTATAAGTGTGTTTTTATATTGAAATACTATTATAAATACCACCATGATGGTTATAGTAACAATAATTATATATTTTATATATATATCAATATACACTAATAATTAGATATGAAAATATAATTACTATTATATATTTATTTTATAAAATATTTTTAACTCAACTGAAAAAAATAATTACCATCTCAAACCTATTACACCAATAATAATCTAATTTTCTATTAAAACTATCATAATCTAGGGAGATATACGTCGCCATCACTCCCCTTAAAAGGGGTTGGAGTACTGGGTGTACCTTGGTCATCCGGATTCATGGTTCAAACCTCTCAAAAAGGTGAAGACTCAAGCCCAAACTTTGAGCGTTAATATCAACCCAAGTTTCGCCTAATAGTTCCAATACCTCATCGTCATTAAGGTCAACGTCTATAGTTTAGGGTACCCTAACTATCCCTAGCCTTGACCTCGCAAGATAAAGAAAGGTTAATTTGGTCCATGGCAGAAAATCAATACGTGAGAGGTAGGAACAGTTACCTGAATGAAAAATTCTCTATGCTTATTACTTGGTTACTCTTTGATATTTTTTTATATAATTTTATATTATATATATAATTTTATATTATCAATAAAAAAATCTTAAATCATAACAAAAAGATTGATATTAATATAAAAAATTTTATCGAACATGTGATGTAAAATTATAAAAGAAACATTAAGCGAGACACCAAATGAAAAAGAAAGATTTTGATTCAAGAGTACCATGCAGTCATTCGTTAGCTAACTAGTTTCCCTCTATTTCTCCATGATTAGACTATGTTCAATGATATCTTGATTAATCCTGTTGTTTAAACTGGAAAACTTTAAAAGTAGTTTTAAGCAAGTTGTGCTTCAATCTCTACTTGTTTTTCCCACCCCAAACAAACAATGCAACTCTATCTTACTTATGGAGTAAGAAAGCTAGACCTGTTGCAAACTATAATTTAATTAATCCACTAAAATCGAAAAAACAACATCAAAGATGGTGGCTACCTAAAAATTACAACATTATCATACCATGCTTGATTGCTTTGCATTATTGTATTGGAGCTAGTTAGCTTAGCTCACTTTAGATGGAAATACCTTTGAAAATTGAAAGAGCCCCTTCACAAGGGACAAATGACTTTATATCCTGCATGGTCCAAAAAGTTGGTTGGTTTTTTGATTCTACAAGGAAGGAGGAGGAGGAGGAGGAGGGTATTAATTATTCTTTTGGGCATTCAACAAAAAAGATGGCTGCTTTTGCACTAAATATGCAAGAAAACAAAACTACATATATATGCATGGAATATACATTAATGTTTAACATGGAAAAGTTGGGTATTCGTATTGCCTAATTGTAAAGGCTTTTTAGCACACTTTAGGAAGCGTAAGAGATCCCCCTTTGGAATATTTCAAAAAAGAATTCCATGATAATTAAGTTTGTCTCCTTCTTATAATTGTGATTAAATTTATATTAATAGTTAGATATAGATATGGTTAGGTTTCAATTGCAAATTAATGTTTTTGTGTGTGTTGGATCACAAAGTACAACATCCAAATGTAAAAAAATTCTAATTAAGAAAACCCCAAGCCAAACACTCTGTTAGAAACCTATCTAACCTTTATGTTTCTAATTTGCATAATGAATAACCTCTAATTATACTATAACTCTTCCTAGCCTAGCTAGTTGATTATTCTTTGAATGTCACTAATCAAGTCCTGTTGCTAATGGCACATTAACATTAATTGTATGTATCTAATTCACTCAAAGAGTCGATTTTGAATCTCGCCTTCTCCCAATAAATAACTACAAGAAAGCAAATGCATCGAGGTTTGGAATTGGATACCAAATTAAGCTTTGGGAGTTTGAAGCTTACCATGTCTTTGGAAGATCAGTAATAACATAAACTAGTATTTGTTGCAAGTAGCAAGGTTGGACAGAGTGGGTTTGGGAATTGAAAAGTATTCAAGTGTTGACTAACTAGGCTGTTACCAACTCAAATTTTCTTTGCTTGTGATTCTCTCTTGCCAAGTAACAACAAATTAAGACAGTTTACTCCAACAGTCTCTTCCCAATAAAGAAATTAATAAGTTATAATACAATTCATTAACACCAATTTAAAAAAAAAAATTACTAATCTTCATGCTTCCTACCAGCTTTGGGTTTCTTATTAATTTAATTAACTAATTACGGCCGCATCATGTTTCAATTTAATATTAATATTATTTCTCCTCATGCTTAAGTATGACAATAAGGTATTCAATGGGTAGGTGGGTAAGATTTAAGTTATAACTTTTAAATATTAGTTGAATATTTATAAAATTTTAGTATCTCAACAAATAATAGAATTCGGATACCGGTATCTAAAAAATAATAGGTATAGTATGTATCGTCGTTCATATTGGCGGTTCAAAACATTATCACTCCTTTCATATATATATATATATATATATTCCAAAGACAATAACAAAAGATAAAAGATCAAAAAATGAGATACTGATTTTAATAGTATGATTACTGTTATTATTATTTAAAAGGATTAGTGGTATTTGCTTTTGTACCTATCTAGATGATATTGATAGCATACAAAATAAAAAAGTTAAAGGATTGCTGTCAATTTCGTGATTCATGTACCATTCTATCATACAAAATAAAAAACCCTTGAAAATTTGAAGGTAAGATGGAACTTGGAGTATTTCAAATTGCTTGTAAGATGTAATTAATATATGCTTTTTTTTGAAAGTCGTAATTAATATATACTTATAATCTTAAGTAATTTATGTATGTAACGACTTTGATACTTACTGAAATCATCTAAAATTTTTCACATCAAGAACTGTTCAAGGTTGCTAAATTCAACTATTAGAAAAAGATTGGCCAGAAAGATACTATTAAATAAAATTGAAAAGATAAGGGCAAAAAAACAGAGAGTTTTCATTGACATGGTCAATCCTTTAATCCTCAGGCTAGTAAATATATTATTTCTAAATGCATATGAACACTACCTAACAACTTGCAAAGACGGATCAAATGGGGTGGCTAATGCATGACTTTGCTAGCTGGCCTTTGAGTTAAATAAACTATATTAGTTAATTATATTTCAGCATCACCAATTAATCAAAATTTTGACCTCACAATCTAATTAGTTCTGTCAAATTCAAACATTTAATTTAATAATAAATATATGTATTTTTCATTTAAAAAGTCCTACAAAAGATTGCAATATGAAAGGAGTTGAGTTTAACTTTGCCCAAACAAAAATATTTTGGTGTTTTTATTGTAATTAAATCTGCTAGGAAAGGGAGAAGGACTTTTGTTTATATCATAAGATATATACTAGATTTGCAGACAAATTTTATATGATGAACACAAAGTTTGAAGGTCAAACGGACAGAAATAAGCAGAAGTGTATGATTCGAGGAGGACAAGAATAATTAAGTTGATATCATGGGTCCCCTGCCTATTAGCCAACTAACGATTAATAATAAACAATCTTAATCATAAACTAAAAAAGAACGAAAGAAGAAGAAGAAGAAGAAGAATTCTTCTTGATGAAGAGTTAGTTACTACTTAGGAGTATGCAAGCAATCTTCTTTCACATGAGCCATTAATTGCAACAACACTAATTTCATGATTATATTTCAAGTAATTAAGGTTAAATCCTTTGTTTCTTATATATATTATATAATTAGAGATGGAGATTTGAATTTTATTTTTTATACGGATGAGCCAAATGCTCAAATATTTATTTTTTATATATACTTTTTCTTATGTATATGTATATGTACTAAAGGGAAAATTAAAGATGGAAAAGATAAGATTTTACCTTGATTATTTGGAATGATGCAAGTCAATATATATAGCTAGAAATATTAATGGAACATTTTGAATATAATTTTTCGAGTATTAAATTTGTTATTAACCCTATTCAAATTATAATCAAGTTATTTTCATTCAATTAGATACCTAGGGAAGTGATTTTTGATAAATTAAATGAAGGCCTTTCTGTACTGTTAATGCTTATGAAAGACATTTGATGATTGTTTATAATTCCAATCTCAACCATTAATGACCAGTCAACCTTGTAGTACTCTGACCCAAAATTAAAGAATAAAAGAAAAAGAATCCAAACTCTAGAAGCCCAAACAAAGACAAGGCCAATTATGTAATTACGTCCCACAGGCAGTGACCCAGCCTAATCTTTCCGAGGGCAAGAAAAAGGTAAAGGCTTGCTAGAATATCTCTGCTTCAGCTTTCAGCTTCCCCAGCTCTGCTCCTGCTCTCATTCTCTACCCAATTCCTCCAATCAAAGAATTACCCAAATTTTAGCTTTCTTCTTGTCATTATGGGAGGAAATGGAAAGCACAGGTGGAAAATTTCATTTTACCATCGTCACAATTCTTCTTCATCTCCCAAGCATTCCGAGACCCAAACCCCACCCGAATTCCTCTGCCCAATATCTGGGTCTTTGATGTTCGACCCCGTTGTAGTCCCCTCCGGTCAATCCTTCGATCGAATCTCCATCCAAGTCTGCCGCGACCTCGGCTTCACCCCGACTCTCCCCGACGGCTCAATCCCGGACTTCTCCACCACCATCCCCAACCTCGCCATCAAAACCACCATCCTCACCTGGTGCCGCGACCACCACACCCAAGACCCCACCCCACTCGATTACACCTCCGTCGAGAAAATCGTCCGTTCCAAGATTCAACACCAAAGTCCTTCCACGCTTACGTCGGCTCCCGATATTCGGGTCTCGGAGCGGGAACTTTTGAAAGCCGTTGCTGAAAACCCGCCTGTTTTGTTCTCCCACGCGGCCACCGAGATGGGACCACGCGTCAACAACAACTTATACTGCTCCACCTCGTCATCTTCTGATGAATCCGTTATTATTACCGCCAATAGTCCCCACACGCCGTTACCACTTGCCACCCGCCCCGCGTGTTTCTCAACTTCCGGCTCATCATCTTCGTCCATTGAAATCACCGAATCTGAGATAAACCCTAATTTCCAGTCTTCTTCTTCTTCTTCTTCTTCTTCACCTGAAGAACAAGAGCTGTTTTTACAGCTTAAAAGTTCCGATATTTACGAGCAAGAAACAGGTTTGATTTCGTTAAGGAAAATCACGAGGACTAAAGAAGAAGCTAGGGTGTCTCTTTGCTCTCCTCGGCTACTATCGACCCTCCGATCTCTAATCATTTCCAGATACAACGTTGTTCAAACCAACGCCATCGCTTCGCTTGTTAATCTTTCCTTGGAGAAGTCGAACAAGGTCTTGATCGTAAGGTCAGGATTTGTTCCGCTTTTGATTGATGTGTTAAAGGCGGGATCTAGTGAGGCGCAAGAGCATGCTGCCGGTGCGCTTTTTAGCTTAGCTTTGGAAGATGAAAATAAGATGGCGATTGGAGTTTTAGGCGCGTTGCAGCCGTTGCTTCACGCGTTGAGATCAGACTCCGAGCGTACTCGGCACGATTCCGCACTCGCTCTTTACCATCTTTCTTTGATTCAGTCAAACCGAGTTAAATTAGTGAAACTCGGTGCAGTTTCGACTCTGTTGTCGATGGTGAAATCGGGGGATTCGGCGAGTCGGGTGCTACTGATACTCTGTAATATAGCTGCGAGCACGGAGGGGAAGTCAGCGATGCTGGACGCCAATGCGGTGGCGATATTGGTGGGGATGTTGAGGGAAAGCGAGTTGGTCCCCGAGGCGACTCGGGAGAACTGCGTTGCGGCGTTGTTTGCATTGAGTCATGGCAGCATGAGGTTCAAGGGATTAGCAAAAGAAGCGAGAGCCATGGAGGTCTTAAGGGAAGTCGAGGAGAGAGGGAGCCAAAGAGCCAAAGAGAAAGCGATAAGGATTTTGCAGATGATGAGAGGAAGAGAGGAAGAGGAAGATGAGGAGATTGATTGGGAAGGTGCTTTGGACGCGGGTGGGCTCAGTCGCTCTCGGTACCGAGCTGGTAGAGATGTTTTCGGTGCAAATTCTACCAACTTTTAGTAGTTTTTGTGGGTTATGTGAATGTAATTATTGGTTTTTATTTTGGAGGGAAGTTCATTTCCTTCTTGTGAGAATAGGGTTTTGTTCATGACTTGGGATGTGAATTTGTACATTCAAATCTCTGGGGTTTTGGGGTTTTAGCTTCTTTAGGTTACGATTGAATTTTTGTATTAAAAATTGTTGATGCAACATGTTAGTGAGAATCCTTTTGTTGTAAAGGCAAGTCCTGAGTGAATCTGAACAACACATTTTTATGTAGTTTGTTCTTCCTCTGGAGCAATAAATATTAGCTGCAAACATGGTTGCCAATTTGGTTTGTTGGGTTGGAAGTGGGGACTGTCATGTTTTTTCATGACAATTATTTGCTAGCATGTGCTGAATGGGGTGGGGACTATACACCACCATTAAAGAAACTTGTCAGATCAGTATGTGTTGCAAGTGTAACACACACATTGTCTCTGAAGAATGTGAAGAAACATACATACAGAACGGGAAATTGTGTATACCATATTTTCCATCCATTGAAGAGGATTTATGCATTGTATTTGTGGGGGCAAAATGCAAACTGTGTTCTGGAATTGGTAGCTGCCCTCAAGCATCCAACCGGTTTTTATGCACACTCAAAGCATAAAAACCAAACATCATAAGTATGATGTTGTTGCATACAGGGTGGTTTGCGTGATGCTTGGTTCATCCCATAGAAACAGAGGGTATCACCAGCAGTCTATAGTACCTGTTGGCTCTGTTTCTTAGTCTTACAGCCTTGTGAACTAGTATGCCAACTGCCCAAAACCAGCTTGTTAGGTTCCGGGAACCGGCGAGCAAGTAGTTTGTGTGAGGGGAGGGAAGGAAATCCACGTTGACTTGTATTAGTATTAGTCCTCTTTAGATTTAGCAGTTGTATAGAATAGTAACTGACAAAACATCCGTTTCAATGAAAGAAATGCAAGCCATAATGGCACCGTCATGTCGACAACTCACTGTTCAATACTTTCTAATGTCGTGTTTGGTTTAATTCATACCTATTGTTTTCACACCAAAAAAAAAAAAAAGAATGAATGAAAGAAAAGAAAACCCAAAAATGATATGCGTTGGATCTGATAAGATTTCGGGTTTGGCCGTTTGGGGTTCAATATCTGGCTAACCCCAAGGGAAAAACAAGCAGAGGCAAAGATGGCATGGCATGGCATTCCTTCCCAAGAGAAACAAACACGATCTTGGTCACACCATGATTTAGCATAAAGGTGGCAATGATTTTCCGGTCGCTTTTCGTTTGCTGTTATTGTTTTAAACTTTTCTCTTTACTCTTTTTTACCTTTCTTTATCAGTAAGTAATTGATTGCAATTGCAATACATACGAGGGTATCCAAAGCCCATAACTTTTAATTTAGTCTCGTATTGAATTACATATGTAATTTTTATTATTAAACAGCCCATTGCTATTTTACGTGGACTCTTTGCTTTTCTCCCTTTTTTTTTTTTTACCCAATATTCATGAAGAAAATCAGCAAACTGGGGCGAAGGCAAGATGAAAATGCAGAAAAGCCGCAAAAGGAAGCAGCTTGGGATCGATGGCCACTCCAAAACACCCAAAATAACGACCGAGGAGCCATACCCATCTCACCATAGACCCACCCCTGACGAATGCAGATCCGTAAGAGACGAGCTCTTGGCTCTCCATGGTTTCCCTGCAGAGTTCCTCAAGTACCGCCATCAGAGGCTCATCAAAACCGAGCCCACCATCGACGCCAAATCAGAGCCTTTGGATAACAATTATGATGATGGGGAAGAGAGTGTGTTGGATGGTCTGGTGAAAACTGTGCTCTCTCAGAATACTACTGAGCTCAATTCCCAAAAGGCTTTTGCTTCTCTAAAGTCTGCTTTTCCCACCTGGGAAGATGTAAGCTTTCTGGGCTTTCTTTCGTTTTCTTGTCAGTTCTTTCTATTTTCTCCTCGTTTTGCCTTGATGGATATTGCTATTTGTTGATTAGATTGGTTATTTTTGTTTTCAATTTTTGGCTTCATTGGTTATCAGTTAATAACAAGAATTTCCTTTTCCTTTTTTCTTTAATGTTACCTCTTATATATTTGGCTAATGAAGAATTGGTGATTTACCTATGGAACATTTTACAGGTTTTTTATTGCCTCTATGGTATTGTGTTGTTTTAACTTAAAATGCTTCAAAGTTATGTGGGATTGAGGAGTGTTTAGTCTTGAGGGGTGAATTTGAATATTTTTTAATTGTTTAAGTTACTTTTGATTGTTTCAATTTGGAGTCACATTTTCATGAGTTGATATGGGTTATGTGTTGTTAACTTTTGTTTTTATTCAGGTACTTGCTGCTGAGTCGAAAAATCTAGAAAATGCAATAAGATGCGGAGGTCTAGCACCAAGGAAGGCCTCTTGTATTAAGAATGTGTTGAGGTGTCTGCATGAAAGAAAGGGCAAACTATGCTTTGAGTATTTACGAGATTTGTCAATTGATGAAATCAAGGCTGAGCTCTCCAATTTTAAAGGGGTTGGCCCTAAGACGGTAAGTTTCCATAGATGGACTTTCAGCAGGAAGGTTTAAGTATTTTGAATCCAGTACTTTTCTTTGAAGGAAGAAAATATAGCACTGCTTACTCCTTTTGAGCATTGAAGGAAATTGGAGAATACTTGCGCTTGGGGTTGTCTTACCTTCATATGAATGTCTTGTGTATACAAATAATTAAATTTATTGCTTTCTCTTCTATGGCAAGTTTGCTCTTGTTGCTGATCTTTTTCAAAGGTCACATTGGTTGTCATGGCATACTTGTCCTGCGAACATTAAATCAGTCTATTTTTCTTTTCGTGCAGCAAGCAAACAAGTATAATGTATTTGTTTGCGTCACCAATCACCTACATCTAGCCTTGATGGCAAATTTAATCTATTCTTGCACATGTGTGTATCTGAGTCAAATTTACACAAAATATGGTATCATTCTTTTTTAAAATAATCATTTTATTGCTATTTTACTTAAGTTTATACGCTCATGTCCATGCTATTGATATGAAATTAGCAGTGAAATAAATGAAAGGTTAATCCAATAAGAAATCAACACTGGTGTGCTTGTTATTTGTGAATTAGATTGAGAATTGGATCATTATGTAGAATGGTAGCACATATGTTACTTAATCAGAAATTTATACATTTTGTACCTTGTATCAAGCTGACTAGGTTTAGGTAGTAAGTTAAAGATACGTAACTCGGGTTTCTTATTTAGACGTAGTCATTTAGCTGTTTAAACCTTCTTAATTGAATGGCCAAAAAATAGAACTCTTTTGGTTTGTCATCCTGTTGTTGAAGTTATGATTCAGCTTCGTTGATTGTTGTTGTGAATTACTTAATAATCTCAGCATTCAGATCCCCAGTTTAATCATATAAAACTCAATACTTGGGACATGGCAGGTGGCTTGTGTTTTGATGTTCAATCTTCAGCAAGATGATTTCCCAGTGGACACACATGTGAGTAGCAGATTGCTCCAGTTGCTTTCGCTGTATGAAACTTATTAGCTCTCAAATATCTATGCAGGTGTTTGAGATTGCAAGGGCCATTGGTTGGGTCCCAGCTACAGCGGACAGGAAGAAGACATACCTTCATCTGAACCGAAGGATCCCAAATAAACTTAAGTTTGATCTGAACTGCCTTCTGTATACGCATGGTAAGCTTTGCCGCAAATGCACAATGAAAGGTAGTAGCCAGCAAAAATCGGCACGCAATGATGATTCATGTCCACTATGTACTTACTGCAAGAACTCTAGCGTGAACAAAATCCAGTAATCTTTGTGCTCCAATTCAGATCCTTATTTAACGTCACTTTGTTTCTCTTTTGTGCTCTTTCTTAATTATTTGGTTTTGAGAATTTGGACCACAGGATTAGAAAGAAAATTTCATGAACAAGTTGCACATATTGACAGCAAATAAGATGAGTACTAACAATCACTATAAAGGAGACATGATTTGGCCATCAGGACAAATGCAGTGCCTTAGTGCATATGAGTTCTTTCCAAAGCAACAAATGAAATTTGTAGTACTTTGTGAAGGAAAAGAAGAGTGGGATGCGAACACAATCCAATAGTTTATACTTGTCCCAGAGGGTTGAAAGTGTATTCCCTAATAATCAGATTCCGAACTTTAGTTTACCTATAAAGTATGAGTCGCAAATGACAACATTTCTATAAAGTTTCCTTATTTGTATAGAATTTGGTGTTTGCACGATTTAAAAAGATATGACCAGATCTTCTTTGTTATCCTTTCTTGGTAGATATGCTTACATCATTATCCACTTTATTATTCCTTTTGTTTCTTAAGCAAACTACTGTTGTATATTCAGTTGCTGGAAGAGTTGTTATAAAATGGTTCGATTAGGAGCCGAAGTCACAGTAGTACAGGGGTCACAATTTGCAGATACTAACCATGTGCATGGAGAAGCACATAGATATTTTTGGGATATAACTGGTTTGGAAGTTAGTGCTGTCCTAGCTAGCATCCTCACCCTCTTTTTGACTTTTCGCATTACTTTAGATCATTATCAAATATGAATTTTAATATGCTCAAGTTGTTATGCAATTGCATGTTAAAGTATTACCATTCATCAAGACTTTTTATATAAAATAGAAGAGTGGCATCAAAATGGACTGCTATGATGAATACCTGAAGGAATATATGTATTAAAACTTTTTATTCTGTGTTTAAATCTGATTTTTTTTCTTTTTCCTTCCTTATTTTCCATGGCTTTGTTTGATGCCTTTTCACTGTTCATATTTGGAAGCTTACATCACCTAATCCAAATCAGATTTCTATAAATTGGAGAGAAGCATTCTAGGATGTCCTAGACTTTCTATATAATAGAATAAGATATACACATTGCTGCTTCCAGCCTTTTCTTGCTTGTGAGTGTTATATTTGATGGTTTCACTGCAAAATTCAGATGGGCAAGGAACAGTTGAGGTTATTTGGGTTTGAGCTGAGTTTTCATGAAGGTGATGAAAATTGGCCAGGGAGATCTGAAGAAGTGAAAGATTCAGGAAAGTCATTAGAGAACATTTTGTCTAAGGCGGGGAAAACTGTTAAAGAGAAAAGCGTGACTAGGAAACTAGAGAAGAGAAAGTATGAATGTCAGTTTTGCCTCAAGAAGTTTACAAACTCACAGGCTCTTGGGGGACACCAAAATGCCCATAAGTCTGAGAGGCTAAAGAAGAGAAGAATGCAGCTTCAGCCAAAGAGCACAAACTTGAGCTTTGTGGATGAACCTCCCCACGATTACAGCGGTGTCACGCAGCATTGTTCTCTTCCATCTTCCAATTCCCGGCCTCCTTGTGTACCCGAGTACACACTGTTCAAGGAGTTTCTAATTAACTTCAAGACTACTCTTGATCAGAATCAAAATTTATACTGCAGCCTGGCTGACTTCTGTCATTCTATTCCTTTGCCTTCTCATCATGACCATTTTGAGGAAGGCACTTGCGGCAGGCACATTGTCATCAAGCCGTCTCCATCTTATATTTCAAAGGATTGTGAGAGTCTGTATACTCGGTTAGGACTTGCTCCACCAGCTATCCACAGCTCCTCCAGAAATGGGAACATGGTAGAGTTGGGAAAATGTAAAGAAGGCTAATTTTCTGTAGTACTATTGAGTTCACCAATTCTCCGGTCTGGAGTCTGGAGTATGGAATATGAAGGGAATATATATAATAAAATCGTCCATGATCTTGTAAATCTTTCTAGAAATCTCTAACTAGTTTTTCGATTGCTTTCTTTCTATTTTTTTGCTTGCCATGTATGCTACTCATCCTTTCAGAAAGCAGACACATTTTCTGAGTGGATTGTTATTGTTTTCAAACAAGTGATGAATTGTCTGCAAGTTCCTTTTCTTCTATTTTATTCAAAAAAATATTGAGAAATTATGCTGTTTGCCAGGGTGCAAGAGAGCACACCCTTTGCTTACATCTGATGTGTCTGATACAAGGTTGAGCATGGTAGTCTATTTCCTTTGCTGATGTGTGTTGAACAGTATTCAGATAAGCTCAACTTCAAACTTTAGGATGTCCATAATTTTGCTTAAAGCCTCTTTCACAGCTGTTGGCTTGGCTTTATATACTTTTTTTAAGTTATAAGATGGATTTTGAGCAACCCAAAAATATTGCACCAATTCCGTGCAGAAAAAGGATACTTGATTTTGAGAAGCAAATAATTCAATGCTGTTCACTCTGTTTTGGAATGATTGAAAGAAGAAAAACTTTTGAGTCCGTAAATAATTGTTGCTTGAGGAACCCCCCCAACAATCAAGAGATGTATGAATTAAGCAGAACAATCCCTACTATAAAAACTACAAATTCTTGCACATCTTGATCTTTTTGTAGTCGTACAAGTCATCATCCCTATCAATAGTTAATTTGCAACAACATTGAAAAGTCATCCATCCTCACATATATAAATCATTTCATAAAAAGGGAAAATAATAATAAAAATACAATACAATCTCTTCCTTTTATGCTCACATCCATGGCCATCACCAAAAAACGAAAGCTGAAATAAAAAAATCTATGTCTGAATAGAGTTAAAGGCATCACATTTGCGCCTCACCTCTCCTTTCCTCCCAGTCTTAATCCCATACCTGCTGAGCTTCTCCATTGCTCGAGCGAAATCATTGAAAAATGCAGTCTGGTTTGTAGCATACAATTGCACAAAAGGCCTCGTCCTGGGGTCTTTCAGTAGCGCATTATCTGATTCCAACAGCCCCAGCCCCCTCAGTAAGTTCTGGTAATACATGTTATCAAACTTTGAGGGAGTCATGGCGTCATTGAAAGCTGACATTGCAGTATCCTTGGTATAATTTTCACACACTTTCTTTAGAGCCGCAGCATACTTTGGATGATAACCAGGGTCAGTTGGGGTATTTTTTTTGTAGTTGTAAAGCCTGTATGCAAACTCTTTGCAGTGAGAGAACCCAATGGTGTGCGCACCATTAAGGGCAACCATCTCTTGAACTGTGAATTTCTTGGATTCAAACATCCTGATGATTTCATCCATGGTCGTGTTAGCTCTCGGGAGGTTGCCTTCGACGCTGGAGATCGTAGACAGCAGGCTGTCTTTGCGGCCAAGCCTAACGGCGTAGAAGGGTCCACCAACCATGTTGATGACGTTGCGTGTAGCAAGGGCGAGGATGTCAGCGCATGAGACAATGCCAGGGCAAGAGAGCTCGATAGCAGTCTTTGCACGGACGATGACATCAAAAGCATCCCCTGGAAGAGACAGGTTGATGTCTGCGTCACGTTCGGCCTTGTTGAAGGAATTGGAGGAGATAAGGACTGAAGCGTCACAGCCTCCTACCATGCAGTCGTGGAAGAAGAGACGGAGGGTGGCTGCGGCCGTGGTGGGGTTGCTGATCTGCTTGTTGGTGACTGTTTCTCGAATGATGCTTTCCAAGTTAGGGCATGAGTTTTTGTAATAGTCAGTGGAGAGCTTGGATTCTGAGAAAGGGATGGAGAGGAGGAGGAAGAGGGGAATGAGGAAGAGAAAGGAAGGAAAAGCCATGGTGAGGAGGGAGACAAAAGCCTTTCCTGCTTTCCTGTTCCTGAGGGGGTTTTTCCCCTATGGAAAGGAAGAAAGACAGAGAAAAAGAAAGGAAGCAAGAGGATGAAAAGGCAAAATGGGAGAGGGAAAAAATGTGGGGGACTCTCATGGATGGGAGGGGTTTTAGGAGAAGCAAGTTTCTGTTTTTTCTGTTATTGAGTAGGGCTTTATTTGTCATGAATTTTTTTTGTTCGCTGTCCCCAGTGTTTGCATTGCTTTTGCATGTTAACTTTTGGCTGATTGGCGTAGCTGTTTGAGCGTGGAGTGCGCAGAACCGGCAGTTCTCCATGGCTAATTTGGCCTTGAATCTTGATCTGTTTCTTAGGATGAAAAACACACACAGGCACAACTGCGTTGACCACACCCACACCCAGACCCAGAGTCCCTAAATCGACCAAACAAAAAAGATGTGATCATGTGCAGTCAGTCCATCAACAAGATTAATGACGAGAAAAATCATAAAACATATGTAAGCTCCCATGGGATATGAATGTAGTGGAACAAAGGTGCACTACCTTTTTTGATTCCACGGGGTATCGAAAATCATTCCAGCAGCGTATTAATGCTTGAATTTGACTCCTCTGGTCACTCCTGAATATTCACCAGATTAAATCGAAATAACTCAAGTAGAAAAACACCCACATATGCTCAACTATTGTTTACTGCATGGCTGGTAGGTTTACCTTTGTTAAAATCATTAAAATGGGCTGGAACATTTGACCAACATGTGATTGGCTATCGACTTTCTTGCAAAGTTGTGATTGGTCAATTCCTTGTATGCCATGTCAATCTCCATTCTCATTTCCTTATTCAGTTGATACTTTTGATTTACCACTGCCTTTGGCTCACTATATCAGCCTCTACTCCTCCCGGATCTACTCCCACCTCCTACTCTTGACTATCCTTCTCTCTTAAAACATAAAAATTCAGTTTTTAACTCGTATTTCTTGTCCAAATTCAAGACAAGACCAGACCATGTTTTTACCTCGCAATTATGGGACTTGGCTTCTCTTGTTCCTCCTTATTTCTCCTACCTTGTTTTCTCCTTCCATGTCTCACCTTGATTCCCGTTGGGCAGCTAAGAAGAGACACATGAGAGAGAAAGTTAGAGAGATGTAAGCCCAAAACTTTTTATCACTTTATATTTTGCTTCAAAATTCCAGTTTTGATTATTGGGTATTTGATTTTGATGTACTTGTACTAATGGGTATTGATCAATTTGAAGTTTTTTTTTGGTTCGGGTAGTTGATTCTCTTTGGTTATCGAGGAAATGTAGGAGAAGGAAAGGCAATATGTGATATATGGTTTAATCTCAAACTCTTCACTGTTTAGGACCTAGAAATTTTATATGTCTATTCACTTGTTTGAGCTTGATACTGCAAATGACACGTTTCAGTTAACTTGAGAATTATGCATCAAGGAAAGAAATTTTCTAGTAACCAAAGGAAGGTGAAGTTTTGATTGAATTATCAGAGGCTATATCATAATTTGAACTGCAACTCAATCTTGATTCCATTGAGTTTGTCCAAGTATCTGAATTTTGTGCCTTTTGGATTGACATCTATATATTCTTAAACATTTTCTCGGCCAATTTATTCACTATATACTCCTCTTTGCAGGTTCTATCATGCATATGAAAACTACATGACACATGCGTTCCCGGTCGGTTGATGTCCTACTTCCATATATTAAGCCACTATATCTCTTTTGTTGCAATTGGTATTGAATTATGTTTCAATTCTTCACAGCATGACGAGCTGAAGCCACTTACTAAAAGCTTCACTGACTCTCTTAGCGAGCTAGGAAATTTGAAGGTAATAAATTATTAGTTGAGAATGACAGTATTCAACTGAATGGTGTGATAACAATCTATTCTTCAACTTGCAGCTTGAACACTTACCGCAAGACTATAATGGATCTGCCCTTACTCTTATTGAATCATTGTCCAGGTATTACTGATTATCTAAACAAAAATTTGTATGCAATAAATTAATGACTGCATGTTAGCACCAACTATATATTCATTTTTGTACTTGTGTGAATTCTGATTAGGACTTAGGACAAGTCCTTGTTCTGATACAAGTTTTCTGCTCTTCCCAGCCTGGTTATCATGGGTAATAACACAGAATTTGAGCGGGCAGTTATTTGGCTATCTGAAAATCTGACTTTCAATATTGATGCGAGGATAAATCTTTTTGAGGTATCTAATATGATATCTTTTTATGCAGAGATAGAATTAAATTGGGTTATGTTTGTGTTAAGTTTTTCATAATGTAATTGATGATATTTGAAACTTATTGCTACAGGAGTCTGTAGTTCTATCTCTTAAGAGTTGTAGGTTTCATTCTCAGCTTGAGCAACTTACATGGGGCATTTCTAATTACATCCCTTTTCACTTGATTTCTGTTGTGTAGTGCAACATAAGAGTTCTTGGAGGACTTATTTCTGCTCATATTCTTGCAACTGATTCTACAAACAGGTTGGTTCACGGATCTTACAAGAACCAGCTGCTTAATCTTGCTGAAGATTTGGGGCGGCGCTTTTTACCTGCTTTTGATACACCCACAGGGTTACCATATGCCTGGATTAACTTAAAGGTATTGCCTAAAACATGCTAGTGACAGCTGTATTACATATTGAAGTTTAAAATAGAATATACTTTGTGATGATTAGTGTTGCATGTACAGCCATTTTGTGCGAGTAATAAACTACATGATGTCGGTAAAAATGCGAATGTGCTTAAAAACCGTCCAGCAAAAACCAATAGAGCAAACAACCTTTAGAAAAGCTAAGACACTTGGATGCTGGGCTGATTTTATCTGGTACTGACATGTTTGAGACTTCCCTTAGCTCACATGATCTTTTCGATTGGAAGTTTACCTTTTAATTTCTGGGAAGTATGAATATGCTCTGTTGATTTTGTTTGTTAAGAGGATATATGACTCCGCATCAATGCAAAATTCTGTGGGCAGTATGGAGTAATGGAAAATGAGACTACGGAAACGAGCACTTCAGGGTGTGGTAAGGCTCTTTTTAGAACAATGTAAGATGTGTCGATCATAAACTATGCTATCCTATAATTGTTGATTTTCCATGTCTATTCAGGTTCTCTGATTCTTGAAATGGGAGCATTATCACGATTAACTGGTGACCCCAGATACGAATCTGCAGCTTTACGTGCTCTACGTAAATTATGGAGCATGCGTAGTTCCTTAAATCTACTAGGAACAACACTGGATGTGATAACTGGGGAATGGATTGAATATTCATCTGGCATTGGTGCTGGTATGTGCTATCTGGACTTTGAAGTCATGCAAGATCTTCTATCATGCAGTGCATAAGGTTGCTAGAATATAGTGGCATTCTTGCATCACATGGGTGGCATTGATTTTCTATTTTAGATTTGAAATGCATTCCAATTGAATTGTATGATTGAATCATCAACCCTTTTATCTTATTATTATTATTATTTTTCTGATGATAGATTTTGTGTGGGTTTTCTAAGGGGTTGATTCATTCTATGAGTACCTATGCAAGGCTTATATTCTTTTCGGAAAGGAGGACTACTGGAGAATGTTTCATTCTGCTTATCTTGCAGTACAGAAGTATTTCAGACATGGTTCATGGTACTGCACTAATGATGTGTCTTTAGATTTACTTATTATGTTGTCTTATGATGAAGTTTATCTAAATCCATTGAGATACATGGTCAATAAAACTCTTTCCAGCCTTGCATATTACTGTGAATAAAACTCTTTTCACTTCAATTTCATCAACTTGTCTAAACTGTGGGTCCTGGCCACAAGGTTAAACTGTAAAACAACTTTGATGTCATATTATATGTGTACACATTATTTACTTTAGTGATGGCATGCAATAATTGGAAGTTTGGTTGAAATTCTTTGAAGCAAAGCTTTTAGGAATTTTCGTGACTTGGAGACCAAGGTAGCTAGGCTTTACTCTTTAATTCTGCGGTAATGCATTGTCTTTAATATTTTACTCTTTTCTCAGATCTTATTGACTTTGTTCTATCACATCTTTCTTTTAACTCTTTGATAATTTGAATTTTGGAAAATTTATAATTTATGTATCATTTAATGTAAAAGACACATGTCAAGCCTTAAAACAGTATTTTAAAAAATGCAACTTTTGACAGCTGGCTATAGCAATAACTTTACTTGAGAGCTAGACAAATTAACACTAACTGATTGTGAGCACATTTTTGTCATAAAGGTACCATGAAGCTGATATGAGGACAGGAAAAGCAACATATTGGCAGCTTACAAGCCTTCAAGCCTTTTGGCCTGGTTTACAGGCAAGTAACTCAAGCCCCTGACACCAGATTCGTAGTTTGTTTCCTTGGAAAGGGTCTTCTAATTTAATGTTAGAAGTCTTGTATTAGGTTCTTGTGGGGGATATTGGAGCTGCTAATTCATCACACCGTGAGTTTGTTTATGTCTGGGAGAAATTTGGAGTTCTACCGGAAAGGTATTGGACCTTGAAGTTTAAATTTATGGTCTTTTGGTTATGGCTGTGGACATGTGGTTGGTTTTTTATAATTTCTTTTTTCATCCAAATAATAGTGACCTGAAGTATAGAATCCTTCTAGGTACTTGCTGGACCATCAGATGTTGCATCCTACTGAAAAGTATTATCCTCTGCGGCCAGAGTTGGCAGAGTCCACATTTTACCTATATCAAGCAACTAAAGGTGCTAATCTTCTTCATCAGTTGTTGTATTTTCTGTTGTATCTTTTAAGCTTTTGTTTTCCTTAGTTTTGTATTTCATTATCTCATAGGTACTTTTCATAGCTGGCTTTTGTAATGAATTTACTCTTATATGTGAAATTGAAAATCTTTTATGAACACAGACCCATGGTACATACAAGTTGGTGAATCAATTGTTAACTCTCTTAATTCATACACCAAAGTGGAAGGAGGATTTGCAAGTGTTAGAGATGTGACAACCATGCAGTTGGAAGATCATCAGCATAGCTTCTTTCTTGCTGAAACGTGAGATAATTGTTTGATTCGTATTCCTTTTTTAGGACATACAAACGCATCTCCACTGCCCGACACTGTTTCTTAAGTATTCCATTGCCATTTTCTGTAGGTGCAAGTATTTGTATCTTCTCTTTGATGATTCTTTTTTGGTTGATCGGAATTATATTTTCACAACCGAGGGTCATCCTCTTCCGATATTAAGTTCTTGGCATGAGAGGCTTCCAGAGACATACATCCCTACCAACTGGACATATGCAAAGGTTGTCCTTCTGCTTATTTCTTAATTATTCATTTATAAAAATACCATAATTTTACCATCCTAAATAGTGATATAACAAGCAAAAACACCAGACTAAATGTGTATAAGTTTAACGATGCAGAGTGAACAGCCAACAAGACCAGCGAGTGCAATGTCTCTGCAAGTCTGTCCTGCAACAGCTTTGAGGTCAGGATATGCTGTCCAACAGATTGAGAGTGCATGCCACGTCCCTGATTCTCGTGGGGACCATAGGTGTTTCAGTGATGAGGAATGTGGAGTTGACTCAACTAATTGTAGAAGAAGGTCATGCAGCATGGCTGGTTACTGTGGGTTGTGGATCTAATGATCTCAGAGATATAACCAGGTATTCTTTCTAGCAAGACATAAAATTATGGAAAGATTGCTCTACAAGAAAGTTGGTGGCGAGATAGGCTATTTCCTCAGTTTGTAAGCTGCCTATGATAGATGGAAACAGGGAAAAGCAGAAGGCATAGAAACACAGGTTATAGAAATTGCAAGATAATGCAGACATGCGATGTCATATAATTCGAAAATGTTCCTTTAGATCGTGGCAATTTAGCCAGCATATCGTCCTTGAATCCATGATTCGAATTTTGATTGATTGCTTAACAGAGAGAAAGAATCTGATTTCAATCATGGTTGTGATGAGATTTAGATATAGTGATGCTGAAACCTTATGCAGCAAAATCAGACACATTGAGAAATTCTTGCTCTTATTTTGATGCTCTTGTGCCCATAGGTCATGGGAATTGGAATAAACTTTTGATTATTGAATGAAAAATATCACGTACCTATGCCATTGTTTTATACTGATATGTCATATCATGTCATTATCTGATAAGATATGTCTAACTCCTTTTCTTTTACTGAAGTTGCTAACTTCAATTTGCAGTGCAATGCTGTGTGATTAAGCACAGCTTATCAATCATTCAATCAAATAATTGGCATATGTCCAACACCTTCCTCCAGTCAAGATATTAAATGCATGTCCTTTTCGTTCCTCCCATGGGGTCCTACCACATTCACATGTACGTCTGGCCGACAAATCATGGGCCACCCATCAGTAGCCAAGTGGCAAGTGGGCAGTCCTTTCCCATTCCTCTCCAACCACACATCATGTAATCACTGTCAGTCCAACCCCACGTTTCCCCTCTGGGGAGGGAGCATCCCAATCTACTGCTCGTACTGTACGTATCAACCAAGAATTAAAGACACCCAGCATGAGTAAACGAATCTGTGGTCCAGAAGCTCTGTTGGATTTATGATCACGGTATTTGATTTTCCCTCCCGTGAGGAAGTCAGCATCATACGTCGATGCTCTTATAATTAATTCGGTGTTGGAAGGTGATACAGATAAGGCTACATTGCATTTATGGTTATGGTTATGGTTATTCATATCACCCTCCAACTGGAGTCCCATTAATTTGTTGGTTTCGATAGTAAATAAATGAGATGGATAATTTTTCATTAATTGGGTAGAATGTAAATTCCAGAAAAATTGAATGTCTTTGCTCTTCTCAGAGGAATTTAACATTGAGAGCTATACATTACAAAATGACAAAACCATAAACATCTTGGCTTTGCTGATACCATTGAGCGCTGTAAGTTGTCCATTTTCAATGCATGAAAAACGCCAAGCTATGGACAAGCAGACCTGACCTGACCTGACCTGTTGCCACGTAGGGAATGCGGAGTTAGAGTTAGTTGGGGTGGAATAAAAAGTAGACAAAGGAAGATTCGTGGAAGTGGGAAGAGAAAGTATGTATCTTATGATTCTTGCATTCGGACGAATCTCCTTTTTTCAATCCAAATCGTTGGACCTTTCACCCTATTTGATCTCACATCATGCTACGCACCCCTCTGCTTTCCTACTCTTGGCATCTTCTCCTACCGAGTTGCCTCTTCAATTTAACTGTCGATCGAGACACCAAGGAGAAACACATTGATTTCCATTTCCATTTCCATTTCCATTTGGAAAGCTATGGAGTTGTCTGCTGCTATGCTTGGCAGTAGAAGAAGGAGGAGCTAAGAAAAGAGAGTTCGATGATTGGCTGCTTGTTCAAAGTGAGCTGATGGTTGATTTCAATGGCGGATATTAAGTAATCACGAGACAGGGAAGGGCACACCAGCTGCATCAGCAATCACGACCATTCCCCTGCTTGAGGGGCATATTTACTTAACCAAGCTCCACTTGACGAGCCATTAAATCACCTCGAGTTCAAATACTTTTAATTTAAATGTTTTTAATCTGAACTATATCGATTTTTAATTCAAATTGTTCGTATATGGATTAATATTAAATGATTGAGATTATTATAACTTTTTCTTGTAGATTTATGTTGTTTAATAACGTTTAAAGAACGTTTCTTTATCTATATTTCAATTCTCGAATTAAATTAAATGAAACTCATATATATATATATATATATATATCTAAAACGTAAAAATTTCTCAAATATCCGACAACCATTCACATAATAAACTCGTCATCATGATGTAAAATATATTCCCGAAATATCTTGCTTTCATATGATACCTCGTCATCATGATGTATAATAATATATTGATTAGATGGTTCACTCAACTCCATTATTAGTTAGGAAGGACGATAGTTTGTATGGACCAAAGCAAATTATGTACACTTGTCATGCAAACAACACGTAATCTTACCTAAAGTTTGTTGTATTATTGAGTCTAGACGGATGTAAAGGAATTGAATATTAAAAGAAGGTTTATGTTTGATGTGTTGTTAGTTTATAAATATACATGTTTAAAAATTTTTTAAATAAGTATTTTTAATACTATAAATATTTTTATTTTTAAATTTATTTATTAGTGAGAAAAATAATATTGAATTCATTAATTAATATGAAAAAAAATATCAAAATGGGTTCAGAAAAATAAATGGGCACCCGTTTACCCGCCCAAACCAAAGCAAAGCCACTCTACAATGACAATGATTCATAGAGAAGATTAGTCAAGTTACACGGTTAGATTAGATAGGAACAAACAAAGGAAAACTACGCGTTGGCCCATGCGGGACCCACCTCCGACCCGGCTTTTTTTTGTTTTCCTAGGCCTAAACGCGCTTTGTCGGGCCCCACATTGGGACAAAAATCCTCTCTTACAGAAACACAACAACCTTTGCAGTTAAACTCAAAGGAAAGAGAGGAAAGAGAAGAAAGAAGGAAAGATGATGGAGCATTTTCACGGCGAAGAAGCATCCCAGACACAGCCAAATTCAGACAATGGATAGGAAAGTGAGATGGGAAAAAGGGTTTTAAGTGCTGGGGTGCTTTTGTTTTTTTTTTTTCTTTTTGGTCCTTTGGATTTTACTCATTGATTGGCATTTATTAATGAATGAATAGTATATATACTCTTGCTGGTTTCATTTTTTCATTCAAAGTGCCGCATGTTGGGTTCTTTGGCTGTTGTTGTCTTGGTTTTTGTTAATGAACCTCATTGTTGCCCACCATCAAAATCGCTTAGCTTTTGGGGTGTTTTTGTTGTCGGAGTTCATAGTCATAATGTCGCAGAAGAGGCCCCAGGAAGATGGAAAGGTTCGACCATCAGAGGGGAATAGTCCTGATCAAGATAAACGTAGAAGGGTTCCTGCCTTGAGAAAGTACACACCTTTACTTTCTTAACTGAAAGTTTTCTTTTTTCTTTGTTAATTGATGTTTATAAATCGAAACGAAATAAGTGAGTAAGAAATGAATTGGGTTTTGCTTATTTGGTAAAATTTATTAGTGAATGTGGTTGGTTGTTCCTCATGATTTATGACAAAAGAAAAGAAATGAATTTGCTTGTTTACTGGTTGGATTGAAGGTCTTGGTTAATGTGCTTTGCATGTGTTTAATATGATTGAAATTCTTAATTTGAAGTGAATAGATGGGTGGATACTTGAATTTGGTTTATTACTTGCTTAGTAAAGTTGTTGTTGTTAAAATATGTCTTGGCAGTTTCTAATGTGATTAAAGGTCTTCTGCTAATGTTGAAACTAATTGAATGTGCTTTGCACTTATGGACTTCATTTTGTTGCAATTTATTGTTGCCGACTTCCAGGAGCATTTTTATTCAATTTGGTTATGGTTTTCGTCTTCAGAATGGTAGGCTAGGATAGTAAAAGATTGTCTAAAGTTGTTATGTCACATGTATATGCTTTATCAATAGTGTTGGGGAGCCAAGGTGGCAAGGTGATTTTGCTATCTTACCATGGAGAGTTGAGTTGGCACTAGCTTTTGTTTTCCAAAAAGAAATAGTTGATTTTTTAATTGAGGATGCTAAATATGAGAAATTGTATGCATGGTCATTTTCATGGTCAAAAATAGTGGTTGTGCTCTTGACGTTGGACATGGAGTGAGTTTGCTTCAATATATTTTCATTGTCTATGTAGTTGAATCTCCCTTATGCCTATCTATGTTTTGTGATGATTGTAATTATAGTTCATGTAAACTTATGCATCATTAATCGTGTCTCTTTTGGTTGCTAATCTGTTTGTAAACTTTGCTAGTGTGGTTCACGAGGTGATGAAGATGCAATCAATTCAGCATTGGCTTGAGCCAGTTTTGGAGCCGTTGATTCGTAGGGTGGTATGTGCCCTCTTTTGATCATGTTACTTCTGCAATACTTCTATATTTTTTTGTTCTTTGTTCCCCAAGAACAAGTTTAGAATTTTTATTAACATTGTTGAGAGAGTGTTCATGAGCTTGGCTTTCTTTTCAGCACTTTTATCCATTAAAATCTTGTCATACTATCTCTTGTAACAATAAAGTTAGAGCTGTATGTTTATTTTACATCTTAGCATTTATAAGCACTTCAATGTCACACCAAAGGTTGTAAACACAGGGGAAGGTGCCTCTCTCAAGAATTGAAATCGTAATTACCATGTCCTGTTTTCTTTACTTCATGGTGACATTTACTTTTAGCAATTAGGTTTAGCCTAGGTGCTCAGACAAGGGAGTGAGTCTTAGATATGGGTATGTGTCCAACATTGACGCGGAATGTTTTTTTTTTAGTTCTCCTTATATTTGAAGTTAGTGCTAAACTTCATACCCATATCCATAAGATATGTGTTGGACATGGGCACTTAAGGAAAAACAATGAGTCAGAGTAACATAGAGTGTAGCACTAACTGTCTCCTACAACTTCATGGTGTTTGTGCCTGCTCTGGTGGTACTCTCAAATTCTCAATCATATGACGGCAGTAGATAGTCCCTGTTAAGTTGTTCAGCTTCAGGGTGGCTTGATACGTTTATAGGCTTTAACAACTTTGAAAACTGATTGCAAGAACTTTAAGATTATTGCATATTGTCAATTGTTCTCTTTATTCTTCTGAGATCCTAACATAAGTCCAGATTTTATCACTTAAGTCAAGAATGTGATCTTTAATTTTTAAACTATGATGGATTGAAGATGGAATATCTTTGTTAAGATATCATTTGAAGTATATAATCAAGCATCTGACTCAATTGTAGCCATTAAGACTTGTTGGACCACGTGCTCCTTAACGAGTTATAGCAAAATAGGTTGTGACTTTGGAACATATTTCCTCTACTTAGCTGTCTTTTTCTTTCTTTATTTTGCACGAGTTCTCAGATAAGATACCAAGGATGATAAAACAAAACTGAAGGTGCAAACTAAATTTGTCATAGTAAACGGACATTTGGCCCGTTTAAAATGTTTGAACCCTGATACTTGACTCTAAGTTTGTCATACAAATGTGTCTTGTATGTTTTTCAGTGCAACAAATTCTTTTGGCATCTTCAGTCAGCCTTTTTATGCAGGTTTTTAATGAATAAGTCTTTGGTGCACTGAATGTTATATCAATTCTATCATTTTTGCTTCAAGGGCTGGACGTGCTATCAAATAGAGTTGTGCTTTCTTTTTTCCAAAGTTCTTGGTATTTCTATGTAAATGCCCATGTTATGGTGTCAGGCATCTAGTGTCTAGGTTTGTGAGAAAAATGGAGCAAAAACTTATATTCATATCTATTGGTGGCAGGCTCCCATATCTTTTAGCTGTTCTTCTTTCTGCGTACTACTTTTTAAAAACTAATTGAATGTGTTAGGAAATGGATGTAAATCACTGGTCCTATGTTTTGTAGGTCAGAGAGGAAGTTGAGGTGGCTCTTCGAAAGCATTTGAACAATATGAAAAGGTAAGAATTCTATTGAAAGAAGGATGAAAAAAGTATGAACTATAAATACTTTCTGCCCAGAAAACTTTGTTAACTTCACTGTATACTAAACCATGTGTTTCTCTTGTTTGTGTTTAGGAATGGTGGGAAAGAGGTAAATTCCACCGAATCAAGAAGTTTACAACTCCAATTCTTAAACAATCTGTCCCTTCCTGTGTTCACTGGAGCTCGAATTGAGGCAGAAGAATGTTCTGCCATAAAGGTGGCTATAGTTGATGCCCTTACTGGACAAATAGTTACCTCTGGCCCTGAGTCATCTGCCAAAGTAGAAGTTGTAGTCCTTGAGGGAGATTTTGATGGTGATGAGGGGGACAATTGGACACTTGAAGAGTTTAAGAATAACATTGTAAGAGAGAGAGAAGGAAAGAAACCTCTTCTTACTGGAGATGCATTTCTAACTCTCACAGAGGGCATCGGCTTAGTGGGTGAGATTTCATTTACAGATAATTCAAGCTGGACAAGAAGCCGCCGTTTTAGACTTGGTGCAAGAGTTGTGGATGGCTCTAATGGAACTAGAGTAAGAGAAGCAAAGACAGAATCCTTCATTGTCAGGGATCATCGTGGTGAATGTAAGTACATAATTATTTAACTATTTTTTATGAGTATTATCTAATTATTGTATAGCATACTTCTGCTTGGTTTAAGATCTAAAATGTTTTCAGGCTCAGAAATTGGATGCTTGTCACTTTGAGTGGTGATGGTTACTGCAACATTGAAAGCTTAAAATATAAATTTTGATGTTGCTGTAATTTTACATTTTATGCTTTTATGACAAGTCCAAAAGAAATGATGTTACCAAGATATTGAACATATTCTATATATTGTTTTCTGTCTAATTTTCTCCACCTTTAATCTCATCTTGACTTGCAAAGAGCAAAATTGGCTTTTAAATTCCAAACACACGAGAAATGAGGAAGTTGTTATTTGGAATTGTTGAAAGTTTAGATTGCCTTTTTGTTTTTTGGTTTTCTTCTTTATAATTTGTATATGCATTGGCATGTGGGTTTTTATGAGAAATGGATTGATGATACTCTGTTTCAACTCTTGATTTTGGGTTGCAGTGTACAAGAAGCATCATCCTCCCTCTCTGTCTGACGAAGTATGGAGATTAGAGAAAATTGGAAAAGATGGGGCTTTCCATAAGCGCTTGAGTCGAGAAAATATTAACACTGTAAAGGATTTCTTGACCATGCTCTATGTAGACCCTCCAAGGCTCCGACATGTGAGACTCTACTGCTTTATCTTTCACTTTGTACACTGCTTAAAATTTTTAATGAAGGTTCCAGTTTCTTTACCATCTTCTTTGTTCAAATGCCTGCTTTTATTGGCAATAGAACATAAGAAAATTAAAAAGAAGACAACTGATTCAACTGCTTAATTGCCCCTAATGTGTTAGAAGGCGCTCTTTGCTGTTACAAGCTTCAAAATACTCTGGTGTTTAATTAATTTTAAGCCAGTCTGTAAATTTAAGCATCTTTGGGTATCTTCCGAAAAGGATTCGTATTAGCAATGTTGTAGGTTTATATCATGAAGAATTCATGTCTGAACAAGTTCCTTGGTTGGACATGTACAACACAATCTTGAGTACCATTTAACCTTCCAGCTTTGCATTTTACTGTCTAGGACCCTATGTCTGCATTCATCTTTAATTTTTACTACACTGCACCCCAGGATATTTTTTCATCAGTAATAAGGATGTAAATCGGAAGTTTAACATGTAACCTACCATTGGTGAGATCCATGCTTTGTCTAAGTCTCACCAGGTTTCATGTGGACTTTTCATCAACAACCACTTTAACTGCTTTGAGTTAGGATTTATGATGTCAGACGGAAATATCAAGCAATATTTGTCTCTTGGGATGTGTGCAGATCCTTGGCACCGGTATGTCTGCTAAGATGTGGGAAGTCACTGTGGAGCATGCTCGGACATGCGTGCTTGATAAGAGGATGTACTTGTACTGCCCTCCTGGTTCTCAACAGAAATCTGGTGTGGCCTTCAACATTGTGGGACAAGTGACAGGACTACTTTCAGAATGCCAGTATGTTACAATTGATAAGCTGTCAGAAACTGAGAAGGCACACTTCCTTTGTCTCATCTGATTTCTTTGTTTCTTTTTATTTCTTTATTTCTTTACTTTTGTCATTAATGGCTTCTAATTATCTGCTTCACCATCAGATTGAAGCTCAAAACTTGGTAATTTCTGCATTTGAGCGCTGGGAAGAAGTTTTCTCTTTTGATGATGAAGCCTCTCTCATTGGTGAATCTTCAAATTTGGCTAATATTCCTTACACAAGCTCAGCCAAGACAGAGATTCCTAATGGTAGCAAGTTTTTGGCTTCTCAAAAGATGGGTGGATTTGATTATGCTCAACCAAGTGCTTCTTCTCCAGATATCATTTCAACCATCTATTCAGTTGGGGGTATGAGTGGCTTGGACGACTATGCTCTGCATGGTATTGAAAACATGGGTCTTAGATATGACCAAACTTTGAGTTATCCAGGCCAAGTCACTAATTCCCTGATCTGTGACACAGATATTACTCAAACTTTCTGTGATGAGGATCATCTTCGATTTTTTGATAGTGATCTTCAGACCCCGGGCCTTGGTTTGGAATCACAAGCTGATCTACAAACTGCCGTTGATGGATTCCTTTTGCAACGTACTGTTGCTGTTCAAGCACAGAGGAGATGGACAAAGGTTTTCAGTGTGCTGAAATGGTTCTCTATAAAAAGAAGAGTTAAGGAAAAATTTCGAGGTGTGAGATATAGCAATGGACTGTAATAATTTTTTTTACAGGTACAGTTGCAAAGAGTAGTGCTAGCCGAGTGCTGCCCAGTTAAATTTTGTATGCAGTTGTAGATTTCAACAATTTGGAAGTATCCCTAGGTGTAGATACAGCTGCTAGTTTATGAATCCTTGTTCTTGTTGGATATCAGAAAATGTACCCCTTTGTATCATATTAAACTGTAAATATATAGCTGCACTTCACAGAGTTAGGCAGATTTTTTGTTGTAAAATTATAGTTGCTTCAGGAGAGTGAAGTGAGATCTGCCATGCATGGAGAAAAATGATATGCGTTTGTTTGATTAAAGGGAACCTGCATTCTTATCTATCCTATATGACTTTTGATCATCAGCAGCAGTTTTGAATGGTAGGTTAGGACAAAATGTTGATAAAATTACTTGGCTCATGCTATTTCCCGAAGTTAGGTTCATTTCTTGACCGCCAATCCAAATGTCTAAAGAGGGACCAATTTTTCACAATGAGCTACCGGCCTACCATTTTCAATCGTGACTCTTTAAAAAGGCCTCATCGAGCATAGCCCTCAAATTTAGCATTCCTTATATTGTTCTGATTAAGCAAAGCAAAATCTGGGGAAGAAAGAAAAATGCAAAACCAGAGAGTCCATGTCTTGGTGGTCGCATACCCTGCCCAAGGCCACTTGAATCCCCTCATCCAGTTCGCTAAACGTTTAGCTTCCAAAGGAGTCAAGGCCACAGTAGCAGCCACTCCCTACACCATCAATTCCATCCATCCAAACAGTATTACCGTCGAACCAATCTCAGATGGCTTCGATGAAGGAGGCTTCAAGCAAGCTCCAAGTGTAGAAGCCTACTTGGAGTCCTTCAAAACAGTTGGATCAAGAACTTTGGCAGAGCTGATAGCGAAGTTCAACAACTCAGGGGAACCAGTTAGTTGCGTTGTCTATGATTCATTGCTGTTTTGGGCTGTTGATGTAGCTAAAGAGTTTGGCATCCGTGCAGCTATGATGTTGACAAACTCAGCTTCCGTGTGCTCTTTGTATTGGCAAATCAATCAAGGGCGCTTGGCTTTGCCTTTGGACCAAGAAACTTTAGCAGCATCAGTGCCTGGCCTGCCTTCTCTGAGCTTTTCCGACATGCCAAGTTTTCTTGCTCACCCTACAAGTCAGTCTGCTTATTTAGCACTGATCATGGACAAAATCAGAACTCTGGGTAGAAATGATTGGGTCTTTTGTAACTCCTTTGAAGAACTGGAAAGTGAGGTAACTACCCAGATTATCCTTTTTGTTCACAGCTTTTATAGCTAAATGAAACATACTCACTCTAGAAGTAATATGGCTGTAGACAGAGACTACCAGGTGATGATTATCTGAACAAACGGTTCTGACAAGTGACAACTAAGGGAAATAGAAAAAATGCTAAAGCTCTAATATCTAAACCTCAAACATCATGAATTTGTGAATACTATTCATGGATTTTCATCAAAACGTTGGGATATAGTATATATACATGATAAAGTCTGCTTTTAGAAACTTAGATTCTTTATGTGGATAAGATTCCAATCAGTTTTCATGATGACTGTAGATATTATATTTTTGTTAATACTGTTACTCTAAAAAATTATGTTACAACATAATGTTGTACAGAAAACAACCAAAACAAATGAAGTGTTACTTTACGTAGAATAACCAAAACAAGTGGATCGTTACTTCATGCAGAATAACCAAAACAAGTGAATCGTTACTTCACGCAGAACAAGTAAAGCGTTACTTCACGCAGAATAAGTGAATTACTACTTAAAGCAGGACAATTAGAAAAAATAAAGTATTACTCCATATGGAACAACTAATACAAGTAGAATAGCCACTTTGAATATAATAATCGCTTCACTTGGATGACAGTGAAAGTAACTCAGAATAAGTGACAGGGTTCATGGGTTACTTTCATCTTGAGATGTTTTAGAGAGTTTGGCCTGGTGGCTCAGATATGGAGGTAGATAAAAGGTCTTCCTCTTAACCATTTCCTGAAATACAAGTGTTTCACTCTCTTACCTTGTTCTCGTATACTTATTCATGTACAACTTATTCTCTTGTACTTATTCTCGTACAGCTTCTTCTCTTGTACCTATTCTTGTACAC
This sequence comes from Theobroma cacao, assembly GCF_053813885.1. Taxonomy (NCBI): domain Eukaryota; kingdom Viridiplantae; phylum Streptophyta; class Magnoliopsida; order Malvales; family Malvaceae; genus Theobroma; species Theobroma cacao. Next base: position 357,777 of record NC_142641.1, read on the forward strand.
CTCTTCTCTATTACCTTTACTTGAGAACAAGTCTTACTACATCCAATTATAGTAACGGTTACTTACATTAATATTCTTCATAATAATATCATTCATTAGGCGCATTAAAGCCTATTCTTATGTAACCGCCACTTTTAGCACTATATATAGAGCCTCACAATTCATTTGGGGGACTTTTCTCTCCCCCTCCAAACTAACACATTCTCAACTTGAGAGCTTCTCTCTCTAAATTCTCTCTCTAATTATCTTGTACTCTCTAAGTCTCTTTAAGTCTCTTCTTATTGTCTTCCACCTGCTACAACACTTAGTACTTCAGGAACTGCTTCAATCTTCCTCTTTGTCGCCTCTGGCACATCTCTTTACGCTTCTTCTCCCTATCACAAAAACCACCCTTTACAATGACCAAGCCAGGTTAAGGAGTTTGTTAGTTGTCACATCAAAGTCGAACATTTTGATTCATATAACACAGAATGATCCATTTAATTACTATTTCCACAACCACTTGATTTTCGGTTACAAGAATTTCAAGATCATCAAGTTTTTCTCATTTTTGTTCATTGCTTTGCTATGTGAAAAAGCTAGTCAAGGCTCTGAAGGAACTTTGGCCTGTAATAACGATTGGCCCCTTGGTGCCATCATTCTACTTAGATCATCAAATTGAAGGAGATACAAGTTATGGGGCTAGCCTGTGGAAGCAAAATAATGACCAGTGCCTGCGATGGCTAGACTCAAAACCATTGAGATCGGTGGTGTATGTATCATTTGGAAGCATGGCAAGCATCTCAACCAGACAATTTGAAGAAATAGCATGGGGCTTGAAAGCAAGCAATATGCCCTTCCTGTGGGTTACAAAGGAGTTTGAAGACAAGCTGCTGCTTGAGTCCATCGACTCAGTTGGAGAAAGAGGGCTATTCGTTACATGGTGCAACCAGCTAGAGGTGCTGGCTCACCAAGCCGTGGGCTGCTTTGTAACACATTGCGGATGGAACTCAACGTTGGAGGGTTTGAGCCTAGGCGTGCCAATGGTGTGTGTGCCACAGTGGAGTGACCAGCCAACGAATGCTAAGTTTGTAGAAGATGTGTGGATGGTAGGAGTGAGAGCTAAAAAGGATGAAGAAGGGATTGTGAGGAGGGAAGAACTAGGGAAGTGTTTAAGGGAAGTCATGGTTGGAGAAAAAACTCGGGAGATTAAGAGTAGTGCATCAAAGTGGAGGGAGCATGCTAAGACAGCCGTTAGTGTAGGTGGGAGCTCAGATAGGAATATAGATGAGTTTATCCGAAAGCTGCTGACGGCTAAGGAGAAGAAAGCATGATTGTATCATTTCCATTAATCTATTCTGTTAGGAATAATGTCATTATCAAGATTGGTTGAAAGACAACTTCAACTTACCACTGTCATATAATTGTTATGAAGTTAAGGGAAAAGAGTGCAGAAATATTTTGGATAGCTTCCATTCAAAATGGTTTGATGGATCCTGAGGAATATTTCAACAGCTAGAGCATGAGATACTAATTGTATTTACATCTTATATGAAATTCATTAATGTAGGTGAAGATTAAATAATTCAAACAAGTAAATATTAACTCAACAGGCAGCAAGTCATCTAGCAAGAAGAGATTAGTTTCAATAGCTGTGTACTGTCCTTGCCTTGGACATGGTAATCTAGATCAAGTTCATGACGCGTAAGTCCAACGTAGAAAGAGTGAATCTGCAAGTACTCAGGGAATCAGAAAAGTCCCATCATTTTGGAAAGTAGTATTGTCTAGGCATATTCCTTAAGGTTTCACAGACCTGAAATTCACTACCAAATATCAGTGGAAATTTGCAGCAATATAGAGTAATTGAATATTGCAATTACATGAACAATATACAGAAGTTTAAAATTTTACATGTGTACTCACTGTGACCATCGCAAAAAGGACAACCTTATGTCTGTTCTTCTTTACAATAATCTTTAATAGAGATAAAAATAATGTGCTTTCTCATGTGTAAGAAGTGAAGGGTGTGAGCTCATATAAGGACAAAGTTTAGAAGAAAATGAGGAAAGAGTTACATAAGATAAGACCTTCCATCAGCAATCAGCAATTACCAGGAAACTTCACATCTTGCAAGTGGTGGTGTCAGTACATTCGTCAGCCTGTGAAAAAAGAATAAAAAGCCAAGCAAATGATTAAACATCGGTGAAACATGTGACATGACATGATACACTCATATAATAAAATTCAAACAAGAATCTCTTCTCCCCGGTTAATATATCTTTCGATTGGTTTGTCCATTTCTCGGTCTTAGAATGGTTAAAGTTTAATTAAATTTGTGACCCATCAGAATGGATTGCGAGTTGGATTTTGATACTTCATTTGACTGGGATTTTTTAAAATATACAGCAGAATAACAACAAGGACGTCCTGATGCCTAAAAATATTATAGGTTATCCACAGCATAGCATGACATTCCTGCCACAGGTATCATCAACAACAATAGTGGTTTCACACTGTGTGGTGGTCCAAGAATGTGCACATATAGGTTTAGCTTTAAAGAAGCCCGCTGTTAGAGGACTGTGGCATTTTTACTTTCCAAAGGGAGGATATAAGGTAGGAATGCCTAAAAATCTAAAAAGAGTTTATATCGGAAGGCATAACATTCATCAATTCATATATTTCAATGACATCTGTTTGTCGACATGATGTAAACAAACATACAACCGAAAACTGATTTAACTTTTGTTTGTGATTAGGTGGATGCACGTATGCTACTCAGCTCATCTATTTTGCTTTCAACATTATGAAGCCTTGGAACCTGATGTAGCTACTGTATGCATACCTTGTTCTTTCTTCGTACCTCCAAGATCTCATCTAAAGGTGGTCGGCCTGAAACAAGAACAGGAACCGCTTACATGGGAGATCCCTGTGAACCTCACAAGCCAGCATTTGATACATTTGACAGAAAAATAAAGAAAGCTAGAGAGATATAAGGTGCATTAATCCAATCTCAATGCTTTCAATTTAACAGGCAATTGATTTTGATATGTAGGTTAGGATGCTGGTGCAGCTCTGTTACCAAGGAGAAGTATCTTGTTCACTTGAAGCCAAAACTTAGATGCATAATTAATCTAGACTTGGTAACGGAAGCCAAGAACCAAGCCGAATTTCAGTTTTCTTTTTCATTCTGAATGAAACTCAGAAATTACTATACAGAATTCCTAGTGCAGCATATATTTACCTGTAATTTGAAGACGATATTTAGCCCAAACACCATAGATGGCATCAGCTATTGTTGCAATCTGAAGATGACGGCATCATATACTATTAGCCACTTGATGTACACACCCAAAAAAAATATCTGCTCTTTATCCTGAAACTACAAGTTCCAGAATGACAGTGGCAAATCAATAGAACTACAAGTGATGTAAGGAAGCATAAGCTTACAGGTTCATATTTGGTAATAGCATAAACCCATCCAAGACCAACTTGCTCATACAATTTTCTAAATGCCTGCAAGTCATCAATAGCATAAATAAAATTTAGATTGTATCTTTCTGACCACCACCATGCTCCCAAATCCAAAAGCAGAAAGCAGGTGTAACATTACGAAGATAAAAAGTCCAAAAATAAAAGAAGGAAATAAGAGGGGGAAGCCACCAGCTACAATTAAGGATATCTTAACACTAACTCTGCTCAGCTTGTGCTTAAATATAACATCTAATTTAGTAATTCAATTAAACCCTCTACTCCAAAGAAGCATCCCTTGTAAACTTGTATGCTACTTGAACACATTATAGCCTGTTTCTACATCCTAAACAGCATTTAGGACTCAAATATCGAAACAAGGCAACTTGTCAGATTAAAAGTCATACACCTTTAATTGATTTTTCTTCTTCTTCGTCTTCATTACTTTTAATCCTTTAGTTTCATTTAAATTACATTCTCAACAAGGTACAACACTAGTGGACATTCTTCTCACCACCACATTCTGCAAATTTGGCAAATACTTGCAGTACAATGTTAGAATAACAAATATGGAAAAGTTTGCAATCCAGGATTAGAGTATTGTAAGCCATACCTCAACATCCGTGACCACAGTTCCATCTGAGAGAATGGCATGAATTCTTCCCATAACCTAAACAACAAACAGAAATTTTTCAATTTTTGTACTGGTATATCAATCATTCCTTGTAACTCACACATTAGATGCCAAGCATATTTGAGAATGCCTACAAAATAACTAACTTCTCATTATCGATTAACAAACATCTACATCATGAACATACTGTTTTGTAGTCCAAATTTTGATTCTCTTCAGGAGAATAATCATCAGAACTTATGTCAACAAACTTGATAGTGCCATATTGCTTATTCCTGTCCCTTAGCATGTCGACCTGACAACATGATAAACGGAAAACACAGTGAAAAAACTAATGAAAACACCTAACATATATCATAAGCAAGAGATTATTGATCAAATTCCTACAGTAATCATTTCAGAGAATACCTCCCGCATGCAGAGCGGACAATCTCCATCATAGAGCATTTTAATCTTCCAATTTTGAGGTGATTGTTGTTCATCATCATCATCTTCTTTTGCTTTCTGGGATGATACGATGTCTGCAGTTGCTTCCTGTACTGCCCGAATCTGATACTTAAATACTGAAAAGAAAATGTGCAAAATTGATAACAAATCATTCAAATGAATTGAAAACTTACATGCATATTCAGAAAAAAAAAATGAAAAGAGAATGAAACCACAAAAAAAGAACATCAAATAGTGACCTTGCAAATATTACATGCTACACCAAACTAGAATAGATGAAACAAGTATGAATGAGGAGAAGGGCAAAAAGTGAACCAGGCTTACCAGTTTTGTAGTTTGGATAAGTTACGAATCTTTGAAGAGGATGTGAAGGGGAATGATGATGAAATCTTACTCTGAAATTTTGAGGAAATGAAAGGAGAAAAGGGGTGGCTCGTTGTCTTGCAATGCAGGCACCGGCAACAGCTGCTCCTCTCAACGCCATATTTGCTATTTGGTGGTATTGGGCTGTCTGATCATCAGTTTGTTTCTTCATCGTCAACCTTAAAAACTGCCAACTGCTAATGTTGTACACGTGGCAACCGCGTATTCACCAACATTGAAACACGTGGCAGGAACCCAAGAAGCCAACGTCAGAACCACCACAAGCCAACAAGTCAAAATAAAAGGGAGAATATCGCAATATGGAAGTTTCAAGGGGTATAACTGCAAAATGTGGAGTGAAATTATTTTAAGGGGAGGAAGGTTAAGCTTAAGCCCAATTGGCATGCTACTTCATTCGATATATCCGAGCAGCTACTCTTTTTGTTCTTCAATCTGTCTCTGAAATATCAAAGAAATGGCCTTTTTCCTTAAAAAAAGTAGCCTTGCCAATCATTTCCGATCTTCTTATCAGGTATGAATATTCATACATTTTGTTTATGTATAACAATTTCATTCTGATCTTTCTTGGCTCTTTGCTTGATTTGTTAATAGCTCTCTCTAACTCTTCGAAATTGGTTTACTGATTGAAGCAGAAAACAGAGGGTTCCCTGGCTGCGCCAAGTCGAGCACTTCACGTTGAACCGGGGGCTCGTGAAAGAGCTGTGAGTCTCCCCTTTTATGTATTTTTCCCTGTTCAATTTTCTTGACAAAAATCTGCCCTTTTTGTTTCTTTGTGGTTTCACTCTTTTAATTTTGTATCGATTGGACAAAAAAGGTTGCATTTCTAGCATCTGGGTCTGCTCCAATTGGTCTTAATTTTTAAGCGAGGTTTTTGGACTTAATAGGTTGATTTTATCCTTTTTGAATTGAGCCCATAGTAATAGATGAAATGAATAGTAGAAAGATTCTTCTTTCAAAAGATTCAAGGAGTTCGTTTGTTTCAACTCTCCTTGTTCCGGGTTTAAAATTTTTTTATGATATTTTTATGTGTAGCAACTGAGACGTTACATTGGCGAGAAAAATTGATTTGTAATTGTTGATAAATATTTAGTATAATCTACTCCTTTAGATAGTTTCCTTTACTTCTTCCAGCATGGTGAGGGTGTATTAGAGGTGACTAGTGATATTTTATATCCTTAGATGTTATACTCTTTTGCCATACTTGACATTATGTTGATAAAGAATATGCCCTGCAGCTCTTGGCAGAGGATCCTTCTCTAAGGCGATTTAAATCTTATAAGAAGAGTGTGTGGCGAGTGAAGAGAATCGGGGATGTTCTGACAGTTGTTGTTGTAGCAGGTAAGGCTAGTGTTTGCTATAAGTTGAATGAATTGGTTCATGAGTATCATTCTGCGTTTATAACTCCATAAGAAGGTGGGTTTGGTTCTCTATGATCCTGTTTGAGATGCTTTCTAGATATGCTCAAACTATGTCTCTAATATTTATAATGGTTTGCATTGCTTTTGGATAAATTTGGACATCACACTTTATCGTGTTACTCACTGGAAATCTTCTTTCTTTGTCGTTTCAGTTTTCCTTTTTCCCTTCTTTCTTGAGAGGAAAAAATGCTTGAAATAAAAAAAAAAAATCTACAAAATCATTTAAAAGCTTAACTTTGAAAGTATACAACCTATGTGGTGATGTGTCTTCACCTTGTCAATAGCTAGATATCAAGAATTCTTTGTGTTAATACACTTGGGATGGTCAGCACTGTTCTGAAAGGACATTCAGTTTCACCAATGCTGGTAGCTGCTCCCTCTTCCTCCTCCTCTCTGTCCCCTTTCTTTAATGGGGAATGTCAGAAAGCATGTTGAATCAATCTTATTTAATTTGACTTATTAGATAGCTTTGCAATTTGTAGAGCTCATTGTACTGGCCCCTGCATAAGGTTAGAAGGAAATATGATGATTACTAAATTACAGAGATTTGAGGGCTGGATACAACTTTATGAATGAGTTATGTGTCATTGTGTATAATATGATGAATGTATTCAACTCCATTTTTTGGCATGTTATCATTGAACATTGATACTTGAGTTCTTCTCATACCTTTTGTTTATATATTCTTTCTCTTTTTTTCTTTTTCTTTTTTTTTCAATTAACTCCCACTCACCCCTCTACCAAAAAAAAAAAAGGAAGAACATTATACTCCTAAACTGGCTGCTTTGTCCTTCTATGTCTGCAATTGTGCGAGAAAAGAAAAGCGAAGCTGATGGATTGCTGCTTTAGTAAGCCAAACAGTCAAGCATGGCTTGAATAAAGTTCTTGTATGATGGTATTATGTTTGTTTGTTTCAGGTTGTTGCTATGAAATTTACGTCAAGGCAGTAATGCGAGAAGAAGCCCGGAACCAGGCAAAGGCTGCTGGTGGAAGTAAATGAGGCTGTGCATGTTTTTGCTTCTGTGCCAAAAGGAAAAAGTGCATGTCTTAGTGGTTGATTTTGTTAGTTTGGCAGCAATCTTAATCCCTTAATGATTTTGCCTCATTGATAAATAAGCAAAACAAAATGTACTGTTGTGACATTCTTGAATGTAAGATTCACTAAACTAATTTCAATCAGGTTATCATCTTTCATAAAATCTTTCAATAAAATTTTTTATATCGGTTCCGATAATTGTAGAAAATTGCCTTACTTTAGGAGTTCTGGGTATGCACTGTGACATAAAGGAAACAACCTTAACTGCACTGCTGGGTGCTAGTTGGAGAGGTCAAACCCCGATATCTGATTACATTCTACGTTAGCAAATGCTTTATCATGCTTATTTTTGATATATTGCTGGAACTGGTTCTTAGGCAAGATGTAAGTCTGTAGATGTTTTCATGTGCATTCATGTGACTTAAAACTCTGAAGCAAGAATGCAGGTATCCCTGTCTCACTTTCACACATTAATCACAGTATGTCGATTGTATAGGATCATGATCTGTCGATGATAAGAGAACTGAAACAATTCTTTGTTACTTTTCTTTTTTTTCCTTCTGAGATTGAATGCGTGTAACTGTCAGACAACATCAAGAAGGTTTTAAAAAAAAAACTACCCAAAAAGAAGCAGGTTTTATCAATTTAAATTCTGTTAATTATATTCGAGCTATAACATGGTTTTTGGTAGGTTGCTACTTGCTTTCACTTAGTAGAGATGGCTTGAAATTGAATGATTCATCATGCAAGAGTAGACTAAAAATGGCTGATTTCTCATAACTGGAGTCGTTCAATTGAGTTGCTTGAATATTACAAGTACAATGTCATAATTTGGATTTTGCTTAGACATGGAAACCCAGAAATCAATCTTATTGGATTACATTGACTGGCAATTATCATTGCTGAATCTCCTTTAGTTTTGCCATCAGAAAAATATTTCACAAGCTGGTAGCATGGTACTATCGTAAGCAATCTTTAAAGTTATTGTGCTTCAATGGTTTAATCATTTTTTCTCATTTTTCAATAGAGTTGCCAGACTGTGAAAGAAATTCAAAATAAGCCAAAAAAAAAAAAAGGTAGGGCAACATTGGCAGCATTTTTCCCTCAGTCCCACATGAGAATAAATTAAGAAAATAGAAAATGGTTAGGTACAGCTGCATTTGTGTTTCTTTTTGGCATGGTGTAAAGAAGAAAAATGAGAGAGATGCCTATCAACAAGGACTTTTCAAAGGGCAAAGTGAAACCTGAAAAGCAGGCGATGAATCTCTTCAACTTTAGTTGTGGCCACCAAAAAAGAGAGAAAAAGAAATAGATTTGGCATTTGGGTGCCCAGAAAGTGAGAAAGGAGGATTCCTATTCCAAAGTTGGAGTTCATAAATCAATGGAAAATGGGACTGAAAATGTCATTTAGACTAGAGAAAAAGTCTTTTCTTTTAAGCTTTTTGATTGTTTCTCTGAGTTTCCCATTTCAGAAATGAGAATACTAATGAAGTAGAGGGAATGTGTCATTGTCAATACCCAGCTAAATCTTCTAAAATTAACAGCAAACTATTTGCTTTGGGTTTCACCCATTTTCTAGCATTGAGGCAGCAGGAAGAAATGATCAAATTCAATCAATTCCTAATTGAGAAACAAAAGCATTCACTGCTGTAGACGCATCAAGCTGCTAAAACCAATTCAAATAAAATTGATTGCTAACCTTGTTTTGGTGCAGAAAATGATAGTCAAGATTAGACAAATTAATTGGTTGATTCAATCATTAAACTTGTTGAAACTTGCATTTCATGTATGAATTTAAACTTCTTTAATTAAAGGAAATACTCAAATCTAAAATCCCAAATTTTTCTTCAAATAAAAATACCCCATCAAGTTCATCAACTTCTGGTCCAATTGGGTGGTGAAGATATCACAGGGGAACAAGTTAAATTGGGCAGGAAAAGAAAAGAAAAAGGAAAAAAAAAAAAAAGCAAAGGAAAATGAAGTGCTTTATTATTATTTTTAAAAAAAAAAAATTAAAAAAATAATTGGGTTTGAGTTGTTGGATTGTGCATGCACTCTATCTGTCACCTTCATATAATATAATGACAAAAATATATTTTGGCAATGGAATCATACTTCACGTTATGACCCACCTGACATACCCCCTCAAATCTTAACCGCCCGCCTATTTACTAATCTTACCCTTATGTCAATCCCTGTTTGCTCACTTGCTCCATCACCACGTCCATTCCACATCCTTTACCTGAGGATGATTCTCCCACCACGCGCTTTTCCAGAGAGTGGTACAAAGATTTCCAAAGAGCGAAAGAACCGCGATTGTGGCCGAATCTGGGAACTCGGATTTAACTGGTTTGGTCTGTAGAAGGTGGAAATGAATTCAGTAATTCCCTGTTCGCAACAAACATGCGACACCTGTCCGAAATGAGGACATTACTGTAAGTTCACTGACCAAAAATGACTATTTTAGCCTCAAAATGTGGACAGCTAGCGCTTGCTATTGCCTATTGCTCCAAAAGTCTACGCCAAGACCAACTTCAATTATCCGTGAGCTGTAATCGCACACACAAGGGAAATGAAAGAAAAGTGAGACAGACAGATAAAGGAGAGAGTTCTTGTTTGGAAACAAAAAAAAAAAAAAACAGTCTCCTTCTCCTCCTCGCTCTTGTCTGAAGTCTTAACATCAACCCAAGTTACTCAATTTTGCAGTGTGAATTTTGATTGGTTTAATTTGAAAAAAGATGGCAACCTTTGCAGGGACTACCCAGAAGTGTAAGGCATGTGAGAAAACTGTTTACTTGGTTGATCAGCTCACTGCTGACAGCAAAGTTTATCACAAAGCTTGCTTCAGGTGCCACCATTGCAAGGGTACCCTTAAGGTAATACCTTTCATTCTTTCTTTCTTTTTTTTATGCGTAGCAAAGCTTGTTAAGTTGAGTTTTGTCAATAATTTTGGTGATGCACCTTCCCCTTATGTTACTTTGAATTTGATCATGTCTTTTTGTCTAGTTTTGCTTGATTGTGGATTTTTAAAATCTGGGTTTGGATGTTGAGAAGTTTATGACTAGGATTATTTCTTGTAGTTGCTTATATGGTTCAAGTTTCTATTCAATCCTTTGTGTCCTTGTTGACTGATAATATGGAAAGACGGCTTTCTTAATGAATCTCCAGTTATGAACAATGATCCAAGTTCTTCTTGGTGTCAAAATAGTTTTTCTTAGTTTCTTTAGTTTTGTGCCTAGCTAATCAAAGCTGCCTGCAAACTTGTGAATTGGTGTTTTGAGATCTGAGCAGTTTTCCATAGAGTTGAGGATACGTATCATGTTGCTTCATTGGTCTAACCAGTAGGTTTTTGGTTTTTTTCTGATATTACAATGACTTGTCTAAAGAAAACGCTTATCAGTTAGAAGCAAACTGAAATTATATAGGATTTGCTATACATTAGTTCCCTTGAGCCATTTGGAGTTTGTAAGAGAAATGAGTGCAACAAAATAAAGGAAGAAGATGCTGAGGAATCATAAACATATTATGGTCAAACCCCAAGAATCACATTGTCACCTGTTTTTAGTAGTTTCTTCAGGAATGTTCCAGAGTCTTAGAATTCTGCATTTGATATCAGCAGATATGGCAGGAAAAACAGTTTCTTCAGTTTTCTTCTCCTTGGAAAATTGAGATTTTCTAGAGTTGGTACATAAGCTGAGGAAGGTAATTTCAATAGCATTACAGGAAACATTCTTCCTTTTAGTTTGAGGAAAATCCCAGCCTTGAGATCAAGCTTTTTGAAACAGCGGTCCTTTATTTTATTTGGTGTAAGGGAGTAAGTGGAGAAGTGGAAAAAAAAAAAGAAGAAAAATTACATTCTTTGTGGAATCATAAAGACTAATGAATACATTGTTCTAAGGGCATTGAAGTATGGGTAGAAAATGGAAGTAGTTAACACTTATCAGACCATAAATAAAGTAGAGGCACCAGCCAGCATTAATTAAGGTCTGTTGGATTTGATGGAGATAAGCATTTTTTTTCTTTGGGCCTCAAACGAACAATGGATAGATTTGGAATCTCAAGCCTTATCCTGTATTCAACTATAGAATCAAATTTGTGAAAATATTGGATACTTAAAATGTTGGTAAAGATGTATGCCTTTTTTGCACGATTGTTGACTAACCGCAACAGCAATGAAAAGGTTTCCCATTCTGCAAAATGGGTTTCTTGATTATGGGCTTTAATTTCTCTATTCAAGACTCCTATCTGCTTGGATATTGAAGCTTAACTTGTAGCCTTTGTATCTCTGAATTGGATGGTGAGAGTTTATCAGAAAAAAAACTATTCAAGATTGTGTAATCTGAAAAAGAAAATGAGCAAAGTTCATTAATGCTTCAATGTTTGTGTTATAATTTTTGTTGTCTGTCTTGTGCAGAGGCCTGTTTTATGCTTCAGGGCACTCATTTAGAAATATACTATTACTAGTATAAATAAATAAGTTCCTTGGGGATTCTCAAGTCTTTGCTGGGTGTTGCAGCATTTAAAATAAAGAAGAGATATTGCTCGTATTCTTTAGTTGTATGCCTTTGTTCTTGTGTTACATAAGCTGTTTGCTCATCCTTTTTTCTTTTCTCAAATTTGCAGCTAAGTAATTATAGCTCCTTTGAGGGTGTCTTGTATTGCAAGCCTCACTTTGATCAATTGTTTAAGAGGACTGGCAGCTTGGATAAAAGTTTTGAAGGTGCTTACTTTCTTATGCTTTGTTTTTATGCTTATTTACTTTCTCGTTATCTCCGGTTCAAGCCCAATTGACAGGTTATTGTTTACTTTATCTCTGTCAGGAACTCCAAAAACTGTTAGGGTAGACCGATCAGCAGATCAGGTAAACCCCCCCCCCCCCCCCCCCCGCCCCCCCCCCCCCACTGTTTGATATTGTAAAACTCATTTCCCAGTCATAAAAATTATGTTTAGCTCTTAAAGTCGTGCTACCATACTTGTTGCTTATTCTGAGTGGAACTCTGCAGGTAACCAACAGTAGAGTTTCAAGTCTCTTTGCTGGAACTCAAGAAAAATGTGTCGCTTGCAAGAAAACTGTTTACCCAATTGAAAAGGTAATTATAGCAAACTTCATATCGTTATTTGCATGACCTGCAGGAAAAACAAACCATTTCTTCTCATCATGTTTAAGGCATACAAAGGCCCAATCTGGTTTGATTGTCAGGAATGAATTTCAAAACCATTTTAAGAAATTAATCTGACAACAGAGAGCATGTTGTTGACAAAATTACTTCATTTGTTTGATCTGAAAGGCTGGGGAGGCATCATCTCAATATCTCATGGGAAGGTGTTGGAAACTCAGAAATTTCAGAAAGAAAAATGAAGATAAGCAAAGGTTTCAATGAATAAAGAACAGAAGAAAAATATCTGGAAGAGAAAAGCTCATTTTTCATTAAGTAACAGAGCAACATATACAATGGAGGATAACCAAATTTGCCAGCACCAGCTGTACACACCCACCTGAGCTGATATCCTACATTCTAGGAGCATAGAGATCTGTGATAGATACCCTGCCACAAAACAGACAGTAGACACCAAGCATAACAGCATATTTTGAAGGAGGAAAGGAAAGTAAAATCCCTAACAATTGGGGAAAACAGTAAATTTCAACAGTAAAGGAAATATAACACTGCATAAATAAACTTGAGACCAAAACGACAGCAGAACAACATCAAACGACAACATAAGACTTCAATACAAAATGACACCTTATTGACTCTCTGCCTTAGTGCCACTTTCAGTAAGTAGCACACCATTTCTCAACACACCTCCTTGGTGTTCATCTTGCTGACCCCCAATAGCATCCTCAGAAATTCAAACTTCTCCTTGTTCAAACATTTAGTGAAAATATCAGAAATTTGTTCATGAGTTCCACAATGAAGTACCAAGATCTCACCATCTCTAACTGCTTTTCGGATGAAATGAAACTTTACCTTGATATGCTTAGTTCTGCCATGATGAACAGGATTATTGGCAATGGAGATTGCAGATTTATTATCAATCATTAAAGGAGTGCCTACTTCTTGCTTGAATCCCAAATCTCCAAGAATTGTCCTGATTTAGATCACCTGATTGGCAACAGCTGCAGCCGAAATGTATTCAGCTTCAGCAGAGGATTAGGCTACCACCTCCTGTTTCTTGGAGTTCCAGGAGAAGGTAGCACTTCCAAATCTAAAGCAATAACCACTTGCACTCTTGGCATCATCTAAGTTACCAGCCCAGTTACTGTCACAGTAACCAACCAAGTCTCCACTCTTCTCCTTTTCAAACAAGAGACCATAATTCACAGTTCCTTTTAAGTATCTTAGAACCCTTTTTGCAATGATATAATGATCTTGGAAAGGTTTCTACATAAATCTGGAAAGTAAACTTGCTGGATACATCAGATCAGGTTTGGAAGCTATTAAGTACAATAAACTTCCAATGATACTTCTGTAACTTGAACCTGTAGCTTCTGAGGCCCCATCCTCTTTACTCAATTTATAGTTTGAGGCAATTGGAGTTTCAACCGCTTTACAATTGTCCATTTGAAATTTCTTCAATAGCTCAGATGCATATTTGCCCTAATCAATACAAATATAATCTGAGTTTTGAATAAATTGTAATCCCAAAAAATAGTGCATCTCTCCCAAATCCGTCATTTCAAACTCTTTCATTGACTTGATCTTAAAATCAGTTAAGAAACTAACATCTGAACAAGTAATCAATAAATCATCAACATATAGGGAGATAATTACCTTAACAGAATCTGAATGACTGCACACCTACAGTGTAGGCTCATTTTGACTCCTTTGAAAACCTTCAGTAATGAGAAATGAGTCAATTCTGTCATACCAAGCCCTTGCAGCCTGTTTAAACCCAAACAAAGCTTTCACTAGTTTACAAACTTTAACTTCAGTCCCTGGTTTGATGAACCCTTCAGGTTGATGAACATAAATATCTTCAGTAAGATAGTCATTCGAAAAGGCAGATTTCACGTCAAGATGCTAGATCTTCCTACTTTCTTGAGTAGCTAAAACAATTAACAGCCTTATAGTATCATGTCTTGCTATTGGAGCCAAAGTCTCCCAGTAATCCACACCTTAAATTTGAGAATATCCTTTCACTACAAGCCTTGCTTTGAACTTGTTCACTATTCCATCAGCATTAAGCTTTGTCTTGTAGATCCACTTTGTCCCAATTACATGCTGATCAGTTGGTTTGTCCACCAATAACCAAGTATCATTCTTCTCAATCATCAGCATTTCATTTTTCATATATTTCACCCATTTATTGTCTTTTGCAGCTTCTACATAATTAGTAGGTTCACATACTACAACATTACACCTAGCATAGATATCTTGTAGGGACCTTGTACCTCTCACTGCCAATCTTTCATCTTCTAAGTCTTCTTTTGAATCATCTTCATTTTGAACATCATCAGGACTGACATTGTATTTGTCAAAACTCACAACATTAGACTTTTCCCAGTCCCACATTGAGCTTTCATCAAACTTTGTGTCCCTACTTACAAAAACCTTCTTTGTCTCCACATTATATAACTTGTAAACCTTAGTAATTTCACTGTATCCAATGTGAACAGCTACAATACTCTTCTCATCTAGTTTAGTTCTTCTGCCATCCGGAACTTTTGCATAGCATGTCCTACCAAAAATCTTCATATGATTAACTGATGGTTTGTAACCAAACCAACTCTCATAAGGGGTCTTACCTGACACAGCTCTTGTAGGGGTTAAATTTAACAGGTAGTTAGTTGTGTTAACAGCTTCTGCCCAAATGTCTTTGGCAACTTTTTCTGAAATAGAAGGCACCTAGCCATCTCCATAAGTGTCCTATTTTTCCTCTCGGATACCCCATTCTGTTGAAGGCTATAGGTAGCAGTTAACTGATAAGTAATACCAAGCTGAACCAGATAATCTTCAAACTCAGCAACAGTAAATTCATTTCCATTATTAGTTCTTAAGGGTTTTTATAGAAGTGCATGCTTGATTCTCAACCAACTTTCTGAACTTCACAAAATTCTTAAAAGCATCAGACTTGGATTTCAAGAAAAATAGCCAACAAAATCTGGTATCATCATCAATAAACAGCAAGTAGTACCTGTTACCCCCAAGTGATTCAGTCTTCATAGGTCCTCCCTAGTCAGAATGAATGAGCGGCAACTTGTTAGTAGCTTTCCACCTCCTCTCTCTTGGAAATGAAGTCCTGCTCTGCTTGCCAAACTGACAAGTTCCACATAACTGTTCAGGCTTTGTTATCTTTGGTAAACCTTCAACCAGCATATGAGAAGCCATATTCTGCAAAGAGTTATAATTAACATGGCCTAACCTTCTATGCCACAGTTCTGATTCATCAACAGCATTGAAATAAGCTTTATGCTTGGCATGCTTCCAATCTATTGGAAAGCATTTGTTTCTCATTTCAACAGTTAAAACTTCTTCTCCCTTAGGATCGAATATAGTGCAGAGAGAGCATACTGACTCTCAGTAAGCTGTCCAACACTGAGTAGATTTTGGTTAGCCTCAGCAACAAAAAAGACATTGGAGACATACTTGTTACCTGACTGAGTTTCAACCATGACAGTCCCTATACCAAGTTTCGTCAAAAATGGTCCATTACCAATCTCTACTCTGGACCTATAACTCCTGTCTATTGTAGCAAACTGACTCTCATCACCAGTTAAGTGATTTGAGCAAGCACTGTCAATCAACCATAAATTCTTCTTGACAGATTCACCTACTTCTTGAGCCACGAGTAAGACTTCATCAGATTCCTCAACTTGCTCACCTACTACAGCTTTCTCATTAGACTTGGAACCTTTGTTTTCACACACCTTTTCAACATGACCTAGTTGGTTACAGGCTCTACATTTTACATGGGGCCTGTACCAACAAAATTTTGCTGAATGTGTGGTTTTCTTACAATGAAGGCAGGGCTGAGACTTCTACTTTTGTTTGCTAGATTTTCCATCTACTATTTTCTTATCCTTCTCCTTCCTTTCACCTTCATTCTTCCTTGTGCTGTAACCACTAACTTTAAGATTCCTTGTTTGAGCAACCAAACCACTATCCACCACACTTTTCTACCTAAATGCTCTTCTCTGTTCCAGGCCCTCCAGAGCATTCACTAGCACCTTTAAAGTCAATTGTCCAATATCCTTGAAATCCTCTAATGAAGAAACCTTGGACTTATATTTCTCTGGAAGGCTCACTAGCATCCTATGCGCTAACCTTTCCTCTACCATGACCTTTCCTAACAATCTCAATTGATTCACTAGGGCCATCATTTTTCTAGAAAATTCCCTAATGGTTTCATCATCTTCGATCCTTAACATCTCAAACTGTCTAAACAAATTCAAGGATTGAATCTGCCTAGTCCTATTACTACCCAAAAATTCATCTTTCAAGTGATCCCACACTTCCTTAGGACTATCTAGATGCAAAATCCTAGAGAAAATTTCATCAGAAACAGCAGACTGTAAACAGGACAGAGCCTTGTACCTTTTTGCTTTGTCATCTTCAATCTGTCGAATCTGAGCAAGAGTGGGGTTGGCATGTTGTTGAACAGGGTCCTCTTCAGTCTCCACTACCTCCCAGATATAGTATGCTTTGAGGTAACATTTCATTTTCACGGACCATATGGCATAGTTTTCACTAGTAAAGACTGGTGGAGCTGATGTGTTGAACCCGGCTATAGCCATGAAAGAAAAAAACCACACAGAAGAATGAACAGGAAGCTAGATGAAGATGATAAAATGAAAAATAGACCCTTAAGACCTATTGTAAGGCTCGGATACCATGTTGGAAACTCAGAAATTTAAGAAAGAAAAATGAAGATAAGCAAAGGTTTCAATGAATAAAGAATAGAAGAAAAATATTTGGAAGAGAAAAGCTCATTTTTCATTAAGTAACAGAGCAATATATACAATGGAGGATAACCCAATTTAACAGCACCAGCTGTACACACCCACCTGAGCTGATATCCTACATTCTAGGAGCATAGGGACATGTGATAGATACCCTGCCACATAAAAGACAGTAGACACCAAGCATAACAGCATATTTTGAAGGAGGAAAGGAAAGTAAAATCCCTAACAATTGGGAAAAACAGTAAATTTCAACAGTAAAAGAAATATAACACTGCATAAATAAACTTGAGACAAAAACGACAGCAGAACAACATCAAACGACAACATAAGTTTTCAGTACAAAACAACACCTTATTGACTCTCTGCCTCAGTGCCACTTTCAGCAAATAGCACACCATTTCTCAACAGAGCCATTCTCTGCATAATTGACTTGATGAATTGCATTTTCTGTTTTGTTTGTTATCAAGAACAAAAAATGTTATTAACATTTATATATGCTATCACCATTTGCCTCCTAAAGCATCATCACTAGGATTTAATTTGTTGATATTTTGTTCCTCTTGATTGTCATGAAGTCATTTCAACAATAACAGATTAAAAAAATTATAGGCAGAAAAACGCTAGACTATTGACGTCTATCCTCAAGTTTTCAGAAAATAATGGAAATGGAATTCCTTTAAAAGGAGCAAAGAGTGATGCTCAGATTAAAAATGTAGAACTGTGAATGTATAGCCTCTAAACATAATCTCTGCCATGCATCTTGTAGTATTTGATAGCTCAACTTTGCTGGTTGTTCTTACTCTGATATTCATCTATCCTCAGGTGGCAGTTGATGGCAGCTCCTATCATAAGGCTTGTTTCAGGTGCACCCATGGGGGCTGTGTAATCAGCCCATCGAACTACGTGGCCCATGAACAACGTCTATACTGTAGGCATCACCACAACCAACTCTTCAAACAGAAGGGGAACTTCAGCCAACTTGACAAGCATGAGGAAGTCAAGGAAGTGACTGAGAACATTGTGGCCTAGGTATCCAGTTTCTAAGAAAGAGCCAGATTTCAACTTTTGAAGCAAAGCTGTTGTTGCATTTACTTTCTACGTAGTATATACCATATTATATATATATTGTATGTCACCGGGGAGAAATATTTAGCAGGAGAGTTTGAGTTTGTTGCTAAATTTTTGTGTGTGAGCTTTGAATTGATAGCAAGTTGGTGTTCAGTCCTTTTCAATAAACTATGTTGATATAACGCAAGAAAATATCCTGTTAGATCTTTGATTAGAAGCTTGATGTGTTTTGAGCTTTTCTTTATTTCAATAACCATGGTGCTTTTCTTTTCTAGCGATGCTGCTGTAATATATACCATCAAAGATGATAAGAGTCATGTAAAACTTCAGTAATCGCCTTGGCTGGAAAGAGGACAAGCACGGCTCCAATCATTGATGCTTTTCCCCAGCTGAGAAGTTTGTTTTATAGATTTGCTTTCTAGCAATTCCCAAACGAAGCATGAGCTGGTTTTCTGATATCAGGACCCTGACTTGGATTAAAAATACTTTTCATAACGTAAACACCCATGGTTATCCCCATTGTAGTCTTCCTGAGCTTACTTACGTAACTAACTAGCACCAAATTATCTCATAAAAAGAGACTGAACAAACACTCATGATCAGATATAACGGGCCACAGGCCTCTAACACCAATAACCAATCCTGACATTTTTCAGCAACCTTGGCTGGTAAGTCGTAAATCATAAGTCCAGTATCATGCAGATATGCACCATTGTTTTAAGCCCAAATTTGAGAAACGCCTTCTTCCATTTTCCTTCCCTGATCAACCACCTCTCCTGCCAATGCCAATCCAATCTACTGAATCTAGAATAGCCTCGATTGTTGAGTACGGAGTACCTTACAAAACTCTTTCAACGGAAAAAATTCCAGTGCCCTATGGGTCAGAACTAAGTTTAGTAAATTGCATACTTTTCCAAGAATATGCTTATTGTTTCATCCAAATGACGCTCGAGGTATTAGTGTGATCCTAGATATTGTCCATATATTCCAAAGTTTAAAGGCCTCTTATCTTTGTGATTTGTCAAGTCCAATTTATCTAAGCATGATCGTGTTTGCATAGTGTTTGCAGTTTTAACTCCCTAGCTGAAGGGAATTAGTTTTAGGTGAAAATAGTTGATAATGGATTTTGCAGGGTTACATAAGATGTGAGAGTATATCTTTTTTGAACATATTGCGTGATGTCTCATCCCTTATCAAATGTAAATGTCTTTATTAGTTTAAGTCAATTATTAAAAACTTAAATTTTGAAGGATCATGTGATTTAAATTTAAAAAATTATTAAATTAGTAATATTTGAATCTGAATTGTTATAATTAAATTGATTGATGGCATATTTTAATTTAATCAGGATACCTGATTTAAATGATTGAAAGGGATGTTTTAGTTTTACGAGGGCCGTTAATTGATGGGATTGGCTATATCAAATTTTATTCTTCTCTTGATAAACTAGAGTGGATTGCTCAAGTGAGTAAACAGGGGGGTGAATGCAGGGAATGAATCAAACCTTGCCCGCATTGTGATCAGAGGTCATGGTCAACGGTACTGTTTATGAGTTTCTCTGATCAATTGCATCTGCATCATATACCAAAAGTCTAGCTAGGCAAGGCTAGGAGGCTATGCTCCCATGTCCAGGCCAGAATATTTCTGTTTTTCAAAGGAAGCGGCTGGGATAATGCTGTTGAATCATAAATGCTGGTTGATTGTTCCTAGTCAACCTGGAAGGCCATTTGGCCCATTTCCCAAGTCTATAGTAAAGAATTAACAGAACCCCATTTTTTTCACATTTTTCAATTGTGGAGGAATGTTTCATGTGAACAGAGAGGAGCATAAAAGACATGATTAAAATATAATAGTTGGGTTAGCAGAGTGAATAAGCAGAGGCCCAAACATTGATTAGAATAGTGGGATAGTATCTAAAAACATGTGATGATTGCCGAATCCTGAGGTGTATGGCAGAGATTAATAGTTAGAGATGATTTGCGACAAACTGGTAAAGAGGGAAGCTTGCTACAGCAATAATAATTGGTAGGTATCCATGCTTTCATACTTTGAATGTAAGCAACGCAAGTTGCATGACGCTGCTTTTCAGTCAATGTGATCATCTCTCAAGATTTGCTGAGAAAGTTGAGCCTGTTCCCTCTGATGGCAAAGGTCTTGCAAGAAATAATTTCGATGAAAGTCTTCCGCAATAAAGAAAGGGGATGTCGCTGTTGAAATTTGAGCTACCCTATCAATAGGAACCATTCATTCTATGCCTGGATTAAAAGCTGTTATTCTCAAAGCATTAATTAGGTTGTGACAGCATTGTATGACACCGCAGGCTCAATCAATCAGGTATATTCAAAAGCCAACGACCTGATAAATGGAAATATTGCTCCACAACTCACTAATCTCATAGTTTTTTAATAGAGACAAAATTTGTATGAGGCTTCCAGTAGATGGCCCACAGAGAGAATTCCTGTGTGTTTTCCAGGAGTTGGACGATTCATATGTGTTAAAATACCAAGTTTTTAATTTTCCCATGCTTAGAGAATGTTCTGACTCTCAGGTGGGTTGCAGTTGTTTCACTCAAATGTTTTCTGCTAAGTGGCGCAATAGTTTTATTTGTTAGCTTGTTAAAGAAAGGATCAAGGCATCTTTTGCTTTGGAACCTATGGTCGGTCTGTCTTGCTCTTGAGTTTGGCAGTGGGACTTGCGCACGAAACAATGCTTTTTTGATATTAGGAAAAGATTCCTCTTCTTTTAAATGGGCCGGAAATTATTAGTATGATGAGGCGTTTCAAAGTAAAAAATGTACATGCCTTACGATTACTGGTAGTCTTTTGTTACATGTCCCACCATTTATTCTTCCATAGCCATGAGAATGCTGTTCACATTTCTTCTGATTCAAGTCCCTCGTGGCGAGCAGAGTCAGATTCCAGATGCTTGTTTGCTGGTTCTGCATCTGCTCTGAATGCCTAAGAAGTAATATTAGTTCCAGGATATTTCCATGAGTGTCTATCATGAGGAAAGTGGTGAAAATTTTGATCTCTGAAATTTTCCATTGGTTCCCAACCAGTAAGTGAAGCTGCTCGAGGACATGATCATCTCGTATCTGTACTTGATTATGGCTTCACCAGTTAATTAGTTATGGCCTTGATGGACCATATAAGGAAAAGAAATGGTCCTTCAAAGCAATTATTAAGACCTCGATTCCTTGTATTTTGGTACTCCGGAATTGATATCTGGCCTACCTGCAAAAACAATTATTGCTGACGTATAGCTAGCTCTCTTTGGTACTCATATTCTCCTCTCACTGCATAGCTGCCCTATTCCTGAAAGTACCTTGTTTACACTAATATATTCAAGTTAAGCTCTGTAAAACGGCAATGGCAGCCATGACAGATTACACTGTTGCTTAATAATTAATTTTTTTTATTTTGAGGTATTAGTTATGCTAATTAAAACTTTGGAGTTTGGCCCTTGAAACTTTTGTTTCTGTTACTTAACAAACTAAGACAACCTTAATTTATTATGAATTAAGTATGTAAATGGGCTCATTAAACTTTTGGAGTACTATGGAACAATACTCTTGACTTCATTACATAACAGTGCTGGATTACAACTCTATTGGGTTTGCTTCACCCTTTTTGATATACAATTATGCATTGCTCAGATCTGCACCTTGAAGAAAGTTGGGGTGTTTTTTTCTTGGTTTGCTACCTGCATCCCTAAAGTGAGAAACTGTATTTGCTTTTTACAGGTTAAAAAGGTAGCCTGGATTTCTGTGCGGCAGGAGCCAAGCGTTGCTCCTCTCTGTGTCTTATGCAGCATATGTGGCAAAATGCGAATCATCCTTAGCTTGCAGCCTCTGAGATGCTTTGTAATGAGGGCTGCCATGTCTTTGATCTGGCAGCAGAGTTGGCTGATGGTGTTGATCTCGGCCGGTGCCTTTCATGTTTGCTCACCTGCACATGGTTAATATCATCAGAAAAAAATCCATACAATTATATGCTCATTAATTAGCCAAATATTTATCTTTTAAATCTTCAAGCAGTTTGATGTTCTCAAAAAAAATTTTGTTCTTTGTTCTAAATCCTAAATGCTGCACTAGGAAATTTAAGCAGCACCGAGGCAATTTTATTCTGAAAATAAAGCTTTTCAATTGCAAGCACATGCATATATAATTTCTAATGATTATCTACAGTAATAATAAACAGAGATACCATCTAAGAATAGCTGGTTCAGGAAATTTACCTTATTTTCCTTATCTGGTTCAGATCTTCTTCCCACTGTCTCTGGCCTCAAACCAGCCTTCTCAAATGGCTTCTCTGCTGATTCTTGCTGGTTTTTCTTCATCTTTGCATGTTTCTTTGCGCACAACCCTTTCATAACTTCTAAAAACCAAAAACCAGGAAGCACATAACTCAAAATCAGATAAAATCCTAAAGACAAAAACAAGGCCTTTCTTACCAATACGAAGTAAAAACAAAGAACAAAAAAAAACAACCAGAAATATGTATATATACCTTGAGTGGTGATGAGCCTGTAAACCTGGCCAAGAACAAGAGTATCCGTCGGCCGGAGAAGCTTAATCCTTGTCAAACGAACAGGGTTGACATTGTTGGCGCTGTTGTCTGGACATTTATCATTGTTACTGGAATGATACAAGGTGGTAGAGATAAGAAGAGCAACATAGTGGCCAGGGTTCATCCTCATAATCTCACTAGCACTCATAGGCCAATAAAACTTGTCTACTTTCCCACTTGGGTGCTGAATTACCAGAGTTGCTGCATCAACAGCTTGGCAGTTCCCCATTTTCCCTTTTTCTGTTGAATGTTTTCCAGGCCTCAAAGGAAGCAAGCAAAGCTAGGAAGGAAGGTATTAGGAAGAGAGGAGAACTATGCTGCAGTGCCTTTATAGCCAACCACACCCACCAACTTTCATAAACCTTTTCTTATAATTATAAGACAGTGAGATGAAGGGTAATGAAGGGTAGATGGGTCATTTGCAGCTGGAATAAAGTAGTGATTTAGGTAATTTTAATTGGAACATGCAATGATTTGGTGAGCTGTGACTGGTTGTCTATAGGGACTAGGCGAAAGCATGGACAGAGGTGATTTCTTTTTTTCAGTTTTAAGAGAAATACGTTACCAATTCCTTTAGGTCTGCTTCCTGGTCCACCATGGTTGAGCAGCACTGTTCCATAGAGGCTGCAAGATCGCCACGTCAACTAAGATTATCCAAGACTCATCTTGGAATGGACGGTTATCCATGGATATGTGGTCTTCTTTGAATAAAAGTCGCCTACTCTTTCTCGATCGACTTCTCTTTCGTAATTTTGCATTACAAGTAAATTTATGAAAATTATATTAAGTGAGACATCAAACGGAAACAGAAATTTATATACAAACAGGTTTTTCCAACTCTAAGAAGATGGTGTCCAACAAGCTTTTGTTAAATGAAATGTTTACTGTAGCTTTTGTAAGAGAATTGTCAAATGTTTGCAGGGATTCTAGCTTAAGCTAGATCTAAGAATCTTTCCTAGTTCAATGCCAGTTAAACCAATATTCTAAACCAAGACAAATCTAGTTTTTAACTATCATATCAACAAAACTGTTGATTAGATATGTCTAGATAAAGCATCTTGGCATTTGCTTATCTCAAACTCTCAAGCTTAGTTTAACCCAAATCTCATCCATACAAAACTTTATCTAAATTGGGACATTGAGAGAGGAAGCATATGACACCAAAGGTCCCATTTGGGGCACGCTCCAGGGAGGGGCGTGAGGCAGCGGTGGACCATGGCCGGATGGGGATGAGCCATAGCCATCGAACCAGGAAGGTAGGCGTGGGAAAAGGAACCACTTTATGAGCGGCGTGGCTGCCTGTGAGGGAGAATAGGGATGACTCTCTCCTCCTTTTCTTTTTTTCTCCTTGTGCGTTACATTGCAAAAGATAGCCAAAAAGAAGGATCCAATTTGCCTAAAAGCAAAGCCTTTTTATTGACACCGTGGGAGGCCAACTAAAAATCCCTTATGTTTTGCTTTGCTTTGCTTTGCTTTTTGATTGGGGCACACACCCCTATGATGAAAAGAATTCCCTTTGCTTTTACATGTCTTAGATTTGGTACATTGTCAAAGGAATCAACTTGTTTCTAATGGATGATCAGGGGAAGTTATTTGAGTGTTCAACATCAATAGCCATGTCAAGATGACAAAGATTTCAACTAAGGATGACACCTACTGACATATATGTTCCTCTCATGTAGGCAGTGCCAAACAAGGATGAACACTAGTTTCTTTTCATACCCAATTAAATTAAACTAGCGAAATCAGCACACTCAATACCCTCACTTGCACAACCATTAAGTATTTCTCTTTCACCTGTTTTCTCAAATATTGACCAAATATGTACGTGTGTGAGAGAAAGAATTTTTGACAACTTATAACTTACTTATATCAACAAAAAATATCTAATTAAATCATACAAGTTACCGTTTTCTACTTTAATCCCTTCTTTCTTTACGATATTGTAATTAAGGGTTTGAATTAATTTCCTCCATAAAGTATACATGAATGAATATTAGATTAATATAGTAATGACCCCACCAAAAGCTTTGTATGACATGTTATATTTATGATTAGTCCATTGAGAATAATTTAGCACTCGATTTTCTTATTCTGTAATGTGTGCATTGAATCCATAACCAATTTGTGGTTTATTTGTTTTAAAAAATGAAATTGAATAACCCATTTGTGGCATTATTTTTTGTGGAAAATAATTAAGCATGTGATACATGCTTTTTATGTATGCATTTCTTTGTTTTTTCTATTTTTTTCCATCAGTCATCCCAAGCTAGTTGCCCCCTCTGTATGACAATGGAATCATGCATAACAAAGTGAAAAATCATTTTCTAATTTTATCCATATGTTAGTCTTCCTTGTTCCTTAGTTTTTTTGGCACTACCAAGATTTGGGAATTTGGTTGGGTTCTGATCTATAACTTTGCAGTACTGTTTGAATTGGTTCATGCTGGATGTTGCTTCCTGCTGGATCAAAAGAAACCTTAATTTTTCCAGCTTGATTTGACTGTGCATGATTTCTTGTGTGAACTTTAGATGCACACAATGACCACTCTTGAGGATAAAATTTTATCATTGTGTTTTACAGGGGACCAGGGTCAGTTTCCATCTTCCATGCCTGGTTGCATAAATTGGGAACAGAAACAACTTCATCATACAGGTGAAGCTGTGGGGGCACTCACCCTGCCAGATTTTTTCTGTCCTGAAATCTGATGACTGACAATTCTTTCGGTCCCTCTGAGAGTTCGAACTACCCTGATTAAGCCAGGATCTTTCAGACAAGTTCACAAAGATTAATTAACACCAAATCTCACATAGATCTCCTCACTTTTTTCACCTTTTGGCCCCATGGCCATCAAATAATTCTCATTATGCTTCACAGGCTGCTTTCCCTTTTCCTCTTTTTCCCTCTCAGGGGTTGATTATGATCTTACAAAGCTGAAAGTCTAAACCACAGAATGTTATGTATCTATCATTGTATTAAAAGAAAAGAAACCTTGATTTGGCGGTATTTTTATTAGTAGACAATTATTCCATTATGCTTTTGAATTGACTATTCCTAGGGCCTAAGAACATGGTTATCATAGACTTAAAACCAAGAACATACCTGGAAGGAAAAAGAAAGAAACAGAAAAAGACCCATTTCAAATTTTCTTTGCAATTCTGGAAAAAGGAAAAAAAATTGTAAAGCAAGATTGTTTCCATGTAGTTTTAACTCTGGCTTTGATCTTGTCTTCTGATTTTGTCACCAGGTTGCTTTGTCTATTGCACATGGAAAAACTCCAGAAAATTCTGAAATGCTGATATCTATATCATGTTCAACATTATTTTTTTTCTCAGAAAAGATAGTAGAGCTTGTAAGAAAGAAAAATTTTGGTACCACATGCTGGACTCTCTCTCACCAAATCAATCTGATCATCACATGACAAATTGTCTTTCCAAAATCTTGACAAATTGCTCATGCAAAACCACAAGCTTTTCTTGATTGATCAATCTGCAATTAATTAATGAGCCTATGAAATATCAAAAATGTGATTGAGCTAAGCAAACAGCTTCAGATTTTTTGTTCTGGGTATACAACCATTAACTTCTCAGCTCAGGTATCTATCTAGGAAAGGGACAACAACATTAATCCTTCTTTATGATCATGAAGCTTTGACCCCTCTCCTCAGCTGTAAATCTTTTCATTTTTTAATCTAAAAAAGGACCCAATATATATATTTTTGTTGCAACCATGAAAAGTTGAAATCCTATTGGAACTTGTGGCTTGAGGTCACTTGAAACCCTTTTTTTTAATTAAAAAAAGAAGTTCATAATTTAATTGACCAAAATCCTGGATAACATTTCTTAATGGTCAAAATGTCTGAAACCATGTGAAAGAGTTAGGTACTCTCCTTTCCTAAATTATTCACCATCCCGCCTCTGCAAAATATGGCCAAAGATGGTGGACTGTACCTATTAAATTAATGCATGAAATATCAGAACTTCTTTTGTACAGAATCTGTACATCCATGCATATTAAATGGAAAAATCTGACTTTTCTTAATAAATATAATTGATTCATATGCATTTGAGTATAAAAAAACTAGTGGGTAGCATTGAACTCTTCCTCCTTTTCATGAATTGAAGTGAATGGGAACAACATTTTGCAGGGGTCCCATATTGTCACTACCTGGCATTTATATTTGAAATTCTAACAACACCTCCCTCACCAAACAACATTCAGAGTAGTTTCAGGATTCTTGGGATGGCTGTTTTTGTTTCTTCTAGCTTATGTACCTATATCACATAGCACAGGAGCAAGAAATGAGCTTACTGTATAATAAGAGCTACTAGAAAACAAAAGTGATTCAGCAAAACTCCAAAATTTTCTTGCTTAATTTTTGCCCACAGTCACAGGGCTGCTTGTGGGTAGATGATGTCTATGATTAAAGAATACAGAGAATGTTCTGTCAGTTGGGTGATTTGAAAGTGCTTTCCACCTTAGGAACGATCTGATTTGAATTTGAATTGCAGAAAATAATAATCAAGTTGCTAAGGTCTTTCTAAAGAGCAATAACACAACTTTATAGCATGATTAGTACCATAATAATGATATTGGTTGCATACCCTTTGGTCAGTTTCTTTTAATTTAATGCTCATTATTAGACCAGACCTGATAATTTAATACGATGCATTAACATGACATGAAATTAAACCAATTTGGGATTAAGATTTCGTATGTTTTAGTAGAATGTTTATTACCTTTAATTAGAAGTGCTGGAATGCTTTTGGAATATTTTTATCTGAAATGCCAATTTAAACAATCATCCTATATAGAAAATGGTTGATTCATTGATCAATGAGCTAAAAAGCAAGACTAATGTGGGAGCTGGATTTTGAGATTCTCTCAGCACTTGTTAACTAATACCTATAAAGGTTGGGAGTGAAGTGATAATGTTTTTATTTGTTTTTAATAAAGTTTTTTCATTCACCAATGGAGCACTAAAATCAGAAAGGCCTTTACCACCAGGTGAAGCTTCTCCAATTCCTATCTGCTTTTGCAGCATCAGCTGCTGCAACTTTTTCAAGTGACCCTTTTTTTTCTTTTTCCTCTTGTACTCTACAGCAACTAGAAAGAATATTTACTTGTACAAAACCAACCACATATAGCCATCAGGGATCCTCCTCAGCCAGGTTCAGGGCAAACCAAGTAGATAAGAGAGAATTAAGGATCAGTTCCTCTCCAGTTTGCTCAGTCATCTGTTTTCTCTTTTTCTTTTTCTTTTTTTCTTTTTTTCCTTATTAGATTAGTCCAAAAGAAAACAAAACACCTCGTTTCCGTACCCCAAACCAATTGTTTCACCTCACAAAGTTTTGCTTCCCTCCAGAAAGATACCCTCTGAAACCTTTCTGCTGCTTTTCTAGCTTAGAAGTACAAAACCAAGTGAATGTTGGGTGGATTTGTTTGTGGATAAGCTCCCATTGATACTTAAATTTAATATTATAAATTATTTTTGCTGTGTATGTGTAAAAGGATTTATGAAAATGGAATAATCATCATCATGATATCTTCTTTTTAGGTTAGATACAAATCTTTCAGATCAAAAAATAGGAGATTCTACCATCATGAATGGCAATATTATTGAAAAGCCAGTGTGGTTGATTTCTAAAGTGTTTGCTCTGAGGAAAAAGTAGATGCAAAGCTTGAGATAAAAGCACTTGAATTAATTGATTGATGGAAATAGAATTTTGTGAAATGAACTGTATTTCCAGAAGGCAAGACTGACAACTTGCTTCTGTTCGTATTAACCCTGAAATTCATTTCATCTTGTTCCATTGTCCTCTCTGCTTTACTATATTTAATATCACCAGACCAGAGTGGATGCCAAATACGAAAAAGGGCTGAGATTCTGTAGTAGACATCTACAAGAAAGTTAGTATAGCAAGTTTTGTTATGCCTTGACATGGCCTTCAGGAACGGCCTAAAAGATGGCACTGCCTCTTAGCTACATTAGTTTTTGACAAAGATGTTAGTTATAGTTGTTTTGTTCAAAGAATTTGCAAGTAGTAACTCAGTTTCCTTTTATGAAGATCAATGGTATGAGAACACACCATTTTCTGATGCACAGAATCCATTTAGAATGTTAAGTGCAGAGCATCCTTGTAACTCCTCCTATACTGTCAAAAATTGGAAGAGAATCCAATTCTGAAAATGTAAACAATGCTTGCACCAGTTCAGTCCAGTCCTATTTGAGCCCAATTTTGCTCTTCAGGCATTATTAATTAGATTGCAAGGAATTGCCACTACACTAAAAGGCTAGAAGCTGGCTCAAATCAATTTCACAAATCAGCATTACAAAAATTTTCCTTGTTCTTTTTTGTTTCATTTTTCCCTTTAACAGAGTTGGGGAATGGAGCAGGGAAGTTTACTCCTAATACACTTGGATCCCATGATCTCCATCAATTTACCCTCTACCAAGAACGACCCGAAAAAGGAGTCAATTAGAAAGAAGAATACACAAAGCCACTTTAGAAACTCAAGATTGTGGACTTCATAACTAGATTACAAATAGATGAATCCTCAGTAAGACAGCCTCCATGCTTCATAAATCAGGTTATAAGAAAGTCCAAATTTTTTCATCACCTGATAAGGTAATGTGGATTGCACAGTGTGTGTACCATCAGGTTGCCTTATATCCTTAGTATGCCAAATATGCAGATAAACGAATTAGTGAACTAACACTTATACAGCAAACATGGAAACAAGATGAATTGAACAGAGGCATTAAAACTGCTTCATTGCTACTTCAAATCCACATGTCTGTTGGATTTACAGCAAGAAAAAAAAAACAATAATTCAATAAATATTCTAAGGCATCCTATAAAGGGAAACACTATGTTATACTGCTATAGCGTGTAATACAATTCACAACAGAGAATTAATGGTTGGTGATAGTCAGATGCGATCGACAAAGTGCCATTGAGAACTTAACAAGGGCCAATACTTGATAAACCGCCTTTAACTCAGCAACTCCTTGTGTATCACACAGATGGGAAATATTTGTTTAGGTTGAAGGGGAGGGAATAAAACTCTTCACTCCTTGAATCACCCTTGAAGGATCGGAACTTGTCCCACCAGTGCTTACCCCTGTCCTTCCTAATTGAACTGTCCTTGCGATGCAATGTGTTGTCAAGGAAATATGCCAAGCAACCCGCAACAAATGCTTCGGATGATAAAGGAACATTTACAATGTCGTTGAACTGTCAAGCAAGGAACAAAATTCTTGTCAGTGAGACCCAATTAACTACAACATGATTATAACAAAAGATTATTTTAAGATTAAAAGTTAAAGAGATTCCGTATGAATACCCATCTCGCGCCCGTGTGAACTGGACCATAGCCATTAAGTGCAGTATACTCATTGAAGTACTGTGGCACAGATAAGCCCATAAATACAGAGAAGCCTAATATAAACTTTGTACGGAAGCTGTTGAGGTTGCAGAATTGAAGAAAACTAAGGCCTCCCGCACCTGCAGAATGAGGAAATTCAATACATAAATACTTGAAACAGCTTACAACATATCATAAATCCACATGCTTGCTCGTGAACAGCTCGAATCAGACACATACCGACATAAGCAAAGAACAGGCAGTACAAAGCAGCAATAATGGGTGCTGGAATTGAAGCAAAGACTGCTCCAAATTTCCCTGCACATTAATGATATATCAACAACTAATAGGAAAGAAAAAAAATGCTCAAGGACTTTTAATAAATCTCATAAATCAACCAATTACCTAGAATGGAGAAGAAAATCATAAATCCAGCAGAGATTTGGACAACTCTTCGGCTGCCAACTCGTGTCAAGGCCAAAAGACCAGCATTCTCTCTGAAGAGAGACCAAAGTCAGTATAAAAAATTCTGTTTTCAATTGATTGAACAGGGAAAAAAAAGGTCCAACAATAACTTTCATTGCTAATCAGAGCCTTACACAGATACTGAGGATCCATTGACAGTTCCAAACAACCCTGAGACCAAAATTGCAACTCCCTAAAGCAGGGCAAAAAAGGGTAAGTTCACAAAGATAAGAATCCAATACTAACATGACTGAAGTTCAGCAAAGGCAGATAAAATTTCCAGATGTTCAAAGGAAATGCAGGATCCTGTGGCAATGTTGATGACTTAATGTATATGAATTCATGTAATTTGAGCACAAGGTTAATAGGGGACCAATCCAACGTGATCATGGAACATAAGACAGCCAATTTAACTAATAATGTTAATTTTTATAAATTTTTTTCACATTATACACATGCAAATCAACAAGCTTTTTCAAATTACCTGCCAACCAACACCACGGCTAAGAATAGAAGGTGGCATTGGAGTTGCACTTGCATATCTTGACACCGCAATAAAAGCCCCAGTGGACTGTTTATGACAATAAACAGAGGTAAAAGGTTAGCTTTCTTTGAATTATTAAATCAAACTTCAATTTCCAAAGAGTATCAAAGAATTTGCTAGGATGTATGCTTAAACAACAATACAGAATAACCAAATCACCCAAAAAAAAAGTGAAAACCAATGATACTTTAACCCTAAGGGCGAAAATGAAAAAACTCTGCCAGTTGATACAAAAAGAGTTGAAATAAAATGGCAGTGCAGGAAAGTCAATAAGAAATAACTTGAGAGAAAATAGTAGCAAAAAAAAAAAATAACAAAGATGACAATGACATTCAACTCAGTTTTTTTTATTAGAAACAACAAAATAAGAAGAATAGAAAACGATTAAAAAGTTAATAAAATTCATAAATAACAGAAGAAAACAAACCTCTACAAGAGCAACAAAAGAAGCCATCATCATAGCAAAGGCTTCACCAGCATCAAATGAAGGTGCTCCCCATTGAAAGGGATACGGAACTCTTATCCTGCAAATCCATAATTTTTGTAAGGAATGATTATAACCAAGCCATTCTTGAGAAGAGATATCATATTATGGTAAAAGAATCTTAAGGTTGTTATCAAATCAAGTCCAAATTTGCCTTCTGTAGCTTAGATTCTCTATTCAATTTAAAAAGACTATTAAACTTATGAAGCAAGTCCAGAACCGAAACTGCTGAAACTTCTAGAAGGCAACTAAAGCCGGATTTAATACATCACAAGCATCATCCAATATGTACCAAAATTTTTAATTTGTAGAAGTAGAATTTCCTCAGATAGAACATATAAACACCAGTCTTGCCTAATCAGCTAGCCCATTTGTTGAAATGTGTGACCAACCCATTCAATTGATTATGAATTAGAGTGAAACCCTATGATTTAAGAAAATGTACCCTAGAGTAACAAAAGATTTTCATGTGCACCTCTCTCAAAATAAATAATTTAGCATTATCCAATATTTACTGAAATTTTTAATTTGTAGAAGTAGAATTTCCTCAGATAGAACATATAAACACCAGTCTTGCCTAATCAGCTAGCCTATTTGTTGAAATGCATGACCAGCCCATTCACTTGATTATGAATTAGAGTGAAACCCTATGATATTTAAGAAAATGTACCCCAGAGTAACAAAAGATTTTCATGTGCACCTTTCTCAAAATAAATGATTCATAGGTTAAATCATGCATGATATACCAATAGAGAATTGCAAAGGGGACAACTGCTCTAAGGATGCTGCATGAACTCACCATGGAGCAGCATCTATTAAACCAGCACGATCAGTGCGACAGCTTATCTGTGTCTTTGGTGCTTTACCATTATAAGCTCCACCCACAGTGAGTAAATGAGCATAAATCCAAACAACCACCACAGAG
The DNA here is from genome assembly GCF_053813885.1 of Theobroma cacao. NCBI lineage: Eukaryota > Viridiplantae > Streptophyta > Magnoliopsida > Malvales > Malvaceae > Theobroma > Theobroma cacao. The sequence continues at coordinate 390,469 of NC_142641.1, forward strand.
AATATGACAGCAAAACGATCAAAGACGTGTCTTCCAGATTTTATCACATGAGGCATGTACTGCACAATAAGCACAGACAACCAATTATTATTTTGATACTGAGAAAAAATCTCAAATATGTGAGACTATAGATATAAGATGGACAACTGCACTTTTTGAAAATTTTAAAACACTACCTGTGAGATAAATACTATGAGAATTAGCTGAGGCAGCCCAATCTCCACACATTTGGCAACCTAATTATTGAAACAATAGTCAACATCCATATGATGATAAAGATAATGGTACAGTGTCAGACTATGCATTTTCATAGTATATCATGTGAAGCAGAGACTTACCCCAGGAAAACCAAACTCATAAAGCCCAAAACCAACTAGAGATACCAAAGGAACAACTGAAAGTGGACTTAAAAACCTGAAAAATGGAAACATATACCCATATGATTAAAATAAATTAGTTGCAAGCATCTCATTAAAATATTGTACTTTGTTCCAGATATACCAGAGCAAACATTCAATTGAACCAGCATGAAGCAAGTATTAGTCCAGGAACCAGCAATTCAAAAACTGAATCCGCTTACAATAACAATATAAAACATATAAGACCAAGATACAATCAACTGTATTACAATTACTTAAAAAGTTACAAGGAAATGCATATATGGCTAAGGCCTAAAAGCTTTCCATGAAATAGTAAGCAATAGTCAACTAACCTTGCAACATTACGCCAAAGGCCACTGAAGCCGAGGACAATCTGAAGAGTTGAAGCAACAATGAGGGAACCCTGGATTGCCCGCATTATCCTTTTAAATCTCTGAAAAGGCATCAAAACACAACATATAAATAAACCACATAAAACATCAATAAGCAGAATGCTGGTGCTCAAACTCGATTCCTTTTTCTGTATATTTACTTTTTCATGTTATAAAATACAAAAAGGTGCCTAGAATCTAGTACTCCTATCAAGAAAAAAAGGAATGCATTGTAAACATCTCTATACTCTTCTTCCAATGGGATGTTGAAGAAATACAGTATCATATCAGTTATACTCAAGCTGGATAAAAGTTGTCTCCACTATTGCAATTAGGTAACTGCTTGCTTTTCCATATTAAGAAGCAACTTTAGCAATTCCAATGCCCAAACAAACACCGGCATATATAGTAAAATGTAAAATGCAGTTTAAATCACAAAACCTCGATAGGATCTGAAGTATCACTGAACCGACCAGCAAGGATAATTGAGATTGTCGTTGGGACAAATGTATAAGATCCTCCAATCACAGCAGGCAATCTAGTCCCAAACAGTGTCTGCAGCAATGTGTTCAAACCAGCAACAAAGAGTAGCGTCTGAATCACCTTTGCTTTCTCCTCCTATAAAAGTCATTGCAATAACATTTTTCAAATTATCATGTCCAGGCAAAGTACCATAGCGATCAAAGTATGTAACAAATGTCAAATCTTTATGTAGATTTATTTTCATTGGGCTTTACATTTCCACCTCCCATCTGGGGAACAAGAGAAGAGGGGATGATCACTGTCGTTCCAAGCATCACAAGATAATGTTGAAAACCAAGAAGGATGGCCTCGGCTGCATCAGGTACACACCAAAATGCCAACAGATTAGTTGCAATTTTTTACTACCACTGTACAAATGCCAGCAATAATGGAGTTATTACCTAATAGCCAAGTGAAGGCGTATCCACAACAGTTATTTATCTTCAAACCACATCAAAACAATAAATGAAAATTTTCCTCAATTTGTTTGAAGTAGAGAGTGAACACCCCAGAGAAAATTGAAGATAATTGGGGGGATGGGTTGTGGTTTGGGTGAAAGACAAATAGAAAATGCCAATTAGAAGAGGTAAATGCTTAACAAAATTGAACCAAAAGGAGTCAATTAACAGAGAGAAGTTGGCTTCAGATTGACTTTAACCAAATCAATAAGCAGATGACTTAGAATACCGTCCTTAGTTACCAAAGTGGAATACAGGAAAAGAGATTTTAATATATATAGATATATATATATATATATCTTTTTTTCTCGTTCAATAAAATAAACCCAAATTTTAGTACACGATGAATTATCAAAAAGTAGTAGTTATGTTTTATTTTTCTTTTCTTTTTTTCTCATCCTCACAGAATTAGAATATAAAATAAACCAAAATTAAAAAGATTTTTTCTTTTTTGCAGAATAGTGGCACTTCGCTTTTCCAAAAAGGGGTATCTAAGCCTAAAGAAGAACCCAAAAAAGCTACTTACTTTCAGCTAAAAAAAGAATTTACAGAAGATGCATATCCAAAAACAATGACTAATACCAAAACCTTACCTAAAACATTACCTGGTGGATTCACAAGAATCATACTCTAAGCCAACCAAAAATCTAACATAATACCTCAGGAACTGAATTCAAAATTTAGAATCTAAGCTGTCAAAACCAGGAAAAACAACCAATAACATAACAGCAGGGTTGAAGAAACTCACGCCATGGAGGTGGACTTGTAATGCAATAAGAAATGTTGGGTAGCTGTTCCTTTGGTGGATGTGGCTGTGGCTCATCTGCTTTTGCCGGAGCTCTTCCTGCCATGATCTCTCTCTTTCTCTCTCTATATACAAAAAAACCAACTTATAAGAACCAGTAAGTGTAAACTACTAAATCTGAGAACTACCCAGATCCCAAATCTTAAAGAAAGTAACTAAAACAGCAAGAAACAAGAGAAAACAAGGGGAAACAAGATGACCCCAAACGCCAAAAGAGTGAGCCACTTACATGTGCAGCTACTAATATAGAGCTAATAAAGGGAAGAAGAATACGGAGATGGGGGCCTGGGAAAGGTTAAGGGACAAAAAAGTAGAACTAAAGATACTGAAATCTTCACAAAAGATTTCAATTTGAAGATAAGAGAAAGATGAAATGAGATGTGGGGGAGCAGTGAGGTGTTAATAATTGCAATAGCAAAATAATGAGCCAGAAAAAAGGTTGTTACAATGAAAAGAAAGAACCTTTTGGCAAACTTCGAAGCAAAATCAAGTGAAAAGGCATTAAAGTCAATAATAAATCATCTTACCCCACTCCACCTAAAAATTGTTCCAGTGAAAAAAAAAAGAAGTAAAGAAAAAACTGAGCAAAAATAGCAGAGTACACTTAAACAATCCTGGTGTTCTTTGAAGCAACAGAGTACAAATGCAACGCTTTATGAGAATTCAGAAATGTGTAAGCAATTTAAGCTTTGAATGCAACGATGACAAGGAGTGCCAACTTACTTTGTACTCAACTTCTCTCTCTCTCTCTCTCTCTCTCTCTCTCTCTCTCTCTCTCTTTATATGAAGCAGAAAACTTTTTTGTTTCTTCTATGGAAACTACAGTTGCTTAATTACATTAAAAGGAAAAAAAACAAACAAAAATAAGTTAACTAGCATAGCATCCATTTACGGTTGCTTTTATTTTCTTTTTCTCCAAATATGAAAAGCAGAGAAAATGAAGGGAAGGGTAGAAACTTCATGGAAATTTTATATTGACAAGTTAGTGACGTGAACGATGTCGTGTGGTGTTGTCTTGGCAATATCAATCCCCAGGGTGTCCAATGAGAAAAAGAGGGCCTCCATAAGGTCCACCTAGTTTTGATAAACCTACAAGTTCTTGTGAGAAAAATGACGGGATTGACCTTGGCAAGTTGGCACCCATGTGGGCATGTTGTACGGGAACTTCAGCAGCTCAAATGATTGAAGGGTGGGGGCAGTTTGGGGAATTGGGAAATGACGGTCACGTGAGTGGCGGTAGGGGATGACCATGAGTAGGAATTGCGGGGTGGGGGTGCCCTAAAACAAAGGGCCGATGGAGCCGGAAAGGGAGGAATGCGAAGACAGTCAAAGCAAAACCGACACATTCCCTTGTCCACCCCTACGGTAAAAAGTGTGCCTTAAATAATGCATTGGGCACGTTTAATTTACGGAACGAAATGAAATATCTTAAAAATAAAATAATTAGTATATAATTTAATTTATAAATCAAAATTACCATTTTATTAATATTTCAATATTTAATTAATTGTAGATTAATCAAAGAATAAATGATAAAAATACTTGTCTATCGATGAATGGTAATTTTTTAATTCAAAAAGGATCCAAACGTATAAATTACTAATGCACCTAAAAATGAACAATGCCCTCTTTGACTAACGGTTCACTCACAACTGGCAGCCTACAAAAGTTGCTCTTCTATTTTTGTTAGCCCAAAACGGCTAAGCAAAGGTAGTGATCCATCCTGTTATTTTGAAATTCTATGCTTTTTATTTCGAGAAAGGGATTCAAAATCTGATTTCTTATATAAAAAAAAAATACAAATATTTATAAATATTTGTTTTCTTTTTTTTTTCTTTGAAAATACATATAATTTATTGTTGGGTCTGATACCGAATTGTAACAACAATCAAACTGTTTATGTACAACAACAATCAAATTTAAACTACTTCCATAGAGAGGCAGATATTAGGTAAACAATTGAGTGCAACTCTAAATAATGTAGGATGGGATTTGTAGGAGTTGATTTCGTTCGTTCAATGTTCTTTGTTTTAATTTAAATTTTAAAAGATTAAGATAAAATCAACCTTTATTAAAGTTACTTTATTTCAAGTTAATTTAATAAGAGATTAAATTTGTCAAAAATTACAAAGATTTTTCAAAGAAAATGACATGTAGTGCGTTGGTTACGCTTCGCCAATCAATGTTAAAGATTAGGAGAGCCTTAACAATGGGGACAAAAGAGAGAAAAATAGTATCATCTGGCTGTGACATGCAACGTATGAATCTTGAATGGGACCAATGAACAAAGATTTCAAATTTTCCTTGTTCTACTAATTCATTAAAAAATAATGTGGAAAAATAAGCTTATAACATCTCCTTTTTTAATGAAAATCTAATTACGTAACATATTTATGTACCCAAACATTCTAACATGATTGTCGGACGACCTGATTCTTTAAACGTTTATTAGAATCTAAATTTAAATCTCGTTATATGAGAATTTTGTTTTATTTTATATTGATTTATTACGCGCATGTATATATATATATATATATATATAATAAAAATTATTTGATTTGTAATTAAAATTTAATATAATCTCGTAAAATATATGAATATGAAAAAAATTAAACATTCCCGTATAAAATTATAAATATTTTGCTCAATCAATTACTGTCCTTCTAAACCTAAAATTAATGCGAAATTAATCGGTCTCTTTCCCTCGATTATAAAACATTGATTTCATTTGTTGTTACAACAATTTGTTGTTGGTTTTCTTGTTAAGATGAACAATCTACCATGCTTTAAAAAATTAATGAAAGGTGCAAGAAAATTGACTGCTATTTAATCATATTATAATTTTGTATTTGATTCTGATGTTACACTTGATCTCCCATGCTTGTCACATAAAAATAGTTTATTGGATCAAAACAAAACTAGATAAGATGTTGAAATTTGAATTCAATGCCTGCAATTATAAAGGTGTTTACCCTCAACATCAAATAGAGATATATGTTTTGATTTAATATTCAAATAAATCTCTAAATTATTCAAGTAAATTCAAATAAATTTTTATTTTTTCATCGCATTCAATTGAATTTTATATTTTTATTTTGAGTCAAATAATTTTTTATTATTAATAATTGATTAATTTTAATTAATAAAAATATCACTATTATTTTATATCTACATGATGCTGATATGATATTAGTGTAAAAAGTGAAAAATTACATATCATTATATTGTTATACAAAATCAACATGTAATGTAATCACTAATTGTCACTTTTAAAAAATATATAATAATCAATTATGATACATTAATATGTCGTATCATAATTAATTATAGTATTTTAACATACTATTTCAATATTACACGATATAAAATAATAAATAACATTTTAACTAAGTCAATCATTAATTATAAATAATTATTTAACTCAAAATAAAAAATATAAAAATTTATTTAATTTAAAATAAAAAAATATAAAAACTCGATTAAACGTAATAAAAATATAAAATTTATTTAAATTTTTATTAATAATTTAAAATTTTTTTATATATTATACTTATATATTTTTGTCTTTTTTTGTTATAGCTGTAGGTGACTTTAAGATACTTTTTGGGTAGTTAAATGTTTTTTTCTTTTCATGATGATTAAGACAGAAAATTTATTTGGATATAATGGAAAGAGTAATTATCGTTTTACGTTAATGCAAGTCAAAATGTTGAAAATTGAATTCAGTGCCCTCAATTATCAGGGTCTCCATCCTTTCGCAAGACTCAACTTCGAATAGACAGGTGTTTTTGTTACGTCTGCCTGTTACTTTAAAATATCTCTTCTGGTTGCTAAATGTTTTTTTTTTTTTTAGTTTTGCGGTGACTAAGATAAAAATTTTATTTAGATAAAACCGGTCAACACAAGCCAAGAATTATAGTTGGAGATTGAATCATGCAAAGAACACTGACAATTGGGTACAATTATGTAAAGAAAATGTCAATTCGTTTCATTGACAAAGAAAACTTGAAGGACCATTGTTTTACTTTTTCACTGGAATATTGTTGAAGGGGAAGAAAAACAAGGGCACACACAGAATCTTAAAATCAGGAATTGAAGGTGATATTCATGATATGAGGCACCGACAAGAGTTGGGAATGATGACGATATTGGAGAATAGCTGGACATGGTTGATTGGACCGTGGCCAAGTTTGTCAATACCTGGAAAGCCAAATATAGGAAAGAGAAAACAAAGATAGCTTTGGGGTTTAAATTATTGAAGAGGGGAGGAGCTGCTTAAGCTTTGTCTTCTTCTTAGATATGTATAGAATCATCTAGTATTCAATATGTATAATAATAATAATCTCCATCAATCAAGCTTTGCTTTTGGGCCAATGGGGGCACATGTCAAGATCAGATTGGTGGTAGCTTTAAACTGTTTGTCTCAAATCACCTAACGTTACTTGAATGAAATGAGAATAAGAATAAGGATGTCATGAAGGCCCAAAAACTACATAGTATAAGGGACAATGATGGGAGATTTGAGGGCGGGAAAAAGGGTGATTAGGGGTAATGATGATCAAGGTAAGAGAAAAAGGATTAGGGAGAAGAAAACAAGAGACAGAACGTGGAGGTTGCTTTCAGGTCTTAGGGGTACCCCAAACTTTGGCCATAGAGGGACCACTTATTGGGGAAATTCTCTGGCCTTTTTTGAATATCGGGAATATGGCTGTTTTCTCTGTCTTGCTTTACTTTTATTTTTCTCATGCATAAAGGGACTTTTAAGTATTTGGGTATTTTAGCTATCAGCTTTATGAGGGGTGAGGATTATTTTATGGAAGGTTGGTGAGTTCTCTATTTCCTCTTCCTCGTTTCTCACTCAAAAATGCACATGCAGACTAGACTAGACTCGACTCGACTCAGGTGGTTGGCTGCTCCATCTCTTTCACACAGGACACGCCTTTATGAAGGGCTACCGGCCCATCTTTAAGGGCCGAAAGGATAACAATAAAATATCAGGGTGTGGATTTTCTTCTTTTCCGAGCAATCCGGGGCAGTTAGAGTATATTTGAAAGCAAGTCAAACAACACTTAATAGTTAAAAGAAAATTTTATATATAATTTAATTTTTAATTATGTAAAAAATTAAATAAAATTTATAAAACATTAAATATATATAAAAAATACATATTAATAATAATGATAATATCGTATACGTATATATATATATATATATATATACACGAATGAAATTATAGAATGAGTTCCTCTCTCTTTATGTATACAAGTGGAAGAAAAAATAAATTTTCAAACTTCTCTTATTTTTTATGTGTTTCTTGAATTTTATTAATTAACATATTAGGCTATTGAATTAAATTATTGATATATAATATGATATGATAAGCTATTGAGTTGAGCTGTTAAAATATAATATGTTATGATAAGTTTATATTTATATTAAAACTTAATGAGTTTAAGTTAATAGACTTACTTTTATTTTTTAAAATTTGATAGGCTTAACATATTAAGTTCGAATTTATATAATAACTGGCAATATACTCTGATTTCATCAAATGGTTGGAGTAATATATAGTAAATAAAAAATTTTAAAATTTTAGGAAAGATGCAACCTCATCATAGGGTCATTTTATTATTTGTATTAATTATTTAATAAAAAATTATTAAAAATATATATGGCCCCCCAAAACTATGGGACGCTCCGCCTCTGTAAGCAGTCCAAACAGAACCAAATATTATCATTAATTTCCATGGACAAATGGTAGCAACTCTAGGGGGTTGAGGGGTGTTCATCGAGCCTGGGTACACTGTTTATTATCCATAGCATATGAAAAGAAATTAACATAGAAACAAGTAAAAACAAATTGCTTCCAATATTTCCAGTAACAATATCTCAGTATTATCTTATGCCACTATAAATTCAATTCCTGGAGGTATCTTTGCTTGCAGCTCCATAGCCTGCAGCTTAGCACATTTGTAATCCCATGATTCTCTAAACCTAGACTCATCTCTGTTGTCGAGGTAATATGGCGGGCAAGGATCAATCATTAACTTCTCAAGCAGAGCAAGTGGAAAACCAACTCCATCACAGCTGGAACCCTGACAAACCCATAGAGTTTCACAACTTTAAAGCTTGGATGAGGATTTTCCAATGAGATCTTCGATTAACTCCCTGAATGAGCAATTTGAGCAGAACGTAGTCTGTGATGAGTCCCTGGATGGCCAATCTACGCAGTACATAATCTGTGACATAAAACAAAGGCAGACATAGATATAGGATCCAAATAGAAGCGAAACACAAGACATTTTGAAAGAATTCTTGCTGCAGACACTTAGACAGTGCCAAAAAGCAGGGGAGATGGGGGATACATGAGCTCAGAAACACCCAAAGCAAAGGCAAAGGCAAAGGCAAAGGCAAAGGCAAAGGCAAAAGAAAATTTACCTTGAGCGTAAATGTATGTAACAAAGGAGCCGCTGTTAGCAGTGAAGTGAAAGGAAGGAAAGAATGGGAAACACCTGTAATTCCGCTCTCCAATTCCAAATGCTTGAGATTACTCAGTGTGGGAATGTTCTTAAGGAACGGCCAAGCCTGGGAAAAAAATCCCATTTTGAAAAGTCTAGAACAGTGCAAAAGCAATTTTCAGAGGATAAACCAAAAGGGCACATGCGGATTAAGTAAAAGTATAGCACTTACTTTAGCTCCTGACACATCGAAACTAAGAGACTCCAACTGTGAGAGAATGATTTGGAGCTGCGAAAGGTGATAAATTTGATGTAAATAGTTTCCTCCAACTAATAGCTCCGCGAGATGGGGTAGATTCAAAGTAACAGGGACACCATCGCTTCCATTGTAAAACAATGACACGAGATTGACAGCATAAATTTCAACCTTCTTCAGGGAATGGCAGTTTCTTAGCTCCAAGCATTTCAGGTTGGCTGATGCATCAGCAGCTACAAACCTTGTTAGAGAAGTGACTCCCACCAGTCTCAAAACCTCAAGCGATGGACATTGAGTTAAAAAGTAGTCAAGTCCACGTTTTTTAAACTTAAGGATGTAAGACAAGTAAAGCTTGAAGCACATAGCAAATGCAAAGGGGAGGAGTAGCTCCCATCATTGCGATAAGGTAATATGGCTCCCAGGCAGTGTTCGCGTCTACCTAGGTCTCCGGCTCCAGGGAAGTCTCCGCCTCTAAGTAGGACTCCGTCTCCAAGGAAGTGTCCGGCTCGAAGGAGTCCTCCAAGGGAGTGTCCGGCTCTACGTACGTATCTGGCTCTAAGTAAGTCCAACTCAAGACTTTGAGCTCTTTTGTCAATGGCGAAGCTGATCCAATTATCAACATCCGAGTTAGAGTTCACATCAGAATGAATTCATAAACCCTTTATAGTTGGAGCTCGAAGTGATTGCAGAATTCCGTTTACCCAAGTCCTAAAGTCAAGCCTTTCAGCATCATTCTCTCCTCCCAAAATAGAAGGAGACATCACATTTACTTTAGCGGAAGCATCAAAGTCCAGAAAGCCTCTAAAATGCGTCCAAGAAAGTCTCCATTTGCTTGAAAGGATGCTGGTACGCACCGCTTCCTCCAAGGTCAAGCGAGATAGAATATCTGCCATGACTTCTTTTGGCAATGAAGTGATACGATCGACCTTGGTATCGGTTTCTTCTATTTCAGGTTCAGGGTTACCCTGCAAGCAAAAGGGAAGGAACACAATCTTTCTCAGGTTTCATACTTGACATTGCCATGGCTATGTACTCGTCAAATTCGGACCAGGTAAGATCAATTTCAAACTTCAAGTGTTGAATTTCATATTCACGAATTTTAAACCAAAAGATGTGAAATTCGAAAAAATTAAAATCCAAAAATACAAATTTAAATATAATGATAAATAATTGGGATTGGGAACACAATACATGCAAGCAAATAATCAGGTAAGACTAGGACTAACAAATAGCATTACAGCATTAATTAAGACCAAAAAGAATAAAGTTGATATACATATACAGCATACCGTTGTACTTAGGATTGCCTTCCTCTTTTCCATCTTGTTCAAACCAACAATTTTAGGAAAAGAAAGCTGCCCTGATCATACACAGATAGAACCTTCGGCCACAACCTCCTCAATTTTCGCCTATAAATATAAAGGAATAATCAACTTATTGATATTCAAAGCATAATTAACAGCAAAATCATGCAAAAAGCGCTTACGAAGAAACTATATCTTTTTTTCTAAGTCTTTTTTTTCTACCAATGCCATACTATAAGGATGAAATGTATGTACCTTTCAAATCATTAAAACCCGAACAAAAAAAAATTTCTAGCACATAGCAGGATTTCACACTTCTAGAGCAGGATTTCCCACTTCTTTGAATTAAAAGTAAGGTGTCAGAAAAAGTTTATGCAAATCATGGAAAATCAGATAGATTGTGCATACCCTTAGGTAGTGATTTGTAGCTTTAACCATAGCAATATCTGTTTCCTATAACTTAAGAATTTTTAGCAACCCAAATTCTTAATGAACCTCTAAAGAACAAATCAACTGAAAATCTTGATATATTAATCTTGTTTCTATTTTTTTTTTCTTTCAGGTGCATTTTTCAAATTCGTGTTCCACATACTGTGCAGTAGCTATTGTTATCATCTTCAAGTTGGTACCTGAGACAAAGGGCCATGCCTTGAAAGAGATTCAGGCTTTTATAGAATAGAGAATAGGAAAACCTGATGATGCTTGCATGCTACAGGAATATGTAGAATGTTTGTCTTGGTTTTATGTCTAGAATTGTATTAGAAAATAACACTTGTTACAGATTGTCCTTTCCTAAGGATCAATATGAAGTTTAACCAAGATAAACATTTGATTAGTCTGCAAACTGATCAAAACACCTATTTACACAATTTTGCACTAGACTAAAGAAATATGGTAGACAATAGAGATCATCAACTCAAAATTTTCATAAATAACATAATAACCTGCCATTTAAATAAGTAAGCAAAGATACCTTGGAATCAGTACTCTCTTCTATTTCAGGTTCAGAGTTACCCTGCATGCAAAAGTAGAAGGAACACAACCTTTCTCATCGACCTAGTGATGTTGAGTTCGTATTCTTTAAACCAAAAGATGTGAAATTGAAAACAAAACTAAAATCCCAATGCTCTGCCTCTCATCCTTCACAGATAGGGATAGAATTGAAAAACTCAAGCAGATAACTGCCAACCTCATCAACTTTAGCCTATTTTTTTTTTCTTTTTTATAAGCTTTCCCCTATGAATTGGAGATTGGCGACGACGTGATCATGTTCATGCAACTGACTGTATCTGTATGGAACTAATTAAAGAAAGGGCAAAAGTGAGGGTCCGGCCCATCATACCTCTCTTTGATAGGCCTGGGCTCTTAAACCCCATCGCATTAGTCTGTCTCTCTTGCAAGAAACCACCCAAATTCTTTATTACCCACAAGAATTCTTAGCAAAATCAAATCAAAGTTTAACCATGTTTCTGTCGAGGTTTGTTGGGAGGACAGCTCTCTTGGCAGCTGCTAAGTCAGAACGCTCAGCTGCTGCTGCTGCGGCCGCAACGGGTCGTAACCCTCTTGAGCAGTTCTTTGAGGCTGATAGAAGCCCTGATGACGAAAAACCTGTCTACGGTACAATCCTTGTATACTTATTCATTTTCATTCTACTGATCGTGGGTTTTCTTTGCTTTTTCCATTCTTGTTTTTTTTTTTTTTCCAAATTCCTGTTAAAATATCTGCTGTTTCTATTGGTGGTGTTGTTATTTTCTTTGACTAAAAAAGGAGGGCCGTAGTCCTAAATTGTTAATTAAAGAGGGAAAGTACAGCTTAGAGTGTTGAAGTCAATTAAGTAATGGAGAAAGCAGTTTACATGTTTTAATCTTTGGTGTTGAGTATGAATGCTTAGTATAATGTGAGCATTGTTTCAATCGGGAGAGAGAGAACAGAGTGTATGCGCCTTCATGTGAAGCTGCAATTTGATTTATGATACTCCTTAACATAAGACTGCACGTCTACGTGCCTTTGCTGTCATCTTACCCCCTGTATTCCTGAAAAATGAAAATTGGCAATTAGCTTGTCAGTTTATAAAATTGTTTTAAATTTCAATGACAACATTTCACTGTGTTTCTTCCATTCATAGCAGCAATCCTGGGACCTAGAGTTTATAATTCATAATGAAGTAAAAGCCATCAGAAATGATTGAACATGTCTTTGAAACTGATACAATCTTTGAACTTCTTGAAAGTTTGAAGCTGCGGGTTACTACACATTCATGCTTGTTTATCTCGCTGACTTTATGCAAGTGATGAGTTGTTAAATGAACTTTAATGGCCAGTGTTTCCCAAAGTCGAAGTTAAGAGTCAGATACAGTGCTTTTTAAATGGCTCATTGTAAAACAATTTGTAAAAGTTTTATTGAATGTTAGATATCATTCATTAACACAAAAAAGGATAACTGTTGAGATACTAGCTACCTGTTAAAAAATGCTCATAACATTGACCTTATAAAAAAAACTCAACTTTCTTTGTTTTTGACCTTATGAAGTCAAATAATGCAGTCTATCTGTTTGAAGTTGTTGGATAATTGGTGTTTTGGTACATCTTGCAATTTTGGGATTAATGTGATACTTTTATTGGAGTTCAGTGTCTAGTACTCTTGAGGATCTGCTGATATATGTTATTTTGGATAGGCTGGATTGCCAATCACTGCAATAAGATTTGCAAGCATAGCTGTTTATTGACTGGAAATGCAGTTTCCTCAAGAAACACACCTGATTTTCAATATTTTTTTATATGATTGGCTTGATCCTAAAGCAATTCTTTCCTTAGAATCCATTAGCTAATAAAGCATGTAAAAACTGTTGAACTCTTAGATGAAGGATGTACTGATCTTGCTGCATTTTGTTTCGTTTTGTGTTTTTTTTCTTAGGCAGGTGCGCTCTTATATAGACCTGGGTTAGAAGCCATTTTTTACATAAAGTAACTAATAATGTGTAAATTTCTATTCCTAATTCTACTTAGGGTAGTAATGATATTCTATAGAAAGGAGCAGATAATTTATTTTAATTTTTTAAATGACTTTTTTCCTGAACCCCTCTGCCTACCCCAAGAAGGCAGGCCTGAAATTCAAGATCTAAGCTGACCCACCTAGCTACTGTGGTAGTTCAAGTTAAAGTTCATGTTCTGATTTGTCCAATTTTTTCTCCTTAAAATTTTATTTCTGTCAGGTCGAAGTTGGAAAGCTTCTGAGCTGCGTCTAAAGTCTTGGGATGATCTCCATAAACTATGGTATGTTTTGTTGAAAGAGAAAAACATGTTGATGACTCAACGGCAGATGCTTCATGCCCAGAATCTACGATTCCCTAATCCAGAACGTATTCCCAAGGTATAATCCTGTTGCTTTTGCATGTCATTGACATACCAGTTTTAGCAAATGGATGGATGTTATTGACATCTAATAAATGTTACTATCACAACAAACAAAGTTGATGGGTTCTCTGGATGGTTGGTCAAGGGTGGCAGAAGGCCAATGATTCTTTCCGTTCACTTCTTGCTTCTGATGGTTTATGCGGCCAGCTTTGGGAAAGAATAGAATTCCTTCCCCATGATTGATGTGTTCATTTATATGCAAGTTCTGCTCTTGCAGAGATCCTTAACATCATTCAAATTTCTGTCTGTCCTTTGTAAGATCTGGTGGACTTTAAACACTTGTATACCAAGGTTCTCCCTTACTTAAATGCTGCTGAAAATGTTAGGAGAAGGTTTTTGAGCCTTGTAACAGAGCCAGTGTAGGCTATGTTAACCACTTTACCCTACAATATCTGAATTCTGGGATGACTTGTATCAAGCAAACGACTTGAAATTTCTTAATCAGAAATCTACCAGTATCAAATGCTCCCTTGAGGGTAGACCTACTCTAAAGAAGTCTTTAGCGCGTAAACTCATTTTATGGGAAATATGTGGAGGAGAAGAATTTTAAGAACTGGAATGGCCCATGGACTTCTTAATGGCCTTTCGGTTTAGGAGGCTTTCGAGCCCTGATATTAGACAGTTAACTGTTATTAATATCATGAGCAAAAATGTCATAGTATATTATCTTTTTTGTGCTTTGGGCTCTTTGGATTGGTAGTTTGAAGCTAAAGTGACTTGAGAGAGGCCCTTCCCCAGTTATTACTTGACATCTATTTGATTAGCAATGCCAATGTTTTTTGTATTTTATTGTCAGTTGTGGGCTGGATCTGACTGAGGAAGACTTGGAAAATTCATCAATGCTGATTGCTGGCTTTATCTTGGAAGTTTCAGACTGCTACTCATAATGTTTTCTGTGCATTTTCAATTTTAATACCCTCACTTGCTAATACTAATATTTTGAGTGCAATCTTTTGTAATTCAAGTTCCAGATTGTTTATTTTATCTTTCAGGAAGCACATGTTGCTAACTGGAGTTTTTGTTTTTTACTGGTTGTAAAATTTAGGTAAGGAAGTCAATGTGCCGTATCAAGCAAGTACTTACCGAAAGAGCAATTGAAGACCCAGATCCCAGGAGGTCTGCAGAGATGAGGAGGATGATAAATGCTCTGTGATATTGTACTAACCTGCTCCACTCTGTTTCTGAAGGCTTTCTATTGTTTTGTTGATTTTTCCATATGTTGGACTGCATCCTTCCATTATTGCATCAAAACATATTAAAATAGCCACCTCTTTATGAACATTACTAGTCTTTGTTTCTGTTGTGGATGGCACAAATTCAATAGGGTGGGGGATGATACAACGACAATATAACTATCACTTCTCATCTCTGTTGGATTAATAGAACATGAGCACAGGTTGTCTGTAGCTGTGAGAACTCTGAAAGCACCCTCTTCCCGTCTTATTGCCCTTTTGTTACTCTCATTTCTCACTTGAAATCTTTCTAATGTTGAATATCTGAGTTTCACAGCCATTGTTGAGTTTGTTAGGTCAATCGTCCGGAATCCTCATCTTCCCAGACTTTAAAATATGAATATTTGCTGCCTACTTGTCACCTGAACAGAAATTGGGGGGACAGATCAGAAGTTTCTGTAGGCAAGCAGGATTATCAACGTGATATATATATAGTTCTCCAAGCTCTCTCAAGCTAGCTTTGACTGCACTAATTACCATAAAAAGGCACACAAAACAATGGTAACAAGAAATTACTACAAGAATTGTATATGAGAAAATCTCTGGGGAATACCCTCTGAACTCTGAACACTTTCCAAGGATTTTGGGTAATCTGCTAATGGTAAAATTAGATGATTGACATAGCTTTCAAAGCACCAGGGCAATGCCCAAATGAAAAGAGGAAGGCCCTTTTATCCGTTTGTGTGGATGATCGTGACAGATAACGAAGTCCAAGCTGGTTTCCTATTCCGCCAGATGGCTATCCATATAAGTCAATGCAGGATAGATCTGTCCACCGCAATGATCCAGACTGCTCATTGTGCACACTTGTGTTTTAAACATACCCAGCTTCAGGCCTTGTCATTTTCACTACCATCGCAGCCATTGACGTTTTCCTTATTTGTGCTTTTTCCTATCTTCCTTCCTTGTGATTTTCATTGTCAAAGACCAACAATCAAGTTCGCAACCTCCAACCCTTATGCTCTTCTCCTGTTAGGCCTGAAAGCTCCCCTCGTGGCAACTTTTTCCGTGGGGTAACTACAAACCTAGGTGTCCACGATGGGTTTGTATTGTTTTATTTCCCCTATCATTCTCATTTCCTGCTAAAAGACAGGGCTGGGTTACATGTACTGTCAAACGTTTGAGAAAAAGTAAATAAGATGTTTCAATCTCATATCGAGTAGAGCAGGTAGGCAAAGAATTAAGAAAATAATGATACCGTGACATACACATCAGCTACAGAAATAATCCTTTTTAGGGATTATTAGGCTGTTTTTGTTGAGAGTTTGAGACTCGTCCCTCCCCGGGAAACTAGAACAATAAAACATGTTTTGAAGCAATAATGCCGCTGATAATGGGGGGTGGAAGTGGCCCAAAATGCCGCTTTACACATGCAGAAGGGAAAGAGAAAAGGAGATGAGGATTGTGACTGCTACGCTGCTCTATGGATCTAAAATCCTATTCTGTTCCAGGCCTAGAAACAAACTTCATTGCTTTGGGACCGACTAGATGCGGACACAATACTTCTTCTGTAAACGGCACATCCCTTTTCCTTTATGGACCATCTTGAACAACACCAGCAACCTTAGCCTCCAAATCTTAGAGCAGCTTGCCTGCCAACTGCACATTCAAAGAGCTGGCCTATATATCCCCCATGCCGTCTTTGATTTCTAGACCCTTCTTTGTTTCTCCAAATCCCAATTATTCCAACACAAATTTCTTGGTATTGGGTACTCTTTTCTTTCACATAATTACACTCAAGTCAATTTTGGTACATCAAGGATTAGGGTTACCCCAATCTATCTATTCAAAGAAATAATGGGACTCAATAGCAATGGCTACAAATCCTCCCTAATCAACTTCCCATAATTTGCAAAGGAATTATCACATTTGTTTTTCCTCCCCTTAAAATGGGACTGGATTAACCAACCCCACTACCAAATTATTTCCACCAGATGTGATGAATCCATCTACCAAACAAAATGCAAAAACCCGAAAGAAAAAAAGTAATATTCAAAGTTTGGAAATAACCAATTTAAGTAAATCATATTCAAATTTCAAAATAGATAAAATGTATAAAATAAGAAGAAAAAATTGTGAGAGATAACTTTCTTTATAAATTCAATTCAAAAATATCATTTATTATAATTTTAATTATTTTTAGTTAATTTTTTGCATGACTTGATAATAATACCCTTTAAACAATTTCAGACAAATTAAAATGGTTTTGGTTTTTTCTATCTTGCCATCAAGACAAAAATTTCAAAATTAAATACCTATTTCTCTTTTTTGTCAAATATTGTCTATCTTACCATTCAGCTCTTTCTTGCTATCCCAAAGAACAGAGATGATATCAAAATATGTGTTTTACGTTCTTGGATTTATTGGTTTATATTCATAGAACCCCAAAGTTAAGGGATTGAAATCGATTAAATATATCTATAAATTAGAACACTGTATGACTTTGACAACTTAAACCTAGTTAGGAGCAAGCAAATAAATTAGTTATTAAGTATTGCATAACTAATTTTTAGACATTGTGTAATTGGTTTTTAAGAATTGTGAGATTGATTTTTAAGTATTGCGTGACTTAATAATTGCGTCTTTGATTTTTAAGCATTGTGTTTTTGGTTTTTAAGTATTGCGTGACTGATTTTTAGGTATTACGTGACTAATTTTTAGACAATGCTTAAGTCACGCAATGTCTAAAAGTTAGTCACGCAATGCTTTACTAACTAGTCACACAATACTTATCAATAATTCACGCAATGCTTATCAATAATTCACGCAATGCCCTATCAACTAGTCACACAATATTTAAAAATTAGTCACGCAATATCTAAAAACTAGTCACACAATATCCAAAAACCAATTACGTAATGTTTAAAAACTACCAAAACTACTGAATTTTATTTAACAAAATCAACAACTTCAAACAACACACCATATTCTATTTAACAATATAATCAATGAATATGTCTACTTTGCGAAGAATGCTCAAAAGATTTTCTTCATGTATAAAAAACCATTCCAAAATGCTTAAAATGCTTAATACGCTCAAAGGTTTTTTTTAATGTATCAAAAATCACTCTAAAATATTCAAAATGTTTAAAAGTTTCTCTTTCTGGTAAGGAATACTCTAGAGATGAATGGTCTTACGAGAAAAGTTAAAAAAATATGAGTCGGTTTGAGGCACAGATCTAAACATATAGATCGATTTCATTAAGGATAATTTTATTCAAAATTAATTTTTCTTAATTAAAAATAATTAAAATTATAAAAAGTGTTATTTCTAAAAACATCTTATTTATGAGGAACATTTTGAAAAGAACCCAAATAAAAAATTATCTTTCACGTGAGAATGCAAATGTAAATGAATCAAGTTATGTTTAAAAACGAAAATCTATGAACTTACTATTCAAATAGTATAAAATTGATATCAAATCTCGTCTCAACCGTTGTAACTTATCTACAATAACTTGAAATTTTGATTTTCGAATTTCAATTTTAGATAAAAAGTTGCTCCTTTATAATATTTTTCACCAAAACTCTTATTATATAATATAGAAATTTGTAAAATTCTTTTGTGCACAAAATAAAAGAATCTCAGTTTAGAAAAATTGTTGTAGAGAATCCTATGGTACAAAGAAAGTTGTTTTCCATTCTATGAGACAAGAGGGAAAGAAAAGATTGAAAAGAGAAAACAAAGGGAAACAAAGGGAAAGGGGGAATGCCACATGACAGGAAGAATTTAGAAGTCCCCCATCACCAATTGGAGTCCGGTTTTTTGTTTTCTAAAAAGAAATAAAATATTAAAACCAAAAAAAAGAAAGCAAGACAACATAAATTTGTATACCTCTTGCTTACTCAAGCAAAGAAATTAGACCCCTAAAATTAGGTATTTGACGAGTAATGTTTAGAGGTATTAAGATATGAGTTCGGCTAATATTTTTAAATTTAATCGGATATTTATAGAATTCAATTACTTTATCAATTGAGAGTTCGAGTGAAGATATTTTTTAAAAAATATTCTAATAACTAAAAGAATTGCCAAAAATAAAAAAAAAAAATAGTAATTTGGCTTGGCAGAAACATAGCTCATTTTACATCACTTCCTTTGTTACTTTTTAGCAATGTGTGCTGGAACAAGCCAGGACAACCTTAACTTCTCCATCAGATGCCCTCTTGAGAAAATTGCAGCCCTCATTTATGTGAATTTACGACTTTACCCTCACATAAAAGCATCATCCCAACTACCCACGTGGGTAAGGTTATCAAAGCCCACCCTAAAGGCAAAACCCACCTACAAATCAAAGCAAAAGGCGAAAGGAGAATAATAAAACCAAAACCTTAATTTTATCTGCCGTTGAAAATGGGAAGCCACGTTACGGAGAAAATCAAAGTCAAACGTTTCCCTTCCGCAAACACCCATCAGTCAACACTTTAAATCTCAAATCGAGTCCAGTCCCGTTCCGGAATCCCACACACGTCATTTCAGTTCCGTCACAGACGCGGGGAGGTTATCTGAACCCTTGTTGAGAGCTTGCCCGAGCTGCCCGATCTGCCCAACACCATTGCCCGCTCTGCCCTACCATGTACCCAAGTACACCTTTCCTTTTGCCGTCTCTCTCTGTCTCTCTCTCTCTTTCTTATTTTTTTTCTCTCTCTTGGACAATTTTTTCTCTCTGTCTCTCTCTAAAAATCGAGCGAAAATTTTTATTTTTATTTCTCTCTCTCGATTTTCTCTCTCTTTAAATTTTAATTTTCTTTGTTTTTTTAAATCTATAGATCGACAAGGCGGCTTAAGGAATCGAAACGCGGTGGATGGATCTGAGATTGAATTAGGTCGGGGAAAACGGGAGAATCGCGATCGAAGGGAATTAGGGTTTTGGAATTGTGATTGGGGGAAATTAGGGTTTGATGAAGGGGAGAATTTTTGGAGATGGTGAAAGGTAGGGTTTTGGGTGGATCTAGGGTTTGGAATTAGTGAAAGAAGGGGGGAAAATTTAAGAGGGTGAAAAAGAAAAGATAAAAAATAAGGAGGGGGGATTGATGGTACTCGAAGGGGAAAATGCAAGGCTATGCATGGGCGGGGAGGAGGTGAGGAGAGGAAAAGGGCACGGCACATGTGGACAGTCCCTACACGTGCAACGGCGGTTCTGAGTGGTGATGGTGGTGCTTCTCCCTCTTCTTCTTCTTCATCTACTGTTAATTCATTTTGCAAGGTATAATTTTTTTTTCACTTTGATTTGATTTGATTCGATTCGATTTTTCTACTATTTTCTAGGGTTTTCCTTTCGTTTGCGTGTTGTTTTGTTTGTCTGTTTGTTGTTTGGTTTTGTCAGGTGATTTGATGAAGGGGGTTTTGTTAGATTGATTTGGGGAAATGAAGAAAGGGGTTCGATTTTGGTTGGGAGTTTTGAGATGGCGGGTTGATTGATGTGGGAAAGTGTCGAAATGGTCCTGATTTTCTTGGATTTTGAGGGTTTGGCTGGTTTGAAATTTGTGGATGATTGGTTGAGCTTTTTGGTGTAAAATTTAGGAAACCAACTGGATTTTTTGGGGAATTTGTAAATTTGGCTTGATTGTTGCAGTTCATATAGTCTTTCAGGCATTGCACGTGATTATAATTTGGGTAAGATTGAGAAGCGTATGTTTCCTTGAGTAAATTTACATTTTCCACAAAATAAATCTTTTGTGTGCAAAATTATGATACAAAAATGATTTCTTTTTCGTTTCTTCTACTAGAAGCTATTCTACAGATAAAATGGTGCTTCATTGACTTTCTGAAATTTTCAATTGGGTATTTGGCGGAATAGTTGCTTAGCATGCCATGGGGTGTTTTTTCTTCATCCAAGTGGAAGGGAATAACATATATAAAGCGTTTGGGATATGATAGAGATGTTTGGATTCTAGATAGGTCAATTGCAAATGCACCTGATTCTTGGGAATTTGCCTACTTTAAAGGAGTGATAAGGAGAAGTAATCACCATGGTTATTGTTGTTCAGAATATTGGAAAATTTTCCAATTTTGAGACAGCTTGAAACATGAGATTAGTCAGTTAGAAAATAGAATCTGGTTCATCATTTTGGAGGCAGAGAAGTAATCACCAGATTATTGTTGGTCAAAATATTGGAAAGATTTCCAAATTCCAATTTTTGGAGCAGCTTAAATCATGAAGTGATTAAATTTTGTCCATAAAGAAATGGTTTTTGATTTCACTGGTTTAAAGACAGGGAATAGGAAAATATTACCATGTAAAGATCTATGACTCTCAGTAGAGGTAGATATAGGCAACAGGTTTCACTTCTTAAATGCTAGTAGTAACAAATTTGTTCTGGAGTAATTATTTTCCGAAATTTCAAACTTGAAGGATATGCTGGCAGTGCTCTACATAGTTTGCCAGGGTGTTATTGCTCCACTGGGATGGCAGTGGATGCGGTAAATGCAACATTTGATTCTTAATTAATTATTTGCTGCTGATTCGTAGGTCTTGTTCCTATAAGGCAAGTACTGCGAGTTTCTTATAATGCATTCTGTTTTGTTATAGGTAAAATGTTAGTTGTATTATATGAAGCAAGTATAAAAGTCTTCCCATTTACATACGTGGTATAATCTACATGTATGTGAGTGATGAGGTGCATGGTTTTTTTAATGCCAGATATTTTTTCTGGTAAAATGATCTGGAAATGTAACTAGCGTCATATCTAATTACTAGTGTATAGTTCACACATCCAGTCTAGAGAAATGTCAAGATTCCCTTGATTGTGATCGTAGAAGGTTTTTCAGATGTGGCAAGCTTTGAACGTATCTGAATTGTTATCATTTGTTTCTGTTGATGAACTGGGAATAATTTTTTGAATAACTAATGTATTAATTTGCTCTTATGTTCGTATTGTAGTGGATTTATTACTTCCATTGTGTTATTATGGTTTAAAATCTGTTGAAGCTTGTTGCCATCTGTTGTAGATTTACTGATGAGCAAAGTATTTTTTTAGTGAATTTGTTCATAAGCTGACCGGTCATGCTTTAAATGGTGCTATATGCATCTCAGGAGTCTTTCTTTTCTAATTAAGCTGGATTTACTGGAATTACAAGCACATACGGATGGTTGGACAATTTGCTAGTTGTTAGCTAAGGATTGTTCTTTTGCCTTGGTTCTGTCTGTATGCAATTACCATTTCCACTTTGGTTAGGTTGCTTAGTCTTTGAAGCTAAGAGTTGTTGGTGGTTTATAGAAATAACTGATTAATGCTAGTCTGGGTTGTTGATCAAGCTTTTGTTTTCTCCATACAAATTCTTTTATATTCTCTCACGGATAAAATTTGTGAACCTGGTTAGTTGTTTAGTAGTTTACTGACATTACCTGTTTTCCCCCTAATAGGATGGACGCAAGATCAGTGTTGGTGACTGTGCTCTCTTCAAACCGCCCCAAGATTCTCCACCTTTCATTGGAATAATTCGTTGTCTAATTGCTGGTAAAGAAAATAAGTTAAGGTTGGGTGTGAATTGGCTTTATCGACCTGCTGAAGTAAAGCTTGGCAAAGGCATCCTGCTGGAAGCTGCGCCAAACGAAATATTTTATTCCTTTCACAAGGATGAGATTCCTGCTGCATCCTTACTCCATCCATGTAAAGTTGCATTCCTTCCTAAAGACGTTGAACTTCCGTCAGGGATTTGCTCATTTGTGTGCCGGCGAGTATATGACATTACAAACAAGTGTTTATGGTGGCTAACTGATCAAGATTATATTAATGTGAGTTTTAGATGATCTTGCAGAGAACAGATTTAGTTTAAATTTGTTGAACCGTTTTAGTTGATATCTTATCCTTTTACAGGAACGACAAGAAGAAGTAGATCAGCTGTTAGATAAGACACGTTTAGAAATGCATGCAACAGTGCAGCCAGGTGGCCGTTCTCCAAAGCCAATGAATGGTCCGACATCAACATCCCAGATAAAACCTGGTTCAGATAGTGTACAGAACAGTGCTTCCTCATTTCCTTCTCAGGGTAAGGGAAAGAAAAGGGAGCGTGGTGATCAAGGCTCCGAGCCTGTTAAACGGGAACGTACTAGTAAAATGGATGATGGGGATTCTGGTCATGGTAGACCAGAAATTAATTTAAAATCTGAGATTGCAAAAATTACTGAAAAGGGGGGACTAGAAGACTCTGAAGGAGTTGAGAAATTGGTGCAGCTGATGGTGCCCGAGAGAAATGAGAAGAAAATAGACTTGGTGAGCCGGTCAATGCTTGCTGGTGTGATAGCAGCCACGGACAAGTTTGACTGTCTTAGTCGTTTTGTTCAGCTTAGAGGGTTGCCTGTTTTTGATGAATGGCTCCAGGAAGTCCACAAAGGGAAGATTGGTGATGGTAGTGGCTCCAAAGATGATAGATCGGTTGACGATTTTCTTTTAACCTTACTCCGTGCACTTGATAAGTTACCTGTAAATCTTACAGCTCTACAGATGTGTAACATTGGCAAGTCTGTGAATCATTTGCGTAGTCATAAGAATTTAGAAATACAGAAGAAAGCAAGGGGCTTAGTTGATACATGGAAAAAACGAGTTGAGGCTGAGATGGATGCTAAGTCTGGTTCAAATCAGGCTGTTCCCTGGTCTGCAAGACCTCGTATTTCTGAAGTTTCTCACAGTGGAAGCAAGCACTCTGGATCATCTGAGGTTGCAGTGAAAAGCTCAGTAACACAATTTTCTGCCTCTAAAACTGGTTCAGTTAAGCTTGCTCAAGGAGAGACTCCCACCAAGTCTGCTTCTGCATCACCAGGATCTATGAAGGCAGCAACATCGCCTGTGTCAGCCAGTACAAACTTGAAAGATGGACAGGCACGAAATGCTACTGCTGTTGGAACCTCTGATCCTCAAACAACTGCTAGGGATGAGAAAAGCAGCAGTTCTAGCCAGTCCCACAACAATAGTCAGTCTTGTTCTAGTGATCATGCGAAGACTGGGGGAGTTTCTGGTAAGGAGGAGGCAAGAAGTTCTGCTGCTGGTTCAGGAACGGTGACTAAGATCTCAGGTAGTTCTTCACGGCATCGGAAATCAATTAATGGTTTCCCAGGGTCATCTGGGGTTCAAAGGGAAACTGGTTCTAGCAAAAATTCATCTCTGCACAGAAATCCAGCTTCAGAAAAAATATCGCAGTCTGGTTTAACATGTGAAAAGGCAGTGGATGCTCCTATGGCTGAGGGTAATAGTCATAAGTTCATTGTTAAGATCCCAAATCGAGGTAGAAGTCCAGCACAAAGTGTCAGCGGAGGATCTCTTGAAGATCTTTCTGTCATGAATAGCAGAGCATCTTCTCCTGTGCTTTCAGAGAAGCATGAACAATCTGATCGTAACACAAAGGAGAAGAGTGAGACTTATCGGGCAAATGTTACGACCGATGTGAATACTGAATCATGGCAGAGCAATGATTTCAAAGATGTGCTGACTGGGTCTGATGAGGGAGATGGTTCACCTGCAGCTGTTCCTGATGAAGAACACTGTAGGATTGGAGAAGATGCTAGGAAAACAACTGAAGTTACAAAAACTGCTTCCTCATCTTCAGGAAATGAACTTAAATCGGGGAAACTGCAGGAGGCTTCTTTCAGCTCCATAAATGCTCTAATTGATAGTTGTGTCAAGTACTCTGAAGCAAATGCATGCATGCCGGTTGGGGATGATGCTGGAATGAATTTGCTTGCTAGTGTGGCTGCTGGAGAGATTTCTAAGTCAGATGTGGCTTCGCCAATTGATTCTCCACAAAGAAATACCCCTGTTGTTGAGCACTCTTCCACAGGCAATGATACAAGACTAAAACCTTCTGCTGGGGATGATGTTGTTCGAGATCGACATCAGTCTGTTGAGGGTGCAGATGATGAGCATCTGAAGCAGGGTACTGTTGCCGGTAATTCATGGGCTAAGAATGCAGACTGCAAGACTGGTTCCTCTCAAGAAAAATCTGGAGGAGAGCTGAATGAGCACTTAATTTCATCAAGTATGGGTTTGCCACAGACTGCAGACCAGTGTCTTGAAAATGGTAAATTGAAGGAAATTGTAGCAGCTGCTTTAGTCAATTTGCCCTCTGGAAGCACTGTGGAGAAAACTACTGATGTTGGAGATTCCAAAGAGCACCTGGAGAAAAAGGCTGGTGGAGTGGATGATGATAGCAGTTTGGATACGAAACAAAAGGGGAGCACTTCTTTGGTAAATGAAGATAAGGTCGTCGATCCAGGTGTAAAAGTTGAGAAAGAAGCGGTTGATGGATCTTCATCTGTACCATCTATGGAAGTTGATGTTGAGGACAAGAAAAATGTCACTGAAGGTTTGGATAGAAGTTTGCAGACTCATGAGAATTCAGCAGCTGTTACTGGAAATTCCACAAAAGGAGCAGATAAAGAAGCATCGCCTCCTGGTTCTGCTAAAGATATTGTTTTGGAAAAGGTTGGTGAAGTGAAGCTGGAGAAGGATGTTGAGACTGATGCACGTAGTCATGTCGCTCACACTGAGAAGCAAAAACCTGAGTGGGAAAGTAATGCTTCTCCTCTTATTGACGTTTAAATTAAATTTCAAGTACTTATTATTTTACCTTTCTTGTTTGTTTTGCAATTGTATTTATTCATCACTAAAATTGGTAATTGAATTGTATCTGTTGTGGTTCAGCTGTTACTGCTCGTAAAGGTGAGCAGGTGGAGGAGAATTTAGAATGTAGCGAGGTTCATGAACCACGTGGTGGACCATCTCCTTGTAGGGCATCATCCACAGTAATGGAAACAGAACAACCCACGAGGTCAAGGGGATCTAAGTTGAC
This sequence comes from Theobroma cacao, assembly GCF_053813885.1. Lineage (NCBI taxonomy): Eukaryota > Viridiplantae > Streptophyta > Magnoliopsida > Malvales > Malvaceae > Theobroma > Theobroma cacao. The sequence continues at coordinate 416,454 of NC_142641.1, forward strand.
TGTTGCAGAAGCAGATGAAGCAGAAGAACGTACATCAACCACCTCAGATGCTCCTGCAACAGGTGGTGCAGACGCAGATGCAAAAGTAGAATTTGACTTGAATGAAGGCTTTAATGCGGATGAGGCGAAATTTGGGGAGCCAAATAACTTGACAGCACCAGGATGTTCACCTCCTGTCCAATTAATTAGCCCATTGCCTTTCCCCGTTTCTTCTGTGTCTAGCAGCCTCCCTGCTTCGATTACTGTTGCTGCTGCTGCAAAAGGGCCATTTGTTCCTCCAGATGACCTACTGAGGACTAAAGGGGTACTGGGTTGGAAGGGATCGGCAGCCACAAGTGCTTTTCGGCCTGCTGAGCCCCGAAAGTCTCTGGATATGCCTCTGGGTACAAGTAATGCTTCCATGCCTGATGCTACTACTAGCAAACAAAGTCGTCCTCCATTGGATATTGATTTGAATGTACCTGATGAGAGAGTCCTTGAGGATTTAGCTTCCAGAAGTTCTGCTCAAGGTACAGACTCTGCACCAGACCTTACAAATAACCGCGATTTAACATGTGGTTTGATGGGTTCTGCACCCATTCGCTCTTCTGGGGGACTTGATCTTGATTTGAATAGAGTTGATGAGCCTATCGATTTGGGTAATCACTCTACCGGCAGTAGTCGTAGACTGGATGTCCCTATGCAGCCTTTGAAATCATCATCAGGTGGTATTCTTAATGGTGAGGCAAGTGTCCGCAGGGACTTTGATTTGAACAATGGGCCTGCTGTTGATGAGGTGAGTGCTGAACCATCATTATTTAGCCAGCATAATAGAAGCAGCAATGTGCCATCTCAACCACCAGTTTCCAGCCTGCGGATAAACAATACAGAGATGGCAAATTTCTCATCATGGTTTCCTACAGGGAATACATACTCGGCTGTCACAATTCCATCAATCTTGCCTGATAGAGGAGAACAGCCTTTCCCAATTGTTGCAACTGGTGGGCCACCAAGAGTTTTGGGTCCCCCTACTGCTGCCACCCCTTTTAATCCCGATGTCTATAGGGGACCTGTGTTGTCATCTTCACCAGCAGTGCCCTTCCCATCGGCGCCTTTCCAATATCCCGTTTTCCCATTTGGAACAACCTTTCCTCTTCCTTCAACTAGCTTTTCAGGCGGTTCAACAACTTATGTTGATTCATCTCCTAGTGGGAGGCTTTGTTTCCCCCCTGTCTCGCAATTGTTAGGACCTGCTGGTGCTGTCCCATCCCATTATGCAAGGCCCTATGTTGTTAGCCTTCCAGATGGTAGTAATAATAGCGGTGCTGAGAGTGGTAGGAAATGGGGAAGGCAAGGTCTGGACTTAAATGCTGGGCCTGGAGGCCCAGATATAGAAGGAAGAGATGAGACATCACCTCTTGCATCTAGGCAACTGTCTGTTGCCAGTTCACAGGCCCTGGCAGAAGAGCAAGCAAGAATGTATCAGGTGCCAGGTGGCATATTGAAAAGGAAGGAACCTGAGGGGGGATGGGATGGATACAAGCAATCTTCATGGCAGTAGGAATACTTCAATGTCACAATTTGGTGACCCATGAAAGCTTGTAAGTCATTTATGTTTCTTCTCAGCTTCTTTTGGCAAGGTCTTAAATGTACAACCACACCACCCCACCCCCCCCCCCCCCCCCCCCCCCCCACCCCCTCAAACACACCAATTTGCTACTTCAATGCCCACTCTCTTTATAGTGGCAGGGGAGAGAGATGATATTAGAAACAAGCAATTCATCTGTGACGAATTTTATGTTTATTTCATTTTCAGTTCTTCAAGGATAGGCATTGGCTAACCCCCAGAAGTCATCTAACCTGTGTGCGCTTCGAGGATGGGTGGTAAGTGAGCCATTTGATGTTGTTCATAGTCTCCGACCCCCAACTTTTCGCTGTATCAACTGTATCGTAAAAGAATCTCTTCGGGGTTTCCAAGCCATTTGTTCCTTGAATTTGTTCTGGATGCAGATCAGTTTCCCTTGTAGATATTATAACTGTTGAAAATCATGCGCTATGTTGCCCAGACATTAGAAATTGGTGCCCATACTGGTTTTTAGTGCATATCTTTCTTGCCTTTTTTTTCTCTTTTTAATTTTTTCCCAATTAAAGTGGTCACCAAATTTTGATACTCAAGCCTTTTCTGATCTGGCATGACTTAGTTGCTCTCTGGTTGATGTTGTATTCTAATCTTATTTAATTTATCAACTCTAATTGTAGTTCATCTGCTACAGTTTTAATTCCTGCCAACATTGCTATCAATGTTCTTATAAGGTATTTGGCACTCAGACTGCATTGAAGTTTGACATTGCAATTTCACCTCTATTGGCCCGTGTTGACCTTACCAGTGGCAACTATGTCATTCTTCTTTCCAAGTGTGTTTGCTACTTTGCTTGATATTTCTGTCGATTGATGCCGGTAGGTCAAACAGACTAAGGAAGCTTTGTTTATAATCTGGATCTGGAACTTGCAGTCAGTAATTGGCATGTCATATCCACAAGAACTTTCTTTTGCCAAAATCTTATATATGAAATTTAATAGGAAGCAGTAATGTAATGATTCATGCTTTTGTATATGACCGGACAGAATGTCATGTAATCTTTTATCAGAAAATTCATAATCCTGCTGCCTAGGTGAAACTTGGACATATTGTACGGCAGGTGTTTGTGATGTTTCTTTTTGGTGGATGTTCTGGACTTGCTTTATTCATCAAGGTAACAGAAAAGGATTCAAAGATTATCATCTGTTGATTGTGTTGGGGTCTTCCACGTGCTTATAGGGTTATTGGCAACAGCTAAATTAGGAGATTTAGCAGTAGATTTTCATGTATGAAAACCTTTGGCTAACTCTCCAGTTCAACTCCTTCCAAAACGAAGGTCTCAGCCTTTCAAGTCCTATAACCCAACTGAAAAACTACGAATTGAACAGCCCATCTGTTTCTTAACAGAGCAGTGGCCTTAGAGTTTAATTTTGGAAAAAAACGTATAAAAATTGCTACCGTACCTTTTGACCTTTGAGAGAGCCAGCAAAAACAAGGTTAAGATGCCCATGGTGAATCTGGCACTTCCAACAACATCAAAGTCAATAAAATATTCTTTCTTGTGGACTTGCTCGTTTCCCCTTGGAAACCACTTTAGCCTGTAGTTTTCTGATACGTACGTATTTAGATCAGAAAAGGCAAGGTGTCATTGTTTCAACAGGGAGTCATGTGAATCTCATATTGTATGCTCTAGCTTAGCTTGTAGAGTTATAAACTCTACATCGAAGAGAAGCTCCCAGATAAGATATAAGGGAAAATGTATGGTTATAGAAGGAAGTCATTAATCTCATATTAGTTATCTATGAAAGTGAGATTTAGCGTTTAATAGTTTACATCATTTTCAATTTGTGAGGTATTTTTTGTGAGACAAGCGTGAAGTTGGTGAGCACTTAAGTATTTGATTTATTGATTGATACATAGTTTCTTATTTATAGAATAGCGCTCGAATCTCTCTTTCTTCAATTACAAAAAAAAAAAAAAATAAAGTTGGCGGGTCAAAGCAGACGAGTTGATAGGGGAATTTATAAGCCATAAATTTCACATCGAAGAAAAGGAGCCAAGAGAGGATGTTATGGTTTTAGAGGGGAGCCGATGAGCCATAAATCCCACTTTGAATTAAAAAAAAAAAAGTTGACGGATCAAAGCAGACAAAAGGTTGATAGGCGAGCTTATGAGCCATAAATTCCACATTATGGTTTTAGAGGGGAGTTGATGAGCCATAAATCCCACTATGAATTAAAAAAAAAAAAAAGTTGGCTGGTCAAAGCAGATCAGGGTTGATAGGGGACTTTATGAGTCATAAATTCTACATCGAAAAAAAGGAGCCAAGAGAAGATGTTATGGTTTTAGAGGAGAGTTGATGAGTCATGAATCTCACTTTGAAGAAATGCTCTCAAGAGGGGAGTCAACGAGCCATATATCCGACATCGAAGAAAAGCTCTCGAGAGGATGTTATGGTTTTAGAAGGGAGCCGATGAGATGAGCCATAAATCTCACTTCGAAGAAACGCTCTCAAGAGGGGAGTCAACGAGCCATATATCCCACATCGAAAAAAAGCTCTCAAGAGAGGATGTTATGGTTTTAGAAGGGAGCCAATGAGATGAGCCATAAATCCCACGGGGAAGAAAAGCTTTCGAGAGAAGATGTTATGGTCTTAGAAGGGAGCCGATGAGCCATAAATTCAACATCAAAGATAAGCTCCCGAGAAGCCAAGGGAGGATGCCATGGTCTTAAAGAGAACCACAATCTCACATCAAACATGTATTAAAATGAGATTGAGCATTTAATGGTTCACAAAATATAAAATTTTGAAGAGTCATTTGTTGTTGAATTACAGTGATAAGTGACAAGAGTACTACAGGCAAACTACCCTTAAGATGAACCGAATCCAGTTCATAAAATTTTGAGGAGCCATTTGTTCATGAGAATTGCAGTGATAAGTGACTAGAGTATTTCAGGCAAACTACCCTTAAAGATGAGTCTAATCCAGTTCATACAAAGTAGCAATTCGTTATAATCTTGGTTTTGATCCCAAGGTCAAGAGTACATCTCTAAATTACTTGACAACTTCCACAAAAATGGGCTTCAATGACATTTGTAAAGATCACCTAAGTCCGAACATAATAATCTTTAGAACAAATATCTTCAATCTCCATCGTGTATAGTTTGATGTCTCTTTCATTATTTTGTGTCATGTGTTCAGTAAATTTTTTATATTAACGTCACTCTTGTATTATGTTATTTGTTTCTGCTGAGGTTAAGATGTTTAATTAAAAACTGAACACAACAAGAGTGGGACAGAGGATGTTATTCAATCTTTGAGGATTTGGGACCTGCTGATGCTGTCCAAAAAGCAGAGAAACCTGATCTCATCCCATGGTTTCATGGTTATTGAACTGAAAAAGTCTCCATAATTGGAAAATTATACAACACAAAATGGGTACAAGTAGCAGAACAAATTTAAGAATGTAAAACATCAACTTAACAAAGCTATAGATATTTTACTATAACAGAAAAGTCAAACCAGATTTTTTTTTTCTTTCCATGCATAGGAACAGAAAACCTAAAAGAAGTATCTACTTGTGACAAAGCCACTGAGCTTTAACTCTTTACAGGAAATCAAGACAGTAAATTAGCTGCAGAATATCTTCTTTCACAATAATTAGACCGTAAGATTAGAAATGGAAACAACCATAAAGTGACTTTCTGGGAGAACTATGCTGTGTAATCTATTAAAACCGATGCACAAAAAGCAAACTCGCTTGATCCTGATGGCTTGAACAATCTCTAGGTGATGCATTGGCAATATCGTACTGGGAGCATTCGGTTTGAAGGTAAGATATCTCACTTAAGATGCACAAGGTTCCTTCCACAGAAGACGTTTCTGCAATTTTGAATTGAAACCAAATCATGCCTAGGAACTAATGTGGCTCTGGATTAAAAAAAAAACAAGGTGTATGGCAAATTTTGGACAGTAAATTTGCTTAAGTAATACTAATTTTTCAGTAAAAGCATTGACATAGACATACAATAAGTCAAATGAAAGTTAAGCATGCAATGCTACTTCTTAAGCCCACAATAAAGTATCTGTAACTGACTAGCAAGTTAGGAATTGTTATTACTTCTATTTGATCTGACAGAACAGTAGAGATGGCTCCAACAGCTATAACAAATGAGAGAATACAGAAGCACAAATATGCATTCAGCATGCAAAATATGAAAAAGATACACTTTTTCAAGGAATTTATAAGAGAATTCGTAGTGCTGAATGTTGATGATGTGCAGTTCAAAGGAGCCATGTTATAACTAAGCTACTCAAAATTGAGTCTTGCTAACGCGTGTCTTAAAATTCAAAATATGTTACAGACATACTTGAATGCACTAGCAACATTTATAAATTAGCACCTTAATAAATGCCATTGGGCACTCATATAGTTGCTTTTAAAATTTCCCAACAGAAAATAGAATGTCATGCCAGAATATTCCACATATCACACAATCAGAAGATAACAAGCACCCAGAAGTTTTAAGAAAAAAATATACTGACATTAGGCATCCTCGACTTGGCTTTTTCTTCTCCTTCTGTTTCTGGGGAGGCTTGATGACTACCTTGATTGCAGCATCAAAAACTGCTTTAACATTCTGCAAAATTGAGGAAATGATTACGGAAATAATTCCGTGCTCTTTGAGCAAAATTAACAAAGGCAATCTCCCACAGAAATACAGACGTATGAAACAAAGGATATCCTGTGTTCTCAGGTAACCAGGAACAAAACTGCCCAATTCTTATAAAGACTGGCATAAGGCCAAGATTTGAGTCTGAAATACAAAGGCATAAAGGAAAAGTTTGAAGAACGATCTTCATTATAAAATAGCATAATGCATATTAATAGAGACAGGGCATGATTCATACTAGTAGAGACTGACTTAACAAGTTATCAAGTCCAAAAAAAAGGGGTCCATGTCTATAAACCAATGTCACCAAAACTCCTCCAATATTTTCCTAAAAAGAGCTAAATGTCCAGGTGCCTTTAATAGAGAGTAGATTATTGTGGTGGGAGGACACTAATGGAAGTTACTGTATATTACCAAGTTTTTACATACCTGCTGAGTTTTTGAGCTGCACTCGATGTAATAAGCAGCACCAATCTGTTTGCGGAGTTCCTCGCCCTGTTTTAGTAGGATGATTAAGGTATTAAAACACTGATAAGATCTCCTACACAGTCAACCAATGAATAGAAATCATACCTGTGCAGTGCTAACAGGCAGTAAGCCAGGATGATCAGCCAGATAATGTTTATCCTCACGAAGATCTATTTGTACATTTTAACAGGACATCAGTATTTTATCCAGCAAATAATCACATACAAATTGCAATTTTCCGAAAATACCAATTTAACTCTGAAAGGCACCTTTAGAAGGACAGGGGTCATTTGAATCCCAATTCAGAAGGGCACCTTTAATGCAGGTATGAAATGAGTGCAGTAATAATCCCCTTTTTAGAAGATGAGAGAGCCCAACATTTTTATTTCTACATGAAAGCAGTTAACTGTCTATTTGGTCCATTAACCGGAGAAGTGGTGTGTCAAGCAGAATTTAAAATATGGAACAAGAAAATAGAGCAGAAAATTCGTCAGGCATATGCAATTAACTATGAACACTCAACCCTTTCAAGAATGAAAAAGAATGGAGAAAAGAAGATGCTAAGTTTTCGACTGGAAGTGTCACACTATTATCCAGAAACAAGTGCCCACTAAAATTCTGAATTTGATAATCTGGTTCTTTTACAGACGCAATTGACAACAATTCTCTAATCTCTATGTGCCTTAAATTTTACATGTAGTTTTCTGATGGAATGACCATTGTTAGATCAAAACAAGATGAAACTATCAACTTCAGAAGCTTTCCCTTTAAAATGCAAAATTTAGGATCAATCATTCACAATGAACCAACATTATTTGAATGTAACAATAATTCATATAACCAAGCCTCAGATCAGACCCAAGGTTATTACAAAACAGCATCAGATCCTCACCTACTGAGATTTGATAAACAAAACCCTCTCTGCTTCACAGATACAAGGGCATATTTTCTGTTTTTCTAACTCTTAACTGCCTACATCCTAGTTCCTTCTGCCTTAACAGGACACGTAACTTGGATTAAACTAAATTTCGAGTGCTTCAAGCAGTTTTTTAACAAAAATTTCCCATCATACGCAGTAACCAGTATCACTTCCACTGACTTTTAATACATTTATTACCTACTCTCTGTCTCCTTTGTAATAACTAACTAAAATCCCCAATTCAGATGAATTGACAAATAAAGACTGTGTTTAAGAAAATATTCTATTAATATTTCCATATCTAGAACTCAAATTCCTTGCAGCATTTATTAGAAGGGGTCAGTGCAATTATTACTGCTACGTTAAAATACGCATATCATTTACTTTTCAAACTATAAGTAATCGAAAGTTCAAAACTTTTGGGAGTCAAGGTCTGATATCTGGATATGCTAGTCTAGTACAATATGAGGAACTAAATCAGCATTGACTTTGACTGAAAATGCATTGATTTTGGAAATGCTAACGATGTGGTTGCCCACTTACCCAATTTGGTGCCAACCAGAACCACAGGGACACCAGGGGCGTAATGTTGGAGTTCAGGGATCCACTGTCAGAAAATTGCAGAACATAAGCATAACACATCACAATTGTTCAAAGAACTAAAAGATCCAGGATAAATTCACCTTTTTTAGTACATTTTCATAGCTTGCTCGACTAACTAGTGAGAAAGCTAAGACAAAGACGTCTGCCCCTCGGTAGCTCAGCGGCCTTAATCTATTGTAATCCTCTTGTCCTGCAAAAAGTCATCAAAACTTCAAAACAATTTTAAGACAGTGTAGTTACCAAATTTGACAAGGAAAAAAAAATATAAAGAAAAAACAACTGTCATTGGAAAAGCCAGTGCCAAGACTGACTGTAAAATGAAACTCCTTTTAGCACAGTTTTCAAGAAGTGGAGGATAAAACTTGAAGTAGAATTGATACCAGCCGTGTCCCAAAGACCTAAATTCACAGTAGTGCCTTCAACTACAACGTTTGCACTGAAGTTATCAAAAACTGTTGGTATGTAATCCTGACAACAAAGCACAACAAAGTCTCAGAATTCTAAGAAAAGTTAGCTAGTTTGAGAACCCAACAGGACAACTTTTCATGATCATAAACAAGTAAGCAAAAAAAACATGCCCTGGAACATAAAGTTGGAGACTTTGTAAGAAACAAGATGAAAAATCTCGATGCAAAAAAACCTTAACAGACTACATAATAAAACACCAAAACTGAGATACCCAGAGAGATAATAAGGGAGAAAAAGGAACATACAGTAGGAAACTTGTTACTTGTATAGCAAATGAGCATGCAAGTCTTGCCAACAGCTCCATCTCCCACTGTTACACACTTGATGAACCTTGAAGCACTTGAAGCCATTGAAACACAAAAAACAAAGCAAATACAGAAGAAAAAAACAAATGGGTAGTTTGGTTGGGTGGATAGATTTATGGCCTTTTGCTTTGTTTCTTGTTTTTTTTTTTTTTTTTAAATTAAGATTTAGAGACAAAGAGAGAGTGAGAGAGAAGAGTGGTGGTGGTGGTGGTGGTGGATCACATGATTCTCACTCATTTCATTTCCCCTGTATCAATTTTATTACTACTTACTTTTATTTTTGGGGTTAACTACCAACAAACTCCTGCCTCATTTAACTTGGAAAAACATTCTTTTATCTCCTGAAATTTAATTGAGAATACACTCATCTTCTTTATGTTGATTGCATGTTTACTAATAATTTATGTTGAAATGGAAGTCAAACTTTTCTAAAGTTTCTTAGGCTACATGTTTAGTAATTTTGAAGAATAACCTTTTTTTATTTATTTTTGTCTTGTCTATTGTGAGGAAAGCAACCCTTACTAGATGCATGAACCTTAAAATGTTTTTCTTTTTTCTCTCCATTTTTTTGTCTTCTGCAGACTTAAAAGTAGTTTTAAGAAGAACATAAAATAGTCTAAGACCTTTCACCATAGTTCTTTTGTCAATTTCACCATAAGCAACTGGTGACAGACAAATATAATCGGAAATTCACAATATATAATTCTGAATTCTGATATTGTCATGTAATTAAATTTTATGTCATATGAATAAAAATAGTCAATTAATAATAAATTTGATGATAATTAATTTCTCAATATCTGGTAATTTTAACCACAACATTGAACATAGGAATGGGTCCACAACTAGAATCCCGTTGAAGTTATACCTACTACATTAAATAGATTGATGGGCAGAGAGCTTTTGGGGCAATTACGCTTTAGGACCACAAAAGGCATTATTATTATTATTATTATTATTATTATTATTATTATTATTATTATTATTATTATTATTATTATTATTATTATTATTATTGTTGTTGTTGTTGTTGTTGTTGTATAAATTTGAGAGGAATGCATAAATAAAATATGAATGATTGATGGAGAGGTTTAGGGACCCTTGACAGAGGGGAGCCACCAATCAAACCATTCTCTTGTACACATCAGAGGCGTTGAACCTAAGCTTATTCTTTAATGTTATTCCCCTTGGAGTTGGAGCAGGGGATGTCGACTCCTTCGGTTCTTCATTTCTTTCAATTTAATTGAGGAGCATGCTATTCATTCAGACCTATGAACTTGGTTTTGGTTCCAACCATTGAAGCTGTTCCTTTTCTGTTAAACTATATGAACAAAAATGATAATTAATTTCAAGTACCATACCAGACAGCATATTAGGTATACCCCCCTCATCAATCTAGACCAAATGTAGTACGTACAAATGTGTTGTGGAAGGAAAGGAAGAAGAAATAAACAATACAAGGGACACAAGTAATTAAGCTCCTTTTGTTTAATTGCTCAGTTATGTCTATTCAATTCATATACAACTTTGGTTTTGTTGGTATATTTTTAAAATAATGTCTTTTAATATGAAAAATTGTAAATGAAAAATATTTTTTTATATGAAAAGTTTTAATTATTCGAAAGTCATATTAATTGAAAGGTTATGTTATGCAGTGTGACTATTAGATTGTAAATGATTTTTCGTATGGAAGGTTATGTTTTTTAATAAAGTAACATATTAGAAAACTATTTTTATTCAAAGGAGTTTAAATTCATTATAATCTACTTGTTGCGCCAAACAGCATTGCAACTCTAATCGGATGTGTCTAACGGTTTATTCTCGTAAATTATAAGATAAAGTTAGACGTTAATTTCATTATATTCTAAAATTATTCGTATAATTACTTTTTACAGACCGAGTGATGGGAGGCAAAATAAATAATGTTTACAAAGACACATCTTGAAGTAAATTTTGTCGGTTCAACTAAACCCTATTTGCACTAATAGGTTTAAGGATGTGTGAAAATAAATACAGCAAGAGAATTGCTTGTTTATGATTTTAGGGTAATTTGGAGTTATAATTTGAAGTTTTGAAGCCTGAATTCGAATATATAGATTGATGGACGAAAAAGGGTTCACTCGAAAAGTCTAAAATCACGTATATAAAAAAAAATAATGAAAAAGTAATGTTGGAAAACAAAAAGTTAGAGAAAAAAAATAGGGTATGCTAGAGATGTGAATGTGGAGATGATAAAGGAAAAAATTGAAAAGGAGAAGCAATAAAATATGAGAAAAAAGAGGAAAAGAGTGTAGCCGGGGATGGCCATCCCACTAAATTTGCAAAAGTTGAGACCAAAAAGGCAGTTCTAAAGCAAGAGAATGGAGAGGCAGCCAACCAGAATTATTGCAGGCAATTCACAAAAAGGGGGATGGTGGAAGGCATAAGTAAAGATTAAGTAAACATAATAAAACAAAGGGTTGCCCACAAAGGAGGAAAATATAATTACCAACAAGGAAGAGAAAAAAAAGGTTTAAACAACTGTTAAATATTCTCTAAGTCTTAACTGATCTTTGTTCAATATATTTGCTTGGAATGTTGCAGAGAATGCTTGTGCTTTAGCATTAGTTTATTGCAGCTGCAATGATTTCTTGTTGGGGGCCATTGCATTCCCTAATGCCAAAAATCCATCATAGGAGGAAAGCCATTAGAGGTTGTTACTTTATTATAAATAAACTTATTTTAATGCTATGTATCTTGCATGCTAAGTTGATCTCATTAGGGGCTATGCTTAGTGCTTTTCCTTTTAGACCTTAGGTTCCATTAAAAAAGAATATGCATAAAATTATTTTTCATTTAAAGTATAACCTTCCAATTATTATTAGCATAAAAAATACAGACCTACTTAATGATTTTTAAGCCGGTGATTTTATGCGAAGTTTTTTTTTTAAAGTTTAAATTTTAAAAAGTTTACATATTCAAACGACTTTTTAAATGAATAAAAAATTAACCGTCGTTAGATTCAATATTGATTGACATTTTTCGTCTACATAACATAATTAGAATCCAGAATTATCAATCGTTCATCACGTACCGGTGCCGGCATCACCAAAATAAAATAAAAAATCTAGATTTTTTGAAATATGATATTATCAAGTATCAAAGTGAATACTGTAGATGGCTGTTATACAAAAGTTGAGTGTGTCATTGAAAAAATAAGAAAAGGAAAAGGAAAGGGAGATGATGAACACTTGAAGCCCAAACTTAAGGTAGGCCTCTCTATATTTTTAAAAGGGCCTCAAAATTGGGCTTTCGCCATCCCTCCGATCCAACAATTATCCAAATGGAGCTGACTCGGCCGACAGCATGGCATGACAATCTTCGCCGATGTCCGATGAAGAACAAAACGGAGAAACAAAGCCCAACTACAACGGCATTTCCCCTTCTCTTCCCTCCATCTCTGTCTGATCAAATTAAAAAGGAAAACAAGGGAAAGCTCCCCACTTTGTAATCTCTGTTTCCCTTTCTCTGCAATTTGATCCCTTGGAGTAAGAACCCTATCCCCAAATCCTCCCCGCCCAATCAAAGAAACCCTTTCTTTAGCTTTCTGAAATGGGAGATACCAAAGGAAAAAGAGGCCGAAAACCCAAAAACCCAAACCCCACCGAAACCCTAGAATCCCCATCCTCCAACTCCGCATTAGACGACGTCTTCTCCGTCAGCAATGTCGAAATCATCCCCTCCGCTGCCACCGCCACCACCTCCACCTCTTCCGCCGCCGCAACCACCTCAGCCCGCCCTCGTGGTCGCCCCAGGAAACTCCCCAAACTCCCTGAAAACCCCGAGCCTCTACCCCCTCAACCGACGCCCGCAATCCTCTCCCCAGGCCGCCGCGTTCCCACCGGCAATGCCATTGGAGTTGGAGCGGGAGGAGGCGTAGGAGGGGAATCTGGTGGGCATTCGGTTGGGGTTCGGTTGGTTCCGGCAATGGATGCAGTAGTGAAAGTGTTTTGCGTTCACACGGAGCCAAATTTCTCGTTGCCGTGGCAGAGAAAAAGGCAGTATAGTTCGAGTAGTAGTGGCTTCGTGATTGGAGGGAGAAGGGTTTTGACGAATGCGCACTCAGTGGAACATTACACCCAGGTTAAAGTTAAGAAACGTGGGTCTGATACTAAGTACTTGGCTACTGTCCTAGCTATTGGAACCGAATGTGATATTGGTATGTTCAGTTCTAACTTAACTTCAAATTTCTAATAAATGCTAGTAATGACAATGTTATGTATAATGCATTGCATATCGAATACTACCAATGCTTTGGTTCAGCATGTTATAACTCCATTCCATTTCAAAAGGAAAAAAAAACATGTTATAACACATAATGTCAGCGTTAAAAGAAATCGAAATAATCACACTAATAATTTTTGAAACTAATAATCTATTGTAAATGAGAATTACCATAGTGTTCTGATTATAATTATTGCCAACTAGTACGGTAAACTACGTTTCTAAAGTTTTTTCCATCATGCTAAAGTGAAGTTACTATTATTCTATGGAAAGAAGATTGGTAATTACTTGAAGCGGAGAAAGAGAATAGATGAAAAACTTTTATACAGGGAGAGAACAGGAGGGCAAATTCAACTCATTCATCGTGTGAACAGATGTTCAAGAGAGAGATGCTTTGACATCAGTCAGTGTGATGTAAAGATAATTGAGTGTTTGGAGGAAATCTGCATGGTTTCAGATGATATGTTTTTTTCTTTTATCTGGTCAAACACTTGATTTGGTTTATGTGGTGTTGCAGCAATGCTTACAGTCAACGATGATGAGTTTTGGGAAGGGGTGTCACCAGTAGAATTTGGAGAATTGCCTGCACTTCAAGACGCTGTGACTGTTGTTGGTTACCCAATTGGGGGAGATACAATTTCTGTGACGAGTGGAGTTGTATCACGAATAGAAATCCTGTCTTATGTTCACGGGTCCACCGAGCTCCTCGGTTTGCAGGTTACATCATTACTTTTCTAGCATTTCTGTTATATGTGATTGCTAACCCATCGAAAGTTTTCTTCTGATATGTATTCTTCATGGTTCTTTTGCAGATAGATGCTGCTATAAACTCTGGAAATTCTGGCGGGCCTGCGTTCAATGATAAGGGCAATTGTGTGGGCATTGCATTTCAGTCACTCAAACATGAAGATGTAGAAAATATAGGGTATGTGATACCAACACCAGTTATACAGCACTTCATCCAAGACTATGAGAAGAATGAAGCATATACCGGTAATTTAGTTTGGGTCTTTTAGTTGCACTTTTGATCAATTTACTGTTAAATTTATGACTGTGATGAAAGTGCTATCTTCTGTGTTTATCATCCTGCTTAAAGTCTCATGATCACTCCTTTTATGCTAGGATTCCCAATTTTGGGGGTTGAGTGGCAGAAAATGGAAAATCCTGATTTGCGTGCAGCAATGGGCATGAAAATTGATCAGAAAGGTGTGCGAATCAGAAGAGTTGACCCAACAGCTCCAGAATCTGGGGTTTTGAAGTCATCAGATATTATTCTCAGCTTTGATGGGGTTGATATTGCCAATGATGGAACAGGTAAGGTGTTCTTTATTCCTAAATCGATACACACCCACCCACCCACACGCACACATAGAGACAGAGAGACAGAGACATGTATGTATAGATACACGCATACACTTTGCCAGCACTTTCTGCTTGACATTTTTATGAACAAACTTCTTACGTTGTTTATTATAAGCACAAATATTTGTTATCATAAGAGTGAAAGAATATACTGTTATTATTACTTTGAACTAATCAAGTATGTATATGTTCCATCGAAGGTACTTTATCTAGTAAGTTTATCATTTCTGTAAAATGTGTGTTTCTATGGCTTTATTTGTAAGTTCACAATTTGAACCAAAAAAGGGTGAAGGTTGCATTGAATGGAGAATTTTTCTGAGGCCTTTAGCTAATCTTTTACAGATGACTTCCTGGATTAGTCAATTATGATTAAGAGCTGCTATCTCAACAACTACGCACTTCATTAGATGTGTCTTGTTAGTTATGTTGGAAATGTTAGTTTGGGCAGCACTCTTAACTTGAATAGAGCTAAAATCCCTAGCAAGAATCTTATGAGCAAAGCTGACAATTTGAAGTCTTTCTTTTTCTTGTTCATTTAATCCTTTCTACACATTTTTCTGATGTTGCGCTTGTCTCCCCATTATTGATGTTTTCTCAGTTCCTTTTCGGCATGGAGAGCGGATAGGTTTCAGTTACCTTGTGTCACAAAAATATGCTGGGGATAGTTCAGCAATTAAAGTTCTTCGCAATTCTGAGATTCTAAATTTCAACATTAAACTTGCATCGCACAGAAGGCTTATTCCGGCACACAACAAGGGCAGGCCTCCTTCATATTACATAATTGCAGGATTTGTGTTTACAACTGTGTCTGTTCCATATTTACGTTCGGAGGTATATTGTTTACTCCAAATCTAGT
The DNA here is from genome assembly GCF_053813885.1 of Theobroma cacao. Classification (NCBI taxonomy): domain Eukaryota; kingdom Viridiplantae; phylum Streptophyta; class Magnoliopsida; order Malvales; family Malvaceae; genus Theobroma; species Theobroma cacao. The sequence continues at coordinate 431,930 of NC_142641.1, forward strand.
GCTTCCATCTATGCATGCATGTGAAAATTAGAACATAAAGCCTGCTGAGATACATGTTTTGCTGTCTTAGATGCTGTAAAGAGGAAGATGGATCCTTTGTGCATGCTCGAAAGCAAATCATATTAATTTATTGTTATTTTTAGTATTGTGCTATTTATAGCTTACATATACCAATAGTTCTGTAGAAGGTAGCTTTGTCTACATTTTCTTTATGCTCCTATAGACAGATCTCCTCCCCACCCCCAATCTTTGTTTCCTCCTGGTCTTGTAGTGTCTGTCCTCTTCTATGTTTTATTGCTCTTTTCATTGGATGTTTGCTAGTCTTCAGTTGCGTTATTATTTTAATTATGAACAAATGAGATTGTTTTATTTATACTTCTGTTTGCATCTATTTGCAAGGTTCTTGTAGCATGTTGATGTATTGTATGATCTTGCTCAAATCCTCTTCAGCTTCATCTTTTCTCTAGAGAAGATGCTTATTTATACTTCTGTTTCCCTTTATTTGCAAGGTTCTTGTAGCATGTTGATGTATTGTATGATCTTGCTCAAATACTCTTCAGCTTCATCTTTTCTCTAGAGAAGATGTCAACTGTTTTACCCTTTCACCACCTGGCTATATGGTGGAGAAATAAATAATAAACTTGATTGTGGCCTTCATTACAAAGTTTGATTTTTCAAATTTTAGCAAAAAATTAGCAGTTTTTTGGTTGTGTCTCTAAATAATCTCAGCTGTTTTTGCTTATTTGTCCAGTATGGGAAGGATTATGAATATGAAGCTCCAGTAAAGCTTTTGGACAAACTCTTGCATTCAATGCCACAATCACCTGATGAACAGCTTGTTGTGGTGTCTCAGGTTCTCTCTCCCTCTGTTTCTGTGTGTTTGTGCATGCAAATGTGTTTAGAGCCTACCTATGGCAGTGGGCATATTCTGTTAATCAGTTCTTCTAACATATTTGCTTAAAAAATTTGATGAAGGTTCTTGTGGCTGATACCAACATTGGATATGAGGACATTGTCAACACTCAGGTTAGGATCATCAGTCTCTTGCAATTTCACTTGATTTCAGTTCAATTTCTTTTATCTGTCTATTGTGAATACCTTCCTTTGTACCTATGCAGGTCCTTGCATTTAATGGTAAGCCTGTGAAGAATTTGAAGAGCTTGGCTGAGATGGTAGAGAACTGTGAGGATGAATTTTTGAAATTTGATTTAGAATATGAACAGGTATTCCCTCTCTCTCTCTCTCTCGCCCCCCTACATGTACACTCCAACACATGCTTTTGTTGCTCTACTCTTACATTTTTGTGTGTGATATTATGCAGATGGTAGTACTTAGGACAAAGACAGCAAAAGCGGCTACTCCAGACATTCTTGCAATGCACTGCATACCGTCAGCAATGTCTGAGGATCTCAAGGCATGAAAATAACTAATTGATTTTATTGTAGCTTTTCTAAGACTACTTTAATAGCTTGGAAGACAGGTTATATTCTGCAGAATGGTTCTTGTTAGCAAGTGTTTATAGCTTCTTGGTTGGTATAATCCTACTGCCTGCCTATTATGAAAGAATGATGTCCAATGGCCAAAGAAGTAAGAAAAAAAAAAGGCCAATGATGTCCCACTTAGCTATGATTGAAGGTTTCCCCATCCAGTGGCGATTATCAGAATTTTTTTTGTGAATCTTTATTTCTAGGAATTTTGTAGAGATATGTGAAGCAATTGTTACCTTTGATAGCTACTGGAATGTACATTTTTGAGAAATGGAAGCCTAGTTTTCAAGATCTATTTTCTCATTACTTTACTAGAATGACCATTATTACATTTAAATATATCTTCAATTGTCCAAAGGACATCATTTACATATATTTACTTCATCCTCTCCCCAAGTCTTAAGACAAAAAAATTCTTACTACTGTAAATTTTGGTGGAAAGGAAGGTCTAAAGTCCACATGTATAGAGATCAGCTCATTTGCACAAAGAAGTGTGGGCAAGAAAAACATTTATGCATCTAAATGTCCATGTAAGAGAGGGATCTTTGATGATGATGAATGTAGCTTATGAATGTTGGCGACTTCATCCTCCTCTTCTTTGGACTGTGCCCATATCACCCCATAAAAGCCAGTAACAATTATGGCTGCTCCAACAATACTGCAAAGGATCAATAAGCTCGTTGAACAGCATGGGTTTAAACGAGTTTGAGCGCAAGTCTTTATTTTCAAGCTCAGATACTAAATAAATCGAGCTTGAACGCAAGTGAGCTCGACTCATTTAGCTCATGAACAGCTTTTTTTATCATTCAACTTGCAATAACTTAGAAAATCAAAAATGGTATATGGAGATTGTTACCTTCCAACATAAAGCGTTTCACCGAGGAAAATGAACCCCAAGAAGGCAGCAATAGCTATGCTTAAGGGCTTGAACATGGCCACAAAGACAGGCCCTTTCCGTCGTATGCACCATGCTAAAACGGCAAATGTTACCACACTTCCAAATAGAGCCTGAATAGGAATTGAACTTAAGAGTGAGTAATCCGTTAAACTAAAAAATACTATTAGCCCGACTTGACTGATCTCCGCATATTGCATTATACTTACTGAATAGACCACAGAGACGAGTTCGATATCAGGACTCAATTTCCAAGCATTTGTGTTTCTTTCAGCAACCAAAGCAACCAATGCGCATTGAATGGTCCCAAAGAAGCAGTAGAAGGACACCAGCACTATCTCTGAGGGATACCCCTTCAGGATTGCCGCCTACAAATACAGTAGGAAAAGGGACATGAGTTTCAAACTCTCACAAAGACCGAACCCCAAAGCTACTAGATCATGGGAAAAGCATATTTCTTACCTGACCGATGATGTTTGTTGAAAGAGACAAGCAGGCTGTGGCAAGAAAGAGGCCACCTATGATCCAATTGTTTGTTGTTGTTAACATGGCAGAGGGATCAGATTGTGGTTGAGCAGGTGGGGAAAGTACTGCAGAACCCTTGTAAAGGGTCATGATCAGTGCTCCAGAAATGGATACCAAGGTGCCCAAGATCTTGATCTGACTCCTTGAGCTTGTCAACTCTAGCTTTTCCATCCTAGAAGGTCAAAAACCATTATCGGAACCTTCAATTAAACAAACAAGCTGTTTCGAATCAGCATATCTTTCAAGATTTCTCGAAGTCAAACTATGATTGGAGCATCCAATTAGAGAAAAGCAAAGGATTGGAGAGCAATTATTCCCTGTCTCTTTCTCAAGTTCTAAGAGGAGGAAAAGAGAGGAACCTGAAGATAACAGCAAGCAAGAAAGTGAAAGCTGGGACCAAGTTGCCAAGAGCAGAAGCAAGGGTTGGAGAGCTGTAGCTTACACCAGTAAATACGCAGTTCTGCATCAAAGTAATCCTGCAAAACCCAGATTCACAACCCAATTCTTTCACAAGAAAAGGAAGCAAACCCACTTTTTAAGATCAAAGAATATCTCTGTTAAGATTTAATTGCATACCCAGCAATGCTTAAGAGGAAAAACTTGCACAGCAAAGGTAAGGTAATTGGTGGCCTCTTTTTCCTGCATAAAAACGGCAGAAAAACCAAGTCCCAAAACAGAAATTAATACTAAAATTGATCAATAATTACTGACAACATGGATCTACTCAATAGATGGTGAAAGAGAGAACCTAGTGAAGAAGAAAGCAGCAGGAATCAGAATGACAGAAGCCAAAGCATTTGAGTAGACAACAAAGACAAAGTGGCTCATCCCTTTGGACATGGCAGCTTTGCTGAGGGTAGTTAAGCCAACATCCAGGCATTCCACAGCCACCATGGCTGCAAATGGCGCCAATTCGACTAACCAGGACCTTACTCTCATCTCTCTAACCCTCATCTTCCTCTCTCTCTCTAGACTGCTGGGAACTGAGAGACTTAAGTTGCTGTTACAGGTCATCACTTTTTGTTTTTGGTGGATGTTGACATTTGGAGTGGGACAAAGTTTGATAAGACAACTCGACTAGAAACAGTACTATTGATCACGTGTTGCATCATCTTCCACACAACAGTGTTTTTTTGGAAGGACGGAATCAATTAGCCTCTTGTCCATTACAAGTTCTCTTCTCTTTTATTCTTTTGAAGCCAGGAGGATTTTAGTTATGGTGAAATTTTGACATCTATGAATGATCCTAAAATAAATTGAAAATCTTTGTTGTTTTTAATGTTACATATCTTTGATTCTCTCTTTTCTTTATTAGTTGGCTTAGAAAACAATAGATTAAGTTTAACCTTTTATTTCCTTAATGATTTTGCTGTATAGTAAGTTCTAAGTATCTAGCTAATAGAATTCGATATGCTTATCAAAAGGACTTTATTAATTTATGTTTTAAGTTAATCCTTTTACTATTTTACACATTTTAGCATCTTGCATATGCACTATGAGGGTGAGAAATAAATATAATATATTGATATTGAAAATAAATAAAGCAACAAAATAAAACGGTTGTCAATTTTGATTTCTTGAGAGATAAAAGAAAAAGAAAATAAAAACATAATATAGTTATTTGTGAGACATTTAATAGGAAAGCTGGAGGAAGTAAAATGGAAATGAGACAAAGAGAAGGGAAAAATCAACGAAAGAGGGAGGAAAAGCATTTGCCATTACCCATTGACCTCGACCAAGTAGTAGTATATGATAATTTTCCGAAAGCTTAAAGAAAAAACCCTTAAAAATGAAAGTTTAGAGACTTCATAAATGTTAAATTATAATTTAGAAAATGAATTTCTTATTTTTTTTAATTTACGTAAAATAGGAGGAGGGATTTAAACTTTAAAGCTTAATCTCCATGCTTTAGAAAGATAAATGATAACCCCAACTAAAAATAATATATGTAGGTATAATACTTAAAAAAATTTTAAGTTATTTAAAAAATTTAAATAAATTCTTATTCTTCATTGAGTTTAATCAAATTTTTATTTTTAGTTAAATTAGTTATAATAACTAATGATTAATTTAGTTAAGTTACGTGATGTTGACATATCATAATGGATAATGACGTGCTATGTTGATACTGCATAATGATGTGAGCATGTGACACTTTCCACTATCCATAGTAACATCATATCACAGTTACGTAAATATAAAATCACAAGCGATATTTTAATTAATGACAATTAATCAACTATTAATTATAATAGTTTATTTGATCCAAAATAAATATATAGTGACTTAATTAAATGCAGTAGAAAAGTACAGATTTATTTGATTTTTTTAATAATTTAAAGACTTTTTCATATATATATATATATAATATGAGGAGAATTATATTAAAAATAATGATAATAACAAAAAAGGTAATAAAGAGGATCTCAACCTCATTACCAAGAGATAAAGTAAAGTTGTGTGACACAAGAAAGAAAATAGGAGGAAGTAAAATGGAAACAAGACTTGATGAAGGAAAAATTATAATATGGAGGAAAAGTAATTGTCATTATTCATTGACCATGACTCCAAGACGCAATAGTAAGGCACGGGGATTTTATATTTTCTGAATATTTCAAATTAAGTTTAATTTGAAAAATGAGACAATTTAATTTTAATTTACATACAAACAAGTCTGAAATTGGAGGAGAGATTTAAATCTTAAACTTTAATAAAAAAATTAATTATAATTTGTTCTTCTTTAATTTAAAAAATTAAAGCAACAAATAATAATTTATAAAAAAAATTGGATGAATTATTGTTTAGAAAATTGAATCAAGTTGGGCGTAAAATTCCCTATCATTTCTCCCACCGCGTTTACAACTTCCTTTTTCCACAGTTTTTTTTTTCTTTTCTTACCAACATCACAATGTAATATATATTAAATAAAAAAAATATTATTTCTTGACTTGTTTCCTTTCCTTCCTTCCTTTTGCATGTGAATTTCCTTTTAGGTACTGAGAAGAAGTTGCTATGCATTATCAATACTATAAATATTTGTAATATAACCTAACATATAAACAGATTAGTTTTGACATCATGTTGAAGTCAAATTTTACAAAAATTAGCAATTTTGTTTGATTTATGTTTTTTGAAAGATAGGGTTTTAGAATATCATAAAATTATATGATTTAATTAACCTTATTTAAAAAAATGAGATGGTTAATTTTTAGCTGTTGGTTTTTCTTTTCTTTCCTAATAAAGACAGAAAAAGGAAATATTGATCACTTGTTGCATCATCTTCCACAAAAACATTTGACATTTGACCTGTAATTTTTCATTGGAATGGTGATGGAATCAGTTAACCTCTTGTCAATTACAAGCAGTGGTGGATCTAGGATTTTACATAAAACGTGACTAAGTAGTAATTATATAAGGTTATAAATTTATTTGTCTCAAATTCTTTATAAATAATAAAAAGAATTAAAAATTGAAGGGTGACATTTGCTACGCCACTGATTACTAGTACTTACTCTACACTCTTTTCTTTTATTCTTTTGTAAGCATGAGGATCTTAGTTATGTTGAAATTCAGATATGTAATTTATACCTAATCACCAAAAAGAGAGAACTTAGCCGAAGATTCTTAAAAGGTTGTCCGAACGATCCACACTAGCTTTTACAAAATGATTAGCTAATTTATTCTCGGACCGAGGGATATGAACAACAAACTAGCGATTAATTTTCTTCTTAATACAGTTGATGAAGTTAATAATACTGTTCATACGCCAAAGAGCAAGGAAGGGTTGGTTAGACCACTTAACTGCATTAGCATAATCAAATTCAATAATCAAAACGTGAGAATTAACCCAAGAAGTTACAACAAAGAGAATGAAGTCTTCCTTAGTGGCAAGAATCTCGGTTAAGTTTGAGTCAGCAATACCAATAGATTTTGTGAATAGAATTTTCACATAGACATTATCATCTCTCAAGGTACCACTAATTCCAAAGGCAATCGAATAGCCCCTTATAACACCATCAATATTGAATTTCATGCAACCCTTTTTTGCTCTAATCCACTCCACAACAAGTTTAACCGTAGATTTATCAATCCGACTTTTAGCACAAGAAGGATCTCTAACAATATCCAGGACAGATGGATTGTCCAAAGGCCACTTAGCCTTTGCCCACAAACCAACACGCAACTTAGATAAATTAAGAATTTGGAAAGTATCCCATAATTTACCATAATTTGGGAAAGTATTCTTCTTTTTAATGTTACATATCTATGATTTTCTTTTCTTCATTAGCTGGGTTAGATAATGATATATTAATATTAACCTTTTTTTTTCTTTCCTTAATCATTTTGTTGTATAGTAAGTTCTAAGTAGCTACTAGAATTTGATATAATTATCAAAGGACTTTGTTAATTTATGTTTAAGTTAATCCTTATACTATTTTACACATTTTAGCATTTTACACATGCACTATATGAGAGAGAAATAAATATAATATATTGACATAGAAAATAAATTGAATAACAAAATAAAACAGTTGCAATTTCGATATTTTTATTTTTCTTGTGATCAAATAAAAAGGAAAAAAAAAAGAACAGGAGATTAACTCAATTTTGATTTAATAAAAAAATGATATTAATTGACTCAAGCACATATATTATGTTATATGATAATAATAATAATATATATGTATATATTCAAAATTTTTTTCTAAAATGAGAAACTAACATATTATATGATCATTTTTTATGTATATACGTAAGAATATATGTATATACAAACATTAAAAGACAAATGAAATTGAAACCCTAAAAAGGATCCAACTCTTTTTTATAATTAATAATTTGAGTTCACATTAAAAAGTAATGGATAAAAAAAACAACACAGAGGATCTGACCTCACAAAAGAGATGAGTGAATTTTGTGGGATATTTAAAGTAGGAGGAGGGGTTTAAACATTAAAGCTTAATCTCCATGCTCTATAAGGGCAAATGATAATCCCAATCTTTAGAATACACAAAAAATAATATATATACATATATATATATATATATATATATATATATATATGTATAAGCCTACGCAAGATGAAAATTATATTACAATGTAATAAAAAATTAATATATAAAGAGAATGTGGAAAAGATAAGAAAATTTATTTGACACAAGGGAAGAAAGTAGGAGGAAGTAAAATGGAAACAAGACTAGATGAAGCAAATAATTAAAAGATGGAGGAAAAGTAATTGTCACGGTTCATTGACCACGAGTTCAAGACCAAATAGTACGGTACTAGGATTTTATATTTTCCGAATATTTCAAATTAATTTTAATTTAGAAAATGAGATAATTTAATTTTAATTTACATACAAACAAGTATGAAATTGGAGGAGAGATTTAAATCTTAAACCTTAATAAAAAAATTAATTATAATTCGTTCTTCTTTAATAAAAAGAATTAAAGCAACAAATAATAATTTATAAAAAAAGATTGGATGAATTATTGTTTAGAAAATTGAAGCAAGATGGGTGTAAAATTCGCAATCATTTCTCCCACCGCGTTTACAACTTCCTTTTTCCAAAGTTTTTTTCCTTTCTCTTACCAACATCACAATGTAATATATATTAATTAAAAAAATATTATTTCTTGACTTGTTTCCTTTCCTTCTTTATTTCCTTCCTTTTGCACGTGAATTTCCCTTTAGGTACTGCGAAGAAGCTGTTGTGCATTATCACTACTATAAATATAGTATGTACCAATTAATAATTACAATAACCAAATCAAGGAAGGCTTTGTATTGAAAATGAGCTAAGAAGATGAAGGAGGAGGTTGCAGAGAAGGGCTCAGGCAAGTTAAACAAAAATTTGAAGCCATATAAATACATAAACTATAGGCTATTTTTCTTTAACTTGTCTTTGCCCTACTTAGCTACTTCTTCCTCAAATATCACATGAGTTTACATACATATTTGCTTGCTGATGAAGGCAAAAAGATTAAGGTTAGCCAAATTTGTTTATCTTCTCATGACAATTTTTTTTCTCATAATTGTATTATTCGTTACTTTTTTTTATTGTGTTTGAACTAAAATTTTAAAAATAATTGTAACTACGAATGATAGCTTCGCTTGTTCTAACATACAAACATAATTTTGACAAAACATCAAATGTCAAATTATATGAAAATTAGCAATTTGATGTGATTTTATGTTTTTTGAAGACGAGATTTTAAGATAATCGTAAAATTCACACTTTTTCTTTGATTTTCTCTCTCTTCTTGCTGGTTTGGCCAGCTATGGGGTGGAAGATGAGCTGATTTTTGTACCTTTTAAAAAGAAAAATAATAAATTAATAAAGACATGACACGTGGCATCATGTCATTGGCCTATTTTTAAAATTTTAAAATTTTAATCCTTTTTATCTCCACCACACAATTAGTCAATGGTCAAAATGAGGATAAGAGATGACCATGTGCTGAAAAAATGTCCTGGTGGTGGAAAATTACTGTTTTGCCCATAGGATGGTAAAATTACCATTTTACCCATATACTCTAAATTATACCGGAATTAAAATTTTTCACTTCTAAACCTCAAATCTTACTCCAATGAGTCAAATTATACTCCAATAAGCCAAATGGGGCCAAAAGAATCTTTTCTAAAATTCCCATTTTGTCTCAAGTGGTAAATGACCATTTTGCCTATAGATAGCGAAAATTTCGGTCTGTTTCCAAATTGATATTCGAACTCCGAATTACCATATTAAACCATTCTGGGACTTTAAAATTCTTAATTTCATCGTAAATTCTCTATTTGATCTAGTTCGAGGCTTAAATCAACTTTGTTGTACCTCTAGGTATAATACCGATTTTTGTAAATTCTTCGAGACTCTCCTAGAATGCAAACATGCTATCCATCACATGTATGTCATCACAAATATTTTTATAGAGTCGTGCTTGTCATCTTCTCCCCCGCTTGGATCAACCATATGATCCTTCTTGATAACTGATTTCGACATCCGGCTAAATATTAATATTTTAATATTATTTTATTAATAAAATATTATTTTATTTTAAAAATTTTATCTTGTCTCCTTGATACCCAAAATACCTTATTATGCCTCACTTGACTTCCGAATCGCCTTTTATCTCGTAAATTCTCCTCCGATAAAATTAATATTATTTTATTGTTATTTTCTCACTTTCGGAATATTTTATCCTAAGCTACTCCTTTCGTCTTTTATCACTTTTAAACATTTTAATTGACCTCAATTTGCATTCGATCAACTTTATTTATCACCATATCAAAGTATGGGGTATTTCAACATATATATATATATATATTTGGTACAAAGTAGCAATCAAAGCAAAATCTTAATTTTTTTTTCCTTATGTTCTAAATCTATAGCAAAACAAATATAAATTCGCGAAGGTGTAATCTAAACTTTGATTTTTATATGTAAAATGAACATTCAACCTATATGAATGTATCAATTTTGAAAACCTTTTAAGGATTTTAATTTTAAATAGGATCTTGGTTGTATTTTATATGAGAGACAATCTAAACTTAACCACAAAAAAATAGATTCATTAATTGCAACCGAATAACTAAAATACTTATAATTGCTCTGTTGACATATATAATACATGTTGAGATTCTATATAAGTATTTAACTCAATAATAATTATATCTATATATATCATTTATTCAAAAAATTTAATTTCAATCTCTTTTCTCTTAATAAAAATATTTTGGAACCTCTATAACAAAATGAAGAAAAAAAAGAAAAAGGCAGAGAGAGATAAATGTGTCCATTATGCATCTACATGTATCTCTCATGAAGATATATAACTGTGGCTTATCAGAGCTGTTGACTTTCTTCCAATTACGGCCTGAAAATATATTCAAAATTCATCTATGTTTATGTATCTTATTATTTAAAGAAATGCTTTCCAACTTTCTTTCGTCGAACAAAAAAATAAAAAGGAAAGTTGTTTCTTATTTACAATATATTTACAGAATAAACAATAGAGATTGAGAACCCGAGTATTTGACTTATTGATTAGTATGTAATCTCCCTACCTAAAGAGCAGGGTTCAAATCTCCCTTCTTCTAATAATTTAAAAAAAAATAGAGATTGAAGTACTCAATTTCAAGACTGAGTTTCCAAGCATCGAGGTTATTTCTCTTGGCAATCAAAGTGATTATTAATGTGCTTCGGACGAAGCCAAAGAGGCAATAGAATGACACCGACGTTGTCTCCTAAGGGTGCCCTTTTCAGAATCGCGGCCTTTGAATATAGTAGGAAAGGAGATGATTATGATGAGCTTGACACTCTCACAAAGATATGAATCATGGAAATTGCATATAAGTTAAATAACCTGACTAATGTTGCTCGTTGAATAAGATAAACAGGCAGTAGCGATGGTAAAGTCCTCTGATGATCCGATCGTTTGTAGTGGTGGCGAACAAGGTGAAGGGAAATGGGTTCGGACGAGGTTGAGATAGTTCCGAAATAATTGAAGGACCCTTTGTAAAGGGTTATCAGCAGAGCTCTTAAAATGGTGACCAAGGTTCCCAAGCGTTTGGTCCGAGTCCCTGAGCTTTTCCACTCTAGCTTTCCATCCCATACAATAAATGTTAAAAGAAAGTAAGCCAAATTTTAACTAAAAATTGCTAGCCCCTAAACTTAAAACTTTGTTAGTTCGTTCTTAATATTGATCAGCTTTAAAGTGGAAATCAAATAGCCCAAGAACCAAGTCATTAGAAAAAACAAAAAATAAAAAACAGCAAAAGAACAAACCCAATCATCAGAAAGAGGAAACTTGGCTGAAGATACTTAGAAGGTTGTCCGAACGATCCACACCAGCTTTTGCAAGATGATCAACCAATTTATTCCCAAATCGAGGGATACAACCAGCAGACTTGCGATTAATTTTCTTCTTAATATAGTTGATGAAGTTAATAATACTATTCATACACCAAAGAGCAACGGATGGTTGGTTGGACCACTTAACTACATTAGCAGAATCAAATTTAATAATCAAATCGTGAGAATCAACCCAAGAAGATATAGAAAAGAGAATGAAGGCTTCCTGAATGCCAAGAATCTCAACTAAGTTTGAGTTAGCAATACTGATAGACTTAGAGAAGAGAATTTTCACTTAGTCATTGTCATTTCTCAAGGCACCATCGATTCTAGGAGCATTTGGACAGCCCCTTGCAGCACCATCAATATTAAATTTCATGCAATCCCTCTTTGGTCTAATCTAATCCACAACAGGTTGAATCTTAGATTTATCAGTTCGGCTTTTAGCACAAGAAGGATCTCTAACAATATCCAAGACAGATGGATTGTCCAAAGGCCACTTAGCCTTTTGCATACGAACCAACATGCAACTTAGATAAATAAAAAATTTGGGAAGTATCTCATAATTTACCATAATTTGGGAAAATTTTCTTCTTTTTAATGTTACATATCTCTATCTATGATTTTTTTTCTTTATCGGCTGGTGTATTGTAAGTTCTAAGTAGCTACTAGAATTTGATGTAATTATCAAAGGACTTTGTTAATTTATGTTTAAGTTAATCCTTTTACTATTTTACACACTTTAGCATTTTACACATGCACTGTATGGGTGAGAAATAAATATAGTATATCAACATCGAAAATAAATTGAGAAACAAAATAAAACAGTTGCAATTTTGATGTTTTTATCTTTCTTGGGATCAAATAAAAAAGAAAAAAAATAAGAATAAGAGATTAACTCAATTTTGATTTAAGACAAAAAACATGATATTAATTGACTCAAGTACATATACTATGTTATATAATAATATGTATAAATTCAATTATTTTTTTTCTAAAATGAGAGACTATCACATTATATGATCGTTTCTTACATACGTACATATGAATATATATATATATATATATGTAAACATTGAAAGATAAATGAACCCGAACTCCAAAAGGATCCGATCCCTTTTATAATTAATAATTTGAATTTATATTAAAAAGTAATGAATAAAAAATAATAAAGAGGATCTCGACCTCAAGAAAAAAAAGAGTGAATTTTGTGGGATATTTAAAGTAAGAGGAGGGATTTAAACGTTAAAGCTTAATTTTCATGCTTTAGAAGGACGAATGACAACCCCAATTTTTAGAATATATATATATATGTATGTATAAATTAAATATCTCTGACACAAGGGAGGAAAGTAGGAGGAAGTAAAATGGAAACAAGACTAGATGAAGAAAATAATTAAAAGATGGAGGAAGAGTACCTGTCACGGTTCATTGACCACGAGTCCAAGACCAAACAGGACGGTACTAGGCTTTTATATTTTCCGATTATTTCAAATTAAATTTAATTTGGAAAATGAGACAATTTAATTTTAATTTACATACAAACAAGTATGAAATTGAAGGAGAGATTGAAATCTTAAACCTTAATGAAAGAACAATTAATTATAATTTGTTCTTCTATAATTAAAAAATTAAAGCATCAAATAATAATTTATAAAAAAAAGATTGGATGAATTATTGTTTTGAAAAATCAAGCAAGTCAGATGTAAAATTCCCAATCATTTCTCCAACCGCGTGACAAGTTCCTTTCTCCACATTTTTGTCCTCTCCTTTTCTTCTTTCCTTCTTTATTTCCTTCCTTTTGCATGTGAATTTCCTTTTAGGTACTGAGAAGAAGTTGTTTTGCATTTTCACTACTATAAATAATAGTATGTACCAATTAATAATTACAATAGCCAAACCAAGGAGGGCTTTGCATTGAAAATGAGCTAAGCAGATGGAGGAGGAGGTTGCAGAGGAGGGCTCAGGCAAGTTAGACAAAAATTTGAAGCCATATACCTACATAGACTATAGGCAATTTTTCTTTAACTTGTCTTTGCCCTTCTTAGCTACTTCTTCCTTAAATATCATATAAGTTTACATACATATTTGCTTGCTGACAGTGGTGGCTTTCATGAAGACAAAAAGATTAAGGTTAGCCAAATATATTTCTATTTTCATGTCAATTTTCTTACTCCTAATTGTTCTTGTATTATTATAATTCATTTAAATACTTTTTTTTATTGTGTTTGAAGTAAAATTTAAAAAAAAATTATAATTACATATGAAAACAGCACTTGTTTTAATATTTTGTAATATAACCTAACATATAAATATAGTTTTGACATCACATCAAAAGTTAAAATTTATGAAAATCATTAATTTGGTGTAATTTTATGTTTTTTTCGAAGATAAGGTTTTAAGATAATCGTAAAATTATCTGATTTAATTACTCTTTTGACATAATGAATGTTGAAATTTATATATACATATAAATATTTGATTAAATGATATTTATTTAAAAAGTTGAATTTGAGAAATCCATTATGGATGTGCATGTGCATTTAAGAGAGGGGTCTCTGAAGATGATACTTGTGGCTTATCAATGCTGGTGACTTCCTTCTCTTCTTTGGACCGTGCCCATATTGCCCCATAAAATCCAATAAAAATTATGACTGCTCCAATGATATAGCTGCAATGAAAATATTGTACCGATTATCAATTAAGTTATTGTTTTTGTCGTAATTTTTATTAATTACATTTATAGATACGATTGGTGTAAGAAGTATAACAAATTTTTTTTCATAAATCAATTGGATAATCATCTTAAAAATTCAATATGTTAACTTCCAAAATAGAACGTGTCTCCAAGGAAAACGCATCCAAAGAAAACAGCAATAGCGACACCTATGGGCTGGAACATGGCCACAAAGACAGGCCCTTTCCTACGTATGCACCATGCCAATACGCCATTCGATACCGTACTTCCAATTACAGCCTAAAAACAAATTCAAATTCATCACCATTTATGTATCTTTCTATTTAAAGAGTTGATTTCGAATTTATATATATATATATAAAAGAAAAGTTGTTCTTTATTTGCCTTGTACTTACAGGAAGATTCAATAGATGTTTTTGACTGATGCTCCTCTTGAGATTGACATGCTACTCGCGAAACAGAAACGAAAGCTCTGCCTTCCTGGGACCAAAAAGATACGTGAGATATGTCGAGCTGTGAGAAAAAAAAATTCAAAAGTGCCTTGTATGTCAGATTCTATTTTCTGCTTCTGCCTGTCTCTGGAATGTTTCGACTCAATGTTTTTGTTTTGATGAATGCAGGCTGATGATTTTCGCTGTGACTTTTGAAAAACGTGGTACAAACATGGCGGCCCCGTAGGATAATGTAAAGGATATACCTTCATTCATAAAGAAAACCCTCAAAAGGTGCTATATAGAGAATGTCAGATTTATATACAGAAGATTACAGGTGTTAATGATGCAGCATAACTAATCTTACGTTTAACTAACATTAACTAACTATTCTAACTAAAATTTGAAAACAAAGAATTATTAAATGAAACGGTGTGTTTCATATACATTGTTTCTCTGTTTCCTTGCTTTAGTTAAATGGTGCGTATGGGGGGGGGGGGGGGGGGGGGGGGGAGGGGGCAATATTCTTCAATGGCTTCAAGACTTAATTGCCTGCTGTTTGCTCTGTTTCTTTGCTCTTCATCTATCCAGATCAGTCTTGAAATTATTTATATACTTCCATTTCTGATAACTTTTTTTGTGGTAAATGATTTGATATGAGTTGTAAATCTGGGAGGTACCATGATGCTGTGAGTAAATATTGATGGTGTATCAGGGGTTTCTTGGGAATGTATAGCAGGCTCTGCTCTGAAGTTTTTGTGTAACAGAGCTTTGGTTTTTGTTTTGTAAGGGAAGGATTTATGCAAATGGGTTTTACATCAAAACTCAATAGGCCTAAAATCGTACCATGGTTGGTTGGGTTGTTGCCACTGGGTGATTTCAATGAATCACTTAAATTTCAAAAGAAAAAAAAAATTGTACTTACAAAGCAGATGATAGAGATGAACTCAATTTCAAGACTTAGTTTCCAAGCATCAAGGTTGTTTCTTTCAGGAATCAAAGTGACCATTGTTCATTGGAAGAAGCCAAAGAGGCAATAGAAAGACAGCAAAGTTATCTTCGAAGAGTACCCCTTCAGGATCGTCGCCTGGTATGAAAGGAGATATGATGAGCTTCACACTCTCACAAAGATTGAAAAATGGAAACTGCATATATATATATATATATATTAGATCACCTGACTGATGTTGCTTGTTGAATACGACAAACAGTAGCAATTAAAAGGCCTCCGATGTTCCACTATTTGTGGTGGAGGAGGACAAGGTGAAGGGAGATGGTTTAGGGCGAGGTTGAGCAAGTTCAGAAATGTTTGAAGGACCCTTGTAAAGGGTTATTAGAATTGAAAAATAGTATATTTCGTAAGATTCAAATATCCTACATTGTCAAAATAAATAAAAGGCGAATGCTTTATATATGAAAATCAACTATTGGCTTTTTGCAAGCAATGAAAATGGAGTGGGCTCGCGCGCACGTAAGATTGGGCTAAACTTTTAGAAATTTCAGATTTCCCCCCTTGCGTGCGAATACATACGTGAGCTGTGCCCAAGTGATTTTTTATACCTTCGCTTTAATTTTACTTAAGCTTTTCTAGCTTTTGATTAAATCAAACTCAAACTCTACCTGGTTCTCCTAGTTTTGCTCCAACATTTATCCTGGTCTTGTTCCAACGTTTATCTGACTTAGTATAAATGCTGACCAGATTTTTCTCAACTCCCTAATTTAGTGCAACGTTCACTTCACTCCATGCCTATAAATACAGCCTCACACCCTTACTCACAACACACACCAAAACTTTTCTTCTCTTAAGCTTTCTCTACCTCTTTTCTTTTCTAGCTGAGTTTTTTTCTTTTTGCTGTTCCTGTCATCTCTTAATAGTTTGTGCAAACTATAAGGAAGGATTTGTTGAATCTTGGAGGATAACCGCTACAGTCCTTTTACATCGAGTTTTATACTCTAAAGGGACGAAAATTATCCTTAAGGACAGTGATACCACGCTTCAAACCAATTACTATTTTTACTTGTTTTATATTCTTTTGTTGCTAATAATTTTTTTTTCTAACATTCTTAAGGATAATGGATTCCCACGTTGATAATGCTCTGCCACTATTCCTAATGCTGCCACTGTACCTACTACCACCACCACTGTCAACGGTTCCCCCATAGGTCCCACTCTAATGACCATTCCTCCTGCCCTCGGTTTCATATGCCAAACCATTTCCAGATATTTCCAAAATAGAAGTTTTTGATGGCAGAAACTTCAAAAAGTGGCAAGAAAGGATTTTTTCAATCCTTGATGTTCATGGGGTGGCTTTTGCACTAATTGATTCCAAGCCAGATGATATCAATATGCTAGAACCATGGATGCATGCAAATAAGGTATACAGGCATACAATCATTAGCACACTTTCTAATGAGTTGTTTGATGTATACAGCCCTTACAAAGAAGAAAAGCAAATATGGGAGTCAATGATAGCCAAATACACTACTGAAGATGTTGGGAAATAGAAGTTCGTGATTGGTAACTTTTATCGCTGGAAGATGAAAGATGACAAAGACATCAAGAGTCAGATCAATGAATACCATAAGCTAGTGGATGATTTGAAGACTAAAAAAATCAATTTGCAAGAAGAGTTCGTTGCTGGGTTGCTAATTCAGAAGCTGCAAGAATTCTGGAATAGATACAAGCAACAACTGAAGCACAAGAAAAAGTAGTTGTCACTTGCAGATTGGATTGTACACATCATCATTGAAGACACAACCCGTAGGGAGATTAAGGCCTCCAAAGCTAAAGAAATTGCAACTAAAGCCAATTTGGTACAAGGCAGAACCTAGCATCAACAAAGGTACCCTTACAACCCTGATCATAAACCTAAAGCTCCTCATCCCACCTTAGAAAAAAAAGGTAGTTGTTTTGTCAGTGGAAGGCCAGGGCATCATGCAGCACAATGCATGAAAAGAGTAAAAGGAAATGATAAACCTGTTAATCCAAGAGTCAACTTGGTCAAAGCAGATGAATCCGACGATGTAATTGCTGCGGTCATTTCACAAGCAAATATGGTGGCCAGTGTGAAGGAATGGGTGGTAGACTCAGGTGCTACCAAGCATATTTGTGTAAACAGAAATGCCTTTACCTCCTATACTCCAGTAGGGGAAGGAGAAGAGACAATATACCTTGGTGATTCTCAAACTGCTCAAGTTCTTGGTCAAGGGAAAATCCTTATCAAGCTCATATCTGGCAAGACCCTAGCTCAATGATATTCTTCATGTTCCCAATATAAGGGCAAACCTGGTATTTGTGGCCTTATTAGGCAAGGTTGGAGTGAAAGTGTCATTCGAATTTGACAAGATCGTGATGACAAAAAATAATGTGTTTGTGGGTAAAGGTTATTGCAATTAAGGACTCTTTGTACTTAACGTTTCCAATGTTTTGAATGAAAATGATAATTCTTCCACTTACATGTTTGACTCTGTTGATTTATGGTATGGTAGACTAGGACATGTTAGCATTCCCTATATTAAGAAAATGCAATCACTAGGTTTAATTTCTAGTATTAAAAATGGATGCTTTAATAAATGCGAAATATGTGCTGAAACGAAATCAACTAAGAAAACTTGTATTTCAGTAAATAAGGAATTTGAATTATTAAGTTTAATTCATACAGACTTAAGAGATCTAAAACAAACTGTGGCTAGAGGTGGTAAGCAATACTATGTTACATTTATTGACGATTATTCTAGATTTACTAAAGTTTATTTGCTTAGGCATAAAGATGAAGCTTTTGACATGTTTATTAAATATAAAGCTGAGGTAGAAAATAAACTGAATAAAAAGATAAAAAGAGTTAGATCAAATAGAGAGAGTGAATATATACCGATTAATGATATTTGTGAAAAAGAAGGAATAATTCATGAAATTACTCATCCATATTCTCTGATTCAAATGGTGTAGCTGAAAGAAAAAATAGAACATTAAAAGAAATGATGAACTCTATGCTTGTTAGTTCCAATGCACATGAAAATTTGTGAGGTGAAGCTTTATTAACTGCATGTCATTTTCAAAATAGAATACCTTATAAGAAAATTGGTAAGACACCTTATGAATTATGGAAATGTTATTCTCTTAATTTAAAATATTTGAAAGTATGGGGGTGTCTAGCTAAGGTAATGCTTCCTGAATTTAAGAAGAGAAAAATTGGTTCTAAGACATCTGATTGCATGTTTATTGGTTATGCTGAACATAGTGCTGCATAGAGATTTCTTGTATTATAAATTGATGTTCTTGATTGTAATACAATTGTTGAAACAAAGAATGCTAAATTTTTTGAGCATATTTTTTCATTAAGAACTGATACAATTTCTCATGCACCCTTTAGTAAAAATGATTTTGAAATACAAAATGATAATTTGAGAAGAAGTAAAAGACCAAGGAAGGAAATTTTTTTTGGTAATGATTTTTATACTTATCTTGTAGATAATGATCCTTTAACTTATTCTAATGCAATTTCTTCTAAAGAAAGTTTATTTTAGAAAGAAGCCATACAAAATGAGATTGATTCGATTTTACAAAATCAAACTTGAGAATTAGTTGATTTACCACCTGAAGCCAAACCAATTGGTTGCAAATGGATTTTTAAAAGGAAATTTAATCCTAATGGTTCTATAATAAATATAAAGCTAGATTAGTTGCAAAGGGTTTTATTCAAAAACTAAATATTGACTGTTTTGATATTTTTGCTCCAGTAACAAGAATTGCATCAATTCGTGTTTTATTTGCCTTAGCTTCAATTTACAAACTTGTTGTTTATCAAATGGATGTAAAAATCACTTTTTTAAATGGTGATTTAGAAGAATAAATTTATATGGCACAACCCGAGGGATGTATTCGTCCTGGTCAAGAAAATAAAGTTTGTAAATTGATTAAATCATTATATGGCTTGAAACAAGCACCAAAACAATGGCATGAGAAATTTGATCAAGTTCTTGTTAGTAATGGATTTTCTACTATTGGAGTTGATAAATGTGTGTACATAAAAACTGTTGATAGTGAATGTGTGATTATTAGCTTATATGTTGATGATATGCTTATTTTTGGTACATGCATTGATGTGGTTAATAAAACAAAATGTATTTTAGCTTCTAAATTTGACATGAAAGATCTAGGAGAAGCCAAAATTATTTTGGGTATTAAAATAATAAGATGTGATAGTGGTTTAATGCTAACACAAGAGCATTATGTTGAGAGGCTACTTAAAAAGTTTAGACATTTTGATGCACACCTGTGAGTACTCCTTATGATAACAATATCCAATTAAAAAAAAATAAAGGTAATAGTGTAGATCAGTCTGAGTATGCACAGATTATTGAGAGTCTGATGCATTTAATAAATTATACTCGACCAGATATAGCTTATACTGTATGTAGACTGAGCAGATATACACAAAGTCCTAATAGAGATCATTAGACTACCTTAAGTAGGGTGATGAAATATTTGAAAGGTACCATAAACTATGGTATTTTATATAATGGATTTCTCGTAGTATTAGAAGGATATAGTGATGCTAACTGGATCTCAGATTCAAATAAGACGAAATCTACAAGTGGTTATGTATTCACCCTTAGTGGGGGCACTATAACTTGGAAATAAGCCAAACAAACAATAATTGCTAAATTTACAATGGAGTCAAAATTTGTAGTTTTAGAGTTGGCTGGCAATGAGGTTGAGTGGTTGAGAAACCTCTTAGCAGATATTTCGTTGGGAATGAAACCAACACCTTTTGTGTCCATGCATTGTAATTGCCAAACGGCAATAGTCATTGCAAAGAATAAAACTTTCAATGGTAAAAATAGACACATTCTTTTGAGATATGATGTAGTAAAGCAGCTGCTTAGAGATGGAATTATATCCATTAATTATGTGAAGTTAGAGCTGAATTTGGCCTATCCTCTAACTAAACCGCTGGGAAGAAAATTAATTAATGCTACATCGAGGGGAATGGGACTTAAGCCAAATGAGGAAATCAACAAATAATAGTAACCCAACCTATGTGATTTAAAATCCCATGAATTAGGTTCATATGGGTAATAACAAGTTATTTGTTGATAAATTAATACATTATTGAAATTATTGTCCCTTATATGGTGTGTAAGTAGTGCAAAACTACAATGCAAGAGAGGTTGAGTTAAACTCTTAATGCATTCCATATCCCTTATGGGCAGTGTATTATACAGCAGTATACATTTGATGGAATCAACCTATATAAGTGTGGAGTGGGGTCGCTCCTACGAGAATTATGGCAAATTCTCTAGAACACTTATGAATTACCAAGCATGCGCATAACCTATTCATGCAAAATCGCGTTGAATAGCAGAAATTGTGGGGGTGTAATGTGATTGATGAAAACTATATTTCACATAAAGAATTTTGGTTCATATAAGTTACAAACTTCACCAAAATCCTGTGACTTATATTGTATTCTTTTTAGGGGTGGTTCATAACTTAAAAAGCACCAGTCACGATGCATTACACTTAAATGAAATTTGACCCAGCAAAACTTCTTATAAAACTTATGAAATATGTGAGGGATTGTTGGAAAATAGTGTATTTCATAATGTTTAAACATCCCACATTGCCAAGATACATAAAAGGTGAATGCCTTATATATGAAAACCAACTATGGGCTTATTGCAAGCAAGGAAAACGGAGTAGGTTGCGTGCACACAAGATTGGGCCAAACCTTTAGAAATTTCATATTTCCCCCCCTGCGTGCCAATACACACGTGGGCTGTGCCTAAGTGACTTTTTGTACCTTGGCTTAAATTTTTTTTAAGCTTCATGCTTACCTAGTTCTCCTAGTTTTGCTCCAATGTTTATCTTGGTTTTGCTCCAACGTTTATCTGACTTAGTATAAATACTGACCAGGTTTTTCTCAACTTCCTAATCTGGTGCAATGTTCACCTTATTTAGTGCAGTGTTCACTTCACTCCATGCCTATAAATACAATCTCACACCCTTACTCACAACACCCACCAAAGCTTTTCTTCTCTTAAGCTTTCTCCACTAATTTCCTTTGCCTTCTTTCTTCTCTTAAGCTTTCTCTACCTCCTTTCTTTTCTAGCTACGTTTTTTTTTCTTTTTGCTGTTCTTGTCATCCCTTAGTAGTTTGTGCAAACTATAAGGAAGGATCTGTTGAATCCTAGAGGATAACTGCTACAGTCCTTTTGCACTGAGTTTTATACTCCAAAGGGACGTAAATTATCCTTAAGGACAGTGATACCATGCCTCTGACCAATTACTGTTTTTACTTGTTTTATATTCCTTTGTTGCTAATATTTTTTTTTTAACAATTAGCAGTGCTCCTGAAATGGTGACCAAGGTGCCTAACATTTTGATCCGACTCCTTGAGGCTTGAGCTTTTCCATCCTATAAAGTAAACGTTAAAGAAAGCAAGCTTAATTTGATCTTGGAGACAAACCAAGATCAGTTTGGAGACAAACCAAATCGAACACCATGATTCAATTCAATTTCAGTTTTTTTGCAATACTTTTGAGTTTTGGCATAAATGAAAATAAAATAGTCTGCCAACAATAACCTTAATTTTGACCTTATTTGTCATTTCTCTCCCTTTCTGAGGTTTCTAAGGAGGAAAAGACCAGGAGAGAAGAACCCAAAGGTTATAGCAAGCAAGAAAGTGAAAGTAGGGACTAAGTTGGCAAGAGCAAAAGCTAGGGTAGGAGTGTCAGTTAAAATCTTACTACGCAAGTAGACGTATCGAATAGATAGTATATTAGCAAGCAGAGTATCGTTCCCACAAGGAATTGATCTAAAAATTTACTAAGTATTAAAATTATAACAAATTAATCTTATCCAAGCACTCAAAATTAATTGATTAACTACAACTAATTAACTAAAATTAAACCAACAAGGAAAATCAAAATAATAATAACTTGTAAAAATATCAATCAAACAAGCCTAAGATTACAATATCCCTCACACTTTATCTAAATCTTACATCTCTTCCTTAACCTATTTCAATGGGTTGAATTGCTAACCTAAAGTCCTCAATTATTTATAAGGATCTCTCGACTCATCTTATTAAAATATCTATTTTAACCAAAACACTATATCCCTATGTGAATTAAAATTAAAATAGATTCATTAAGTTCAGGCTCTAATCTAGCTACATATGACCTATAGGTATATCCCTATCCTATACGTAAATCAATTAATATGATCATATGTTATCCCAATTTTAGTCTACACTAAACTCCTTTTCTCAAGTTTGTTTAGGTTCCTAAATCAATTTAATTGGTGACCAAGCAATTAAAAGTATTAAGAACAAATTGAAATAAATAATTCAAATCCCATTAAAGATAAGTAAGAAAGAGATTAAAAATTTAAACTACATGTGAGTTCAATTGCGATCTTAATAAAAGAAAATTAACTACTCATGATTGCAAAATAAAATAATATTATATAAAATTCAACCATTGAAAGTAACAAGAACAATAAAAGCTAAGGAAGAAAACAAATCAATATTTGCTGTCTTGATCTCAAAGTTTCAACCTCAACTCTTAGCTTCTTGAATTTCCCAAAAGTTCCATCCTTAATGTTGTCAAACATATCCTATTTATACTAATAAGCTTAACCTAAAGTTCTTTAAGCTGACCTAGGGTTTAATTGGGCTTAAAAGTATAATAAGAGGCCCAAAAATCAATTGTCCATCTTTACAAATTTTCATTCCTCGATACAGTACATCTAGCCATTTTTTGATGTGATTTTCTCTATTTTCAAAGCAGAACTAGACAAAGTGATCTTCATAAAAGTTGTAGCTCTATCTCTTAGTTTTCTAATGGTCTAAGAATCTGATCATTTGGAGTTCTGTAGCTTAAGATATAGCTAAAATACTGAAGCATATGCAAACATATTTTGAGTCTTTCAACACCTTATTTTTCAAAATTAAATCCAATCACTTTTAATCTTACAAAAGAAATATAAAAACTAATAAATAATAACTAAATTAAAAAGAATAACATAAAATTAAAATAACTCACTTAAAAATAAATTAATTATAAAAATAATTAAAAATAAATAAATTATAATTAAAAATTGAGGACTCAACTAATATTTAATAATAAAATTAGATTAAAATAGTTTTATATAATAGAATTATCAAGGAGCTGTACTCCACACCAGTGAATACACAATTCTGCGTCATAATAATCCTGCAAAACCCTGAATTTTATGATCACCAAATTCTTTCAACAAAAGGAAAAGGGAAGTCTGTTTATTAATTTGATTGAATGCCCAGCAATGCTTAAGAGGAAAAACTTGCAAAGCAAAGATAAGGTAATCGGTGGCCTCTTATTCCTGCATGAGAAAAACCAGAAAAGCAAAACAGAAATAAGTAACGATGATAATGATCATAACCAGGATGTTTCTGATATATATGATGCGAAGGAGGACCTGGTGAGGAAGAAAGCAGAAGGGAGGAAAATGACGGATGCCAAAGCATTTGAGTAGACAACAAAGACAAAGTGGCTCATTCGACATGGCAGCTTTGCTGAGAGTGGTTAAGCCAACATCCAGGCACTCCACACTCACCATGGCCGCAAATGGCACCAATTCCACCAACCAGGATCTTATCCTCATCTCTCCAACTCTCAAATTTCATTTTCCCTGCAAACTTCTGGCAACTGGATGAATTTATCTGCTTCTAAAGACTACTGTTTTGCTTTATTGCATCGTTGGGGGTTGAGACTAATTGGGACAAATTTATCACGTGCTGCCTCAGTTTCCAAGCTTTTAAATAATACAAACATCAGGTCTCACTCTTATAAACATATGAAATCAAATCCTATCTGCTTCCATTTTTTTTTGAACTTCCCTTAATATAGTAAGTATAAACTAATTGTTACTCAATAAACCTTGCTTTTGTCATTCATCTTGGTTCTTTTATTTTATTGGTGATTGGGTCCATGCTATACTTCTATTTATATAATTTTATTTGACAATATTTAATTTGTTTCCTATGTGTAGGCATAATTGATGTCATTTCTTTTTGCAGTAAATGAATGATTTATATTAAACTCTTAACATCAAAGGGTGGAAGTGGTGCACAAATGGATGAGCTGTTGTGACTTGAAATGAAATTAGTGTACAATGATAAATTTGTGAATTTTTATCTCTTCATTGTTTATAAATTTAGAAAAGGGGAAAGGAAAATTAAAAAAAAAAATTGGATGAAAAAAAGGGAAAATGAGAAAAGGCCCAAAAACCATGGCCGACGCTCAACTAATATCCATGGGCTCACCAGCTCTTTGGACCTTAACCCCCATAATTTTTTTTCTTTTTTTTTTAAAAAATTTAAACCCATAATTTCTTCTTCAGCAAACGTGGTTTTACATATTTACCTCTTCAATTTCTGTTTCATTTTGGTTCCTTTTCCAATTTTCTCTGCTCCTCAAACATATTGCTGCAAATCGCAACAAAGATAAAAGAAGAAAGATATATAAAAAAAGGTAGAAAATGGGTGCGGTGGAACCTAGTTTGGAAGAATTTTTGGAGGAGAAGAAGCGCGTTAGGAACCCTCTTGTCCCTGTTGGTAATTTTCCCATTTCTCCTCTTCAGCTTGTCATTAATTTTTCTGTTTTTATCTGTTTTGTTGTTTTGGGTTTTCATTTTTATTTGTAGAAGGTTTTGTGGTGTGAATTTTATAGGGTAAATTGTTATTTAAAGTTGCAGTCTTGCAGATCCAATTTGAGGGGGTTAAAAGATAGTATTTTTTTTTTCTTGGAAGGATGTTTCTGATAAAATTTGAACCTTTAATCTTTAATGGAGAAATATTTGTTATTATGTTAAATTATCAAAGCCTGATAGCCAATTTGCTGCTAACTAATCCAATGCTAGTTAGCAACCCCATTTCCAGTGCTTTATTCCTTTAAACAAAATAAGGCTGAAGTGTGAAAAGTGTGAAGAGTAATTCAGGGTTTCTAAACTTGTGTGAGCTAACTGCTTTGATTTGTTTTGAGGAGAACAAACTTTTAAGTTCCCAATCCAGCATAATCGCAGCTAAGTCTATGTGGAATAATCTAGTAAGTGATGTCATGTATGCTTGGAGTTTCCTTTTTTATTTGACTCCAAAAATGGTTGTGACTTTCACAAGTCACAGCAAGATTTATTTTGAGTTATTGCTTAAGTTTGCACGGATGAAGAAATTTAATATTTAGGGCTTAACCCAGCACCTCTCGTGGTGTTCTTGTGTTTTGTATCCAAGTGGTAGTCATTAATTTCTGAATGCTGCTCCTGAAAGGATGTAACAGGAGACTTTTGTGAATGGTAGCTCTTGTCATAAAGTTGGAGGAGTGTATTTCTTTACTTATTGTTCTAGCTCCTAGGACTAATTAATTGCTTGGCCTCACCTTCATTTTCTTTTTGTTTCATCGTAATAGAAATAGTAACGTGTGAAACTATGCTGAGCCTGTGAGCATATTCGAAATATTTCAGTAGAGAAATTGAAATTTCTCTTCACTAGTTTTTGGCCAAGTTTATGGGTTCAGCATGAAGCAATGGGCATCCTATATTTTGATAGCTGCTATTGGCTGTTTTCAAAGTAATATAAGCTGTTTGTGGCAAGATTTCATTTATAATTGACAATTAGATGATCATTGCTTCACTTTGACTTCAGTTCACCAATGCCATTAATAGCTTGAATAGTAAGATATTTGTTTATTTATTTATTGACCGTCAATTAGTGAGATGCTGTTGCTCTGATCAAAACTAGGCATGGAGAGTTTGTGTTTAACAGTTAGGAACCCGGAAGACATATGTCCCAAACTTAATCAATCACCTACCTTGCAATGTTCTATATTACAAACTCCAAGCCTTTTACCAAGAATTTGACTTTAATTTATTATCTAACCAATTTAGAAAGTTGACACTGGGGTGGGTGCTTAAATCAAACTTTTATCCAACCTAGAAAAAACCTATTTGAACCTATGATGCCTCTTAAGATTTTAACAACCTAAGTGCTTGATATAGTACTTTGTTCAATTTGGTCCTATTTGTTGTCATTCTAAACTTCAACTAGTCTTTAGATTGTTTGCTGCTTTTTCCTTGTTTTGCTGACTATCTTGTCAGATTGATATAGTTTTTGTCACTTTAGGTATTTGCTTCACGTTATAGATGTTGTTAGGCCATCTGAAATACAGAATCTATTTTCTTCTTTCTCTCTTTTCATCTGCTATAGCATTTTCCTGATATGATATTTTTACTGTTACTTGGAAATGGAAATAGTTATGGTTCAAGTATCTTAGACATATGTGTACTTTACAGGTGCACTTATAACTGCTGGAGTGCTCACTGCTGGGTTAATAAGTTTTAGACAAGGCAATTCTCGCTTGGGTCAGGTGCTAATGAGAGCTAGGGTTGTAGTTCAGGGGGCTACAGTTGCACTTATGGTTGGCACTGCATACTACTACGGGGATAATCCTTGGAAATCGAGATAGACTCTGTGGACTGCTAAGTGTCTTGTAGTTCTCATAATGGCCATATTACTAATCGCAGGACCGTGTGTCCTCGCCAGTAACATTTGAGTACTATTTTTTATCTCTTTACATGATCCAAATTTGCTTAGTTGCAACCATTATTTTTATTTTGATAAGCATATTTTGTACCTATATGTTCAACAAAAGCATCATACCAAGAAAACAAATGCCCTTAGATGATACATTTTGGAAATAAATTGAATGTGCTGGTTGCACCATTCTTTCTTTGCATGAGTTTTTCTGAGAATTCTATATATGGAATATGTTAGTGAACAGAAAACAACAAATCTCCTTTTCTCCATTGCAATGGCTGGGCATCATTTCTGTAAATTTTTTGTTAAAGCGAATTGCTTTCATATAGGGTGAGAATCAGATGTTCTAGACCTTCCTATGAGAGAAGTTGAAAGTGCTGGTTAGCATTTATCATGGACAAGAATTGCATAAAAAGGCCAATGTTCATCATTGAGGCTTCCTTTTTATCTATCAGACATTGCAGTTAACCATCCTTAATGTCCATAACAGAAATGATCATTTTTCTTCTATTTGAAAGACCATTTTATCAAATTATGATGATAATCAATCTACCCTGACAAGAATCGTTTGCCAATCGGGCTTCCAAGCTCACCATGGTTGTCATTACCACTATTAGCCCTCTTCTTCCTTGCAATTTAGATGTTTTTCTAGAACCTTAGCCTCTGTTTTTATTCACTTTTAGAAATCATTTACTGGTCTCCATTGGATCCTGTATGCCAGACGATTTTTGACCATGACGTCTGATAGGCCAAAAGCCAGCTGTCGAAATACGAGGATACGAAGACAGAAAATCTGTCTTTATCCCCCTGGAAAAACTAGCGGCTAACGTGTGTAGTGCAAAAGCTGTCGACACCCGTGTATTTAGTACTTTGAAAAACCATACCACAAACGCTGAGCACAAAGAGTCCGGCCCCAACCCACATACCAACAAGCCTCATTGACCACCTTATCCTCTGGAATTTCTCTCCACAACTCCAAATAAATCCCACAATATCCCGCTCAGCCGCGCCCCCCCACATGGCCACTCTCTTTAAACCCATGTGTATTTGTTTCTCCTCTTTATATAAATCCCTGGAGACCCTTGTGTTCATGAGACTTTCTTTTATCTGTCAATGGGGGTGAATGCATGCCTAGCTATGTGCTCCTGCTGCCTCAATGGGAGAAAGAAATTGCAGCTGGGGGTGAATTCTAGGAGACACAGGCGACAATGGGGCAGCGGGTCAGTTAAAACGAAAGTGCTGAAGCTCCAGAGAGTCGTGCCACGCAGCCATGGGCTGCACCTCGATCAGCTTTTGGTTCATACAGCTGACTACATCTTGCAGTTGAGGTTGCAAGTTAGTGTTCTGGAGGATCTTGTCAAATTCCATGAGCCATGAGGCTTATGCATGCGTTTCTGTACTGATGAAAAATCTTTTGTTTTCTCCTTATTGTAAAACTTCCTCCATAATTCTACTTCATTTTCATGAATGTGGAGTGATAGTCATATATTGGCGCATCAAGCCCTGCAATCTCACCATATCCATGTAGCTTTTGAGAGGACAAAAAATTTAGCCAATTCAATGGGAAATCATTGCTTCACCTTATTTCTGTTGATTAATCTGCAAAACCATGCATGTTCAAAAAATGTATTTTCAAATCACAAGTTACTTCTTTTTTTCTCATTTCAACCACTTCCAGAAAGGTAGGGACAAAGGGTCAAAACACAAGTACCAGTATAAATAATGGTTTTAGTGTTTTTTCTTGATATTTAATGATTGATCTAAACAAATTGTTGAATGTACAGATTTAACAAAAGGAATCAAATATTGGGTTAAAAAATGTAATTAAAAGCAGAAAATTCTTGAACCGATATGTTCATGTTAATGCCTACCTTGCAGTCTTTGCTGTTTTCCCTTTTTTTTTTTTGGTTGAGCAACAGAAACAACTACATTTACAAACTACGCCACCCAGAGAAAAAAGGTACCTTCATCATTGAGTGAAGAAGCAATAGGACAAAGAACAAGATCACACCATCACCATTACTGAAGCCCAATAAAGCTCCTTCCGTTTCTTCCTCTTCTCCAACGACACCTCGTCCTCCATTCTCACCCCAGCAACACTAAAGACAACCCAGAAGAGAAAAAGAAACAAAAAGGGTTATGTTACTGCTTTGACATCAGAGAAGAAAGCTTTAAAAGCTTTGGTTCATTGCGCTGACAGAGAAAGAAGAAAACAGGCGTTTGGCGTGTTTGGTATGCAGAAGCACTGTTGGATCATTCAATTTCTGTTTTGTTTTTCTCTTTTTAAGGCAGAAGTTCATGTTTCCTTGTCAAAACCAATTTAATAAATTTCCATATTGTTAAGATTACTGTACAAATTATCCAGACAGAGTTATAATAGATAATTTGTATATTTATTTTAACAGATATGAAATATTGGAGCATATGATTACAATTCTTCTCGACATATTGATATGATCAGAATAATATCAAGAGAATGACACAAATGTAGAATTTGAATCTTACTTACATGGGAAAAAACCATTAATTGGAAAGTGGAAATTGTGCATCAAGTTCAACCATATGCTTGAGAATATGGAAAATATCTTTCTTATTTCTTTACCTACCGAGCAATTTACCAATTTTCCTGAAAGAGAATAAAAATAAATAGACCGCAGCAAACAGTCATTTTCCCTAGGAAAACCTCCCTATTGTACCTTTTAGGAACCAAAAATTTTCTTATTTATGATTAAGAAAATGAAGAATTGGGAACTGGTAGCAGTTCAATACCAACCCATTTGCGTTCGGTTCGCGGTTATCTGACCTGTTGTTGAAGAAACTTGGTCAACTGCAAACAATTTTCTGACTCTCTCGCCTTCTCCTTCTTCTTCCTCTCCTTGGCGTTTGTGGTATGCTTATTGCTTTCATCTCTCTTGGATTAATTAATGATTTTTTGAGCTTTTTAGTGTCAATCTTGATGGTATCGACTTGTGATTTATGAGCATCAGCTTGCTCCTTGACCTTTCTGATCATTGCCAAATGCAAAAACTAGTTTACATTTTCGAGTTGTAGGTATTGGGGATTAATTTTTTGTCAGTCTCTGAACTTTGGAAGCAGGCATGGGTTTCTCCTTGGAAAAATTTCAACTTCCCTTACTAGGGGTTTTGATGTTTTCATCTACTTAGTAGAACATTTAGTTTTCTGATAAACACTGAGACCTGAGGATCAGGTTTGACTTTTGGCTGTAATTCAGGTCTGGTAACCTCAACACAATCGTTAGCAAAGACAAAGATACTGAAACATGGAGACCAGGAAACAGATTCCTTTCGATGTGATCTTCGACATTTTCACAGACCTTCCTGTTAAGTCCCTGGTAAGATTCAGGTGTGTTTCCAGGATCTGCTCCTCCATTATAACCTGCCAAGATTTTGCCAAAATGCATTCAAGTCCATATTCCAGGATCAAATCCAGGTCCCTATTGACACCAACCATTATCATAAGCTGTTCCACCGAGCTTCAATCTGCTCAGATGTTCTTCTCCGCAGAGCTTCATGAAGGGTCTGTGTCAGTATCAGCTGTTCACCTCAGGACCATCCCTCCTCGATTCTCCCGCTACACTACCCCTTCAGTTAATGGGATAATCTGCATGGACTTTGGCCTTTGTGCCACCATCTTTAACCCCAGTACTCGACAGGCTATTACTTTACCATTCGTTTGCCCTCCCAACTCTCCAGCTGCTGCTTCTACTTCCTTTTGCGTGAACTCATTTGGGTTTGATCCCATCACTGAGTGTTACAAGGTCTTGAACACTTGGGCTGTTTCAGGGAAGGCTACTGAGTACAGGGTCTATACTTTGGGGACAAACAACTCCTGGAGACTGCTTGGTGGCGGACCCTCTCATTCTCCTAAGAGGGAAAGCGTTTGCATCGATGGGATCATATATTTCAAGTGCCATCACTCTTCAGTCCTAATTGCATTTCATCTCCACATGGAGAAATTCCATGAGATTCGACTTCCAGAACGTGTCTTCAATTGGAGAAGTGATTTAATACAATTTGCTGGGCGCTTGGCCCTTGTTGATACTCAATTTGATTCTCAGTCCAATTCTATCAACATTTGGCTGTTAGAAGACCATCTTAGGAATGAATGGATTGGACATAGTATCACCTTCCCTACTTTCTGGAAAGAAATTGATGGGTACAAAAACTTTTTGGTTGTTGGCACCATTCATACAGGTGAGATTTTGCTGGCACCATGCACTTTGTTGAAGCACTTTTGCGTGTATATCTATGATCTGCATAGGAGAATGAGACGGATTGAATTGTCTGGACTGCCTGAACAGCGGCCTCTTGATTTTTCTTCCAACGCTGTTAAAGTCACCAATTATGAGCAGAACATTTTGTGCTTGGCATAAGTAATTACTCCCATCAGCCTCCTTCTGAACCTTCAATATCTTGTTCATTTGTTTTAATTTAGAATTCAGCTCGTGAAGTTAAGCAACCTGTTGAAATATTCATATATAGAACAGTTAATCTATTCTTGTTTTTTTTTCTTTGAAAGTTCAGTTGTATTCATAACTGAGGGAACAAACATTCATCTTTGGTCAGTATAAGATGATTTTGCTCTTATATTCTTAGATTACAGAACATCATAACAAAATCCTCCCCAAAAGAGAAAAACCTACGCCCTATACAATTGATACAACCCCCAGCCGCAGAAGCACCCCAAACCCTAAGCATCATTTTGAGAGCTCTGTAATTCCAGCTGGTAAAAAGGAAGGAAAAGTATCAGGCGCCAAGGTCAACTGGAAGAAAGAAGTTTTTAATGGTTTTTAGTTTAATGAAACGTTCAATGTGCTGTCGTTTTGGGTTTTATTTTGTTTCTGTTTGATGGCTTAAACGCCTCTTGCCAGTGTCGTTTTGTTTTTGCTGGATGTTAGGTTGAAAAGCCACGTTTTTATTTCTTTGCTATATGTTTTTCTTTCTTAGCTGTTGAAGGCCGTTGCAGGACACGAAAACCCATTTTTTGCTGCTGTGCATAACTATTTTTCTTCTCTTGTTTCCTGTTTCAATGCCGAGTATTTCGGATGGGTTGTTAGTACTCATATATATACACTCAACAAAAGAATGAAAAGGTGATTTTTATTCCCTAATTTTTCTTCATCAAAAACTTCTGCTCCCAACTCCTTTGTTCTTCATTTTTGTGTTCTTCAATTAATCTTGAGAAATTTTAACATGGTATCAGAGCCTTAAAGTGATCTTGAGGGACTATTTTCTAGTTTGTTGTTTGTTATTCACTGTTGCTTACGAATTCCTGTTTTTCTGCTTTGGTTTGTGAGAATGGCTACAATTGGATTTAGCACCTCTGCTCCTCCAGTTTTCACTGGAGAAAATTATGTTTTTTGGTCGGTGAAGATACAGTCCTATCTCAAGGCCTTCCGTCTTTAGGAGGTGGTGGAGATCGGGACTAAACCAGAGCAACATTATGCTAATCCAACCTTAGCTCAGATAAGGTAGTTTGAGGAAGACAAGTCAAAGAGGTATAAGGCTCTTTCCAGTTTACAATCTACAATTTCTGATGAGATTTTCTCTAGGATAATGCATTTAGATAACCCAAAGGATGTATGGGATCATTTAAGAGAGGAATTTTATGGTAGTGATCGAACTAGAAGAATCCAAGCTTTGAATATGTCTAGACAATTTGAAATGCTGTAAATGGAGGATAATGAGACTATCAGAGAATTTTCTGGGAAGATGTTGGGGTTAGTGAATCAACTTAGGCTGCTAGGGAAGGAGATGGATGAGGAAAGGTTAGTAAGCAAGATGCTGGTAGCATTACCAGAAAAGTATGAGTCAAAAATCTTATCATTAGAGGACTCTAGGGACATTAGTCAGATGACCTTAAAGGAACTTGTGAGTGCACTGGAAGGCTTAGAGCAGAGGAGAGCTTTCAGGCAGAAAGGTCTTGTTGAGAATGCCCTGGTAGTGAGATCAAAAAATGTGAAACCTGAAAATGGTAATTCTAGGAAAATGAAACTGAAAAGAAAGATAAAGGAAATAAGTTAGATGAAAGAAAACATGGAGAAACTAAGAAGTCATTTCCACCATGCTCTCATTGTAAAAAAACAAATTATACAGAGAAGTTTTGCTGGTTTCGACCAAATGTTAAATGCAGGAGGTGTCACCAGCAGGGTCATGTGGAGAAAGTGTGTAAAAACAAAGGCAATAGTGCTGATGAGAATGTAGCTGTGGTTGAAGAGCATCAAGCAGATAATGAAGTACTTTTCATGGTTAAGAAGGTAAAAAGTAAGGAGAAAAACAATGTTTGGTTGTTGGATAGTGGATGCTCAAACCACTTGACTGGCTGCAAAGAGAATTTTATCAGTTTGAATGAGAATTTTAGAACTCAAATGGAAGTTGGAAATGGTGATATGCTATTGATCCTTGGAACAAGTATAGTGGGAGTGCAGACACTAAATGGCATTAAGTTAGTGGTAAATGTTTATTTTACTCCTGATGTGAGTCAAAACTTGCTAAGCGTAGGTTAGTTGGTGGATGAAGGCTTTGAATTGAATTTCAAAGACAAAGCTTGCATAGTGAAGGATCCAACTGGTGTTGAACTTTTCACAGTGAAAATGAGAAACAAATGTTTCCCATTAAACTGGATGACTCTAAACCATATTGCTTTCAAATGCACTTTGTCTGATATTGAATTGTGGCACAAGAGGTTTGGACATGTGAACTATGATTCACTGAGTTTAATGGCCTCGAATTGTTTGGTTGATGGGTTGCCTCACATGGCAAACTTAAACAAGATATGTGAAGTGTGTCAGTATGGCAAGCAGAGGAGAGCATCATTTCCATAAAGTCGAACCTGGAAAGCATCTTGTAAGCTGCAATTGCTGCATACTGATATTAGAGAACCAATGCAAACACCATCTTTGAATGGAAGCAAGTATTATATGCTCTTTATTGATGATTACACTAGGTTCTGTTGGATTTATTTTTTAGAGTTAAAGTCTGATGCCTTTAAGGTATTTACTAAGTTCAAAGCCTTGGTTGAAAATCAAATGAGCTTAACTATTAAGAAGCTCAAGAGTGATAATGGGGCTGAGTATACTGCTAATGAGTTTAAAGAATATTTAAGCAAATTAGGCATAGTGCATCAACTGACTGCGCCTTATAGCCCTCAACAGAATGGTGTCTCAAAAAGAAAGAACAGAACTTTAATTAAAATGGCTAGGTGTTTGCTGTTTGAGAAGAAGTTACCTAAGTTCTTGTGGGCAGAAGCAATTAATACTGCTAACTATCTGCTAAATTTGACTTTTACTAGAGCTTTGGCAAGCAAAACTCCATATGAAGCCTAGTATGACATGAAACCTTCAGTTAAACATCTAAAAGTCTTTGGATGTATATGCTTTGCTAAAGTTCCAGATGCAAGAAGAACCAAGCTGGACAGTAAGTCTATGTTAGCCATCCATCTTGGGTATAGTGAAGCTTCAAAAGGTTACAGGCAGCTAGATGTCAAAAGTATGAAGTTATTCATCAACAGAGATGTAGTGTTTGATGAAGGCAAGTTGTGGAACTGGGAAGCCAAGCAAGTTGTAGGGTTAGATAACTATGTTTTAGTAGAAAATCAGTTGACAAAATAGCAATTTGAGTTGAATTCAGATGATGTGGATGAGATGCCAATGAGAGGAACAAGAAGTCTATCAGATGTTTATGCTAGATGTCATGTAGCAATCTCAAAACCTAGCTCATATGCTGAAGTTGCCTCTGATGAACATTGGAAACAGGCCATGGAAGCTGAAATGAACATGATATGGAAGAACAAAACTTGGGTGCTAGTGGACAGGTCAACAGATCACAATATTCTAGGTGTCAAATGGATTTACAGAACTAAAGTGAATCCAGATGGTTAAGTGAACAAATACAAAGCAAGACTAGTAGTTAAGGGATTTGCTCAGATATATGGTGTGGACTACATGGAAACATATGCACCTGTGGCCAGACATGATACAATAAGGTTGCTGGCAGCCTTGTCTGCAAGAGAAGGTTGGTTAATCTATCATTTTGATATAAAATCAGCTTTTTTGAATGGTTACTTGAAGGAAGACATATATGTTGAACAACTTAATGGTTTTGTTGAAAAGGGTTCTGAAGCCAAGGTTTGTAAATTGGTAAAAGCTCTTTATGCTCTCAAACAAGCACCAAGGGCTTGGTATGAGAGAATGGATGCGCACTTGCTAAATCAAGGTTTTATCAGAAGTTCTACTGAAGTAACACTCTATATAAAAAAGGGTAATGATGCAGTTAATCTAATAGTGGCAGTGAATGCTGATGACCTACTTGTCACTGGTCCTGAGATTGATTGCTTAGCTGAGTTCAAGTCACAGATGCTGAAAGACTTTGAAATGATTGATCTACTGATGACCTATTTTCTTGGGATGAATTTATTCAATCATCCAAATCTATAGTTATTCGTCAGTCAAAGCATGCTCAGGACTTATTGAAAAAATTTCAATTGGATCACTACAAGGCTATTAAAACTCCACTAGCTACAAGTGCTAAATTTTGCAAGCAAGATGGGACAACTGATGCAAATGAGAAACTTTATAGGAGCATTATTGGATCTTTATTGTACCTTGCTGCAACCAGACCTGATCTAATGTTTGCAACAAGTATTTTGTCCAGGTATATGCAGGCTCCAACAATTATTCATTTTACTGCAGCTAAACGCATTCTCAGATATGTTAGAAGTACAAAAGATTATGGTGTGAAGTATGTAAGAGCTGAAAGTGGTGAACTTCAAGGATGTTCTAACAGTGATTGGGCAGGTTCACTAGATGACTCTAAAAGTACAAGTGGATACTTTTTTTCATTTGGAAATGGAGTCTTCTCTTGGAGTTCAAAGAAATAAGAAGTAGTGGCTCAATCATCTGCAGAAGCAGAATATATAGCCACTGCTTGCAACTACAAACCAGGCACTCTGGTTAAGAAAGATCTTAGCTGAATTGGGGTTCTCACAGAACAAGGGAATAGTGCTATAATTTGATAACCAATCTGCTATTGCTATAGCTAAGAATCCAGTTCAACATGGGCGCACTAAGCATATCAGAGTTAAGTTCCATGCCTTAAGGGAAGTAGTAAAAGAAGGGGAAATTGAGCTGAAATACTATCCTACCAATGAACAACTAGCAAACATATTTACTAAATGTTTGAGTACAGAGCAGTTTGAATATTTGAGAGGTAAATTGGGAGTTTACTCATCTGGAATTAAGGAGGTGTGTTGAGAGCTCTGTAATTTCAGCTGGTAAATCGAAAGGAAAAGTATCAGGCATCAAGGTCAACTGGAAGAAAGAAGTTCTTAATGGTTTTTAGTTTAATAAAACGTTCAATATGCTGTCATTTTGGGTTTTATTTTGTTTCTGTTTGATGGCTTAAACGCCTCTTGCCAGTGTCGTTTTGTTTTTGTTGGATGTTAGGCTGAAAAGCCACGTTTTTATTTCCTTGCTGTATGTTTTTCTTTCTTAGCTGTTGAAGGTCGTTGCAGGGCACAGAAACCCATTTTCTGCTGCTGTGCATAGCTGTTTTTCTTTTCTTGTTTCCTGTTTCAATGCCGAGTATTTCGGATGGGTTGCTAGTACTCATATATATACACTCAACAAAAGAGCGAAAAGGTGATTTTTATTCCCCAATTTTTCTTCATCAAAAACTTCTGCTCCCAGCTCCTTTGTTCTTCATTTTTATGTTCTTCAATTAATTTTGAAAAATTTTAACACATCCCAATCACAATGCACTTTGCACAGTCATACAATCATCCTAGCATTTGAAACTCGGGACAACAACCCCATAAAAACCAAGCAGTATCCTTGTTTAAAGTATTGAACCAACACAAACAATTTTGATCCCAAAAACAAAAGCGGGTCCTAACAAAAAGGGAAACATGACCTGTACAATGCTCAACATAATGCACCTGTACATGCAGCAGCTCAACAAAAATCATCCAACAAACACAAGCTCAAAGCACACAAAAACCACGACCACATCATAAGATCTGAAGAGTCAACCTTTCCCAACCAACATCTGAAAACAGAAAAACATCCTCCCGTAAACCAATTGCATCATAACCAAAACAGATTACTCAGAGACCTTAAACAGCTCACCTTGCCTTTGCACACCAACTTTAGCAAGGCTGTCAGCCAGCTGGTTACTTTCTCTAAAAATGTGTTTAATCTCCCATTTCTTCATTTCCTTCTTCAGTTTTTCAATGTGCAAGACCCATTTCCTAAGTCTCCAAGGGGCTTCCGATGAATTATTAGTCCATTTGACTACATTTTATGAGTCACTCTCAATTGCGAGATTGTGTGTTTGGCACCATTTAGAGGTTGCAAAGCAATGAAAGCCTCCCTTATAGCTCTAATTTCAGCCACGCTATAGTCTTCCACCCTTATGGATTTGGCGAAAACAATTTTTATGCATCAATCTTCGTTCCTCATAACCCCCCCATCCTAACTTCACCGAGGTAGCCTTGGGTTGTTCCATCCATATTGAACTTCATAACGCCACATGGTGGAGTACACCATTCCTTAACTTTTTTGTTCGTTTTGTTTTCCCTCAACCTCGCACCATGACTAAAAACCTATATGTGTCAAGAATCAAGCCATACTCTTCAGGCCATTTAGCTTTTGCTTATGTCGCAATTCTTAATTTGACCAGCTTTCCATTTCACGCCTCTAAACACTTTATCATTTCGATAAAACCATATTGACCATATTATAGCATAGAAACCCATTTTCTAGACAGAATTGTTCCCTTATCTAATTTCCACTCCATTCCATAAGTGAAAAACACTAATCAAATCAGCAAAGATAACCCATTCAACCCCCAATTCCTTTCCCCACCACTGCCACACTCTCCATACTTCCTGGCAATGAATGAGAAGATGTCACATAATCTCTTAATCCCCGTTACACAATTCACATGTCATAGCCTCCTAACTTATCAAGCTCTTTCTCGTAAGCTCATACTTGATAGCCACTTTCTTGTGAAAAGCTTGCCAATAAAACACTTCAATCCGATGTGACGCAAGATTGGTCCATATGTTCCTCCAAACATTTTCTTCAAAAGAATCTCTTTTAAGCACCTACTTGTAGAAAGATTTAATAGTGTAAAGCCCCAAAGTAGACTTTTTATGTGCAATCGAATCTGGCAGCTCCTTACATAAGTGAAATTCACCAATAAAGTGATTAAGTTGTTACCACTGGTTTTGCTCCCATCCAAATGGTTGTCTTCTCAACTTTCCACGTCCATACATTTTTGCTCTATATTCCTTGTTCATTAATGAATCCCTCTTTGTTCTATGCAAGGGCAAACATCCTTAGAAAAAGTTCTTGTAGCGTAACTTCTCCAAACCTTAGGTCTGACCAAAACTTTATCCTACTCCTATCACCCACCATCATTTAAATGTTAGAAGGTACCTACATAGAAAAATTGTTAGTTGGGGAAAGAGGTTTGATAATATTATTCCATACTCTCAAAGCCTTTCTATTAGTGTTTGTCTTAGGCAGAATGTTAGTAGGATTTTTCATCACTTCTTTCCACAAACTATTTTGTTCACTCCCATACCTCTAAATGCACTTATTAAGCAATGCTGATTTTTCAATTCAAGCTCAATAATCCCAAGCCCTCCATTTTCCTTGTAGTCACACACTTTGTCTTGCCAATATAGTGCACTTTCCTTTTTTCATCCATCCCCTCCCACAATAACCTCCTCTTAATTTTTTCAAGTTGTTTAACAACTCATTTCGAGATTTGGAAAAGTGACATGTAAAAAATGGGGAGGTTGGTCAAAACTGATCTCAACAACGTCACCCTCCCTCCTATGGAAAGAACCTTTAATTTCCACCCAGACAATTATTTTCAAACTTTTCTATAACTGGTTTCCAAATACTCAAGAAGTTATGATTAACTTCTACAGGCAATCCGAGATATGTAGTTTTTTTTTATTGATAATAATTGTTATTGATATTTATATCAACGCATCATGCTTGCAGAGTTGCAAATGCAATAAATTAAGTATTTTACTTATTGCTCCATTTCGGGGAATGCATCTTCACGGGCTCAAACTTCTTGCACCAGAGCAACTTGCCATTAATGGTGAACATGCATTGCTTTGTTCAAAAAGTAGTCATCATTAGTGGAATACTAGCTTCCTTGAAAACAAGCTTCCCGAATAGCGGTGTCTGGCTTTTATTCCATGGGGCTGGCGAATGCACGTATACCCTTCCCACACATTCTCCGTATGTGGAGTTAAAGAATCTGACAATTTCCTTCTCTGGTATAAGGTGTACATACGAGAAAGTTAAGAACAAGGACCGATCCACCCTACATCCAATGTTTTTCACCCCCCTCTTTATCAAGTGATCTGCTACCCCTATGCCCATTAGACTGTTTTTATAAAAGTTTATTTTAAGTTTGAAAATCACTTAGAAGCTCCTCAAAACTCTTTATACATTTCGAAGATTCTTAACCACAAGTTTATACAACACCATAGTGACATCAACGAATTATAAGTATGAGATACTTGATTTGTTTCTCCTAATGGGAACCCCCTAACACAACCCCTCTTCTTTTGCCTTCGACATCATCTGTCCCCAACACTCAATTATTAAATCAGATTGTTTCTTCTTTTGAGGCCATTACATGAAAAAACTTCGTATTTCTATCTTTCCTCAACATTCATTTAACTCTTGATTTTTGCTGCCATTCTCATTCCTCCACCCTATATAACTTCCATAATTCAACCTTAACTTTAACAATTATGTCTTGATACTCACTATTCCCCCCCTTGATTCCCTATTTATCATTAAAATATTAAAGTTTAGTCTCCAAATTACTTATTCTTTGCTCAGTTTCACAAAACTCTCTTTTCTGCGAAGACTTAAAAATGGGTATGAGCCCTTTAAGTATGCTCCATAAACCTTTTCTGGTATTGTTCTCATCTCATTTCTATCTCCAATACTCTTCCATTATTTATGGAAGCTAACTTCATCCAACCAATGGGAAAAGATTTTAAATGGCCTCGGCCCCTAATCCATTTTACACAGTCCAAGCACAATTGGATTATGATCCAAAATCGATACTAATAGGCACTTTTGAATTTGATTAGCTTCCCTCTCTAAGAACTTATCATCAATCAAGAAAACGATCTAATCTACTAAAAGTTGGGTCTTTTCGATTGTTGCACCACGTGAACTTCCTTCCCATTAAAAGTAAATCAATCAATCCTGCTTCATTAATAAACTCATTAAACTTTGTTGTAGCCCTCCATATATCACCTCTCCCTATTCTTTCCTCCTCTCCCCTAACATAGTTGAAATCTCCCCAAAGCACCCACATAACCCCTAATCTCAATATAACTTGAATCAGCTCATTCCAAACTTCACTTCTTTCTCCCTCATCATTAAGAGTGTTCATGTACCCCAACCATATTTAGTGTTTATCCTTTTGATCACCCTTGCTAGCAAAATAAAATTCCTATGTGTCACATTCTTTTCAAGGTTGAAAAAACTCTTTTGCCACATACGTAGTAACCCTCTAGGTCTTCCCTCCAATTTGACTACCTTACCCAAAATTCTCTCCTTATGCCACAACTTTTCATATAACCCTTCATATGGGTTTTGAATTTTAATCTCTTGCACGAAAACAAAATTTAGCTTGCACTTTTGAATGGCTCTTCTTAAAGCCTTTTTTTCTTCTCTCCTACAAATTTCCCTAAGATTCCAAGAAAGAATAAGCATTAAAATTGAGACACTAACCTCTTTTATCATACCTAAAAAGCCTATGTCTTTCATTTCTATCATCAATCTTTAACCTCAAACCCTGTGTAAACCTTAATTACCTTTTCTCTTTTTATTGCAAAGTCAAGCCCAACAGAACCATTGATATTTAGGGTTGTAACAGATTTTTTCCTAATTTTTTCACTTCTAATTTTAGTCTCAATTTATGGCTTTGCCTTTAACCTCGTCGTGCTTTCCTTCCCCCCAACTCTATTACTCTTACCCTTTGCCTTCTTTTCATTTCTGTTTGTTCTACTTTCTTTATTTGTTTTTCTCTTTACCTTTTGTCGTTTCCATCATTTACTTCTTTATTCCCAGGTCGGTTTTTCATTAGGTCAATCAAAACTACATCCTCAGAGAACGACACTATTGAAACAAAAACTCTCGACTTTGTCAATCCCTTTCTCCACTAAACTTGAGTTCGTTCTTCTCCAAAGTTGTCTTTCCCACTTGACTCATCCAATGGATCTTCACTTCTATTAATCTCGTCTTCTTTGTACTAGTTAACCTCTCCCCTAAAATCAACAAGAAAACTTCCTTCACTTAACTCTTTGTTGTATGCCTTCCCCCAATCCATCAAAACTTCAATATCCAGATTATTTTTTAGCTTTAGGCCTTTTTTACTATAGTCACCTAGACCTTCTTGGATTTTTCCAGGAACCCAATATGGACTTTTGAAAAGAGCTCGTCTTTATTCCCCTATAATTAAAGTTACAAGCTTTTTCAAGCCCATAGTAACTAAAATCACCTTCTTGCATTTGTGGGCTTTTTTCCTTACTTGCACTAATCCATTTCTCTTTTAATTTAGGCTCATTTTTCCTCTTGCTGTCATTTTTTTCCTTGTTCAGCCCTATCCCATCATAAATGTCGAACTTATCTTGAGCTCTCCTTGTGCAGCCCATATCTTTTGCTTTGGCCTTTCCTTTGTTTCTCCTTTTAGAGTTTTTTTTTTAATTCAAAATTTCCTTCCAATGAGCTCTGTTCACTTCTCGAGTCACCCCTCTTGGTACTATAAATTTTTTCTTAGCCAACACTAGTCACTACAAGGTTAAGTTTCCTATCTCTGTTATCAGTTAGCTTTTCCATTGCGTTTTTCTTTCTTTTAATCCTATCTATATGTTCCTTGATTGCTACCACGTCATCTATCCCTATGGGCTCCACTTTGTTCCCTCTTTCCCTAATGGTTTCTTTTGACTTTCCTCAAACTTTCCTACTGGTGATCTCCTTGAGAACCATCCCTCTAGTGTCGAAATGCTCTCCTCCAGTTTACTTTTTTCTTACCCTACTGTTCTTGCTCTCATGGTGAACATGACTCCATTAACTAGTATTTAAAGACATATCGGCACTTACCTTTTGCTAGTCACCTTCACCTTAATGATGGCATAATCAAATTACTTCTTTTTTTCTATATCTGAATCTACTCCCATATACTTCCCCCAAGTGCTCTCTAATGCTTTAAAAGTCTTCATTTGCCACAACTAGATAGCTAGTTCTTCCACTGTAACCCAAACAACGTATTTTATATCATCCATCTCTAAATTGCACAGTTTAGTCTTAACAAGTCACTGCTCCAACATGTCCTTATGCTGCCCAAGGATACCTTTAATTTCTTAACCTTCATTAAAAGTCACCACCACATTCAAACCTTGGGCCAGCCTTACTCTGTCCATAACTCCAACACAGAACAATTTGCATTGGATTTCCTTACAACAGAATGGTTCTTTGAGTCTTCCTATAACACTTCTTCTGACCCATTCAACATCCTGCTCATTAAATTCCACTATGATTCCTTTTAATTTTTTCTCACTTTTGAGTTGCTCATGAGAACCTAAAGCTATCTCCCCTTCTGTTTACGTACCTCTTTCACCATCTTGTTGCCATCGATGATAACATCCTATAAGGATCCCTTTCTTTCTCCATGTTTAACTTCTTTTAAGCTCTCTCTAGAATTGTCGTTGTTGTCCCTTTTGACCTTTGCAACTCTATCTACTCATTGATGTGAAGATATCTCCCTCTCAAAAGGAACTTATGCCCTATCTCCATCGCTCTATTAAATTCCTCTCTAGATTTATACCGCACAAAAGCAAAACATGTGGCCCAGTTCCTTACAATCCTTGGGAGATAGACATCAAACACAACACCAAATTGGTCAAATAAATCCTTAACATCCCTCCACAGACCATCTATACTCAAGTTATCAACAAAGGTCGAAAAACTTTACTCTTTCACTTGTCGAAATCCCTAAACCCACTTCCATGGTTCCTTTTGTAATTCTCTCTCGATTCATGTCCTTTACCTTAAAGCTCTCTCCCCTTACGGATACCCTACCAACCTTCTGCACCTCTCTCTCTCTCATCATTTTTTTTAGTTAATCTATTCTTGTTGCTAGCTATTTGTAAGTTTTAGATGTTTTAACAACCAGAGTGAAAGATTATTGGAGATAGGGATGGAAACTGTTTTTGTTGGCCTGTCTATGCATCTTAACATTATGGATAAAGTAGTTATTTTTGCAAATTAGACATGGATTTCATCTTGCCACTAGATTAAAAGCTCAACAAATTCATGGTGGCAATTAAATGATGCACCTTGCCATTGATCTCAAGTCAGGGGTATTTGAAATTGCAATGGAAGCTATTGTTTTTGGTTTTCTAATTTCTCTTTTTCTTCTTAGTAGGAAAATTACTATAAATGAAAGTAGACTGCTACAACTTGTACTAACAAAATTGTTTCAGCAATACAACAACAAGAAAGTTTGTAGAAAATCTCCTGAAGAATTTTTCAGTTATGACAGAGGAATTTCATTTCATTTTATATTAGACAAACAAATAAGGGATACTTTAGCATTTCTCTTTTACCAGATATAAAAAAGTTTGCAATCAACACATATTTCACTTGAACCATTAAGAAAATCAAACCAAAGGCAACTTTGCTCTCTCACTCGAGAGTTGAGATTACTCTTCTTGGTCGCCACCTCTCTCTCCTGGTTTCTCTTGTCCTCAAGCTGTGCCCTCTCTCCTTGGCATACGTTTCCTTTTCATCTTCATGGACTTTGGCCTTTGTGCCACCATCTTCAACCTTATACTCAACAAACTATTACTTCACCATATCTTTACCGTCCTACCTCTCTAACTCCCCTTTCTACTTACTTTTGCATAATCTTCTTTGGGTTTGATCCAATCACTAGTTGTCACAAGATCTTAAACTTTTGCGATAATCCACTGAAAGCTACTAAGTTCAAGCAGGGTCTTCACTTTGGGGAGAAACAACTCTTGGAGATAGCTTGATGGGACTTTTTATTTTAGGGCCTAACCCCTATAGCTCTACAATTATTGTTGCATTTTAGGTCCACACTGATAATTTCAATGAGATTTTACTACCTTCAGAAGCT
Organism: Theobroma cacao; assembly: GCF_053813885.1. NCBI lineage: Eukaryota > Viridiplantae > Streptophyta > Magnoliopsida > Malvales > Malvaceae > Theobroma > Theobroma cacao. Next base: position 476,599 of record NC_142641.1, read on the forward strand.
ATCTCCCCTTGTAAAAGTGATATAGAGTTGATTCTCAGTCTAATTCAATCGACATTTGGGTGTTGGAAAACCATGTTATAGGGGAATGGATTCAATGGACAATTGTTTTTGGAAAGAAATTGAAGAGTTCCAAAACCTTTTTGGTTGCTAGCACTAGAGTGAGAACGAGCAACTACTAATACCATGCATTTTGTATGTAGGAGGAAAGAGATTAAAAGGATTCCATTATCTAGACTCCTTAAACATCATGCCTTTGATTTTTCTTCCAAAGTAGTTACATTCTTTAATTATGAGGAAAACATTTTAGAGTTTGGCATAATATATGAGTCCTTTCTACTCCTTGTTCTTATTAATTTGTTTTAATTTGATATTTTTCTAGCATAAATGAACCTGTTAACCTGCTTTTGGTCATGACAATATGAAAGACAAGTTTATGGTCTTGTGCTTCTCAATTGATCAAGAAAAAAAATATGAAAGGGTTCTTTTACTCATAAATATGATCTAAGAGTAATAATTGGTATTTTGTAACAAAGTACACTTTATTATTTTATCTAATTAAATAAGATTAAAATAACTTAAATAGGTCTTAAGTATCATTCGATATGAATATTGATTTTTGCATATATTTCTTCTTCTATGTACCCTTTGCATCCTCCATTTCCCATATTCAAATATTATGGAAAGGTAAAGGTAGGATGTATCATGTGCATTGGGCACTGGTAAATAGGTAATAGGCACGCCATCATTCGGCTAATTTAATCTAGTAAAAAATGCAGATCTCAAGACTAAATCACCTCACCTTGGGCATTCCCCATTTAAAGAAAAAAAAATAATGAGATTTCATGTATACATCAATGTAAATAAAATGAATAATTTAGACAAATTTAATGTAAAGTTCGATTAATCTAGACGCGATGGAAATTAAATTTCAACTTAATAAAATTACATGACATGCATAATGATTATTAAATCGAACAACTAAATTGAACAAATTACATGTTTATAAAAAATTAAACAAAAAATTTAACATGTCATTAGCCATTCATGAGTAAATCCAATGCTATATTTTGTATAATTAATGCCAAATCCGTATATTATATACTGACATTGGTTACAATGATATTTAAGAAAGAAATTTATAATTAATACATGATCTTCTCTTGAATTTCATGAAAATAATGCATTAAATTCAAAAACAAATAAATAATAGTTTAATTATTCCTTAAATATAGGGGGAAAGAAAAACCCCACAAAACCATGCACGACACGTAAGGAGAATATGAATCCAACACGTGCACATGAAAACATGACGACATTTACTCCCTCTCTCTATTATATAAGAAAAAGAAAAACGCCCCTGTTTACCTCTCTTTGCCATCTCCATTTTCCGTTCGTTGCTCGGGAATCTCCTTTTTATAAGACGATTCAGTCTAACCCTCTTCTTGAAAATTTTCTTGGCAAAATATACCCTTTTCCGCTAAAACGTAAGATACCCATCCCAGGTTTTCCTTCACAGTTTTCTTGGTTTGTTTTTTTTTTCCTGCAAGTGATCAAACAGGGAATAGATTGTTGGTCGTCTGGCGACTCTTTTGGCCACAGATCTTAAATTAATTACGTTTCAGTAGGATTTTAAGTTTAAAAGGATTGAGAAATGATGAATTTGATTCTGTTTTTCCTCTTTTTGCCTTGTATTTGCTTTCTAGTGCATTAAGAAAGGACCATTTCAGAACCGGGGTTTATATAATTTCTTTTTTATTTTTTGAGATAGTTTTTATTGTTCTGGGTAATGAGTGGTCTCAATTAAGGATCAGAGAGATTTGTATTTGTACTGTTCCAATGCAAATGTGTAAAGTAGGGATTGTTGCTTTCTTTTTATTTGCTAATTATCACAAAATTCTTGCTTTTAGCATTGTTAGTTTTTTTTTTTCATTTTAGACTGGAATTATGCATTGTAGGATTGTATATTGATGTTATGAATCAATGCTGGAAGAATAGGGAAGTTGTTGATTCAATTAGATGGGTTTAATATGTTCAGCATAAGCAGCTAGCGGCTGTGTGAAGTTTTTTGCCTTTTTCCCAGTGTGCTAGTTGAGAAATTCATATACTGGATTTGCACCAATATTAATATCTATGGAACTACTGGGGATTGAATCTTCTATCTTTTAGAGCTTTCACCATTCGGGTTTGTTTTAGATGGATGTGAATATGCTAAGTTTGGGGCTTAGCATCTAGCTTGTTTATGCATGAACAAACTTGTCAAATTTTCCTAAACCCGCAGTTTTGGTTCGGGGTCATATGCCAATCCAGGTAACTAAAGAATCTATGTAGTTATGGTTATAATTACATATATTTATTACTTTTGCAGATTCATTTGCTGTTAAAAATCATGAGATAAAAAATTTTCACATTTTAATGGTAAGCTGGGCTGGAAATTTTCTTGGTTAAATGAGTGTGCTAAGACAAATATTCCTCATTGGGGAATTTGAAATCAGTTTGAAAGGTTATCGTAGTCTTTTTCTTCCATTTGTTCATGTTCTTTATGTCAAAAATGCTATATTGTTTGACCATACTAACTTTGTGTCATCTCTGCCTTAGTTACTTATAACTATTGTATAGCCATTTGGCATGAAAAGTGTTCTTTAACACCGTACTTGGCAATAATTCTACTTTGTTGAACCAGTGTACTTACAGCTGAACTTGTTGGCTCATATTGTAGTTAAAGCTTTTGATATTCATAGCAAGCTTTTGTGGTTTTGTATTGATCTCAGGATGTATCAGGCTAGCTATATAGAAAAGAGAAATAGAATCAAGAACAAATGAAGCAAATCGGTCATAAGTTACTGACTTCTAACCTGCATAACTGAGTGGTTAAGCATCAAACAAAGGCATTGTCTGGACTATTTCTTTTTGCTAATTTTTTCTGTATGGCTTTAGTGGCTCTTTCTAAGCATTGTTATATAAGTGTAGGAAACAATTTACTTGGATTTAGAGGTTTCCTTTAGTTTCATAAACGGTCAAATATTCAAACCTCACTATCTTACACCAAAAACAATGATGTGGTTTGTTTGGTATTAGTTCTCTTGATATACTTGTTTTGTTCTCCGCAGCAACATTTATTTTTGGTCGTTGCATAATATTTGAGGTTTCTTTGAATGCAGCATTTTGCTTTATGCTATATACTTTTGGATGTGTACAAGTTAATATTGCCTTTTCTCGTATATCAGATTAGTTTGTCCTAAGCAGTTTTATAAATAAGAAAATTTTGGATAATTGAAGTTTGTAAAAAGTGAAGTTCATTACTTTAAATTTTATTTTTGCAGAAAATGCAGAATGTTAATTTTATTGATGACATTTTGGCAGGTAGTTGGAATTTAATTATATTGGCTTACAATGTCTTCCCCAAGCAAGAGGAGAGAAATGGATGTAATGAAGTTGTAAGTTTCTCTTTCATATTTACATCTTCATATTCAGTGATGCTTTACGCTCACATGATAATTTCAATCTATTTTCATTTTGTCGGTGACATTTTGTAATTTTTTTGCCTTTAAAGAAATCATAGGGTTTTCCCTAGGTGTTTTTGGGCACTAATCTTTGCAATCACCTAAGGAGGTGCTAGGGGTTAGTGTGGCCGATGCACCCAGACCAGCTGACTTAATCACATATCTAGGGATTTGGGTAAGTTGGGCTGTTTTGATCTGTAAGCCTAGCCGGGTAGCATCATTAAGATATACTTGTAGCAAAGATGGTTACTCCAATGGAATTTGTCGAGTTGAAACATTTCTTATCTCATAAATGGATTGTATGTGGAAATATGTTAATAACGGGACTGCCTGGCTGCTGAGTGCTGCAAATTGGTTCAGTTGCATAATGAGTTTGATTTTGTCAGTCTTATTAACTCATTTCTTATCTTGTAATTTTTGTAAAAGTTTGGGTTGTATGAAGTTCTTCTGGTTGAAGCAACTGTGAAAAGGAGGAGACAGCATTGATTTTATGTTTGAAGATTATCATTTAGTTGTTTGTAGACTACATGACAAGTTAATAAAATTAATTTTGCACCTATTTTAGCAATGAATAGATGGTTTAGTTTGGTTAACAAATTCTACCTCATTGGTTTCAAGTGCAAATAGAACTTTTACTTTGCATGATGAATAATGGGATTGCCAGACTGCTGATTGCTGTGATTTGGTTCAGTTGCATAATGAGTTTGATTTTGTCAGTCTTATTAACTCATTTCTTATCTTGTTACTTTTGTAAAATTTTAACAAATTCTACCTCATTGGTTTCAAGTGCAAATAGAACTTTTACTTTGCAGTTAACTTTGTAGAGAGCTTTAATGTGGTTTTATCTGCAATTTTAGGACATGAGGTCCTTTGAGATGTGAGATTCTCTAAGCCAGGCAGCTTAAGCCATCTATGAATTGGATTGTTAATTTGATTGGCATTTATTCATTAAATACATACGATATTCAACTGTGTCTATGGTGTTGGTTCTGATTTTCCACAATCCACATAAGCCATCCATGAACAGCTAGATTGGTTAATGGTCTTCAGAATTCACCATTATTATGTGGTGAGTTTGTTGCATTTGGATGGGGCTTCCTCTTGCATATAACAACCTAGAGATGATTTCTCCTTTTGGTTTGCCTGATTGATTATTTTATTTCTCGTTACATCTACTTTATTAAAATGATGACACTGTTTCCCATTTTCAATTTGTGAAAGCTTTACTGAATTTAGCAATTGTTGCCTAAATTTTGGGTTTTTTAAATCTGAGTTGCTAATGAGTTTTTATCTCTTTGGCACTTCTCACTTGTTCATTTTATCCAGGATGATGAGTGATTACAATGTGGAAACAATAAATGATGGACTCAACGAATTCAACGTTGAATTTCATGGTCCCAAAGAAAGTATGCTTATATTACTTCTGGTTTATATATGTTTCTGGTTATCTGTTTTTTTTTTTTTTCTTGCTCAGCAAGTTATCTGTTATTTATGATTTCTTTTGCACGTTATTTGTATGTGATCATTTTTCCTTTCTTCCTTTAATATCCTTAACCTCTTCAACTGTGATGTTTGCAGGCCTGTATGAAGGTGGAGTTTGGAAAATCCGAGTTGAGCTTCCTGATGCTTATCCATACAAGTCCCCTTCTATTGGGTTTATGAACAAGATATTCCACCCAAATGTTGATGAAATGTAAGCAATTTATAATTTCAAAGTCTGACTTTTACAGATTGCAATATCTTCTGCTTTAGTTCTTTCTTCTTTTACTGTCTTGAAAAATGATCCAATTGAGCTGTCATGGTCAGCCATCTAAAAAACGGAATGGTTAGGCTATGGTCCTAAGATTCTCTTATTTAAAATTAATTCTTAATAGACCAGGATTCTGGTAACCTTTTGTCCATGTTGATTATTGTTTAAAGTTATGACGCAGCCTGAATTTGTTCTGTATTGAATTAATTGCAGGTCCGGTTCTGTATGCTTGGATGTTATTAACCAATCATGGAGTCCAATGTTCGGTAAGCATCATTTAACTACCAATGCTTACCAAAAGGCCATCGATTTTATCTATTTTCTTGATTGGCACCTTTGCAATGCCCCTATACATTTTTTTTTTTTTGAAATATTACATTTTCTTCTCCCACACATGAATTAGTAAAAGCTGCTTTCTTTCTGGTATTTGTTCAGTCAAATGAGCTGTTCGTGATTTTTTTTTTTCTGTTGCTGCAGATCTTTTAAATATTTTTGAAGTTTTTCTTCCACAACTCTTGCTTTACCCAAACCCTTCGGACCCCCTAAATGGGGATGCAGCATCATTGATGATGAAGGATCGGAAGCAATATGATCAAAAAGTAAAAGGTGAAGATATTGAATTGGTTTACCCTTCCTTCTTTCCATTCACATTTGCTTTAGTTGAATGGCTCCAAAGAAATCTTTTACTCTCTACATTTGAAAATTTTGTGATTTGGGAACTCAGAATTACTGTCCATGAGAAGTGTATAAGAAAGAGAGGGCAGTTGCCCCATAAATATTCCTTTCCAGGGTGAGTGATGTAACAAGTGTCTTTTACCGATGTGGAAACAGAGTACTGTGAGCGATACGCAAAGAAAGAAAACATCACAAAATCCACAGCTGATGAAGAGAGCGATGAAGAAGATGTCACTGATGAAGAAAGCAAATCTAGTGATGATGAAATCGCTGGACATGCAGACCCATAACAGAACTCGGGGACTTGGCTCAATGAGCTAAACACCTGATAAAAGCAGCAATGAACCCCTTTGTTGTTCTCCTCAGCATAGAAAAATAGAAGTGATAAGAGATTTCAAAATACTAGGGGTCACAAGAAAAATGGACAGAACAATTGATACACTAAATCAAATATGTTTATCATCATCTCTTGTTAAGTAGTTATTTGATTGTCTCAACAGCCTTTTATTTTCTTTTCCCATTAGATCTCTGTACTAGGAGATTACAAATATTTGAATATATATATATATTGTATATGCTGAGAATTTGTTTACATTTGTCATCAATAACTTCAGTGATACATGATAGAGCCCAATAAGTAGGAAATATTGCAGGGAAGATCCCAGTTTCATATTGAAAGACATTAATTAATGGAACTGCTTGATTCACTTTGTGAATGAAGCAACACAGAATCCGTCTTAGTACTTGATTACTTATTTATTAAGTGATGCTTTCTGCTGAGCAATGCATTTGTCTGATTTCAATCAACATTCTGAAGCTTGCTAAAAATTCAGGGTTTCGGCTGAAAGATTCCTTGCCAATTGATTGCTGGATTTAGATCAGTGACAAAGCTGCATTTGTACTATATATATATATATATTTAATATTGATCCTTTTCTAGGTCCTGAAGAATTGGTTTGTGAGACGCCAACTGAGAAAGACCTGGCGTTTCGGAAATGCTTGACTATTTCACTCTGCCGGCAGTCATTTTTTTTTATGTCACTTTGGCGGTTTGCCTCATTCCCGAGTCATTATTGACAGTCGTATCCAGACTTTGTAAATTCAGCCATTTGGCAAGCAAAAGTGGGCAGTGCAACAGTTCCCGCCTTGTTATTTTCTGTTTGTTCTACGATTCATGATCAAGCAAACCCCATTTCATAAAGAAGGCAAAAGCAGGCAGATCATCCTGCTCATTTTTTGCTAAACCTTGCTTGTTTTTTTCGAAAATGAACCCAGTTTCCATTCGGGTTCTGCCCATTTTCATCTTTCTCCTCTTCCATGTGTCAAATTCTGAAGATGAAGAAGTGAAGCAATCACTGGTGGAATTCTTGGACAAACTTGCAGCTGGAAATGTTGAGAGAGGTCAAAGTTGGGGTTGGAACATGACTTCAGACCCCTGCAAAGACAACTGGAAGGGTGTATCCTGTGATTTGAAATTGCAATCCGTAAAGAAAGTAGTTCTTGATGAGCTAAATCTTACTGGAGTTCTAGATATTGGTTCTGTCTGCAGGGCAAGCTCCCTTTCCGTGCTTAGCCTGAACAAGAACAATGTTGTTGGATTGATATCAGAAGAGATAGGGAACTGCAAACGTTTGACACACCTGTATTTAAGTGGGAACCAATTGTCCGGTGACCTTCCGGAGCCTCTGAAACAGTTGAGTAATTTGAAAAGGTTCGATATATCTTTTAATAACTTCTCTGGAGAGGTTCCTGATTTATCTCGAATTTCAGGCCTGGTTACTTTCCTTGCTCAGAACAATCAGCTGAGTGGAGAGATACCAAATCTTGATTTTTCCAATCTGAGACGGTTCAATGTCTCCAACAACAACTTCAGTGGTCCAATTCCTGATGTTAAAAGTCGGTTCTCTGCAGACAGTTTTTCAGGTAATCCTGAACTATGTGAGAATTGGTCTCAAAGGCATGCCCGCCATCAGCAGCACCACCATCAACAAGGAAATCTAAAGATTCATCAAGCAAGGATTTCCTTATCTACTTCGGTTATGCAGCTCTCGGCCTGATCATAGTGCTACTCGTTGCCTACAAATTAGTCCGTAAGAAGAAGCCAAAAGAAGAAAAGAGTGAGGCTGTGAAAAAGGGAGTGGAAGCAAAGACTAGTAGTACTTCCAACGAATCCAAGACCACTGAGCATAAGTCAGAGTATTCAATAAGTTCTGCTGAGAGTGGAGTGGCCTTGTCATCGCTTGTAGTTCTCTCAAGTCCAACAGCCCAAGGTTTAAGATTTGAGGACCTTCTTCGAGCTCCGGCTGAATTGCTAGGAAAGGGAAAACATGGAAGCCTTTACAAGGTAATGCTTGATAATGGTGTGACAACCTTGGCTGTGAAGAGGATAAAGGACTGGAGTGTTACAAGCGAAGACTTCAAGAGCAGGATGCAGAGGCTGGACCAGGCAAGGCATCCGAATGTATTGCCATCAGTTGCATTTTATTGTTCCAAGCAAGAGAAGCTCTTGGTGTATGAATATCAACCAAATGGCAGTCTTTTCAGGCTCCTCCATGGTAATCTCATTCTCACTAATTCTGCTGTAGAATTTGATTTTATACCTTCAAAATTTCCTTGGAGAATACAACAGATACATAGACACAAATAGATACTAGTTTATGCTCACGGGCAAAAACAACCAGGATCAAACTGACATGGAAACCTGGCTTTTCTGCCCTAGGCTGCTTAAGATAATTTATAATCAAACAGCGATGCTCCCTTGTTGATTCAGGATCCCAAAATGGCCAGGCATTCAACTGGGGAAGCAGATTAAACGTAGCAGCTAGCGTTGCTAAGGCTTTGGCATTTATGCATGAGGAGCTCCGTGAAGATGGAATTGCTCATGGTAACCTGAAATCCACGAACATTCTGATCGACAAGAATATGGATCCATGTATCAGTGAGTATGGACTAATGGTGTACGACAGTCAAGACCAAACATTCCATTCTCCATCCAACAGCTTCATCATCAACAACGATTCAGACCATGGTCAAACCTATGGAAGCTTTCAAGCTGACATCTATGGTTTTGGGGTGATCCTTCTTGAACTTCTTACAGGGAAGCTGGTGCAGAATAATGGCTTTGATTTGGCTCGATGGGTGCACTCGGTGGTTAGAGAGGAATGGACCGTTGAAGTGTTTGACAAGGACTTGATTCTGGAGGGTGCAAGCGAAGAGAGGATGCTGAACCTGTTGCAGATAGCACTCAAGTGCATAAATCCTGATCCTCACGAAAGGCCAAGCATAAACCAAGTTGCTGTAATGATCAACACACTGAAAGATGAAGAAGATATATCCAGCTCCGAACCATGAACACTCCCCAACACCTAATGTAAAAAATATTTGCTGTTGGGAACCCACAATTCCAACTCAAATCGCTGTAATCTACCAATGCCTTTTTTGTATGTTGTAAACTATTCTTTCCTTCAAAACTTATGATGGCATGAAAATTTAATTTTGTTCATATATTCTACAAACAAAGAAGTGCTCGTTAGTTCTTGGCATAGCTGAGTTTCTCTTGAAGTGGTGTTTGATACTAGGATTGCGTAGCACAGTGTCATGAGTTAACCTTGTATCAAACTATTATAGGATAGAGTTATTTATGAGATTGAGTGTTTTGTACCTGTAAGAGAAGTATTTCTCTTTCAAACAATGTAATGGCTCGTGGTGATACCTTCAAAAATACTTATTAAGTCTTTAGGGGAAGATTTTTGAAAAAAAGAATATCCTCATTTCAAGCATTGTAATGACTACTGGTAGAGTACTTGTAAAATCTAATAAACTCTTTATAGGGAGTAAGCAGTTGACGGATTGTTGGGCTGTCTCACTGGTAAAGGTATGTTTGTAGTGAATCATCTAGGACTACCCCTATAGCTCGACGATGACGTGTCTTGGTCCCTTTGTAATTAATTTCAGATTAATAAAATATTTTTTTTATTATAACTTAGTGGTTGCATATATGACATTCAATATGTCTTTTGATTTTGATGCGGATTCTCTTAGTTTTATTTGTTGTTATTATAATTGTTGAAACAAATATAATTGAGTATTGGTTGACTTGCGTGGAAGTGTCCACTCAAGTACCGCACGGACTATCGCATACTTGGAGAAGGAGCGTAGTCGATGACAGTTGGTATCAGAGCGGACTCTGAGTACTAGTAATGTATTATTTAGGATAGTGAACTCTTGTTGAAGTAAGGAAGGATGTCACGGTCTTCGTGTGAACGTGAATCTCACATCGTCTATATAATGCTCCCAGCGGGTGAGTCACAAAGTTCCACATCGAAGAGAAAATCTCAACGAGGAGTAAGGGTGGATGTCATGATCGGAGCGATGAATCCCACATTGGCTATATTCTAGAATGATACTGAGAATATAAGGGTTCACGTCACTTTTAACCTGTGAGGTGTCTTTTGTGAGATAAAACCGTAAGTCTAGCAGGTTAAAACGAACAATACCTCACAGGAGTTGGTGTGGACCGTGACACACAGTCTTGTATATTTAATTAGTAAAACAATACTTCTCATGTGCAGTAAATAATATTCCTGAAAATATTATTTATTATTTTTAAAAGAATCAGATAATCAGTTTATCACACATTAAATATTTCTTTTTCTTTAAATTGAAGGATTTTAAGTATACATTTGAGATTAATGATCAGTATTAGTTGATTTCATTATTTTGATTTTTTTTAAAAAAATAAAGTGAAATAAGAAGTATGAAGAAATTCAGAAATTTCAAATATGCAATAATTGTTTCACTTCATAAATGTTAAAACCTTTCCAAAAGAATTAACAATGATATTTAATAAAATTCGAAAGATATGTTCTCAATAATTACAATTGTAAAGATATATTTATTGATTGAATAATTACTAATTGAAGAAAATATATCTCGTGTGGAATTTTTTTTATAAATATCCAAAATAATAACCATTCCAATACATAACAAAAACAATTAATTCTAATATCAATGCTCTTTATTCTTTGAAATAAATCAAATCTCTTATCCATCTTTTACCTTTCATTGTATCTAGATTTGACAATTTGTGTTTTCGTGTCTTAAATGTGTCAGACACGATTAGACACGAAACACACTAAGGTTAAACACGAATACGACAAGAATAATATTTGTGTCTTAAATTTGATATGTTTAATAACCGTATAAGATTAACACATTTGTTAAATGTGTCAATATACGAAACAACATGATGATTAATACGTTTAAATAAAAATATTTATAATTAAATATAATTTTATTATTTAAATTTAAAATTAATAATTATAAAAATAATTATAACAAAACAAAAATAAAAACATCAATATAACAAAACAAAAGTTCAAAATTAGGGTTCTACGAGAACTTTCAGCATAAAAAAAAAAGTTCAAAATTAGGATTCTGGCATAATTACATTATTATCTTTATAAAATTTAAAAAACCTTTTAAAATAATTGTTTACAATTATTTAAGTGAAGTTAAAATAATTTTTTACTATTAATTTTTAAAAAAATTGATAAACATGTCATGTATATATGTTTAAACACGTTTATACGTTTAAATTAAACGTGTTTAAATGTATTTTAAATGTATTATTCGTATCTCATACGTTAAGACACGAAAATTTTTATGTCTTAAACGTGATTAAGTATGAAACATGTTAAACCTGTATATTTTCATGTCGTGTTCAAAATTATCATATCTAATTACATTTTAAGCTTATCGGATTAAATTCATTAAACACCAGAGAAATTAGTCTAAATGAAAATGACATTTACACGTCTTGAAACCATTTCTTTTATTCAAGCACCGATATTAATTGCTGATTAGTCTGTGTCTTAATTACAAGATGACGTGTTTCATACATATACAATGATCATGGTGTTGATCAAAACCGAACACACCTCTTTAAGTAGCAAGCTTGTCAAGAAGAGAATGATTGATTTAGATATTAGATGATTCAAGAAACCAAGTACATAGAAAAAGATTAAGACCAAACCAAGAGCTAATCTACCCTCTTGTCGGTAAGGATTCAAGAGGAAAGACAGAAACATAACCAAAAAAAAAAAAAAAATAGAGTCCTAGCATCTGTGAAGTTACCATAATACTATGTTTGGTTATAATCACTCTGTTCAGGGTGGGCGGCACAATCATCGACTCACTTGGCAGCCATGCGTGCAAGCAAAAGGAGACATAAGCCTTCAAGACCCTACCATTTGGTTTTGTCCATAACCTTTATAGACTTTTCTCATTTCATCATATCCACGCGTAAGGGAATGATCTAAGGGGAAGCAGAGGAAATTTCTAACCCAACAGATGAGAGATTTTTCATCATCAATATAATTTAATACTTGCCCTCAAGTATAGAGAATCACGTGATAATTTATGGCAGAGAGGACACTAACAGAAGAGATAAGATTTACTTGGAAATTATATTAAATTTTTAAAATGAATATCTAATTTAAAATTAATTACTTTTATATATTTGAGAATATCTCAACTTAACAGACTAGGGATTTTAAAACAGCAGTAGTAGTAGTAATCAGCATTGTTTAAGAGCTTGTGACTGGTTAAGTAATTGCTTTCTTGTTTTCCATCATTTCATTGTTGGCCATTTTAGCTTGCTTGGGATAGAGATTTGATTGCTAAGTCAAAGTCGGTTGATAAAGAAATTGGGGGGGGTTAAAAAGAATCCAAAAAAGCCATTTCTTTCTCATCTTTAAAGAATTTTTTTACTGGATGTAACTGAGGTGTGACCAGAATAAATTGATGGGGGGTTTGCCGTGATTAGCAGGCAATCACACAAAGAAAAGAAGCATCATTAAAGGGTAATAATTAAGTAAAAATCCTGATGAATTCTCCCAATAAAGAAGTCACCCTTTTGACCACTGTGGATAATCAAAGTTGGTGTTTTAATGGTGGACCTGTGTGTCAATTATTTCTCAGCTTTTCTTGTGCTCTTCCTGAACTTTTTAGTCAGGTTTCTATAACCCATTTAGACAGGTCTAAAAGTGGTGTTGCCAAGGGTTACCAATTGGCCATGCACTGTTTCAATGTGGAAATGGTTTTAGACTTGGCCATTGCCACTACCATCCAGGCTCCCCACAGCCAATCCAACCCTTGTCCACTAATTCTCTTGTACTCTTCGTGTATAAAACAAAGTGAAAAGCTGTGCTTTTTGTGGCACAAAACAGAGGCCTTTCAGCTACAAAGAACCAACCAAAATCATAAAAGGACTCTCTTTCAAACGGCTTTTCCATGTGTACTCTCCGTCCCTCAGGTTGGTATTATCCACTATTCTCTGAACTTGTTAATTTGCAGCCATCTTCTTTTCTAAATCTTGCTTCACATTTGATTCTTCAATTTTCTAGTTAAGTGTCTTCTGAAGAACTCAGCAGAATTTGATTACATTTCCCTTTTTCCTTTTTTGGCATAGCTTCCTTAATTCTGCTGACAGAATATATACTACTACCTAGCTTGCAAGGAAGAATATCTTTTGGAGAGTAACTCAAAAGGAATTGATAGCAAAGAGCTTTGCTTTTGTGCCATGAAGAACAAAAGACAACAAAAGAGTTCCATTTCCTTTTGAGCATGCATATATGCTAAAAATGTCTAGAATTACAAATGAAATTAAGCAAATGATGTACCCACCTCCTGTTTCACCTCTCTCTTCATTTCCAACTCCTAATTACTATAATATTGACTATTATGAATCATCCCCACCATCACCTTCTATCAGAATCAGTCCAGTTCTTCTTTTGATTATAGTCATTTTTGCTGTAATCTTCTTCATTGCTGGTCTTCTCCATTTGCTAGTTAGATTTCTCATAAAGAGGCCATCTTTTTCACCAATTTATCAATCCAATAGATACCCTGGAAACTCAGAGTCCCATGGACTTCAAAGACAGCTTCAGCAGCTCTTTCGTTTACATGACTCAGGCCTAGATCAATCTGTCATAGATTCTTTACCAGTTTTCTACTACAAAGACATAATGGGATTGAAGGAGCCATTTGACTGTGCTGTTTGTCTATGCGAATACTCGGACCAGGACAAGCTCAGATTGCTTCCAATGTGTAGCCATGCTTTTCACATAGATTGTATAGACACGTGGCTTCTTTCAAACTCTACATGCCCCCTTTGTAGAGGAACCCTTTCAGGCTCTAGCTTACCCTTAGAAAATCCGATGTTCCAATGTGAGTACTTGAGGGTAATATCTAATGGGGTTGAGAGTGATGGAGAAAACGGGATTTCTTGTAGTCAGAAACCAGCGGCTGCTACGGAAGATGTTAGTGAAAAGAGGATCTTTTCAGTGAGACTTGGTAAGTTCAGAAGTATAAATGATGGAGAAAGTGGTGGAGGGAGAGTATTACAAGGAGAGATTAGTAGCTGCAATCTGGATGCAAGGAGATGTTACTCAATGGGTGCATATCAGTATGTGGTTGGTGATTCATTGCAAGTGACTTTGTCTCCTGATGTTAGCCATGGGAAGCTCGTGGAAGGGAAAGGAGAAGATGGGAGTTCCTCCATTGATGGAGATGTGGAAGAGAAGAGAATCAGGAGAACTAAAGGTGAGAGCTTTTCTGTCTCTAAGATATGGCTTTGGTCTAAGAGGAGCAGATTCACAGCTTCTTCAGATAATCATGCTGATGTATATCTTAATGTAAGTTTGCCTAGGAATGACAGAACTCAAGCTGTATGATTATTTAAAAAAAAAATTGTTCTCTTCACCAATCAATCTATATATGTTCATCAAATATAAGTGATATTTCATTTATTTTTAGCTTTTTCTTTAGCTGATTGATGAGGATGCATATATTTGGTGTTCAAAATGCAAAGAACCCAATTAGCTAATTAGAATTAAGATGAAACTGATTGCCACTTCTTGGTGGATGAAGCAATATGGCTCCCTCTTTATTTAAACAGGAAATGGTGAAAAGGGAAACTTCCTTCTTTCTTCCCTAATCCCTATTCAAAAAGGGTTGACATTCCAGCCTTCTGCAAAAATTTTATGTTTATCTTCTGTGGTTTCCTTGAAAATTTCCATGGCAGTTTGGTATCTACTGACAAACAATCAGTCATTTAATTGCAATGGTGATTTGTCATTGAATAAGCAAGAAGTACTTCATGTATGAGGATTCTGTACTGGCTATATTTGTCTTTCTCTTGAACTCTTTTCATTAGCAAATTCAACTTCATTTTTCTCATCTGAAACAGCACTGAAATCTGACACTGAATCTGCAAATTTTGGTTTGGTGCTGTGACTGGTAATAGCTGTGGTTTGAAACCTGAGGCTTAACTTTTTCCAGTGGCTCTTGAATCTTTTGAGTCTTCCAGTTTAGTTGGGATGCAAACCCCACCAGAGAGAAATGCTCCCAGCCTGACAGGGCAAAATATCTTGCATTTGACGCTAGGGAACTTAGCTTCCTTAGGGAGCATGAGAGAAGGAGATGAAGTTGATGGGGACTCCATTGTTTGAAAGCACAATCATGGTTGTCAAGCTCCATTAAAAGAAGTTTCCGAAGGATCTCACAACCTCCAAATATGCACCTGTAAGAAGAAGATTGGATCCCCCTGTAAATGCCTGAAGGGGTCAACTTCTTGTCAGAGATCACCATCGGTGTCACACCACCAAAACTTCAACAGAAAAGAATTGGCCTATCCTGTTTTCCACCAAGGCTGGCGTCCATAACCACAAGTTCTTTTTCACCTTTCATCAAAGTGGGGGTGATGCTCTTAGTCGATGATTTGTGAGAGAGCTTCAATTTTTGTTACCTTCATAAAAACATGGTCCACAAATGCATATAAGGGATCATGGTGTTAATTTTTCCAAGTTATTTCAGTCCCATAAAAGAAAAGACAAAAAAGAAGAAAAAAAGAAAAAGCCATTTCTGAGCAGATTGACTGTGGAGTAGCTTAAAGAAAAAAACTTGGAACTGTCATGGCTGACATGGTTTAGGAAGCAAACATCAAACCTGTTATTCTGAAGTTCTTACTCACAGTTGACTCTATTTTCTCTTTTTCATGCTTAATTCATTTGCACTAATCCTTCTCCTAGTAGCCTTAAGATATTAATTTCTCTTTCTCTATGGCAGGGAAACTACTTTTGGTAACATAAATTGGCAAATTAAACTTATTTGGAATCATATTGTATATGTCATCAAATGGCATTTAAAAGGGTATGAAGCAAGTGATAAATAGGGCCATGGCCATCAAGTTCTAGCTACAGTAATAAGGAGATTCATAATGAAAATTATGCAATTCCAAATCAATTTATATATGTGTATATACATTGTAAGGGTGTATATATATATATATATATATATATATATATATATATATATATATATACATACGTATGTACGTATCATACATAGAAATCTACTTATTTTACTGCTTTCTTTATTAAAAAGTTTGAAGAAACAATGATATAAAGACAAAATCCATTATTAATAGTTTGCTAAAGCCCTTTTTCGGGATTAAAAAAATTTATTTTTATTTTATGAAGAAGAAACTCTATGAAATTGGGGCTCTAGCCAACTTGCCATAGATGTAAAAATTTCCCTTAACAAAGCTGATCCAATTCAATCAGCATGTGCTCTGCTCTGTTAATTTTCTCAATTTTCAACTATTTTTTCTTCCACCCTTTTTCTATTCGTTAATGGACTCTATGTCGAAGAAGCCTTAGCCCAAGAAAATGAAAAGGGGAAAAAAAAAACCGAACTTCCAATGGAGTTAGTAGTCTAAAAGCTGCTGCTTACAAAACCCAAAGCCAACGCAAAACCTCCGTCTCTCTCTCACAGAGATGAGAAGAGAGCTGATAGGTGCGATGGAGAGAGAGAGACCCACATTACGAGTCACAAACGTACCCCAAACCGCCATAGCCAAAGACCTCTTAGAGTTCCTGGAATACAAGCTCGGCACTGACACCGTCTTCGCCATTGAAATCTCGACCGACCGCAACAACTGGAAGTCCCGTGGTTTCGGCAGAGTCCAGTTCGCCACTCTCGAAGCCAAGTCCAAAGCCCACCTTCTCTCCCTCCGAAACGACCTCGTCTTCAAGTCCCATTCTCTTAAACTCTCTGAAACTTATGATGACATCATTCCCAGGCCCATCAGGGCCGATCATAGGCTCGATGGTGGGGTTCTGCATGTGGGTTTTATGGTTCAAGATGATTACTTGCGTGTGTTGGAGAGGTGGGAGGATGTGAGAGGGTGGCTGATGCCTGAGAGGAGGAGACTGGAGTTTTGGCTGTGGAACAATGGGGAGTGTTACAAGCTTGAGGTTCTGTTTGATGATGTTTTGGAGACTGTTGGCTGTTGCTTCAATGGCTCCTCATGCAATGCTCTTCTCTTGAGGGTATGCTTTTTCGTCTTTGAAATACTATAATGCTTTGCTTTCTGCCTTTATTATTATTAATTAAAATGGCTGAAATGTGTGTCAATTCTAGCATAATTTTTCATGCATGAAAAATCAAATCTTGCCTATTGTTCTTCAAAAAGATTAAAGTTCTTTCATTTTCATTTTTTGAAAATATTACTATCTGCTTTCGATTTCTTACCGACTTTTTGCTTTTTGCTTCTTGCTTCTGAAATGAAAGGTAGTAACAAAGAGCAACAACCAATTAAACCTTAGTGTTTTAATTTATTGAAAGTTTGATTATTTGATTGTGAAGTAGGCAATTTTGAGTTTTTTCCTAAGCATACCATCATTCTTTTAATGCGGATTTGTTGGAAAGATTAATAGCTCGAGAAAGGAAGCAACTGAGATACATGGGAACTTGGTGATTATTATGCTATATCCATGTTTTAGTTTTTTAGTTTGTGTCAAAGTTGTTGAGCTATAGTTCTTGATGTGTTGATATGCTACCCATTTGGTTATATGTTCATTTTATAGTTTCCAACTCGGTTGCTAGATTAACTGGTGATGCCTTCGATTTTATAAGTTACTAAAAGGCTCAATTTTTCCTTCTTATCTTGGCCTTTGACTTGACCAAGATGCATAGTATGCAAATCAATGCGTAGTAGAGAATGCGATTTGTTTCTAAAACACCAATTGGCATGAATCCTTTTTTGCTTTTTAGAATTGCCATGTACTTGTATATGGATTAAAAATTGTAGTTTGTCTTTTTGGTTTTGAAAATGTTCATTGCTGCTTTGGATATCCTAAACTAGTTGTGGGCATGAAAATCTATAGTTATACATTTGGGGCATAGATTGGGGAAGATCCCTCAAAGGGGAAATCTTTGGATATCAAACAGAATAAAGCTCTATTTATTCTTGTTAAATAACACTACAATTTAAGTGTTTTCTCCATTTCTACACTTTATTTACATCCTAACACCTGTGAATTGTCAGAATCTGAAACCTCAATAAATCACATCAAGAGAACAAAATGTTACAAGGCATTTTGCAGCCTGTTAGATTAAAAGAAATTTCACGTTGTATTGACTTGTTGATGCTTTAATGAGCTTGATAATTTCATTTTTCCTTGCAAGAAAATTGTATTTATAGAAATATCATTGAGGTTTTCATCCTGGGCTTCACTGATTTAGCGAGGCCATGCAAGGAATAGTACACAAAATGATCATATGTGATACACTCTTGGTGTACATATTTGGAAAATTATCAATTTTATAGAACTTGACATTTATTTCAATATTCTCTTTCGTGTGTATTAGTTCTTGGCACATAATACTGTTTCTTTGTTGTGTTCTAAAAAATATTACCTGAACAACTACTGTTTCTAGGTCAAGTACGCTCCTAGGATATATCAAAAAGTATCTGGACCAAATATAGCTTCAAAACTTAGACCTGATCGCTACCATATATGCAAGGAGAATTTTGACTTCCTTTGGGTTCGCACGACAGACTTTTCAAGGACAAAGGCAGTTGGACAATCAACGGCGTTCTATTGGGAAATCAATGCAGAATTATTGACGTTAGATTTGTTTTCATGTTTCTCATGTTATCGAGAAGACATGAAAGGTTTAACTTTAAAGGGTGGGGGAGAATTCTCATCTGCACCCGAAATCGTTCCGCTTGTGAAGGGCCCATCAGATTCCAAGTTAGCATATGAGATCCTTTTTCAGCTCAATTCCCTTGTTCATACTCAAAAAATTAGTATTGCTTCTGTAGACACAGATCTGATAGATATCCTCCGTGTTTTGGCTGTTGAAACTGCTGTCATGATTCTGCAGAAATTTCACAAGCTACTGTCCACTTGCTATAATCCTGTGTCATTTGTGAAGGAAAATTTACCTGTATCAGAAAGAAACTTCCAAAGTCGTCCCTTATCATCATTCAAAAGGTTAATAGATCATAATGTCATGAGTTGTCACAGAGCCCTAGTTACACCTTCAAAGATTTATTGCTTGGGTCCCGAGCTTGAAACATCTAATTATGTTGTTAAGAACTTTGCAGAATATGCTTCAGATTTTATGAGAGTTTCTTTTGTTGAAGAAGATTGGGGTAAGCTTTCTGCAAATGCCATTTCTACTAGTGTTCAGTTAGGTATTTTTTCAAAACCTTTCAGAACTAAAATATATCACAGGATATTGTCTGTTCTTCAGCATGGGATTGTTATTGGAGATAAAAGATTTGAGTTTCTGGCATTTTCTGCTAGTCAGCTTCGATCAAATTCTGTCTGGATGTTTGCGTCTAATGACAAGGTTACAGCTGAAGATGTTAGAGAATGGATGGGATGCTTCAAGAAGATACGTAGTGTTTCTAAGTGTGCCGCAAGGATGGGTCAATTGTTTAGTTCTTCTTTGCCAACTCTTGTTGTCCCTGTGCAGGATGTCAAGATTATTCCTGATATTGAAGTTACTTCTGATGGTATTAATTACTGCTTCTCTGATGGCATAGGGAAAATTTCTTTGCCTTTTGCTAGGGAAGTTGCTCAGAAATGTGGATTGAATGACACTCCATCAGCATTTCAAATAAGGTATGGTGGTTATAAAGGTGTTGTTGCTGTTGACCGCAATTCCTTCCGGAAGATGTCTCTGCGTGGTAGCATGCATAAGTTTGAATCAAAAATCAGGATGCTTAATGTCACCAAATGGAGTGAATCAATGCCTTGCTTTTTGAATCGAGAAATTGTTACACTCTTGTCTACCTTGGGCATCAAGGATGAAGCGTTTGAGACATTGCAACAGGAACAACTGCATCTTCTGGGCCAAATGCTGACGAATAGAGAAGCAGCTTTGGATGTCTTACAGAGTTTATGTGGAGCTGATTCCCAAAACATTCTGGTGAAAATGTTGCTTCAAGGTTATGAGCCAAATGTGGAACCTTACCTCTCAATGATGCTTCTAGCAAATCATGAGAGTCTACTATCTGATTTAAAATGCAGGTGCCGGATATATGTTCCAAAGGGACAGGTCTTAGTTGGTTGTTTGGACGAAACTGCTACATTGAATTATGGTCAAGTTTATGTCCGTCTAAGTATCAAAAAGGCAGAACTAGAACATGCAGACCAAAATTTCTTCCATAAGGTGGATGAGAAAACAGCTATAGTGATAGGGAAGGTGGTTGTCACAAAAAATCCTTGTCTTCACCCTGGGGATGTCAGAGTCCTCGAGGCTGTTTATGAAGCTGAACTAGAAGATAAGGGTTTGGTGGATTGCCTTGTCTTCCCACAGAAAGGAGAAAGGTATGTTTCACAGATTAAATTAACTCTCATCTTCCCGTTCTTCATGGATAAGCCACTGCCCTCTTAGTTGAAACAGTTGCTTCCTCATGAATCTTGCGTTTGTTCCTGTCATTTTCTGGTCTTGAGTCAGGGCCTCCTGATAGGAAGTTGGTTATAAGATTTTGTGTATTTCCTATTGGGGCCCCTACTGTTGCATCTGATTCCAGTTTTAGCAAGACGAGGTGGTTATTTTTTTATGTTTGAACTTAAATAATCGGGTGTGGCTAGCACCAAACAATTTGTTCTTGTAGGCCTCATCCAAATGAATGCTCAGGTGGTGATCTTGATGGGGACCAGTTTTTCATAAGCTGGGATAAAGATCTCATCCCATGTCAAACTGATGCCCCAATGGACTACACTGGATCGAGACCTCGAATCATGGACCATGAGGTGACCTTGGAGGTAATTTGAAACTGTGCTAAATTTCTGATTTGGTGAAACTGGACTTTCCCCTCATTCTCTGCCAATATTCGCAGGAAATTCAAAAGTTTTTTGTTGACTACATGATCAATGATACTTTGGGTGCCATTTCTACTGCACATTTAGTGCATGCTGATCGTGAACCTGATAAAGCACGCAGTGAAAAATGTCTAGAATTGGCAACTCTTCACTCTATGGCTGTTGATTTTGCAAAGACAGGAGCACCAGCTGAGATGCCTCGGTCTCTGAAACCAAGGGAGTTTCCAGACTTCATGCAGAGGGTGGACAAACCCATGTATGCTTCCCTTGGGGTACTGGGAAAACTGTACCGAGCTACAATCAACTCAACCGTGCAAGAAAGGTCAAAGTTTGTTTGGTCAAAGAAGATGGCTGAAGCACTCTATGATCATGACCTTGAAGTGAATGGTTTCGAGGCCTTCCTTTCAACTGCACAGACTCACAAGGACATGTATGAAGAGAAAATGAGCTTCTTGATGAATTATTACGAGGTAGAAAGCGAGGATGAGATCCTGACAGGCAATATGCGCAACAAAGCAACGTTTTTGCAGCGAGACAACAGGAGATATGGAGACATGAAAGACCGGATCTTGCTGTCCATGAAGAACCTACAGAGAGAAGCTAGAGAACGGTTTGAGAATAGCTGCAAGGTCGGTGAGCATCAGAGACTTGCCTCTGCATGGTATCATGTGACTTACCACCCAAATTACTGCCAGGAAAGCATGAAGTCCTGCTTGAGCTTTCCATGGATTGTTGGAGACATTTTACTCAAGATAAAGTCTGTGAATAGCAGAGAAATTCAGAGAGAACAACCGGTATTCAGTCATGTCTACCATAAGTCCCCAAGAAGGCCTGCTACTCGTGATGAATCCATGTAGACTTGATCAGACATATAGACAAATTCTAATCCATGAGACTCGCTTGTGTTGAATGTTTTTTGGTACAGCAACAAGACATGGCTGAAGCAAGTCAAATTTCTTCCTTGTCCAATGATTGAATCCAAATTTATAAAAGAAGTATAAGAGTCCTTATCTTAGTATTTGCTTGCAAATTACAAAGTAACATAGTATTTGTCCATCAAATATAAAATATACATATATTCAATTAAAATACTCAATATGTACACATCATTATCCTATTTCTATATTATATTTCTTTATTCCCAAAGAAAAAGGAATATAAAAATCTAATCTTTTTTGTCATCTAAATCCCACACGTTTCATCCTCATCTCCTTCTTCTGTCGCTATCACCAACACCCACACCTCAGAAGATACAAATAAACCTCAAAAGTGCTCGTAATTACCTCTTCACCCAACAAAGACAACAAAGTACAAGCAACAAGTTGACGTCACCGAGTCAACAGTCCAGCTCACGGACTTCCTTCCTCGTTCACGCAAAAACCGCCGCGTCCTTCCCAACCTCCAACGACGACGACGACGTCGGAGCCGAGAGTGGTTTTTCGGAACCGGAAACGGAAGCGTAGCGAGTGGAGAAAGCTCGGAAACCGCCGTAATCTATATCATCTACGAAATTACCGTTCTGTCCCGGCCCTTCGTCGAAATTCAGAGCGTAACTCAAAGGATCGTAATGGAACTGCCCGTGCCTACCATCACCGACGCTGCCACTTCCGCTTTTACTCCGGTTGAACCTTCTGATGAAAGTCTTCCAACGCGGACCGGCGACGATTTCGGACCATTCTCGGACCTTCCGGAAGGCTCTAACGCTTCGGGCCCACAAGCTGGTACTGGACTGGACCTGGGCGGTACGTATCCGTTCCCAGAAGGCTAGTCCGACGGTGGGCGTGCGACGGGAGCTGAAGCAAGGAAAACAGAAGCAGCAACGAGTGTTTCGTAACAGAGAATTCGACGTCGTTTCTTCGAATATCGGCGGCTCTAAATCTCTATGCGCCGCCATCACAGAGATCGAAACCCTACCTCGCTCTCTCTCTCTCTCCCTCCCTCCCTCCAGAGACAGAAACAGAGAGAGAGAGAGAGTCTTATAAATAAAAAGAATAACGGCACTGAAACACCGAGGAGACGGTTGGCTAAAAAGAGCGAAAGGGTGTTTCGGTAATTCAAAAGCCAAATGAGCCGTTGTGGTTTTTGATTGGGTGCTTCGCGGGTAATGTGAGAGCGGCAGATAGTGGGGACAATGTTAGGTGGGGAATTTGTTGGGGTATCCTTTTTCTAGATTAAAACCAATGATGATGATTAATAGGAATCTAAGGATGATCATTAATGCGATGGGAGGCGGGGGTGGGTCCCATCTGATAAGATACGCCAGCAATGCTTCCAGATCAAGCCAACGTGACGGCCTGCATTCTTTTTTGGGATTTCCAAGTTCCAACGCAGCTAAATTCCCAATTACGTCATCTTTTTTTTTTCTTTTAGTATTTCCTTTGGCGAATAAAAGCAAAAAAAAAAAAGAAATTCTTTGAGACTTCTTTCTTTTGTTGCCTCAATTAGGTGATGTTATGTTTTCATTAATTAAATATCATTTATTTCTTTCTTTCATTTTAAAAATTTGATATATAATACTCTCAAATCAAGTTGAATCGAATTTAAATTTAAAAATATATTTTCAAACTCAATTTGAGGTAGAGTCGAACTTAAAACCGAATTTAATTTTCAAAGTTTAATATCAAAATTCCCTCGATTTGATTTTTAAAATTTTCAGATCAAACCAAGCTAACCGAAGGCACACTCTATATTTCCTTAACATGTTTGTTTGTGCACAGAAGGGATTATGTATCATCCTTCAAATATCCACATCAATTACTAAGTATGACAGCTACACCATGGACAAACCAAATGAGGAACAAAGATTGTGGTGAATATGCTTCAATTACTTGCATGTTCGGTTCTTCGTTTCTATGGTCCTGACAACAATAATTGTATTTCTTTCAGAACAGGTAGGCCAGATGGGATGACTAATCTCTGCTTTTTTTTGAGTCAATTCACACCATATAATGAGTTTTCGAAACCCATGTCAGCAAATCCAGACACCAGGTCTTGTACTGCTTGTTTTGAACTTGCCCACAGGGGCAAGCAATATCATATCTGGAACAGCTTTCATCTTGTGCATTGTGGACTCACCTACTGTGACATGGATCAAACAGAACTGACCCTTATAATTTCTAAGTGAACAGTCTGTCTCCTCACCTCACAGCACCCTTAATTTGCACTTTGCAACCACATCATCCATTCTGGCAACAGAATCTATCCACTTCTAGGTCTGAATCCTAATTGAATGATTGAACAAGTGAAAATAGTCTAAGATTTCCGACTCTCCTCCAGTGCCGAACTGGGCAACCCTGGTACCCAGTTATCTTTGCTAATGTGAGTTAGACTAGTCTAATATACCACAAGGAATGAAACTAGTAAGGGTCTTACACTCACACTGGTTTGGGCAAGAGAGCTAAAAGGTGGCAACCCTTTTTGTAAGTGTTAGGTTTACAGAAAACTTGAACAGCGACAAAACTTGGCAGACAATAAAGTCTCCTTTTGATTCATTTCTAGCAGCTTTTTGCCAAATTTGCTCTTAAAGTTCCCAAAAATTAATAGCAAACAAACATTCATAGTCACTAAGCCAAGAAGATATCAGCATCTGTCAAGAATTGCAAAGTTATATTGTGATAGAGATTAAAAACACCATGAATCTGCACACTGAAATGGCAATTTCTACTCTTAATATTCACCAAATCTGTTATCAGGTTAAGTTGTTGACAAACCACATTGCATTTAACACACTGAACAGACATATAGGCAACTTACTGTTCGTGCCACAATATTTAAAATCCTTAAGATAGACTATCTCCAATACATTTAACAGCAGATAACATAGCTTAACTTACAATGAAACAGCTCTTTGGGCCTTACCACTATGAATGCTCCAGAAGATATTTCCAGCTTCATCAGTGTTCATAGAATCGAGAGCAATAGCACCAAATATTGCTCGGAATGCACCACAAACTATGGTTGGGCTTGAAGGAGCAGTCTTTCGAGAAACTCTAACCACTTTTTGCAGCCCTAAACGCGTCCCATCAACAGCACAGGAAGAATCCACTTTGGTGATCTCCAATATGAGGTTGTTGAGTTCTTTCGGAGACATATCAATATCTTTTACAAGGGAATGGAGTGAAACTGATGTCTCAATGACATGGGTGCCCAGAATGCTTAATGCCTTGTTGTTCTCCTCAGAGAAGGAGGAATGGGTCATGGCACGCCGGAGCAGACCAATGCTCTTGAAAGTATAGCTGAAGGTTGGTTTTAGAACAAGTAATAAGCCTCGTTTGTGTGTCATAAGAAAATCCAAAGAATTAATAAATAAAATAAATTTTCAAGTTTATTTCTACAACCCCATGCTCCCATTACTGAAGAAAGATAAAGACTATTCTTTTAAAATTAAAAAGGAAAATCTTTATCAGACAAAAAGTTTCAAGTCTTCTTTACTGATTTTATTTGCTTTACAAACCTAATTTTCTTTCTGTTTCTGGGGTTTCTGTCTTTCTTTCTGTTCTTCTTTCTTTTTTCAGTACTAAACAGTATTATACATAAGCAAAATAATTATCATTCACTAATCAAAAGGCAGGCCATGATCTAAATTAAAGGGTACATTTCAACGAAAAAGACTTGCCCAATTTGATTCTGTAGTGTCTCAAGAGCTTGTGAAAATGGTGGCAAGGGCTTTAAGCTCTGATCTTCATAATTTCCTGCTGCATATGCCTGCACTCACAAAAATGGGGTTTACTTTATATTATCCAAAAATCATCAAATTTTCAAAAATTGCTTTCTTTTCTTCACTTCTCTCTAGTATCTTCTTCTTTTTTTTCTTGGGAAACAAAGAGGCTTGATCAGGGTTCGAAAATTACCTGAGGCACAGAGGAGAAGAGTGTGAAGAGAAGGATAGTGATGACACTGAAGAGAGTGGAGCCACGTAATTGCATATTTCTTTCTACTTAACTTGCTCTGTAAAAAAATGAAAATTTGCTTTCCTTTGTGACAGATTAGAACCCCTGAAATCTGGGTTTTATGATGTTTCTTCTCCTTCTCCACCAAGTTACTGACTTTTTGTTAACTTGTATAAACTACCATTATACAAAATTCCTTGCTTATGGAATAAAAAAGAGTCAAGTCACCTTGTTTACCTTTCTGTTCTGGATCCAAGCCCACTTCAAACCCACGAAGTAATAAACTGATGAGCTTGGGTTTTTACCATTTCAAAGGGTTTTTTATCTTTTTTAAGCAATCATCTCAAGGGCATAACTGATCCAAAACTTAGGATGGAGTTTTATTAGCTTTCCAAGATCTTCTGCCTGTCTAATGTAGGACTGAAGCATTCTATCTTTCTTTTAAAACATTTGATACAACATTTTCTATCACTCAATTCGATATGAAAATTCTTCTATTTGTCCAAAATAAAATTGAAGCACCCTTTCCTTTAAAGGGTTTAACACACTCCGTCGCCAACGACTAACTTGCTTGCCTCTCCTTTGGGGATGTTTGGTGTAGGTTAAATTTAAGTTAAATCCGGACTAATATAATTTCATCACGAAATCATTATCGTACTATCAAAAAGTTAACATAATAAAATACGTGACACTTACACTTACAAACTTTTCAAAATTTTTTATTGTCCGATGTGAGATTTATATATTTTATCTACTTCTTTTAAAACATTTGACACGTAAGTTAATTAAAACATATTACTCAAATCCAAAGTTATCCGCCCTAAATAATTGCCACCTTCGAGAAAATGTTATGTTTGAACCATGGAATGGGGCACTCTCAGGCATCTCTTCCACTCACAGTTACAGTCAGACACTACAATGCAGGTGGAATAGTGAAATATTTATGGAACATGGAGCGTGTGCTCAAAATGATCTGCCAATTTGCAAGTACTATGTACATGATCTCTCCCAACTTCGCTAAGAACATGTTTCACATTGTAAAAGAGGGAGAAACCGCAATTACAGAATGGACCAATCCACTATATTTCGATATCAGAATTCAGAATGCATTTCATGTATTGACTAAAACCTGTATTTGTACACAATTCAAATGATGTCCTTGATGTCAGTGAGACTATCTATGATAACATCTAACTTCGAGAAGTATCCGCTCTGCATCCGAAAATACTTACACCAACCAGCAGCCACCTATCAAAATATCTAGAGAGAGTAAAAGTCCAGTGATTGTTTATCTCCAAAGCCACCAACAAGTTCACCATGATCACTAGCATCTGTGTTTCCATTTCTGTAAATAAAGCTGTCAGGCCGTAAGCCACCATTGAATAAATCTTATACCAACTACGGACTTTAAGTGAATCCATCCAAGTCATAGCAAAAGAAAGTTCAACCATCTTAACCGACACCAAGTCAATTCCATGCAAATCTGCCTCCCAGTCTAATTCAATGCATAAGAAACAAACTTCAAGTTTCAAACAGAACTTTCGAAAGAAACTTGAGTTTCTATGTTGCTCCTTGACTTTGAGCTTGAAGAAGCAGCCAAGCCTTGAAGTAATGTTAGTACCTCAACAGTATCATCCAAATAATACCTAGCTTTGCTTGGTTTTTGACCAACAGTACAAGCAAAAATTTCAGGAGGAACAGGGAGAGATGATCTGTAAGCCGTATTTGATATGCTTTCAAACATGTCTTCATCAGATCTATCATCACCAATGCACATCACAAAATCTGGTAGCTTCCCATTACCTATCATTGTGGAAAGAATTTTCTCTGCAACAAAGCCTTTGGTAACTCCCTGGCACATCAAATAGCCCATGTTAGGCTGTTGGAAAATAAGGTACAGGCACAAAAGACTGTTAGCATGAATAAAAAGGACTCAAAAAGCATTTATACCTGAGGCTTCACTTCAACAATTTGCTGGCCCCTCTTCACAACAACAGGTTCATTGGCAAGGACATTTTCTAGGTGATCTAACAGTTCCTTCGCTTGACAAGATCCAAAATCAGGGTCAGCATCTTGATGGTGCCATACTAAGGCACTCTTCTTGGGCTCTATATAGGAGCCATCAGTTGCCTCCGTATATAATTTCATCACTGGTTCAGCAATTCTTTTCCAATCAAAATCTGCAGCAATTGGAATGGTTTCCCAATCGGACATCCTACTCCACCTACAAGGAAGGAAAAAAAATATTAAGAAAAGGTAAACCTGCACTATAAGGACCTAATGCAAGGAGTTGCACCGTATTCATACAACAGTATCTTTCATAGAGGAAACACTGTCACTTTTATAGAGCTTTACTTTAACTCTGTATAAATAAAGAAAATAAAAGGATCATTGAAAAATAATGCCCATCCTTCTCAAGTAGGCAATGCCCACTTCGCAACAGAGCCAACAGTGCTGAAGCTAGATTTCAAAAACTGTATAACTGAGATTTACCTTATGAAGTATCCATGCTCAGCTGCTATGCCTAGATTCTCACATTGAGCAAACCAGTCACTCAGGGAGTTTTGCCCCCTACCACTGACTATAAAGACAGTGTTCTTGGGGTCACTGCATAGATTGTTCAAGACTGAGATTACTTCAGGACTCGGGCTTTTAATAATTGAAGCATGGGGCACCACTGTCCCATCATAATCCAAAAATATTGATCTTCTGCATGTCCTTTTATAAGCAGAGACAATATGGTCAATGGAAAGCTTTCTAAAACTTGGAGAAAGAGACAAAATCCTGAAACTCAGTCCAAAACCAATGCCCCAGCAACGTTTGCTGTAATGCTCTTTGCATGCCCTCTCCAAATCTTGCATAAAACTCCGGGCCCAATAAGCCACGTCATGAGAACTAACATAACGATAGTGCTTCTCATGCCGCAATTGCTTCTCCACATCAGGCATTCTGATGGCCATGTTTAATGCATCAGCTACAGCATCAATGTCCCAAGGATTAACCCTGATTGCCCCACTTAGGGATGGTGAACAACCTATAAACTCTGAGACAACAAGCATACTCATACGAGGTGATTCAGAGGCAATCTCCAAAGCTTCGTCCATTTTGGAAGTCCCCTGCCTACAGACAATGTACTTGTATGGGACTAGGTTCATCCCATCCCTCACTGCATTTACAATGCAACATTCTGCCAAAGCATAATACGCTGTCTTCTCATAGAAAGGGACACGACGGTCAATCAGGACCACTGGTTCATATCCTGGAAAACCAAAATTATCATTTATCCTTTTAGTAGTCTCGTATGTTTCCCTTTTTGCTTCCTGAACATCTTTCCCAGTGCTTCTTGCAGGATTTACAATTTGAACCAGAACTATTTTGCCTCGCAACTCTCGATGCTGCTGTAAAAGCTGTTCCATAGCTAATACTTTTAGACTAATGCCTTTAAATATGTCCATGTCATCAACACCAACAATAAGCTTTTTCCCCTTGAACTGCTCAACAATTTCTTTGACCTTAGTAGAAGAAGATGGGTGGTTTAGTGCAGATTGGAGTCGGCCCATATGAATCCCGACAGGCAAAATTTTGATGTAGACTGTGCGACCAAAATAATCAAGTCCAATGTGTCCTCTCTTGGATTCATAGTCAAGGCCAAGCATTCTGCTGCAGCATGAAAGAAAGTGGCGAGCATAGTCAAATGTATGAAAACCAATCAAGTCTGCGTTAAGCAGTGCTTTCAAAATTTCATCCCTGACTGGCAGAGTCCGGTATATTTCTGATGAAGGGAATGGGCTGTGAAGGAAAAAGCCAAGCTTAACTCGATAGAAACGCTTTCTCAAAAATGTTGGAAGGATCATAAGGTGATAGTCATGAACCCATACAAAATCATCTTCAGGATTTATGACCTCCATGACCTTATCTGCAAATATCTTGTTAGCAGAAACATAAGCTTGCCAAAGCAATCGGTCAAAGCGATTGCAGTAGTCTGGGCACATGGGTAGCATGTAATGAAAAAGCGGCCATAAATATTGCTTACAAAACCCATGGTAGAACTTTTTTTGAAGTTCAGGAGGAAGAAATGTGGGCACACAATTAAATTCCTCTAACAGTCTTCGAGAAATTTCATCTTGTTCACTTGAATCTACATCAACCTTCAAGGACCCCACGTAAACAACATCAGTATCAGATGAAAAGCCATCCTTCATTTGTAACAGAAGAGAATCCTCATCAAAACTGAAGGACCATCGACCAGATTTCAAATCTTTTTGAGCATGTATAGGAAGAAAATTTGCCACAATAATTTTCTTTTCACAGCCATCAGAGGAGAGAGCATCAAAATCTCCATCATTGCTTCTGTTACCATCTACCTTAGAAATAATTCCAGGAACTGTCATAACCCGCTGAATTTTTCTAGGAGTTTGAGGGAGATTAAATATGTCCCCAGATGCCAAGTCCAACAAACTTATACAGGATCTTGAAACCATCATTCCCTGAACAATCTTATCTCTCGCTGTTTATGACAAGAACACAATACGACAGATGCTGGACTAACACACTTCTGACTGAACAGATTTTGACAAGGACGTTGAGTTATAGGGAACCAAATACCTGTAAGAAAGTGGAAAGGAAGACTCTAATCACTTTGTCCAAGATAGGGAAAGCCTTTGAAATATGGAAATAAGTAAGTCCATAAAATATCAAAGATGCCATCAATAATCAGAAATGTTCCAAATTTGTGTTGCAGCTAGTCATTCAAATCTTAGTCTGCAGGATAGTGTGGTTAAAAAAATATATTTCCAAGACTTATCAAGCATTTCACACTCCATCATGTTTTAGCCAAAATCAATAAAAATAGTTTGTTAAAATATAAGATTAGCAAATGCTATATACATTTCATTGTGTATGATAAACTTATGTGGTTCTTGCTGTTGCACATCCCCACAAGGCAACTGAGCAGAAGCAGAACATGTAAGTGTTTTGAAAGCAAGACTGGCCAGTTCAACTGGTGGGACCGGAACCAGTAGAGCCTCTGGGACAGATGACCCCTTATCTAAACCCAGGCATGGTCCATTTTGACCCACCCGATAAAATTTTCATAAACAAATTGAACAACAATGTAAACAATCAGAGGGTAAAAAGAAAATGGAAAAACCAACAAGGAATTAAAAAAAAGGAGGGGGGGGGGGGGTTTTGGGTGGTTGATCCTTGACCCGCCAGCCTCAATGGGTAGGACTACAGACTAGTCTAAAATACTGGCGTGCATCAAAGTACTACAACTGCAGGATCCCTAGAATCAACATAATTTTTGGAAGGAGCTATGGCAAGAACCAAACACAAACTTATGTGACCAGAGCAGTACATGCCTAACTGCAGTAGGTAGGAAGAGGACCGAAGCCCAAACAAGGTGAGAGGAAAGGCAAAACAAAAGAGAAAGACCATAGATTCTCAACAAATGGGCAACACTTCAAACAAAAAAACCGTGAAGGTTTTTAACCAATTCTATATCCTTCAATTTTTATCTGTCCGTATTCAGAAACCATAGCATTATCTCTAATTGCAAGTGAATTATAAAGATCAAATTCATTCTTTTATCTCAAAATATATATGTAACAAGCAGTTTTTCGGCAGGCCCTGAAAACTGGACATTATCTCTATAATTTCATGTTAAACGCAAAGATCAAAATTCTGGTAAAACATAATCATCAAAGGAA
Organism: Theobroma cacao; assembly: GCF_053813885.1. Classification (NCBI taxonomy): domain Eukaryota; kingdom Viridiplantae; phylum Streptophyta; class Magnoliopsida; order Malvales; family Malvaceae; genus Theobroma; species Theobroma cacao. Next base: position 508,306 of record NC_142641.1, read on the forward strand.
CACATTGTGCATATGTCAAATTGCTGCCAAAGGGAGAAAGAGTATGTTCAAGAAAAAATGAGTAATCAGAGAATAAAATGCAAACAGATTGAAGTCATCCAAATGAAATCACACCGTTGTTCCACCTAATAATCAGGATATGCATTTTTTAATGGTAATGAAAGTGAAGCAATATAAAAGGTGCTGAGAAAACAGTGGTTTACACCCTATTGAATAAACAAACTAACCACAGCCAAATACTATGAAGTGATATCAAAATATCAGATGGCTAACCATCACTCAAACAGAATGGAAAGACCCTTCAAATGTTGGGCCATAAGTTCCAATTTTGACATCAAAATTTATGTTGGACCGATAACATGGAACGTCCAACTTCATCTAAGAAGAAAAACCATGTGCTCATAATATGATCTACTAGCAAGAGAAGAAAAAGAAAGGAAAATTATAATGAAAAATATAAACATACATGGAAAAGATCAAATATAAGAGGGAAACGCACATTTTTAAAAACATCGGCATACCTAATGCTGTTATCCGAGGATCTCTCAACAAAATCTGCCCCTTTGATGTTAGCCTTCATAGCCTTTTTATATGCCAATTGCATTCTACTTGATTTCTTCAAATTAATTGTCCAGGTAAACGCTACGCAGGCAATTTAATGAAACGAATATTCCTTTAACCCATAAGGGAATCGAATTAATTTCCTTCCAGTAAAGCACTAGAAACACGTCTGTTTAACTTGTTTGTTCCAGCAGGATTATTAAGTCACTTATCTGTTTTCCGAGTACAGACAGGAAGAATATACAATAAATAAATTAGATTTGCTAAAATTTACCATATTATTTACTTCATCCTTATCTGTATTAATGATATCCTCTATAATGAAACTGAAACCTTTTCAAATAAAACCAAAAAAATGAAAAATGAAAGATGAAAGAAAACAGAAAATATTTTCCTTCTAATACAATTTTCACGGCAGTGCCATATTTTCGGCAAGCATTAACTCATTGTTTCATCAGCTTACCTGTCAACTGATTATAGACAAAGGAAGAAGTTTAAATTATGCGACAAAAAAAAAAAAACAACAGGCAATACGAAATTCAAAGGGCTCACCTTATCTTCAATAATTACCAAAATCCTTAATCTACAAATCAAAAGGGCCAATGACAGTGGAAAATCAGGGCATATGACTATTCATGGGGTCACCTTATCTTTAATAATTACCGGCATGCTAACTTGAAAATCAAGAGACAAGAAAAGATAGCAGCAACATTATTCTCCTCAGCATTTTACTTTTAGATTTGTATTTCATTTTCTAAAATTCTCCAGGAGTACTATGTATCATTCTAACCTTATTTCTCAATAAATTAACTGCAATAAAAACAATTCTCAGTTTACATTATGTATCACTCCATGCTAAACTTTTGTTTATTGATTTGTCCCAAATGGGGTAAAATATGACTATAAATTAACAAGACTGAAAGAATTTCCAATAAGGATTTCTTTTATGCCTTCTCAACTGTTTCATTAACTTAAGAACAGAAGATAATAGCCATGGAATTGTTTATAAGTAACTTGAATTAATTCTATAGATAATAACAACTTTAAAAAGAGTCCAAAACAAGAACAAACAAAACTAGTGAAAATTGGCTAACATCCAGCTAAGCTCCCTGAACAATTATTTGAAAACATGTCCAACAGTACAGATAACGCCTCCAGAAAAATTAAAAACAAAAAGACAGTCAAATACACAGGAAAGCTCAAAATTCATTCCTAAGCCTCTAGATCTCAAAATTCCAATGTAATGTTTATACATGCAGATATAAATACAGATATAAAAAAAAACACATATTATATTCAAATACATATGTCTGTAGAAAAAGAGAAAGGCCACAGAAACAGAGTGATCCAAAATGTTACCTTTACAGAATGATCCAGTTTGAGCAACAGTGCTTTTATCCAACTCTTCAATGACACTATAGAGCGAATTCCCTGCAAGAAAGATGATCATTTTTTTTTTATCAGGAAAAAAGAAGGGAAATAAAAAAACCAAAACATGGTTGCTGAAAAAGCCCAAGAAAACTAAAAATCTAGCAACCCCATTTTCCCATTGCTTCCCTTAAAGCTTCCCAAGCAACCAAACCTACATGAAAGCATTGAAAAAGAAAAGAACCCTTCAACACAGAAGGGAAGCTGGAAAAAGAAATGTGGATAAAGAAAAAACTTACATGAGAAAAAAAGCTGATAAAACATGAAAGGAAAAGAATGTAGGAAGAAGCAGTTGGAGTTATGAGATAAAGAAAGAGAGAAACTTGGAAAGAAAAATGGTGCGTTAGGTTCAAAACTGGTGAGATTTGTGAAAGAGTTTTGAAGGGTTCGAAACCGACTAAAACCCCAAGAAAACAAGGAAAAAGGATTGAAAAAATTTATTTTAAGGTTCCGTTTGGTTTGGTGTTTGGTGTTGGTTCATTCAACAAAGGAAGCAGCAAAAAGATTAGAACTTAGAATATAAAAGTCAAAAAAGAAACAAGATTTTGATATAGAGAGAGACATGAGGCCACCCCAAAGTATGTACAGTTAGATTACACAAGTCTGGTTTGGTCTTACGTTATAGTCCTGAAGAGAAGGGTTTTGTCTTCCTTTAAATGCCCTTTCTCGTCAAACCTTATTGCTTTGCTGCCATTTTCCTCTTATCTGGTTTTTCTGCGTTTTTTTCCTTTTTTTTTTTGCTTAAAAAGAAAATAATTTCCAATTGTATTTCTTGGGTTTTGCTTTGTTTTTTTTAATAAAGTTTTTATTTGTTGTTATATTTTAATAAAAATGTTCCATACTTTTTAATATTAAAAAATTATGCAAAATAAATTCATAATATAAAAAATTAAATATATTTAGTGTTTAAAAACGGAAAAAAAATTCATTTTGAAACATCTTAAACAAAAAAATGAATGGAAAACTCCCATTTTAAATTAAAAAAACTATAATTAAAAATTATCGTTTTATCCAAATCCGAATTTAGATTTTAAAAATTTTGAATGAATTTGAACATTTTGGATATTATCCAAAATCATAATTAATATAATCAAACCATTGTTACCAAAATAACTATATTCAAAATTCTAAATTGTCAAATGCAAAATATGATTCCATTTAAAACAAATGACAATACGAATCTAAACATTTAACCTCGTTTTAAGATTAGTGCATGTATTAGACTATTTTTCAACAAAAATTAAACCGATTCGTATATAAATATTTCATTTAACGACAAATATATATATATATATATATCTTCAAATTTAAAAAATTAAATTTGAATTCTTTTTCTTGAATAAAAAATAGTATATTAATTAAAAGAAAAAGAAAGTACAAGCAAAGGCAATGAAGGGTGGAATGGGTACTTTACCACAATCTTTATCTAGAAATATTTTTATTAAATCCCTAATTCCCAATCTTTAGAATGGATATTTATGGTTAGCTAAGACCTAAATTTGTGGGCACCAAAAGGAGCTCTCATTGTCCCAATAAATAACATTATCCTTGAATTATATTCTTTTCTCTACACCAAATTTCCTCATTGTATAAAGAAATCATTTTTTGTGTACCAGTATGCTAATATAAAAAGTTAAGTAATTGACCATTCCTATTTCTTTTTTTTTTTTAAATAAATTAATACTTGAGGATAAACATAGACTTGTCCCACATAGACATCCTAAAATTGAATATTTTAAAAACCAACTATCATATAATAAAGTAATTAACTTTGTCTCTCGTGATTATCCCTAATCCATGCGTACTCGGTTAAAGATTTCCTAAAACTATTCTATATATATACATAAATTTAGTGAAAGGATTAAATAAAGGGTGCTCAATCAACACGTTTTGTAGTTTTTTGTACCAACTCCCAACTTGTTTAAATTTTTCTCTCAAGCTCACAAACCCACAATTTGCCTAATCTTATCTTAATACAAATGGTGTTAAACTTATTATTATTCATGTTCATAGTCATATCTTTTGATGCTTATCCTCCATTACCATTTTTTATAAAGTTTCTAATGTAAGAAAAATATTGTTTTTTTTATCAAATAAAATCAATCATTTTTAAGTAATTTACGATTGTAATATAAATTATGAAAGCGAAATCGATAATATTTTAATTTAAATGTTAAAATTGGTCATCTTAATGTAAATAATTTTGAATTCAGATTTTATCGATGATCTGTCTCGATACCATCCATAATAATTGAATTGGCTCGAATTAGGTTAACTTGCACTTGATGATGTGAATAATGGGATTTGAATGCAGAGATGTTTGAACCGTACAAATCAGGAAGGAGGATGAGCTGTGAATGTGGAATGAATAACCAGCTGGCGAAGGAAATGAAAAAAATGGAACAAGGCAAAGGAAGGAGCCGACAGGGCACGCGGCTGCTCGACCACGCCACTGCCTCTCTGGCAAAACACTGGCATCCATCGCAAAACTTGGATTTTCTTCTTTTTTTTTTTTTTTGGATAAGATAACCATCCGCGTTTACTCACCTTTCCCTCTGTTTCTTTTACCATCTTACCCTTCCTATCAATATTTAATATTACTCTTTCATATTATATTTTCAAAATAATACCAAGTTGGGAAAAAAAAGTACATTATTGCTTAGTTGATTTGTTAGATTTGAAAATTTGTGCTGTCTTATTATAATCATATGTGTATTTAAGTACGATATTAATAATTATATAAATAAATTAGACATTTCAATTTATTAACTGAATGATGGAAGAATATGCTTACTATGTTCTTGTAGCAGGTATTGTAAAAAATACTGATGTCGTGTTCTATTTTATAAGAACGGAACAAACTCTTTCAAAAAAAACAAAAGAATGGCAGAAATGTAATTTAGAAGTGAAAGGAGGTCCGTCCTGCGGTTACGGAGTCCAACGCGGATTAAATGTAGGGGGACAAGGATCTTTAAATGCAGTCCCCACCCAACTCTTTCCATTTTCCTCATATAAATCTAATCCCGTTTCCCCTCTACCCCAAATCTCGTACGGACCCCTTCCCTTCCTTTTCACATTTTTATTTTTTAATAAAAAAAAATCTATTTCTATTTTATCTTAAAACGCCTGCCTAACTCATGGGGCCCATCTTTTCAGCCTTTTTGTCAGTCCACATCATCACCCTCCCTTTGTCTTTTTTGGTTGCTTCTTAAAACTATTGAATATCTCAAACTTAATATAACTCTATTAACATTCTAAGGTAAAATATTTAAGTTATTTTTAAGTCTTAATTGAAATTCTATACGAATTTATTAATTTTAAAAATAGATATATCATTTCAAAAAAATATTTTTTGTTTGACATATATATCTAATTATTAATATTTTTATTAATTTGATGATATAATAATATTAAAAAATAATTTTATTTTTTATTAATTTTAAAAATTATTATTATATAAATGATATGTTTTTTTCAAAAAAAAATTTCAAGCCAAGGGAAGAGAGCATCATATCAATGCTCCCAAAGGTGCTTCCTTGTCCTAGGTCACACTTGATCGGTGCTGCTTAGCACTTACAATGGGGTGGTCGACCGATTTAATCACATTGTTAGAGAAAAAAATATTTTAATCTTTTTATATTTTTTATTAACAATATTTATATTTTAAATTTCATTGTCTATTTTAAAAATTAATAAATTAAAATTTAAAAAGGTCTATATATTTCTTTTAAAATTTATGTTTACATACAATCCTATTTTACCTGAATTTATTTATATGATACCTTAATTTATTTAAATATATGAAATAATATCAAATATTGTAATTATAGACTTTTTCCCATGGGCATTGAATTAAGAAGAATGAAAGGAAAAATGGGTCTAAAAATTTTGAATGGAGAGAATGTTATTATGTAGACATGGAGGGTTAGAAAGAAGAAAGAAAGAAAGCAAATGGATGGGAAAAAGGAAGACAACATTCTAACCCACAAAAAAAAAAGGATTAAAGATTTATTCCATGAGTGAAGCATGACGCACAACCCCATAAAAACGACAAGGCCTGCTTTCATCACCCACTTTACACGAAATCAACACGTATGATTGGGAAAACAAAAGGGCCTTTGTCAGTAATAAATAATATTTGAAAAATATTGAAATTCAATTACATACCAAAAAAAAAAAGGAAAGTCTAAAAGAAACAAAAGAAGATTTCTTTGCAAGTAAAATTGGGGATGGGACCCGCATTATCCGGTGGCCGTGTTTCACGGCTGGGTGTCGTAATTGGTTTGCAAAGGAGCTCCCGCTCCGGTCCTTATCCGTTGAAAGAGAAAAGGTGAGCTACGTGGGTCCCCCTTATGTGTTAATGCAGTGTGGAATGTTCAGCTCTTATCCTTTTTGTACTATGTTTTTAAAAATTTTTGTTTTTATTTTTATTTTATTGGGTTTAATTTTAAATGCTAGCTTTTGATAATATAAATTTGGGTTCCTAATAATCTGTTTATGTGGAAGAACAGGAAGAATGAAATCTGTACTCTACTTCTTTACTAATTAACTGTTTAGTCTTTTATTATATTTAGATGAAAATTTTAAAATTTTATTTTAAATCAAATAAATTTTAAATTTTAATATCAAATTAATCAATGCACGTAATAAATCAAATCCAGAATTGCTGATTATTTGGGTATTAACCGAGGTCGATATCAAATGATGACCAACGACGAACAACCAACAATAAATGATATGTGATTTTAGGTTTAAATTATGTTATAGGGCCACATTAACTAGTCAAGTACATAGTTGAATAAAATGGTGTTAGAGTCATGTGTTCCCCTTCCTCCACATCGTGAAACTATCTTGAATGGCTGGTGTAGAACAACAAAGCAAGAAGCTTTTCTTACGGCACTTTTGGTGATGAAGTTTAAAGAGAAAGAAAGGGATTCAAGCATTAAATTTTGCGACTTCTTAAAAGAATGATAACCTACTAGCTTTGCTTTTCAAGAAAGTGTTAATGGATAGGAACATGGACTCGAGAGACCGTCATTGTTAGATTTTGCATACATTGCTTTTACGTCAAAGGATATCATATCCTATTGGATGATCTCCCATGGTGAAGAACTCTAACTTAGAATCCAAACTTTATGAGTGTTAAGCTTTGGTCTAATCCTTAATTATTTCTAAAAACAGTAATCTTAACTCATAAATTATACCTTATGTCCCCAGGAATGAAACTTTCCTCACCATCCATGATCAATCAAAGTCTCTAAGCTAACGAAAAGATAACTTGAAATAGCATTAAGATAAGACCAATGCATGGAAAAAAAAGAAAGACCACTTCTGATGGATGACAGGTTAAGAATATCAAGAAAATCCTTGAGAATATTTGTATTTATATCAACCCCCCAAGGTCTTGATTTGCATTGATTTTGTCAACTGTTGATTGTATGTTTTGGGATTGAAGTGATGATATGTGCATCCATAAATGTTCAACCTCGTTTTCTTTCATCAATATCTTGAAGAATTCAATCTTGATCTTGTTGTTTCTAATAAACTGGTTCAGGTGGAAGATTCCATTTCCATTATTCTAATTTCTTGTCGGCTTCTTGTTGCATTTTGTTTACTTTAATTTTACTAATAGGAATAGTTTATCTACAATATTCGCATGGTCGAAAGTCAAAATCCCAACGTACCATTAAACTAACCAGGAACTAACCTTTCTCACACTTCCCAAGAGTCAAAAAGACGAACACATTCCAGCCAGAGCAGCGCAGCTCCCGGCAACCGCCACCCAAAAAAAAAAAAATAAAGCAAAATGCCAGGGCCAGGTCCGCACCTCATGTATGCAATGAGCTCGGGCCTAGCTCTCACCCACCTCACCAAGGGGCGTTTTACCCCTCACCACACCCTTACCTACACTCTCAACGCCTTCTTTGGCCCTGACATAGGCTCCTTCTCAGAGTGGCTAAGCTCCACTCTCTTTGCTGGATCTTCCTTTGTCTCTTCTTTAGCTGACGCAATTCATCATCCTTTTTATTATGTGCTGATTCTGGGGTTGCCTTTGTGCGTTTTCTACTCTTGGGTATCAAGTATTTTGGTGAAAAGAAGTGTTCTTGATTCTGTTACTGGGGTGAGTTCAGTTACTTTAAAGTTGAGAAAGTTTCTATATTTGGTGTTGTCTATGGTAGGAAATTGGAAAATCGTTTATTCAATCTGGGTTTTTGATAATTGATCTTATTCATTTCTTTTACAGTAGATAGCCAATCAGTTGAGCAGGATAATTCAGTTGGTTTTATGTTCTTGTTCATTGAATTTGGAGTATATTCTTGCTTTCGGCCTAATTGAGCTGATTTGAGGTTTTCTAGAGAATTTTTTTTTCCTTTCCTGCTCAAGTTTAATTAGGGTTTTCCACACAGCATCTTACCATCGTTTATCATCTTTTGCTGACTGCTCTAACTTTTTGCACTCAGAGTGGAATTCCTGTCTAAATTGCATCAAGATAGAAAAAAAGGAGCAAAAACCTCAGACTTTGAAGCAAAATCCTGTTTAAACCATCAGACCATAACCCAAATAGTTAAGTTTTGTTATTGTTGTTTATGCTTCTGAAAATAGAAAAACAAAAATATATATGGTCACTTTCCTCCTCAAATTAGCTATTAGCTGGACATTTTTCCATTCCTTTAGTATGTATTGTATTCATACAGTTTAAAGCCAATTGAAGTCTAATTATTGGTGAATTGTTGAGTTAGTTTCATATGGCACAATTCTGTAACAATTGTGATTGGCCAATGCTGTTAGTTCGATTGATGACAATGGTGCTCAACATAAATCAGCCGACTGCTGATGTTTAAGAAAAAGTTACTTGGCCAATGCCATTTGATTCAGTTTCATTGAATAACTTCCATTGCTAAGTCTTGTTATCTGTGGATTTTTCTTGCAGGTGCCTCTTTCAAGGAGGCAATGCTTACTGCTGATATCAGCCGGTTCTTTATCACACTTTTTCCTTGACCACTTATTTGAGGTAAAATTTAGAGATTTTATTTTCATGTGATGTGGCTAAGTTTATTAGATTTATTTATTCTATGTGTAATTGGCATGTAAGGGTGATAATGCAAAATTATGCCAGAAATTGTTGCAAAATAGATTGCTAATACTGAGGAAATTGATGTTTGAGGAAGTTATCTGCTAAGCTTCAAGAATGATAAAACTGAAACAAAAGATTCGAGGTTAATGATTATTTTATCAGGGGTAGAAGGCTAATGATTTTATTATTGAGGGATGGAATTGCAGAAATTACTATTTTAAGAGGGATAGCTATCATTGCTGTGGGCTTATGACTTGAACGCTATGTGGTAGGTAATTGTTAAGACAAAGTGAGAAGGAAATGAGATTGGAAATCTTTATTGCTTATATATTATGCTGGACACATGGATCTAATCATCCTTTCCATTCTCATATTAAGATTTGGAAAGAACAGAGATCTATACATTTATTATAGGTTTCTGGAAAGTTAAAATTTTGAAAACCGTAGTATATAAATATATGAACATGGTCACTATTAATACTTTAGATGGTGCAAAGAATTACTTAAGGATGAAGAATTCTGTTTCTCTTTAGGAGAGCCATGATGAACTTATCAGGCATATTTGCTACGTTGACATCATAATTCTGATTTAGTGGCTCATTGGAGAAGATGGTGTAACTGTTGTCCTGGTAGGGCACATTAGAGGACCGGGTGCTAAGATGGATCAATGGGTTGGCAGTGCGTAAACACTTGTACAAAGAGCAAGCATAATTGGTTTAGATTTCGTTAAGAAGATAATTGCTTGTTCATTGCTTATTAATGGTTGTTCCACCTTGAAATAGTTAGATATGATTGCTTTACTAGATCATTTACATAGCAACTGATGCTATCCTGAGTGTGCTTTCATTTGTTTTCCAGTTGGCTTCTTTGAGATGAATTAGTGCAACTTCTCTGTATTCTAGCATTTGCTGTTGGACCTATATCATAGATAGGTTGATCTCAATGTTGAATACACTTCTGCTTGAAAATCCTAACAGAATGATATGTCTTTTATGTTCTCTTCATCATTTCTTTTGCTTTAAGTTTATAGACCTTATGCAAATATAAATATACAGGAAAATGGGCACTCATCCATGTATACTTGGATATTAAGCACTGGTTGGTGGATAAACCGTGCACCTGTCAACCCAGATGCTGTCATGGTAGTTGGATTGTTATGCACTTGCTTAATTGGTGGCTTCATTTACATCAACAGGTTCTTATTTCTCAAATTTTATATGTTTGTTTGATCATATTATTTCAGCTTTGAGTGAGATCCTTGATAAACTGCTATTGTACTGCTGTCCCGATTGCAGAACAAGGTTGACAAAGTCTACCAGAAAACAATCATATCAGTCAATGAAACTCATTTTGATCATCGCAAGCCTCTACTGCTTGTGGTGTGCAAGCCAAGTATACTGGGTCAATCCTCGTCGGCCAGCAGTTGGTGAAGAAGCTGATCTTGGAGTCCTTGTTTTTTTGGCTACCTACTTTTTGCTTCCTCACTGTCTGTGTATATTGTCCATGAACTCTGAGGATATTCATACAGAGCAGCTCCCACTTTAATTGTATTATCAAAAGAGAGGTGATCGTTTATATTTTTGTTTGTTTTCCAGTAAGAAGGAAATGTTTTATGCGGAAAATAATGTACATACTCTTTATAGAAATCTGATACAGAGCCATAATTTTTGTTATTCTGATCCCATATTTGCTTTGACATATACGAGTTATTGTAACAAATACTTTGCATGAGGAAAATTCTAATGATACTGGTATGTTCATGGAAGATATTTAGCAATTTTATGCTGAAAAGAAATGGAGTCTGCTGGTATGATTTCCTCATTTGGCATTTTCTCTTGCTAGCGCATGCAAATTGTTGGGCCTGTAGATACGCCTAACGATACTTGTATGGAGCTGTTGCATCAAGAACCTGCAATTGGTTATGGAGTTATGATGATGAGAAATCACAAATTGGATTTTATCAAATGAACAAATTCAGAATCAAAGTTCTATAAGTATTTGTGGAAATGCATGGTCTTTGGCACGGTTTAATCCGTCTCTGCCATCCCATTAGTACTCCCACAGATGATGTAGAGCCCTGATTGCAAGGATAAGCTTCAATCCATGTTCCTCTACTGTCATCAATAATGCTCCCAGTACGAGCTGAGACTAAACAATCATTATTTACCTAAACTTGCCCTTGTGGGGGTGGTTCCCATCTAATTGGTATTGTATGTTTCAGTTTTTACAGACCTCTTGTGCCCATCACAGCCCATAACCCCAAAATTTTTGTGTTTTGCCCCCCTCTCTGCTTTTAATTTATTCTCCCTGGTGCTTCACTCAGACTCTATGGAGGTATGGACCAGCAGTGGTGAGCCAACTGAAGCAGGCCATCTGAAACAGTGCAGATTCCTAAAACATAATCTCTGTTTCTGTAAATGCCATACACTATTATTAGGTACTTCCAGTTCTATGTCTCAGCTCATCAACCATAACCATGTTTATGACAATTATGTTGGGATTGGATCTCACTAGATAAACTGTCAGATTGGAATACCACTATGGCAACTTCTTGTCAAAAATTGGTTTAAGTGTAAAAGGAGACGAGGAGAGGATTTCCTTTTCCTAGTCCAGTATTATCAGATTATTAAACCAGTAATTTCAAGTTTCACATGTTAATTTTGATGTGATTTATCTGGGAACAATTTCGTGACAAACCATGAAGTAATTGCCATGGGAAAGAAACCAAAATGGAGCTTTAAGATTCATGAACAATTGAACAATTATGCACCAATTTGAATCCATTTCAGAACTTGAAAGGGCTCAGTTCAAAGTTTAACTCGGGTGCATGAGATATTCAATTATTGAAATGAAACTGGAAATGACAAATGGTCAAATTTAATTCTTCTTAATTCCATAGCCATAAGCAGCTGGTCAGATTTTTGAACCAATCATCTTAATGGTGAAAGATGGGAGACAGAATGCTGCAGCATGAATCTGCATTATTGAAACCAAAATAAAGAGAAAAGAAATATAGAAAGTAAACTCATTCAAAAAAAAAAAAAACAGAAAAAAAATATGAAAGATGGAGAACTGAAGGATAGAGGGGGTTAAAAGGACTGACCTCAGAGTTGTAAAACTTTGGTGGTCCTTCTGCTACACCAAGATATTCTGGATTTAAAGGATTGATTGGGTGTTTGAAGTCTACTGCTGGCCCCTCAGTGGAGCAAAGCATGAATCCGATTGCCCCACTGAAAATGAAAATTGACAAGTGAATGCGTAATTCGTATAGTCCTTATCAAATAAAACTTTTGCTAAGAAAAAATTTTAGAACTGTTGCGTTTGCAAACAAAGTTCATGCCTGGGATATGCGGGAATTGCTGTCCAAGCATAATTAACAGATCCTTTGAAAACTTTGCGACAATTTGCCACTGTGTGTGCAAGGTTGAAATCTTTCTGCCATGGACCTTCTGCTGGGCATGACATGACTCCGCCAGGGCGAAGAGCCGTTGCCACTGATCCCAGGAAGCGTTTATCCCCAAGTTCTACTGCAATAGGCCCTATATGATAACCAGGAATGCATAGCTTGAGAACATGGGAAGCAGTGTTTTGAATATAAACAGCAATTTTTAGCAGTTTAAACCAGATGAGAAAAAGAGAGGTACCCATCTCCTGGAATGCATCCAAAATAATGGCATCATATGTGCCTGGAGGAATAGACTTGATGAATTCAACACCTGCACGGTTTTTGTTTGGAACAAGTAAGGGAACAAGAAAAGCACTTTCCAAGAAGCTGGAAAACCAGACAACTTTTCCAAATTGTTTTTCATTTTGGCAAGCTATACAAAACAGCCAAGTTGCATACCATTGCCTATATGCACATTCACCCTGGGATCCTCGTATCCAACTGCTACACCGGGAAAGAATTTCTTGTAAACCTGAAACAGTTGAGGAATTTTACAAAACCATAAATCATATAATTGAAGGTCTATCTGATTTGATACCTAAAAAGTGTTCAAAATGGCTTTGGAGACTGCAAAACTAGTAAGACGAACTTTGATTTTACTCACCTCAATAACCATTGCGTCAAGTTCGCAAATATCAATCTGCTCCACAGTAGGATGACGGGATAGTTCTCGTAGAATACCACCGTCTCCTCCTCCGATTACCAGAACCTGAAAGAGGAAGGAAACTGAAGTTTCACAGGGTACAGAATTCACCAAAACGGAAAACAAGAAGATCATTTGTCAGAAAACCTTGTTGGGATTCGGAATCGAGCAAAGAGGAAGGTGAGTTAGCATTTCCTGGTAAGCAAATTCATCCCGCTCGGTGAGCTGAAGAGATCCATCGAGGATGGCAATCTTGCCATGGTTTGACGACTATATATATATACCAAAACAAAAGTTAAAAAGAACACCTTAATTTGTTAAAAATAGCCACGACATGGTATAATCTCTGGTTTGTTTATTTTTGGAAACTTTTCTTTTGGTCTCTTTCCCAGTGCTTTCATGGCTGAATATTATGTACCTGAAATACAAAAAGTTCCTGGTATTCTGACTTTCCATGAAACAAGGTCTTTTCTATTTTGTAGAGTTTTGCCTCCCCTGCAAATAATTTACAGAACTTGTTGAGTCATTAGCCACTAAATCTCAGCCTACATTTACCAGTCAGTAGTCTATCAACCAAGTCACCTCATATATCCAGGAAAACCAACATTTTACTTATAATAAAGCTGAATTGATGTTGACTTAATTAAAATAATTTTATGTACTAGAAACTAAATCGATGTATAATTTTATTAGATTACGATATAATATGATATTATTTTTTGATTCTTTCTTAAATCATTAAGAATTTTATGATATTCCAAAATTTCATTATAATCATTGGAGATTTTGTTTTGTTAAAATACAAGTATTTACAAGATTCTAGCAGTGTAGTATGATAATAAATATATTTCTCTTTTGATTTTTCAACGTGTAAACCTCATTTGCTGAATACTTGAAATGCCAAAATTTAGCCATTGCCATTAAATTCCCCTTGGAGAAATATGCAATGTGTGTAAGTATACCTGGCCATTCTCGGAGAACATTAGCATACCATCCAGGTAGTTGACCAGATGCACCAGGGATTATTTCATAGTGCATCTCGAGATCATCAGCGGCTGCTGAGGACTGGATAGTCTCATGTTCACTCGCAAAGCCATCTGCTGCCAGTTCCTTCTCGTGTGAATTGGTGGATTCCTCAGCCAACCCGAAGCCATTATCTGTTCCAACATTCAATCCTTCCATACTATTTATGAACTCTTAATTTTGCAAATGTTAGAGATGTTACAGCTCAGTGTGCAGATGCAATACCAGCTCTCGCATGAGGGCATTAAAAAGGCCGACCATCTCCATGTGCTCCAGGACTTTTTTTTCTGGCACGAGCTGAAAATGCAAGTTGGTCCTGCTTGACCTTGCCTGGCTGGTAATTTGCAACCTGCCGGGTTAGTGGGTCTGAATATTTTCTTCTAGCCTAGCTAGCTGCTTCTGGTCAGCTGGTACTATGCAGTTAAAATTTTTACCACTCTACTTATTACATACCAAAATCAAAGTGAATCTATACCACTCCTGCTCAAATCCTATAAAACATTTCCAGAAGATTGAAAAATAATATTTTACATATTGTAAACTTAAAATCTCAGCTAGAAAGGTTACAAATCCAACACATTTTTTGAAAAAAAAAATTCATATTTTACATTTATTTTTAGTTAAAACAGGTCAAAAACTAACAACCCAATATTCAGTATATTCAATATTTCTGTCTTTTTTTTTTTCAATTAAATAACCTATATTGTGACAGAAAATTCTACAATAGGATATTCAATTTCAATTACTAGTTAAAACAGCTAACAGGCGATCGGGGCCTGGGGGATCCCTGGTTGCAGAAATTAAGGATGGGATGTAAGATTGGCCATCAGTTGGCCATGGATGAGAATCTTTGAAGATCACTTAAGGGACTGAAGCTAGACCATAAATCATATTGTGTTAATCAAACAAATCACTAACAAGCATGCATTGCAAGGGAACAAAGCGCAAGGTTAATTAACTTTTCAAGGTTCACTTTATCGAAATGGTGATAGAAATAATCTCACCTGTTAAATTATAAATATAATAAAATTCTCTTCACTTATCGTCACCGATTGATTTTAAGTTAAATGTCGATTTTGATTCAGAAGCATTAATTGCAAATAGAATTTATCAGCCAATAGCTTTAGCTAGATAGGCTTTGGTGTTCGTGCAATGGCAGCTTATGGAAAGTGATACTCACATGTGCAAATCATGCTACAAAATATACGTTGAGAGTCACCTTTCTTTGTCACGTGTACCTCCAATTTCGTACATAAAATATTTGTGGAGTTAGTTTAATTTGCTAATTCGATTATACCTCTATATTATAAATATATAAAGTTTTTTTTTAATTGGGAGAAGGAGATTCAAACTCTCATCTCTAGATAGCAAAAACATGTACTAATCAATGAGTTAAATATTTAGGTGTAATATAAATATATAAAGATTTTGACCTATAAAAATCACATCTTACTAATCTTATTACTATATCTTGAAAGCTATAAAATAAAATTTTAAATTCTAATCATTGAAACATCCTTTTAAATACAAAAATAGATTAATATACAATATATGTTGAAAATAAACAATAACTCTGTCGTATCTTAATTTAATATACATTTTTATATCAATATATCTATCAATTTTAATAATATACTGCTAACGTTATTAACATTAGTAACCTCTATCTTTGATCGCATTTCCTCAATATGTTTTCTATGGGGCTCCTTCTCCTGCCTTATTTGTTTTTGGCCCTCCTGATTCTGACGCCCTGTTGGCAGCTCCTGTTGTATATTTTTTTGCGTGCTGTCTCCGCAACCCAATAAATGGTTGGCCGTTCTGGTTTGTCTTCAAGTCTCAGCTTGGTGTTTTGGCTGTTTTGCTGCGACTATCTTCTCATCCTATGTTACTTATGTTTTCTCAATTAATAGCTCTGCCATTGTATGTGGATATTATTGTCAACATCTTGGTGATTGTTAGTGTATTGCCAGCATCTTTGATGCATGTTTTGTTATTTTGCTGGTGTGGTTTTTCTCTAAGTTGTTCTACCACCTTGTAGTCATGTTTTTTGTGGCTACTATGTTCTTGTGCTGATGTTTCTGTCATTTGAGCATCTTTACTCTTTTTTGTTTTTACGAGAGATAGGGATTCGAATCTATACTTTTTAAATAGACATATCATACCCGTACATCTCTACTCTTTTTTGAATCAATTTATTGTTGATTTCTCATTTGTTCACATAATTTATTAATAAAATTCACATCTTCTCGATTGACAAAAAAATTATTAATTTTATGACCATATTTCAGTATCATTTATCTTCTATACATCTCTTCACAATTACAAAAAAATTGACATTTAATATCAAAATTTTTTTTAAAAAAATTGTTGCTAAACATAATTTAAATTTTTTTTTTGCCTAAAAGAAGATTGATGAAGGAAGATATCAATGCTCACCCTTTATTTTATACAAAAAATTCATGATAAATAAGTTACTCAATTTTTAAAATCAAAATTATATCATACTATATAAATATTATGTATTTGAGATTAACAGTCAACAAAAAATCTTCGATAAAATTCAAACTTAAAACTATTTAAAATAAAGTGAAAAAACGTATCGATTTAATCCCTATGAAAGTATGGTAATAAAAAGAGAAGTTGTTTAGAATTAAAAGAGTATTATCCATAATAAAAATTGTGTCCACTTATAATCTCACATGTCTTTATTCTGACTAAATTTATGTGCTATGAAAAGTCTATTACAATTAAGTAAGAGACTTAAACTAACATATGAACTAATATATTAAATTATTTTTTTAAAAAAAATTCTCACGTATTTGGAGAGAATCAAATTACCCACGCCCACTTTTTCTAATGTAACGATGAAATGAAGTGTCTTGTCCTAACAGACAGGAAAGCGAGGTTATATTGCCCAAAAATTTTATCACGTTTTGTCCCTGTAGAAAGGTACCCGACCTGCTTTTCGAAAAAAGGAAAGGTACCCGACCATATTCAACTCCTATAATGGAGGCACCTCAAGTCTTTTCTGCAATCAGAAGAATTCTATGTTCCCTATTTGAAGAAAAATATCATAACTATTTTCCCATTATATTTATCTTACTCGATGCTTATCAAAGCTGAGATTTATCTAAATCAGTTAATTTATAAATGAAATATTACTGCCGAATCAATACATTGAATTATTATCAGATCAGGTGAAACGAAATTATTGAATTGATAATATTTTTCCTATTTTTCCAAAAAGAAATTCAAGTTGTTTTGATTGAATATTTCATGGTGAAATTAAGCAAGACGATTGACAGAGACAATAATAACAAATAACGCAAAAGTTTTTTTTTTTTTTTTTAGATTTTCAAGATTTAAATGTTAAAAATTTTCGTTTCTAATATCATGTTAAGAGAGATAGTTTGACAATAAATAAAGTTTAATATACTGAAAAAAATTTCAACTTCTATAATTACGTTATCGTAAATTTATTTTTTATTAAATTTAAAATCTTATTAATCTATCACATGCGATATAAAAATTGAATCAACGGAAAACTAATTTTTGATACGTGAAAAATTAGCAAATAAAACTTCAAAATAAATAGATATTGATACAGAGATCAACATTCACCATGCAATGCACTTAAGAAATCTGAACTTAAAAGCCCACATGCATTTATGTCCATGCAACTATTTTTTTTCAACCAATTTAGATCTTCTGTGGATTCCTGTCGAGGCATATAAAATTTATGGTTTGGATTTGAGTTCAAATTGGGAGGACCAAAAGCAATTTAATGTTACATAATATCCCACCGACAAGACGTGATAGGATTTTGAGATAAATTTTAAAAATTATTATACGAATATTTATAATAATGAATTCATACGTGTTTTCATAATAAATTTTAATTATGCGTCGTGTCTTGATTCACAAAATTTATAATTTTGTTTCTAGTTTAGGCTAGTTCTCCAAAATATGTAATATTTTCCTTTTTTATTTAGACATTTGCCAAAATTAATCCTGGTTTTGATCTTTGAAGTAAGAAAAAGGTGTAATGGTTGAGAATAGGGGATGATACAAATATAATATATTATATGTAATGTCATTGTTAAACTTAATATGCATTGAATACTATCAACATCCCATATAGGGTAGGCGGTTGAAACCATCCAATCGATGGTTTTCAACGGTTTCAGTAAAAAACAATTCGGTCAATCGACTCTGATTGAGGTGTTGGTTGATGGCGGTGGTTTGGACGGTTGATTGGTTCGGCCGTCGGTGGGGAATCCTTCCCCCGATACCGATTGAAAAATTGACCCTTATAAAGTAAAAGGTTAAGGTCTAACCATCATAATCAAGGACTAGCTGGCTTGAAAGGCAACCAAAGAAACAATTTAAAGCTACAACTCATCAAGAACCCCATTAAGAAAACAAAGTCACCAGAGAAATCGCCTACGACGACAAGGAAAAGGTTCATAACAAATGCCTGTTTAGAAGAAAAGCTTAGGAGAACGAAGTCAGAACAGATATGAAACAGTGGCTCGTTACGAGGCATGTGTTTAGGAACAAGGTAAGAAGATACAAGCTTTTGGATGAGGTTTCAAATCAAAAAAAGGACTCCAATGCTTATATGAAAAAACCAACGTAGGTACAAAAATGGTTATGGCTTTGTTTTCTTGTGGGGAATTTTGTGATTGAATTCAACCTCAAACTTAAATATGAAAATAATTCAGAAATTAAAAAATATAACGCAACGAAAAAATAAAACTAAATTTTAATCAAAGAAGCCACTGAATCCCACAGGATCAAGATGTCAATGTTCACTCTTTATTTTATACAAAAAATTCATGATAAATAAGTTACTCAATCTCCAAAATCAAAGTCACATCATATATCTAGGACAACAACGATGCATTCTACTTATAAAAGCTGGATCCATGTTAACATCTTTTTTTTTTAATTTTTTGAAACATTGTCTCTTTCATAAAAAATCACAATGATTTAGTTTATAATCTGCATAATTACTATAATTATGTCAAAAGATGAGACAAATGAGACACATTAAGACTGAAAATTCTATAATATTAAAAAATTTCATTACAACCATTGGAGATTTTATTTTGTTAAAATACAAGTATTTACAAGATTTAACAGTGTAGTATGATGATAAATATATTTCTCCTTTAATATTTCTACATGTAAACCTCACGTGCTGAATAGTTGAAACACTAAAAAGTAGCCATTGATTGAATTTCCCTCGGAGAAATATGTAATGTATGTAAGTATACCTGGCCATTCTCGGAGAACATTAGCATGCCTTCCAGGTACTTGACCAGATGAACCAGGAATTATTTCATAGTGCATCTCGAGATCAGCAGCGGCTGCTGAGGACTGCATAGTCTCATGTTCACTCACAAAGCCATCAGCTGCCGGTTCCTTCATGTGTGAATTGGTGGATTCCTCAGCCAACCCGAAGCCATTATCTGTTCCAACATTGAATCCTTCCATACTAATTATGAACTCTTAATTTTGCAAATGTGAGAGAACTTACAGCTCAATACACCGTTGCAATACCAGCTCTCGCATGAGGGCATTAAATAGGCTGACCATTTCCATATGCTCCAGGACTTTTTTTTTTTTTTTTTCTGGCACGAGCTGAAAATGCAAGGTGATCCTGCTTGAGCTTGACTGGCTGGTAATTTGCAACTTGACAGGTTATTTTTGGGTGGGTCTGCATATTTTGTTCTAGCCTACTTTTGGTCAGCTGGTATATCAATTTGTGTTCAATGCTGTCCCACTGACTTGCAGGTAACTTTAAAAATTGCTTTATTATCTCTATAATGGGACAGACAGCTCTGGCTCTTTCTATCTGAAGAATATAATTATAGGTGGCATAGCATTGGCACTATATAGTTAAAATTTTACTACTCTACTTATTAGATATCAAAGTCGATCCATACAACTCATGTTTCCATTGGTTTAATTTTCATATTCATTTTGGGTTTTAAAGCCTTGTAACACTCCATGAAGATTGAAAATATTATATTTTACATATTGAAAATTTAAAATCTCAATTGAAAAAATTACAAATCCAACATATTTTTCTAAACGTTAATGATATAACGGATGAGTTTGTAAAAATCGGTATTAGCACCAACAGGATATGATATTAATGCTTAATTAAGCCTTTGAGCTCAATCATAACATGTTAATTAAACAATTTACTAATAAGCATGAATTATGATGATGATAAAAGAAACCTTACGTCTGTTAAATTAAGAATATTTCAACAATATAAACATAATAAGATCTTCTTCGGTTATCAATCTTACAGTTCTCTCTGGACTCAAAGCATTTCCAAATAGAATTTCTGAGCCAATGGCTTTAGATTCTAATAGCGAGGGAGCTTAGCTGGATGCACCAGAAAGACCAAGGCAAATCCGCGAGCCATAAAACAATTCGGACGAACATGCATGTCTGAGTTACTGCTGGATGCTAGGTTAGCTAGATAAGCTTTGGTGTTTGTGCAATGGCAGTTCAATGGAAAGCGATATTCACATGTGCAAATCAGGCTACAAATTTTATGATGAGAGCTGAGGCATCTTTCTTTGTCATGTGTGCTTCCAAGTCGTACCACAAAAAATTTGTGGAGCTAGGTTAATTAGCTACTTCGGTTATGCATCTTTCTTTGCCATGTGTACCTCCAATTCCTACCATAAAAAGTTAGAGGACCTAGGTTAATGAGCTACTTCAGTTATGCATCTTTCTTTTTCATGTGCACCTCCAATTCGTACCATAAAAAATTTGTGGAGTTAGGTTAATTATCTATTCTCAGGCATATTCTTATAATTCGTATCTTACAAATCTTATTACTTGTACTTGAAAGTTCTAAAATGAAATTTCAAATTCTAATTGTTGAAACGCCCTCTTAAATATAAAAATAAATTAATATAGATATGTTCAAGATATACTATAGAATCGTCATATCTTTAATTAATATACTTTTTTATATTAATATATCTATCAATTTTAATAATTTACCACTAACATTATTCAGTATCATCAACTGTCAATACATCTCTTCACATCACAAGAACTTTGACATTTAATATCAAAATTTTTAATGGAATGCTGCAAGGTGCTGTGTTACAGAAATGTTTGCAGCAATTGTTGGTTGTATTTTTGTTGCAAAAAAAATATGTTGCAGCATTATTAAAGTTACTAAACATAAACTTTTTTTTTTTTTGGATAAGAAACTAATATGAATTTCTGACTCACCTGGTGGCTTTCAACTGATTTTTTGACTTTTGGAATTGTGCGTAACTTATCTTGGAATGTACGTGGCCTTGGTAGTCCCCTGAAAATCAGCCTGGTTCACAAAGCCATACTGTCTAACAGAGTGGACATGCTTTTGATCCAAGAAACCAAACTTGCGGAAATTACGAACAGATTTATTTGGAGGTTATGGCAGAACGACAATTTGGATTGGGTTTTTATCCCTTTTGATGGCAGATCAAGGAGGTATTCTTTCAACGTGGGATAAGTCTCTTTTTTTTTTTTTTTTCACACAGAAATCTGTTGTTATTAGAGAGATTTATACTTATTTGTTGTATGTGGCTCGCTGAAAGCTTTGACTGTGTTATTATCAATCTATATGCCTCATGCGACGCTACAGGAAAGTTTTTTTTTGTGGGAGGATATTCTATCACTTCGTTCTGATTTCCCTATGAGCTGGTGCTGTGCAGGTGATTTTAATATTGTGAAAAGTATAGAGGAGAGAAAACGATGTAGTCAATCTGGCACTGACATTTCATACTTCAACGACTTCATCGACAGTTCCGAGCTAACGGATCTTCCTCTAGTGGGCAAGAAATTCACAAGGTACGGCGTTGAGGCCAAACGCAACCGTATTGATAGGTTTCCACTATCTTTGGAGTGGTTTCTTCAATTCCAAAATCTCAGTCAAAAAGGTCTGAAAAGATCTTTGTCGGATTATTGCCCGATTCTCCTCACATCTGAGTTCATTGACTAGGGGCCACGACCATTCAAGTTTCTTGACTGTTGGCTATCAACAGGGGACTTTTATGAAACGGTTGCTGAAAATTGGAATTCAACAGTTTCTTATGGTAACGCGGGCCATTGTCTTAAGGTTAAATTGAACAGACTTAAATCACAGCTGAAGCAGTGGAATAGGCCTACCTTTGGCAACATTGACACCACCATAGCTGATCTTGAAAATACAATTGAGCAGCTGGACAAATAGGCAACTCAAGGAATCTTTTGATTGATGATTGCCAAGATAAAAAAGCAGCAACACGTAAGCTCTGGACAGCCCATCATCGAAGAGAATCTATCTGGCGCCAAAAGGCCCGTATTTGATGGGTCAAAGATGGAGATAAGAACACTCGGTTCTTTCAGTGGGAGGCCAAGACATGATTAAGTCGTAGCCATTTGTCTGGTTTGTTGGTTAGCGGTTCTTGGATCTCTAATCCGAAAGAGGTACCCCAAGTCACTCTTAATTATTTTAAAAATCTTTTTCACAGTGACTATCGGCCTTGCCCTTGTAGGGTTTACCTTTTAAGAAACTTAGCCGAGAAGACGCTACCTCCCTTGAATCTCCTGTTTCCATGGAGGAGGTGAAAGCTACAGTTTGGGAGTGCAATGACTCCAAGGCCCTCGAACTAGATGGCTTTAATCCCAATTTTTTAAACGCTTTTGGGATCTTGTAAGGACAAACATCTTCAACTTTATTTCTAAATTTATGTTAGCTGGTAAGTTGGAAAAAGGCCTCAATTGCTCCTTTATTGCTTTCATCCCTGAAGCCAAAAATCCCACATCCCTGAAGGATTACAGGCCGATTAGTCTTGTGAATTCACTCCACAAGATTCTGGCCAGACTTCTTGCTAATCAACTCAAGAAAGTCATTTTCACAGTGATTAGAGACACCCAATCAACATTCAACAATGGGCATCAAATTATGGATAGTATTCTGTTTGCAAATAAAATTAATCACAACATGAAAAAAATGCACATAACGAAGGAGGTATCATTATCAAACTTGACTTTGAGAAGGCATTTGATTGTGTTGATTGGGATCTTGTTCTACGTGTCTTGGAGGCCATGGGTTTCGGCTCTAAATGGCGAAGGTGGATCAATAAGTGCATCTCTATAGTGTAAGTCTCAGCCCTTATTAATGGTCGACCACATCATAATTTTCAATGAAAAGAGGACTTTGTCAAGGCGATCTTTTTTCACCATTCCTTTTCATCATGGTTGTTGAAGTGTTGCACTTTTTCTTCCTAAAAGTTGAATCTTTATGATTTTTTAGTGGCATCTCACTTTTGGCATCCAACTTTTCTATCTCCCATCTTTAGTTCGCAGATGATGCCATCATCTTCATTGCACCAGACCTTCACTACACCATCACCTTGTGACATATTCTTCATTACTTCAACGTCACATCAGGATTGAAAATCAACCTTTGTAAATTGTGTGCCTATCCTGTGAGCATTTCTAACTCTCTAAATAATGACATCGCTGCCATTCTCTATTGTCCAGTAAGCTCCATCCTTTTTCCATACCTCGACATGTGACTAAGAGCCAACCCAAGGAGGGCTTACACTTGGAATCCAGTGATTGATTGAGTTAAACAGAGACTTGCTTTATGACAGTGTAAATGCTTGTCTTTTGGCGAACTTCTTTCTCTCATTAACTCTGTTCTCAACTCTCTCCTGCTCTATTACTTTTCTATTTTCTCAGCTCTAAAAGGTGTTATTCGAAAGCTTGAACAGCTTAGGAGAGCTTTTCTTCTAGGTAGGGGAGTGGTATGTTGGAAAATGGCAAAAGTCAAATAGAGCACGATTTGGAAGCATAAGCAATTTAGGGGTATCGGTATTTCTAATTTATGTCATAAAAACTTGGCACTTTTGAGCAAATGGTGGTGGCGTTATGGCATCAAGGAAAGTGCATTATGACGTCATTTGATTATGGACAATTATGGTAACAATCAAATTTAGTGGATTCCCTCCTCGGCAAGTCCCAACAAGATGTCTGCAAGTCTGAAGGTGCATAACACAGCTCCCTTCCAATGACAAAGTACGAGGCTTGGTTGATTCTTCTACATGCCATTGGACAGTTGGTAATGAAGACACTATCTTTTTTTGGTTAGATCGATGGTTACATGATGAGGAATCCCTTTGTCAAAAATATCTTCACCTATTCTCATTGGCCAATGATAAAGAAACTTAGGTCTCTAATGTTTGGAACAATGGTAATTGGTTGATCTCTTTTCGACGCATTCTTTATGCTTAGGAGGTCGAATCCTTTAATGAGATTCATGGCAGACTTTCTTGTGTGTTGTGGATAAGGAGGACAAGCTTGTATGGGTTCATGATCCAGCTGGCAATTTCTCGGTGAAAAAATTCTACTCCATAATGCACTCAGATCTTGATGATCGTAAAGTTTGGTTCCACTCCATTTGGAACCTTTCCATCCCTTCCAAGGTTCAATGCTTTTTATGGTTGGCGATTTATGACTCAATCCCCACAAAGAGTTTCTTAGCCTCCCGAGGGGTCCGTTTGTCAAACGATCAAATCTTATATGTATGGTGCAATGCTATGGAGGAATCATGCTCCCACATATTATTGTCAGGTGTTCTCAATTGGAAGGTATGGGGTCTTGTTCTCCAATAGTGGGGAATCTCTTGGTTCTTGCATGCCTCTATTTCTTTATTTATTTAAGCATGGGCAGATTATCCTTTTATGGGAGAGAAGCGCAAATGTTTGATGGTGGTATATGGCTCAACCCTCTAGTCATTATGGCTTGCGCATAGTAAGTCAATTTTTCCCAACAAAACATGGGAGGTTAGTGAAATTCTATTCCTTATCAAAATAAGATCTTTGCTATGAATCCATACAAGCGAAGGGGATAATTTTATTGATGACATTGGTTGGTGGACATAACCACATTTTTCAGCTTCTAGGTGAGGGCCCTTTCACTCTCGTTTTGGCATTTCATGGCATGCCCCAATTGTTAGGGAATTTAAATTCAACATTGATAGCTCAACTAAGGGTAAACTAGGTTGACTCAAACTTTTGCTGAAACTATGGCAATCCTCCATGCATTGCGACTTTTATCATCTCCCCTCTATTTGAGTGCAAAGGTGATTATTGAATCTAATTCTAAAGTTGCCCTCTCATGGGTTAACAATATTGTCTAAAGACCTTGAAAACTATGGCTAATATTGAATAAAATCGATTCACTTTTAAAAGAGGGGTTTTCGTTTGCTCACATTTTAAGAAAAGATAATTCTTTTGTTGACTCTTTGGCTAGGTGTGGGCTTGACAGGCATTCCATGTTTTCTGCCATATGGTAATGCCTCTTTCACTCCTTTTGTCTTTTTCTATGCTGCAAAAGCATGGCATAATTCTCTAATTGATGGTGTTGCCCATTTTGCTCGATCATGATGCTTTTTCACCACTACTGCTCTTCCTCTTTCTACATTGTGTTTTTTGTTCTGCTTCCGTTATGTTCATTGCTACTTTTGTGTTTTTCTGCTATGCACCACTTTTGTTCTGCTTTCCTTTACGTTGTGTTTTGTTCTGTGTTTTCTGCTATGCACCACGGTTGTGTTTTTGTTAGGCATTCAGCTATGTTTCCTACTGCACATTGTGTTTTTTATTAAGTTGCTTAAGTTTCTTCTCTACTTACGGTTTATATTGGTTTTTTATTGCTTCATATAGGAGTTATGCCCTATGCAACCTTTTTTGTCACTCAACTTGGTATTTTTATTTGTTATGCCTTTGACTGTGGATGTATCAAAAGACCAAACTATATAAATTCTTGTGTTCTTGTAAGTGTGCTTGATTTTTTTTTCTTTAGTCTATTAATTGGGTAAGATATTGGATAACTTTTTTAAGATAATTTCGTAATTTTCACAATAAATTGGTATCAGAGCTCAAGGTCTTGAGTCAATCTAAATTTTGCTATGGCAACTTCGTCGACTAAGTACGAGATTGAAAAGTTGAAGAAATGATTTTAGTTTGTGACGTGTTAAAATGTGAGCATTGCTAGTGCAACGAGGACTGTTGAAGGCATTTGAGGAAAAAGATCATCTTTCCTCGAATTTACATAATAGTGAAAAAGATGTCTTTATGGAGAAGGGATATAGTGCTATTCTCCTAACTTGTCTGATGAGGTGCTAAGAGAAGTAACGGATGAAGAATTTACTGTTACAATGTGGCTTAAACTCGAAAGTATTTATATGATCAAATCTTTGACGAATTGGCTTTATATAAAGCAATGATTGTATAATCTCAAGATGTGTGAATGTACGTCCGTTAATACCCACATTGATAAATTTAATAAAGTTATTCTTGACTTAAAGAATATCGATATTAAAATTGATGATGAAGACCTAGTCCTAATTTTTCTATGTTCTTTGCCTCCATTGTATGAAAGTTTTGTGGATACTATGCTATGTGGCCAAGAGATACTCACTTTTGAGGATGTAAGGGAATTTTTAAATTCTAAAGAATTGAAGAAGAAAGTTGATGGTATCCGAAGTGAGAATCAAGCAAAAAGCCTAATTGTGAATAGAGGAAAAGATACAGAGAAAGGCTTAGACAGAAAAAGTAAATTTAGAGCAAAAAGGAAGATTTGCTAGAATTGTGGTAAAAAAGAGCACTTTTAATAAGATTGTACCAAATTCAAGGATGATGAAAAGATCAACAAGTCTGAAAGTACTGCAAATGTGGTTAAAGATGACTTTGATATTCTTAAGAAAGATGATAATATTCTTGTAATTACCAACAGTAACTTGATGGATACATGGATCTTAGATTCAGCTTGTTGCTTTTCCATATGTCTCAGGTGTGATTGGTTTACAACTTATCAATTTGTTGATATGGGTACTATATAATTAAGAAATGATTTATCTCTTCCTCGGTTGTTGGGATTGGCACAATTTGAATCAAGATGTTTAATGGTGTGGTAAGGACACTTGAGGTGAGACATGTCCTTGACATGAAAAAGAATTTGATATCCTTAAGTTTGTTAGATTAGAAAAGATAAAAATGAGGTGTCCAAGATGGTGTCTTGAAGATATCTAAAAGAGCTTTAATTATCATGAAGGGCAAGATATCTAGTGACCTTTATCACCAAGTGGGAAACACGGTCATTGGAATTGTGTCCGTAGTCTCATCCAATGATCTTGATGAAGATGCTATATATTTTTGGCATATGAGATTGGGTCATATGAGCAAAAAAGGGATGACAAAACTGAGTAAGCATGATTTACTATTGTAGACACCTCATTTGTTCGAGCTTATCTTAACAATAAAAACAAATAAAATAAAACTAAAAAAATAATAAAAATAAGTAAAACAATAAAATAATAAAATCTAAAATAAAAAAAGGAAGAGATAATGATAAGAAATTTGTTAAATGAACATCCAAATAAACTAAGGATTGACTTAAATCGATCACAATCCAGCAATTTTTGAAATTCGATTTTTAAAGAGGAAGAAAATCCTAATCTAAGATGAACACAAAAATGGGTATAAATACCCATTCATCAGCCTAGAGAGATGGGGGGAGAAAGAAGAGAAAAAGATAGAAAGATCATCAGGGAGAGTTTTTTGAGTTTTGAAATTTCAAAGTTAGATTTAGGGAAATTTAGTTTGATTTTGAAGAAACGATTTCGATTAAGTGGTAGATTGGCCCGAAAAGAGTTTAATGAAAGTTTGAGACAATTTTATCACCGAAAAACGATGGTCGGTGGCAAAGGTAATGGCATTCGACGACCAGATTCTGAAAAGATTTGGAAGAGAAGATTTTTAGAGAGAGAAAGTGGAAGTGAAAATTAAAAAAGAAGGGTTTAGTCCATTTATATACTAAGGCAAACAACATTGTATTGGATGAGCATAAGCATAAAGTAAAATGACATAAATTTGCTATTACTAAAAACAACATCATATTGATATTGAGAGGTGGATTATCACGGGCCAGCTTTGACTAGGCCCATTTGTTTTAGTCATTAGCCCATTTACCAAGTATGGGTTCGATATTTTGTATTATTTTTATTGGTTTATATATTGATTTTTTTCTTGTTTTGTTATTTTACTTTTAGTATTGAAGATGCAAAGGAAAAATATAATAAAAAATAAAGATTTTAGGTCATAGTTATTTTAGGCTGAAATTCATCGAGTCATGATTGTTTAGAATAAAAATAAATAAATGAGTTAGATTAAAAAATATTTATAATAAAATTCTTATAAATTACTTTCACAAAAAAATATGTGGTTATAAAAATTAATAAAACGATATAAAAAATAAATTTTAGTAAAATTTGTAATTATTTAAAATAAATCTTTTAAATGAAATTTTTAAGGTGAGTTACAAAGGGATAATTCTCCTTAAATATTTTAAAGTAAAAATAATTATGGGACCTTACCATAAAAGTTGGAAGGTAATCCTATAAATTATTTTTTATAAAAATATTTATTTATAAATAATTATTATAAATAAAAACTTAAATAAAAAATTAAAATTTTGTAAAATATAAATTTATAATAATTTGTCAGTAAATATATAAATGGAAATCTTCCGATAATGGAATTTCAAGAATATTATAAGGGTTGATTTTTTTGAAAAAATTTAGGTGAGAAAGTTTTCTTAAATTCTACCAAAGGATTGGAGAATTTAGCATAAATTTCAATATCAAAGGATTTTTATAAAAATATATTTGAAATAAACATATACAATAAGCTTGATACAAAGAAATAAACAAAAAGAATAAGCAAATAAATAAAAATTTTTTATAATGAAATTTTAAAAATATTATAAGAGATAATTTTCTTGAAAATTTCTAGATGAAAAAGTTTTCGTAAATTCTAAAAAAAGGGTTGGAGAATTTAGAAAAAAATTTCAATATTAAAAGCTTTTTGTTTGTTTCAAAATAATCATAAATGAAGGAATAATTAAAGGAAATAAAGTAGAATATCAAAGTAAAGTTTAAGGCTAAAAGATAACACATAACTAATTAGATACCATTTCGAATTAGAGTTGCGAGGGTACTAATACTTTCCTCATACATAATTATAGTTTTGAATTTAACTTATTTCGTGGACCGGAATCTATCCTTTTAAATGAACTTAAGTCAAGTTTAAGACCTTATTAAAAAGTATAAATTCACTTAAGTGACCAATCACACCTAAATAAAAAATATTGATGGTGATTCTTCTTTCAAGTCAAACGTTTGAATATACAAACTCACTCATTATGACAACTATATAGTTAAAAGATTGGGAAGCTAGATTTATGTGAGCATTGCATCTATGGCAAACAACATAAAGTGAAATTTAGCACTACAACTCATCGAACCAATAGTTAGACCTGACAATTCGTGTTAACATGTCGTAAACGTTTCAGACACGATTAGACACGAAACACATTAAGGCTAAATACGAACACAATACGTTTAATATTCGTGTCTTAAATTTAAAATATGTACACGTATACATTTAGTACATGTGTAACACAACACAACACGATTAACACGTTTATTAAATGTGTCAATATAAGACACGACACGATTAATGACACGTTTAACATGATTAACATGTGTAACACGATTCACACGATTAACACGTTTAACACAATTAAATAAAAATATTTACAATTAAATATAATTTTTATTATTTAAATTTAAAATCTATAATTATAAAAATAATTATAACAAAACAAAAATAATAATAACAGCAAATATAATAAAAATTAATATAAATAACATACATAAAATTCATTATCATATAATATGATAAAATACATCATTAACAATTTAACATCAAACCTTCAAACACTAATAATATTAAAAATCATTCATAATTTTCAATCATAATTAAAAACACATCATTAACCACTGCAACATTGCTCAATCTGTAGACAATCATCAGATTCCTCCAGAAAATGAACATTTGATTCAAAAGAAACATTGATATTGTTAGATTCCATCTGCAACCATCAACAACATAAATAACATAAAAAATATTGCCACATAACACGTGATTGATGAAGAGTAAGTTTAAAAAGTTTAATGTTTCTCTCACTAAAAAAGAAATAAAACATTGAAAATTAAGTGTAGTTATCTAGGCGAATTTTATAATGTTCAACAAAAATACATATTAAATTTAAAAAAATAAATAATAAAGCTTGGCATCTGTTTAAATCAACCTACTCATATCAATAGAAAAATCCAGAGGAAGTATCACAGCTGAAGTTCTTATAGCACAATGTCAGTAACATTCATCAATACACACTTAGCTTACTCTGAAACCTTATCAGAATGAGTCAATTAGATTCATGTAATTTTAATATGAATATCCATCAGATACTATAACATTTAAATCACAAACTACAAAATAGCCTAAGGTTTCGCTTTGATCGAAAAACGAAGCCGACTGCTTGTATGGGTGGAATTTTGTGAGAGAGAGTCAACATGCATAATACAAGACTTTATCTTAATTTGGAGTTATATTAGACACAACCAAATGTCAATTACAAGATACAGATTCCAACCATTTGAGTATCATTACTAATTTAAAATCCTTTTGGTTTTCTTTCAAACAGGACCCAAGCTTTCAAAGGGAAAAATGCGGTGGTTTTCAAGTTTGAAATCTGAAAGCAGTTAATGGAAGAAGGCTATAGGATATGGGGGAACGTTGGCGACCAATGGACCGATTTGCAAGGGGAATGTTTGGGCAACTGAACTTTCAAACTCCCAAATCCAATGTATTGTGTTCTTTAAATTAATCCAATAAAAGAAAAATAAAATGTAAAAATAAACTGCTTACCTCTGTTTCAGTGAAAAGGGAAAAAGCTACTGAAGAAACCCGCTCAACACTCCCAAGTCTTAATCTAAAGCTGTTGAAGTGAAAAAGGAAAAAGAAATTGAAAAAGAGAAGAAAGATCTGGTGGTCTAGCGGTGCCGTGGTGCTGTGGTCTGGTGGTCTGGTGGTTCCGTGGTGCACTGTGCATTAGTCGTGAGGGCTGAGGCAATCCAAAATAAAAACCAAAGGTGAAAAATTAGGGTTAAAGGATGTATAATTACCTTAATATCCTTTATAAAATAAAAAAAATTTAAAATAATTATTTAAAATTATTTATATAAGGTTAAAATAGTCTTTAACTATTAATGCTTAACAGGTTAATAAACGTGTTACGTGTATACGTTTAAACACGATAACACGATTAAGTAAACGTGTTTAAAAATGTTTTAAACGTGTTTGTAGTGTCTGACACGTTTAGACACGAAACAAGTTAAGGGTAAACCCATAACCTGTTTAACTCGTATCTTCTCGTATCGTGTTAATGTGTCATGTCCAAAATTATCAGGTCTACCAATAGTACAATAGACTACATCCATTCAAATTTTGGGGTTCTTTCTCCTGTGGCATCAAAAGGTAGATCATTATACATTTGGACTTTTATTAATAATTTTTCAAATAAGGTGTGGATGTATTTTCTGAAAACTAAAAGTGAGGTGTTTACCACCTTTTTGCATTGGAAGGCATTGATTGAAAAACAATTTGGGAAAAAGATTGAGAGCTTTCGAATAGATAATGGTTTGAAAATTTGCAAAGATGAGTTTGATCTGTTCTACTAAAATGAAGGAATTATTAGATATCACTCTATCATCAAAACACCACAACAAAAAGGTGTTGTAAAGCAAATGGAGATAACATTTTTGGAGAGAACAAGATGCATGCTTTCTAATGTTAGCCTACCCAAAGTATTATAAACAGAAGCTATCAACATGGCTTGCTACTTGGTAAATTGGTCTCCATTAACTACAATTGTTTTTAAGACTCTTGAGAAAATTTAGTCTGGTAAGCCTGTTAATTACTGTATATTAAAAATATTAGTTGTATTGTTTATACTCATGTGAGTGATTGTAAACTTGAGTTGAGGGCGACAAAATGCATATTTCTAGGCCATGCATATAAGGTAAATGGTTATCGGTTGTGGTGTATTGATTGTAAGTCCTTCAAGTTTATGGTGAGTCGGGATGTTACCTTTGACGAGTCTGCATTATTTTGTGAGTTAAAGTTTAGAATTGCAATCATATCAAACCAAGAAGTTAGCAAGCAGATAGAGTTTGAAATCAATGCTCCTGGGACAATGCAAAATGGTAATGAAATCCAAAATGAATTGTAAAAGGTACAAGAATCGATATCTCATATACAATAACGAAGCATTACTTGTATCAATGGTGATTTTGATTTCTATGTTTTATTTATGGAAGTAAAGATTAATGAGCCTTACTCTTATCGTGAGATGATTACATGTGCCGTCTTTTAAAGAGATTAAGTCTTTACACTAGAATCAAACATGGGAGCTTGTGAAATCACCTAAAAGTACTATTGATGTTGGCTTAATGTGTGAAAGAGGTGCAAACACTTGTTGTAATGTGGTTGGCTTCTTCAATTTAGATTTTGCTGATGATCTAAATAGTAGAAAATCTCAAACGGGTTATGTGTTCATTTTCTTAGAGTCTGCATCAATTAGAAAGCAATTCTTTAATCAATAGTTGCTTTGTCTACAACTAAAGTTGAATAGATGACTGTGACCAAAGTAATGAAAGAGGCTTTATGGCTTTCGAGGCTTAGTCAATGATCTTGGTTTTGGACAAGCATATATGCTTGTGTTTTGTGATAGTCAAAATGCCATACGCTTGATTAATTTTTTTTTTTTGCTCGAACAAAAAAGAAAGAAGAGACTTCATTTCATTAAAATATTGCATAAAGTGGTGGGATAGCAAGAAGCCTACTTACCCAAAATCATCAAGCAAGCAGGAAATAGCTAAATCACATAATGAGTTGGCATTAGCATGAAAAAAGTAGGCTATAAATAACCCACAGACAAGGCTAAGCAATGAATTAAAGATTTAAAACATCATAAATCATCAAAACAAAGTGATAAAACACCAACAACATTGAAAACATATACTTGACTAAAAATCAAATGTTTCATGAGAAAACCAAATACATCCAAATTAAGTGTAACTTCATTCGAGAGATTATTTCTAGATGTGAGATTGTAGTGAAGAAAATAACTATAGTTGAAAATTTGACAGATAAGTCAATTTCTGGGATAAAGTTCAAGCATTGTTTAGACTTAATTAATGTTTATAGTGCTTAAGGCCTTTTGGGGCATTGGTGGTGATGACAAAAATTGGTTCATAAGGTGGCGCTTAGTGAATTCAAGCCTAAGGTGGAGATTTGTTATGATAGTCTTGAATTGTGGTTTGACTAAGATAGTTTAATTCTAGTTAAACTTGTACACCTTGTTGAAAAAGTCTTTAAATCTAGCTAGACTAGGATAACATATCCTAATTGTATTAAGATAAGATTATTGTACTTGGTCTTATAAAACGATCCTATGGGGTTAAAGAATAATGAAAGCCTAAATTTAGAGAGAATGATTTGGGTGTATGTGGATTTGAGTTTAAAACTGTTCTTGCAATCTCTTGATTTTTCTCTTAATGGATCTTTCTTTATTGTTGTGCCCAATGACGTAGGTCATAAAAAAACCAAACCACTTAAATTCTTCTACTCTTGTAGGTGTGCTTGATTTCTTTTTTTTTTTTTATTCTATTGATTGGGTAAAATCTTGGATAACTCTTTTGAGGTAATTTAACAATTTTCACAACCTGGTTCTAGTGGGATGATTTTGTCATGTCCCTTGTGTTTTTTTCTACTAGTGTTGTGGAACATTGCTTGAATGAGTGTATTGCAATTAAACTGGCTTGCTTTTGTTTTTAATACATAGGCCAAGCGAAGTGGAGAATTTTGTATCTTTTCTCATACAATCTTGCACCATTATCACTTTTCAAGGTAAATTTTTTTTGTAAATCTTTCACTTAATGAAAATATTTCATATATGCTTCTATAAAAAAAAAGGAAAAAAAGAATATGGGTAGGAGAGGCATGATGTTTCCTGCAAAAATCAAGCCTAGTATGTTGAATTATTTGGAGTTTTGAGGAACATCTCCATAATTAAAATAAAAAAATTTTAATTTGAAAATATTTAACTCAAATTTTAATATGCAAAAACAAAAAAGAACACCTAAAAAGAAAAAGAAAAGAGATAAACGTCCTGCTTTTTCTTTCATTTTTATGATGTGTTTGGTACCTGCAGAGCAAAATACTGATAACACTTATTGTAAATTTGCTTTGCTAATTGTCCAGCAACTCCACCTATTCCAACTCTATTTCTCATAACACCTCAACCATCGAAGCCAGTTGCCTTCTTCGCAAAAGTTGGCAAACAAAATGCAGCTGAGTGTACCTGAAAAATGGAATTTAATAAATATTAAGCTTTAAATAGAGAAATCTAATATGTTTTTTTTTTTTAGATTTAATTTTCAAAAGAATCCGGTTAACGGGTGCATACAAGCACTTGTTAAGATTAGAGTATCATAAGATGTGTCATAATAACATTAACTAGAGACAATTCATAAAGTTGAAATTCAAAATTATTATTATATATCGAGATATATGAATTTATCAATAAAAAATATACCTGAGAGATTTTACAGTAAATGTGGATTATTTACCTCTGAGTTGTAGAATTGCAAAGGTCCTCTGGCTACACCCGAAATTTGGTCGGGATCGATGGGGTTGACAGGCTTTTTGAAATCAACATATGGCCCTTCGGTTGAGCAAAGCAAGAAACCAATCACTCCACTGTAATAAGATTGCTTTTAGTTAGACAAGAATCATAGGTTTTTATTGTACACAAAAGGCAGACATTTTCCATCAGACACGGATGGCTTGTTTTTTTCTATATGTTTCATGCTTGTGAGTTACATATTTTTCAACCCGTCTTGTCTCCAAATCTGAGGATCAGCATTATGATTGGTCCTCTCTTGCTACAGAGAAATCTAGATTTTTATATTTAAATTATCAAGAACTGTCTCTTGATTAAGATGCCATCAATTTTTTTCTGATTAAAAATTGTTAAATTCTCCGTTTCATATGTAATATCTTATATACTATGTTATTTAGCAAATAAATTAAAACCAAGGAAACAATAGGAAACAAAGAAGTTGAGAAGAGGGGGCATGCATGCCTTGGATATGTAGGAACAACAGTCCATGCATAGCTGATAGATCCTCTGAAAATATTGCGAAAACTTGAAATGAGTTCTTCAATGTTGAATGGCTGATACCAAAGGCTTTCTGCCTGAATGCACATGACTCCACCTGGACGAAGAGATCTTGCTGCCAACTCAAAGAATGGACTGTCAAAAAGCTCATGTTCAGGTCCTGCAGTATCAAGTAACCCTCCCAATTGTCAATTATTTTAGATGAAAGCTACATAAAATATGTATATTTATATTACAAAAATCTATTTATCATACACATTTCAAAAAAAATAAATCATTTAACAGATGAATTATAAAAATTAACGTATATCACGTGAAAAGACTCTTTATGTTACATATATTCTAATACACTAAAGGAATAACATTCATTTATATAAAAAGGACGAACAAATATACACATATATGTATGTATATTTATATATATGTTACTATAAATTAAGATAGTAGAAAAAATAATAGAGAAAAAATGAAAAATAGTTAGAGGAATATATATATACTTATCGGGTCAAATGCATCCACTATTATTGCATCATAGGTAGCATTTGGAGCAGACTTCAAAAATGCAGTCCCTGCAAGCAAAATATTTTGCTCAAAAGCATACAATTAGGGAGAGATTAACAGAGGAAGAAGAAGAAGCACACCATCTTGAATATGGAGTGTTACACGAGGGTCATCATATCCAATGGCAATATCAGGGAAGAATTCCTTGTACACCTTCAAAACCAAAACAAATGAAATCATAAATTACAACCAAAGGGGCTGTCAAGACCCTCAGGGGTGTTTCAGTGTTTGTTAACAAAATCCCATGAAAGAAAATTATAAAGAATGGAAGTAACTTTAATGAAAATCGTACTCACATCAATCAGCATTGTGTCTATCTCGCATATATCAATCTGCTCGACAGACATGTGGCGAGAGATTTCCCTGAGGATGCCACCATCTCCTCCACCAATCAGCAACACCTGAAATGGAAGGAAAAGACATTTACCCAACCTTTCCAAGTTGATCAATTCATTTACGTAATTATTTGTTCATGAAATGCATAAAAGAATGGGCATGTGATTTTATGAAACCTTGCTGGGGTCTGGAATGGAGCAAAGTGGAAGGTGAGTCATCATTTCTTGATATGAACATTCATCCTTCTCGGTGAGTTGGAGAGCCCCGTCCAACACAAAAACCTTGCCATATCCTGATGACTGCGAATCATGCGCAAAACAACAGGGACAAACCAAATAAGTTTCAAGAAGAATCAGCTATTTCCATCATGAGTTTAATCAATGTAATTTTGACCCTGACAAAAGCAAATATATGTATATATATATTTATATGAATGTATACCTGAAACACCATCATGCTTTGGTACTTTGACTTCCCTTCAAATAGAACTTTTTCAACCTTTAGGAAGTGCGCTTGTCCTTCAAGAAACATCAACAAGCTGATTAACATCCGACAATATCAGTGGAAATAGAAATTCTCAAATCTCTAATTCGACAATAAAATTTCGAAAACTCTTTACAAGTTAGATATGATTA
The DNA here is from genome assembly GCF_053813885.1 of Theobroma cacao. Classification (NCBI taxonomy): domain Eukaryota; kingdom Viridiplantae; phylum Streptophyta; class Magnoliopsida; order Malvales; family Malvaceae; genus Theobroma; species Theobroma cacao. Next base: position 545,169 of record NC_142641.1, read on the forward strand.
GGGCAGCTTTGCTTAAGTCTGAATTCGGATTGAGTGCTTTTACATGACTCTTGTTGCTTCATTTTATGATTGACAATGAGCTATAGCTAGTGATTTTGGGTTTTGAAACACAAAACCCAATAAGTTATATCCAACGCCAAAAACAAACATAGATTAACAGCAACCACTTTTATATTCAAGAATATTAATTACTACAGAATCTGAATCTCGAAATAAAAAAAACACAGCACTGAGCTTCTTTCGAAATTGAATCCCATCTTAATATATATATATATATATATATATATATATATATATATATCAAGTTCCTTAGCACATATGCTGCTGATTAATTAATTAGATTCCCATTTATCAAAGGAAGGGCCTGTAACTCTTTAAGTAAAGCTACTGACATTTTAAATGGCTACTCTGAAGATGAAAGAGAATAAATGTTGGAACAGATTTACAAGGTGAAATCAATCTCTCTCGTGTAACTTTTTTAGTCTAAATCACGTCAGAAGTTATTAGCATTGATTGGTTTGGACTTGGATTTAATAATTGTTCTCAAGTCAGACGTGAGATAAACCATCACAATATATATATAACAAACCTGGTAAAACAGTGATCTTATAATAACATATGCTAAGTTTTCAAAATCATCCTTCATGCCAAATTAATAGACTCATCGATGCCTATACATCTAGCTTCTTTTGTCGTTATGGGAATAGATCACTGCACACAAGATTATTTGCTGCACCTCAGGAATGGAATCTCTGATTAAAATGGGAAAAGGGTTAAGCATGAGGTTTTTGCAGGTTGATTTTAAACAATATTTGCGAGAAGATAACATGCTGTCAAACATAAAATTGATCAAGGGATAGAACTTTCAATGAGAATGAATCCATATGCTATACACAACATCAGATAAAGAAAACAAAAATGGAAAAAGAAGAAGAAGAAATACAGATATAGGGTAAGGCATGCAATTGATGGAATAAGAAAAGGGCAAAACAAACTTGATTTTAATGTTTTCTATGAGCCAATGTAAAAGAACAAAATTGAAGTTAACTAAGAAGTATCCTAATACACTCACCAGGCCACATCGGGCAATTCTCAGCAAACCATCCATTGATACTGGGAAATTGCAAAAGGTCGCCAGCTTCCTTAACATTGTCCTGCATTTCAACACTGACAGGCAAACAAGCAGATTCATCAGTCTCACCATTACTATTGCTCATGGTGGTGACAATCTTTCTCGGGGTGTTAATGTGAACATTTGCACCAGAAACAATGTTGCTGATATCTGCCATGGGAGGGGGGTTAATTTCTCCTCTTCTTCTGACCAGAGATAACAAAATTAAATTTCTTTTGCTGCTCTAGAGCTTGCCATGGAATGAGAATCATAGGTGGCTTTTTATATGCTGTTTGAGCACGCTTGTGGGTTTTATCTTTAGCTGGAAATAACACACCTGGCCCTATGCAATTCCTCTATCTGCTTTGCTGGTAAGATCATCATAATTGTTTCATATCTGTGCCTTAAAATTGAAATCTGTGTATAATTATCATGGGGAGAAAATTAACCTATTTCTGTATGGCACAATTAAATTTAATTAAAAGTTTCAAGGGAAGGCAATTAATAGGCGGCCATTTAGTAGATTAATTACTCAGACAACTTGGAGTAATGGTTTTTCCTATTAATTACCATCTATCTGTCCATATAACTAGTAGTAACCAATCATTGATCTTCTCAGTTAAAAGGGGTCATAACTCCTCATAAGACTCCATCATATATATATATATATATATATATATCAAACAAATTATTTTTAATTGGTTGGTTTGTTAGCCCTTGGTTTTAATTTTTTTTTTTTTTTGTGTTTTTTGAATCATGCAAAAGGAAGAATAAGAATCAAGCCTATATTAATAAGATTTATTCCCAATCGAAAGTTATCCTTCAATCGCAATCTTAGAGAGACAAACTCTCTTAGGAATGGGTTTGTTCAAGTGATTTTTTTGCTTGTTAATGTTCTGACTTAAAGGATTTTTCTTTTATGTTCCCTTTTCACTGTTCGAATAAAATTCTAGTCACCTGTTGTGAATAAATACTCATTAATTACATTTTAATTAAAACAAATTGATGGAGTTTAATTTGCTAGTTTAGATTTTACCATTTAATGAAAAAAATCATATGCAGCCACCAATTTGTCAATAATATGAACCATGCTAGTTCATAGATAGCTTTCTCTAATTGATAAAATTAATTAATCTACCATTTCGTTGGTTGCTTTCCCTCTTCTTTTTTTTCCCATGTTTCTTCTGGCTTACATTTTAGAAACCAACTCCATCATTGTACAGTAGTTAGAAAATGAAAAAAAAATAAAATAAAATCCAATCCTTGAAACTACAGCAAGCATTTGCAACTAGCTAGTCATGCCCTAGACACCACTCTTACCCTTGTAGCTATCATTCATGTCACAGAAAATTTGCCATTCTCCCAAATCTGAAAACCAAAATCCTCTTGCTCCTTGCCGACACAAAAAATTCACTATTATATGCTAAAACATAATTATTTGTTCATTGATTGCATGCTCAGAAGTTTAACAATAAATTGACACATATATATCTAATTTATAATTGTGGAATAACAATTAATAAAAGAATAAAAGAAATTATAGAAGCTCAAATGCACCATGCTCAACATATTATCAAGACAAAAATGGGAGAAATGCAATAGCAAATGAGACAAGGGGTAAGATTAGTGGCCCCAAGATTTCAACTAAACCAAAATATAAATTAACAAATATTAAATATCAACTAAAAATTTAAAAAACACCAAATATACAATGTAAAGGAAAAAATCACGGGGTAAATCAACAACAAATCCACTAAACAAATCAATGATACAATGTTCTTATTTGAAGTTTTTATTGAAACTTGAGATCCACTAAAATGACAAAATATACCTCTCCATGATTAATGCACTTCCTGATTATCCAGAAGACATATTCCAAATTATTACTCGTCGCGTGCTCATAAATAAGTCTCTTCATAATGAAATTAATTATAATTTTATGAACATTTATATAATTAAGTACCTAATCATCAATTGATATTTCTACGTACAATTCTATTATCTTCTTTAAATACTCATTTTAGGGAGATTTAAATTTTCGTTTGATTAATGCTTTTGTTGTTTTTTTATTTTAATGTTATTGTGATTGTTACTCTATGGCTAAATGGTCCATCAACAAGTTTCTTGCTTTCTTAATGGCCCGCTCTTGCCGTTTAAGTTGAACGGTGTCTTAGCTCCATGCCTATGAAAAATCCGCAGAACTTGGCAGGCCCTCCATAAATCTTCTCTCTTTATGACTCTCCCCTTCTGTTCTCTTTCCGTACATCTTCCATGCCAAATTCTCCTAAGCTACGGTTTTGCATGTAAATCCTTTTTGTTTTCTTTCATAAAGAAAACCCTTTCTAATAAGTAAATTGTCAATGGTTAAGTCCTTTGCGTGACTTTGTCATGTACATAATGATAAATGGAATGGAAAAATTAAGATGAACAATCTCCATTTGTACGCCTCCTCCCGCTTCCGCCACCTCCCTAAGACCTTCTCTCTACGCCGCGAAGTTCCGTGGTGGGATCAAATCCTCGATCCGGGAAGCCAAATCGTGACCAAATGGAACTACATCATCCTCGTGACATGCCTCATAGCCTTGTTTTTGGACCCTCTCTATTTTTACCTGCCAGTCATCGCTGGCCCTGCCTGCATGAGTATCGATTTAGGCCTAGGAATCATTGTCACGTTCTTCCGTACGGTGGCAGACTTGTTCTTCCTCATGCACATCATCTTAAAATTTAGAACGGCTTTCGTGGCACCCAATTCCAGGGTTTTCGGGAAGGGAGAGCTGGTGATGGATCCCAGGGCCATCGCCATCCGCTACTTGAAGTCAAGTTTTGCCATTGATCTTGCTGCTGCGCTCCCTCTCCCACAGGTTTCTCACCCATTAATCACAATCATATGTTCATGTATATAATATGTTCCTTTTTCTTTTATCTCTTTTAAGTTTCTTGATTAATAGTTCTATAACATTTGTTATTTTTGCCTAGTGAAGAAATTTATTAAGCAATCGAGAGATTACAAAATTAGCAAAACAGTTAGCAAAGCAAGAACAAAATTCTATGCATATTCAACAACAAACTGACAAAACCACCTAAACGTGAAAACAAAAACCAAAACATTAAAAAAAGCTACAACGCCATCTCCTTAGAACACTTGTTTATCGGTTGCAACTCAGCATTTAGCTCATAATGTGTCTGTATATGCTTCGACTTAGCATTTCTTCTATTCTAGCATCTGAACTAGTCTTATATATATATATATATGCAGAAACAAACAAGGGCTTCAGGCTAACAATCGATGCAACTGTTTTCTGTGAAAAGAATGTCAAAGTAGCAAGGCTTGTTAGTGAATGTCTGTTGTCATGTTAATGTCTTTAAGTATGTGATGTATTAGAACCCCTTCTTCCACCGTCCTCGTATATCAGCTAGTATGAAAGCATAGTAGTAACTGAATTCTTCTCTTTGATGGGATGCTTTTTTCTTTTGTTTATTTGTGTGTGGTTGTTTTTACGATGCTATATATATAGTAGTAATTGAATTCTTCTTTTGTGTGTGTTTTTTATTGAACTTCTGTATCGTTTTGTGACATTAATATATCTATTTGGTAAAGAGAAAAAATTTCCATGGGATGCTTCCATTGGGAATTCAAAATAATGATCAAGCCTCCAATTAATGCATATAAATAAACAATTGTTGTTCAAAACTTCGAATTGGATAAGCAACAATATGGGGTATTTACAAATGTATAAGCTTCTATGTTCATGGCCATGATAGATCCTGTTTCCAATTCCATGGAACATCCCATAACAGTAAATCTGAAGTTTGGTTTCAGTTCTGAGAGTTCTATAGTTAGTGGTTCAGACATATGTTACATATGACAGCCAATCTCTAGTGGCTTAATTAGTTTAAGAGGCATGGATTCCGAAGTTCCACTGCAGATAGAGAAATTGCAAAATTACAAATGGAAATTGCTTCAACACTTGCACTCTTTATGAGCCATACGTATAATTCACATGGAGGCATTGATATTTTATTATGTTGCTTGCCAGATTGTCATTTGGTTCATAATTCCAGCAGCAAAAAGTCCATCGGCTGCTCATGCTAACCACACGCTTTCTTTCATTGTTCTCATTCAATATGTTCCTCGATTCTTCATCATGTTTCCTCTGAACCAGCGGATAATTAAAACTACTGGCGTTGTGGCTAAGACTGCTTGGTCAGGTGCAGCATACAATCTACTTCTGTCTATGCTGGCTAGCCATGTGAGTTCTCATCTCCCCATTTTCATCCCCTATTGCTTTATCATCCTGCTGTTATCTGATGCTAGAAGCTGGTGGGAACACCTGATACTGTTACCGTGAAGGACTCCTGCTGACCCCTTTGTTGTTGTTATCTGTCATTGTTTTAAATTGTCAGTGCAGGTCTTAGGATCTTCATGGTATGTGTTGTCTATTCAACGGCAGTACCAGTGCTGGAGAATGGAATGTGCTAAGGAGATGAATGCTACCCACTCACCATCATGTAATCCTTTATTCCTTGATTGTAGCACCATAGGAAAGCCCGAACGTAACTTTTGGCTCAAGGTTACTCGTGTGATCACTAGTTGCGATGCTAAGAATGATGACAACAACGATTTTCAGTTTGGGATGTTTTCTGATGCTTTCACCAACGATGTTGCTTCAGCAGATTTCCTTGATAAATATTTTTATTGCCTTTGGTGGGGTTTAAAAAATTTGAGGTATGCATCCACTTTGATTCCTCCTTTTTGTTAACATCTTCCTATTGAACAACTGGTTTTGACAGACCAAATAAAAAATGGAAGGTCAAAACAGCATGCTGAAGATACAAGGTTTAGTTTTTAAGAAATTAGGAGTGATTATCTTTGCAATCCCAAGATTAGACTGCATTCCAACGCAAACATGTGCAGAAACTTGAAAGAAATGAACTGCTCATACTCACTCATCTGACAAATACTTTGCATTATGTCAGTAAACATAATCATTGAAGTCCTAGTTGCTTTGTAACAAGTTAAAATTAGTTACTACAAAAATTAATAATTACTCCCTTAGCATAGTTAAAAGTTCTTGTTGATCATGAGTTGTCTTGAATGGGTATGATGCAACATAGTTCTCGAATTCTTCTACTTTTTGTCTGAGTATAATGCTGCATCATTTTCACTTAATTCAGTTAACAATATACAGTAGAAATGATGGGTTTCTAGAAATTTGCTTATGCATCATTGTTCAGCTTCAACATTTCACACACACACTCTCTCTCTCTCTCTCTCTCTATATATATATATATATATCTGCCTTTCTGGTTTGCATCTTTTATGTAGCGTTAGATATTGAAATTTCACTTTCTGGTATTAGTGCTAACACTTTTTTTCTCAACATTTTTTGTTATATGCAGTTCATATGGACAAAATATTGTGACTAGTACACTTAGTGGAGAAACATTATTTTGCATTCTTATTTGTATCATTGGTCTAGTTTTCTTCTCACATCTCATAGGCAACATGCAGGTATATATCCCTCTTTTCACAATATAAACTTGTACATGAATATCAGTTTCTGCATTGCTTTTTATCCGCCTTTCGGTTTAGTTGTTTGAGGGCAAAATGCGAGTTGCTATTGAAATGTTTCAGGAAAAACACCATGTGTAGATGCTTACACACACACACACCCAAAAGAAAAAGAAAACAACTTGTGTTTCTTTTTTCTTGTTTTCTCTTTGGATTTGGCAGGGGGCTTTTCTAAATCTTCAATAGCTTTATTCTTGTGACCTGCTAGCTGACTTGGTTTGTCCTCCCCACTTCCTTGCCTTGTTCCTATCTTTGATTCATAGGCACTATGGTGAGAATAAGACCAGTTAAAGACAATACAATTGTCCTTGATCTGTTTGAGGATATGGAACAAATGGCCTCAAGAAATAAATTCCAGTTAGATATTGGGAAGTTCAAGGAAGAGGAGGGTACATGAAGTTCCTACCAAATGAGTTGCTATAAGCATTTTAAAACATCTCTTCCTGAATTCCCTTCTATATTATGAGATGCAGCTAAGTTCAAGATGATTCGGATTACTTGACCGATAATCCTCATATTCCAGACTAATTTTGTCATTGTTAGAATATCCATATATACGAAACCTTATGAATCACAGCAAATTCTTGTCTATTTCACCGTGGAATAGTTTGTGCTCTGGTCTGTACCAACATATTAGTTAATATCTTTCCTCTATGAGTAGCCAAATGACCACCATTTCTAACTTAGTTCTTGAATAACTTGCCTTCTATGGTAAGCTAGACAGGTTAGTCATTCTTGTCATTCCAGATTGTTCAAGTAGAAAATTAAAAAAAAAGTAGTATCAGATATCATCCTTCATTCTGAAAACATTGAATTAATTCATGATACTGACTGAACATGGTAAAGTGAATATGAAGTACTGATAGTTCTCTTACTTCAATGAACTTTTGCTTTGTCACAGACCTATCTTCAATCTACATCAGCAAGAATAGAAGAGTGGAGGGTCAGACGAAGAGATACTGAAGAGTGGATGAGACACAGGCAATTGCCACCAGATTTGCAGGACCGTGTTCGCCGGTTTGTTCAATATAAATGGATTGCCACAAGAGGTGTTGATGAAGAAGCCATATTGAAGTCCCTACCCTTGGATCTCAGGCGTCAAATTCAAAGGCATCTCTGTCTTGCCCTTGTTCGCCGAGTAAGTCTTTGTTGTGTGGTATCCTTGTCATGTAACCAGTGCCTAAAAGATTCAAAAGGCAATGTTTAGTCACTGCCTGCTTGGATACAGTACTGTTAATGCAAGTAAAATTTCTAGACATCAGACAGAATGAGTATTGTCAAAATATATATTGAGGTAAAATTGTCAACAAGTTTTTTGAGAAATTACATCTCAAGCTGCTCAGATCATAAATTCATCTTCAGTATCCTCATTAAACATTATGAACATAACATAATGTTTAGTCCTATGATAGTTTTGTTACATACCATAGGACTAACTAGTAGCTGTTTCATTCCAGGTTCCTTTTTTTGCTCAAATGGATGATCAGCTCCTCGATGCCATATGCGAACGCCTTGTCCCTTCCTTGAACACCAACGACATGTACTTGGTCCGGGAAGGTGATCCTGTGAATGAGATGCTTTTCATCATTAGAGGCAGATTAGAAAGCTCTACAACCAATGGCGGTAGAGCAGGATTTTTCAATTCCATTACCCTGGGACCTGGTGACTTTTGTGGTGAAGAGTTGCTGACATGGGCCTTGGTTCCAGCCTCTACCTCTGAGTTAAACCTTCCATTATCAACCAGAACAGTCAAGTCCCTGACTGAAGTTGAGGCCTTTGCTCTCCGCTCCAGGGACCTCAAATTTGTAGCCAAACAATTCAAGCGCCTCCATAGCAAGACACTGCAACATGCTTTCAGGTACTATTCCCACCAATGGAGGACTTGGGGAGCTTGCTTTATACAAGCTGCTTGGAGAAGGTTCAAGAGGAAGAAGCAGGCAATGGAGCTGGCAAAGCAGGAGAACTTGTACTACATGCAAGACAATGAAGATGGCTACGGTGAGGGATCAGCTGCTGCAGAATATGATGATGGTGGTGCTGCATCAGCTGATAATGCAAACAACTCCCAGCATCTTGGTGCCACAATTCTGGCTTCTAAATTTGCTAAAAACACTAGAAAAGGAACCAAGAAGATAACTAGGATTGACCCTGACGACTCTAGCTTAAAATTGCCCAAAATGTTTAAGCCTGTGGAGCCTGATTTCTCTGCAGACCATGATAGTTAAGTACCATACACACGATCTAGCAAACATCTTGTTAAAAATAATCATTTACTGAACCACAAATAAAACAAAAGAAGGATTTCCATCTCCCAGCAGCAGTTTAATTGGATGAAATTGAAAAAGATGTGAGGTTGTGGGTCATCACCGGAAATATCATGTGAAAAAGTCCTTTCATTAATTAAAATATGCATATTTTTTAACTTAGGGGAATTAAATAAATACTACTATTAATGCTTTTGGATTGGTGAAAATTAGACAACAAACTTACAGTTGAAGAAAAAGAAAAAGAAATTTTGGGTCACCAAAAAGCATTGGATTCTGTATAATTCTGTATATGCATTTGATTTATTGAATTTTATTAATATATTTATTAATTTTTACATTCAGTTTCAATTTTTATTTAATCGTTTTCAAATACCATTTTGTGAATTTCATTCTAAAAACTCTCCCAATTCTAAAGAGAAAAATAATAAAATGCACATATACGTATAAGGAATAGAAATGCTGCTAGCTAGTTTCACTATTTTTGTCTCAATTATTTATCTCACATTGTGTAATATATAATAATTTATTAGATATGTTTAGAGTGAAATATACCGATTAACCAATGGGACAATCAATTCATAAATAGGAAGTTTTAAGTTGGCTTAAAAATAATGTTTTAAGTTGGATTGGAAAATTAATTTAAGATAAAAAAGATTCATTAAAAATTTAAAACCAATTACAAATTACAATCACAAGAAACAAAGTCTTTAATGAAATTAGAAGAACGCTATGCCGAATAAATATTTTCTGAAATAGTAATACCTTTTTCTGGCAAGTTGATAAGTAACTTTAATTTGTCACACTAACAAATATTATGAAAATTGACAAACAAACAATAAAGAAAGTCCACACAATGAAATAGTTTTTCTACTTTTGAGAAATTAAAGTATAATAAAATCTTTTTCAATAATTTCCTAAACCAAACCAAAGATCTCCTATGCACCCTCTCTCAATAGTTTCACAAGAACTCTTACTCAAACCTCACTCTAACTCCACCTTCACAGAGAGTAAAGCACTATTTACTCTCCTAACTTGGTTACAGACTTACTAGTATAAAAGTCCAAAGTAAAATAACATTAAGACTCAATTTGAAATAACAAGTTTAAAATAGTATAATTACTCAATATTGTACACAAACTAAATTATTAGTCAAATAAAATTTTAAATTCTAATCAACCTAAAGCTCGAAAACAAATTTGTAGCTGTTGACTTGATCTGTTTAACCACCCGGAGAGCATCACCTTCGAACAGCTTACATGTGAGGTGAATTACATATTCTTAGCAAATTCTAGTGCTCTGTTCGCAGCAATGGCTTCAATAACCAAAGGATCTGTTACTATCATTGCGCTCGCAGAAAAACCACCTAGCACCAACCTTTCCTAGTCACGAATTATCACACCTAAACCACTGTTCTAAAAGATGAACACGGTAACGTACATTGATGGAAGAATATGCTGGCATTTGGCATTTTACAGGACGATCTTCATCCTGCTGCTCCATAGAATGTTCAACAGGCCAGGACTCGATGTCTAACTCGATTGCATGATGGTGCAAGTCCATACCACCCTTGTGTCCGGGCTTCGTACTCTCATCTATTACTGGAATTTCACTTTCATTCCTATCCTGAGACCATACATTAATTGAATTATGTAAGCATCATGTAGCAAAATCATAAGGCAGACTGTTTGCTGGCATATATTGAGAACCAAAACTGTAAAAAGGCCAATTCCCCAAATTGAGAAATGCTGAGAGAGAGATATGAATGGACTTACAAAAACATCCCCACATTAAAATTCCGTAGAGAATATTTCATACTAAAAGAAATAAACAAGGGAATCACAAAATGGGATTTACGGTATGATTACATGTTCTATTTATCTGTCACAATTAACTGCAAGAAATTTCAATACTCGCCAATGTAATGGTTGTGTAGATATATTTGCACATAAAGAAATTAGTTAAAATAGTAATTAATTCCATAATTAAAATACCTGAGTCGATATGTTCTGATTCTTCTTCTTGGTCATTCGTAGATGAATCTACCATTAAAACATACGAGAGGTATGTGGGCAATGTTGGACCATTGTTTTCCTTTATCCTTTTTGCACCTTTCCCCTAGCATTGGACACCTCCTAATATCTAGATACAAAAGTGAGGGAAGCATATTTTTTCTGGGAAGGGATTTGAGCTTTGGGCAATTCTGGATATTCAAATATTGAAGAGAGGTGAGGTTTTGAAAGCCATTGGAGGATAAACTTTTTTACATTTTTTAGATTTTTGATAGAAAGATCTATGAGAGAAGAGGGCAGTTTCATTCCGATCTCCTCCTGAGGAAATGACACCACATATATACATTTTCTACCATCAATGTGGAGGGTTGTAAGAGAGGCGAGTCTATGCAATCCCCACTCCATGATTGCCTCACACAAATCTTGGGTTCACACATTAAAAGTGATGTTAGGTTGGTAAGGAAACCCCATTCTCTAATGGAATATTGCACCCTTGGACATGCCAGTATGAACAACTGTTGAAGAGAGTGGAGGTTGGGCAGAGCTTCGAGCTTTTCACACCCACAAAGCCACAAAGTTTTGAGGTTGGCGCTAGGCAACCCACTCTTTGGGAAACTAATCAGATTTGGACAATCTTGAAATTTAATTTGTTGAAGACAACTGAGCTTGTCCAGTCCTTTGAGTAAATATTTAATATTTCTACAATCCCAGAGTGAAAGAGATTCAAGACAAGTATTATCTCCAATTTTTTGTGCTAAAACTGCAAGCTCTGGGTATAGATAAATGTTCAACAATTTAAGCCCCACGGGTAACTGACCACTCGATGATAATGACTTTAGAGCTTCACATGCACTAACTTGAAGAGATTCAAGAAGGGATGTGCTACTGAAATCGATATTCTCAATGTCATCGAGTAAATATTGCAAATTCTCACAATTGTGAATGTTCAAAGTTCTAAGATTTGGAGGCAAGTTGTCCACCGAAAGTGAAACCAAATTTGGGCACTTTACAATCTCCAACTCTGTAAGACATGTAAGGTTGTGCGAGGATTTTGATAATCTCTCTAACCCTTGAAATCCTTCTAATCTCACATGTTTAATGTTGCATGGTATTTCTAATTGCAAAAGCTCTTCTTTTGCCTCCTCTTTTGCTGCCCCTATACACACAACTTGGGGATAATTTTGAAACTCTAAGTTATGAAGAGATCTCAAAGGTGCCAACCACCCCCACTTTGATTGCCACAAAGATGTCAACTCCTCACAACCATTGATTCGGAGATTTTTTACTATGATCAACTCTACCATCATCATTTCTCTTGTAACACATGCAAACTTTAAAATGTTTGAAAGAATGATTTTTTTTAATTGACCAAAGATCATCATAACTCCCGAGCATTATTTTTTTGCATCCATCAATTTCAAATTCGCATAACATTGGAAGATTTGAAATTGAAATTACCAATTCTTGGCATTTATGAATTGCAAGTTTCTTCAAATAATGAAGGCCATTAGGCAAAGTTCCAACCAATTTTGGACAATTCTCAATAAAAAGTTCTTGGAGGCAACAGAACTTCTTAGCTTGTTCATCAACTTCACAAAGTTTCCATTCTTTCGATTCTAACATATCTTTAAAACACAAGGTCTCTAATGAGGCAATCCATTTGGCCAATTCTCTCCATGAAACTCATTGCCAAGACTAATCGCACTTTTCATCCCCTTAATGAAGAGATGCTTTAAAAATGGTAATTTCCCAATTGGTGGTAGTAATATGCAACTTTGACAATCTTCAAGATTTAAAAATTGCAAATTTTTTAGTGAAACATCTTCCACCCAAATTGAAAATGTTATTCCAGCATAATACTTTATGGCAAGCTCTTTAAGCTCTTCACGAGGTTGAAGCAAATTCAACACTTCTCCCTCAACTTCTTTATTTCTTAAATTTTCATTGAAATCTTGACTCCACTTCAACTCTAAGTTATTGAGGTTTGACTTGCTAGATAGCTTAGCTTCGCATGCATATTGAGCTTCATCCACATTATGCAATTCACAAATTGAAATTTGACCTTTGAGATTCGATAAATTCTGCATCTCTCTTATATTCAATCCATTGTCTTGATCCACAATAAAATTAGACAACACTCAAAGATTTGTTAATTTACCAATTCCACTTGGCATTTTGTTTATTGAATATGCACCAGTAATATCTAGAAAGTATAGATTGTCTAAAATTCCTATTTTAAAGGGTAATTTCTCTAATTTCTTACAAAATCTTAATAAAAGAGTCTCTAAATTATAGAGAGTACATATTGAATTAAGGAGATCTTTTATCATAGTACAAGAGAAATCTAGGTAGCGTAAATGCTTCAAATTTCTAATATAAGAAGGAATTTCTGTGATGTAGTACCTTTTCAAAGAGAGCACCCTTAAGCATTTCAATCTCGATAGTATATCATTAAGAACGTTATTACTTAGGAAGCCTGCATAACACCTTGTCATCATATGAAAGGGTAGGTAGGTCCGTAGAGACTTTGCTTCAAAAAAGGTCTTAAACTTTCTGATTTCGTCATAATCATCAATGACGAGTGTTACTAATTGGACGTCTCATGACATCATGTCACTCCTTTTTAGAATTTAGTTCTCCTACAACAAACTAAGCTAGATCATTAATCAAGTCTTGCATTACAAATTGAGATTTATTCTTGCTAGATGCTTGAAAAAATGACCTCGATACTAGATTTTCAAAATACTTGCTACCCAAATCTTCAATTTTCCTTTTAGTGTTTTCTCCATCTAGAAAACCTTCTGCCATCCATAGTAAGACTATTTCCTCCTCCTTAATTCATAATCTTTAGAGACTAAAGAGCAACAAGCAAAGCACCGCTTTAATTGTGAAGGAAGATAATAGTAACTCAACCATAGAGCTGGAATTAGTTACTTTTTCCTTCAGGTAGATTCCAAATATCACTCTCTAATTTATCTTTCCATGCATCATGATTTGTCCTAGTGTGCAATACTCCTCCAATAGTTTTAGTTGCCAAAGGCAAACCACCACACTTCTTCACAATTTCCAAGCCAATCTCTTTTAAGTCTGGATGTTCTGTAAAATCTCCTTTATCTAATGCATGATGAGCAAGCATACAAAGAGAATCATGATCTAACAAGGTTTGTAATGTGTAATCTGTAACAGTTCTCATAATTGATGAAACATTATAATTACATGTTGTTACGAATATTTTGCTTCCTGGAGTCCTTGCATCAAAAGGAAATCGAAGCGTCATCCAATCAATGTAGTTCTTATTCCAAACATCATCCAAAACAAGTAAAAATTTCTTGCTTGACAACTTCTCCTTTAGACTGACTTGAAGCAAATTCAAGTCATTTATATCACAAGATAGGGATCTGACCGATTGTAGAATTATTTTTGTAATCTTAATAACGTCAAATTCCTCTGAAACACATACCCATGCTTTGAGATCAAAGTAACCTCTTATGCTATCATCATTGTAGACAAGCTGAGCAAGGGTTGTCTTGCCAATCCCTCCCATGCCGACGATGGGAATCACAGAAACGCCATTATCAAGGCCATCCTTCCTCAAAAGTAAATCAAGTATTGCCTTCTTGTCTTTATCTCTCCCTCGTACTTTAGCTTCATTCACTAGAGAAGTGCTAAGCAACCTTTTTGGTATTGCCACGGGCCTTCCAACACCATTCCCTCGCAGTTGCAAGTTAGCCTTTCGTGTTGCTAAACCTTCCAATCTTCCTGTAATCTCTTTAATGTTGAACACATCTTAAAGTTAAACATGATTGAACTTGGATGTCAACTAGTAAGAAATTTTTGTGCCTTACTTGAGCTGGCTTGATGTTCTTTCTATTAATGTCATGGTAAAAACGTATGAATTGAGAAAGAAAGAAGTAAAGAGTGAACTAGTAGGCTGCTGGACAGAAGCAGAGTATTCATCTTATATCACATGATGATCACACAGTGATCATATATACATTACAAAATGATAGTGTAGATGACACCTGTTACAAACCGCTTACAGGTGTTCTTTCAGAATGAAAACAACACATTAATATCAAAATATTGATAGCTAGAAGTATGTAGATCATGCTGTACAAAAGGCTTGCAAGTGTCCATGTAGGGGTTATCTTCTAACACTCCCCCTTGACACTTGCAATGAAGAGATTTAGTTTAGTTCTGAAAGCTTCAAATCTTGACTTTTGAAGAGGCTTGGTTAGAATATCAGCGAGTTATAGCTCTGAAGGGCAGCATTGAACATTTATCTCATTCTTTTCTACTGCATTTCTGATGGAATGATATTTCACATTTATGTGCTTAGTCTTGCCATGCCAGACAGAATTTTTAGCAATAGCAATGGCAGACTTATTGTCAATAAACAAATTTGTAGGAACTTTTGCTCAAATTTGATGTCCACAAGCAACTTCCTCAACCAAAGAGCTTGATTTGTAGCTTCAGCAGTAGCAACATATTCAGATTTTGCTGAAGATTGAGCTACTACAGATTGTTTATGTGAATTTCAAGAGAAAGGACCATTACCAAGTGTAAACAAATAACCTGATGTGCTCTTTGCATCTTCACTACTTCCTGCAAAATCAGAATCAATATATCCACATAATGCAAAGTCTGCTATCTTGGTGTAATGTATCCCATAATATTCTGTTTTCTTCAAATATCTCATAATTCTTTTGGCAGCAATCATATGCTGATCAGTTGGTGCTTGCATAAATCGAGAGAGAAATGCCACTAAGAATTGTATATCTGGTCTTGAAGCACAGATATAAAGCAAACACCCAATTAATCTTCTATATGCAGAAGGGTCTTCAAGTTGGTTACCAGAGTCTGCACAAAGTTTTTTGTTTGCAGCAGAAGGAGTTGACACAGACTTGCAATCTGACATCTAAAATTTCTTGAGAACCTTGGAGATATAATTTTACTGAGACAACCAAATACCAGTTCTCAAATGATGAACTTCAAGTCCAAGAAAATATCTCATAAGTCCCAAGTCTGACATTTCAAATTCTGTTTGCATCTGGGATTTAAAATTCTGCAAAGCTTGTTCACAATTTCCAGTAACTAACAAATCATCCACATACAATGACACTATCAATAGCAATTTGTTACCTAATTCAAGAGTATACAATGTGGCTTCATTCTGACTTTTAACAAAGCCTCGATGAATGAAGTGGTCATTGATTCTGCTGTACCATCTCCTTGGTGCTTGCTTCAATCCACATAAGGCCTTGTGGAGCTTATATACCTTGTTTTCTCCTGACAAGAGTTCAAACCCTTTAGGTTGGTCAATATAAATTTCCTCTTCTAAGATGCCATTGAAAAATGCATATTTTATGTCTAAATGATAGACATTCCACTTAAGTGCAACAGCCAGAGCTAACAATAATCTGATTGTGTCATACCTAGCTACTGGAGCAAACGTTTCTCCATAATCAACACCAGCTAGCTGACTGTAGCCCTTGGCTACTAACCGAGCTTTGCATCTGTTGAGGGAACCATCAGGATTTAATTTCTTCTTGAATATCCATTTGACACCAATAATATTTCTATCTGCAAGTCTGTCAACCAAAGACCAGGTGCCATTTTTTTGGATCATTTGAAGTTTTTACTGCATAGCTTTAAACCAAACAGGATCCTTACAAGCTTCAGTATAGCAGCTAGGTTTTTCAATAGTCACCAAGCTGTTCTGATATATGTCTTCAAGAGATTTGGTTCCCCTAACTGGCAGATCATCTATACTCTCATCTTCTTGAATTTCAAGTTGAGCATCAGAAGCAGAAGTTTGATCATGCTGACTTGGAGATGATAGTGGTGGCTGAGGTTCATTCCAGTTCCAGCTGGAAGCTTCATCAAACACTACATCTCGACTCACAACAACTTTATTTTTACTTGGCAAATAAATTCTGTATGCCTTAGCTTGAGTACTATAGCCAACAAATACTCATGATTCAGCTTTTTCACTCAATTTGTTTCTCAAGATATCTGGTATGTGCACATAACATACACACCCAAAGACTTTCAAATGGGCAATTGAGGGCATGAAACCATACCATGCTTCAAAAAGGATTTGATTATTCAAGGCATGGGTTGGCAACAAATTCTACAAATATACAGCAGTCTTTGCTGCTTCTGCCTAAAACTTCTGAGGCATCCTTTTCTGATATAATAGACATCTGCTCATGTCCATGACTGTCCTGTTTTTCCTTTCACTGACTCCTTTCTGTTGAGGAGTGTATGGAGCAGTAAGTTGATGAGCTATCCCTTGTTGATTGAGAAACTGAGTGAATTCATTAGAGGTATATTCACCACCATTATCAGTCCTCAAGGTTTTGATTTTGTGACCAGTTTCAAGTTCAACTCTGGTTTTGAAGTTTTTGAACAAAGTAAAGACTTCTGACTTGACTTTCATAAAGAAAATCCAACTCCATCTGGTCATATCATCAATAAACAAAAGATAAAACTTACTACCATTTAGTGATTCCTCACTTAGAGGTCCACCAATATCAGAGTGGATAAGTTCAAGCTTTGACTTGGTTCTGCTGGTACTGCTCAAAGGAAAAGGTTTCCTTGAAATCTAACCAAGCTGACATACACTGCATATTGAAGCATTATTAGATAATTTTGGAAGCTTATCAAGCATCCCTGAGTTGCTGACTTGTTCCAAGGTCCTGTAATTGCAGTGACCAAGTCTTCTGTGCCACAGATCAATCAATGAAACAGATTGTTCTTCAACTTGCAAGCATATATGCTCAGGTTGAATAGGAAAACATCTATTTCTCATTGGTATAGTCATCAGATATGCACCTGAAGGGTTATAAATTCTGCAAGCTTTATCTTTGAACAACAGAACATAACCATTTTCTAACAATTGTCCAACACTCAGAATGTTTTGTGCAAAAGAAGGAATAAACAAAACATCAGATATGTACCTGTGTCCAGTTGAGCTTGGAATTCGAACCTTCCCTATACCATATGCTTGTAGGTAACCACCATTCCCTATTCTGACTCTTGATCGATGGTTCTTATCAAGATCAACAAACACAGCTTCAGAGAGTGCAATATGCCGTGAGCTGCCACTATCAAGATGCCATTCACAGTTACCACGATCACTTTCAGAATCTAACTGAGCCATAAACAAAACCTCTTCAGCTAATTTTGAGCTTTCAATTGTGTATGCAGGTTTATCTTCAATTGTTCTGTTTCTGCACACTTTATCAATGTGTCCTGATTGACTACATATCTTGCACTTTGCATTTGGCCTAAACCAGCAGTAGTCATCAGTATGATTTCTTTTCTTACAGAAGGAACATGGCTTGAACTTGTTTTTCTTGTTTGAAGATTGACCAGATTGAGCAGTCTTCTTGTCTTTGTCTTTGTAATTTTTCTTGGTAAAAGCCTCAACTTTTGCTTTACCTTTGCCTTTAGCAAGAAAGGCTTTCTCCCCAAGAGCTTCATCTCTTACTGATATCCTCAATTCTGCAGCTTGCAAGGCACTGACAATTTCTGTAATTGAAATGTCAGGGAAGTCCTTTGATTGTAGCAAGGAAGCTATTGTAGGTTCAAACTTTCCTAGTACACTATTGAGAATCTTCTCAGCTACTCGAACTTCTTTAAGCTCTTCACCAAACAACTTTATCTGGTTAGTAAGCTTAAGAATCTGGTCTATATATTCTTTTACAGACTGACTCTCTTTCATTCACATCATGTCAAAGTGCCTTCTCAAGTTCTGTGCCTGCATATGCCTTGTTCTAGAGGTGCCAACATATTCTTCCTGTAGCTTTGTCCAAGCTGCCTTGGCAGTTTCACACTCCATGATTCTGCTGAAAATATCCTCAGAGACAGCAGACTAAATGAATGAAAGAGCTCTAAACTTCTTTGCAACTTCCTCTTCATATTGCTTAACTTGAGCAGCAGGAGCATTCTCCCTTGGTGTTTGTGGTTCAGCATCTTGTTCTACTGCATTCCACAGGTTATAACCTTTCAAGTAAGTCTTCATTTTCACGGCCCAAACTCCATAATTGAAGCCATCGAAGACTGGTGGAGGCTGATGAGTTATGTTTGGAGTTGTCATTATAATAGGGAATTAATTCTTGAGATAAGAGGTTAAAGGAGAACTACTAAAAACACATGAGTATTGAAGAAGGTTATCTAAGGTCTTACAGGAATCGAGAGGAGCTCTGATACCATGTTAATGTCATGGTAAAAACGTATGAATTGAGAAAGAAAGAAGTAAAGAGTGAACTAGTAGGCTGCTGGACAGAAGCAGAGTATTCATCTTATATCACATGATGATCACACAGTGATCATATATACATTACAAAATGATAGTGTAGATGACACCTGTTACAAACCGCTTACAGGTGTTCTTTCAAAATGAAAACAACACATGAATATCAAAATATTGACAGCTAGAAGTATGTAGATCATGTTGTACAAAAGGCTTGCACGTGTCCATGCAGGGGTTATCTTCTAACACTTTCATCAACTTACGCCTCAAAGCTTCAGTCGCAAACTTGTCCAAGATGTCATCCACGTCATAAGCCAAGTCTTGGAGGTCAGCCAGCCAAATCTTCACAGCCTGGTTCTTCATTTTCTTCTCCTCCGCGTCAGCAAGCACTGCATGGATAGTCCTCAATATCGTTTCCTAGTTCATAATCTCCTTGCGAACCCGCTTCTCAGTGACAAGCTTGAACTCGGAAGAGATAAACTTGCGGAGCAACTCCTCAAAGAAAGCAGATAGCGCAGCCTCTCCAGTGAAAGCCATGATCAACGTCTTTAACAAAGGAATTATGAGATAGAGAAAATCCAAGAGTAGGATATTGAAATAGGGGAAAACGGCTGAAGTTTTGCTCTGTGAACGTTGAAGGGTTAGCAGCTATTGTTTGAAAATGTTTTCTGAATCTGATTCGGTTGGAAAGTTCTTTGTGCATTCACATGGGATTCTCATCAAAATGAGTTGTAAAAATGTCAAAAGAAAAAACAAAACAGCTGTGACAATCAACATGATGTTCAATTATGACAGCCTAAGCTAGCAGGTGTCTGCTGGCCATGGCTCTGTACGAACCTTGTTTTGCTAGTAATTTCCTCTCGCTAATTTAGAATTTCTAATTAAAGTTTGTAAAAGTCAAAGGGCCACCATCGAAACGTGAAGGAAAACTAAAGAAGTTGTTATTGAAGGAAGGGGGAGTCACGTGCCTACCATTTTTCTCTAGGAAAACGTTTGTTTAGACATTTTGGTCTCAAAATTCTGCCGTACTTCCAATGAAGCTCCTCGGACCATCTAGACTTTGAATTTTCCAATGAAGTTAATCTAGATGCAACCTTCATAGATTATCTAAAGATCTCACCAACCAATCCCTTCATTTAGATGCAGAAGCCAGTAGTTCATTGTGCTAAATCCTACAATGAACAGTACCAAAGTCTTTGATATTTTGGTGACATTTTTTTTTAACAAAATCTCTTATCAATGTGAGCCAATTATTGCCTCTTTGGGTAAGATGTTGCTGTTGGCAGTGACTGGCTGTTTCTCCCCTAATTTCATTAAAAAAAAAAAAAATCTCCCCATCATTTCAATTTTCAATGTCAATTTTAATTCCTTATGAGATTAAATGTTCTAAATTAATATAAAATTAGAGGAGTTTATACTTCATGAGATTTGGATTTTAAAACCTATTAATGCTTTTGGACAACAAACCTAAAGTTGAAGAAAACGAATACACTTTGGGTCACCAACAAGCATTGGAGGCCAGAAAATCTTATCTGCTATTATCTGCAACTGGAAGGCTTTGTTTTTATCCTACAATAATTATGACCTTTTGATGTCCTCCTGACGGAATTGGAAGATGCTCATCATGCTTTGACAAATACATATGATGTCCACTAATGACAGCCCAGCCAGCAGGTGACCGCTGGCCATGGCCTTTGTACTTACCTTGCTTTCCCGGTAACACCTTTGTCATATCTCAATATTGGAGATGAGCAAGATATGTAAAACAAACTGTCTCTTTGTTTTTCTTTCTTTTTTACTCCAGTGACTAGTTAGCAGAATTAGGTCCCACGACAAATCGATAATTAGTTGGCATGCACGCATAATATCACTATGTACATGTACCATTTGGATTCTCATCATTGGGATTTGGTGTAAATTATCTCTGAAAAGATATTTTACGTTAATTTTAATTTATTTTATATTTATATCATATAATCTTTGATTCTATTAATAATTATAATATTTAAAATTTTTTATTTATAATTTAATACTGAATGTTTTTCTCTCATTCCCTAATTCCTTTCGGTAATTTAGAATTTTAATTAAAGTTTGCAAAAAGTCAAGACGCAGTCATGAAAAACAAAAATCATATGCAAAATTCTGTTTCATTCCCTTCTTCTTCTTACTTTCAATTACACAAAATTAATGAAAAAAACATGTATATTGACTTAATTAAAATCAATGATTTTAGACGGACCGAAACGAAAAAATCATACACGATACATGTTATTAAATTTTTTTTTTCAGGAATTACTAATAATGAGATTTATTTTTTAATTTTTTGGAAAAATTTCAATTTCAATTTTTTAAATAGAAAATCTTTCGACTTTTAGACATTAATGGAATCGACAAACTTCGGAATTTAACTAAAACAGAGATATAAATGAATGGAAGAGAACTTGTGTTGGAAAATTAAACCCTCCAACCGGTGACAGGTACAGAGTGACTCAAGTGAAGCACGAGAGTCAAGCCATGGCTTTGAAGATGAAGCTCCATATGGACTAATTTATGCTCTGAATTTTCCAATGATGTTGGTCCAGATACAACCTCCAACCTTCTCTGGAAGGATAAAGTTAAAAAATTAATAAAATCTTTGTTTACTTTTATACCAAAAGAATATACTACAAGGATTGTCCAAGTGGCAACAAGTTCCCATGCGTTATGATAAGACCAAGGAAAAACCAAAGGGTTAAAGTATTGCACGTGCTTCAAATAAAAATCTGCTCTTTCATTTAATTATATCAAAATTAGGGTTTGCCTAACAAGTATAATTACAATTGCTAGGGCATCATGTTAGTCGATGGATAATAATTTGATCAATTAATTGGATGGAGATATTAGTTCTAGGAAAATAATAAACAATCCACAAAAATTATCTAAATGAATCCAAATAGAGATATATGATTATTTCGCAAAAAATGAAATAATTAATATTAAAAAGAACGATATTAATTATTTCATGTTTTTAATAAATCATAATGACACTTTAACACGATACAATAATATAAAAATAGATTGGATTAAAAATTTCCATTTCTTTTCTCTCTCTATCTATCTTCTTCTTACCTGAAAGGGAAAAGAAATCCCAATTTATGTAATTAATTATAGCACCAACTATGGATTAACAATTTGATAATGAGATTAAAAAAAAAAAAGGAAAAGGTTGCCCATCCGATATTTGGTTCACGGCGAAGATAAAGGACCTGACAGTGACACCCAGTTGCCCAAAACTCCATCCCAAATGCTGGGAAACACGTACTTTTTGTTTCAATTCTGCCACCATCGATGCCTGGCTGTTGCTGTCCCCTCTCTTATTCCCCACGCAGGTACCAAGAGAAATGATTCATGGTTATTCTTCATCAAGAAACAATATTTCATCAATTTATTATTAGTAACATGCATATACATATATATACATAAAAAAAATTATGAAAAATAATCTTTTTTAATAAAAACAATTTAAAAATAATAATTAAAATAAATTTAACTGTTTTTAGTAGCCATAAATTGATAAAAATATCCTTAAAATTATTTCAAATAAATTAAACCATTCATCACAATTTATCTTCATTTGTACTCTCGATTTCTCTCTCTTACCATCTCATTTTTTCTAATTATATTGATTTCTCTCTTCGGTATTCATTTGCTATGTTCTCAATTTCTCTCTCCCGTATTTTTAGATTTTTTTTTCTACACCAAGCGATAATTTTGATGTGCTTGAGTAAATAGTTATTTGAGGAATTTAATTTTTAGATATTTTGGATAAAACTAAAATAGTAAAAATGATCATAGATATTTAAAATAACTTTTAATTATATCAATTTGGGACCTAAACAGCAATAAACTCAAAATTTTGAAATTTATAAATATAGGTTTTCAAAAAAAAAAATTCGATTTTTAGTTGAAATAGTGTTTTAGATAATAAAATTTGTGTTTTGATTTATAAAAACATGTTAGAAACATTTTAATCGGCGTCAAATTGTCAAAAAAAATCAAAAAATAAATAAAGAGAGTTTAGAAGATTTTAAGTTTTTGTTCGTAAGTAATAACAACAATTTAGACATTAAAGTGTAACAAAATATTTTTGAATATGACGTATAACAATAATATTTTTTTTCTAATATAACGTGTAACAACCTAATTATGACATATCACATATTTTTATATATAGCGTGTAACAACCTAATCATAGCGTGTCATATGTTTTTGTATATGGTGTGTAACAAGTGTAACAACCTAACCATGTCGTATAACAACCTAACCATGACGTGTCATATATTTTTGTACATGACGTATAACAACTTAATCATGATGTGTCATATATTTTTATACATGACGTGTAACAACTTAATCATGATATGTCACATGTTTTTATACATGATGTGCAACAACTTAACTATAACATGCAACATATTTTTATACATAACGTGTAATATTATGACGTATAATTTCATTAAGAGTAATTTTGTTCAACTTATTTAAAAATAATTAAAAATATAAAAAAAGTTATTTTTGAAAACATCTTATCTATAAGGGTTATTTTTAAAAATATCCTTATATATAATGACCCAATATTTTTTTAATTTTTAAAAAAACATTTAATCAGTAAGAAATCAAATTTTTAATAAAAAATATTGATTTTGAATTTTCAAATCCATAAAATATTAAAACTTATGAAATCGAAAAAAGATTATCTTTTATTATTTAATTCAATTTATATAATAATCTACTTTAATGGTGGAGCCTACATCGAGCACTAAAGTCTTTTAAGAAATATTGTTTTGTTAAAAACGCTCTTGTCAATGTGAGCCAATTATTGCTCTTTGGGTAGGATGTTGCTATTGCCACCGTCCAGCTATTTCTCCCCTAATTATAGTCTTAATTGCCCTCTATTTTTTTTTTTTAATTTGAACAAAAGGCTCAAACGTTGCTCGTTAAGTAATGGAGATTATATATTAATTACTTAAAAATTTATTTAAACAAAAAAATTTATATATTAATTACCTTAATATCCTTTATAAAATAAAAAAAATTTAAAATAATTATTTAAACTTATTTATATAAGGTTAAAATAGTCTTTAACTATTAATGCTTAACAGGTTAATAAACGTGTTACGTGTATACGTTTAAACACGATAACACGATTAAGTAAACGTGTTTAAAAATGTTTTAAACGTGTTTGTAGTGTCTGACACGTTTAGACACGAAACAAGTTAAGGGTAAACCCATAACCTGTTTAACTCGTATCTTCTCGTATCGTGTTAATGTGTCATGTCCAAAATTATCAGGTCTACCAATAGTACAATAGACTACATCCATTCAAATTTTGGGGTTCTTTCTCCTGTGGCATCAAAAGGTAGATCATTATACATTTGGACTTTTATTAATAATTTTTCAAATAAGGTGTGGATGTATTTTCTGAAAACTAAAAGTGAGGTGTTTACCACCTTTTTGCATTGGAAGGCATTGATTGAAAAACAATTTGGGAAAAAGATTGAGAGCTTTCGAATAGATAATGGTTTGAAAATTTGCAAAGATGAGTTTGATCTGTTCTACTAAAATGAAGGAATTATTAGATATCACTCTATCATCAAAACACCACAACAAAAAGGTGTTGTAAAGCAAATGGAGATAACATTTTTGGAGAGAACAAGATGCATGCTTTCTAATGTTAGCCTACCCAAAGTATTATAAACAGAAGCTATCAACATGGCTTGCTACTTGGTAAATTGGTCTCCATTAACTACAATTGTTTTTAAGACTCTTGAGAAAATTTAGTCTGGTAAGCCTGTTAATTACTGTATATTAAAAATATTAGTTGTATTGTTTATACTCATGTGAGTGATTGTAAACTTGAGTTGAGGGCGACAAAATGCATATTTCTAGGCCATGCATATAAGGTAAATGGTTATCGGTTGTGGTGTATTGATTGTAAGTCCTTCAAGTTTATGGTGAGTCGGGATGTTACCTTTGACGAGTCTGCATTATTTTGTGAGTTAAAGTTTAGAATTGCAATCATATCAAACCAAGAAGTTAGCAAGCAGATAGAGTTTGAAATCAATGCTCCTGGGACAATGCAAAATGGTAATGAAATCCAAAATGAATTGTAAAAGGTACAAGAATCGATATCTCATATACAATAACGAAGCATTACTTGTATCAATGGTGATTTTGATTTCTATGTTTTATTTATGGAAGTAAAGATTAATGAGCCTTACTCTTATCGTGAGATGATTACATGTGCCGTCTTTTAAAGAGATTAAGTCTTTACACTAGAATCAAACATGGGAGCTTGTGAAATCACCTAAAAGTACTATTGATGTTGGCTTAATGTGTGAAAGAGGTGCAAACACTTGTTGTAATGTGGTTGGCTTCTTCAATTTAGATTTTGCTGATGATCTAAATAGTAGAAAATCTCAAACGGGTTATGTGTTCATTTTCTTAGAGTCTGCATCAATTAGAAAGCAATTCTTTAATCAATAGTTGCTTTGTCTACAACTAAAGTTGAATAGATGACTGTGACCAAAGTAATGAAAGAGGCTTTATGGCTTTCGAGGCTTAGTCAATGATCTTGGTTTTGGACAAGCATATATGCTTGTGTTTTGTGATAGTCAAAATGCCATACGCTTGATTAATTTTTTTTTTTTGCTCGAACAAAAAAGAAAGAAGAGACTTCATTTCATTAAAATATTGCATAAAGTGGTGGGATAGCAAGAAGCCTACTTACCCAAAATCATCAAGCAAGCAGGAAATAGCTAAATCACATAATGAGTTGGCATTAGCATGAAAAAAGTAGGCTATAAATAACCCACAGACAAGGCTAAGCAATGAATTAAAGATTTAAAACATCATAAATCATCAAAACAAAGTGATAAAACACCAACAACATTGAAAACATATACTTGACTAAAAATCAAATGTTTCATGAGAAAACCAAATACATCCAAATTAAGTGTAACTTCATTCGAGAGATTATTTCTAGATGTGAGATTGTAGTGAAGAAAATAACTATAGTTGAAAATTTGACAGATAAGTCAATTTCTGGGATAAAGTTCAAGCATTGTTTAGACTTAATTAATGTTTATAGTGCTTAAGG
This sequence comes from Theobroma cacao, assembly GCF_053813885.1. Lineage (NCBI taxonomy): Eukaryota > Viridiplantae > Streptophyta > Magnoliopsida > Malvales > Malvaceae > Theobroma > Theobroma cacao. The sequence goes on from NC_142641.1 coordinate 571,526, forward strand.
CCTTTTGGGGCATTGGTGGTGATGACAAAAATTGGTTCATAAGGTGGCGCTTAGTGAATTCAAGCCTAAGGTGGAGATTTGTTATGATAGTCTTGAATTGTGGTTTGACTAAGATAGTTTAATTCTAGTTAAACTTGTACACCTTGTTGAAAAAGTCTTTAAATCTAGCTAGACTAGGATAACATATCCTAATTGTATTAAGATAAGATTATTGTACTTGGTCTTATAAAACGATCCTATGGGGTTAAAGAATAATGAAAGCCTAAATTTAGAGAGAATGATTTGGGTGTATGTGGATTTGAGTTTAAAACTGTTCTTGCAATCTCTTGATTTTTCTCTTAATGGATCTTTCTTTATTGTTGTGCCCAATGACGTAGGTCATAAAAAAACCAAACCACTTAAATTCTTCTACTCTTGTAGGTGTGCTTGATTTCTTTTTTTTTTTTTATTCTATTGATTGGGTAAAATCTTGGATAACTCTTTTGAGGTAATTTAACAATTTTCACAACCTGGTTCTAGTGGGATGATTTTGTCATGTCCCTTGTGTTTTTTTCTACTAGTGTTGTGGAACATTGCTTGAATGAGTGTATTGCAATTAAACTGGCTTGCTTTTGTTTTTAATACATAGGCCAAGCGAAGTGGAGAATTTTGTATCTTTTCTCATACAATCTTGCACCATTATCACTTTTCAAGGTAAATTTTTTTTGTAAATCTTTCACTTAATGAAAATATTTCATATATGCTTCTATAAAAAAAAAGGAAAAAAAGAATATGGGTAGGAGAGGCATGATGTTTCCTGCAAAAATCAAGCCTAGTATGTTGAATTATTTGGAGTTTTGAGGAACATCTCCATAATTAAAATAAAAAAATTTTAATTTGAAAATATTTAACTCAAATTTTAATATGCAAAAACAAAAAAGAACACCTAAAAAGAAAAAGAAAAGAGATAAACGTCCTGCTTTTTCTTTCATTTTTATGATGTGTTTGGTACCTGCAGAGCAAAATACTGATAACACTTATTGTAAATTTGCTTTGCTAATTGTCCAGCAAATCCACCTATTCCAACTCTATTTCTCATAACACCTCAACCATCGAAGCCAGTTGCCTTCTTCGCAAAAGTTGGCAAACAAAATGCAGCTGAGTGTACCTGAAAAATGGAATTTAATAAATATTAAGCTTTAAATAGAGAAATCTAATATGTTTTTTTTTTTTAGATTTAATTTTCAAAAGAATCCGGTTAACGGGTGCATACAAGCACTTGTTAAGATTAGAGTATCATAAGATGTGTCATAATAACATTAACTAGAGACAATTCATAAAGTTGAAATTCAAAATTATTATTATATATCGAGATATATGAATTTATCAATAAAAAATATACCTGAGAGATTTTACAGTAAATGTGGATTATTTACCTCTGAGTTGTAGAATTGCAAAGGTCCTCTGGCTACACCCGAAATTTGGTCGGGATCGATGGGGTTGACAGGCTTTTTGAAATCAACATATGGCCCTTCGGTTGAGCAAAGCAAGAAACCAATCACTCCACTGTAATAAGATTGCTTTTAGTTAGACAAGAATCATAGGTTTTTATTGTACACAAAAGGCAGACATTTTCCATCAGACACGGATGGCTTGTTTTTTTCTATATGTTTCATGCTTGTGAGTTACATATTTTTCAACCCGTCTTGTCTCCAAATCTGAGGATCAGCATTATGATTGGTCCTCTCTTGCTACAGAGAAATCTAGATTTTTATATTTAAATTATCAAGAACTGTCTCTTGATTAAGATGCCATCAATTTTTTTCTGATTAAAAATTGTTAAATTCTCCGTTTCATATGTAATATCTTATATACTATGTTATTTAGCAAATAAATTAAAACCAAGGAAACAATAGGAAACAAAGAAGTTGAGAAGAGGGGGCATGCATGCCTTGGATATGTAGGAACAACAGTCCATGCATAGCTGATAGATCCTCTGAAAATATTGCGAAAACTTGAAATGAGTTCTTCAATGTTGAATGGCTGATACCAAAGGCTTTCTGCCTGAATGCACATGACTCCACCTGGACGAAGAGATCTTGCTGCCAACTCAAAGAATGGACTGTCAAAAAGCTCATGTTCAGGTCCTGCAGTATCAAGTAACCCTCCCAATTGTCAATTATTTTAGATGAAAGCTACATAAAATATGTATATTTATATTACAAAAATCTATTTATCATACACATTTCAAAAAAAATAAATCATTTAACAGATGAATTATAAAAATTAACGTATATCACGTGAAAAGACTCTTTATGTTACATATATTCTAATACACTAAAGGAATAACATTCATTTATATAAAAAGGACGAACAAATATACACATATATGTATGTATATTTATATATATGTTACTATAAATTAAGATAGTAGAAAAAATAATAGAGAAAAAATGAAAAATAGTTAGAGGAATATATATATACTTATCGGGTCAAATGCATCCACTATTATTGCATCATAGGTAGCATTTGGAGCAGACTTCAAAAATGCAGTCCCTGCAAGCAAAATATTTTGCTCAAAAGCATACAATTAGGGAGAGATTAACAGAGGAAGAAGAAGAAGCACACCATCTTGAATATGGAGTGTTACACGAGGGTCATCATATCCAATGGCAATATCAGGGAAGAATTCCTTGTACACCTTCAAAACCAAAACAAATGAAATCATAAATTACAACCAAAGGGGCTGTCAAGACCCTCAGGGGTGTTTCAGTGTTTGTTAACAAAATCCCATGAAAGAAAATTATAAAGAATGGAAGTAACTTTAATGAAAATCGTACTCACATCAATCAGCATTGTGTCTATCTCGCATATATCAATCTGCTCGACAGACATGTGGCGAGAGATTTCCCTGAGGATGCCACCATCTCCTCCACCAATCAGCAACACCTGAAATGGAAGGAAAAGACATTTACCCAACCTTTCCAAGTTGATCAATTCATTTACGTAATTATTTGTTCATGAAATGCATAAAAGAATGGGCATGTGATTTTATGAAACCTTGCTGGGGTCTGGAATGGAGCAAAGTGGAAGGTGAGTCATCATTTCTTGATATGAACATTCATCCTTCTCGGTGAGTTGGAGAGCCCCGTCCAACACAAAAACCTTGCCATATCCTGATGACTGCGAATCATGCGCAAAACAACAGGGACAAACCAAATAAGTTTCAAGAAGAATCAGCTATTTCCATCATGAGTTTAATCAATGTAATTTTGACCCTGACAAAAGCAAATATATGTATATATATATTTATATGAATGTATACCTGAAACACCATCATGCTTTGGTACTTTGACTTCCCTTCAAATAGAACTTTTTCAACCTTTAGGAAGTGCGCTTGTCCTTCAAGAAACATCAACAAGCTGATTAACATCCGACAATATCAGTGGAAATAGAAATTCTCAAATCTCTAATTCGACAATAAAATTTCGAAAACTCTTTACAAGTTAGATATGATTAGGGCAGCTTTGCTTAAGTCTGAATTCGGATTGAGTGCTTTTACATGACTCTTGTTGCTTCATTTTATGATTGACAATGAGCTATAGCTAGTGATTTTGGGTTTTGAAACACAAAACCAAATAAGTTATATCCAACGCCAAAAACAAACATAGATTAACAGCAACCAATTTTATATTCAAGAATATTAATTACTACAGAATCTGAATCTCGAAATAAAAAAAACACAGCACTGAGCTTCTTTCGAAATTGAATCCCATCTTAGTATATATATATATATCAAGTTCCTTAGCACATATGCTGCTGATTAATTAATTAGATTCCCATTTATCAAAGGAAGGGCCTGTAACTCTTTAAGTAAAGCTACTGACATTTTAAATGGCTACTCTGAAGATGAAAGAGAATAAATGTTGGAACAGATTTACAAGGTGAAATCAATCTCTCTCGTGTAACTTTTTTAGTCTAAATCACGTCAGAAGTTATTAGCATTGATTGGTTTGGACTTGGATTTAATAATTGTTCTCAAGTCAGACGTGAGATAAACCATCACAATATATATATAACAAACCTGGTAAAACAGTGATCTTATAATAACATATGCTAAGTTTTCAAAATCATCCTTTATGCCAAATTAATAGACTCATCGATGCCTATACATCTAGCTTCTTTTGTCGTTATGGGAATAGATCACTGCACACAAGATTATTTGCTGCACCTCAGGAATGGAATCTCTGATTAAAATGGGAAAAGGGTTAAGCATGAGGTTTTTGCAGGTTGATTTTAAACAATATTTGCGAGAAGATAACATGCTGTCAAACATAAAATTGATCAAGGGATAGAACTTTCAATGAGAATGAATCCATATGCTATACACAACATCAGATAAAGAAAACAAAAATGGAAAAAGAAGAAGAAGAAATACAGATATAGGGTAAGGCATGCAATTGATGGAATAAGAAAAGGGCAAAACAAACTTGATTTTAATGTTTTCTATGAGCCAATGTAAAAGAACAAAATTGAAGTTAACTAAGAAGTATCCTAATACACTCACCAGGCCACATCGGGCAATTCTCAGCAAACCATCCATTGATACTGGGAAATTGCAAAAGGTCGCCAGCTTCCTTAACATTGTCCTGCATTTCAACACTGACAGGCAAACAAGCAGATTCATCAGTCTCACCATTACTATTGCTCATGGTGGTGACAATCTTTCTCGGGGTGTTAATGTGAACATTTGCACCAGAAACAATGTTGCTGATATCTGCCATGGGAGGGGGGTTAATTTCTCCTCTTCTTCTGACCAGAGATAACAAAATTAAATTTCTTTTGCTGCTCTAGAGCTTGCCATGGAATGAGAATCATAGGTGGCTTTTTATATGCTGTTTGAGCACGCTTGTGGGTTTTATCTTTAGCTGGAAATAACACACCTGGCCCTATGCAATTCCTCTATCTGCTTTGCTGGTAAGATCATCATAATTGTTTCATATCTGTGCCTTAAAATTGAAATCTGTGTATAATTATCATGGGGAGAAAATTAACCTATTTCTGTATGGCACAATTAAATTTAATTAAAAGTTTCAAGGGAAGGCAATTAATAGGCGGCCATTTAGTAGATTAATTACTCAGACAACTTGGAGTAATGGTTTTTCCTATTAATTACCATCTATCTGTCCATATAACTAGTAGTAACCAATCATTGATCTTCTCAGTTAAAAGGGGTCATAACTCCTCATAAGACTCCATCATATATATATATATATATATATATATATCAAACAAATTATTTTTAATTGGTTGGTTTGTTAGCCCTTGGTTTTAATTTTTTTTTTTTTTTTGTGTTTTTTGAATCATGCAAAAGGAAGAATAAGAATCAAGCCTATATTAATAAGATTTATTCCCAATCGAAAGTTATCCTTCAATCACAATCTTAGAGAGACAAACTCTCTTAGGAATGGGTTTGTTCAAGTGATTTTTTTGCTTGTTAATGTTCTGACTTAAAGGATTTTTCTTTTATGTTCCCTTTTCACTGTTCGAATAAAATTCTAGTCACCTGTTGTGAATAAATACTCATTAATTACATTTTAATTAAAACAAATTGATGGAGTTTAATTTGCTAGTTTAGATTTTACCATTTAATGAAAAAAATCATATGCAGCCACCAATTTGTCAATAATATGAACCATGCTAGTTCATAGATAGCTTTCTCTAATTGATAAAATTAATTAATCTACCATTTCGTTGGTTGCTTTCCCTCTTCTTTTTTTTCCCATGTTTCTTCTGGCTTACATTTTAGAAACCAACTCCATCATTGTACAGTAGTTAGAAAATGAAAAAAAATAAAATAAAATCCAATCCTTGAAACTACAGCAAGCATTTGCAACTAGCTAGTCATGCCCTAGACACCACTCTTACCCTTGTAGCTATCATTCATGTCACAGAAAATTTGCCATTCTCCCAAATCTGAAAACCAAAATCCTCTTGCTCCTTGCCGACACAAAAAATTCACTATTATATGCTAAAACATAATTATTTGTTCATTGATTGCATGCTCAGAAGTTTAACAATAAATTGACACATATATATCTAATTTATAATTGTGGAATAACAATTAATAAAAGAATAAAAGAAATTATAGAAGCTCAAATGCACCATGCTCAACATATTATCAAGACAAAAATGGGAGAAATGCAATAGCAAATGAGACAAGGGGTAAGATTAGTGGCCCCAAGATTTCAACTAAACCAAAATATAAATTAACAAATATTAAATATCAACTAAAAATTTAAAAAACACCAAATATACAATGTAAAGGAAAAAATCACGGGGTAAATCAACAACAAATCCACTAAACAAATCAATGATACAATGTTCTTATTTGAAGTTTTTATTGAAACTTGAGATCCACTAAAATGACAAAATATACCTCTCCATGATTAATGCACTTCCTGATTATCCAGAAGACATATTCCAAATTATTACTCGTCGCGTGCTCATAAATAAGTCTCTTCATAATGAAATTAATTATAATTTTATGAACATTTATATAATTAAGTACCTAATCATCAATTGATATTTCTACGTACAATTCTATTATCTTCTTTAAATACTCATTTTAGGGAGATTTAAATTTTCGTTTGATTAATGCTTTTGTTGTTTTTTTATTTTAATGTTATTGTGATTGTTACTCTATGGCTAAATGGTCCATCAACAAGTTTCTTGCTTTCTTAATGGCCCGCTCTTGCCGTTTAAGTTGAACGGTGTCTTAGCTCCATGCCTATGAAAAATCCGCAGAACTTGGCAGGCCCTCCATAAATCTTCTCTCTTTATGACTCTCCCCTTCTGTTCTCTTTCCGTACATCTTCCATGCCAAATTCTCCTAAGCTACGGTTTTGCATGTAAATCCTTTTTGTTTTCTTTCATAAAGAAAACCCTTTCTAATAAGTAAATTGTCAATGGTTAAGTCCTTTGCGTGACTTTGTCATGTACATAATGATAAATGGAATGGAAAAATTAAGATGAACAATCTCCATTTGTACGCCTCCTCCCGCTTCCGCCACCTCCCTAAGACCTTCTCTCTACGCCGCGAAGTTCCGTGGTGGGATCAAATCCTCGATCCGGGAAGCCAAATCGTGACCAAATGGAACTACATCATCCTCGTGACATGCCTCATAGCCTTGTTTTTGGACCCTCTCTATTTTTACCTGCCAGTCATCGCTGGCCCTGCCTGCATGAGTATCGATTTAGGCCTAGGAATCATTGTCACGTTCTTCCGTACGGTGGCAGACTTGTTCTTCCTCATGCACATCATCTTAAAATTTAGAACGGCTTTCGTGGCACCCAATTCCAGGGTTTTCGGGAAGGGAGAGCTGGTGATGGATCCCAGGGCCATCGCCATCCGCTACTTGAAGTCAAGTTTTGCCATTGATCTTGCTGCTGCGCTCCCTCTCCCACAGGTTTCTCACCCATTAATCACAATCATATGTTCATGTATATAATATGTTCCTTTTTCTTTTATCTCTTTTAAGTTTCTTGATTAATAGTTCTATAACATTTGTTATTTTTGCCTAGTGAAGAAATTTATTAAGCAATCGAGAGATTACAAAATTAGCAAAACAGTTAGCAAAGCAAGAACAAAATTCTATGCATATTCAACAACAAACTGACAAAACCACCTAAACGTGAAAACAAAAACCAAAACATTAAAAAAAGCTACAACGCCATCTCCTTAGAACACTTGTTTATCGGTTGCAACTCAGCATTTAGCTCATAATGTGTCTGTATATGCTTCGACTTAGCATTTCTTCTATTCTAGCATCTGAACTAGTCTTATATATATATATATATGCAGAAACAAACAAGGGCTTCAGGCTAACAATCGATGCAACTGTTTTCTGTGAAAAGAATGTCAAAGTAGCAAGGCTTGTTAGTGAATGTCTGTTGTCATGTTAATGTCTTTAAGTATGTGATGTATTAGAACCCCTTCTTCCACCGTCCTCGTATATCAGCTAGTATGAAAGCATAGTAGTAACTGAATTCTTCTCTTTGATGGGATGCTTTTTTCTTTTGTTTATTTGTGTGTGGTTGTTTTTACGATGCTATATATATAGTAGTAATTGAATTCTTCTTTTGTGTGTGTTTTTTATTGAACTTCTGTATCGTTTTGTGACATTAATATATCTATTTGGTAAAGAGAAAAAATTTCCATGGGATGCTTCCATTGGGAATTCAAAATAATGATCAAGCCTCCAATTAATGCATATAAATAAACAATTGTTGTTCAAAACTTCGAATTGGATAAGCAACAATATGGGGTATTTACAAATGTATAAGCTTCTATGTTCATGGCCATGATAGATCCTGTTTCCAATTCCATGGAACATCCCATAACAGTAAATCTGAAGTTTGGTTTCAGTTCTGAGAGTTCTATAGTTAGTGGTTCAGACATATGTTACATATGACAGCCAATCTCTAGTGGCTTAATTAGTTTAAGAGGCATGGATTCCGAAGTTCCACTGCAGATAGAGAAATTGCAAAATTACAAATGGAAATTGCTTCAACACTTGCACTCTTTATGAGCCATACGTATAATTCACATGGAGGCATTGATATTTTATTATGTTGCTTGCCAGATTGTCATTTGGTTCATAATTCCAGCAGCAAAAAGTCCATCGGCTGCTCATGCTAACCACACGCTTTCTTTCATTGTTCTCATTCAATATGTTCCTCGATTCTTCATCATGTTTCCTCTGAACCAGCGGATAATTAAAACTACTGGCGTTGTGGCTAAGACTGCTTGGTCAGGTGCAGCATACAATCTACTTCTGTCTATGCTGGCTAGCCATGTGAGTTCTCATCTCCCCATTTTCATCCCCTATTGCTTTATCATCCTGCTGTTATCTGATGCTAGAAGCTGGTGGGAACACCTGATACTGTTACCGTGAAGGACTCCTGCTGACCCCTTTGTTGTTGTTATCTGTCATTGTTTTAAATTGTCAGTGCAGGTCTTAGGATCTTCATGGTATGTGTTGTCTATTCAACGGCAGTACCAGTGCTGGAGAATGGAATGTGCTAAGGAGATGAATGCTACCCACTCACCATCATGTAATCCTTTATTCCTTGATTGTAGCACCATAGGAAAGCCCGAACGTAACTTTTGGCTCAAGGTTACTCGTGTGATCACTAGTTGCGATGCTAAGAATGATGACAACAACGATTTTCAGTTTGGGATGTTTTCTGATGCTTTCACCAACGATGTTGCTTCAGCAGATTTCCTTGATAAATATTTTTATTGCCTTTGGTGGGGTTTAAAAAATTTGAGGTATGCATCCACTTTGATTCCTCCTTTTTGTTAACATCTTCCTATTGAACAACTGGTTTTGACAGACCAAATAAAAAATGGAAGGTCAAAACAGCATGCTGAAGATACAAGGTTTAGTTTTTAAGAAATTAGGAGTGATTATCTTTGCAATCCCAAGATTAGACTGCATTCCAACGCAAACATGTGCAGAAACTTGAAAGAAATGAACTGCTCATACTCACTCATCTGACAAATACTTTGCATTATGTCAGTAAACATAATCATTGAAGTCCTAGTTGCTTTGTAACAAGTTAAAATTAGTTACTACAAAAATTAATAATTACTCCCTTAGCATAGTTAAAAGTTCTTGTTGATCATGAGTTGTCTTGAATGGGTATGATGCAACATAGTTCTCGAATTCTTCTACTTTTTGTCTGAGTATAATGCTGCATCATTTTCACTTAATTCAGTTAACAATATACAGTAGAAATGATGGGTTTCTAGAAATTTGCTTATGCATCATTGTTCAGCTTCAACATTTCACACACACTCTCTCTCTCTCTCTCTCTCTCTATATATATATATATATATATCTGCCTTTCTGGTTTGCATCTTTTATGTAGCGTTAGATATTGAAATTTCACTTTCTGGTATTAGTGCTAACACTTTTTTTCTCAACATTTTTTGTTATATGCAGTTCATATGGACAAAATATTGTGACTAGTACACTTAGTGGAGAAACATTATTTTGCATTCTTATTTGTATCATTGGTCTAGTTTTCTTCTCACATCTCATAGGCAACATGCAGGTATATATCCCTCTTTTCACAATATAAACTTGTACATGAATATCAGTTTCTGCATTGCTTTTTATCCGCCTTTCGGTTTAGTTGTTTGAGGGCAAAATGCGAGTTGCTATTGAAATGTTTCAGGAAAAACACCATGTGTAGATGCTTACACACACACACACCCAAAAGAAAAAGAAAACAACTTGTGTTTCTTTTTTCTTGTTTTCTCTTTGGATTTGGCAGGGGGCTTTTCTAAATCTTCAATAGCTTTATTCTTGTGACCTGCTAGCTGACTTGGTTTGTCCTCCCCACTTCCTTGCCTTGTTCCTATCTTTGATTCATAGGCACTATGGTGAGAATAAGACCAGTTAAAGACAATACAATTGTCCTTGATCTGTTTGAGGATATGGAACAAATGGCCTCAAGAAATAAATTCCAGTTAGATATTGGGAAGTTCAAGGAAGAGGAGGGTACATGAAGTTCCTACCAAATGAGTTGCTATAAGCATTTTAAAACATCTCTTCCTGAATTCCCTTCTATATTATGAGATGCAGCTAAGTTCAAGATGATTCGGATTACTTGACCGATAATCCTCATATTCCAGACTAATTTTGTCATTGTTAGAATATCCATATATACGAAACCTTATGAATCACAGCAAATTCTTGTCTATTTCACCGTGGAATAGTTTGTGCTCTGGTCTGTACCAACATATTAGTTAATATCTTTCCTCTATGAGTAGCCAAATGACCACCATTTCTAACTTAGTTCTTGAATAACTTGCCTTCTATGGTAAGCTAGACAGGTTAGTCATTCTTGTCATTCCAGATTGTTCAAGTAGAAAATTAAAAAAAAAGTAGTATCAGATATCATCCTTCATTCTGAAAACATTGAATTAATTCATGATACTGACTGAACATGGTAAAGTGAATATGAAGTACTGATAGTTCTCTTACTTCAATGAACTTTTGCTTTGTCACAGACCTATCTTCAATCTACATCAGCAAGAATAGAAGAGTGGAGGGTCAGACGAAGAGATACTGAAGAGTGGATGAGACACAGGCAATTGCCACCAGATTTGCAGGACCGTGTTCGCCGGTTTGTTCAATATAAATGGATTGCCACAAGAGGTGTTGATGAAGAAGCCATATTGAAGTCCCTACCCTTGGATCTCAGGCGTCAAATTCAAAGGCATCTCTGTCTTGCCCTTGTTCGCCGAGTAAGTCTTTGTTGTGTGGTATCCTTGTCATGTAACCAGTGCCTAAAAGATTCAAAAGGCAATGTTTAGTCACTGCCTGCTTGGATACAGTACTGTTAATGCAAGTAAAATTTCTAGACATCAGACAGAATGAGTATTGTCAAAATATATATTGAGGTAAAATTGTCAACAAGTTTTTTGAGAAATTACATCTCAAGCTGCTCAGATCATAAATTCATCTTCAGTATCCTCATTAAACATTATGAACATAACATAATGTTTAGTCCTATGATAGTTTTGTTACATACCATAGGACTAACTAGTAGCTGTTTCATTCCAGGTTCCTTTTTTTGCTCAAATGGATGATCAGCTCCTCGATGCCATATGCGAACGCCTTGTCCCTTCCTTGAACACCAACGACATGTACTTGGTCCGGGAAGGTGATCCTGTGAATGAGATGCTTTTCATCATTAGAGGCAGATTAGAAAGCTCTACAACCAATGGCGGTAGAGCAGGATTTTTCAATTCCATTACCCTGGGACCTGGTGACTTTTGTGGTGAAGAGTTGCTGACATGGGCCTTGGTTCCAGCCTCTACCTCTGAGTTAAACCTTCCATTATCAACCAGAACAGTCAAGTCCCTGACTGAAGTTGAGGCCTTTGCTCTCCGCTCCAGGGACCTCAAATTTGTAGCCAAACAATTCAAGCGCCTCCATAGCAAGACACTGCAACATGCTTTCAGGTACTATTCCCACCAATGGAGGACTTGGGGAGCTTGCTTTATACAAGCTGCTTGGAGAAGGTTCAAGAGGAAGAAGCAGGCAATGGAGCTGGCAAAGCAGGAGAACTTGTACTACATGCAAGACAATGAAGATGGCTACGGTGAGGGATCAGCTGCTGCAGAATATGATGATGGTGGTGCTGCATCAGCTGATAATGCAAACAACTCCCAGCATCTTGGTGCCACAATTCTGGCTTCTAAATTTGCTAAAAACACTAGAAAAGGAACCAAGAAGATAACTAGGATTGACCCTGACGACTCTAGCTTAAAATTGCCCAAAATGTTTAAGCCTGTGGAGCCTGATTTCTCTGCAGACCATGATAGTTAAGTACCATACACACGATCTAGCAAACATCTTGTTAAAAATAATCATTTACTGAACCACAAATAAAACAAAAGAAGGATTTCCATCTCCCAGCAGCAGTTTAATTGGATGAAATTGAAAAAGATGTGAGGTTGTGGGTCATCACCGGAAATATCATGTGAAAAAGTCCTTTCATTAATTAAAATATGCATATTTTTTAACTTAGGGGAATTAAATAAATACTACTATTAATGCTTTTGGATTGGTGAAAATTAGACAACAAACTTACAGTTGAAGAAAAAGAAAAAGAAATTTTGGGTCACCAAAAAGCATTGGATTCTGTATAATTCTGTATATGCATTTGATTTATTGAATTTTATTAATATATTTATTAATTTTTACATTCAGTTTCAATTTTTATTTAATCGTTTTCAAATACCATTTTGTGAATTTCATTCTAAAAACTCTCCCAATTCTAAAGAGAAAAATAATAAAATGCACATATACGTATAAGGAATAGAAATGCTGCTAGCTAGTTTCACTATTTTTGTCTCAATTATTTATCTCACATTGTGTAATATATAATAATTTATTAGATATGTTTAGAGTGAAATATACCGATTAACCAATGGGACAATCAATTCATAAATAGGAAGTTTTAAGTTGGCTTAAAAATAATGTTTTAAGTTGGATTGGAAAATTAATTTAAGATAAAAAAGATTCATTAAAAATTTAAAACCAATTACAAATTACAATCACAAGAAACAAAGTCTTTAATGAAATTAGAAGAACGCTATGCCGAATAAATATTTTCTGAAATAGTAATACCTTTTTCTGGCAAGTTGATAAGTAACTTTAATTTGTCACACTAACAAATATTATGAAAATTGACAAACAAACAATAAAGAAAGTCCACACAATGAAATAGTTTTTCTACTTTTGAGAAATTAAAGTATAATAAAATCTTTTTCAATAATTTCCTAAACCAAACCAAAGATCTCCTATGCACCCTCTCTCAATAGTTTCACAAGAACTCTTACTCAAACCTCACTCTAACTCCACCTTCACAGAGAGTAAAGCACTATTTACTCTCCTAACTTGGTTACAGACTTACTAGTATAAAAGTCCAAAGTAAAATAACATTAAGACTCAATTTGAAATAACAAGTTTAAAATAGTATAATTACTCAATATTGTACACAAACTAAATTATTAGTCAAATAAAATTTTAAATTCTAATCAACCTAAAGCTCGAAAACAAATTTGTAGCTGTTGACTTGATCTGTTTAACCACCCGGAGAGCATCACCTTCGAACAGCTTACATGTGAGGTGAATTACATATTCTTAGCAAATTCTAGTGCTCTGTTCGCAGCAATGGCTTCAATAACCAAAGGATCTGTTACTATCATTGCGCTCGCAGAAAAACCACCTAGCACCAACCTTTCCTAGTCACGAATTATCACACCTAAACCACTGTTCTAAAAGATGAACACGGTAACGTACATTGATGGAAGAATATGCTGGCATTTGGCATTTTACAGGACGATCTTCATCCTGCTGCTCCATAGAATGTTCAACAGGCCAGGACTCGATGTCTAACTCGATTGCATGATGGTGCAAGTCCATACCACCCTTGTGTCCGGGCTTCGTACTCTCATCTATTACTGGAATTTCACTTTCATTCCTATCCTGAGACCATACATTAATTGAATTATGTAAGCATCATGTAGCAAAATCATAAGGCAGACTGTTTGCTGGCATATATTGAGAACCAAAACTGTAAAAAGGCCAATTCCCCAAATTGAGAAATGCTGAGAGAGAGATATGAATGGACTTACAAAAACATCCCCACATTAAAATTCCGTAGAGAATATTTCATACTAAAAGAAATAAACAAGGGAATCACAAAATGGGATTTACGGTATGATTACATGTTCTATTTATCTGTCACAATTAACTGCAAGAAATTTCAATACTCGCCAATGTAATGGTTGTGTAGATATATTTGCACATAAAGAAATTAGTTAAAATAGTAATTAATTCCATAATTAAAATACCTGAGTCGATATGTTCTGATTCTTCTTCTTGGTCATTCGTAGATGAATCTACCATTAAAACATACGAGAGGTATGTGGGCAATGTTGGACCATTGTTTTCCTTTATCCTTTTTGCACCTTTCCCCTAGCATTGGACACCTCCTAATATCTAGATACAAAAGTGAGGGAAGCATATTTTTTCTGGGAAGGGATTTGAGCTTTGGGCAATTCTGGATATTCAAATATTGAAGAGAGGTGAGGTTTTGAAAGCCATTGGAGGATAAACTTTTTTACATTTTTTAGATTTTTGATAGAAAGATCTATGAGAGAAGAGGGCAGTTTCATTCCGATCTCCTCCTGAGGAAATGACACCACATATATACATTTTCTACCATCAATGTGGAGGGTTGTAAGAGAGGCGAGTCTATGCAATCCCCACTCCATGATTGCCTCACACAAATCTTGGGTTCACACATTAAAAGTGATGTTAGGTTGGTAAGGAAACCCCATTCTCTAATGGAATATTGCACCCTTGGACATGCCAGTATGAACAACTGTTGAAGAGAGTGGAGGTTGGGCAGAGCTTCGAGCTTTTCACACCCACAAAGCCACAAAGTTTTGAGGTTGGCGCTAGGCAACCCACTCTTTGGGAAACTAATCAGATTTGGACAATCTTGAAATTTAATTTGTTGAAGACAACTGAGCTTGTCCAGTCCTTTGAGTAAATATTTAATATTTCTACAATCCCAGAGTGAAAGAGATTCAAGACAAGTATTATCTCCAATTTTTTGTGCTAAAACTGCAAGCTCTGGGTATAGATAAATGTTCAACAATTTAAGCCCCACGGGTAACTGACCACTCGATGATAATGACTTTAGAGCTTCACATGCACTAACTTGAAGAGATTCAAGAAGGGATGTGCTACTGAAATCGATATTCTCAATGTCATCGAGTAAATATTGCAAATTCTCACAATTGTGAATGTTCAAAGTTCTAAGATTTGGAGGCAAGTTGTCCACCGAAAGTGAAACCAAATTTGGGCACTTTACAATCTCCAACTCTGTAAGACATGTAAGGTTGTGCGAGGATTTTGATAATCTCTCTAACCCTTGAAATCCTTCTAATCTCACATGTTTAATGTTGCATGGTATTTCTAATTGCAAAAGCTCTTCTTTTGCCTCCTCTTTTGCTGCCCCTATACACACAACTTGGGGATAATTTTGAAACTCTAAGTTATGAAGAGATCTCAAAGGTGCCAACCACCCCCACTTTGATTGCCACAAAGATGTCAACTCCTCACAACCATTGATTCGGAGATTTTTTACTATGATCAACTCTACCATCATCATTTCTCTTGTAACACATGCAAACTTTAAAATGTTTGAAAGAATGATTTTTTTTAATTGACCAAAGATCATCATAACTCCCGAGCATTATTTTTTTGCATCCATCAATTTCAAATTCGCATAACATTGGAAGATTTGAAATTGAAATTACCAATTCTTGGCATTTATGAATTGCAAGTTTCTTCAAATAATGAAGGCCATTAGGCAAAGTTCCAACCAATTTTGGACAATTCTCAATAAAAAGTTCTTGGAGGCAACAGAACTTCTTAGCTTGTTCATCAACTTCACAAAGTTTCCATTCTTTCGATTCTAACATATCTTTAAAACACAAGGTCTCTAATGAGGCAATCCATTTGGCCAATTCTCTCCATGAAACTCATTGCCAAGACTAATCGCACTTTTCATCCCCTTAATGAAGAGATGCTTTAAAAATGGTAATTTCCCAATTGGTGGTAGTAATATGCAACTTTGACAATCTTCAAGATTTAAAAATTGCAAATTTTTTAGTGAAACATCTTCCACCCAAATTGAAAATGTTATTCCAGCATAATACTTTATGGCAAGCTCTTTAAGCTCTTCACGAGGTTGAAGCAAATTCAACACTTCTCCCTCAACTTCTTTATTTCTTAAATTTTCATTGAAATCTTGACTCCACTTCAACTCTAAGTTATTGAGGTTTGACTTGCTAGATAGCTTAGCTTCGCATGCATATTGAGCTTCATCCACATTATGCAATTCACAAATTGAAATTTGACCTTTGAGATTCGATAAATTCTGCATCTCTCTTATATTCAATCCATTGTCTTGATCCACAATAAAATTAGACAACACTCAAAGATTTGTTAATTTACCAATTCCACTTGGCATTTCGTTTATTGAATATGCACCAGTAATATCTAGAAAGTATAGATTGTCTAAAATTCCTATTTTAAAGGGTAATTTCTCTAATTTCTTACAAAATCTTAATAAAAGAGTCTCTAAATTATAGAGAGTACATATTGAATTAAGGAGATCTTTTATCATAGTACAAGAGAAATCTAGGTAGCGTAAATGCTTCAAATTTCTAATATAAGAAGGAATTTCTGTGATGTAGTACCTTTTCAAAGAGAGCACCCTTAAGCATTTCAATCTCGATAGTATATCATTAAGAACGTTATTACTTAGGAAGCCTGCATAACACCTTGTCATCATATGAAAGGGTAGGTAGGTCCGTAGAGACTTTGCTTCAAAAAAGGTCTTAAACTTTCTGATTTCGTCATAATCATCAATGACGAGTGTTACTAATTGGACGTCTCATGACATCATGTCACTCCTTTTTAGAATTTAGTTCTCCTACAACAAACTAAGCTAGATCATTAATCAAGTCTTGCATTACAAATTGAGATTTATTCTTGCTAGATGCTTGAAAAAATGACCTCGATACTAGATTTTCAAAATACTTGCTACCCAAATCTTCAATTTTCCTTTTAGTGTTTTCTCCATCTAGAAAACCTTCTGCCATCCATAGTAAGACTATTTCCTCCTCCTTAATTCATAATCTTTAGAGACTAAAGAGCAACAAGCAAAGCACCGCTTTAATTGTGAAGGAAGATAATAGTAACTCAACCATAGAGCTGGAATTAGTTACTTTTTCCTTCAGGTAGATTCCAAATATCACTCTCTAATTTATCTTTCCATGCATCATGATTTGTCCTAGTGTGCAATACTCCTCCAATAGTTTTAGTTGCCAAAGGCAAACCACCACACTTCTTCACAATTTCCAAGCCAATCTCTTTTAAGTCTGGATGTTCTGTAAAATCTCCTTTATCTAATGCATGATGAGCAAGCATACAAAGAGAATCATGATCTAACAAGGTTTGTAATGTGTAATCTGTAACAGTTCTCATAATTGATGAAACATTATAATTACATGTTGTTACGAATATTTTGCTTCCTGGAGTCCTTGCATCAAAAGGAAATCGAAGCGTCATCCAATCAATGTAGTTCTTATTCCAAACATCATCCAAAACAAGTAAAAATTTCTTGCTTGACAACTTCTCCTTTAGACTGACTTGAAGCAAATTCAAGTCATTTATATCACAAGATAGGGATCTGACCGATTGTAGAATTATTTTTGTAATCTTAATAACGTCAAATTCCTCTGAAACACATACCCATGCTTTGAGATCAAAGTAACCTCTTATGCTATCATCATTGTAGACAAGCTGAGCAAGGGTTGTCTTGCCAATCCCTCCCATGCCGACGATGGGAATCACAGAAACGCCATTATCAAGGCCATCCTTCCTCAAAAGTAAATCAAGTATTGCCTTCTTGTCTTTATCTCTCCCTCGTACTTTAGCTTCATTCACTAGAGAAGTGCTAAGCAACCTTTTTGGTATTGCCACGGGCCTTCCAACACCATTCCCTCGCAGTTGCAAGTTAGCCTTTCGTGTTGCTAAACCTTCCAATCTTCCTGTAATCTCTTTAATGTTGAACACATCTTAAAGTTAAACATGATTGAACTTGGATGTCAACTAGTAAGAAATTTTTGTGCCTTACTTGAGCTGGCTTGATGTTCTTTCTATTAATGTCATGGTAAAAACGTATGAATTGAGAAAGAAAGAAGTAAAGAGTGAACTAGTAGGCTGCTGGACAGAAGCAGAGTATTCATCTTATATCACATGATGATCACACAGTGATCATATATACATTACAAAATGATAGTGTAGATGACACCTGTTACAAACCGCTTACAGGTGTTCTTTCAGAATGAAAACAACACATTAATATCAAAATATTGATAGCTAGAAGTATGTAGATCATGCTGTACAAAAGGCTTGCAAGTGTCCATGTAGGGGTTATCTTCTAACACTCCCCCTTGACACTTGCAATGAAGAGATTTAGTTTAGTTCTGAAAGCTTCAAATCTTGACTTTTGAAGAGGCTTGGTTAGAATATCAGCGAGTTATAGCTCTGAAGGGCAGCATTGAACATTTATCTCATTCTTTTCTACTGCATTTCTGATGGAATGATATTTCACATTTATGTGCTTAGTCTTGCCATGCCAGACAGAATTTTTAGCAATAGCAATGGCAGACTTATTGTCAATAAACAAATTTGTAGGAACTTTTGCTCAAATTTGATGTCCACAAGCAACTTCCTCAACCAAAGAGCTTGATTTGTAGCTTCAGCAGTAGCAACATATTCAGATTTTGCTGAAGATTGAGCTACTACAGATTGTTTATGTGAATTTCAAGAGAAAGGACCATTACCAAGTGTAAACAAATAACCTGATGTGCTCTTTGCATCTTCACTACTTCCTGCAAAATCAGAATCAATATATCCACATAATGCAAAGTCTGCTATCTTGGTGTAATGTATCCCATAATATTCTGTTTTCTTCAAATATCTCATAATTCTTTTGGCAGCAATCATATGCTGATCAGTTGGTGCTTGCATAAATCGAGAGAGAAATGCCACTAAGAATTGTATATCTGGTCTTGAAGCACAGATATAAAGCAAACACCCAATTAATCTTCTATATGCAGAAGGGTCTTCAAGTTGGTTACCAGAGTCTGCACAAAGTTTTTTGTTTGCAGCAGAAGGAGTTGACACAGACTTGCAATCTGACATCTAAAATTTCTTGAGAACCTTGGAGATATAATTTTACTGAGACAACCAAATACCAGTTCTCAAATGATGAACTTCAAGTCCAAGAAAATATCTCATAAGTCCCAAGTCTGACATTTCAAATTCTGTTTGCATCTGGGATTTAAAATTCTGCAAAGCTTGTTCACAATTTCCAGTAACTAACAAATCATCCACATACAATGACACTATCAATAGCAATTTGTTACCTAATTCAAGAGTATACAATGTGGCTTCATTCTGACTTTTAACAAAGCCTCGATGAATGAAGTGGTCATTGATTCTGCTGTACCATCTCCTTGGTGCTTGCTTCAATCCACATAAGGCCTTGTGGAGCTTATATACCTTGTTTTCTCCTGACAAGAGTTCAAACCCTTTAGGTTGGTCAATATAAATTTCCTCTTCTAAGATGCCATTGAAAAATGCATATTTTATGTCTAAATGATAGACATTCCACTTAAGTGCAACAGCCAGAGCTAACAATAATCTGATTGTGTCATACCTAGCTACTGGAGCAAACGTTTCTCCATAATCAACACCAGCTAGCTGACTGTAGCCCTTGGCTACTAACCGAGCTTTGCATCTGTTGAGGGAACCATCAGGATTTAATTTCTTCTTGAATATCCATTTGACACCAATAATATTTCTATCTGCAAGTCTGTCAACCAAAGACCAGGTGCCATTTTTTTGGATCATTTGAAGTTTTTACTGCATAGCTTTAAACCAAACAGGATCCTTACAAGCTTCAGTATAGCAGCTAGGTTTTTCAATAGTCACCAAGCTGTTCTGATATATGTCTTCAAGAGATTTGGTTCCCCTAACTGGCAGATCATCTATACTCTCATCTTCTTGAATTTCAAGTTGAGCATCAGAAGCAGAAGTTTGATCATGCTGACTTGGAGATGATAGTGGTGGCTGAGGTTCATTCCAGTTCCAGCTGGAAGCTTCATCAAACACTACATCTCGACTCACAACAACTTTATTTTTACTTGGCAAATAAATTCTGTATGCCTTAGCTTGAGTACTATAGCCAACAAATACTCATGATTCAGCTTTTTCACTCAATTTGTTTCTCAAGATATCTGGTATGTGCACATAACATACACACCCAAAGACTTTCAAATGGGCAATTGAGGGCATGAAACCATACCATGCTTCAAAAAGGATTTGATTATTCAAGGCATGGGTTGGCAACAAATTCTACAAATATACAGCAGTCTTTGCTGCTTCTGCCTAAAACTTCTGAGGCATCCTTTTCTGATATAATAGACATCTGCTCATGTCCATGACTGTCCTGTTTTTCCTTTCACTGACTCCTTTCTGTTGAGGAGTGTATGGAGCAGTAAGTTGATGAGCTATCCCTTGTTGATTGAGAAACTGAGTGAATTCATTAGAGGTATATTCACCACCATTATCAGTCCTCAAGGTTTTGATTTTGTGACCAGTTTCAAGTTCAACTCTGGTTTTGAAGTTTTTGAACAAAGTAAAGACTTCTGACTTGACTTTCATAAAGAAAATCCAACTCCATCTGGTCATATCATCAATAAACAAAAGATAAAACTTACTACCATTTAGTGATTCCTCACTTAGAGGTCCACCAATATCAGAGTGGATAAGTTCAAGCTTTGACTTGGTTCTGCTGGTACTGCTCAAAGGAAAAGGTTTCCTTGAAATCTAACCAAGCTGACATACACTGCATATTGAAGCATTATTAGATAATTTTGGAAGCTTATCAAGCATCCCTGAGTTGCTGACTTGTTCCAAGGTCCTGTAATTGCAGTGACCAAGTCTTCTGTGCCACAGATCAATCAATGAAACAGATTGTTCTTCAACTTGCAAGCATATATGCTCAGGTTTAATAGGAAAACATCTATTTCTCATTGGTATAGTCATCAGATATGCACCTGAAGGGTTATAAATTCTGCAAGCTTTATCTTTGAACAACAGAACATAACCATTTTCTAACAATTGTCCAACACTCAGAATGTTTTGTGCAAAAGAAGGAATAAACAAAACATCAGATATGTACCTGTGTCCAGTTGAGCTTGGAATTCGAACCTTCCCTATACCATATGCTTGTAGGTAACCACCATTCCCTATTCTGACTCTTGATCGATGGTTCTTATCAAGATCAACAAACACAGCTTCAGAGAGTGCAATATGCCGTGAGCTGCCACTATCAAGATGCCATTCACAGTTACCACGATCACTTTCAGAATCTAACTGAGCCATAAACAAAACCTCTTCAGCTAATTTTGAGCTTTCAATTGTGTATGCAGGTTTATCTTCAATTGTTCTGTTTCTGCACACTTTATCAATGTGTCCTGATTGACTACATATCTTGCACTTTGCATTTGGCCTAAACCAGCAGTAGTCATCAGTATGATTTCTTTTCTTACAGAAGGAACATGGCTTGAACTTGTTTTTCTTGTTTGAAGATTGACCAGATTGAGCAGTCTTCTTGTCTTTGTCTTTGTAATTTTTCTTGGTAAAAGCCTCAACTTTTGCTTTACCTTTGCCTTTAGCAAGAAAGGCTTTCTCCCCAAGAGCTTCATCTCTTACTGATATCCTCAATTCTGCAGCTTGCAAGGCACTGACAATTTCTGTAATTGAAATGTCAGGGAAGTCCTTTGATTGTAGCAAGGAAGCTATTGTAGGTTCAAACTTTCCTAGTACACTATTGAGAATCTTCTCAGCTACTCGAACTTCTTTAAGCTCTTCACCAAACAACTTTATCTGGTTAGTAAGCTTAAGAATCTGGTCTATATATTCTTTTACAGACTGACTCTCTTTCATTCACATCATGTCAAAGTGCCTTCTCAAGTTCTGTGCCTGCATATGCCTTGTTCTAGAGGTGCCAACATATTCTTCCTGTAGCTTTGTCCAAGCTGCCTTGGCAGTTTCACACTCCATGATTCTGCTGAAAATATCCCCAGAGACAGCAGACTAAATGAATGAAAGAGCTCTAAACTTCTTTGCAACTTCCTCTTCATATTGCTTAACTTGAGCAGCAGGAGCATTCTCCCTTGGTGTTTGTGGTTCAGCATCTTGTTCTACTGCATTCCACAGGTTATAACCTTTCAAGTAAGTCTTCATTTTCACGGCCCAAACTCCATAATTGAAGCCATCGAAGACTGGTGGAGGCTGATGAGTTATGTTTGGAGTTGTCATTATAATAGGGAATTAATTCTTGAGATAAGAGGTTAAAGGAGAACTACTAAAAACACATGAGTATTGAAGAAGGTTATCTAAGGTCTTACAGGAATCGAGAGGAGCTCTGATACCATGTTAATGTCATGGTAAAAACGTATGAATTGAGAAAGAAAGAAGTAAAGAGTGAACTAGTAGGCTGCTGGACAGAAGCAGAGTATTCATCTTATATCACATGATGATCACACAGTGATCATATATACATTACAAAATGATAGTGTAGATGACACCTGTTACAAACCGCTTACAGGTGTTCTTTCAAAATGAAAACAACACATGAATATCAAAATATTGACAGCTAGAAGTATGTAGATCATGTTGTACAAAAGGCTTGCACGTGTCCATGCAGGGGTTATCTTCTAACACTTTCATCAACTTACGCCTCAAAGCTTCAGTCGCAAACTTGTCCAAGATGTCATCCACGTCATAAGCCAAGTCTTGGAGGTCAGCCAGCCAAATCTTCACAGCCTGGTTCTTCATTTTCTTCTCCTCCGCGTCAGCAAGCACTGCATGGATAGTCCTCAATATCGTTTCCTAGTTCATAATCTCCTTGCGAACCCGCTTCTCAGTGACAAGCTTGAACTCGGAAGAGATAAACTTGCGGAGCAACTCCTCAAAGAAAGCAGATAGCGCAGCCTCTCCAGTGAAAGCCATGATCAACGTCTTTAACAAAGGAATTATGAGATAGAGAAAATCCAAGAGTAGGATATTGAAATAGGGGAAAACGGCTGAAGTTTTGCTCTGTGAACGTTGAAGGGTTAGCAGCTTGTTTGAAAATGTTTTCTGAATCTGATTCGGTTGGAAAGTTCTTTGTGCATTCACATGGGATTCTCATCAAAATGAGTTGTAAAAATGTCAAAAGAAAAAACAAAACAGCTGTGACAATCAACATGATGTTCAATTATGACAGCCTAAGCTAGCAGGTGTCTGCTGGCCATGGCTCTGTACGAACCTTGTTTTGCTAGTAATTTCCTCTCGCTAATTTAGAATTTCTAATTAAAGTTTGTAAAAGTCAAAGGGCCACCATCGAAACGTGAAGGAAAACTAAAGAAGTTGTTATTGAAGGAAGGGGGAGTCACGTGCCTACCATTTTTCTCTAGGAAAACGTTTGTTTAGACATTTTGGTCTCAAAATTCTGCCGTACTTCCAATGAAGCTCCTCGGACCATCTAGACTTTGAATTTTCCAATGAAGTTAATCTAGATGCAACCTTCATAGATTATCTAAAGATCTCACCAACCAATCCCTTCATTTAGATGCAGAAGCCAGTAGTTCATTGTGCTAAATCCTACAATGAACAGTACCAAAGTCTTTGATATTTTGGTGACATTTTTTTTTTAACAAAATCTCTTATCAATGTGAGCCAATTATTGCCTCTTTGGGTAAGATGTTGCTGTTGGCAGTGACTGGCTGTTTCTCCCCTAATTTCATTAAAAAAAAAAAAAATCTCCCCATCATTTCAATTTTCAATGTCAATTTTAATTCCTTATGAGATTAAATGTTCTAAATTAATATAAAATTAGAGGAGTTTATACTTCATGAGATTTGGATTTTAAAACCTATTAATGCTTTTGGACAACAAACCTAAAGTTGAAGAAAACGAATACACTTTGGGTCACCAACAAGCATTGGAGGCCAGAAAATCTTATCTGCTATTATCTGCAACTGGAAGGCTTTGTTTTTATCCTACAATAATTATGACCTTTTGATGTCCTCCTGACGGAATTGGAAGATGCTCATCATGCTTTGACAAATACATATGATGTCCACTAATGACAGCCCAGCCAGCAGGTGACCGCTGGCCATGGCCTTTGTACTTACCTTGCTTACCCGGTAACACCTTTGTCATATCTCAATATTGGAGATGAGCAAGATATGTAAAACAAACTGTCTCTTTGTTTTTCTTTCTTTTTTACTCCAGTGACTAGTTAGCAGAATTAGGTCCCACGACAAATCGATAATTAGTTGGCATGCACGCATAATATCACTATGTACATGTACCATTTGGATTCTCATCATTGGGATTTGGTGTAAATTATCTCTGAAAAGATATTTTACGTTAATTTTAATTTATTTTATATTTATATCATATAATCTTTGATTCTATTAATAATTATAATATTTAAAATTTTTTATTTTATAATTTAATACTGAATGTTTTTCTCTCATTCCCTAATTCCTTTCGGCAATTTAGAATTTTAATTAAAGTTTGCAAAAAGTCAAGACGCAGTCATGAAAAACAAAAATCATATGCAAAATTCTGTTTCATTCCCTTCTTCTTCTTACTTTCAATTACACAAAATTAATGAAAAAAACATGTATATTGACTTAATTAAAATCAATGATTTTAGACGGACCGAAACGAAAAAATCATACACGATACATGTTATTAAATTTTTTTTTTCAGGAATTACTAATAATGAGATTTATTTTTTAATTTTTTGGAAAAATTTCAATTTCAATTTTTTAAATAGAAAATCTTTCTACTTTCAGATATTAATGGAATCGACAAACTTCGGAATTTAACTAAAACAGAGATATAAATGAATGGAAGAGAACTTGTGTTGGAAAATTAAACCCTCCAACCGGTGACAGGTACAGAGTGACTCAAGTGAAGCACGAGAGTCAAGCCATGGCTTTGAAGATGAAGCTCCATATGGACTAATTTATGCTCTGAATTTTCCAATGATGTTGGTCCAGATACAACCTCCAACCTTCTCTGGAAGGATAAAGTTAAAAAATTAATAAAATCTTTGTTTACTTTTATACCAAAAGAATATACTACAAGGATTGTCCAAGTGGCAACAAGTTCCCATGCATTATGATAAGACCAAGGAAAAACCAAAGGGTTAAAGTATTGCACGTGCTTCAAAAAAAAATCAGCTCTTTCATTTAATTATATCAAAATTAGGGTTTGCCTAACAAGTATAATTACAATTGCTAGGGCATCATGTTAGTCTATGGATAATAATTTGATCAATTAATTGGATGGAGATATTAGTTCTAAGAAAATAATAAACAATCCACAAAAATTATCTAAATGAATCCAAATAGAGATATATGATTATTTCACAAAAAATAAAATAATTAATATTAACAAGAACGATATTAATTATTTTATGTTTTTAATAAATCATAATGACACTTTAACACGATACAATAATATAAAAATAGATTAGATTAAAATTTCCATTTCTTTTCTCTCTCTATCTATCTTCTTCTTACCTGAAAGGGAAAAGAAATCCCAATTTATGTAATTAATTATAGCACCAACTATGGATTAACAATTTGATAATGAGATTAAAAAAAAAAAGGAAAAGGTTGCCCATCAGATATTTGGTTCACGGCGAAGATAAAGGACCTGACAGTGACACCCAGTTGCCCAAAACTCCATCCCAAATGCTGGGAAACACGTACTTTTTGTTTCAATTCTGCCACGATCGATACCTGGCTGTTGCTGTCCCCTCTCTTATTTCCCACGCAGGTACCAAGAGAAATGATTCATGGTTATTCTTCATCAAGAAACAATATTTCATCAATTTATTATTAGTAACATGCATATACATATATATATACATAAAAAAAATTATAAAAAATAACCTTTTTTAATAAGAACAATTCAAAAATAATAATCAAAATAAATTTAACTGTTTTTAGTAGTCATAAATTGATAAAAATATCCTTGAAACTATTTCAAATAAATTAAACAATTCATCACAATTTTTTTTCATTTGTACTTCCGATTTATCTCTTTCACCGTTCCATTTTCTCTAATTATATCGATTTTTCTCTTCGGTATTCATCTGCTATGTTCTCGATTTCTCTCTCCCATATTTTTAGATTTTTTTTTTTACACCAAACGATAATTTTGTTGTGTTTGAGTAGATAGCTATTTGAGGAATTTAATTTTTAGATATTTTGGATAAAATAAAAATAGTAAAAATGATCATAGATATTTAAATAATTTTTAATTAGATCAATTTGGGACCTAAACACCAATAAACTCAAAATTTTGAAATTTATAAATATAGTTTTTCAAAAAAAAATTTCGATTTTTAGTCGAAATAGTGTTTTAGATAATAAAATTTGTGTTTTGATTTATAAAAACATGTTAGAAATATTTTAATCGGCGTCAAATTGTCAAAAAAAATCAAAAAATAAATAAAGAGAGTTTAAAAGATTTTAAGTTTTGGTTCGTAAGTAACAACAACAATTTAGGCATTAAAGTGTAACAAAATATTTTTGAATATGACGTATAACAACAATATTTTTTTTCCAATATAACGTGTAACAACCTAACTATGGCGTATCATATATTTTTATATATAACGTGTAACAACCTAATCATAGCGTGTTATATGTTTTTGTATATGGTTTGTAACAAGTGTAACAACCTAACTATGTCGTGTAACAACCCAACCATGACGTGTCATATATTTTTGTACATGACGTGTAACAACTTAATCATGACGTGTCATATATTTTGTACATGACGTGTAACAACTTAATCATGATGTGTCACATGTTTTTATACATGACATGCAACAACTTAACTATAACATGCAACATATTTTTTTATATAATGTGTAATATTGTGTAATATTATGACGTATAATTTCATTAAGAGTAATTTTGTTCAACTTATTTAAAAATAATTAAAAGTATAAAAAAAGTTATTTTTGAAAACATCTTATCTATAAGGGTTTTTTTTAAAAATATCCTTATATATAATGACCCAACGATTTTTTTAATTTTCAAAAAAACATTTAATCAATAAGAAATCAAATTTTTAATAAAAAATATTGATTTTGAATTTTCAAATCCATAAAATATTAAAACTTATGAAATTGAAAAAAGATTATCTTTTATTATTTAATTCAATTTATATAATAATCTACTTTAATGGTGGAGCCTACATCGAGCACTAAAGTCTTTTAAGAAATATTGTTTTGTTAAAAACGCTCTTGTCAATGTGAGCCAATTATTGCTCTTTGGGTAGGATGTGCTATTGCCACCGTCCAGCTATTTCTCCCCTAATTATAGTCTTAATTGCCCTCTATTTTTTTTTTAATTTGAACAAAAGGCTCAAACGTTGCTCGTTAAGTAATGGAGATTATATATTAATTAATAAATTAAATATTTAAGTATTAATTATTTTAGATTTTATTTTTATATATCTTAACTAGATGCACACAAATTTTTATTAGATTTAATTTTTATACATCAATATATTAAAAAATATTTTCAAAGAAATAATTTCAAATTTTTTTATTTTAAAATAAAAATAACTGTTGACAACTTTTTATTGTCATCTCTGCTCCACTCCCCCATGCATATCTTCTTTTTTTTTTTTTTTTTGAATAGACAAAAACCCAGATAATATCTTCATTTTTATATGTTGGAAAAGCTATCTCTTGCTGAATTGTCCGTCTTTCGCTGCTCTGTTCACCAATCAACATCATCAACTTCTTTAATATATCAAGAAAAGAGAGAAAGAGACATGAACACGTCCATTTCTATTTGGATCTCTGTAGTTAAAAAAAGGAACTATAAGTTAAAGTGAACTATAAGTTAAAGTGCAAGTTGCAAGTGGTTGACACTGTGTGGTTGATGTTAGAGACCGGTGTTTGATTAGTTTCTTTGCTTTTTATCTGGAAAGACATTGTAAGTTTAGTCTGCACACGAAACAAAGCAAGAAAAGACCTTGGAAACAACAAAGGAGTAGGGGAAAGAGGAGAAAGGGTAGAGATATTCCTGTGTAGCCATGGCAGCTCGCAGAATCTCTTCGTTGCTTACTCGTTCACTCTCTGCTTCTTCTTCTGCCTCTGCTTCTCTGCTTTCATCTCTAGGTGGCCACTCATCTCTTGAATATATCTTTCCTTTCTTTGTTTTGGTTCATGTTTTCTTCTTTTTTTTTTGTTTCTTTAACGTTTTTGTTTTGTTACAGATACATCCCAAGTCCACTGATTTTTTATTGGATAGAGTAGTTTCTGTTTGGTTGATGAGAAACTGAAAACAGAAAAAGGAAAAAGTTGGCTGTTTTGGTCTATATATCTTTTTGTTTAGCTTTTTTTGGTAATTTGAGGAAGGGTTCAAGCTTGGTACAATTAAGCTTTTAAAGATCTGTTCTTAGAAGCTTTTTCCTGTTGTATAATCTTTTTTTCTCCCTTTTTGCTCAGTTGTCTCATTAATTTAGCTGAAGCTTGAGTGTCTGTCCTGCTAAAATGTTGGGGGGAAACCAACAATAAATGCAAGAAGCAGGATCTGGGTGGCTTAAAATGTCAACATCATCTATAAATAAATAGTATTTGGAATAAATTCAAGTAGATTCACACCTAGAATCCTGTGATCTTGTGTCATCTCTATCTCTCTTTCAAACCCCATTTTTGGAGTGTTGGATATGAATTACAGGAAGGCAAATGCATTGAACCATAGATGGAAAAGATCCACTTTAATATTCATTTGTAACACATTCTAAAATCATCATTTTTTATTCAAGAGAACTTACTTCTTCCATGCTATGAATGTATTACTCTTCTTTTCTTTCTAACAAGGTTGGAATTGTCCCTGTTTTTCAATTAGTTTCTCTCTTTGGACAACAATTGTTATGCAAACGACTTACCTGTCTGCAAAACTGTAAATTTTGCAGGGAGAAACAGTAGCAGGAATGGAAGTATCAAGAGGTTAAGCACTTCTACAGCGCTAGAGGAACTGATTGTTCCACCGGTTCAAATTGCCTACACTCAGAATTTAATTGATGGGAAATTTGTGGATGCGGCATCAGGTAATCTTTATTCACTACTCAAAAGAACTTAGCTTGTGTTTTGAGCCATCTCTAGTTGTGCAATGAAGCTGATGTTGGAAATTATTTATGCATTGATCACAGGGAAAACATTCCCCACCTATGACCCTCGTACTGGAGAAGTGATTGCACATGTCGCTGAAGGTGATGCTGAAGATGTTAACCGTGCAGTTGCTGCTGCTCGCAAGGCATTTGACGAGGGACCATGGCCAAAGATGACTCCCTATGTAAGAAGTTTTCCCCTTTGTATCTCCCTATCTCTTTGCATTTTGATCTGGGATGGCTTATTAATTGTGGAAATTTTCTGATATTGTTTATGCTTTTGTTTCAGGAACGGTCACGAATATTGTTGCGCTTTGCTGATTTGGTTGAGAAACATAGTGATGAGCTCGCAGCTTTAGAGACATGGAATAACGGAAAGCTTCATGAGCAGGCTGCTAAAGCTGAATTGCCATTGCTGATACGCCTTTTTCACTACTATGCTGGTGGGATCACTGAGACAAAGTAGATTTCATTTTCTTTGTCTTGCTCATGTTTTATCTTTTCTTGACTTTATCTGCAAATCGTGTAGGTTGGGCGGATAAGATCCATGGGTTAACTGTTCCAGCTGATGGAAATCACCATGTTCAAACATTGCATGAACCAATTGGTGTTGCAGGACAGATAATTCCATGGAACTTTCCTCTTCTCATGTTTGCTTGGAAAGTTGGGCCTGCATTAGCCTGTGGCAATACTATAGTCTTAAAGACTGCTGAGCAAACTCCTTTGACTGCTCTCTATGTGGCTAAGCTGTTCCATGAGGTAAGGATAACAATGACGAGATTAGCATAAAGACCAAGAGTCAAATCAAAATGTCTGAACACCCATAGATCCTTGCTGGTATGAAACTAGTATAAACTGTCATGAAAAGAGGTCTTTTGCTGTACGTGGGTGCTTCAACTCAAACTCAGGGGACATTCAAATGAACATAAGCATCCAAGACAAACAGACAAACCAAAAATTTGTTTGTCTTATGCAATAACATCTTGTTAAATTCAATGTTGAACATATTTTGAGATGCTGTTCAGTTTCTTTAGAATTGCTCGAATCACTTTTAGTTTTCCTTATCTTAAATTGACAACATTTTGATAGCTGAAAAGGCACCATTTTGAAATCTTACCTTAATGCTTTATGACAGGCTGGTCTACCTCCAGGTGTTCTGAATGTAGTTTCTGGCTTTGGTCCTACAGCTGGTGCAGCTCTTGCCAGTCACATGGATGTAGACAAGGTATCATAGTTCTTTAGTGAGCTCAGGATGTTCTGCTTTCAATATTGATTCATAAGCACATATCATAAACTGCCAGCTTATAATGTGACATATAACCTTTGAATTCATAGAGGAACAAAAATGGCAGGTACATAAATAACATCTGCTGTAGCTGAAATCAGTTGACTCTTTATTATCTAGTCCAGTCCCTGTTAATTTTTCCTGCAGAATGCACAATTCAATTCTTGTTGTTTCAGTCACACGTATGATTCCTACCAAAGAAAAAGACAGATATACCTATTAACTTCAGTGATGTCACAGCAACAATCTTTCTTGGGCTATCACTCAGTGGGAACCTGATTGGGGGTTTGGGCTGTTGTATTAAGAGTACAATCACACATCTAATAATCAAGCAAGAAGATAGATCAATTCTCTACTTGTTCTATCTCATTTTCGGTCATTAATACTCATTTTGTGTGGGCTTCTGCATCTGTAGCAGAGTTCCTACTTTATTATTCATAGTGTAAGAGTAGAAGCTCCATATATACAAAAGGAAAGAAGAAAAACTTGCAGCTGCTTCAGATATGCACTATAAGCCGTGTGTATATGCTTTTGAAAGCCATTATAACTTTGTTTGCAGATTGCATTCACTGGATCAACCGATACAGGTAAGGTTGTGCTTGAATTGGCTGCAAAAAGCAATCTTAAGCCAGTAACATTGGAGCTTGGAGGGAAATCACCTTTCATAGTATGTGAAGATGCTGATATTGATCACGCTGTGGAGCTTGCACATTTTGCTTTGTTCTTTAATCAGGTACCTTTGATGAGTTTCTTCCCAAAGTTGACATTGGATGAAATTTAGGATGTTAACATGGTAGACTTATGTAATGCTCTCTGTCTTCAGGGGCAATGTTGCTGTGCTGGGTCTCGCACTTTTGTCCACGAACGTGTATACGATGAGTTCCTAGAGAAAGCAAAGGCACGTGCATTGAGACGTGTTGTTGGTGATCCTTTCAAGAAGGGTGTTGAGCAAGGTCCTCAGGTACTCCAACCTCCCAACATTCCCCCTCTGTCTCTCTCTCCCCTTTCCCTCAATATGTAACTGGAAGAACTTGGTTCTGTCTGTTTAAAATAGGCTCATTACATGCTTTTTAGCTAGTTCTTAGTTTAAGGTGCAATGCTGTCGAGAACTGAATTTTATAGTAGCAAGCTAACCTTATTATGCAATTCTAAAAGTTATTCTAGAATGTCTACATTTTTGTGTGTATTTTTAATTATGTAATCGAAAGCACATGACGCACGATTGAGATGATGTCTCTATTTATCTCATCAAAATCTCAGATTGACTCAGAGCAGTTTGAGAAAGTCCTAAGATACATAAGATCTGGCATTGAAAGCAATGCAACCCTTGAATGTGGAGGTGACAGACTTGGCAAAAAAGGCTACTTCATCCAGCCAACTGTCTTCTCAAATGTTACGGTAAAAACCTTCATTGCCTCTGCAATAAATACTTGTAACATAATGTTATTAGCATATTACTTAACACAATCCTTGCATTCTTATCAAATAGGATGATATGTTGATAGCAAAGGATGAAATCTTTGGTCCAGTGCAATCTATCTTAAAGTTCAAGTAAGTGAAAAACATTCCAACCCCATTTCCCTGACTAGAACTCAATTGCCCCATTGATTATCTGTTTGACCTCTATCCACATGAGATGAAATCATTTCAGTTCAAAACCAAATGGAATGTTCATTTGATTGCTATAAGATAGATAGAAAAACCCTTCTCATATGCATCATCTTTTCATTTGACATTGGAAAAAACACTTCTACCAGAGATCTCGATGAAGTAATTCGAAGGGCAAATGCAACCCGATATGGTTTAGCAGCTGGAGTTTTCACCAAAAACATAGACACCGCCAACACCTTGACACGGGCATTGAGGGCTGGGACTGTATGGGTTAACTGCTTTGATGTCTTTGATGCTGCAATTCCTTTTGGTGGGTACAAGATGAGTGGCATTGGCAGGGAAAAAGGAATCTACAGCCTCCATAACTATTTGCAGGTGAAGGCAGTTGTTACACCTTTGAAGAATCCAGCATGGTTGTAATGTTATCACATCCAGCTTTGATCATGCCTTGTCTTTTTATTTTTATCTTGTTTTGGAATTGCAATAAAAGATAGCACACAGAGCTCAGTTTGTAATCATGCGATGGAACGGAAGTCATCACCCATGCAGAAAATCATTGCCTTCTGATCTACTTGATTGCTTAAAGATTGTG
The DNA here is from genome assembly GCF_053813885.1 of Theobroma cacao. Classification (NCBI taxonomy): domain Eukaryota; kingdom Viridiplantae; phylum Streptophyta; class Magnoliopsida; order Malvales; family Malvaceae; genus Theobroma; species Theobroma cacao. Next base: position 604,437 of record NC_142641.1, read on the forward strand.
CCTGCAGGTCTTGCTTTGTGTTGATATAAAATACTATCAATGAATGGAGCTCTATGCCCTGCCCTGGGTAATGGTTTTTTTAACCATTTGTTTCCTTCTTTCTTCTTGCCTGAAATAGAAACCAAACTAAGGCACAATGCTATAATGTAAATAAATTAAAGTAATGTAGGAAGTACAATAAATTAAAATGTAAGGATATTCATTTTCAATTTTAATGTAAATAAATTAAAATAGTTTAGGAACCTTTTCAAATATTATGTCATCTTAATTAAGTCAGTAAAATGAAGGTGCCACCTATTGATTTTCATGTCAGCCTCTTATGAGCCTATATATCTGAACATGACTGTCCAAAGGGTCCAAAATTTTTTTCTATTAAAAGGAATATCAGATAAAAGATTGTGAGAAAGAAAGAACAAAGACCAGGAAGTAGGAGGCAAAAGACTACTGTTTTCTATTTATCAGTCCAAATGAAAAAGAGGCCCAAACCCAAATCTCATGCCCCAGGAGGAGAGTGCTTACAATGTAATTACATTTGGGAATGTGATTGTAAGAAATGAGATAAAAATTAAGTTTTAAAATTTTATTAATTGATTTGTTTATTTTTTTAAATGAATTGTAAATTTTATAATTGATTATATGTATGACTAAAATATCTAAATTCATCAAAAATTTATTATATTGATTCACCATATAAAATTATCTCTATCCGTTTGACAATACTTGAAAATATCAAATCTAAAAGGTAGGTTATGCTAAAAGAGATTTTTGATCATTTTTTTCTAACAAAAAAGGGTAAAAATGTTAAATTAAATTTGATAACATTACATGAAAACCTCTTACTAAAAAATGTCTTAAATTTAATGTTGATGGAACTGCGAGAAGATATCCAAGTGATTCTAATATTGGAGGCCCAGTTTGAAATGACGGTGGTCATGTTTAAATGATGAACCGGACTTAAAACGACACCTAAAGAATGTGTATAGGGCTCAACTAAAACAAGACCAAACCAAAACGACAACATAATAATGCGTATAGCAACGGTAAACTAAGAAACAGGCTAAACGACACAATGAACAAGCGTATAGCACTCAGCTAGTTAAGTCATGAACGGCAACGTTTTGCTTCCACATTCTTCTTCAAAGAAACCCACAAGAGCTTCCCGCCAATGACTCCAGCAAGCTTAATTCCAGATTAAGAATTTATCTTCAACAATAAGATCTGGAATTGGGAGCCATTCAAAACTTGAAAGCTGGAAATGTTTGTCTTTTCCAGGGATCTTGACGAAGTGATTGGAAGGGCAAACGCAACAAACCTTGGTCTATCTGCTGGAGTTTTCACCGACTGCCAACACACCTCGACAAGGGCAATCAAGGCTGGGACTGTATGGGTCAATTCCTTTGCTGTGGTTGATGCATGCATTTTTCAATCAAACAAATCTTCATCTTCATCTTCTTACCAATATTTTGTCCCTACAGCATTAAGCCAAGCAAACTCAATTACAAACAGTGTCAACTAATTAACCCTTTGACACGTGCTATGCTGATTCAACAAGCAAAGCACCCCATCCTCTCAATGATCCATTCATTCAATTTTATTTGATACTGAATGTAGTATTAATTTAATTAAATATACAATCATTAATAATATTACAAGAAGAGAAACATTACATTTTAACTAAATGAGGGTGATGAAGACATAAGATACGCGTGAGATTAGGCATGAGATGGTTGGTCCACGTTCATTGCCCTAATTACCTCTCCATGCATCAATCAACATCATTGGTTAGTTTAGTCAGCAGCCATTTAGCCACACGAAAAAAAATAATTAATGAAAATCTTCCAAGCTTTGGGCACGAGTGATCTCTGAATCTTCGAGAAATCCACATGCATGGGGAAAACGACGTCTCACCTTACAGTATATAGTTTCACAAATAATTCCCTTAGAAAATTCTAGAAAATTGTTGGCAACTAATTAATTAATCCATGCACTAGCTCACACTGCGATTTGGACCTTTGCTTCTTCTTCTTGGTTTTTTCCTTGTAGAAGAATGATTGGACTATTAATCAAAGTAATATATCTTTTCCAGCTCTCTGATTAGCTGGTGTCAACCAACACTTCATTTATTTTATTTTATATTTTTGACCCACACGTTAATTTTTTTTCTTTTCTTGACTTGTTGATTATTGTCTTCTTGAATTCTTCAACCCTTATTAATATCTTTATCGTAAAAAACTTATTGTCGAATCTGCATTTAATGTATTATTAAATATTAGATATTTATAAAAATATTAAATATAAACTCTTTATGTCGGTAAATACAGTTTCTTTTCATTTTTAATTTTTGATAAGATTGAAAAAGAGAGGAGGAGGAGGGAATGAGATAGTGTGTTTTTCTTATAAGAATTCTCCACGTGTACCAAACTAAAAGAGTTGGGTTGTAAGCTTAAATTTATTTAAAAATGATGAATAATACCAAAACATGTGTAGGATTATCTTGTACCAACAAGACATCTTTTTAATTAGACAATGCTTTCACATTTGAATTTAGCTCAATAAACAAACATTAGATAAGGTTTGAATAAAATTTTAAATTTTTCATTAATTATAGCATAAAAGAACAACTATGATAAAAAAAAAAAACTAAAAAAGTATGGATTTATTTATAAGTTAATAATCACTTTAATTAGATAAAATTTACAATATAAAGATAATGTTAAGAGTATGATTTGGATGAATTAAGTTGTAATCTTAATCTAATTTAATTTACATTCAAATTTATAAATATATATATATATTCAAATATAAGAATTCATATTAGATACCACTTCTATGTACAACACGATTTAGCTTATTTTAACTGTTTGATTTGGTCTAAAATCTTACACAATGATATAATAGATATTCACACATATATTTATAATAAAATTTAAATTATAATGTTCTTGTTATATGTATAAAAGAAGAGAGAGTGAGCGGAGGATAGGGATGAAAGGAGTTACTTTGAAAATAGTTCAATAAAAAAAAGCAAAATTAAATTTCACCTTTTTATACTTAATTTTAAGATGATTGTAAAACAATTTGATATCTTATTTTTATATAAATGTACGATCACACATGATTATGTATTAAATTAATATAAATATAATAATATTATTATATGAACAATTTTTCGGAAAATGGAAGGTATTTCAAGGCTTACACAATGAGAAGGGCATAAACTAATCTTGAGATAAGCATGATTTGTATCCATTAATTTATTTAATTAACAAAACTTTTCCTTCTTTCTGCAGCAAGCAAAAATCTCAAGGGGGCATACCCTCTTTCTCAGGTAACACGGCTGATTTTCATTGGCACAGGTGTCTCTGGTCGGCTCGTGGGGGGCCATCGCTGTCCGTACCAACCAAAACGGCTAATTCAAAGCATCCCAGTCAAGAGTTTTTAGCGGGATCCGGGAAGCAGCACCTGCCCAGCCTCAGTGCTCCACGTGTCTCGGAACACGTGTCTTGACCTTCTGGCGCCAAATCGATGCCCACCCTGTCTCTGCCGAGTCAACTCAGCACTGATGGAAGCTCGTCATCTGCCACGTGTCCGCATGATTTTTTCGTTGCCTCCTTCCTATATTTGGATTAACTGAAACTCTTTCAGTTCAAACAAGTTCCAAAGAGGGAAGAGCTTTGTGCAAAAAAGGAAAACAGAATTTTCAAAAAAATAAATAAATAAATAAAGAAAACAGAGTCCTCTGTTCTTTTCTTTACCGTTTTTGTTTCAATTCCATCAATGATACAAAAATTCAGTCAAGTTGAACGCCGGATTTTTTCATTTCCGGCTGTTCATCCTTGCGAAGCCGTTTCTCCGGCAACCCTTCTCGGCTCCTTGATCAGTCTTTCTCAAGATATCAGCAATCACCAATCAAAGTTCTTTGCTACTCAAAGAAGAAATGCCCGGGAAACGATTCGCCAAATAGGAATCCTCCTTGTTTTTTTTGAGGAGGTTCGTGATCGCGGTTCAATTGTTCCAGAATCGGCTTTGCTTTGCTTCTCTGAGCTTCATCTTACTTTCCAGAAAATTCGGTTCTTGTTGGAGGATTGCTCGCGAGAAGGAGCTAGGCTATGGATTTTAATGAAGTCAGAGATGGTGGCCACTCAATTTCGGACGCTTATCAAAACTGTTTCTACGGCTCTTGATGTTTTGCCATTGAATTTGATAGATATTTGCGGTGAAGTAAAGGAATTGGTGGAGCTGGTGGCGAAGCAAGCGAGGAAGGCGAAAATTGACATTGACCCTGATGATGAAAGAGCCATGAGACGAGTTCGTTCAGTTTTGAATCGATTTGAGAAGGGAATTGAGCCAGAATTTCAAATTCTGAAGTGGGTTCTTGATCATCTTGAGATCAAAAGCTGGTGTGACTGTAACAAGGAAATCCAATTCTTGGAAGAAGAGATAAGCTCTCAATGCGTAGATGGTAAAGAAAGAGAGGTACCATTTCTGAGTAGTTTACTGGGTTTCATGAGCTACTGCCGGGGAGTGGTTTTCGATACATTGGATAACCGAAATACTGATCAAACAGACGTTAGATGCAACATAGATATACTCAGTTGCTTGAATCCTGAAGATTTCCGCTGTCCAATATCACTCGAACTGATGATTGATCCAGTGACTGTTTCAACTGGACAGACATATGATCGGTCTTCGATACAAAAATGGTTCAAAGCAGGGAACATGATCTGTCCCAATACAGGAGAGAAGCTGGCAAACACAGGGTTGGTCCCCAACACAAATCTCCGCAAACTAATCCATCAGTTTTGTGCAGATAATGGGGTTTCTCTAGCAAAAACAGGAAAGAAAAGTCGAGACATAACAAGGACTATTATGCCAGGCAGTCCAGCAGCTGCGGAGGCTATGAAGTTTCTGTCAAAGTTTCTAGCAAGCAAGCTGCTTTTCGGACCCAGTGAGCAGAAAAACAAGTCTGCTTATGAGATTCGCTTGCTTGCAAAAGCAAACGTTTTCAACAGGTCTTACCTGATTGAAGCTGGCACGATCCCACCTCTTCTAAACCTCCTATATTCTTTCAGTAAGTCCATACAAGAGAATGCAATCGCAGCCTTGTTGAAGCTCTCAAAGCATCCTAGTGGCAAGCAAGTGATCGTCGAAAGTGGGGGATTGAGATCAATTCTTTCAGTCCTTAAGAGGGGAACAAGTTTGGAAGCAAGGCAGATAGCAGCTGCAACAATATTTTACCTCTCTTCAGTGAAGGGATACCGGAAATTGATCGGAGAAACGCCTGAGGCGATCGCAGCACTTGTGGATCTGATCAAGGAAGGTACAGCATGTGGGAAAAAGAATGCATTGGTAGCACTTTTTGGCCTTCTGTTATATCCTGGAAATCATCAGACGGTCCTAGATGCTGGAAGTGTTCCTTTGCTAGTTGACATTCTAACTTCATCCGACAAGCATGAGCTCGTAACAGATTCATTAGCGGTCCTTGCAACCTTAGCCGAGAGTTTCGACGGAACATTTGCAATTCTCAAGACGTCATCTTTGCCTCTGATCGCCAGGATTTTGCGGTCTTCAACATCTCAAGCAGGGAAGGAGCATTGCGTTTCAATCTTACTGTCTTTGTGCAGCAATGGTGGTGACGAGGCCATCGCTGCTTTGGCCAAGGACCCTTCGGTCATGAGCTCCCTATACTCAGTCGTAACGGATGGTACATCCCAGGCAAGCAAGAAATCACGCTCCCTGATAAAGATTCTTCACAAGTTCCATGAAACAAGCTCATCCAGACAAGGGTGCCAAGCATTTGAACATGAACAATCAGTTGATGTTTGGTAGTTACCCTGAATACGTCATCATTTTCTCCATGTAAATATATTCATATACATGCATTCTGGTGTGTGGATTCTTTTTTATATTCGAATGTCAAGACATTAGCTCAGTTTTTGCAGGAGCTAATCCTTTGATTACAAACATATGTAACATAATTCTTTTATAGCAATAAATAAGATTTGTGTGAAAGAGACATGAATGAATTTTACCTCTTTAAAGCATTCCATTTCTTTTCTTTTCTTCTCTTTTCTTTTCTTTTTCAATTTTGATCATTAGGGAAAAGCCACAATGAAGTTCCTTTCAAAATCCCATTGCCTTGTGGTTACAATTTTTCTTTTTTTTTTTTTATGCATAATGGGTGTTGTACATGCTTAATATAAGAAATACACATTAATTTTTTTTAATGACACCTGCTTAATATGTTCATAATTAAATGCTAACAACACCCATCTACTAATATTAATGGTGATAAAGCAAAACCCATCTTGAATTTTAGGAACAAAAGTATTATTAGATTGTAAATAAAAATTAATACCAAATTAAACATTACATGATTCATTTTGATTATCAATTTTTCTTTTTTTGAAACGATATGATTTAGGAAAAAGAAATATTCGAAAATAACTCTTCAAGCCAGAAATACCATTAAGTCAAATATATAAGTACATTTTTCAAAAAAAATCAGTTATTGTTTTAGATATATATTTTTACACTCTAAACGTTACTATCTATAATACTTTTAAGGCCTAATTAGAGTATTAGACCAAGATAAATTACAAGTGCGCAAGTAGCAATAACAATGGATAAAGTAAAAATTTAACTACTCATACCCTACTCAAACCCTATAAAATTTAACTATCCATACACACAAACTCAGTTAAAAATAAAAACTTAATACCCGGACTCCATTATTAATACTAGTAAGAAAAACAAACTCGAACCTCAACTTGAAACAAAAAAATAAATTCAAAATCAATTTTATGTAAACTATTAATAAAATTATTACATATAAAATTAAAATTTAATATTAAAAATAATAATTATTATAATTAAATTCATATAATATAATATAATTACTATCAAAGACATCACATGTAATAATTTTATTATTCAAATTTTATCCGAACTCGATTAAACTATCTTCCTCCTATTTAATCAAAGTCAAATTATAAAATATTCATTTTTCAAAAATGATATAAAATATTAATTGCTAGGTAATTTGCTATTACCTTAATTGAGGATCAAAGAACGCCGTCGTTTTATGCCCTTCGATCTTTCTCCTTATATCTTCTCTAGCTCGAACCAGAACTTTCTTGTTTCGTGTGGATCGTCCCCTTACAATTCCTTCGTCAAAAAATCTCCAGAATCTCTCGCAACTGTAAGTCAATTAATACTATTGTTCATCTCTTTTCAATTATAGATCTTTCATTTTCCAATCTAGACTTTTCTTCGATTCTAACTCGCCATTTCCATTACTTTCACGAAATTAGGGTTTTGCTCTCATATTTTACCTTTTGTTTTTGTTCCTTTTCGGGTTTTAGCTAAGAAGAAATGGCAACTGAACAACCGAAATCGGCAACCGAAGACGTAAAGATGGATTTGTTCGAAGATGACGATGAGTTTGAAGAATTTGAAATCAATGAAGGTAATTCCTTTTTCCCTTTTTTTAATCTAATTTTTAAACTTTTGTGGACTTTAGGGTTTAATTTTTAAATTTATGTTAATTAATTAGCTTTCATGACAAAAATTGAAGTAGATTAGCTTGAGTCTTTCGTTTTGGCTGTATTTTGTTAGTGTAGAATTATATACTTATAACGAGCAGTTCGTTGTGTTAGTTTGTTACTGTTCTGGTTGTAATTAGATTGAGAATTTTCTGGGAAGCTTAGATTTTTAATAATTAGGGAGGGGGAGTATGTTTTGGCGGTACTTGTTGGAGTTGGATAGTCCATTGCTTCTGTTGCAAATAGCATTTGAAAAATGTGATAATGTAAGTCTAATGTCATGAATGGCTAGTTGCAATTTTGACTGCAAATCCATTTATTTGTTATTATGAACCCTGGAGTTCGTTTCTCTTGATATCTGATATGTATAAAGTACCCAAGCTCATTTGCTGGTTACAAGGGGCAAATATCTACCGTTGGAATGCTTGTTTGCACAATTAAAATCTAACTTTATACTTGGATAACGATACTGTACAAGATTTAGTTTGAAATCTTTCCCTAAATTCTTCTTGAGAAACTTCATTGATAAAACTGATTCTCTCGTGATTGAGCAACTCTCTTTGCAGTCCTCAAGCTGCCCTCCTATCTTGAACACTGACCTAAGAAAAAAAGCTATGTTTTGGTTAAGAATGCATAATACATACTGATAGTCACCTATTTGAATAAAAGCTTCTCTTAGTGTGTGCCGCAATTTAGATTCTAATAAATTTCTGACCAAGCCCTAAGCTGAACTCGCCTATTTTCTTCTATGACTTTGGCAGTCTTTACAACTCTCAAATTTTGATTTATCACCTTATAGCAATGTTATCCTTCCATGATCCTCAGATTAAAATATCAACAATAGAAGAGTATTTTTATTGTTTTCCAATTAGGGTGTAAAATGAAACCTCTTTCTCAATGATGTTGTGTGATACTAATTAATGTCAAACAATAGTTTAGATGCTTACATGTATTTTTTTAATTGTGCATGGTATACTTTCCCCTTCCCCCTAATGCTGAGATTTAGGGGTGTCATGCTTTCTGGTCTGGTATTATTGTTTGTCCATTGGGGAATGTATTATCTGTTTTTCCCCCAATTGTCCTTTTTTCCTTCTGGAAGGGGTACTGGATCGTTAATTTCTTGCCACTTTGTCTTGCTGTTCTCAGCTGATGGATCTGTCTTTGTTTAAAGAAACTAAAATGATATCTCAGAGTACAAATTTGCAATCTGAACATATTTCTTTTCCTGGCAGATTGGGAGGACAAGGAAGAAGGAAAGGAAGTGTCACAGCAGTGGGAAGATGATTGGGATGATGATGATGTCAATGATGACTTCTCACTGCAACTGAGGAAGGAACTTGAGAATAACACTGAGAAGAACTGAGCTGGACTTATGCATTCTCTATTGTCACATCATTCCTCCGCACTAATGCACTCTTGTTTGAATTAATTTTCCTTCGCATGCAAAAGAATCTATGAGCTTTTACTCTTTATGCTTTGATGTTTGGTAGAAACTCTAGATGCAGTAACGGGCTTTATAGTTTCCCAAAATTGACATGAATTCAACTGCTCAAAGATTATGTGCTTGTGCCTATTTGAGGCAATGGTTTAGATTTTGGTGATTTTAAAGCTTCATGTGCTTGTGAGCTGTGTCGTCCTCACTGCTTACAAACCCTGGTCTTGAGCAGCCCTTTTCCATAATCCTTATTTCCTTTGCTCATTCATTGGAATTTCAATAGACTGGGCTTTGAATGAATAAACGATTTGAAGTGTGTGAAAGCCTAAAAGTGAGCATGGAATCATGCCATCCCCGGGTTGCATCACACTAATAAAATACCAATAGATTAGTGTAAGAAAATGTGCTGCAGAATCTAGTCAGTACCTTTACATGCTCAAGCTAAACAATCGAATGAAATCCTGAAGTTCCCATAACCCTTGCTGCCAAGCTTTGCAACGGTCGTTGCTTGAAAGTTTTTGTTCGGAGGTTGGTGTGGATTTCTTTGCTGCCCCGCCTTTCCTTTGATGGGAACAATATGGAAATGATTTTGGTTTTAATGTACCCTGTTTACTGCTGAAGCCTTTGCAAAAATCCATGGCAGCAAGAATTTCCTTTCCGTTGCGTAGAAGAAAGGTAATGTCTCATGCAAATTTCGTGAAAGATGCTTGGAATCCACCTGCACATTTTTCGTGTGACGGTGGTCACATGCAGTCTGTCATTGTTCCCAACCATGTTCAAACAACCTAATCAAGTACTGTTGAAGGGACCCTAAATTCCTAAATTGCATTTAAGATGTTTGGTGTTTTCTTTCATAATTTTACGTCACACACACCGGAAGGAAAGGAAAGGAAAGGAAAGGAAAGGAAGGGAAAACTCTTGCCAAACAGCATGCCTAGCTGCGTCCATGTAAAGACAAGTAAAACTCTAGACAACTTTAAGAGCTAGATCATGACTTTGGTCTTGGCGAAACTAGGAGAGTAGATGCTTCACATGTCCCTAAGATGTCCAGCCTTTTCAAGACAAGAAGAATAAAGCTGCTGGGTTTCTTATCCTCTTCCAACTGAATCCAAAACCAGCATCAAATGCTGCCAATGTCAGACTTTCTAATGATTGTGTAAAGGATGAAATGCAAGAAAATCAAATGATGAAAAAAAAAAAAAAGAACCTCCGATAATATCAGTTGTATGACATGTAGATTTATAACTTTGAACTAACATTGAAGGGTTATCACCCAAGAAAAGAACACCATGACCTGATCGGTTAAAACAGGAATCATATAGTAATTGATTTGATTTGTCAAAAGCAAACTCTTACCCGAAATTGTTACCGCATGAAATGACAAAGGGTAAATATCTTAGTGAAAGTAATCTACAACTCACTGGAAAAAAAAAAATTGCAGAAAAAAGAACTGCTTGGAACCCCACATCTGCATTGCAGAATGAAAATGTTAGAGCTCAATTCAGTCCCAAACAGGAGAGGTTTTTTTTTTTTTTTTTTTGACTCTACACCAATTCAACTTCATCATGGCTTGAAACGCCTCTTTCCTCTCCTAAGATCATCCCAACTTTTGATGGATCAGCAGAAGTTCGACAGATTGGACAAATGGATGTCTTCAACAGCCAGGAGTCTATGCATTGAGCATGGAAGCTGTGCCTGCAGTTTGGCAACAATTTGCACTTGTCACCTTTCCTGAAATTCTCCAAGCAAACAACACAATCCACGGGGCTGCTCCCTTTCTCTGCTGCCTTGTAGTCAAAGCTAGGTAGCTTCTTCAGGTCCTCATCTGACATCTTTTTGGCTCCATTGTTGCTGCTTATTTGAACCAAGCCGCCATCTTCATACTCTCTCCTGAATGCCCTCCCAACAATACAAACATGAATCACCACCAAAACTGCCACTCCCACAAATAAAAGTACCACAGAGAAGGCAATTTCCATAACCATATACTACCAGTTGGACAAATTTCCAGACAGATTTTCCAACGAAATCTCTCTGACCTACTCATAACAATAAGTTCCAACTCAATTATCCAACTCTCATTCTGTTCTCGCCAACTGCAACAGTCAGAAAAGCTGAAAGCATTGAGAGAACAAGAAGTTTCATTGATTTCTCAAAAATTCAGAGTGTGGTGATCATTATTTCCTGTAAGAGGTTGAATAGTCTGATGCAGAAGAAAGGTTTAGAGGAAAGACCAAGACCTGGTACTTACTTGTTACAAGTGTTCAATGAGATCTGACAGGTTTGGTGGGCTCAGAAACTGAAAAATGGCATTTTGTCAATTGTTAAAATGTGTGCAGGAGCTGTCCGTTTGTATTGTTAAACTTCAAAGACCATCTGAAGCTGACCAATAATGCTGACCTTTTATAGACATATACAAGGGAAATTTACACATTGAACCTTGATTTTGTTTTTACTCTGCATATATTATAATATAATCTAATATATTCCCTTACATGCATTATTACTAACTTTAAATTTGTGATAATTAGTTAATGCTCATCAATGATTACCTTGGTTGACATGGTCTCCATACCACAAGCACTACAGCATTTAAAATGAAATTCATAAAAAGCGATGATGTTGCTTTAAGATATATTTACCATCATTTTCCAATTCCTTATTATTATATCAAAATATATAGCTGGCTAGTGAAATAATGAAGCAGACCGCTTTCCTAATCAGAGCCATATATATTGGGGATTTACTTTAGAATCGGTTTTAGGGTTTAAAAAAAAAACCAAAAAAAACCTTTAAATTATTAAGAAATTTCAATCCGTATTCTTTTATCGTTTTCAATCGATTAATGACAATTAAATGCAATAAGAAATTAAAATTTATTTAAAATTTTTTAAATAATTTCAAAATTTTTTTAAATATTATGCATTTTTAAAAATAATAAAAAATTTTCGTAATGTATTAAAAATTTAAAAAATATAATAAATATCCTTATCATCATCATCACCATTTAAATTATAATATATTTTTAAATGAAAATGGAATGTTATCACATAAAGAATCATGTGCCAAAGAAATATGATATGTTATGGGACCATTGATCCTGTTATAATAAAGGTAGTTCATAAATTAATTATAACAATGACCCACTCTATAATATGATTGTGTCCCTAACACCTACATGAAATTAAAACCAACACATCCATGAGAAAGATGGCTACTCCAAATTTTTTTATTATTTATTTATTTTTTGCGCCGATTCTCGAACTTAATTGTAGAAAAAATAATAATGAGATGATCCCTTCACTAGTCGGGGATTCATTTTTTTATTATTAATACTTTCAAAATACTTTTTCATATATATTTATAATATCGACCCTCGACTCTTTTCATTAACATAAATTTCTCATTATGAATCTGAATTTCGTTCAATTAAAACTTATTTATTATATTTAAATATTTGATTCAATGATAACATATATTTATTTTTATTTAACAAGTTACATTTCAAACTTTTTCTACCAATTTATGTCAATTTTTGCCACATTTAGGTGGAAATATGGCAATGGTCCATTTATGCCCTTGTTCTGTCGTGGGGTTTTAAAGTTTAGATACCTAGTATATATTCATAATTAATCTATATTTCTTAAATTCTCTCTTTTTTTAGTTTCTATTCTATACCAAAAGGAAAAAAAATTAAAACGACCCCATTTATAAAGTTTAAAAATTTCACTGCAATGTAAAAAATATTTCTTTCTATATCGATACACAAGAATACGAAAAATTAAAAAATTTTAATTGTATAAATTTGTGATTCGTTTGAAATTGTTACTGAATATTATTTAAATAAAAAACTAAAATTAGAAATAAATAAATAAATTCAAGCATGGAAGGGTGTGAGTAACACCAAGCAAACAAAACATGTCAGCTTCCTTGTCGGTAGAGTGATGCATTAATCCGTTGCATAGATTCGATTCGCTTGCATGAAAAAGCTCCAACGTTAATTGCGTATCACCAATCTTTACTCATCTTTTTCGCTATATTCGGATTAATTATTTCCTTAATTTAGTCACATGGCTTACACTTCTAGCCATTGGCAACAAGTTCACAGAGCTTGCAAAACTCTTTTTCTTCATTCTCCAGCTGCATTTGTTTCCTCTCCAGAGCTGTAAACAATGGTGGCCACAGTGCTTATTAGAACCATCGTAGGGATCATCGGTCAGTCCTTGCAAAACCCTTTTCTCAATACTACTTTAATCCAACTGATCATGGCCTCAACTAATATAGTAAGAAACGAATGTCACGAAATTTAAACCCTGATCATGGCCTGAATTATAACAAAATGTTACGTGAATTCACTAACTTACTTTTACGTTGAATTTCTTTGTTTTCTCAGGTAATGTGATCTCCTTTTTCCTGTTTCTGTCCCCAACGTAGGCACTACTCACTCCATGATCTCTTTGTTGCAAATTTAATTAACATTATCGAATTTTAATTCACCGACTAATTATTTGCTAACCTGATTTTTGCAGACCAACATTTGTTAAAATATGGAAAGCTAAATCGGTGCAGGAGTTCAAGCCCGATCCATACATAGCAACCGTGCTGAACTGCATGATGTGGGTTTTCTATGGTCTCCCCTTCGTCCATCCCGACAGCCTGCTGGTCATTACGATCAATGGCATAGGTCTTGTCATAGAGCTCACCTACGTCGCCATCTTCTTCATCTACTCCCCTTGGAGCAAGCGAGTACGTCAATGTTTCTGTATCAATATAATATTTCTCAAATCCATCAATTACTTTAGTTCTTTTGACTTCTTTTCGTTTGCAGAGGAAGATTGTTTTAGCTCTTGTAATCGAAGTCATATTCATGGCGGTTGTGATTTTCATTACCCTATTTTTCTTTCACGCCACCAAGATAAGGTCTGGGATTGTAGGAATATTGGCCATTATCTTCAATGTAATCATGTATTCTTCCCCACTGACAGTCATGGTAGGTGAATTTTTACGTTTTTTTTTTGTTTTAACCATGAATTAGCAGACGAAATCTGCTTGTTTTCTTCATATTTTTAAAGTATTTAATTCCTTCACTTGCGGCAGAAATTGGTGATCAGGACAAAAAGTGTGAAGTACATGCCGTTTTATCTCTCTGTTTTTAACTTCTTGAATGGAATTGTTTGGGTGGTTTATGCATCACTCGAGCTTGATCCTTATATCCTGGTAAGTAGTACTCTATGACAAGGATATTCAATCTAAAATTAACTAGTGACGTGAATGGGAGTAACCATGACGGTCAATTTCCGTGTAAGAACCATAGACTTATCACATGGCATGAATGGAAACAAAACCTGTTTTGATATGGTACAATAGTTGAAGATAACCTTATAATATTTATATGCTTAAAAGATATTGCTAACTTAACAAATATGAAATTTCTTTTTTCACTACTCCAATTATACAATTTCCGACATTTAAATAATAAAAAAATTCATTTTTTTAATGCATTTGTAGGTTCCGAATGGGATGGGATCCCTGTTAGGCTTGTTGCAGCTCATACTTTATGCAGCCTACTACAGAACGACCAATTGGGACGATGAACCACCTACAGAAGTTCAACTTCCAGACGTTTGATCACACCATCAAGTTTTCTGGTTTTATTGTTTAGTCCTAGTCTTGGCTCTTCTTTCTCCTGTCAGTTGATTCCTTTTTGTCAGCAGGCCTTTAGATTTGTATAGATAGATACACACGCTTGCATCTGTGTGTTAAATATTTGTGTCAAGCATGAATCAACTTGTGTTCCAAGAGATGTTGGTAAATGGTCGACCTGGTTCTTCGGTTGTCTGACATTAGCCTTTCTGCTCTTCATTTACTGATTCCTTGGGATTTCTACCTATTTTGGTAATCCCACATCTAGAAATGCGAGAAAATGGTTTGCATAAGCAAAGCAACTTGTGGGGAGAAACAAGAAGAAACAAGCAGACAGATATCTTTCAAGGATAGAGGCTAAAACAACAATCCACCATGCTTCTGCAGAAGGCAGACACCACACCAGCTGATGTTGATCAACTTTAATAATGTTGATTATTACTTGAGTGTATAAAGAGTTATCTTACAGAAGGGGTGGAAGGGGGGGGGGGGGGGGGGGGGGGGGGGCAGTCCACAACCAGACTGGCAAATCGAGTAAATAAACAGATATGGGGAACCCCCTAAAAAATTATAAGAGAAAATAACAAAGGGAAAAGCTTTACATCATTTGGCAAAGTGAAATGTAGCACAGCTCCTGAGCCTATACCCACCACCACCTTTTCCTCTCAGGTTGGTATCTGATTGTTGTTTTGCTTTTTCATAGTAAATACAAACCGGACCTCTCTAACTTTAAAATAATAGTCTCGCAATCTTTTAGCTGCATCATGGAGTAATTTTTCAAGGCCCTCGATACCTCCGGAAGCAAAGACAGCCCTGCTGTTGATCGACAGGAATCATACCTCCACCTTTTGATGTATCTATGGCCTCCAGCATAGAAACTACCTCATCCATTTCAGGCCGCTTGTCAGGGTTAGCATCCCAACATCGTTTCATTACATTTGCTAGAGAACTGGGGCAACATCTCGGCATCTCTGGTCTCAAATTCTGTGTTTTTAATATCAGGACTATTAGCAATGAAAAAGCGGGGAAATGGGGTCTAAGGTGCAATCATTTCATAATACGACACAAAGAATAATGCTCCATTCTGGGGGGAAAACCAAAAGAGGACAGGAAAGCAAAATTATAAGGATAGGGGCCAAAAGTATACCTGGCGAACCACAGCTGAAGTCACTTCAGAGAAACTAAGATCAGGATACGGCATGTCGCAACAATATATCTCCCATAAACAGATGCCAAAACTGTACACATCGCATTTCCTGTTATATGGGTTGCCATTGAGAACCTGTAAACCTCCCATTTGATGAGTTACTAATCATTCAATCAACAATTTTTACCCTTTTCTTTCACCTTCTCTCTAATTAGCTGAAACATTAAAGTCACAGATTCAATACCATCACATTCACTCAAAAAGCTCCAAAGCGAAAACTTCCCATCATTAAATCAAATAAAATAGTTTCAAAAGGAGCTGTCTTTTTTTAATGATGCTATACGGTGTTCACTTCATGATAAATATTCAAGCATGTATCATTCATCCCTTGGGCCTAACATACCATTAATTATACTATAAAATCCAAAAGAAAAACAGACTCAAATTCCAAAAAAAAAAAAATTAAAGTTTAATTTCAGAGTCCTGCATGAAAATAGTAAAATTGGAATGGCAATAACCTCCATACCTCTGGAGCCATGTAACCAAGGGTTCCTGTCTCTCCGGTCATGTCATTAGGATTTGAAGCCTCAACACGAGCAACCCCAAAATCAGCAATTTTTACTGTACGTGTCTTGTCTAACAACATGTTCTCTGTCTTTACATCTCTGTGGACAATCTTCTGTGAATGAAGGTAACTCAACCTACAAAAATGATAGATGCCCCTCTAAGCTAGAGAAAATTTCAAAACATGCTGGAGCTGTCAAACCACAATACAATAAAGAAAAGAAACAAACAGAAAATGGGACAAAAGTTGTTTTTTTGGGTCAATGAAAATGAGACATAGGTTAGAGTACCCTCTAGCAAGATCAAGCGCAAGTTGAACAACCACTTTGAAAGCTAGCTTCCTTCTCCTGTTCTTTATAAGATAAGATTTCAGAGCACCCCCAGGTAGATATTCCACAACAACACAACACACACTAGTTGGCATGCCTATTTGACCATTCTCAGTTTGTATTTGTAGCCCTGATGAGCCCATTGTTGCCCCTATAAACTGGAAAGGGATAAACAAGAATTAGTAAGAATGAGAATCTACCAAGAAGCTCAACAACCATAGCTAAAACAGTAATATTCTTTGTCAGAAAATATACACTACAGAGCTTCCTAGATATCCAAGCTGTTTCATCCTAAAGCACTACAAGTAGGTGACATAAATTCCTGGATTATGATGTACAAACAAAATGGAAGCAACTCCAATTAGTCTAGTTGCATTTCATAATCATTCTAAAGCAGAAGATACTGCCACTCAACCAATAACCCTGACTCCAACAGACTCATTGATTCAATGAAGTTTTCGATTAATAAAACATATTTCCAAAGACAAAAGAAAATTTTATTTTACCTAATTTTTCCTTTTCTAGTTTATGAAGAGGAATAACATATGCAATTATAGAAGGGGAAGCTAGTAGATGGAAACAAAAAAATAATTGATGCTATGAAATATTAAGTCTTCCTAAGAAGAGATCATGGAGAGTTTGGCAATCTTGGATAATTTCATATTAATATATCAGTACAAGCAGAAGCAAATTCTTGGTGGGATTTAATTCTGAAAACATTCCCTGATCCTCTCCCTGTCCTCCAAAACAACAATCCCCCAACAACACACCCAAAAAAGGGAAAGGATTCCTAAACCAAAAGAGAACCACCACAAAATCATGAAGACATGAGAAAAGTTTCCAAAAGCTGAATACATGTTAAATGGCCTTGTTCTGAGGGGCAAAATCATGAGGGCAGGGGATCAGGAGAACCATGGGCAACCACCTATCTAAAAAAGGTTTGCAAATATAGTGAACATATTCAAGTCCAACTCACATGAGTGCACAGTTATGCAGCAACAGATATAAATAAATAGAAAGAATGTTTCTCTTCCAGTCATTATAGCTTTCTCAATGAATTAGTTCATATTTAAAGTTATACTTTGAAGTGTCTGAGATTATATGGAAATGACAATCATCTACAACATACCAAATTTTTTGGTGTATTATTTAGAATGAGAACTTCAATCTCTTGAAAGAAAGCAGAAAGTATATAAAGGCAAAAAAACAGGAAAACAGTCAACACGACCTCTTTGGTGAAGGAATCAAATAAAAAATCAGCAAGATGGAAGAAGGAAAGGGAAGCAAGGTAAACAAGCGCTACCTCTACCTCTTAAAAGAGAATTATAAAGAATTGAGCAACATTATATCCTGTGGTTGACAAAAGAAAAAAAGTCCAATAGGAAAGATTTGATTCAAGGAAACTAAAATTCTTTGTGGCGCAACAGGTCATTACCAAATATGGTGAAGGAAGTATTTTCTCACAGCATTTTAATTTGTATCAATAACTTGACTATTGGCAATTTTAAGTTGTGAAAAACCATTTACTAGAAAATGCAAAGACAGAAGGTATCTCCTCAAGCCATGCATCTGTGGTAGTTGGTCATCAGTTTTGTGCATGTCGGGTGTGCATTTCCTTTCTATTTGCAGCTGGAGGAGTTTGGAGAATTTTATTATGGTGCCAGAAAAAGGTGATAGCTTTGATAATATTACTGCAATCCATCAATTTATAGATGTTCCGCTTGTGAAGACATTAACAGCAATACTAGTGACCTTTTGATGGAGGATTCCTTAAGCACTTTATCATAGTTGAGTAATGGTTTCAGAAAGAAAATTTCCAAGCATTTATGCAAAAGCCCAGGCTTTCCAAAATCCGCCCACAAATGTCTTCACACAAAAAGGATAAAAAAAAAAGTTTCTGCTAAATTAGAAATTGACCTTGGTAACATTGGGATGCTCAAGTTTATGCCACACGGAAACTTCTTGCGAGAAAGCTGCCCTTAATGAGGCAATCTCAGCGTCTGTCCTGTGGCCCTCCTCACCCCAGTCAAGCAGCTTCACTGAAGACCAAGAAAGGCACCAAAAACCATTGTAGTAAAACAAATAAAGGTTCGTAATAAGATATAACCAGATGAATCAAATAGATCTTATCTTGGTTAGGATAAGCGGCTGTATTATTAACATATTGAGCAAATAACATACTGGAATTACAATACCCAGCTATGAAATTCATTTGACAGTATAATTTTTTTCTTTTCTGGTTTATACATTTTTTATGTCCATAATATTAACTAACAGCTAGGATCACATGAAAAGTTAATTATTACAACAACATTATCCAAGTTGCTGATCCTGAACCAGCAAATTCAACCCAAACCCGTGCGGAGTCACGGATTTTGTAAGACTACATTTAAAACTGCCAATCACCACATCACCATAACAGTCAACTGCCAAAAGAAAACCAGAATTCTACTAAATGGATCCAAATAAATAACACATAATAACATAGAACCATGAAGGGACCTCAAACAACAATAACGAGTATCATTGTAGTCCACCTGGTCCAATATTGCAAACAAAAACTAGAATAATCCTTGGAAAAACAACTGATTCTGCCCCCTCTCAGAAGTAAAATACCCTTCAAGGAAAAAAAAAAAGTCCCTAATTTCACAAAATTAACTGATATATTCACTAATGCAAACAGCAAACCAACTGAATATCAGTTAACAACTTAAAATAGTCAATAATTTCGTTAAAAAAAATAAAGAGGGGGATAAGGCCTTTCAAGAAAAAAAATGTTAAAGAAAAGGAAGTATTTTGCATTTGGAGATTCAAAAGAGAAACTAACCGGCAACATCCTGGCTATCATAGATGCCACGGTGAACAGTGCCAAAGGTACCACGAGCAATGACAGCTTTGATGATGAGCTTGGAAGGGTCGATCTCCCACTCCTGTCTCTCGTTGTTCACAATAGTTGCAGCCTTATTGGTGCTACTGGGAGTAAGCTTGAGCTTTCCATCATCATCATCAACTCGACCATCACCATCATCATCTCTCTTGTTCTTGCTCTTGTCAGTGGCCCAAACCCTGTTAAGATGCCTCTCAAGCTGCTCATCCAAGCTCTTCAGATCAATCTGATCTGCTCTAACAAACCCATCACTGCTTTCCTTCATACTTTTTGAAAAGACTAAAACTTTCAACACGGAATCAAAGAAAACGAAGGGAAATGAGGGTGTTGCTTAATAATACGTTATGGGTGGTTCTTAGAGTAGTTATAACTTAACAAAAAAAGTCATGTTTTTTACTTCGTGCCGTAGTTTGTTCTTCTTGTTGTTGATGTAAAAGAAGTGGCAGCAGAAGAAGAAGAAGAAGAAGAAAGAGAAAGAGAGAGTTTGTTGAGTCTCCAATCATCCATGTGGGCACATGGAATTGCCTGAACACAACGTGTGTAACTGACCCACTTTGGTCTCCTCTTCTTTACTCCTTCAATGTTTCAAATTCCTCCGTCACTATGTAACTCCTACTTTCTTACTTTACTGCCAGTCTTCTCCCTATTCTAATATTTCCATTTGACTCTAATATAAACAGTTCATAGAGAAAGAAACAAAATTCAAGAAAGGAATCATATATGATGTTGTATCTCAGTGGCAACAATTTTTAAACTTGACTCAGTCATATCAATGTAAATAATTTACACAAATCTGATATAATGATTGCGTTTGCAAGCAAATTAATATTATTTTAAGCAAAAGTATAGATATTATTCAAAATTGACATAATAAGCGATAGTAGAATTGAAAATTTGCGAATGATTATTATTTTTTATATAATTTAAAAAAAATTATCAAAATTATATTTTTAATTTATCGTTTTATTTTTCGTATATCGGTTTCCTTCTTTTTTGTTATTTTCCATCTTTTCTTAAAAATTTCATGAATGAATAGATTGTGATTTGGTTAAACAATAAATGGATTTTAATCCAATAAAGTGAAAAAGTTGACCTTCAATCAATTTTTAACTTCACCAAAGCTTTAAATCTACTTTATTGAGTAGGTTACCAGGATTAAATTTTGTGGCAAATTATTCTCTTTTAAGTGATGACATGTCAAAATTTAATAGAATAAGAAAATACTTAAAGGTTAATAATATACAAAAAAGCACTCGAGCATTTAGCTCATTGATTAGCGTATAATCTTTTTACTTAAAGAGTAGAATTTAAATCCTCCTCCTTCAATTATAAAAAAAAATAATATAAAAAAAGGACTCATTTTTTTGCTACCCTTTTTGCATGAGACACTTTTATTTGTGATCAATATCAACTTTTATTTTTTTATATATTTAAATTTTTAATTTTGAAGTTAAAAATATAAAAAAATTCAAATAATTAAACTTTTAATTTGAAGGTCACATTTTTTAAACTTAAGTAAAACATTTGATGATTAGACGAATTCATATATTATAAGACAGTGATAAATTCATAACTTTAAAATCTCTTCTAAAAAGGTAAAAATGAAAAATTCACCAAATTGCAATGATTATGAAGTTAACCAACTGCCAAATTTATTCTTTATATAAATAATTTAATCTATAGTATCATAAACTATTTATTAAAAATAATGAAAAATAAAATTTTCACCTGACAGTTAAAATTTGCGATTTTAATTAATTAACATTCCGTTCCAAAAGAAATCATAGTTAATTATAGTCATGTGTCTCGAGAAATAATAATATTTTCATAAAATTTTGAAAATTTTTCTATCAAATTTTGAGGATTTTTCTATCAAATTTTGAGGATCTAAAAGGAATATTTTGGATATTCTAATTGTTACCTCCACTAAGGTAAAAGGAAATTAATTTACACAAATCTGATATAATGATTGCGTTTGCAAGCAAATTAATATTATTTTAAGCAAAAGTTTAGATATTATTCAAAATTGACATAATAAGCGATAATAGAATTGAAAATTTGTGAATGATTATTGTTATTTATATAATTTAAAAAAAATTATCAAAATTATATTTTTAATTTATCGTTTTATTTTTCGTATATCGGTTTCCTTCCTTTTTTTTATTTTCCATCTTTTCTTAAAAATTTCATGAATGAATAGATTGTGATTTGGTTAAACAATAAATGGATTTTAATCCAATAAAGTGAAAAAGTTGAACTTCAATCAATTTTTAACTTCACCAAAGCTTTAAATCTACTTTATTGAGTAGGTTACCAGGATTAAATTTTGTGGCAAATTATTCTCTTTTAAGTGATGACATGTCAAAATTTAATAGAATAAGAAAATACTTAAAGGTTAATAATATAGAAAAAAACACTCGAACATTTAGTTCATTGATTAGTATATAATCCTCTTGCTTAAAGAGTAGAGTTTGAATTCTTCTCTTTTAATTATAAAAAAAAATATATAGAAAAAAGACTCATTTTTTTGCTACCTTTTTGCATGAGACACTTTTATTTGTGATCAATATCAACTTTTATTTTTTTTATATTTAAATTTTTAATTTTGAAGTTAAAAATATAAAAAAATTCAAATAATTAAACTTTTAATTTGAAGGTCACATTTTTGAAACTTAAGTAAAACATTTGATGATTAGACGAATTCATATATTATAAGACAGTGATAAATTCATAACTTTAAAATCTCTTCTAAAAAGGTAAAAATGAAAAATTCACCAAATTACAATGATTATGAAGTTAACCAACTGCCAAATTTATTCTTTATATAAATAATTTAATCTATAGTATCATAAACTATTTATTAAAAATAATGAAAAATAAAATTTTCACTCGACAGTTAAAATTTGCGATTTTAATTAATGAACATTCCGTTCCAAAAAAAATCATAGTTAATTATAGTCGTGTGTCTCGAGAAATAATAATATTTTCATAAAATTTTGAAAATTTTTCTATCAAATTTTGAGGATTTTTCTATCAAATTTTGAGGATCTAAAAGGAATATTTTGGATATTCTAATTGTTACCTCCACTAAGGTAAAAGGAAACACATCATTCCTAATGTTGGATAGGATTTGAAGATTCAACCAATCAATCTCCTCTAAATCTGTCTGTCTGTCCACACATAATTTACTCTTCAATCCCAACTTCTTTTAGATTCAAAAGATTTTATTTTAAAGGTTATCGCTTGATCTGCCCATTTAGATTCAAAGGATTAAATTTATTTTGCCGACTCGCTGACAGATAAATAAAAATAATAAAAATAATTAAATTTGTGGTCCAAAAATAAATAAACAAATACATTATATTTATAGCTTGGTGGGTCTCAATGTTCAAATTTTACATTGTAATCTCGAATTGGGACCATCTGGAAAATTAGTTGGCCAGAAAATCTCTGCATGCCCACCGACCATGTTTTTGCCACATGCATTCAACATTTTCTTTATTAATTCTTTTTCTTTTCTACACCATCGATTTATTTAATCTAAACTTTAATTTTACAAATACTTCTCTTTTAATTCCTTCCACATAAAGCTAAGGACTACACGTTCACATATACACCACAAGCACTATTGATCATATTTTGGAACATTTAATTAAAAAAAAATAAGATAAGATCATTATAGATTACTCGGCTCTTGAATTAAGATGTACCACGTCATAATTCTGTTATAATTTTATAAAAATCGTGCATTCGATATTATCGTAAAAAAAAGACCATTCATAAAATTAGTCAACACTTTCACATATAAACACCACAAGCAATATTGATAGTACTTTGGAGCACTTTAAAGAAAATTTAGATAAGATAACTATATATTACTCGGTTCTTGAATTAAGATGAGTCACGTCATAACACATTCACACATACACCACAAACAATATTGATAGTACTTTGGAGCATTTAATTTTTTTTAAAAAAAATAGGATAAGATAGCTATAGATTATTCGGTTCTAGAATTAAGATGAGTCACGTCATAATTCCGTCATAATTTCATAAAAATCATACACTTGATATTAATGTCAAAAAAAGAATGTATATCCATAAAATTTGATTAATTTTTTAATGGACATACTTATCAGCTTCCTCTATCTTCATTACTTTATTTAATTAATAAGTCCATAAATTGCTTACAAAATATTTAATTCAAAGATTATTCTTTCTTTAATCAAAGATCAATATTCAAAGTTTGAATCTTTCCACACTACTTCATTAGTTTTTTTTTTTTAATTTTTTTATTATTAGGGTTACATTATCATAAGTAGTTTTCTTCTTTGCTCTTCTCATGGGGTTGACTCCAATTACTTAATGGAGCAAATTTATTAAACGGAATTTTTGGCTTTATTTTATCATTGAAATCATAATCATCAAGTCATGTTACCCACATCAATATTTTGGTATAATTAAGGTCAAAGATTCCTTTAATTTTGTTTTTTAAGTAAAACCCTCATTAAGCTACCAAAGGAGTTCAATTCTCTTTGGGGCCCCAAATAATTTTTTTATAGCAAACAATGCACAATTAATGTGATAGAAATAAATAATAAAGATTAAGAAATCTTATGCTATTTTTAACTAATCACAACTTTGAAAATAGATAAAAAAAAATAAATTAAAAACATAAAATATTCTAATTCTAATAGTGTGCCGAAAATCCCTAAAAGTCTCACCTTCATAAGTTTTCTCAAATTTTATGTTAAGTTTATGTTATACATTGATTAAAAACTTTTTAAACTTCATCAATGGGTTTATATGATTGTCACTTATTCATTTAATTAGTAATTAAATAACTGATTGTTAATTAAATTTTTTAGTTTAACATAACGAAAATAATATTATAATTGGATTTGATTTCGGATAAGTTAAGTCGGGTTTTTGAGGTCGAAACAGATTTTGCCACCTATAAAACGAAGGGGATGATATAATTAAGTCAAAAACGTCTAAATGAAGAAAAGATTAAATTACATTAAATAATACTAAGTGGAGAAAATGAAGAAAAGTTTTGTTTTCTGCCTTGTCAGCTTCTTACTGATCTAAGGATAATTATAATTTATACAAGTTAAGTATGATCATTAGTTTTATATAGTCATTTTCCAGTTGACATCTACCAGATTAGACTGTCAGCATTTGGGAAAGGCCCGTCTTAAGGTGGCTCCCTCACTACAATGTCTTTTAATTACTTTTTTTCTACTAATTAAGTTGTACTAAAAATAAATATTATGTTATGCTTCAATCATTGACATCGTCCAATCTCACTTATTCTTGACCAGTTCATGCTTTAAATCTATAGATAATCATGAATAATGATGTCTTTGAGAAATTTGGTCTAGGAAACAGGTGGCAATCCTCTCCCCCAAACTTGGAACAAGTTCCCCCCTGTGGGTACAAAGTTTGCTAGTTCTAGAGACTTCATAATTATGAAAGAAAATAACAACACATTGCAGAATGTACAGAACTCACAGATATTGCATAGGGTAGTTCTTTGAAGAGGAAAGCTGAACGCTTTTATTGTATGGAAATTCTGGGTATATCCATGAAGCTGCAGTGATTCGAAGACTGTGTCTTCTGTACACTGTGCTATAACCTTCAAAAACGGTTTCCTAGCCATCCCAACATTGGGTTTCCATTGTCAGCTTACCCAGACTGTTGATTTTTGGCCTTCTCAGCCTCAAGCTTCCTTAATGTTGTTGAGCTCAGCTTGCCTTGGCTAGACTCTTCAGAAACTAGATCTACAACTTCAATCTGCAGAAACTCCATGATGTTATAGCCAATTCCTTGTGATTATTTTCAAACAAGTCCGAAGAAACTTGCTTCAACTTCAGAACTAATATCGAAAAAATATATACATCACATGAATAAAACCAGAAATTCTAACCTTCAGTTGTGAAAGGCCTCTGTCAGCTCGCTTTTTATTGACTGATATTCCACCTGGTACTGTCTCTTTGCTGCAGAAAATTAAAACCAGTCAAGTCTGCGGTTCCTTAGGTGATGAAAACAGTACCATACCCCTTGGAGTTTCAGCTTGCATTAACATAGCCAGATCATTCTTTCAGTAGACTATGGAAAGTGGGAAAAACCCAGAAAGGAAAAGTAAAATTGCAAGAATCAGCAAAGCACTAAGTGAAAATACGTCCCTCTCACAAGACACGCATTAAAGGCTCCAAAGGCCTGCTAACAGATCAAACATCATACAGCTAAATCTAAAACTACTTTATATTTAAACAACTTCAAAAGAAAAAAACACTCGGTACCCTTATCTTACAAGACTAGAAACATGATACTCAATAACAAACCTGACAACAATGGCATCCAATTTCTCATCAACAATTGAAGGGCCATAAGGATCTGTAATTGGTTCAACTTGCACAACCAGCTCAGGTTTGATTGACTGCAGGAAGACAAACAAATTGAAGACTATGCAAAGACAACTAAAAGATTTTCATCAGACATTTTGCAAAAGACCTCATGTTTGTTTATGTGATACATTGCAACTGATGTTGCAAGAGTGATGGTCCATGTGTTACTCCTTTCACTCTTAACTCTTACTATAATAGATATAAAATTTTAGACAGAAGGCAATTGCAGTGTCATCAAGCTGACACTCAGACACAATGAGGTAAGCTAAGGAACACATGAACCACTTAATAGCTTCCATCTCAGCTACATCAATAAACCTTTATGCAGCCTCACAACAAGCTGGCATAGAAAACCTAACTTCAGTCGAGTTAGAAAACTATCCCAGTATGATCACAGAAACAAAATGCAATAACCAAATAAGCACATGTTTCTAATTGAGCATGCAAGACAAACACAACACATTCCTTCATTAATTACCTTTATGTAACTTTCAACATTACGCATCCTTTCCTCAATGGGCTGTATTAAATCGGAGAACTACACAAACAAAGGAAAAAATATTATGCAATTTTGTTCTGCAGCCTGAAATGAAAATAAAGCATAAGATTTTGGTTATATCAAATGGCAACCTTTATCTCATGCAAAAATAGAATACATGCATCGAAGATCAATGCCTCAGCTGGAGTAGCATCACAGATACAGTCTAGAGCAGGAATTTTTATATAAACCGCGACAGATTTAAGATGTAAACTGTGATTTATTGTACCACAATTTTATGTTCAGTTAAGCTACATGAAAGGACAACTACCACATACTATGATACCAGTTCACATTACTATCACTATTAGGTTATTAAATATCTTGACATAAAACAATCAACATGTTGTTCACCTGTTTGTTTGTTAACATAGGGCCATCGCAGACTCCAACCACAATCCGATCCATTGCCAGCTCAGCTGATGACTATTGACAATGCAACACTTGTTTAGAACTCTTATGTGTTTATATGAAAGATTCAAAATAAAAACAGAACCACTAGAGAAATAGAAAACGCCTACTCTAAGGAAGAGGCGATGACCATCATGTAAGCGATCAAAGGTACCACCAAGAACTACAGCTCCATATGAATTTGGCGGAGAAATCTTCCAATTCACAACTGATTCCTCCAAAATTGCCATCCTAAAAAGAATACAAAAATGAGAAAACAAAGGGAGAGAACTTTCAATTTGGAGGATGCAAGATTAAATGTAGCATACCATCATCTTTAACATATACCCTTTTTGGCATAGCTTTGACAAAATGAAGGTTAGGATGATACCCTTCACCCTACCACATAGCATATTAGCTCCAAATTTTCAAGGAAAATGCAATCTTTTAGGGGTACAATAGGAAACATTATGACAACAAATCTTATAGCACAGGATTAAATAATCTTTTTCAGAGCAATGAGATTCAGTTCTGAAGAGTACAACTTGTATTTTGTTAACTAAAATTGCTTCCTTCCACATTACAAGGCAAAAATAAATATCACAAGCTAGTCATGCTAAAATATATGGAAAAAAGATATAAAAGAGAAAAAAAAATACCTTTTTTCTTGATTTTTAGCTATTAGCCTGCCCGATCAGATACCTGCACTGGAAAAGAATGCAAATTTGTTAAATTTTTCTCTCCATCCAAACAGAAACATGAGAAAAATGAAATTTTGAAAAATGAGAGAGAGAGAGAGAGAGAGAGAAACCGTGGCATATTCTGTGCTTGGCTGCTGGGAAAGTGAGGGAAGGTGGAAATTGTCGAAAGATGAAGACCAGAGAGAGTGACTCAGCGAGTGAAGCGTTTGACAGAAGCACACGTGCTAAAGACATAACCACACGTGTCACCAGTATGGTTTTCTATGTTTGGACCCCTAGTTACCGTCCACTGCCAAGCCCCGACCCACTCGATGGCCCCATACCACTTGGTCTCCCCCATGGGGTCCTGGAAAATTAATGTCAATGGGTCGGCCTTAGGGAAGTCGAGTCCTACAACAGTAGATGGTGTCTTACGAGATCATTCAAAACATACAGAAGGAGTATTTTCCAAATCTATAAGAGTTGAGGATTCAACTTCGACCATTAAAGAAGATATATCTTTCTTTTATCTCCTCATCTTGGATAAATTCTTTCATTTATCACAGAAAGTGATTCCAAGAAATGCAATTCCATGGGTCGCCAACAAACATTGTGTTCTTCAGAGAACGAAATTCATCTACAACCTCGTTAAAAGTTATAAGATTAAAGTCCACGAAATTTTCAAAGCACGGCTCTTTCTGATTATTTGCTAACAAAATAAATAAGTTAAGCATGCAGATATATATATAATTCTGTAATGGGATTCTTATTTAAAATATGTTAAATATTCTCTTCTAAGATATTATTTAAATATCCCAATTCTTCCGAATTAGCTGAAATCATCTTGGCATTGACTTTTCCCTTTGGTACTTTGAGAGAAATTGTTTTATTTTTGACATGTGCAATACCTGGAGACTGAAGGGACGTTGCTGGTCCAGGAGGTTGAGCTTGATTCCTTGAGTGTCAAGAACCTATCAATTTTCCTGCCAAAAATATCCTAATTAAGTTCAAAGGTGCAAGCAACTGAGCCTTTAAAGTTGAGTTTTTCAGCCGCCTCCATGATTTTGACAGGGAAAAAGTGTTAGATTAATTTTCTTGAAAAATCAAAGTTTGGATTTACATTATTTATATTTTGTATTTTATCAAAATACTCTTGACAAAGAGATAATATTAAAGTGGGTTAGATTCTGATATTAAAAATGAGTTTAAAAGTGTAGTCACGTGTAGAAAATCATAAATCTTATTATGTGTGGGATTAAGGATTCACTATATATATAACTAGGTCCCGTCTCTTGATCTTAATGCATTGAATCCCAACTGTTATTTTGATCAATATTATTTCCGCTCTTAAATCATGTATAAAGAATTATGGTAGATTCTTAATTAATATAAATTAATTA
Source organism: Theobroma cacao (assembly GCF_053813885.1). Lineage (NCBI taxonomy): Eukaryota > Viridiplantae > Streptophyta > Magnoliopsida > Malvales > Malvaceae > Theobroma > Theobroma cacao. Next base: position 633,404 of record NC_142641.1, read on the forward strand.
TACATAAAATTTAACAAAAGAAACCTTCCCTTGATACTAATGATTTTTATAATTTCGTAAAAAAAAAAAAAGAAATGAAAGTGGAAAATATTTAACATAGAAGTTATATACTTGATTAAATAGAATATAAGATTAAATACATTTAAATGTTTTCTTAAAGTTATCTTACGAGAAATAATGTAATGCATGAAAATTATATGCATGCTTAATTTTATTTTTTAATTAGGTATAATTTTTATAAGGATTTCTAATCAGATAACTACACTTATTATTAAATAGAATACTCAACTACTTATTTAATATTTTATCTTATATTCCATTCTATTAATTACATACAAAAGTAATAATCTCTTGTAAAACTTAGTTGGTTATATCAACAATAATACAATTAATACAAAAAATAAATTTAGTTAACATTAATATTTCTTAATAAAGTGCAGATAAAATTTTTTAATAATAAATTAAAAGGTAGGTTTAGGATTTACGCGTCTTTGGTTCGATCATCCAATCGAAAACGAACATAATTATATTTAAAATTTGAGGGATAAAGGGTTGTTTAAGAATTTTATGATTGTAGAAGAGAAATTCTTTATGAATGCTTGACCATCACCAAATGAAATGAGTCCAATTTCTTTCTTTCTTTATTCCAAGTTGCTAGCTTCTTGGAATTAACTTAGTAATGAAGAAGAAAGCATATCCGCACGTGTAATATATTATTATATTATATTATATATTATTTAGTAATGAAGAAGAAAGCATATCCGCACGTGTAATATATTATTATATTATATTATATATTATATATTATATATTACATATCCATGACCATGAAGAAGCAAACGTAGGTACGATGATTTTGCTCAACAAACTCTGACAAGTTCAACGTACATTTTAAAGTCATGCTGTTTTCTTGGTTAATCTTTATTATTTTAATAAAAATTTACCGCGTTATGCTCATTTTTTAAAATTAAAAAAAAAAAAAAGAATTCGACCTCTTCTCAATCTAAAACAATGAACTTTAATTTTTATTTCGATCATCTTACTTTCGTCGCAGGCTTAATTATTATTATTATATAATTCTTTTACTATATTTATGAATGTTAAAAATTAGTGAAGGTAGCTCGAGGATGCTTCTTCTCACTGATGCAGCAAATGGGGTAGGTTTTATTTTGATTTATATTCTTTAGTAAGATTCTTTGTACTTATCTTTTATTAATATTATAACCCTTTTGGCCTACTCAATAAAATATTAAGATTAGTGAAGGTAGATAGAGTTATAGATTCTTTGAACAAAGACATTGGTTTGAGTTTGCGAGTGGGGATAGATGGCCCTCAAGTGACTTTCTTAAGCAAGTGTTTTCAAATTACTCATAATTAATTGTTCGAAGTCAATGAGTCAATTACAATTTAAGTCAAGCAAGATTTGGATTTTATAATATAACTAATCCTTTTTCAATGTGTACCAAAAGAATAATCTATATGTTTTCAAATATATGGGAAATCTTTCACATGGTTCGTGCAACCAATGAGTTGGCTAATAAGATTTTCAAATTTAATAACTAACAAATAGAAGATTTGGAAAATCTATTTTGATATCATTTATCACGAATTTATGTTTTTAATTTAAAAAATATGTTTATTAGATAAATGAAGACTTTTATTTATAAACCGAAAACTCATTCATTTTTTGATGAGATAAAATTTGTGACATTTTTATGTATTTATCATTAGAAATTAAATCTCCAAATTTAACTTTTAAAAAATTAATAATCTCCAAATTTCTACATACATTTCATCATATAAATTAAATCTTCTTTAATGCTATCTTTTCATTGAAAATTTTACAATGTTCAGTAAGGTCAATTCATACCACTTAACTTTTAAAAAATTAATAATTTATATAATATAGTAATAAAAATTATAAATTTAATGTTTTTCTTATATCGATGCCCTTTTTTTTCAAACAAAGTTTAATATAAATCATTGCATAATAATAATAATAATAATAAATTAGAAGTAAGATGAAAAGGGGATTATCATCATTTATATTAAAACAGACATTAAATTATCAAGAAACTATAGCTACTAATATGATTTACTAATTTTAATTCCTGTGCATGGAAAACCATAGCCTGGCAGGCCAAAAATACAAACAAAGAGTAAAAGAAAAACCCATTGGCGGGATTGGGAAGTTTACATCCAGCTTGGAAATGGCCATATCCTTTAATTTTTTTTGCTGAATATTGCTGCTTTCTACTCTCTTGGCTCTTCTCCTTAATTAGCAATTGAAATTCTTGTACTTGCCCTGGATACATAACTCTTAATCTATAGAGGTGCTATATATATTCTAGTGGCTACATATCTATATTTTCTTTATCAAGCAGGTGTCTTCATGCTTGATGATCGATCCAGTTGCTTCTTAAACCCCATCTTCATCAGTAATAGCTAATCAGTTCTTGCAATCTTTGAAAAACCGTTGAAGTATCTACACCAACTCTTGAAATTTTAACCTGAAATTAATTTGAACATTTGATTTAGTGATTAGTGTATGAGTTTTCTGTCTGTCGCCTTTTTCAAATTAGAAAAGAAAAGAAAAGAGTAGAATTTGATACTCACCTGAGCATGAAGATTGTGGAAAATCTTACCTCCCACAGTGGAAAAGCTAGCGCTCACAACTTCAGCTCCTTCTTGCTCAAGAATGCCAATAACTTCATATAACATGAAGTTTTTATTCAACCCACTTATCAAAATCACTTCTATGCTAGAACCCAAGTCTCTTATTTCAACCACAGGCAAACCTAAACCACCTGATGCATTGTTATTCATGATGTTGCTGCTTGCTTCAACTGACTTCATCATTTGTTCTTTGATCACCTTCAATTTCTCTATCCTTTCTCTCAGATGCTTTATATAGGCAACTGCAAGATCAAGCTGATCTGTTTGCGATACAATTTCCTGAAAATCCCAAATTATAAGAACTAAAATGTTAGTATGTATACATATAGCACCATATGCTTTTAGATAATAATCAAAAAATTAATTTAAGTTTGAGATAATATACTTTTATTCAGATAAAATAATAAAGTTACATGTTTCGTCAACCTGTCAACGAGACGAGTTAATTTTCATTAAAATGTGATCAAAAGTCAACTCAGAGATTTTAATGATGATGATGAATATTGAAAATAAATCAAGAGAAAACATATTTTGAAGAAAAAATCTATGAGTACGACGATAACAATTTATCTTTTATTTTGTCTCTTTCTTAATAAAAACTTCAAAAAGAGTTGCCATGGCAGGACTACGAATACCCAGAAAGGACATAAATGAAATAATTACTTGATAGCGCAAGGACCTTGGAAGGGTGTCCATAGTGTTATCAAACATCGGTTTTAATTTGTGCATAAAAACAGCCATTCCCTGGTATGGATAACATTGCTATTATTTCCTTATGGTAATGGCCACGAATACCCACAAAAGGATGTAAATGAAATAATTACTTGATAGCGAAGGATCTTGGAAGAAAAGGGTGTCCATAATGTTATCAAACATTGGTTTTTGTTCATAAAAAGGGCCATTCCCTGGTATGGATAAGATTGCGATATTTTCCTTATGCTCATCTCCCACTTCTATGGTTTTATAGTTAAGGGAGTGGCTAGCTAGCACCTCAAAGAAAGTGAAGTGGTAGCAAAAGGAAAAAACATCATGAAATGATGGAGATAAGGATGGATGTTGGGAATTGATGAAAAGATTGAGAGATTTTCGACATTAACATGCATAGGCTGACTAGTAAAAACATCAATCAAGTACCATGGGGAGGATTGAGAATTAATGATTGGAAAGGTTTTTCTCCAATCATTCGGGAGAGAGAGAGAGAGAGAAATAATTAGCCAAATTATATTGTCTTCAATGATCATTCCCAATAATATATATGCTTCGGGAATGCTCAAAGCTCCAAGCTCTTGAGCAAAAAGTTCCAGAAACCAACCCAGAAATCGGTGAGGTACTCCTGAGAAAGAAAGAAGGAAGGAAGGGAGAGAATTAACAACTCTATATATATACATATATATACCTTGGAGGGTTTGAAGCGCTGCTGAGGAACAAGAGAGGCAAGCTTAAAGCACAAAGCTTTCATGTGAATTCTGCGGTTCCTCTCGATGGTTTTCCTATCAGGTTTCGAAGCCTCACCTCCGCCGCTCTTCTTCATCTCTCTGGCTAGCTATCTTACCCCACCTTCCTCGTTCTCCCCAGCCACACAAACAAATGCAAACCCAAATATTCTTTTGGGAGAATTCCCTATAAAATTATAGATAGACTGACGGAGAAATATGCATAACACGTATTAGAACCAGACACAAGCCAAAGACTGGTGATGTTTTTTTTGGGGATCAAAGGCCTTTTGAGGTAAAGATGTAGAGCTCCTATTTATACTACTACCAATACCCATCAATCCCCTTAGCTGTAAGAACGGACAAGACACAAATACGAGTAGGAAGGAAATCTCCCAGAAAAGGTCCGGGGGATCGGGGCCTCTCTCTGGTCAGTTTCTACATGTTATCAAAGCAGTGAGGAGCCCACTTCATGGATTACTGGTTCTTTTCTTTATCTTCTTTATAATGCAAAAATAAATCCTCTGTTTCTAATGTTAGTTTTCTGATTGTGAACGCAAACAAAAGCTTCCCTGTCTTAATAGGCGGGCTACTCTTCCCTAGGTTGACCCTTGACCTTTTGACTGCTCTGCTCTCTGCGGCTCTACTGATTGGCTGAGCCTCCCCCCTTCTCCCTTCGATGCCTCACTCCAATTTCCTTGTACCCGCGCCCTCACCGACCAGCTTCTCTTTAGCTTTCCTTGTTATAATTTACTTGGTAAATGTAATTAATGCTCTATTTTCATCAAAGTCAAAGAGCAACAAACATTTAAAAACGAGAACGGAAGGGGTAAAAGATTAATTATATTTCCTATTCTCGTCAAAATTTTATTAAGTCCATTCTTTGATTTTATTATGCATAATCTTACTCTGTCATGATCATTGAATTTCATGCATGGACAGGTTACTTTCTTGCTGTACATATGGGGCCTTTTACTCTTTGTTCCAATAAATTATGGTTTTCTTTCTTTCATATTTCCAACTTGTTTGTCGGATTGACCATGTAATTAATTTCACTATTTGATAATCAATTGACTAAAAGGAAAAAAAAAATTGCGTTGGCCATAGTACTATAACAAATATAAAACACTGAATTTATTAGCCTTTCAAAAGATAATACTTTTGACAATTTGAACTTGCATTTGAAGCAATAAATTGTTAACATCAATTAGGGGTTTTTCCTACTATAAATTCTTAAAGTCGTGTTAAAGTTGTGTGCATGCGGTGTGGAATATGACTACGATAAAAGTACTTTTATCTGAATTTAATATAACTCTTACTCCATTTGAGCTTCTTTTGAATTATATCAGCCCGAACGAGGGGTTAGAAGAATTAAAACCAAATAAAGAATAAAGAATTGAAACCAATAATACTGCTAGCTAGGTGTTATTTGTCAAATCTTGAAATTCTTGTTTAATTCATTAAAATAATATATTCAATCTATATAAAATGGATTCAATTCTTGATTCATAAAATTAGTATCTCAATCCATGATGATTTAAATCCCAAATAATTTGGAACACTATGGGTCAAAGGGTTGTACCATTTTGCAGTTTTGATCTTTATGCATGGTAAATCCAATTCATAAATTGGTGCATGAAATATGTGCTGGTCATGGAAACAATTAAGACTCGCCATGTGATTTCACAAGAAAATTATATTATAACATATAAACTGTTCCTAACTTCAGAGTAGGTATCTATATAATTGTACATGGTATAGACTAAACCGATAAGATTACGATAATTATTTATTAACATAGATATTTAAATTTTTTTTATAATTTTGTGGTGCTCCGCAATACGTAAGTATCGAAGATAACTTCAATTTCCTGTTTACATAAAAACAATGGCTCTTTAAAGGGAAAAAGAATCATCACTAGCACAACATATTCCATAATCGGAAATTTCTGACATGTTTATAACACAATTAAATTCATCTCTTACCATATACATGTATAATCCCAAATTTTGTTAATTTGAGGGACGCGTACGCTTTCATTGTTGGGGACCCTTTGACTAAGGTATATCCAAAAAGAATTGGGTTCATACATATTTCCTAACTAGGCAACATCAAAATACATGACTTCACATGTATGTGTCGACTCTTTCCACTTACTTGCCAATTGATTTCTAGTCTAAATGGGGATGAAAATTGTCAAGATCCGGAACTCCCCCATCGGGCTCGTGACAACCGCTGCGAGGCCTCGACAAACATTCTTCACCCCGAATGCCGATCGAAACCCCGCAAGGCTCTCATATCAGCTTTCGCACTTCCCCGGTGAGCAATAGTTATCAAATAATCAAAATACGAAGGATTACAAATTATTTCCAAATCATAACATAACATTTTTTTTTTTGGCTCACAGGGACATTTTCGTTATTTTTGTCGAAAACCTCGAAACTTGCTAAAAATGTAGTAGGTAAGCCGAAAATATATATTTAATAATTTAAAAAAAATTAAGTATCTAAAACGTTCATTTGAAGTGAAAATTTGACCATTTGAATATAATAAAAATATTCAATAAAATAAACTATTTTCTTGTAAAATAATTTTCATAAAACTATCGGTATATAATTCTTATAGCGTAAAAGATAATTATATTCATATATACTATAAAGCAAATAACCAAACCATAAAATTTCTTTTACAGTGACACGTGGGCCTACATCTATCCAAAATGCATCGGAAGCTAGAAACCTACAGCTTTTACCGATTCGAGTCCAAATAAAGGTCCTTGTCAAAGTCAGCTAACTATGGAATTCCGAGCCTGAAATGTGAGGAAATGAGGGTGGTGAGATTATAAAATCCCAGTGAGTAAACAGATACCATCTAAACTATCTAAAGTCGAGTAAATGGAGACAATTAAAATAATTCATCATACTGTAATTTCATTACTTTTCAACTCATTTCAACCAAATAAAATCAATCCATAAAAATCGAGTAATCAACTTGGCTTATGAATTTCTTAAAACTTTGGCTCGTGTCAAAACTCATACTCGGTGATACCTTACGCAAGGCATCTAACCGAGTCCGTCAAGGCTATTAAAATTTTGTATACACTTAAAATATATTTTAGTTTGAGAAAAATACAGCCGTTCCTTGGAGTTGGCTGAGTTCCCCTTCACGTGGTGGTTTGGCATGAAGTAAACCCTAAGCTTTACCCTAGGAGATACCCTACTCGCTTCTCCATTCGAGGTAATAATATAATGGAGTTTACCGTGCCCCCTCTAATAGGCTGATCCACGAAACCCCCTCTGCAGTAAATAATTAATATATAATCCACCAATCAATAAAATTCATTCTAGCATGACATGGCAATTTATCGCAACCTAGCCTCTCAAGGCTGAATACACAGTATAAATAATTTTAACACCAAAATCAGTTTAGCCATTCATGCTCATTTATTATCATAAGTCATTCAATTCAAAACCATAAATTTGCAACACAAACTAGCAGTCTCCAATTACTCTATTTTCAAAACCAATATTCGATTTTTCAGAAAATTTATAAAATCATTTTATAAAATTACAATTTCTCTTAAAACATAGCAATTTACCATTTAAACCCATTTTCTATGAAATCAAACAGTTGTATAAAATTACTCTAAATAATTAAGACGATAATAAGTTCACTCACTGTTCTAGGAGTCATGTACTCCTAATCCCAGTCTCCAAGCACAATCTCTATACTTTTACCAGTGTACTTTGCTCACCACCTAGCTTGTTTCCTTGATTTCTTCACTTTTTTTTTTGAATTTTCACCTAGGTTTTCTTGTTTTTCCCTTTGTTCTTCCTCTCTTTCTCTCTCTTCCTTGCTTGGCCCACCATATGAAGAAAATGGGCTGATTTTATGCCTTTTTAATAAGAAACAATAAAATAATAAAGATATGACACATGTCATTTTCTTATTGGTCTATTTTTAAAATTTTAAATTTTTAATCCTTTTTATCTCCACCACACAATTAGTCAATGGTAAAAAATGAGGATAAAGGAAGACCATGTGCTGGAAAAATGTCCTGGTGGTGGAAAATTACAATTTTGCCCATTTGGTGGCAAAATTACGATTTTACCCTTTTACTCCAAATTATACCGAAATTAAAATTTTTCACTTCTAAACCTCAAATCTTACTCCAATAAGTCAAATTATACTCCAATAAGTCAAATGGGGCAAAAAAATTTTTTTCTAAAATTTTCATTTTGTCCCCAAGTGACAAATGACCATTTTACCCCTAGATAGCGAAAATTTCGATTTGACTCTAAATTGATCCTCGAACTCTGAATCACCATATTAAACCATTCTGGGACTTTAAAATTCTTAATTTCACCGTAAATTTTCTATTTGATCTAGTTCGAGGCTTAAATCAACTTTATTGTACCTCTAGGTACAATATCGACTTTTGTAAATTTTTCGGGACTCTCCTAACATGCAAACATGCTATCCATCACATGTATGTCATGATAAATATTTTTATAGAGTCGGGCTTGTCATCTTCTCCCCCACTTGGATCAACCATATGATCCTTCTTCTTGATTGACTTCGACATCTGACTAAATATTAATATTTTAATATTATTTTATTTTAAAAATTTTTTCTTATCTCCTTGGTACCCAAAATACCTTATTATGCCTCACTTGACTTCCAAATCGCCTTTTATCTCACAAATTCTCCTCCGATAAAATTATTATTATTTTATTATTATTTTCTCACTTACGAAATATTTTATCTTAAACTACTCCTTTCGTCTTTTATCACTTCTAAATATTTTAATTGATCTCAATTTGCATTCGATCAACTTTATTTATCACCATATCAAAGTATGGGGTATTTCAAAAAATGTAAATCAATTTGAAGTCTAAAAGAAGTGTTAGTTACGGATTTTCATTGGCTTATATAGGGTTGTCTTTCAAACACATGCAATCTTAAACAAGCAATCACCTTGACAAATGGACGGGATAAAATAATGATTGAACGCGAAATTTTAAAAAAACAGACAAAATAACAGTCAAATTGATAAAGATAAAAGTATCTTTTAAAAAAAAAAGACAAGAGACTCTTAAACTTTTGATTTTAACATTATTATGTAATAATTTCTCCTTCATATATCTGTCTTGTTTAATACTTTAATTATGATCGATCATGTTTAATACTCATACACATATATAAATTAAATAAAATTCTTCCTACTTTTCCTAAAAAAAAGAAAAGAAAAAAACACACACGATAGAGATTTCTCCATCCTTCTATAATACCTATGTTAGGAGCTAATCTTTTACTAAAGTTGCTGAATGTTGTTAATATTTTCAACCATCAACAGAACCAAGACGGTGATAACCGTTATTTTTTAATTTTTTATATTTTTATAAATTATTGTTATTTATATAAAATTTAAAATATACAATATGATTACTCGTTAATCATTTTTCATATAAAATCTTAAATCTATGATTTTTTTAACTTTCGGTAGAAGAACTCTGTCCTACAGACTGTGATAGGTAGCTTAATGGCCGTATTTTTGTCGTAGGTGCAAGGTATTCCTGCGGCATGTGGTGTATAGAGAGTCTATGTGTCACATGAAACAAGACTCATTGGGCATGAATCCCGGTTTGAGTTAAAATTGTGCAGTGCTTTCGTTGCAAGACAAAATCCAATTGCTTGTCAAGAAACAAAAAGGACAAAGTTACGACAGAAGCAAATTTTCTGAAGTCAAACCGGCGGCTTGATGTTTGAGTGCAACATGATGCACGCACCATCTAGAATCCTTCGCTTGTCAATTTGTGCTTCAAAAGTTACATGATGACCAAAATATAATTATAAATTTAATAAATATTATTATTTATTATAAATTTAATTATAAATTATAAATTTAATAAAACAGTAGTTCAAGATTTTTCATCAATCTTGAAATAAACAATTTCAATATTTTCAAATTCAGTGCAAAATTGAAATAAGAGAAAGTGGAAAAAAAAGAAAGAAGAAAAAAGTGAAAAAAAAACTGCTAGGAAGAAAATGACTTTTGTATTTTTGTTGCTTCCATCCATTTTTGATTTGGTCAAATCTCATAAAAAATTATTGGAAAAGTCCTTGCCAGATGATTTTATTGATGAATAGCAAGACTTTGTGTCACCTCCTAATGATTTCGTAAAAAAAATATTTAAGATGTTGCTGGAAAATTATTTTTCACTAATTGTGGAGACCTTAGGAGATGACTATAATATTTTTTTCAATATGATATGTAATAATTTTTTTTTCAATATGACGTGTAATAACTTTTTTTTCAACATAACATATTGTCGTAACGTGTGGGTCCGAGAACTCGTCCGCTAGACGCGAATGTGAAAACTCACTAAAAAAAATTAAACTAAAATTAAGAGTCGCCACCAATCTTTTTTACTAGGTACGATTGGTCACCTATTGACTCGATTCTAATTGATGAAAACTTAAATTAATTTTAAGCCCACCGAAAAGAACCTTAAACTGGTCTACGATTTTCTAAATCTAAGCTCGGGAGTACGGTTACGCCCGGGAAAGGATTAGCACCTTCGAGACGCCCATTCCATGAACGGTACCATTCTTAGATTATCCTATTAGGCTTTAATTTTTAAATTAGCTATATTTTCTGAGTTATTATTCACTTATTTTTATCTCCTATTTGACGTAAAATGGAATGCAAATACGAGGCAAGATGCATGACGTGAAAAAAATACCGGACGAATAACTTTTTATCGAGGATATTTTCTCGAATCCGCCTATCATACTGGTGGGACTCAGGGTATTCTCTCACCTAGGGAATTATCCGAGAAATTCGCCTTCGCAAATTTGATGAATAATTCTCATCATCGGAGTTATCGTACGTTTTTCTTTAAAAATAATGTTTTCGTGCATAATGAACCTAATTCGGGCAAAAGTCTTTTATTAAATATGTCTCTCGAGCCCTCCCATCATACTGGTGGGACCCGGAGATAACTTTTCACCTAGGGAACTTTTTCGAGAAATACTCGCCTTCGCAAGATCTCGGAAGATCCCATCATCGGAGCTTAAACTCAAAAACAGAAAAATTTATATGCAATGATATGTATGATGCAATATATATATATATATGCAATTATCTATATTTTTTAGTTATTATTAATTAATTATTATTTTTATTTTATTATATTTTTTATTATCATATTTTCTATTCTTATTTCTTATTATTATTTTTTCATACTTTACATTTTTTTGTTCTAAGTTCTTATGTTTTTCATTTATAATTAGACAAATTATTTATAATTCTATGTTATTTTAGTGAACAAAAATTTTATATTTTTTATTATACTATTTTTATTTTATATATTTTTATATTTTTATTATTATTATATTTTTCATAAGCAATCTTTTATTCAAACATAATGCCTAAGATCTTATTTTATATATATATTTATTATTATTTTTTATCTTTATCTTCACATTTTTTATAGTTTATGCCACTTAATATTCAATGCTTAATTTTAAATTAGTTGTTTTTTTTATTATTTATTTATTTATTTATTTATTTAATGTCATGTATATTGTATTTTTACAAATTAATTATTTATTATATGTTTGAATTATTATTATTTTTTATCATTTTTTTCATCATTTATTATTTATTTATTATTTTTATCAAGTAATTTTTTTGGTATAGTCAAACTCTTTATTTATTAAGAATTTTGAAATCTTGAAATTGAGACCCTCTCATCGTACTGGTGGAGCCTTGATTCGGATTCTGAACTTAGAGAATATCGGCCTGGGGTTGCGACTCCTCGCGTCCCCGACCGATCATCCCATCATCGGTATTGTTTACTTATTGAATAATTAAAATTTTTTCTCTTAACTAAAAAATGGTTAAAATTAAAAAAAATTATTTTAAAAATACTTTTTTTTGGAGAGTTTAAAAAATTATTCCTTTATTTTGCCACCACATAGTTTTATATAAATTTTAATAATTTACAAGAAAATTCAGTTATGCTGAGGTTGATTCCTTAATGGTATACTTTCTCCTGGTCCTGTTGATTGCTAGCACAAGAACTGTTGCATTTGCTTCTCAGACAATTCACACTGGAATTTCCTTCTCCAAAAGTACTACTGTACGATTTAATCCACACTCCAAAACTTATTCACACTAAAATGAATGAAATATATATATATATATATAAGAGATTTTCAATAATTAAAAAAAATTCAAGCTGATAGTATATCGTAATAGTAATTTAATAGAATTGTAATCATATAGTATCGTAATTTAATCCCAATACAACTATTAATCATTTTGCAAATTAGATTAATTAATTATCCCAAATGATCATTGTAAATTCAATAAACACCATTATTATTATTATTATATAATGAAAACTACATTAGATCATTGTTGACGAAAGTATGATTCATCTATTTTGTCACAATAGAAAATTTCTATCAATGATCATCCAGAACTGGGTGCAATTTGCTCCTAGGACAATTCACACTGGAATTTCCTTCTCCAAAAGTAGTACTTTTGACTTAATCCACAATTCAAAGCTTATTCACACTAAAATTGATTGGCGGATGAACTTGTTGTCTTTCTTGTTTGAGAAAACGTCTTCCATTTTTCCATGTATATGATAAACAAAATAACGTAAATAATTAAATTTGAAAAATTACTAACAAAGAAAAAACCCAATTAGGATGAATTTTCAAATATAGTCGTTACCCTTACATTATTTTCATTACATATATATATATATATATATATATATATATATATATATATATCGATTGAAATTAAAGAGGACATTTTATTAAATTTTAAAATTTGGAATTTAAGCCGGTGGAGGAAATTATTTTTATTCTCTAATTGTGTATAAGAAAACAAATACAAATATAAACAATCAAAGCTCGACTCTAACTATTATTATCTGTGGTAGGTCCACAAGTACAAAAGACTTTAATGTGTAAAAAGTTGCCTTTAGAAATTATACTCAAAATTAAAATTGATGTCATTATCTGGAAGATTAATTGTGAAGCTGGAATAATTAACATACATAGCCAACTTTCACCGTCCAATTTATAGCTAAACTATGTGCTCATACTTGAAAAGAGATAATAAATATTGGCCGGAAATTGACTTTGTGGATGAATCAAACCAGGTTCTAGGAACAAGTCCAAGTACTTTGGCACTTGATTACTACATGTTCATTTGCCAGCTAACTCTATCCTGTTCAGGATTTGAACATAATTCCCTTAAAAAGCCAGTTGACTTGTGACTGTTTCTAGTCACCAGTTGTTGTTCTTTGGTTTTTTTTTTTCGCCCTTAAGATGTATGATAAACATCTGAGGCTAAGAGTTGAAATGTTCACGTCTCGTTAGATCACCTACCTCTCTTCTTAGAAACATGTTTAATTTAAGTTTATTAAGTCATGAAAATGCTTATCTTCATAGTTCTGAAATCGGATCCGAGATGTTTACAAGTCGAGTTGATTTTGTATTTAAACATTAAGTTAGAGTCCAATTTGATTTGTTCAAAATTTATATCAAAACTCGATCGGAGGTGGGTTGGGCCAACAAGCGTGGGCACCCGACCCGAACACCTCTAAATAGGATGTCTCTTTTTTGAAAGGCGATTCAATCAATGCATAGATATCAAGGGTCAACAACTATGTTTAATTTGTGGATATTTTTATAATTAACACCTTAAACAGATTTCCTTTAAAATATTTTTAGACAAATCAGTGGCAATCTATTTCAAGCAAATCGCCTATTCACTCAACTAGGTATGTTTTGGGTCAAGCAAATTGGATATAACTTTCTATAAAGTATCAATTTGAATTCTCTTTCACATAAAAGTTAAAGAGTTGTAGCTTGTCATATGCACACATAGACCTGGCAAGTTTAGATATAAACGTTAATACGATAAGAGAAGATACGAGATTAAATAAGTTTGGATTTAGTCTTAGCATGTTTCGTGTCTGACAGATTTAAGACACGAAAATTTTCATGTCTTAACGTGTCATATACGAGTAACAAGTTTAAAACACATTTGAACACGTTTTATTAATCGTGTTATCGTATTTAAATTTAGTGTTTTAGCCTTACTTGAATAATTTTAAATAATCATTTTAATAAGATTTTTAAATTTTTTAAAAATAATAATGTAATTATGTCATGCCCAAATCCTAGTTTTAAATTTTGTTTTGTTATATTTGTTGTTCTTGTTGTTTTATTTTGTTACAATTGTTTTTATAATTATTGATTTTAAATTTAAATAATAAAATTATATTTAATTGTAAATATTTTTATTTAATTGTGTTAAACGTGTTATTAATCGTGCCTTATCATATATTGACATGTTTAATAAACGTGTCTAAAAGTGTCTTGTCGTGTTACACGATTATTAAACGTATATGTGTACGTGTTTCAAATTTAAGATACAAATAATATTCGTGTCGTGTTCATATTTAATATTAACGTGTTTCGTGTCTAATTGTATCTGACACGTTTAAGACATGAAAACACGAATTGCCAAGTCTATACACACATATACATATTCACGTGTATGTATGTACGAGTCGAATTTAATGACCGATAGTGACACAGAATCGTTTTCATGAGTTTTTTTTTAAAGTCTTTTTATTGTTTTTTGTCAAGTGAAGATTATAATATCGACTTAATTCGATATTTTGTATAATCTCATCTTTCATTATATACGAAACTATGCTTTTTAAGAGAAAAAAAAAAAACTCAAATTTAACTTAACAGGTGTTACCCTTTTTTAACAGTAAATTTTATTTTCCCTCATAAATATAGATGCTAATTAATTTTTTCTTTTAAAATTTGCATTAGCTACATTTTTCGATTGTCTCGTGGGAGGAAACATTGACCACTGAATTAACGTACGAAGTGATGGATTAAATTCTTACGACCCAAAGGCCAAATTTGAAAAAACTATCAGCTGGAGAAGAGATAATTTGATTTTATTCAAACTGAAAATAGGAAAACAAATGACTTTGACCCATCAATGGAGGGTATGCATATGCTGTACATAAAAGTAAGGAATGAAATGAATGAATTCAGCGTGGAAAACATGCAATGGTGTGGCCCTGGGTGAAGAGGCATCAATGATCCGATCCTTCCTTGCTGTTACTAGATGTTTATAGTCTGTCGCTCATCAATGACACAAGCAACAGCAGACCAGATGGGCTCAGACTATTGACAGACAGATCGAGACTTTGAGTACTGCTTTGGGTTGGTTGGCTGCCAAAAAAGTCTTACTACCATGCGGTTAACATGTTCCATGATGGCCGGAGCTCCCATTTCTCACAAGGAAAAGGAAAATTAAAACAAATTTAATTAGAATCTAGCTTGATAGATATACACCTATTCAAGAACTTAAGCATGGCAGTCGTTTTTTGATCAATTCAGCTGTAAAGTTTGAATATAAAAAACTTTTATCGAATTATTCAAATGAAATATTTTTCTTACCTTATATCGAAACTGAAAAAATCAAATTTAATTATTTCGATTTGTCGCATACTGCAAGTTTTATTTTAAATAGTAGGCTGGAAAAACAATGAGAATGATTTGTTATACAAATATAGTCCGCAATATTTGAAATTTTTCTCACTATATTCCAAGGTATTACTACTTGTTTTCGGGGACAAATTTGTACGGTGACAATCATTCGGACCAACTGTCTTGCAATTATCTTAGCTTTCTATCTTATACATATATTTTCATGACTTTATATATATATATATATATAAAAGAAATAATAAAATGGATATCATTGTCAATCATATAAATTCAAATTTTCAAGCTCCCCTAAAGTTATACATTTGACGTTTTGATGATGACAGATATCATGCCTTTATATATATAATGTGAACTTGGGTTTGCTTTTGCTGTAAAAACTTTGAATATATGAATGTAAACATTATACAAGAATTGGTAAATTAAGATTTAATATATTTATGTATTCTTTTTAAAATATATATTACGAATTTACATGAGAAATGTCTAAAAATCAAACCATTAGCTTGCCCCAATTTAGGCTGGACTTGAACATGGCAGTTTAGGCTGAAGTCTATCCTTGACTAACTTGATTAAAATTTTATTTTAAAATATATTTAAAAGTATTAAAATATTGATTAAAGTAATATTTATATTATTTTAGTAATAAATATTAGATAAATGGGTGAACGACCATGCTTGAACCTAACCTGACAAAACTCATGAACACTTGTAATTTACAGGACATTTAAATCACAATTTGGACTCTGCTTAAGTGGTACCAAACTCGATTTCAAGTGTCGAAAGGAAGTTATTGTAGTAGGTCTAGTAGATAAATAGCATTAGTATTTGTAGCTAAATATATATATATATATAACATTACTATATCTACCTATAGTCGAATACTTACTGTTAAAAGAGTGATAAATTAATTCCTATAATAATTAAGAGTGGTACCTACCTCTCCTACCGACCATATAACAATCAAGTTGAATACTTGTACAATGTTCATAAATGGGGCATTAAAAGACCCAAACTGTATAAAATTTGATATTGAAATACCCGACACATTTATTATACACATAATAATTAGAGGCAATGAAAAGGTTCCAGGTCCTTTTTTTAATTTTCCTCAGTATGTACTTGGTATTTATATATTTCACTGTCGACTGTATATCCATATATTGCTTTCATGATAATAGATCAATAAGACATTCATTAATTTAGTGATAAAATGGCATATAAAGAAATATTGATCTTAAAATTATTGATTTAATTGTGTATATATTTATATATATATACATATTAAATATTTTAAATATACTAAAATAACGTAAATAATGTATTGTGTATTGATGCAGTGACGTATTAGTTTAATTTTAAAATAGAATGTACAAGATGTAATATATTGTAATATTGTGATCGTAGATGAATCAAATTAATAAAGCTTAAGAGTTAAGATATTACAAATAATGTCTTTTTTTGTCAGAAAAAATTTGTCATGTTTTGACAGAAAGTTATTTTTGATAGAATTTAATTATTTTTGACGAAAATTTCAATTTTTTTTTTAATGAGGCAGAGTAAAAAAGCTAGCCATAACTCCATGCCAGAGGTGAAGGGTGGTGCTGAGCCCAATAAAAGTAGCTGAAGTAAAGTTCAGTGTCATTGAGTTACGGTGAAAAGGAAAAAGCAATACATGAAGGAAGAAAAAGAGAGAAAGAAAGCGGTAAATTAAATGAAGATGTTGTAGTAAGAGGGATGATGGAGAATGGGTGGCTTAATCAGGACTCAAACTTGGTGGGTGTGGGGGCCGGGGCCTGGACAGGCCCTCCTCCTTGCACTGAATCTGCAGCCTTTGTAGGAGTAATGCTCAATGCTTGTGCAGTTACGCCATCATCAAAAACTCAAAAGAGCATCAAGGGAGATTGAGGAAGTAGCAAGCAGCACTTTGATGGTGCATGTTTTTGTCCTTTTCTTGGGCATCACACAAAGCTGAAAGCTTGCAAGTGGAAATTGATGCTGTCTGGCTGTCTCTTTTGAGTGCATCATCAGTTGGAAACAACACGCGCACCTTTATCAGCAGCTAAGCAAACCCTTTTCACTATTCATCATGCTGAGTCAGGAATCGGCACACAAATTTGGCCAATGGCCATGGATGGATGGACTGGAGAATGTTTAGCATTTAACACAGGCCAGCCTGAGAGCAAAGTCCCCATCCCTTCCCCCCCACCTCCCAGCCAAGGATTTTGTTCAGTCTAAATCCAGCCTTTAACTGTCCATCTTTTGGCAGTGGAAACTGGAATCTTACTTTTGTTGGATATCTTTGTCCGAATCAATGTTATGTTCTAGTTCTACACTCTGTCCTTTCAACTGTAAAATCAAAAGGGTACATCTTTGCACCTCCCAGGATTCTTCAGTTTGCCCGCAATAAATCAATGAATAAATAATCATAAAATTTTCAACAGGCCTTAAAACTTTTCTCTGTGAGAAAAACTGACAGATTAAATCTTAACATGGTAAAGACCGTGGGTAAGAAGTAGAAACAAAACAAACCAAGGTAGCAGAAAGATTTAACAAGATCATTCCTTAAATTATAACAATATACACCGAATGTTATTTTACTCTTACCATCAAAGAGAGACAAATGTCATAAATGTAGGTATCTGGGAAATAATAGTTTTGTTTCCTGCTGCCATTACTCGAGGTCCATAGACAGTAAATAACTGCACTTTATGGTAGTAGTTAGGCTTTTATGCTTTGATTTGAGGTTTGGTACGGTAATTTCATTTACTGAACCAACCAAGAACTTCATAGGTTACAGCAATACATAGATATTAGAAGGGAGAAAAATGCATATAAATAGTATTTCCACCAATGAACAAAAGCAAGAAATTTTGTCTTTCAACTAGCTATTGTCCAAGTCATGTCATTCTGAAAGATCCAATGGCAGACTTCAATCCGCCCAGGGCTTGACCCCAGTGCCACAAAGGCCCCATGGCTCGGGCTCCAAGTTGAAGTGTCAAGATGACAAATGGCAACACCGTGATTAATCTTGTCTTTGCTTTTGACATCAAGAATTTCAGCCTCATAAACCCTGACTTCGGGAACTGAATGGCAATAATAGAGTAGGTACGGGTACAAACTCTGATGGCAAGACACTGATTTCGTCACCTTCCCACCGTTGATTCCTTTGATTTTTCCTAACATGATCTCTTGCTTGGACCCCTCCACATTTTCTGTTGTTCTGACCGCAACATTTTGGCCCAAGACCAATGTGGCGAAGTCAATCATGTCCTCCACCGACCCGACGCACCGTTTGGTCTCACCTTGGCTCGGGGGCCTCTCGCATTCAGCCAGCGCGTTGATAAGCACGCGCTCCATGGTTGAATTCTCAGGTGCTCCAAAGATTTCCCTAAGGCTGGGCAGTTCAGAGGTTGAAAATGGTAATTTTGACAAAACCCCACGGGGCAAAAACGACCTTTTCGGCATTTTATCTCTGATGTCGGGCATCACCATGACATTCCCCTGCTTCAACATGGACTCCCTGAAGAATTTACCCTGCTCAACCCATCTATTTACAGAAACGCCACTGCTACGTGAAGAAGCTATTTCTCTAGAGCTTGAGTTCGTGTACCCGGCGAACGTGACACCCTTTTTGGCATAATCTTTGAACGAACGGTCCAAACCATAAATTTTGAACCCGATCGAGGTTGAACCGGTGGAACCTTTCCCATACTCTTTGAATGTATCATTTCCAACATTGAATGATTTCCCATAATTTGCAAAATTCACTTTCCCGGAATTTGAATTCCTTGCGTAAGATTGAAAAGAATCATCTCCAACATTGGCAGAATCTCGGTAGCTAGTGAAGCTATTGGTCCCCGCGTTAGCAGCCAAATCATAGCTTTTAAAGTTGTTATGGGGATTGTTACCTGAGTCACCGTACGCTTTAAACGAGCTGTTTGGTGCGTTCCCCAGCTCCCCATACCCTGTAAAACTCGACCCGATGGTGTTTGCATTATCACTATAGCTAGTGAACTCAGCTGGAACTGCATTGCCGTTCTTGCCATAGCTAACGAATGCTTCCGACCCTGAGTTTGTCTCGCCGCTATAGCTTGTGAAAGAGAGCTTATGGTTGTTGCCATCCGAGTCATACGTGGTGAATCGGAGGTTTGGCACGTTAACTCGTTCCTGATAGTTATTGAACCCGCCAGAGCCGCCCGTGGCGCTGGTGCCATAGTTGGTGAAGTTGTCAGTAGCAACATTGGCGTCCTTGGCATAGCTTGTGAACTCTTCTCTGTGGCCGTTTGAGCCCCTGCTGTATTTCTTGAACGATTCGTTGGGAGTATTTAACTCATCCGAGTAGTTCTTAAACGAGTCAACCCCTCCGAGCCTTGACGTGCCATAACCTGTAAAGCTTTTGCTGGAATAGACAGCGAAGTTTGCATCCTGGTCACGCTTGCCGACAGCGTCAGGTTCCGAGGAATCCTCAAGTAAACAGAAGAGATTGGCTAATGAACAGAAAGATTCAATATGGGAAGACAAAGACTTTTGAGAGGCGAGTTTGGTGAGCTTCGCCAAGTCAATGGCGTTCAATGGAGAAGCTTTGGAGATAAGAAATGGCGGCTTTGGAAGATTATTGGAAATCTGCTTGTTCCAGTAACGAATCAGGGAGGCTCTCGCTGTAAATGGGCTCTCCTTGCTCTTCTTCCCTGTGCCTGTAGAATAAACTTGCACCACCTGAAAAAAGAAAAAAAAAAAAAAACCAACTCCACATTAATGTAAAGAAAAATATTATAGCAAAAACAAAATCAGGGGAATTTCTAGCTTTTCTTACATTGGAATATGAGAGAGACAGGAACAAGAATAGAAAGAAGATCTTCATGTTGTTTTTTTGTTCTCAATTCCAATACGAGCCGGTGGGAAGAGACAGTGGTCTGTGTGGAGAATATATAACCGGCAGGGGCTTCCCTTCCCCTTTCTCCCTATCTTTGCCTTAATTTTCTCTTTCTTTTTTGTGATAGGTTTTACTTTAGGACAATAAAGCTGGTCGGGCTGACCAAACATATAGATATTAGTTTGAACGGGAGGGTTAAAAGGAAAAGAACGATGACAAGATATAAAGAAGCTAAAAGCTTGCAAGAATTTAGCAGTCACTCATCTTTTCCCCCGGAAGAGCTTAGCATTTGAGATTCAAACAATGAACTTCACAAGTTCAAGAGATTTCTTATTTGCAAACTGTCTATCTATTCTTGATTTGTTTAGATAATTATTGGTTTAGGAATGATTTCAATAATAAAATTATCATGATTTGTACTTGATTAGTTGTTTTCTCCACATTTCTTTCATCTTGGGGAAAAAAAATCACACTTACTTACACCTATTAAATCAATGAAGTTGACAAGTTAAGAGATGTATTATATGCAAAATGTCTATCTATTCTTGATGTATTATGATATATATTAGTTTAGGAACTATTGTAATAAAAGAATATCATGATTTGTATTTGATTATTTGTTTTTCTACACATTTTTTTTTCATCTTGGGAAAAAAATGGACATCTACATATACCCATCAATTCAATACATAAATTAAATCAACTTGAGCCTACATTGCACGTTCTTGTCTTTAATTTGACCTTCCTTCTTTCCAAGGAAATAACAGTGGAAAATGATGGGGAGACAAACTTAATTGCATATGGACCAGTTAAAACAGGATTCTATGCATACGGACATTCAAAAGAAAATTTGTCATTAAATTGATTTTTTTTTTAAATAAAAAAAGAGACCGTAAAAAAATATTTATTAGACTGACAAATTTACACCCGAGATTCCCTACGTAAAAAGCAAAATTCAAATCCCATTCCTCCGATTTAAAAAAAAAAAAAACTCTTAATTGTTCTGTTAACCTAAATTTTGAAGTTTTTAACTCTTTTCCTCTATCATAATTGAAATAAAAAATCTCAATTAGGGTAAGAAGAAAGTGGTGGCCTATTAGTTTAGGGTTTAGGGACCAAAGAGTACCATAAAAAGAGAGTTAGGGTTAGGAAATCTAGACCTCTTTAGACTAACTCGTTAGTGGGAAGATGAAATGGTTTTCTTTTACAAGGATCCCATATTTTCTTGTCTCAATGCCTGCCTCCTCCATTAAAAAAAAAAAAAGCAACAGAGAGTGAACAAATTCCAATCGGACAACACTACACCAATACCCAAAAATGGGTGGCAAGTTGTTATTTCATTAGGACACATAATTTACAAAATCATGGGTTTGCTGCCTGTGATTAGAATTATAATATATATTAATATACATAAATACTATTTATTTATTTATAAATTGCAGCTCTGGCATGCCGAGATCATGAAGAAAATGTTCAGTTGTTTTGATGATTTCTGTGCCTTCTTTTTTAGTACTTTAAAAAGTTAAAGATGCTTCTCTTTTGACTTTACCACAACCCAAATGCCCCACATCTATCATTGTTAATTACTACTTTTTATAAAATAAATAAATAAACTTCATCGAAATTTCAAAATTTTATTTAAAAATATATAATAATCGAATACTACGAGCTTAAATTATATTGAGATGATAGCAAAAAGTGAAATTTTAATGCGAAAACTAATGTTTATTAATATTATATTTATACTAGACATCTTTTATGAAAAATGAATTATTATATTGCTATAGAAATATATTCATGTAACATAAGACGAGATAATATTCAATAAAATAAAAATTTACTCATTAATTCATATCCTATCATATAATGGTAATCATCTAATTAATAAGCATAAGTTAAACTAATTAATCTTGGTGGCGAACGACTAAGTATAGAGGTAATATTCGAATCTCGAAGAAATATTAATTATGTCTTTGATTCTAGGTGATCTCATAATTAAACTTTACCTTACATAATTGATTGTTTTCCAAGTACTAGAATTTATTTCATTCACCTAAAGAAGTTGTGCCATTGAATCATAAAACGACAAAGTTCTGTAAATTTGTTACTGCTATCACATTAATGCAGATTATGTTGTGATTTACCAAAATTTTTATGAAGCTAGAGATTTGGGCATTGGGGGTTCCTAATTTTGGGTTTAAATTAACCCCAAAGACTTTCTTCTCTTGACTAGGTACACTCATTTTGATTAGGGTTTGCTAATGGTGTTTATAAGCATTTGTTAAAATTAATTTAAAAAATTAGTCTGCTGACAATGTTTATAAACACTCATTTTAATTAGTATTGTACGTATAATAATCACGATGTAAGAGTATGATTAGATAACAATCTTTCGCTTTGTATATGTTAACATTTCTGTTTTAATTATTTAAATACTTAAAAAAAATTAATTTAATGACAATTTTTAATTAATCGTATTTACAGAGTCATTCTCGATTGCTTTATATATAGTTGTAAGTAATTTTTTTATTTGAAAATTGTCACACAAATGTAAGAAATATCAAAAGAAAAAGTTAAAGAAGCAAGAAAACGAAAAAAAAAATCTAAGTGTAGGCCCCACACAGCAGGAATGAAGACTTCTAGTTAAAGAGGAAAGGGGCCTTGGGAAGTTAACCTGGAAACCCCGCCAAAACATGCAGACAATAACGACTGCCTCCGTATCTCCTCCGCTTCCACCACCAACATCAACTCCTCAAACGCCTAACCTCCACGTTTCCTGCCAACCAATCAACCGCCGCAACTTGCTTCTGACTTCCCTCACCCTCTCCTTATCTCCTTCAGTCTCAGTTCCAGTTGCCAGTGCCCGTGGCCTTCTTCAGATGCCCCCACCTCGCCTCAGCAACAGGTAACAACCCCCTTCACCAACAGGATTGATGAAATTGAAGAGAGAATGTAAATCAGTAAGTGAATAAATGAATTGGGTTTAGCCTCAATTAAGCTGCATATAATTGGTACTAGTACATTTCATGGAAGGATTTTGTTCCTTTGGGTGTCAAAATGCTGATAATATATAGTATTTGATAATATGTGTTGATGATATATATTATGTAAATCCTTTTTGCTTGTGCCATTCTTCTACGGCACAAGTGAAGACCAGGGTATCTTAAAACTTGAATGTGAAATTTGGGTCTTTTTCTATTAATTTAATTAGTAAGTGTTCAGTAAGATAATTGGTAATTCAACAATAAATTTAACATATTTTCACTATCTTAATCATGTTCTATGTTCAAATTTAGCTGAGTTAAGGTTTAGCTCTATGTGGGTAGATATATGATGTGAATAAAAGAATGTGTGACTGACTTCTTCTTAGCAAACAAATGGTGTGAAACGTGGTTATTGTGGCTACTTTCTCCTTTGGATTTGTGTTTAATTGTTGGGGCTATGTGTGAAGGTACTTTCTGGTAAGGGCTGGCGAGTCTGAGTTTGAGAGCTTCGGAATAATCAACACCAATCCAGTTGCAAAAACATCTGTTGATAGTGGATTATCAGAGAAGGGGAAGAAGCAGACAGTGAGGGCTGCTTTGGAGTTGAGGGCAATGGGGGCCTGTGAAAATAACTGCTGGATTTGGCCTTCAATTACTCAGAGAGCTTACCAGGCTGCTGAGATCATTGCTGCTGTTAATGGAGTCAGTCGTAGGTAAATTAACAGTGCATATTTTAATGGATTCTTCAATAATTAACTGGGAACAAATGCAACTTTTCTTGACAAAGGCAAATTTTGTTGTTGACTCTGTCGTTTTGTAAGACATCAAAACACCAAACCATGTAAATTTCTTGTATTTTTATGCGTGTGTTGATTTTATTCTTTCTTTATTCTATTGATTGTGTATGATCTTGGACGACTTTTTGAGATTATTTTGCTATTTCACAGCAGATTTGAAGTTTAGTTTATGTTGATATATTGTTCCAAACAATTTTGATTCTGTTGCAGTTATATAGTTCCAGAGTACAGCTTCCTTGATGCTCGTGGACTGGGAGCATATGAAGGCAAGAAACTGGAAGCTGTTTCAGAAGTAAGATCTCTTTCTTTACATTGTAGCCATTTGGTATGTAACGTGTTTTGTTAAGAGTAATTTCTGTTCAATCTGTGTATATATTTTCCTTGTAAGAAATCATGCAATAAACTAAGGATTCTACTGTTTTTGATCCTTTAGATGCCTGAGCTATTGTGAGTTGACAATGGTTTATTGGCTGTTTGAAAATGGTCCAGGTGTATGAATCAGACAGCATTTCTTCTACAATCAAGCCACCTCCTATAGATGATGGAACCCCAAATGAGAGTGTGGCCGATGTGTTTGTTCGTGTGACACAACTCATGTCTATCCTAGAGACTCAGTACTCTGAAGACACTGTAATTATAGTCTCTCCAGATTCTGACAATTTGACGATATTACAAGCTGGTTTAGTGGGACTTGACCTTCGAAGGTAATCTAGTTGTCTTCAAAAGATCTCTAAATCTCACGTCCGTTAAATTAGGGGTATCTTGAACCTTTTCATCTATCACCAATTGGTTTTAGATTCAATGTTCGTCTTAAATTCAACTGTGTTTAACTACATCAAACTAGTAAAAAGTTACTATATCTGATGTCTGATCCTGTTCAACAAAGAAAAATTAGAAAAACCACTGATCACCTAAATTCTTGTTTGTTTTTCCTCCTAATTTTCAGGCACAGAGATCTTTCCTTTGCCCCTGGAGAAGTAAGATATGTTGACCCCAGTAGCATTCCTACCTACAAGCAACCTGCATCCGCTGTGTATAAATGTTTAAACCCCCCCAACTGTAACTGATATAGCATTATTTCATGACAAAGTCTAAGGTACAGAGAAGAAAGGTATCTGCTGCTGATTACTTGCCCTTTCTGTATTCATTATAGTTTATCTTCTTCAACATCATAATCCACCCGCCTATTTTTGTCAGGATCTGCTTTTTTTTTGGTAGATTTCGTTTTCAATATCTTTCAGGGCATCATAAACAAATGCACTTGTTATTGCCCTCCACCTCCAGGAATCTTTGTTTTCAAAGAAAAAACCTGGTCTAACAAAACCAGATAACTGCAGTCCAGGCAGCTGCAATTAGCCTCCTTCCAGGCAACAGATCGTGTTCATTCTTGCCCAGCTGATGATTCTTGTTTCGCCACTGTTTAGTTTTTCTGTGGTGTCATGCAGGAGTACTGATTCAAATCGAATTCTGGGGAAACTTTCCCTGACTAGATAATCCACCTTATTCCCCTATTGTTGGTCCAATCATCAACATTTGTGTGTCTGTGGAATCTTTGCAAAATCACAAAAGATGTGATTGGTTCTTAGCCTTTTATGTCAATCTGGCTTCTCGGATATGGCCCGTAATCATATCCCTTACCAAGAAAAGTTTGTGTGTCTGTCTCCCAATGCATGGATCGATGGTGGGTTTGGTACGGTGGATAAAATGATTTACCATCGCCACCTCTCAAAAGGTTTCGGAACTTAAAAAGACATTTCTTTTTAATTGAGTAATGCTTTTTGTGTCGGATTACTTACAAAATCATCATCATCATCAGAGAGATTTAAGTCCTGTAATGCATGCGGTCTGCTGCATCATCTTGCATAATATAAAGATAAAGTAGACTCGGATTAGTGAAAGAGTTTCTTTTTTTTATCAATAAAAAGTCACTCTAACGGGAGGCATTACACAATTAGGTTGAGTAAAATGTTATGAATCGCACACTAGTAGTAAATAGGGTGGATCTTTAATATATAAACATGAAATTTTCACCACATATTATATATATCTTTTAGATTAAAAATATGAGTTTGTGATTTATATACTTATATAAACTCAATTATTTTATAATTTAATCTAAAATTTCTTTTAATTTTAAATATGATAATAATCATAATATTCAATTTTATGATATAATATTGAGTTTTTTTTAAATATATTCACATAAAATTTAAATGAATAAAATTAAATATATACTATTAATTAATAATAATAAAATGGATTGAATCAAGTTCGAGTGTAAATTTTTTTTACTCAAAAATAATTTTTAAATAGTTCTAACACATTGGAACACAATTTATTTAAAAAAAATTGTATAATATAATTAAAATATTAGAAAAGAAAAGAAAGGGAAGTTGATTGGAGGGAAGACCCTATCCGATCAACACAAAAAATTCCTACCTAATTTAAGCGAACCAGAACCAACCACGTCACCGAAACATCACACGTGTCATCCACTCTCCACCGTCCAAAAATAATTATTACTATAGTTAATTAATTAAATTAAAAGGAAATTAATTTAATTTTTTTCCCACCTCGGATCAATTACGGTCTCCGTTCCGTTTACTTCCAACTCCTCTGAAGGCTACCCCGTTCACCAAAATAGTTTTAGTTTCTCTTTAATCTGAGAGTAGTTTTGGTACATTTAATTAAGTAACAACCAAAGCAAGATAATCGTCGTACGGGAATATTATTCTTGTTCGATTTCCATCCATTTATGTTTCTTTTTTTGTGTCTTCTAAATGAAGATTCGATCTATGGAGTTTTGCTGCTGTTGCGGTTGTTAACTTTCTCTAAATTCCGCCACTCCCTCCCCCTTGTTCTTCTTCTTCTATGGCTATTAGAGGCGTCGATTTCAAGTGGTTTGTTCTTCATTTCTTTAAGTTGTATTTCATTTATCTATGAAGTACAAAAGAGGGGGTTTTTATTAATGCTTTTTTTGGCTTTCTTTTGTTGCAGGTATGATGGGTTCTTCTTATCTATGCTGGCGACAAGTGTGTATCCTTTTTTTTTTTGTTTTCAATTTGGGATTTCGTTTTTCTTTTAATTTTTCATGATTTGGAATTTGGGTTTTTGATTTTCTTGCTAGTTTTGCACATTTATGTAAAAAAAGATTATCATTTGTTAGCTTGATCTTTGTCTTAGTACTGTTTGGTTGCTAGGAAAATGAAGGAAAGAGAAAGAAACTGAATCTTGGGGGTTTTTTCTTTCCTTTTCTTTTGAGAGTATGAACTTTCGAACTGAGGACTGAGGGTTATTTGAAAAATGTTTGTTCTTTGACAATTGTTATCCACTAGAATCATTGTTGCAATCAACTGGAAGCGTTATCATCTTTGTACATACCCGTTGCATAAATGGATTGTGGTGAGTTTTTTTTAAGGTTTTGAGAAGCTTCTGCGGATTGAAAAGTTGATTCCTTTTAGATTTTCTTGATATAGGGAAACTTTGTTCTAAACTGGTAACTTAATGACTATTCTTTCAGGTCGATTACACAACTGTGTTCGTTTTTCGTCTGTTGATGTTTGTAGATAATGGACTTGCTGCTGGAATGGGTTTGTAAGAACTTTTATCTTTTACTATTTGAGAAGTTTAAGTGACAGAATTTGATCGTGGGCCTAAGACTTAATCTTCTTGAAGCGGAAATTATTGCTTTTTAATTGTATGGTTGTGCTGTCATGCCACTCAACTTATGTACTAGAATGTCAATTAGCCAGGAAAATATACATTTAAAAGTCTATTTCTTCCCATGGTACTGTTTGATTGTCAGTTGCGATTACTTGCAATTCTTTCTTCTATAATAGTTGCTTGAGCTTTTTCCTACTTAGAAGCTTTGTGTTTCAAAAGTATTTTTTTAGTAGCTGATTTTAACTTGACTGGCAGTTCTCTTTTCTTGGACTTCATTTCTTTCTAGGGATTTAGGATGGCAGCAGAGGTATGCTCGTTTTTGTGGAAGAATAGTGGTTCTTTCAATTCTATCTCTGCTACTTTATCCATTTCTTTGGGCTTGGACTATAATTGGCACTCTATGGTTCACCAGTGCAAGGAACTGTGTAAGTGTTTTATGCTTTCACAGTTGTCAGGATCATTGTCTTGTGCAAGCTATCTTACTGCTGGAGGTAATGTTCTTAATACATGCAGTTGCCAGAAGAAGGTCAGAAATATGGTTTCCTGATTTGGCTGCTTTTCAGTTACTGTGGACTGCTCTGCATTGCTTGTATGTCTATGGGAAAGGTTAGTCATGCTAGCTATACTACTAGTGGAGTGTCATTCAATTCCTCAATGACCTTGATGTCTGTCACGGACTCACAACGAAGGGCTTTCTTTTATTTCTGCTTCTTTACTTTATGTTATGTGTCCTTGATGCATACCTAGAGCATCTAAAATGTTGCTATTTGCTTTTGACTGCTATGTTCTTATCACTTTTCATGAAATTCATCTTCTGCAGTGGATGACACGGAGACAAGCACATCTATTGCGTGCTCAGCAGGGGATTCCTATTTCGGAATATGGGGTGAGTTCTGGAATCTCTTGCTAAATATATCTAGAGTTGTGTATCCAGCAAACTTTGTCTTGGTTATTTCTTTGAAATTCTGCTATTTATGACATAATACTTATTTGAAAGTCTCATGGAAATATAACATGTGCAAAGTGTGTTGTTTATATTGAAATGATAAAATATACTTCTCTATGGGAGAAATGTATCAAGGAAAGGTTAATGAGCTTAGAGAAACAAAAGGGAGATTAACTTGTTTAGATTTGAGTATATAGAGTGGTTCTTGTGTGTGAGCGTGTGGTGGTGGTGGTGGTGGGGTTGTTATGATGTAAATGATCGCTGAGGTTTTGTGCTAAAGATTAATTTTCATTTTGTTTTCTTTCCAATCTTCATGGAGATTGTTTTAGGAAGCTTGACTGGAATTTTTGTTTTGTTGTTCCAAAGAATAATATTATATCTATCTTTGAGTAGAAATCTAATGTCTAATATGTGAGCACACAAGAATATTGACTATTATAGAAGGTAATGCAACTTAATGCTGAGTCACTTCACTTTCCTCAGTGCCTGACATCCTTTATAGCTTCTTTGATATTGTAGTGATGTAAGACATCTTTTGTGCTGACCACCTCCCCATTGAATATGAGGACCTAAAAGGGTTTCACTCATAACATATCTCTTAAAGCTTAAGAGATGCAGGTTTTGTCTTTTGTTTGTATTGTTCCTTTGTGTTTGTCTTCTTCTCCCCTTTGTTTTGTTTAGTTTCTAATTGTAATTCAATTTCTTGACTATGTAAAACATGAGCAAGCTATTGTCTGTTATTAGCGTTCAGGGAAATATTATTTCCATATTAGCTACCACTTCAGTAGGATGGCTCCTGAGCTTAACACTTAATTAATTCCAGGTTTTGGTGGACATGGTTCGAGTACCAGATTGGGCATTTGAAGCTGCAGGTCAAGAGATGAGAGGCATGGGCCAAGATACAGCATCATACCATCCTGGACTTTATTTGACTCCAGCTCAGGTTGGTGCTTAGTTATGATGAACCACATTGATGGTTTCCTTTATTTTACAATTTTTGTTGTTCGAATTATATTATAATTACCTAGGAAAGGTGAGGCTGAAGTCCCTCTCATAGGTTTTCACATTATTGACCATCCAAACTTACAATGTAGAAGCAGTTTAAATGAACTTCAGGGCTTAATCTATATTTAAGGAAATGGGCAACAACACTGATAATTAGTCAAATGTAGGAAACTACAACTCCCTTCCACACACCCCTACCCCTCTAAAAGAACACTCACATTTTAAATGTCAAAGCAAAAGGTTTCCAGTGACTGATCTTTGAATAAGTTTTATGATTGTCTTGCTTGTTGTGTGTCATTTTGCTATATTCCAGTACTTATTATAAATTTTCTGTGGTAAGACACTATCCTTTTCATCCAGCCTGTCTTGATGTGACTTTCACGGTATATTATGCTTTACAGCCTCTACTTCCTGATTTTTTTTCTCGTTTTTATGTGGTCTTTGCTTAGAGAGAAGCAGTGGAGGCACTCATTCAAGAACTTCCAAAATTCAGGTTGAAGGCTGTTCCAACTGATTGCAGTGAATGTCCAATCTGCTTAGAAGAGTTCCATGTCGGGAATGAGGTAAAACCTTATAGGTCAACTCGTGTTCTTCATTTAAGGCCTTCCATTTATATTATATTAATTTTCATACTTTAGATTTCTGCTTTTGGTAAAGGAAAGCTTTCTCTGTTTAACTAAGTCTCTGTTTGGTTGATGTTTTTGCTTTTTACTTTTTTCTTATTGCCTTTTTAGCAAAAAATGAATAGAAAGGAAAAAGCAAAAAAATAAAAAATAAATAGAAAACAAAAGGCAAATAGCAAAATCATCAGCAAACAGAGCCTAAATGGGTATTATCCATCAATTAGAAGTGAGTTGGATTTGTACTTTGTACATTTTGGCTCTGTACAGGCAATTTATATTGATGTTAAATCCATTATGTTCATTGGATCAGAAATCTGTACTCAATACCCCCCAGCTTGCAAATCCTGGCCTGGCTTATAACATTTTTAAAAGCAATGCGATTGACACAGATCATATAGAAAACAAAAAACTAATACATATAATACTATGATGGGAAGCTTTCCATGATATCACATCTGAAATTGTGCATGCAAATATTTCTTTTAATAGTCTGAAAACATATTAAATTGTACATTTTTGTTGTGGCATATGAGCAATTGACACAGGTTGTATAGAAAAAAAAAAACTAATGCATCTAATACTATGATAAGAAGCTTTCCATGATTTACATCTGAAGGTGCTTGCAAATATTTCTTTTGATGGTCTGAAAACATATTAAATTGTACATGTTGTTGTTGTCCAAAATAAAAATTGTACATTTTGTTGTGGCATATGAGCCTGAGTTTGTAACATGGAGCGGCGCAGGTTCGTGGTTTGCCTTGTGCACACAATTTTCATGTAGAATGCATTGACGAGTGGCTTAGACTGAACGTGAAGTGCCCTCGATGCCGATGCTCTGTGTTCCCAAATCTTGACCTCAGTGCCTTATCCAACCTCCGAAGTGCTGACTCTGAACGTTCATCTGCTAGTGTAGTAACGACAACCCAATATGTGAGAACTCAGCCTCCCAGCCAGAGCTATTTACTGAGATTGCAAGGTTTGCTCCGTCCAGTCCGAACAGAAAATGCCGGGGCACCCAATGATGCAGATGTTGCTATAGAAACTGCTGAGAATGGAGGTTTGAATGTGGCAGCTCAGGATTCTACAGGCACGGAAACTGTACCAGGAGGGCTTGGTGGTCACTCCACACCACCACAACACTGAGCTTTTTTCTTGGATTCTCCCTGACGATTTTTGCTAAATTTTTCTAACCTCTAGCCGGAAGAGGCTAGGTGATGATGTTTGTCCATGGCCATTGCTAAACACTTGCACTGGTTGCTTACTGTAACGAACGATTTCATACGTTGACCTATGAGTATATCAAATTCTCTGATGCAAAAGTTGTTGATTATGATGATATTGGAACCAAATGCCATGTCCCATCTTATAATGAAAAAAATGTCCATGCTTACAGGGAAGGCCTGCCCCACCTTAGCAAGGATGTTTGTTGTTTTTACTTTTGAAATAACAAATGAGATGCCTGACTGCTTTCTCCTCCTCCAGGGGTTTATCTAACAAAACCAAATCTATTACACTTGTCCAATTAAAGAGTTAAGATTGTTGACATGTGAATCTATGGTGTTGGAAAGTGGCACTTGGTGATTTTGTGGTTGTAGAATGTTTTCAACAGGGATGATGGGGATGGAAGCCTTGCCCCACCATGGAATTAGCTTGAGGTAGCTAAAGCCTAAACTAGATGTTGGTAAAACTGCCTTGAAAGAGACCATTTTTGGCTTTCCTAATCCCACCTCATTTTGCATTAGTAAAGTGAATTGTTTAGGCCTTGGGTAAGATGGCAATATATTGACCTTAAAATGCATTTTAAAAACCAATGAGACAAGGAGTACCTAGCAACAGCCCAAAAAGAAAAGGATAAAATCCAAATGCATGTAAAGCCATGAAATTCACATGGATCCTTACATATCGAATGGGTCCGGATATATCCGAATGAGACCTCCCCTCCCTCCAAAGTTCTGTTATCTGCCGATTCTATCCATCAATACATAACAACACAGTTGAAACTTGAAACCCACCAAACCAAAACTAAAAAAACAAATTCACAGAGAGGGAGAGACACCCTTTCCATTTGAGAAGAGAAAGATGATAGTGACCAACCATGTATGTGGTGTCGGGCAATCAATCTCTATGCCTCAGCTGAAACCCTTTTGTTATATAGATTTCTCAGCCAAGAAATCATCCAATTCCTGCTTTGTTTTGGGTTGGAATTGGAGTTTTGCTTCTGCTCAAAACAGGCCTTTTTTCAGGCACCACACCAAAGCCTCTTCTTTGCGGTGCTGTTGCAACAATCCCAGCAACAGTAATAGCAGCAGTTCTTCTTCTGAATGGGATTGGAATCGATGGAGCCGCCATTTCTCTGAGATTGAACAGGCTGAGAGTTATGCTTCTGTTCTCAAGGTAACTCCTTTTGAATTCTTTCCCTTTGCTTCTACGTGTTTTCTATCTGGGTTTTCAATTTGTTGAAAATCCGTACTTGTTAGTCAATTAAAGTTTCCATTTTTAACCACCCATTTCATGTTTCTCTCTCTAGTCTCGATTTGGTTGTTTCTTGTTTAATTTGTGCCCTTATGTATATATTGTGCCATTAAGTACTTCTAAACATCACAGAATGAGAAATTGATAGCTTGCATATATACATCTATCTATACATATCTATCTCTATTGAATCCTTTTCTTCTCTTTCCTGATTGAATGCTCTACCTTGTAGTTCCAACTTGAAGATGCAATTGAGAAGGAAGACTTTCAAGAAGCTGCAAAGTTAAAGCTGGCTATTGCAGAGGTTGCTTCAAAGGACAGTGTAGCTGAAATCATGTCTCAATTGAAGGTTAGAGCTTGTAAGAGCCTCTAGGATAAACCACATGGAGTGCATGCGTTCTGCTTTGGCCTTTGATCTAATCTGTTGTTTATCTGCAGAGTGCAATAGATGAAGAGCGGTACCATGATGCTTCATGGTTGTCTAGACATACAGGAAGTGGACTGGTAATTTCCTTGGTTGCTACTAACTCTTATCTTGGACAGTGTTCCTTCTGGTGAATAGCATCCATTGAAAATGGCCAAGTAACACTTTACTGGCATAGCTGGTCTGGTGTTCAAGTATTACTATTGTTTTTTTAAAAGGATCTTCCTTTCTGGTTACTAGTGCACTGCTTTAAACGTTAGATTAACTTTAGACTGGTGAACCCAAAGGTTGGACTTGTGTAGGTTTTTGAAAAAGTATTTTATGAATGAACACATAATGATAACTTGCAAGATCATATAACTGTTGGAATAGTGTTCGCTTTTGATATTTAAATCAAGCGATGACTGAAATGAAAATCTTAAAATACATTGCCAAATTTTGCATCTGTAAAAGTGGATGCTGGTAATATTATAAATGACTAGCAGGGAATAATGAGCATTTGTTAATCCAGGACTCTTGCATAATTACAAAAAGTTAAATGCTCCCACTTTTTGGTAATGATTACCTAAAAGAATAGGACACTTGAAAAAGATAGAAAATTTGAAGGTCAGGTCATATAAATCTCTATTGACTAGTTACATGGTTTGTTACTATGTATCTTTTAGCTTCTTAGTAGATTCCATAAGGACGAAATTTCTTGGTTATGGATGCAATGAATTGCATGGTCTGTTGATTGCTAAAATGTTGTGTAACTTGGCACAATCACATAGGACTGGTAGCAGCCGAGGAAAGCAGACCTTTAGAGGATCTCTCTTTCTCTTTCTTTTCCTATTTGGTTTTATTTAAATTTATGTTATTTCCATTGGGCAGGTGGGCTGGTGGGTAGGTTACTCAAAGGACTCTGATGATCCATTTGGTAGACTAGTGCGCATAACACCCGGAGTAGGTAGATTTGTTGCTAGGAGTTACAGTCCAAGGTGAGAAAAATCTTTCTGGCTATGATTTATGCTTGTTGTATGTAAAATAATTGATTATTATTAACTACTGTTTGTGTGCAGGCAGTTAGTTAGTGCATCACCTGGAACACCACTATTTGAGATTTTTGTGGTTAAAGAAGATGAAGAAACATATCTTATGCAGGTGAAGTAGTACTGTACCTTAAAGATTCTTTGTAATGGCTCATATGGTGTGTTTACTTTGAATATGCATCTGTGTTGGTTGATAAGAGTTGGTATCATTTGGCAAAACAGTGACTCAAGGACCTTTAGAGTTGTAGTCCATGAAATACGTTTGGGCAACTGATTTAGACAAATGAATGAATGTCTGCTGCAGAGGCTGATATGCCCTTAAACTTGTTTTATTCCATGTAAGCAGGAGCATATTCAACAATTTCAGTTCCTTAGTCATGATCGAATATTCTGTTCATAAGTACCTATCTAATGCTGTCTGCAACTGAATTGGGGCTTCCTTGGGTATTCTGCTCGCATGCCTGTTTTTCCACAAATACCACATCTGACTTGCTTTGAGTTAGTGCAGTGTTGCATGTTACTTTCTCTGCTTCCAATCAGGAAACAGCTTCTGGTGTTTGTTCTGTATATCTGGGTCTGGCTGCAGTCGGACATTCTTATCCTGGTTTGACATCCTGTTGAGTCTAGAAATTCTGGATTAAATTTTTTGGTTAATCAGAGTATCTCTCTGGATACATGGCCTATTCTTAGACATGTAATGTTATTCCTGTGTAAAATTATCACATAATATTTTCATTTTAAACATCTTTAAGCTTGTTTCTGCATTCAGAATATATGTTCGTCTCCCAGCGTCTCTTAAAGGAGTGTGATATGTTTTTCTACCAAGAGCTCTAAAGCCTTCTGATACAATTTATGGAAGATGCTTCTGACATGGCATCTGTTGGCAGGTAGTTTATTTGCAGCGTGGAAAAGGAAGTTCAATGAATAGTACAAGCTCGCCTTCCAAGCCCACAAAAAACCCATCCACTCCTGAAGTTGAGAATGCATCTGTTATAGATGTTCAGGGGAACGAAGCCAAGGCAGAAAGAAGTGATGAGAAGGGAATAAATATTGAGGGAGCAACTGAGGAAGGGATAAAAAGTGTGATAAATTTTCTTAAAAATAAAATTCCAGGACTGAAAGTCAAAGTCATGAATGTTGATGTTTCTGAGGAAGTAATGGATAATGATTCTGTGAAGCAGTTGATGCAAGAAGATGATGAGAAAACAGGATCAACTGAGAATTCTGAAGATGACACTGATGATTTGGAAGAGATTCAACCTGATGGAGTTGCTCTGGGAGAGGGTAACAATCCGGCAGAAGATGGCAAGGATTTGGATATGAAGCTTTTTATTGGTGGGCTTGTACATAATAATGAGGACACTCCTACTAAGGATGAGTATGTTCGTCTTCCAGCTGATATTAAGGACTTGGAGAGAGATTCTTTTCTGCTACATGTTCCCAAGAGGAGTTCAGATAATGACAATGGAGAAAGTAAAGCATCCAAGGTGAAAATAGCTGCTATAGCAGCTCAAGGTGTTTCTGAGCTTATGCCTCCAGATGTTGCCAAGGCATTATGGAGTTCAGATAAAGTTTCTTCAAAGGTGAGATTTAGCATTAAACCAATGAGTTTCCATAATTAAGATTGGGATGTCAATCTTATACCGACATTATTCTCATTGGTGTTATGTTAAGGTTCTTTTAGTGAGATAAGCATAATATACGTGAAGCACTACCATATGTTTGATTCCCAAAACTTGTTCATCATATAAAAGCCAGAAAACCACTTCCTTCTGTAGGCCTTAAAACTTATTTAAGTTATATAGTATTGACTGTAACTAAAGGTTTGACCGGCTGCTTTATCACCACTGTGTCCCAAATCAGAAATGTTTGCTGATTTTGGATTCTCATATATTTTTCTTAAATAATGGACGTTGTGGAAGCTCCAAATTTGGTTATAGTTTGACTTTTAATAACTGAGTTTGATGATTAGATGACTGACTGCTAACTTTATTTTAGGTTTCTAGAGACGTGCGTGAAATTGTCAAACTTGCTGTTAGTCAGGCACGGAGACGAAGCAGGCTATCTGAGTATACAAATTTTAATCGAATTAGCAGTGATAATGGCAATTTAGACCCATTTGAGGGTGGGTATTCTCATAGTGTCTCTTTCTTTTTGTTCTCCACATAGCAAGCACATTGACTGATACCAGCTGATTGAAGTGTAGGCCTCTATGTTGGTGCATTTGGTCCTTATGGAACTGAGATAGTTCAACTGAGGCGTAAATATGGCCGCTGGAATGATGCAGATGATGAGACTTCAGATGTTGAGTTCTTTGAATATGTTGAAGCTGTGAAGCTTACTGGAGATCTCAATGTTCCTGCTGGCCAGGTTTTCATTTTATTCGTTGTTAAATAAATCTTTTGATAGTTGTCCTGGTTATTTTTATCATGTGAGCATGTATTAATTTTATATATTCAGTTAACGGAACATACTTGTGGTAACTAATGCACCTTTTACATCTTTAGGTTACTTTTCGTGCCAAAATTGGTAGGGAGAGTCGCCTCCCCAACCGTGGGATGTATCCAGATGAGTTAGGAGTGGTAATTGCTCACTTTCATTCTCTCTCTTTTGGATGGTTTATATGTTTCAACCAATATCTAAAGCACGTTACTTGGACAACTCTTTGCCTGTGATTTTGGCAGTACGAAAACAAGCAAATCCTAGTAACTGAGAAGTCTCAATTCATTATGATATGAATGCAGAAAACCTGCAAGATTAATATTGTATTCAAGGGGACTTTACATTTGTATGATATGAAAGAAATTGTTATCCTATATCCACTACAAGGAACATCTTATGTAGAAATTATTTTATTAAACTTGTCTATCTGTTGGACTTTAAGTAACCCAATTTCCACACTCATACAGACTAAGGCCTGTGCTCAGTTATTGAATTCTTCAATTTTTTTCCTTTGGTTGCATTGTGAGAAGCAATACCTATCTAATATATTGTGTTCCAACACGAATAATATATGTCAAATATTGCCTTTGGTGTAGATTTTGCCTAAAATATCTTCACACATCTCATTCAAATAAATTGCATAGTAAGGGACCTCAGTTGGACCCTCTTACTGGTTACATTAATTTGGACTTTTGAGACTTCCAATTGATCACAAAAACTCTATAATTCAGGTTGCATGTTACAAAGGTCAGGGAAGAATAGCAGAATTTAGTTTCCGCAATCCACGTTGGGTTGATGGTGAGCTTCTCCAACTCAATGGCAAGGTAACAAAATTATTCAGGACTTTGTACTAATATGATGCAACTTGCAACTCAAATTATATTTGTTAATTTTCAAACTATATTTTTGTTGAAGTAAATAATAATAATAATAATCCCTGTGCATGGCCATATGT
Source organism: Theobroma cacao (assembly GCF_053813885.1). Taxonomy (NCBI): domain Eukaryota; kingdom Viridiplantae; phylum Streptophyta; class Magnoliopsida; order Malvales; family Malvaceae; genus Theobroma; species Theobroma cacao. Next base: position 671,293 of record NC_142641.1, read on the forward strand.
AGGGCATTGGACCCTATGTCAAAGGTGCTGATCTCGGTTTCCTTTACATTGTCCCTGAGCAAAGTTTCCTTGTGCTATTCAACCGTTTAAGATTACCAGATTGAGCCTCATCTTTTATCGATTAATTTGATCACCTTTGACACAACAAGAGATCAAAAATCTGATGCAGGGTTATTTTATGTACCATATTGAGAGGACAATGCCACTTATATAATGTAAGCCTTGTATTTTTTTCCTTCTTATTCCCTTTTTTTCTTTTGGAGGGGAAAGGGGTGGAAATTTTCGTTTTGCACCATCTGCGCTTTCAGTCCCTCTTTCTATCCCCCACTCTTTTGTTGGTGTATATAAATTTTGCTGATTGATCAATTAGTGTGACAACTAATAAGGAAATGTTTTGATTATCTTCCTCCATGAGGTCATACAACTCTTTCAGAATGTTTCGTAGCATAGTCCCCTATGCACCCTGCCTTCTAACACTAATATGCTGTGAACACTGGCATGATTATCCCATCAGGATGACAATTGATGATTATGACTTTTATGCACAATTTGATAGTTTGCTTATCTTTAATGATTTGTATCTTTATTTTCCTTATCAAATGACATTGGTTGAACTGGTAGCCAGATTGCATGGCACTGAGAATTGCATCAATGATAGTAACAAATCATTGATGATACATGATGGATATGGGTGTCAATGTGTCACTCCTCATCCCATAGTGGACACCAAAATACTCTCTTGTGGTTCCATAAAGGTAAAGAAAAAGCAGAAACTGATGGGGTTCTCTTTTTGTTGTGTAAGCAGTGAAAAGCAGACATTGATGGAGATTTCTTTTTGTTGTTTAAGCAGTGAAAAGCATTGGATTATATGAAAGAGGGAAGGATGCTTTACTTGTTTCTTTTTCATTTTTTTTTTGGTATATTCTTTTTGAAACCTAGCGGGCTACTTGTGCAAGACATGTGTCTGAGCAATTAGCAGTCCATATTCCTAAAGGTTATGCAGTTAATTGGGCAAAATGACGTGATGGAAAATACAATGGTACTACTATTTTCTGCTGTTAATTTCCTTTTGCATTTGCATGTATTGTTTTTTCCGTCGTCAAACTTAATAGTAGTCTACATTTTTTATCAACGTGACATGTGACACTTGATACTAACTTACATTTTTTATCAACATGACATATGACGTGAATTACGTTCACGTATTAAATCATATGTTATGTGAGTATAAAATGTTAATGGATGTTAAGTCTAATAATGATTATATCACATGGACATAAAATGTCAATTGATATTAAATTTGATGACAGTTAAGTTTTTACTGAAACGATATGCGAAGCACGTGTGTGGGTGATACTTTGTAGTGGAGGAATATGTTTGGAAGATGATATGAATGAATGAGAAAAAAAGGTGGGATGAATGGGGGGTTTGCCTTTATATGACAAAGCATAGCCCACTCTTAAAGAAACCAGAAAGAATTTTACTTTTGGCTACCTTTATAAAGAAAATCAATCAAGCTAAGCAATTGAATTCCATTTGTGTTTTCTTCACCTCTTGCCCCACCTTCCTCTCTTTCTTGGAACCATTCGCCTCATCAATTATATAGCTATAAATATGATTAAAACATTTAATTCCTTTAACCTTAATGCATGACAAATTCTCATTTATTCCAGCTTGCCAATCTTATGTAGTACTAGTGCTTGTATTTATTGAGCTCATAAGTTTAGTCTTAAACCATGTGATCACTAAAATTTGCCTTTATCTCCTTAAATTTTTAAATAATAATAATTATTTTTTTATATTTATTAATAACAAATTTTTGGGAAATAAATTTCACTTATAATCTTAAAATTTTTTTTATCTCTGAATTATTTCATTTGAATCTCTAATTTTTAAAATAATTTTATTTGGATCTTTTCTTTGAATTGTTTCATAAAACTGATATAATATAATTCACACGTTGTAAATTATGTGGCATGTAAAAGGATAAAAATATAATTATTTTAAAAGTTTAAGGATCTAATTAGAATAAAATAAAAGATTAGGGGGCATAGAGGATTTTACCCTTTTTTTTTTTGGAGGATAATATATTGGAAATTTTTGCATTTGTGTCACGTAGAATCTTGCAGAGTCTTCCATGCGGTTTCCATACAAGAGTCCAAATCTAAGTGTCCACCACATAGTCAACAAATAGAATGTGGCCACGTCATATAGTCAATGAATGAGGAAACGTGGCGGTTTTTGATTGGAGACGTCATGGACTTCCTTATAGATTGATGCACCTGTTTTGTAGGCAAATGCCGCGTGGTTCCTGTCTCTACGACAGCGAAAGCTCGAAGTGGACCAGTTAATTAAAGTCCCTTCTCCTTCAACTTTCTCTTTTTATCTCACTTTATTTTCTCGCTTCCCAAATACTGAACTTTTTAATTTTAATTTTAATTTTAATTTTTTTTCGTTTTTATTCAGTCATTAAATTCCGAGAAAGCAATGGGAACCGAAGCCCCGATGAAAAGAAATCAAAATCTCAACGACATCATGAAACGATCCTCTTCTTCGAACTCCGAGTCACTCAATCACCTCGACTCACCCCACTCACCTCTCCGATTTCACTCCCCTCTCCGATCCGACCAGGGCGACCCCGACCCTCCCGAGCCAGACAACCCCTCTCCTCCCTATGCTTCCCCGGCTGCCTCCCCCGGAAAACCCCCAGTCGACAACGCCAAGGCACTCGTCGTCGTCGTCGATAAGTCCACCCAGTTAAACGCCAATTATTCTCCTTTTCCTTCGCCGCCGCCGCGTCCGACGACTCCGCCGCAGCAGTCGTCGCATTTTACAGTGAACCGCGCGATAAAGGAGGAGGCACCGGGGGTGTCGACGAGGACGAAGGCGGGTGGTGGAGGAGGAGCGAGGGCTGTAGCGCAGGTGCTGAGGAGATCGAAGGTGAGGCAGACGGTGGAGATGGCTGCTTTCGCGTTTCGATTAAGCGAAGTCGTTCTGTGCTTGATTTCTTTCTCTGTCATGGCTGCTGATAAAACCCAAGGCTGGAGCGGTGACTCTTTCGATCGCTATAAAGAATACAGGTTTCCCTTTTTCATCATTTAATTCGTCATTTATTGCATAAACCACAAGGCCACAACGTTGTCGTTTTCATGTCGACTTGATGAATTACCTTAACCTGTTTCTTCATCATATGTTGGTATTTGGCAGGTATTGTTTATCAGTAACTGTGATTGGATTTGTATATGCGGGGTTTCAAGCTTTTGATTTAGCTTACTATCTCATCACAGAAGCACATGTATTCCACCATTACCTCCGTCAGCCTCTCAGTTTCTCCATGGATCAGGCAAGTTTTTGCATTTTAACTCTAATTGCAAATTACCCAACTTAGCTTTGATTGTTCGTTGTTATCCCCCTCTGGCATTTGGAATTGGAGGTATTATATATATCAGAGTAAACTCTAATTGATGATTGATTAATGCATTTTACAGGCAAGTTTGTGCATTTTAACTCTAATTGCAAATTACCCAACTTAGCTTTGATTGTTAGTTGTTATCCCCCTCTGGCATTTGGAATTGGAGGTATTATATATATCAGAGTAAACTCTTTCGTCCCTAGTGGTTTCAACTTTCTTTACATGACATCCTGTGATTTCTTTTTTCCGTGAATAACTTTATCACAGTTGTTTTAATTAGGATAATTTACTGTTTGTATTTGAACCACAATCAGTCTTTTCGAGAGATTGGTGACGATTGAATCTCTGTTTTTGGCATAGCCTTTGCATTGTTTTGTCTATATCAGTGCCTTCAGGCTTGGCCTGATATGGCTCCATGGTGTTGGCGTATCAGTCTATCAACCATTCCCTTCATCTCTATTGACTAGATTTCCCTCATTTGTGATAGATTGAGTTCGTTCCGCCTGCCTTTGTTTCTGATTTTCAAGTAAAATACCTGCACGTTATCTAGTGGTATAAGTTATACGCATAGATTTAGTTGTATAAGATGTGGGTGGTTTGAGATAATTAGGTTCAAGTGAAAGCATTAAATCAATGTGTGCAAATGCCAAGGAATGTGCTGAAAGGAATTGCTTGCTTCTTTGGTTTATCTTGCAGATGCTAGCCTATCTTTTGATTTCTGCATCGTCTGCTGCAGCCACCCGGGTTGATGATTGGCAATCTAATTGGGGCAAGGACGAGTTCACTGAGATGGCTAGTGCCTCAGTTGCAATGGCCTTCCTAGCTTTTATTGCCTTTGCATTTAGCTCGCTCATATCTGGTTACGAACTCTGTACCCATGAGTCTCCATGATCTCTCAGAGGCAGTTGCAGCTAGAGGTGGTATTAAAATCACATGATTGTGGGATTATAGCATGTTTTTCTTATTGTACAACTTCAGATGCAAATTCTATTTTTATTATTGTACAGAGAAGAACATATTATAGCATGTTTTTCCATACAATTTTTTAACCCTTCAAAAGATGACAATGTAAACGTTCAGAGTTTATGGAATATACCATTTTATTGTACTTGACTGTCCTTGTCTACATAGCATTTGGATTCTTCACCCTGCACTTCCAACTCTTTATCAGTGCAATCTGCTTACTGTTCTTGTCAGCAGGATGTTGCATTGACATGGCTTAGGGTTTATGTAAAATAACTGATTTGTGTTAGGGAAATTGAGACCGAACATCTAATCGATTCAATTCAGTTCAGTTTGATCGATATATTCAGTCTGATGCAATTTTGCACATCCCTATCAGTTTGGTTGGTTATCTTTTTTTTTTTTTTTTTTTGGTTCTTTTTCACCTTTCCTGGGGATTCCTGAATCCAAACAAAAGGAAACAATAATCTCAGCTAACTGGAATTGCACTTTTCTGGTGGTTGAATAGCTGACCTCAGTGCTTTCCTAATTCTTTAACATTAATCATGTATAGAAAAGAAAAATATGTTGATGGAAAGAGTGAAATGAGGAGGTACTACATTTTAGGTAAAAAGATAGAATAAAAATATTCATTACTTTTTCCTCACTACTATCTTGGTTAGGGTGAGAACCTTAAATTATCCGACTCGATTATATAGGGTTTGGGGATCTTATGTTAGGTTCAAGTAAGGAGTTTGCTATCCGTATTGGGTTTGAGTAGATTATAAGTATCATTCTCTCGAATCCAATTATGGTGTTTAATTCAACCAAGAATTGTAAATCAGTAAAATTTATATATGCTTATGAGAGGAACCAAACTTGGACGATTAACTTTTAAAATTATGAATTAAAGAGACTTGAAAAATCGGGTTTAAGTACTTAAGGGATATTACTTATCTAATTTGAGTACGGTTCAAGTAACAATTTGCAAATATTAGTTTTTTTTTTTTTATAATTGGGGGAAGGGGGATTCGAACCTTACTCTTTAGGCAGGGAGATAATGCACTAACCAATAAATTAAATACTCGAGTGCTTTCAAATATTAGTTTGACACCTTAACAAGTAATTCGAGTACGAATGTTTAAAAAATAAGTAACTTATCCATTGTCATCTTTAATCTTGATTTCTCATGATGTTGTGATCAAAGCTGAACGGGCCAAGTACCCAAGCAAATTCTTTATGAGCTAAGTAAATAGGTCCAGTTCATGCTTGTTCCAAGAAAGAATTGGGCCATGCATCTGTCGACAGAAATTCAGAATGCTGCAAGAGCTGGATCGGGGTCTTACTCTTTCTTAGCCTTTCCACACACACAAAATGTCTGTAGACTCCATAATCGCCATAACCAAGCTTTGTCGAACTGGTACCTTGAATTTCAATCACAATATCATCATCATCTACCCAAATTACACATAGAATAGCAAGGAAAATACTAAGGTTTTCACCCTCAAGGACTACCATTGCCATAATATTACTTTGGTTCTCTCTAAAATTATTGAGAATCCCTCCTGTATATATATTTTATTCATAATTTTTTTCTTATATTATTAAGAATTTCTTGTATATGTCTATATCTCATTCAATTTTATACAATTCATAATTTTGAATACAAGATTTTAATTGTACAATTAAAGCTTTGAGGTAATTGGGTAAATGGGTTTGGTTAGATCCATCCATTTTTCACCAAGACAAAAAAGAAGGCCCACAATTGTTAATTAGCGGATTAATTAAGGCTTACACTGGCCAGATGCTTTTAATGCAATAGCATCCTTCTTTACATTATTATTATTTATTAGTAATCTCATGGTGTTGTCTCACATTGGAAATTTAATTAAAACCAAAGGAAATGGTGATTTAAGAGCCTTTCATGTCCTAATCCAACAACCGTGATGTTCCTTGCTGGCCTTGTGTTCCTGTTGTTGGGTGCATGGTGGGGTGCATTTCACAGGCAATTCCACATGCCATCTGTCTTTGGAAAGCATTGATTGATGCTTAATGCTTATCCTCACCTAAATGAAAGCTTTATCTTAGGATATTCACAAAATTAAAACTTGCCAAATTGCAATGCTGTTTAAGCCAATTCGAGTAAATTTAAACTCCCTAGCCCTTTGTTGGCTCCTACTACTTCTTTTGAAGATAAGGAAACTTTGTTAACTCCGTACATCAAGTCCAGTGTCAACAGTCGCGATAATTCTAATTCTAATAGCCTGTAATTAAATTGTTGCTATTAAAAAGTTCATAATTAGATTTTGGATTGAATCGGTTGATTCATTTCATAATGAGTATTGATCGACTCGTGCCTACTACTAATAATACATTCTTAAACTTAATTAATCGAATTGTTTTTCTGACACCGAGTGAAATTGAGTTTTGGCTTTTCTTATTTCCCCCTCCTAGTTCCAACCAAAAGAAAAGGTGAAAGAAAGGAATGAAATTAGAAAACCTAGTTGGTAAAGAGGTATACGAACCCTACAAATTATGAAAGTCCTATATATATATATATATAATGGAAATCCAAAGACTGCTAACATCATCAATCATCATAAGGCAGAAAAATAAATAAATTGATTGTTGTAAGAAAGAGACACCCTGATATGCCACGTGTACAGATACCAAGCAAAGTAGATTGCAAGTCATGTTCACTTGGAAAAAGATCCCAAGAATTATTTTTTTTTCTCTCTCTTTATTATGCAATCACACAAAAGGATTGTAAGAGGGTTCACGTGGTTTCCTCCATCACCCATGTTCATGCAATTCACAAGTCTCAGCTACATGACAAATATTCTCTGTCACACTCTTTCATCCTATAAGTTTCTATCCTCAATCAACTCCCTTAATCATAGATTTATTAGGAGTTAAGTGATATTGGATTCGAGTTTTATTAATAATCTAAGCGAGGGTCGTAATTTACAAGTTAAAGTAACTCATTTGACTCCAACTGTTCATGAACAAAAAACCCTCAATTGGCTATCTTCTTTCTTTTCAAGATTTGATAATTCATAAGATATCACGTCAAGTTTTATTAATAATCTATGTCACCATTATTGAATGAGAGAAATAATTACTAACATCTACATCATGATTTAAAAATTTAAGTAATTTATTCATCTCGAATATTTCATGATAAAAAAAAAAACTTCAATTAATTTTCCTCTTCCCTTTCGGAATTTGATATTTCATTATCATGTCAAGCTTTATTGATAATCTATCTTCCTATCATTAAGCAAGAGAAATAATTTTTAACATCTACATCATAATTTACAAATTAAAATAACTTATTTCTCTCAAACATTGAAGAAGAAAGAAACCCTCAATTTATTATTTTTTTTCCCTTCCAAATTTTGGTATTTCTTAAGGTATGATCTCAATGTTTGCAACCTTAAATCTTGAACCTAAGATTCCAAAGATATCATAATCACAAATCCATGATTGCTTCAACTCTTTGGTAATGTTTCATTCTTTTATTTTCAACAACAAAATTACATATAATAAGGTATTCCAAATCCAAAATATTGAAATAGAAAAGACCATATAAAGCATATAAATATACTTTTTTTTTCTTTTGATTATACATCATACCTAACAATTAGGTTTACCATGATCATGCTATAAAATTAATAATGGGTGTGTCAAACCTTACACCTAAAGGCTGCTGTAAGGATCATTATTTTAAATTAAGCTTTTTAATTACCTACCAACTACCGTGATTAAGTACGGATTAGGGCATAATTTGTACTATAATTTAAATTAAATTATTGGTCTTTCGTCCAGTTCAAAACGAACCCATTTGCATGTGCATGTTTCTAAAATTTATGGAAGATTAGAATCAACAAGATTTGCATAAAAATATTTTGTGACAGAATTAATTGATGATTTTTATATGATAATGACTTGCCACCTATGGCACCCAAAGAAGAAAATCAAAATTTTTTAAGTGGACTTGATTTGATTTAACCCACCCCAATCCATCAAATAAAGTAAAGCTATGAACATCTAATCACTTTCCCTTAATCAAATTAAAGATGTTTATAGAATTTGATTAGTGATTTTTTGTATCTATGTACCTCAAAAATAAGATTCCATCTTAGGTTTTTTTTTTTATTTTTTTTTATTATATTTCCTTTTTTTTTCCCCAACAAGGAGAAGTGTATAATGTAACATTTAGATTCAAAAAGAATATATTTAAAAAACTAAAATTAAAATTTTTATTTTTATTTTTAGGTACCTACCATGACTATCATCGTATTCATATCTAACTTCTTCTTCTTTTTTATAAGTATATATAAAATTCTTTTGAATTTGAATTATACAGAGACGAAACATCTTTCATCAATCTCCTTACTCTTTGATTGGATTCGAATTTGAGATTTTCATAATGTTGGGATCGGTATATGTTCTCCCTATAATTTCATGTATATAATTACTTAAATCAAATTTCGTTGTAAATAACACATGCACCTTTAACATATTCATTTATTTGAAAAATTATATTTGAATTTTTTTTAATAAATAAAAAATAAAAAAATAAAACATTAAGATTAAATATTGCAAAAAGAAAGAAGAAAAAAAGGGAAATAGATGTGACATGGAGGTGGCATGTGTAGAAGAAGAATGCATGTGCAAGTGTGTGGATATGTTTGGCTTTGTATAACAAATAAATTAGTGATTATTTATTTAATTAATTATGGTGAGTTAAAATTATTAGATCCCAATCCCAATTTCCCATCCTTCCAAGGGACGTTGACCCTATGTTGAAATTGGCATGCATGTGGTACCGCCGTACACTTTGTACTCTTTACAACAATCATCCCTCATTAATCATCATCATCATCACTTTTTGTAATTTACTAATAATTCAATCTCGACCTTTTTCTCAAAATATACTTTTCCTTGGATCTTCATTTTTCTCAATTTTTTTTCAATAATTGAGTTTGGGTTTAGGGTTTAGATATTTTAAAATTAACGAATACCTTGTTCGTTGTCAAATTATTAGAATTCATTGATAATTTATAAGTGAATGTATAATTACTAGAATATAAAGTACTTACATGTAGTTATAAATGTAAATTAAATGAAATAATTTGTGCATATTTTAACATAAACAAATCCGAAACATATTACTTTAGATAATTATTTTTTTTTCATTTGAAGTGTACGAAACAAACACTATAACTACGAGATTAGGTATTGTAATTTATACGATCTCGATTTTTTTTAATTTAGGAAAAACAAGATTTGATTTTATTTTTTGAGTACAGATTTAATGTTTACGATTAAATTAAGTAATCAAGTATTAAAAGTTCGAGTTATTTTTGGAGAACGGATTCAACACTTCGGATTAAATCGAGTATTACGAATGTTAAGGCTCAAGGACTTAGAGGCCTTTAAAGTCTAAAAAGGGAAAGAAAAAGGAAGTGGACATGAACACTTAACAAGTTAGATCCAGCAAAGGAGCAGCAGCAATAGGAAGACTGTCCCAACCTTGCCGGCTGAGGCGGAGGCTGAGCAGCAGGTATGCCAACCCCAACCCAGCTAGCCTCTCCCCAAAGTCCTGGAGGAGCGTGACCCACGCGTTTTCCAACAGCGGGTGGGCCTTCAAACAAATGATTCCTAAAACCAAAAGAGAGAAGAGGAAGGCACAAAAATTAAGAAAAAAATAAAATAAATATTTATTAAGTAAGAAGAAAAAGGGAGGACCGTATACGGAAGAGGACCATACCAATACGGCCAATGTCCGACACACCCACGGATCACCACCTGTGCGAGTGGGCCCCACTCGCCATTTGCTCTCTTCCCGATAAAAACAGAACAAACCAAAGGGAAGAAATATTTTCTTTTAATTTTTTTTTCTTTTTGCTCAGGTTTTTTTTTTTTATTTTTTATTTTCTGTGGTAACGTCGTCGCCCCCAGCATGGCTTTTGCCCCTTTGGTGTCCGAAGTGACGCTACTGATCCTCCTTTAATGTTTCCATATTTGAAGTCCACTTGACCAAATTACCCTTGTTAAGGTGCGTAAGTTACTGTTACATCCTTTAAGGTAATGTCATAAATAAGTTTGTTTTAAAGTACGGAATGCCGAACAGGTGGTAGAACAAGCAATGGGAGAGAAAGAGTAGGAAGGAACGAAGAGTAAGCTTTAAATCATAGATATAATCGATGCAACTAATGAAAGTATGCTCACACATGAGATATTAAAGCTTTTGTTTTAATAAATGTTTAGGATATCGGTGATTATGATGGATTTGATGAAATTTTCCTTAAAAGTGCAGCACGTGTACTCAAATAGAAAAAAAAAATGAAGGAACTCGTGTAATTTAGAGAGTTGTAATGGGTAAAATTTTTCGATTATTTCTAAGTCATTAAGTCAAACGTTTTAAATATTTTAAATACAAGATTTACATTCTGAAATTATTTTCATTACTTCACACTGGAATATAACTTTATCAACGTAAGATTCTTTTTTGTTAATTTAGAAAAAAAATTCAATCTTGTTTTATAAACTAAAGATCATGTAATAATAATAAATTAAATACTCGAATGTAATTTTATCGACATAGATTACTTTCATTACTCTACGTAGTTTTGTTGCTATTAAAGAGATAAGATATTAATAGCCACAATTGAGGTTCTATAGTTAAAAAGATTGAAATATAATAGTTAGTATAAATTGACTCGTGAATACTCCGTTTTTGCATAAGCTTTGGGATTGGGATGATGGGGAAGGGGCAGAATGGGACATTGAGATCAAGAGAGGCAGACGGGGAGAAACCGGAAGAAATGGCAGTGTAAGACAATAGGTACAGAAACAGGGGGCAAAGGAGAAAAAGGGAATGGGCATAAGTCATAATCAGGAAGACCCCAGATTGTCTCCTCATAAGTGGATCTTCGCACGTTATTGAAGTTCAAAGGGTCTTCAAGACTTCAACCAGTAAGCACTAAGCAGCGGCATAGCCATAGCCTCTCTCTTCAGAAAGAGAAAAAAGTAATAAATAATAAAAAAAGAAAGAGAGGGAGATTTTCTTCTTTTATTTTACTAGCAGTAGTAACAGTATTTTTCTTTTTAGTTTTTCCAGCTTTTAGTGATTTTGGGGGGATTGCTTTGAGAAAGAGAAAAGAAAAAGAAAAGAAAACCGCCAGCTGAGCTCTCTGCATATGCTTTCACTGCACACCAACAGCAACAACAACCCAACCGACTCTTTCTTTCTCTCTTATTAGCTTTTTGAAGCTTTCAAGCCCAGAAAAAGCTTTCAACCCGAAATAGTTCTCAGGGTCTCTTCAGTTTTCTCTATAGCAAGCTACCGTTTTTACATTAGCTTTAACCTCAGCTATAATCAACAAACCAATCACAACTATTGGTTTGGCTTTCCTTTTTCTTTTTTTAATTTTTTCTTTATAGAACAAGAGGGAAGTTCCAGCTAGTGGATTCTGCCGTCTTTCCTTGTCATTTTCGTTTGATTCTTGAGCTAAAGCTTTGGGATTTTGCAAGAGAAAAAAAGGGGTTGCTTTTTATTTCCAGGGAAAACAAAGAGAGGACAAAGGCTTCAGCTGCAAAAACAGAACTTTTTGCTTTGTTTGTTTTGGTCAAGTTTTTCTCTTTCAAAACCAAAATACAGGGATTCAATCAAACTATGAAATTTGTAGCTTGAATTGTATAGATATGAGTGTATATGCATTCTTATAACACATACAAATTTTGCGTATTTCCGAAATGTAGCTATATGAGAAACCTTCATTAAATTTCCAAGTTCAAAATTTCAAATATTTGGCTTTCATTAAAATTAAGCCTCTTTTGTTTTGCCACAAAATTTGGATAGTGCTTATTTTCAGGTTCTACATTGGGTTGATTTGATGATTTTGTTTGAGATTTAGTGCAAACCCATGAAGAATCTATACTGGTTTAAGCAAATCTCCAACAATGTTAGGTCAGAGAGGAGGCTTTCACTTGGAGAATACAAAAGAGCAATTTCTTGGTCCAAGTATTTGGTTTCCTCTGGTGCTGAGATAAAGGGGGAAGGAGAAGAAGAATGGAGTGCTGATATGTCACAGTTGTTTATTGGCAACAAGTTTGCTTCAGGGAGACATAGTAGGATTTACAGAGGGATATATAAGCAAAGAGATGTAGCAATTAAACTTATAAGCCAGCCTGAGGAGGATGCGAATTTGGCTAACTTTCTTGAGAAGCAGTTCATTTCTGAGGTGGCTTTGCTTTTTCATTTGAGGCATCCCAATATTATTACTGTAAGTTCTATCTGTTTAATTGATATTTTCTTGCCTGCATTATGTTTCGGTTGAAAAGGATCATGGTTTTCCATTTATGTTGAATAATGTATTTTCTGTGTGGGTTGTGTGCGTACACTGTGTGAGGGGGGGGGGGGGGGGGGGTGGGCGCGGGAGAGGAAGGATGGCGTGGGGGGAGAATGTGATGTGGATGACATAAAGAAACATAGTGCTATGCGTTTTGATTTTGTGATTTTATTGTGATCACATTCATAACTTTATCAGGTAAGAGTTTAGTGAAAAAGATTGCTGAAAATTAATGGATCATGACATATCTGCTAGGAAAGCAACTTTGCAGGAATGAGAATTTGCTTAAAATAATTGGGGGAATCACACTTCTTTTCCTTGTAAAGGAAGAATGTGCTTATTTTCTCTTTAAAAGATTCCAACTTAAAAGGTCGTAAAGGTCTTAGCCTTTTGAAATGAGTCAACGCCAATATTGAGCGATACAGCTGAAGTAGCCTCACTTTCTTTCAAATTTGTGACTCTTTTCTTTGCTCCTTACCATTTAGCCACTTTATTGTTTGGTTAGATTTGGATTTTTGTTCCTTCTTTTTTTTCGGGGGGAAGGGATCATGAAGACTGTTGAACTACTTCTGTTGGCATTTATTGAGCCTTGTTATCATACCTATCCATGACATATTACCCATGTGCAATATTTATTACTCTTACTCTTTCACTCCTCTTGATAAGAAGGGGTTACAACTCCTGTCTGTGTCATTGAATTGACTTACTGTAAGAATGTGGATTCCCTTCTGGTTCTGATGTACAAAGTCTGGCATCAGAACTAGATGCGGCCATAAGATAGGAAAATTAATTCTCACTAGTGAGATGGTGCCAGATGGGAAAGAATAACAAGACTCTGATGCCCAGAAGTGTCTGTTTGTTATCTTAAATTGATTGTTTTTGAGTGGGCAAACCAGTTCCCTAGATATTTGTCTCACTTTGAACTTCTGTATAGGTCTGCCTCTATGATTATTGAGGTTAGGAGTTTCTTCCCTTTTCTTTGGGGGTGGTGGATGAGTGGAGGCTGTGAATGGACCACAAATGTGCTTGTATGGCTGCATATTTAAGTTTATCTCTTGAGTCGCAGGCATGTATTATGATCTAGCTATTAATTCTGTCCCCCTTCCATCTAGGTTTTAGAGATTGGTAAGTTCAACTGCAGATTCCTGTCCTAGCAATTGGTTGTTATCATTAAGTGTCATTTATCATAATCTGGCTTACTGATGCTCTCTCAGGGAATTTTTAGATGTGAAACTTTGTATCTTTGACTTCTTGTGTTAACCTTTAATTGTTGAAGAAGTTAACATAAGTTACATTTGTTGAAGATACACTTGCATGCCAAGCAACTGATTCCCCCCACCCCCTCATTTTTCCCCTTGGTAATCATGAAATATATTTGAAACAGAAAAAGAATGAAGAGAAGGCCTGAATCAATTAAACCTACAGACTCATGCCTCTTACTGCCTATCAGCATTGCTAGCAATCATCTATATAAATTGCAGTCTTATAGCCTGAACTTTTTGTGCATGACAAGCAACTTCTGGTCTTAATATATAAATGCTTGTGGCTTCCATTCCCTTCTAATTAACTAATTGTTGTTACTTTATCCTCCAATCAGTTCGTTGCAGCTTGTAAGAAACCTCCTGTGTTCTGTATAATCACCGAGTATCTTGCTGGTGGTTCACTAAGAAAGTACCTGCATCAGCAGGAGCCATATTCAGTCCCACTCAATTTAGTTCTCAAATTAGCTCTTGACATTGCACGTGGGATGCAGTACCTTCATTCAGAAGGAATACTCCACAGGGATCTCAAATCAGAAAATTTACTCCTTGGAGAAGATATGTGTGTGAAGGTGGCAGATTTCGGTATTTCATGCTTAGAATCTCAGTGTGGTAGTGCAAAGGGATTTACAGGTACATATCGTTGGATGGCACCTGAAATGATTAAAGAGAAACATCATACGAAGAAAGTTGATGTCTATAGTTTTGGCATAGTCCTCTGGGAGCTTTTAACTGCTCTGACACCATTTGACAACATGACTCCAGAACAGGCTGCATTTGCAGTCTGCCAAAAGGTAAAGCACCTGACTCATTCTTGGTATGAAGCTTCCATGTTGTTAAGATTCTCTCCTTTGACCCCTGGCTAGCCATATTTTTGCTTTTTGTTTCTTGCAATCCTTTTTTCTTTCTTTCTTAAGGTCATGGATTAATTCGGATTTGTCAATTATATTGGAAATAGGAAGCTGGACGGTGATAACCTAATATAATTTATGTTGAGGAGTTATCTAACTCACATATGAAGATGACAGTTGGGGGGCCATTCTCAGTAACTGATTAGTATTATCAGATTCCACCCCATCTTCCTTCTAATTTATCATAATGGAAGTTTTAATATGCTAATTTTTTGCTGAAATATGCTTTAGGGGAATTTTTTATTTGATGAAGTTTTTGTCTTCGAAAACTATTACCTTTCCAAGCTAGATGATACCATGAAAAATGTAAATGCCTGAATATTGTCTGCTTTCGTATACTGGTTACTGAATGGACTCACTGGTATGTTTTCATTGATAAGTGGTTGGGCGAGTGAAGACTTGAAGATAGTTTCTTCCTTTTAAGCTAAGATGGAGTAGTAAAATATAGGATGCAGATGTAGTGTGAGACATAACTAACTGAAAAATATTATGATAAAGCCATAGAAGAACCTAACTTTGTGGAACCCATTGTTAGGGAGTTAGGTATAACAAATAAGAATTGGGGATATGAAATAATGAGTGTTATGATGATTACAACATGGCATGATGGCAAGGCAAGAGAAGTTGAGAAAGATTAGATGCTAAAATATGATTGAATTTGGATGAAGTACCATGAATATAAGTAGGCCTGGAACACCTTTTAAGTTTACAAAGAATTCATGCAACTAGATAGAGGATATGACTTTAATTAAAGAATTTGGAAATAGTTTGTGGTAAGTGTACCCCTTGTTTTATATGCTTTGGCCTGACATATCCCGTACCACATGTGAACATTTTTTCCCATATTATGCATGAATTAATCCTTGATCTATAGACCTATAATTAGGTGATGGTAGCACGGATCATCAAGAAAGAATATGGAAGGCAGTGACGCACCATCTAATATCAATTCTCAAATTGGCGTTGAATTGAGTATGAGAGACAAATCTTTCTTTATCCTGATTGCTGACATGCTCCTCTTCAGTGTGAAACTGTAAGTGGAGCACAATCTCACTTATTCATCAAAATGTCAGAAAAAAAAAAAAAACCTGTTCCAACCACAGATTTATTTTACATCACTGTTTTTTCCTTGTTAGCCATAACATCTTAAACACCAATAACCAGCAATTTCTTGTGGCTTTTTCAACTATTGAGACAGCGGGCATGGTGTAAATGAGTATTTCAGTAGAATCTATTTAAACAATGTGAAAGGAGGGCCCTTTATGCTTTTTGTTGGTAAGGATGGGCAGAATGTTAGTAGTTTAGTTTCTGACGTTAGCATGTGAGAATTGAGATGGACTCACAATGGAAAATGGGCAGTGTAGTAATCCACCGATAGTATGGCAATGATGCAACCTTGCTGAGGTGCTGAATATAGGATAGGGTAATGTACTTAATTTAAGAAATGGCTTACTGGGTGGATGTATTGTGCTCAGTTTCATTTTGCCATTTTGTCTTCCGTAAGTGGTGCATTGACTGCATTCCATGCATGGATATTATATGCCAATTTTGCAAGTCTCTATTATCTATCTGTGATATATCTTTTCCAATGCATTGTGAGTGCATGACATTCCACAGAAACAAACTGCAGTTCATTAGCTCAGTGATCAGTTAGTATCACCCTATCATATTGTCTCATTGTTTGCATTGCTCTTTTCCCTCCACTCTTTTGTCCCTTTCTATATGTTCTCATTTTCCCTGCGTTGGTATTTCTAGAAACAGAGAAAAGTATGAGGCAAAATAAAAGTTGTACAAACACTTCAGAAGATATTTCAGTCTTATCCTTCTTTGAGACCTCGGATATTATGATGACACTTAATTTACTCCATCATGTGATTACATTTTTTGAGTGTTATGCAGTCTGAATAAAGTGATTTTTTAATTTAAGCAGTGATTTTCTTTCCAATCGTGATTAATTTGTACTGTAATGTCTTACACAGTGAAAACTTTCAACCTAAATTAATATAATTCTCTAAATATGGAAGCCCAATAAAGATGCATGAATTATGCACCATAAATAATAGGGAATAAATATAAGTGGAAGGTTGCGCTGTAACCCGTGATTCTATGTTGCAGTAAGTTACATGTTACAGGTGACATAACACTGAAGTGCAGTTTTCTAGTTTCCACGTATAATTGTCTTGCCATATAGTTATAGTGTGGGTTTAGAGTGCTTTAAGAATTGCGCATAGAATCTTCTCTTGAGCTCCTATCCTGCTTCTCATAGGATAAAATGCAGAACCTGTCAGCATCAGCATAGTAGTAGCTGCATAAACTTCTACGAATAATTATCTTGATCTGCTATTACTTCATTTTCAGCATAATGTGTATAGTCTTGAGTTCAAATATCACTCATTCCTGAATTTCCAGAGGGGCATGAGTTGAAGTGTTGGACGACTGGTGCTCTTCTCCTGATGAAGTTTTACATAATAGTGTAAAATGATTTTCTTCATCTTATATCTTCTGGGTTTTTTATGCAGAATGCAAGACCACCGCTGCCCTCCACTTGCCCTCTTGCATTTGGTCATCTCATCAACCGATGCTGGTCAAGCAATCCACAGAAACGACCACACTTTGATGAGATAGTTTCAATTTTGGAACACTATGCAGAGTCCCTTGAAGAGGATCCGGAATTTTTCTCAACTTATAAACCTTCTCCCGATCATGGTATTTTGAGATGCCTACCGAAATGCATTGCCGGGCACTATTGATATGCTTCTTTTAAAGCTTAGGAACTCTTGGTAAATGATGTGTGATGCTAAGTGTACCATATTCCATTACTTGTGTAGGTAGGGCTTCAGATGTTCAATCGAACTTATATATATATTGGAACTGAAGTAGTTCCTTTTGATTGGTACGTTTTATGCTTGTTTCCTGCATATTCCTTCTCTATTCTTCTCCTCGAAATTTGTGTGTGTCAAATATGAAGGTTTTCAATCAGAAAGGCAATTTTCATGCAACCAAATATTATGTACTTTCACAGTAATAACAAGAGTTATTATCTTAATATGCCATTTACAAATAAAGACAGTTTGGCCGAGTGGTCTAAGGCGCCAGATTTAGGCTCTGGTCCGAAAGGGCGTGGGTTCAAATCCCACAGCTGTCAAATTTTTTAATAATTAATTAAACAAGAAAAGTAATCATTTGGTTCCAACAAAAGAATTATTTCCTTATTGAGGAGTAACAAGAGGAGAAGCAGTAATAAAGGTCGGGAGAGATGAAAAAAGGAAATCAATAAAAAAGGTGTGAGGGAATTTGATAGAAAAAAAAAAAATTTGTTTTTAATTTTATTAATTATTAATTTTTTTTAATATTTAAGTTTAAGTGTTTAAAGATTTTTAATTTTACCTTATTAATGAAGTGACAATATATAAAAACTATATACAATCAATGCATCAAATATAAATTTTATTTTAACTTTAATATGTACTAGTAGAAGCATTAATAAGTCGGATCAAGTAAGACTAATTGACACGTCTAAAAATTATATCTGAACTCAAGCCTCATCGATCTATATTATCAAAACATAAATATTTGAGTGGAGACAAATATCGTAGGGTACTCGATTACAAAATATCCGTTCTCATCCTTAACTCCTAACATAGTATTATTATTATTATTCATTCATAACCTTTCCTCTCCTTTATTAATGATTTTCACTCAATTTTTTTTTTATATATCAATTAAAACTAAGTGCTTAAACCCAAAGTGTCAAGTTTCGATTAATTTGTAAGTTGGATGAGAGTTGAAAGGTCTCTGTTTTGATTATTCAATTGTTGACTATGATTTCAGCTAATCTAGAAACATTGGTGCTCTATCATTCTTTGGCCTGCCAAAACACAACATCTACATCACATTCCCTTTTCTTATCTTCACAAGTAAGACTTTGGGTGGCCAAAATCATCAAAAGATGATTTGAAAGAATAATAAATAATAATTAAAAAAAAGGGTTCAAACCCTAAGTCTAGGTGGTCCAATAATTAAATTGAGTATCTTTATAGACCCCACTAGGAAAGATCATTGAGATATGTATATTTTTTTTGGGGTACTAAGTCCCATACTCCCATTATCAATGGGTACCAAACATCATTTCCCATCTTTTAAGCATTGTAAATTAACTCTCCAACCCCAATAATTATTCAAAAGGTTTTGCACCCTTTTTTACTTTTCCACCTATATAGTTCTTTTTCTTAACATGGTTTTAGGCTTTTAGCATCTAAAATTCTCAAAGGAATGTCAGAAAGTACTTGCAATAATGACCTAAAAGTTTATTGTCTAAAGCCAAATGTTTAGGTGTCTTGTGATTTCGAGATCCATTTTACAAGTTTAATGAAAATAGTAAATATATTTTTAATTAATTAACGATAAATTTGTAAAAGAGAAGAGAAATGTCATTTATATAATTTTTTTTACAAAAGAGAGAGATTCGAGTTTTATTATTTAAATAAAAAATATGTACGTACTATTGAACCGAATATTCAAGTATGTGCTAATTTTAAATTATTATGATCACTTATAAATACCATTATTGTGATAGTAGTAGTACTAATACTAATCATACAATGAAATCCATTAAAAACAAGAGAGTATGGCTTTCCAATTATGGACATTTACTATAGAGAGATCAGGCAGTGCATGAGCTCTGCCAATTGCTTCTTGGGCAAATACTTGCATTTCACAAAATTAGTAAATAAATGCTGTACACATGAAATGAAAATGGAGCCCAAGAAAAAGGGTGAAAATTAATAAATTACAATCATTTTGAAATAAATATACCAACAAACAGGTTCTCTACCCTGGATTGTTTGCATTTAAGAGCTTGTTTTGTTTGTCATCCTTTTCCCTTCTATATTGGTGTGATGATGAGCTAAAATTTTCACACACACCCACTCCTGCATGCCCTTTAAATGCATCACTCAAACTTTTTACTAACACTCACTATCCTCAGAATATGAAATGAAATCAATCAAAATAAAAATATTTTATTTTTATTAATATACATACCATTTTGGATTGATTTGAAAGGCAAAACAGCTTTTCTACCTTGAATGTTGCATGGTTGGATTTGAGGAAAAGAAAGTAGAAGCACAGTACTAATATGGGTTGATATG
This sequence comes from Theobroma cacao, assembly GCF_053813885.1. NCBI lineage: Eukaryota > Viridiplantae > Streptophyta > Magnoliopsida > Malvales > Malvaceae > Theobroma > Theobroma cacao. Next base: position 691,327 of record NC_142641.1, read on the forward strand.
AATAATTTTCCAATGCAGGGTTTCACTAGGAAAGTTCTTTGAATTGTCTCCACCGACAAATATATATAACTTCCATAGGAGCCAAAGCTAACATAAAAAAGTACATGTACCCTTTGGTAGCATAATTGAGTGAGTGAAACACTGGAACTACATGCAAATCCTTGAAAAAAAGAAAAGGTATCACATCTGCTGTTTAAAAGTTGGTGTTACAGTGCTGCATGTCTTGCTTTCTGCCATGGAAATGAGAAGGAAAACAAAAACAAAAGAACAAAGAGAGTTGTGCTTTAGATTTTAGCTGTGAAACCCATCATCTTGCATAATTTAAGAAAAAGAAAAGAAAAGAAAAGGAAAAGACATAAGTTTGCTGGAAGTAGATTTCAAGTGTAAGAGAAGGGAAGTAAACTTCAGGACTGTGACACTTTGTCTATATAAAAGCTAACATGCCACCCAAAAATACAATGAAAAAGTCAAAAATGGCTTTCGAGTTTCGAATCCCAACTCAACTAAAGGGTATTCTCGTCCAACTGGAAACTACATGGACCATTAGCAACTTGCCACGTGGCAAGTTCCCATGGAAAACTGAAAAAACAGACAAGACACAGATCGGCAGTTGCAGTCCGCGCGGGTTTTGGGTTTGGGGAGAAGTCGCCTTCGCCCTTTTCTTTCTGACAGTCTAACCCCTGCAATCCACGACCCCCCACATTTTTATAGTATTGTCTTACAGCTTGATTTTCTCATTTTGCCCTTTGTCTGTCCCTGGATTTCCCTCTTCTGTCTCCCTCCCAAGACTCCAGCTTTTATTTATACCAAGCCTCCAAAAGGCAGATTTTTTCTCTGTGTATATAAATCTTTTTTTTTTCCTCCCTTCCCTGACTGTTGTCTTTATTATGTAAAACCCAGAAAAGATATCACCTTGCTTGTTGGTTTAATCATCTTCCATGGCTGTTTTTTGAGGTATTGTCATGGCTCTACTTTTTCCATTTTATACCCTTTTTTTATATCAGGTCAACTGCAATATTTTCTTGATATTTTGTGATATCATTTGTGGGTTTTGTTTGTTTTGTTGATTTGCATGATTGGTTTGCTTTATTTCTAGATGAGTTAATCAGTAGTTGGGGTGGATTTGATTCTGGAAGATCTGATTGAGGAACATTGACTTTTCTTACTATATTTGCTTTTGGGTATTAAGCGAGGTTTCAATAGGAATAGGTCATGATGAGTTTCTTAAAAGGTTGAACTTTTGATGTTATTACGGGGTTGTTGATATTGTTTCTGGTTATGTTTTGGTTTTATAGTTTGTATGAAGTTGGATATGTTGTGAAAATTTATGCTTTCTTCTGCTAGGATCTGGCGTTTCAATTGTTAGATAGGTTTGGTTTGTGTTTGAAACTTTCTGGTGCAGATAGAATTTTTGTGAGTTTGGTTACACAAAGATGCCCGGACTTATCATGGATGAAATTAAAGAAGAAGCAGTGATGAATGAAGTGAATGGGACTTCCGCACATATTAAGGAAAATTCAGTTTCGAATAAGTCCCCTAAGAGTACGCCAAGTCCACGAAGCCCTCATGGTGCAGATCACCCCATTAATGGGATGGTTCAGGTTGACACCTCCATTGAGCAGCTTTATGAGAATGTGTGTGATATGCAGAGTTCTGATCAGTCGCCCTCGAGGCAGAGCTGTGGATCATATGGTGAAGAATCTAGGATTGATTCAGAATTGCGCCATCTTGTTGGAGGGGAGATGAGGGAAGTTGAGATAATGCAAGCGGAGGATATGGATAAGCCTGAAGATGATACTCGTAGTAATTCCTCTTCTAAGAGGGGAAGCTCATCTAATGCTAAAAAGTCAGGGCAGTTGGACAAGACCCAATCTGCAAGTGTAAAATCCACTTCTTCAGGTCATGTGCAGAAAGCATCTCAGTCACAATTGGACTCTGAAGCATCGACAAAACCCAGTCCGAAGGGAAAAAGTCCGCCTGAGAAACCTCCCATCGACAAGCGGAACAGGAGTCTAAAGAAACCTAGCACAGGATCCATGAAGAAAGGAAAAGGGTCAAAGTTACAAAATGGATCCGAGGATGCATCTGAGTCAGGGTTAGGTAATCCTGATCTCGGACCATATTTGCTCAAGCAAGCTAGGGATTTGGTTTCTTCAGGAGACAATCCCCAGAAAGCTCTTGAATTAGCACTTCGAGCAGCAAAAGCATATGAACTTTGCGCCAATGGAAAACCCAGTTTAGAACTGGTCATGTGTTTGCATGTCACAGCAGCAATATATTGCAGCTTAGGCCAGTACAGTGAGGCAATTCCTCTTCTTGAGCAATCAATTGAGATTCCATTAATTGAGGAAGGCCAGGAGCATGCCCTTGCTAAATTTGCTGGTCATATGCAGTTGGGTGACACTCATGCAATGTTAGGACAGCTTGAAAACTCAATAACTTGTTACAGCACTGGTTTTGAAGTCCAGAAACAAGTTCTGGGAGAAGCAGATCCCAGGGTTGGTGAGACCTGCAGGTATTTGGCTGAAGCTTATGTTCAGGCACTGCAATTTGATGAAGCTCAGAGGCTATGTCAAATGGCTATTGACATTCACAGAGAGAATGGTTCACCAGCTTCTCTTGAAGAGGCAGCAGATAGGAGGCTCATGGGTCTCATATGCGAAACAAAGGGAGACCATGAAGCTGCTTTAGAGCATCTTGTTTTAGCCAGTATGGCCATGGTGGCAAATGGCCAGGAGGCAGAGGTGGCTTCTGTTGATTGCAGCATTGGAGACACATACTTATCTTTGGCTCGATACGATGAGGCTGTTTTTGCGTATCAGAAAGCACTCACAGCTTTTAAGACAACCAAAGGAGAGAATCATCCAGCTATTGGGTCTGTCTTTGTCCGGTTGGCCGATTTGTATAACAGGACAGGGAAATTAAGGGAATCAAAATCATACTGTGAGAATGCCCTCCGAATCTATGAAAAGCCCATGCCTGGGATCCCTCCAGAGGAGATTGCAAGTGGCCTCACGGATGTCTCTGCTATTTATGAATCAATGAACGACCTTGATCAGGCAATCAAGTTGCTACAAAGGGCTTTAAAAATATACGATGATGCTCCTGGTCAGCAAACTACAACTGCTGGAATTGAAGCCCAGATGGGAGTAATGTATTACATGTTGGGGAATTATTCCGAATCTTACAACTCCTTCAAAAGTGCCATTTCAAAGTTACGTGGATGTGGAGAGAGGAAATCTGCCTTCTTTGGCATTGCTCTCAATCAAATGGGGCTGGCTTGTGTGCAACGCTATTCTATAAATGAGGCTGTTGAGTTGTTTGAAGAAGCCAAGAGCATTTTGGAGCAAGCGTGTGGACCATACCACCCTGATACACTCGGGGTATGTAGTAATCTTGCCGGCACTTATGATGCTATTGGCAGGTATGCAACTTTTTTTGTTCTTTTATTCCTTTCCTCCCAATCTCATTTACATACATAATTGTCAAAATCCATGACACTCCACACTTCCCCCATTTTCCTTTTAAAAGAAATAAAAGGGAAAGATATGCAAAATACTTCTTTTATTTTTAGTTAAGTTATTAACTTTCAAAAAAAAATTGTAGTTAAGTTATTATTCCGCTGTCTTTCCCTAAGTTATGCTAGGTATAGTACACGTAATATGAATGTAGACAATATTCAACTGAACAACTACCATTCTACTTCATTCTGGCAGCTGATGAATTCTGAGTACAATTTTTAATGCTCTTTCTACCTTGTTGTTGTGATATATGCTATTAACACAGGTTGGATGATGCCATTGAAATCCTGGAGTATGTTGTTGAGATGAGAGAGGAAAAGCTTGGGACGGCAAATCCTGAGGTTTATGATGAGAAGAAAAGGTTGGCTGAATTATTAAAAGAAGCAGGAAAAGTTCGGAGCAGAAAAGCCAGATCATTGGAAACCCTTCTCGATGACAATCCTCCTAATGTAAATGGTGAGGGAATTAAGGTGTGATACGGATGGATTTATGTATTTATAGATGAACATGATGTATTATAGGACTCGTTAAAATGAGAAAAAGAAAGAAAGATAAAGAAGAAAAGAATAGATGTTTATCGGTTTTCTGTTTGATTCTTGGCATGGGGATGGTTATAATGGGTGATAAGGTGGGATGAAAAAACTGTCTAGCAGGGTTTTGGTTGTATTATTTATTGTAATTCTATATTGATTAAAGGTTGCTTTTAGATTATTTTTCTTATCATTTGTGAAGTAATTTATATTCAAACAGCTGAAGTATGGATCTGCTTGCTGTGATAAAGTAAAGATTCTTAGATCAGATGTCTGTAATAAGATGTTGTAATAATGGCAAACAAAATCTTATGATGTAATTCATCCTTTTTTATTCAGTTGATTGATTGCTAATCCTGTTATAAATTTTGTGAAGACCAGGGCCGCCTGTCTTGCAGGCTTGTGTTTCATGTCAATGTAGGTTTCTAGTTCTTACTTGGGCAAAGACAATCAATTCATGTCTGTTGGTTTTTTGGGAAACTAGTCATTCAAAAAAGAACTTGGTTGATTCTAGTTTGTGGTTGCTCTCTATTCCCCAAACTCTATTCCCCAAAGCAGCTCAAACAGTCATCATAAGCCCTACAAATTTCACTGAGAGAAGGAAAGAGAGTAGACATAGAGGCATCTTGAGACAAGTTAAACATTGAAAGCATTTCAAATATATTTAATCTGGATCGTTAACAGATTCAAGGATGTGTAAACTTCCCTTGTTCATTTAATCGGGAAACTCAATCCCTTGTTTACAGAGGTGAAGACTCTAGGCAGGACAATTGCTTTTTGCTTTTTCCTTTATACAACACTCAACTATCAAGTATCCACCTATAATCAAAAAGGAGATGGCTTTATATTCTCAGAGTCCTTGAAATGCATACAGGTTGAGAGCTCCGGAAAACCAACTGAACACCTAAATTTTGAAAAAGAAGGTTTAACAAACAAGCAAAATATACCCTCAAGTTCACCAAGAAAAAACGGCTAGCATGGATACGCTGAGAAGGGCATGTCACAGCTCAATCCATGAATGTCTCTACGTAAGCTATTATTCTTTTTACAGTCATCAGTCTCGTATCAGAGTCCCTCAATCGGCAGACAGCAACTAGCCGCCAATGATGCAGTAAAAACCTACCATTAGGTTTACAAGTGTTATCCAGTGGTCTGGTTTGGTTAAATTTTCTATGCACATGTTGCCAGCAATGCCAAAACATTGTCACTTCTAGCAAAGAGCCCTTAAAAATCCGCCTCATCAGGCACAACACTCCTTAAGGGTAAATTAGGAACATATCCTGCCCCTTCTATTTCTAGTGTTAAATTCTCTACCACAGCATATATCTCCTCTAATTGATGGTGTGAACAATCACCCGCAACAAATATATGAATGTTGTTATCAATGTCAATCCAACTGCATCCAGGCTGTTTTCTGAGCCCCATGTCTTTAATCTCTGATCTAACCTTAACAACTTCATTCGGTTTCCCCAAATCTTCATAAAGATTTGCAAGGAGGACACGATAACCAATGCTTGTGGCATCAAGTTTGAATATGTGATTGGCCACAACTTTAGCCAGCTTTTCATTGCCATGACTTCTGCAAGATCCAAGAAGTGAACCCCAGACACGATCATCAGGGTCACAAGGCATAGACATGATCAGATCATATGCCTGGTTTAGATGGCCGGCTCGTCCTAGAAGATCAACCACACAAGTATAATGCTCAACTTGAGGCTGAAGTTTGTATCCTTCAACCATGCTTTCAAAAAATTTACATCCCATAGCAACCATCCCAGCATGGCTGCATGCAGAAAGAAGGGCTGTAAAAGTTACATGGTCAGGCTTCATGCCTGCTCGTTTCATGTTTTCAAAGGAAACAAACATTTTGTCTGTATGGCCATGCATTCCTAAAGCAGATATTATCGTATTCCAGGATACTTCATTTCTTTCATGCATCTTCTCAAATATAATCCACGAGCTATTGATGTCCCCACATTTGGCATAAGCAGCAATTAGAGAATTGATCACAAGAACATTGGACATCCACCCTTGCCGTATTAAGAAACAATGAACCTCCTTACACAGAATCCTAACTGACAAGTGAGCACAAATAGAGAGAATACACGCAATTGTTACACTATTTGGTCTGATTCCCTCACACTGCATATCACGAAATGCTGCTAGAGCTTCATCAGCCCACTCATTCTGAGAAAATCCAGATATAAGGGCATTCCATGAGACCAAATCTCTGAGATGTAACCTAGAAAAAACATTTTGAGCAGACTCTATATCTCTGCATTTTCCATACATATCAACTAGGGCACTAGCAACATAAAGATCAGAAACAGATCCTGTTTTAACAGCTAAACAATGAATTTCCATGCCTTTAGACTTAAGAGCCAAGGACGAACATGCCCGCAACACAGCCAAAAGCATCAGAGAATCAGGGAAGCCATATTTCAACATAAAGTTATGGAACAATTCCAGTGCCACAATGGGACAATCCTTCTGAGCAGAATTTGATATAACTGCACCCCACATGACTGAGTTATCATTTCGAGATCTTCCGAAGATTTTCATACCAGCTTCAGAATGACAACATTTGAAGTACATCTCGATAAGAGCTGTTTCAATTCTTTTGTCATTTTCTAATCCAAATGCAAATATCAATCTATGGATTTGTTTTCCTATGCCTAAATCTGATAACTTTGAGCACAAAACTAGAACAGCCACTATTGTAGAAGAATCCGGTTGAATCCCTAACTCCAACATCTCAACAAATAATTCCATTGCCTTTGACAAACACTCGTTAGAAACATACCCTGTAACCATCACATTCCAAATCACAGTATTTCTTCTCACTGATTCCTTATTAATTATACTCTTGAAAACATGTTCCGCGTTCCTTACATCTCCACATTTCATGTACATTTCAATCAACCCACTAACCAAAAACTCATCACTTTCCAATCCATTTTTCACAACAAATCCATGAATCTCTCTCCCATGAATCCGTGACTCAATCGAAGCACATGAAGAGAGAGCAGAGAGACAACCTACCCGATTCGGGAACATCCCATGTTCCTTAACCATCAAACTAAAGATCATCAACGAATCCAAGAAATCCTCGGATTGACAAAACCCAGAAATCATTGAATTCCATGAAACGAAATCTCTTTCACTCATTTTATCAAACATTTTAACTGCATCTTTGATTTCCCCACATTTCCAGTACATTCCCAAAAGCGCATTCACAACATAAACATCAGCTAAAAATCCTAACTTTAAGACATGTCCATGAATTTGCCTGCTTCTTTTAACATCAGAAACCCCACCAAATGCTTTAATCAAACAAGGAAAGAACTTAAAATCTTGAACTTGGAAACCATTTTGAAGCATTCCAAGGTAAACCCTTATAGCATCTTCGAACAATCCATGTTCTGTAAACTCCATAATAAGCTTATTCCTTGAAAACCCATGTTGGTTTTGCGGTTTCTGAGATGGGTTTTCAGGGAAATTGAGAGAAGTGAAGAAAGTTTGAGAATTGCTGGAAACTGAGAATGGCCTTTTGATAAAAGAAACATTTTTGGGATAATGAGGTAGCCCAGAAAACAATCGAAGATTTTCTTGATCCTTAGATTGACGCTGTATGTTGAATGAATGGCGATTGAATAGGTTCATAGCTTCCATTTTCTCCAATTCCTCGGAGACATAAAAAATCTAGTTCACTCTTAAACTAAAAGAAGCCCCTTTTTTTGGGTTGACTTTTTTCCGGGACAGTTATAAAACGCTGCGTTTTATGTATGTCATAAAAGGGGTTTCCTCTTTACAGAGCTTCACCCTCCAAGCCCAAACTGAGAAGAAAGACTCCCTCCAATCCGCTCGTTTTGCAGCAGCGGCAGCTTCGGAACAGAGATATTAAGAGAATAAACCATATTCTAAAGAAGCTAAATTTTTAATGGAAAAGAAACAGTCAGGCTCGCCGCCTAGCCTCATTGATTCGACAGTGGTGAGTAATCTTTTTTCTGTATTTCTTCTTCTTTTTCTACCTCCCTTTCGATTTTTAATTTTTTCTTCAATTCTCCCTGTTTTTCTTCTTATGTATATAGAAGTTGCTGTTTTGTTTTTGAGGTGTGTTTAGGTTCCAGGGGATGTGGTGCTCGACCTCTCCTCCATGACCAACCAGACCATCATGCTAGGTGGTGGTCTCCGTCAGGTATCTCTCTCTCTCTCTCTCTCTCTCTCTCTCTCTCTAAGTTTCTTTAATGAATGATAATGAGAGTGGGGTGGGTTTTCTTGTCCTAGGATTGTGATGCTATTTCTGTGATGAAGGCTGGAACACTTAGGTTCTCAAAACCAAATAAGTACTGGGTTGAAAGTTCTCAGAAAAGGGTTAGTTTTCATGCTCTTTTAATTCCTTAATTATTGAGAAAAATGAGTGAACGCTGCATTCTTGATTGATGCTAGTAAAAGCTTTTGATTATCCCCACAAGCCCCTCCTTTTTTTTTAATATAATAGTATAATAATATGACTCTTTCTTTACACAGTATACTCCTTGCGTGGAAGATACTGTTCTTGGTATTGTGGTGGACTCGAAAGCAGATGTAAGTCCTTCCTTATTTGGTTGTTAGCTATATGTGAAATTGTTTTGTAATTGGTTGTCTTTTGTATTACATGCTGATATTCAAGAGAGTGAAATCAGTTTGGTTCTTTTCTTATGAAGTATTTTCAGTGGGTGGATAGATTATGCATAGGAAATTGAAAGTTTGGAGATTTTTTTTCTTCTCTCATGCTTGTCTGTATGGACAAGCTGAAGGTGAATAAGGACAAATGAAAGTCCAGCTATGCTAATAGAGCCTTATTGTAATTTGTTCGTCTATTTTATAAGATGATCATAGAGAAGTGTTGATGTACAATTAATAGACACTGACAGGAAATTTTGGAGCTTATTCTCAAGGATCAGATTGGAATTCCACAGATTCAATATGAAATTTTTAAGACTGATTTTATAAGAGTGAAAAAGTATAACCGTCTTTTGGTAGAATTTAATAGCACTTCATCAGTTGTTATTAATGCAGTAAATCTCCAGACAAGTAGAATTTCTGTCACATAACTGGCTTTTGGCTCTTACCTTTCTATCCTTCTTCATCTCCTCAACTACAAGAGAAGAATGCACTTGGAGTGGCAAAGATGGCAACAGGCCCATCATATGTGTGTTTGTCTTGCACCATGAGCAACCCGTTGGTTCTATATGAAAAAAGTTAACCATGATGTGAGGCCATTCAATGAGGTTAGTTGAGGACGTTTGAAGCTGAAAACTGGAGTATTTTGTATGGTGACAAAAGGCAATAGAGAGGACATATGCAATTAGATTTAATTTATTGAGAAATAACAACAAAGATGCATTCAAATCTCACTTCCTAATGCTGATGGTTCCAAGAGGTATTAGTGCCAAGATCAACTAGCTATATGGATTATGCACACTCGCTTGGGAAGTGAACTAAATTGCTACCACTGCCAAAAATTTCAAGGCCTATTAAAGCCAGAGAGTTGAGAGAGTATACTTAAGGAGAAGCACAAGTGATTCATTGGCAAGTTCTTATGAAGATTTTTATCTAATAACTATGACGTCTCACAAAAAGGTCTCCTGTCTTTCTCATAAGCTCCATGACTAAGTGCAAGGTTGGCTTTGATTTTCAGATTTCGGTAGCAGTCCCTCTATGATTTTTTTTCATTTAACCAGGCTTGCATTTCCCACCTCAATGGACAGATTTAATTAAACAAGAGTCTGTTTCCTATTGTATGATGAAGAGAGAATTTGACCATTGGTGCTGCACCTGTGGCATGCTGTTGTGCTTTCAATAGGGCTAAGCATCTGGGTAGTTGAAACCACCCAGGCAATGGTTTCCAGTGGTTTCGGCCGAAAAAGGTTCAGTCAATAGGCTCCAGTTGAAGAGTCTATTGATCGTGGCAGTTTGGGCGGTTGATCAGTTCAGCCGTCAGTGGGGAATCCTTCCCCCCAACCCTTATAAAGTGAAAGGCTAAGGTCTAATCTTTCTTTAACGTACTCTTTCTGATCATCCCTTCACTCTTTGCTTTGAGAACTACTCATGACTCTCACAGGGGTTTCAGCTGAGCTTCTTCCATGAAATCCATTGCAAGGACCTGAAACTACAAGGGCATACCAACAATTCTTAAAAAAGGTTTTCCCCTTTTTCTGTTGAAAGTGTTGAGAAATAATGGATGTCATCAAGGGTGATGCTATGACAACGTTTGAGAAGGAGATTAAGGTTGTTGTTTTTGAGGTTGTTTTGGTGATGTTTAATGTTTAGTAATGAAATCAAAGGTTTGGAAAGAAGAAGACCAAGGCTTACAAACACAACTAAAACGTGCCAGGGATTCAACTGAAAGTTTTGAGAGGATGTCCATCAACGCCATGTTTGTTATGCCAAATTTGCTTTGCAACTGTTAGAACTGACCACTTAACCAACCGACCATGGTTGGTCACGGTTTGATCGGCTTCTCCTTTGGCTCAGTCGGTGGCGGTCGGTTCCACCACCCCCGTTGGCTTGATCGGTTGTGGCCTCCTCCACAACCGAGGCCAACTGAACTACCCAATGCTCCCCCTAGCTTTCAAGGCAATTGCTATAGCTTTGCCACTGTCAAAGTCCCCTTATGTAGTGTAAATTGTTTGGGTTTTGTGATTAAAGGCAAAAGAATGAAATTAGGTGGAGGCGATTATTTGGTGCTTCTTCTGTTCTATTCTTCAACTTGAAGTAACCTAACACGAGCAAAAACATTATTGCTTTCATAATTATATAATTATACCCGGTTTGAATCTGGTTGATTTATCATGTCCTCTCCAGTTGTAACAATCTGTATGTTGATATTAATTGCTTATATATAGATCCATTTTCCTTGTGTTACATAATTTCAAAATCTACACATGCTTTTCTGAACTTCAAATTACCTTTTCTTATTCCTTGTTTTATTCTATGTTTTCCCCTTCCAGAATTTTCTTATTGACATCAAAGGACCTGTGTTGGCCTTTTTGCCTGTTCTTGCATTTGAAGGGGGGACCAGGAGGAATATACCGAAGTTTGAGGTGTGAACATATTCAGGTCATATGTATCTTCATTAATTGCAAAGCCATTGTGTTTTATCTAGATGTCCCTATGCTATATAGTAACTCGTGCACTGAAATTTATGGACCCGTTTCATAATTCAATCTCATTTTCAATGCGATTGATGGATTGTGTCTTTTGGGAGAGGTACATTACATGTTGAGGAAACTTTCCTTGCTAGGAGAAGGCTGCAAGCCTCCTTGTCTTACTTGAACCTTGGACCTTCCAGAATCATGCACAGCATCTGTGATTTATTGATGTACATGTAACTTTATCAAAGCTTTAGATGGCACAACTCCGAGCATTTTAGAGTGCATATTTATGCAGTCACCATATTTCAACTGAATTTCCTTTTTCTGGGCACCATTGCTCCACTGCAGCACTCTGTGTTCGTTATCTTCTGTGAGATTAACATTCCATCATATCCAAAAGTGTTATACATGCTCACCAACTATGTTTTAAGATTAATGAAGGAAGCTTTTGTTAAAAACCCAAAGGATAAATTCTCACGAAATTTTAAGTTACATATCGGTAAGTGGTTTGTTTTTTGAATTTGTGTGTGTGTGTGTGTTTTCAATTTATAATGTAGCATCTTGTCTCAGCCCTGCTTCCTTTTGTATAATGCTTCTTGTTACAGGTTGGTACTCTTCTTTATCTCCGAGTTGTGAAGGCAAACTTTGGCATGAACCCTGAACTGTCCTGCACTGATGGTTAGTCACTAACGTGCTTTACATTTGTCAAAACAAATGCCATTTTTCCTTGTGAATGTCTTGATTTTGTGGACATTACCTTTGAAATCTTTATTATGTATAGCCAGTGGAAAAGCAGCTGAATTTGGCCCCCTCAAAGATGGATACATGTTTGAAACTTCAACTGGTCTATCAAGAAAGTGAGGCGCTATGTATTCATTTGAGATACTCTTACTTTTTTTTCTTACAGGGTCCATCTTAACTCTTTACAGGCATCTACATAGCTTTTAGGCTTTTCATTTGAGTGGAATAATAATTGACTTGGTCATTTTTTCTCCTTTCCATTTTGAAGGCTGTTAAGTTCACCAACATGTCCAGTTCTTGAGGCTCTTGGCAAGAAACTCTCCTTTGAAATAGCTGTTGGCTTAAATGGCCGGGTTTGGGTATGATCTTTGAGGCAGCAATTTTATTGCAGTTGGTTAAACAATATTTTAATTTCTGTATTTAATATGTTACAGTTCGTTTCTATTATTGGGCCAACTGAAAAACTCGATTTAGGCATTTTTTCACTTACTGATTTTTTCCTTTTTTTTTTTTAAATAAAAGAAGTCAGTAAAAATTTCTCAACACTAACAGTAATTCTCCTTTAAAATTTGTACTATGTTCTAGGTGAATGCTGCCACTCCAGACACCATCGTCGTTGTTGCTAACGCAATCATGAACTCAGAATCCCTAAGTGGAGCGCAGCAGATAATTATGGTGGAGCATTTGCTTAAGAACATCCAATGATCAAGTTTGTTGAAAATTTAGTTTGATAACTCCTAATCTGTAGTATATAGTATTTCCTTGCTTTTGAATCCTTTTCGTCTGGTTTGTTTTTGTCTTCATTATATGTGTCTGGCATAAATCTCAATGTTTTCATGCAGCTAGAGGACTCCATGGACATACTCGGAACGCAGTAGTTGTCAGGTTGATAGAGTTAGGTACATGTGAGAGACAGACACCATTCAAAGTTAACAATGACTGCCGTATCCATTGGCCTTATTTGCATTAAATGAGTAGTTAAACAGTCATTTTGACCTATTTCCCCCCCATGTACTCACTGAAGACTGATGAGTGAGTTATTATTAATGTATCATGGAAATCTTGGTTGTTGGCATTTGATTTTCTTTATCAGTTTTCTGCTGAACTTGTTAAAAGTATTCCAGCAGTAGCTGAGGCTTGAAGCTGATCAAAAGAACAGATTGTTCCATTGAATTGGATTCAATTTTCTATTTAAATTGCTTCTGATAGATTGTTGAATTGTTAAACCTGTAGCTTTAACATCATTCAGCAGTCCAGTCTAGATATTGTACATATTGTATACTACCAAACCTTTCTAGATTATTTTTTTTTCAATTTGTGAGAGGAAAATACCAGAGGGGCAAAGGAAAGTAGATGAATTTATACCTTTCCATTTTCGTCTGATTTTTTATGGAAACTGGTTTTTTTAATATTTTGAACAGATTTTGGATGAAATATATTCGACAAAATCATTGTAATCGGAGATTGATTAAAAAAAATGAGGCCGAATTAATACATTTGATATTGAAAATTATTGAAATTTTCAATGAAAATTTCTATCAGAAATTGATCCAATATTCATTAATGAAAATACCACACATATGAGAGAAATTGATAGATTATTACCTCTTTGTCTTGTTTTTATTCTCGTCAACTCATCGCTTGAACTGAAATTTGACTACGACAAGCTGAAAACGAAGCTCCTGTCAATCTTTTAGTGGACAACCGAAACCTGAACCATGGTTTTCCCACCTGGTTCTTTACACCAGATTCAGAACAACAACTGCTAATTGCCCCCATGCAATCAATGCTCAAAACTGTCCCATTTCCATTCAATACAGCTCCTGCATTAAATACCCTTTAGGTTTTCATCCATCTCTCTCCATTGTTTCACTTTTCTTCTTGGACCATATCCCATTTTCTTCTAGTTTCTTGGAAAAGCACCAATAGGCACAGAACATTGCATGGAATAACTTCTGTTTCAGGAGGTTGTAAGCTCCAAAGTCAAGAATTTTTTGCTTGGATGAGTCACGGGTTTGTAATCAAAATTGTTGCAGAAACTTATCTGGTTTTTCCATATGAAAGAAGGATCCAATTCCATTGAGTAGAATAGGTTAAAGAGTAGTAATCAGTAAAACTATTTTCTCATCGTTTCTTTTTATGTCCAGCACCGGCAATGAGTTGGTAAAATGTTGTCTTGTACCAACAAAATTTGTTCTAAATGACTTCATGGGGTGTCTGTCTGATAAAATTATCTGTCTGTATCACCTGACCCGGATTTCTTGTTATGTCTTTCAACTTTGCATATTCACCAGATTTCTTTCACTTCTGCCCTTACTTATACCAGGAAGTCAAAAAGCAGGAATATTTCTTCTACCTCGCAGTACTGACCCTAGCTCATTGTCACGGTAAATTGAGAAAAAGGAAAAGTGGGGGATGTGACCCCATTTTTGAACAAAGATACAGGAAAGGAACACTAACATTCACCTAGATTTCACATTTCTGATCTTTATTTAGATGGATGATGGCCTCAAGCTGAATTACCTTGAGAGTGACTTTTAGCCATTTTCCAGAGAAAACAGTGTGCATAAACAGCTACTTAGATATTATTAATAAAGCCCGTCTACTTTCTGTATTTATTTTATTTCTTGTAAGTATTATTAATCGAGCTCCAGTGAGTTAAAGGTAAAATATTTATATTCAATTTTATAATCGTACACATCAAAATTAAAGATACCCCTTCCACCGTTCCTGACCAAAGGGCAGGTTCCTACCCTACACATGGGCCATGGCAACCCTCTCCTGGTGTGTCCCTAGAAAAGCCAGCCCACCACCACACAAAGATCATCCTTCTTAAATTTCATCACTATCACACTGTTACACAACTATTAAGCAGCAGGCTACTGCTAACGAAACTTCCCAAATTATCTAAGAGCACTTCCCACTCTCTTTTTCTTCTCTTTCTCTTAGAAAGAAAAGAGCCCAGGCTACTTTTTAGCTGCTATGAGCGATATGGAAGAAAAGAGTAGTGAATATAAAAAGGGGCTGTGGACAGTGGAGGAGGATAGGATTCTAATGGATTACGTACGGGTGCATGGCAAAGGGAAATGGAATCGGATTCCGAAGATTACAGGTTAGCTGGAACAAAGCTGTTAATTTTCTCTAGAAGGAAGCTGTTTAAGTTGGCGTGGGTGGTGGGGGTGTTGTATGGCTAGAAACTTACTAAATCTGACTGTTTCTTGTCACTCTGGGTGCAGGGTTGAAGAGGTGCGGCAAAAGCTGCAGATTGAGGTGGATCAACTACCTTAGTCCTGGTGTTAAGCGTGGCGATTTCTCTGAGGAAGAAAATGACCTTATCATTCGCCTTCATAATCTCCTTGGCAACAGGTTCGTACATTTTTTTTTTCTTCTTTCAATTTCAGGCCAAAAGAAGAAGGCTAAACACAACCCCCTCCTTTTCCAGGCCCCTTCTATACCTCTAGTTCATATGAGAGTGGTGTTCAAGAAATCTCACATCTGTTGAGTGATTATATCAGAGCAAGCACTGCTCTTCCCATTGTTGTATCAGAGGAGATACCGTACTTTCCCGTTGTTATTCCTTTCGTGATATGTTACCACGTGACAAGTGTCCTTTTACTTGTCCTTCCGTCCTAAAAGTTTAATATTGCTTTTAAGTATATGTTAATTCTAGCCCCTCCCCCTTTTGTTTATTCTTTCTCCTGAACAATCCTGGTTACCACTTTTGATTCCACCAGTAACCAAGGTTGTCTTTACAATTATGAGCTTTTGCTTGGTGGGAAGATCATTATTGGCAAATATATGCCATTTCTACACCAGTAATTATTGTCATCTATTTACAAACATTGTAATCACGGTGTACCTAATATACATACTTATAGCTGCTATACACAAATAGGGGACTGTTTACATTGTCATTTACTGTTCACACATATACTGAATTCAATCACTCTTACCTTGAAGGTGGTCCTTGATAGCTGGTCGAGTTCCCGGACGAACAGACAATCAAGTGAAGAATCATTGGAACACTCATTTGAGCAAGAAGCTCGGGATCAAGAAGGAAAAAAATAAAGTTAGCGTTTCTTCACGAATTACGATTAAAAAATCAAGGCAAGATTTCAGTACATCTTCGAGTCCAAATTCTAAACTTCCCCATAGCTGTGATGGCGGAGGTCATGTGAACCCCAAGGTGATTATGACATCAGATGGGCACTCTCAAAATGCAGTTGATTGTGAGGGTGCACAAGGGCTGGTTGCCATTACTGATGACTACGAAAGCTCTTCTTGGTTTTTCCATGACGAGCTTAAGTCGCATACACCCAATGTGATGGAGTTCCTAGATGAGTCTCTTGATTTTGTTTGGCTTGGCTTGTAAACAACAATTTCCCCTTCTTGTAATCTCATAAGCTCCTTAATGAAAACAGATTTTTAGGTCCAATTGGTGCACATATATAAATATTTCATGCATATATATGATCTTAGTTTATACAGTAAAAAATAAATAGATATATAGTCTCTATTATTTTGTCTGAATTGCATGTGCTAGTCACATGCCATTATTCATCAAAGGCATTAGCCATTCGGCATAGATTGGGCTAAGCCATGGCTATAGCCTTCCAAACAACAATTATTGATGATCTTATTGCAAATTAGATACCCGAGGTTAGGGTAGGGAGAGATAGAAAGATGATCTTATTGCATCAAGTTTATAGATACCAATACTTAATCTTAAACATAATATAATTAATTTCTCGTTCATATTTTGGACCAACTTAAATCTAGCTGTTTCTTTTGTTATAAAAGTATAACTTATGGTATTTAGTTAAAAATAATGTTTTACACATAGCAAATGTCACAAGTTAGTATAAATATATAAAAGATAACACTTTTGAAAAAAGAATAATCTTTATATGGATAATCTTATCTTTTTGATACATACTTTTTAAACAAATTAAATCATCAACCGTGCGTCCGAAGGAATTAATTAATGTGGTGGTACCCTCATTGACCAAGGATCCTTCGTCAATGTGTCACATTGATTGTACCAGTCTGAAAGACTGGTGGATATTAATGTCGTAAAATGCTATCTGCCATGGAACCACCCTGAAATTCATCACAAGAGCTTTTATAGCAGAAAGGCCAAGTGCCTCCGATAACAAATTGACCAGGAAAACATCAATCTTTCCAGGCTTGGCATCGGCTTTACCCACTGTATATACTTACCGTTCCTTTTACCTTTTGTTTTTTTCTTCTTGTTTGGGCGCTATGATCATCAATGATCATTGGACTGTTGAAATTTTTCACACAATTGTTTCCTCCCCTCGTGATCATCCATTCTCTTTATGATCTACAAAGTAATTGAGATAGATAAAAAGGCACAGAATATGGAGGAGAAATGTTAATTTGGAAATCTGAGAGGAAAGAGGGGGAATCTTTGCTTTTTTTTTTTTGTTCTACATAATGGTACAAATCCCAGATTGCATGAAGACAACAAGAAGGGGCTTAGACCCATCAAAGCCATGGCACAAAAGGTTTCATCAACACCACCATGGCCTTTCTGCCAAGCAGCAGAGGGGGATGGGGCATGGACATTGTTGTCTGATACGGCCAAATTAGACAGCTTCTGTTTACAAATTTGCTTTTGAATGTGTCATCTACACCACTCAACAAAACTTATCGCTGCTTTTGAAATAATGTACATAAAGTTGCCTGCTCACATTTATTCTACCCAATTTCACTTTCAAAGACAAAATCATTCATACTGAGAAAGTCATAACAAGAAAGAAAGGAAAAATAAAGTGGGTTTGTTTCTGTGCTCTGCACAACAATAAATTTTTGAGGGAGATAGGTTTCTGGCACGTTGTACACTCACATTTTCATGTGGTAACAAAGGCCCTTTCACATATCATCAAATAGGACCTTTAACAAAGGTCCTATTTATTTATTTTTTTAATAAAATAAATTGAATTTTTATTGATATATAACAAACAATTTAACAGATAAATCGCAAAAACGAATCTTAATTATGAGAAAAATCCTACAATAAAAACTATTCAAAAACAACCAAGTAATACCCAAGGATTAATAATCAGCATACAAAACACTAAAATAAACTTGACATTATCCCCACCATTACCATCTTTATATATATATAAGATTGTTGGTAATTAATTGCATGATTATGAATTTGAGGACAAAGGTAAAGAGTTTTAGATACTGTGAAGCATAAGAAATAATATTATGTTATTAATTGATAAGACAGTTAATAAAAATTAATCTCTTTTTCTCTTTGGATAACATTAGATAACTTTGTTAAGTGATGTTCAAATGATATGAACATTTGACCTTGTAATTGATGTAATGATAGGTAATCATGGTGCAGCACATTAATTTCTCTCATAATATGAACCAGTGGAGAAGTGCCTGACCAAAAAGGAGGGGACATTGGGCGGCTCAAACCTTGTAGAGGAAGGTGGTGGTCCATTGAACCATGTTGATTAGGATAATTTGCTGTCCACATCAAGGTTGGAAAGCAGATTAAGATCATGCATGTGCTTGCACTTACCCATCTACTTGATAGCCATGTAATGGCATTTTAGCTGGAAACATGGCACCCATGATTACTTTTATATATATGGCCACCAATTGATAATAGGTGAAAATGTTTTGATATATTTATATACCTAGAATATTCTTATCAGACATGAGATTTCTTTATCACCATTAAATACTTTTTGTCACATATAAAGGCAATGGAGCTATCACAAAATAATCTATTAGGAAGAAGACAATAATAGAGAAGCAATCCTGCCCTTATAACATGTTAAATGTTAAATAGACATCCAACCTGAAACTAATAACAATAAGTAGAATGGCTCTTTCTATATTTATATATTCAAACTACCTATGTGAGATTTTTTTATCACTCCTTTGATATTACCGAAGCATATCAAAATTCAATATGAAAAATTTTATCTTTTGCTTGTGCAATATAGGATAAGCTCAAAATTCAATACAAAATACAAGTAAAGATTACGTGCAAACGTACACAATCGCAACAAGTAATAAAGTGATAAGTTGAATGTTGATCCTCAAAGAGTTGATCTAATAGTTATTGCTAACTACTAAAATTAAAACTAATAACAATAAGTAGAACGACTCTTTCTATATTTATATATTCAAACTATCTATGTGAGATTTTTTTTATCACTCCTTTTATATTACGGAAGCATAGAAAATTCATAGGGAAGACGAAAGTTCATGTGGGCTGGCCATTAGCCCATTTTGACTGCACAGTAATCTCTTAGGCAGATATTAAGTGTGGAAGCTTGCGCTGGGATTGTAGCGTTAATGGAACCCCAATTGAAATAGTGACAGTCTAGTTTTCGTCTCAGCTGATAGGCCCCAGCCTTTCATCCAGATTCTAATGGACTTTGATTATGTTTGTTCCCAACTTTGTTCTAAGATAATGAAAAAGAAAGGAGACAGAGAGAGGTAATCAATTGATCAAGCAAGTGAAATGAAGACAGTGAAAGAGTAGAACAAATACAACTTATTTTAAGAGCAAACTAAGCTCACAATGGCTTCTCTACCTTATTCATACAAGTTTAATTTGTGTCTCTAGATGAGACTTCAGTGTCTAAAACTTGCAAATATTTTTAGAAAGGCATAGGCTTTGGAGGCATGGGTTCTGTGCACATCTTCCATTGCTCAAAAGTTCCATTCACAAAATCATAATAACCTCCCCTCAATGTCAGAGTTCCACTCACCACTGCATTTCTCACAAATGGATAAGTCAGTAGATTTGCCATCGAGTTCTTCACTGATTCCTGCATCACAATTTGTGGATTGATTAGTTCTTTGTTGAATGGTCTGCCATGAATATATATATCGATCCATGTTTAATTTGATGACATAAACATGTTGGGGCAGCTTGTGATTTTACCTTTTCACACAGCCTGCATTGTTCTTCAAATGGCAGATCATTGGCCTCTTCCAGGACCTTGATCTTTGCTGGCAAACCAATTTGCACCCACTGATCTATGAAGTCACTGCACAACCCATGTTGGATGAAGTTAGACAAGTAAGAATTCAATCTTTTTGTCGGACAAAAAATTGTGGGATCTTTCAGAACAAAAAATGCGAGTTCACAGGCTTACTAAGTATGACTCTCGTCCGGAAGCTTCATAAGCCTCTCTATCCCACCACAACGACTATGTCCCACGACCAAGATGTTTTGTACCTGTGAATGTATTTTGTCTTCCATTTGTTACACAGAAATTTCTGATACGAGGAACAAAACTGGGGAGGAAGGGCCGGGGAAAAGTAAAGAGAAATGAACACAAGAGTTGAATTCTAAAGTGTAGATGTTTCACCTCAAGAGCTTTAACAGCATATTCAATGACTGAACCAATTTCGGTGTGTCTTAGCTGTGCAATAAAGCAATAAACAATATTAGGAGAAATGTGGATTCCAAATCCCATAAATGAAAAATTTTCAGCAATAATTTTCTAGTTTTACATGTCCATTTAATTAGGTAATGGGAACTATAAAAAATCATAATTTTTTATTGAAAAAGTGTGTATTTATTATTGAATCGATTATTCAAATCCTTTACTCAATAATAATTAATTTATTCATTTACTATCAAGTATCAGTGCATTAAGTTTTCTATTCAACCATAAATGTAAGAACTTATTAACAACAATTTATCTTTTATTAAAGGTTTTTTTTTGTTTCCTTAAATAAGAATTTACTTCAAAAACGAAAAAGGTTTGGGAAATTAACCTGGTCAAATGGAGGAACCATATTAGCAATATTGCGGCCACTGAAGGCTTCTCCTGGCTTGAAATTCAGAACAACTGAGGGGCTTACTCGGGAATCCGAGCATGCAAAGACCAAAAACTGAACAATGAATTAACAGCAAATTAATTAATATATTAATTAGCACTACATAATCTTAATTAATCATTGTTAAATTACAGAAACAAATTTTGATTAAGAACTTTGGGTTGGAAAGTGATTTACCCTCGGGTGTTGACCCTCTGCAAGTTCACTGAAACATTCAGGATATTTGCTGCAAGAAAGCAGAAAAATTGGTGTCATTATCCATTAATTGAGTCCCTACTACATCTTGTTTCCAATTTCCATAAGCATTAGAACTATTGGTTCTTCTCAAGCCGCATCTGGGTAGAATGTTATTGAGAAGATAGTAAATTCGACGTATCTTTCAAATTATACATAAGATAATAAATAAGATGGTCAAATCAACGTACAAAGATAACAAAATTTATTATTAGTAATTAAATAATTTCGGGAAAACTGAATTCATAAGCTCGATCTTTAAGTCTTTTATTTGTATGAAAAAGTAAAATCCAATTTTATTAACAAGAACTGCAGCTTTTCTTAAATCCAATTTTATTAACAAGAACTGCAGCTTTTCTTAAAAAAAGGGTAGAAATTTGTGTTTTTTTTCTTTAAAAATTGGACCAAAAAGACAAAGCAAAGTTTGAAAATGATACAGGGATGAATTGTAGTCCAAGTTTGACATCTTACTCATATATGTTCTCCTTGAAGAAGGCAAAGCCATCTTCGATCCTTTGAGCATCTGGGTCGAATGAAGGCCTTTTCCCTTGGAGCTCAGCAATAAGCCTCTCAACTTTTCCATGAACCTCCCGATCCAGGCCTTCTTTCTCCCTGCAACTAACGTATAAATATTTTATTAGTCGTATCTACTATTAATTGCAATTCTCAGACCTTGGTATAAACCTAATATTATTTTCTCTGAATAGATAACCGAATATTGGATATTGAAACCTGATGAGAATCCTCTTCAGTCCTTCAACAACAACTTCAGCAGATTGCTTAGCCATTTCCACGCCTTCTAACTGCAAAATTCACAAAATTTACAGTTAAAAGTAAATTCTAACATGCATGACATGGAACTCACCCAGCAATGGAGTCATAACCTTTGGAGCAAGAAAAGCGTGCATGGCACTCACCCACATGCAACAATATCATGACTAAAAGATCTTTAATACATAAGATCCCTATTTTAATTAATCCGTCGGCAATGAAAATTGTCTCTTTGAATGTAAGAAATGAAATCGGGTATTTTTTTTTATATCTTTTTTCTTCCTTTGAACTCTAACATGGATGATGCATGCATGCTCACTTTCTACCTCAAAATTAATCGACGAACTAACCTTGTCTAAGGAGCAATAATGCCTCGAACTTGTACGAAGAAACCAGGCTTCGTTTCTAAACACTTTGGCTAACACGTATATAGAGATATTAAAGCTAAGAGATACATGTTTCATGCAGCTTCAAGCTGCTATATATAGGCTGAGTTTAGGCTTCCAGGACATGGTCCTTCCAACCACGATGTGCATGCGAAAAATGGCTATAAAATGTTTCCAGTGTCGTGACAATTTTTTTTGTGGTTAGAAAATCAAACACGGCTCTCCCTTATTGCAATTATTCATTTCTTGGATGTTCCTCAAAGAAATTCCTCTCCATCTCCAATTCTCTCCACACCTATTTACCTAGTAATCATCTCCACTTTGACAAATACCTTTACAGTTCATGCCTATTAAATCAACGTCATATGTTTCAATTAATCTGGACAAAATTAAGTAATGTAAACAAAATGACATAAGCGATGGGAAAAGAGGTACATGTAGGATGTGAGATGTACTTAATTAATAAAAAAATCTATGCCTTAAATATTTAAAAAAATAAGAATTTTTTATTGTATCTAAAGAAATACTTATCCTTTTATTTGTATTAACATAAAAATTAACAACCATAACATTCAATGGTGGATCAAGGATTTTACATAAAGAGTAGCTAAAAATAATCATACAAAGTTATGGATTAAGTCAATGATTCGATTCGGGACAAAAATTAATCACTTTTAAAATAAAATTAAATTCTAACATGAAATTTCATTAACAATTTAAATATAAATTTCAGATTTACTAATTATACAAATAGATATAAAGCAAAAAAATTAACATTAGATTTTTACATTAGGCATTGTAAATTATTAAGTAACGTATTTTTTTATAAGACTATAGCATATTATATAAAATAATACAAAATATTTTAATAAAGTTATGCCAAGTGTTTAGAGTCAGTCAATCCAGTTATCTAAAAAAATATATGCTAAAGCCAAATAGTTATTTGGTTTAGAGAGAAATACAAGAAAAAAAAATTATTTGATTGACTTACGAAAAAAGAGAATAGGATAAAGGGTTTTTCTAATTTGATGAATGACACTTGTGTGATTGATTCACCAAAAAAAAAAAATAAGAGAAAGGCCCAAATCCTTCAATACATATTAAAAAAAAGAGAAAAAATTTGTTTAATTGATTCATGAAAAAAGAGAATATGAGAAAGGTTTTTTTTTTTTAATTTTGATGAACGATAATTGTTTGATTGATTCATAAAAGAGGAGAATATGAGAAAATGATGGATGATAAGCCTCCAAACCATTTATAAAAGAGAAAAAAGGAAAAAAGCAGTAAAAAAAAAGTCTAACTAGCAGTAAAAAAAGAAGGGAAAAAAGAAAAAAAATCTAGTTGTACGTAACATGTCAGGGGGAGGTAGAATTCACTGGCACGAGAAGAATGCTCATGGATCAAACGGTGGAGAAAGCTGAATTAGCTACCCTAGTTTGGTCTCTACATTGCTGCCAAAGAGAGAATATTATGATGAAGGAGATTGAAATGGATAGTAAGGTGGTGGTTGATTGGATTAAAGGAAGACACTTGTCAGGTGTCTTGGGCCATATTGTAGAAGATTGTCTCAATCTTATGGTGAGCATGCATTGATAGTGATGTTATTCTCCATCGTCCAAGACAATGTAAAGAAGTGGCGCATTTGTTGGCTAAAAGGGCCAAAGACATAAGTGAGGAAGCAGTGGCTTGGTTCAATATATCTCATATGCCTGATGATATTCAACTGGTTGTCATTAGAGAGTCTAGAAGTTCGTTTGAAGGTAATTAGGTTGAGAATGTTTATTATAGTCTCAATGATTATATGATTTAAAGGGTACTCTTCTCTTTTATTCATGGTTTTTTATCCCTTAGGGTTTTTTCATGAGAAGGGTTTTAATGAGGCTCTTTAATCATATATAAGGAAGGTTTCTTTAAGTTACTTTGAACAATTAGTAATTGTCTCGTTATATATGTCCCAAATGCAATTCAATTGATGAGGTAACGAAATCAACTCTTACTTCAAAAAAAAAAAAATTAAGCCTTAACCTCTTAGGCACTTGTAAAGAATGATGCTTGTACATAGAGTCCGGTCAACCTTTTTTATTATTAATTAATTATAATTTAATTAAAATATCACTCATCATTTTATATCATATGATATTGGTATGTTAACATGTTATATTGGATGATAATATTAATATAATCATATGGTATTTCTCACCTTCTATATTATCGTCACATAAATATAAAATGACAAATAATTTTTGGACTAACAACAACTAATCAACTATTAATCATAAAAATAAAAATTAAGAGTTTTATTAAACATAATAAAAAATAAAAATTTATTTAATTTTTTGTGAATAATTCAGAAACTTTTTAAAGCACTGTTATCTAGATAAATTCAATTCAACTATTATTCTTAGTAAATAATTATAAAATATTAAGAGGACGGTGTGGCTTTTTTATGTTTTACAAAATACATGTATATATTACTGGTATAAATTATACTCCCAATAATCAAGCGAGTAACTTTTGAGTTTGAATGTATTTTTAATAAAAAAAAATATAAAACCGAACAAATTGACAAATCTAATATAACATATTCTCAATTAAACGAGTAATTTTTTAATTTTAACCTATATTTAATAAAACAAATAATGGAAACCCAAGTCGTGTATGTGGGTAGAAAGATAAACACAAGTTTCTATTTCGGTGGAAAAAAAAATAAAGAAAAGAAAAACTATTGAAAGTCTTTTTCTTCCTTTCTCCTTTCTCGTTTTTGTTTGTATTCCTAATTAAAAATTTAGCAAGTCATACATTATTTCTCTTTGTTTTTTCTTCTGACCATCCAATCCTTTACCTACTTCACTAGCTATCTTGGGCTTAATTTCTTGTTCACAAGCATGTGAACTATAAATATAGAATTATTTATTTATTAACAAAAAAGGAGAAAGTAGTGAGAACCTTGATCAAGTGCTCTTCCAAGATTAGTAGAAAGAAGAATGCACGAGAGTAAAGGCTGGGATATTTCCATCTCTTGTCATATAAACAGTTGCACCTGGTGCAAGACAGTGGAGATCACCTGTGGGAATAAAATTGAATTATGATGCATCTATTTATGAGTTGAAAGGTGTAACGTGGGTGAGTACAGGTTTCATCATTAGAAATTTAAAAGGGGCAAAATTTGTTTATCTTTCAATCATGGCGATGGCTGAATTGAAGTCCTTATCGTGGGGCCTTTTGATGTGTAGGAGAGAATTAGTGTTTGGTGATTAAAATTGAAATGGATTGCCAGCAGGTTGGATTCAAAGCAAATGATTTAATGGTGAAATGGGTCATGTTATTGAGGACTGCTGTCTGATGATGAGTCAAATTAATTGTTCCTCTATTAAATATTGTAAACGTGAGGCAAATGGGGCGGCTCATGAAATTACCAGATCAGTTAAGGTTTTGGATATGAAACAGGTGTTGTGGAGGGATTTAAATGATCTCCCTATTAGGGCTCAAAGTGCTTCTCGGAATGATGATATTAATCAGGTGATAATTAAATTGGCATGATAAAAGGGTATTCTTTTTTCCTTTTTACAGGTTTTTTCCTACTAAGGTTTTCCATGAGAAGGGTTTTAACAAGGTTCTTTCTTTATGTTATGGAATATTTACAATGCGAGCGCCTATTATTGTATCTATTTGATGAATTTTCATATATTACTTGTCTTGGTAGTCATTAATGAATGAAATTCACCTTTTATCAAAAAAAATAGTATTATTAATCAGGGATATTCTCTAAATCTACTTGAGGAATTCAAGATTTTATGATTATGATTTTTTTGGTCGAATCTTGATTGATAAGAAAAGAGAACTCATTTCTTGACCAACAGGACAAACTCGTGCGAGAAAAAATAGTGAATATTGCTTTACAGAATATATATTTGTCTTATTTTCGGGTTTAATTGTCTTGTATTACTAGTCAATGGTCCCTCTCCAAATTGATTCAACACTTCTAAAAGTAAATAAGACACCCTTGGTGAGAAAAACGTTTACGTTTGATTGGAAAAAGACAATTATTGAGACAGATTTTGAGAATGTAAGAAGAGAGAATGATTCACATGCAACCATTCATTCACGATAAGGATTTGGAATTGGAGGGAGAAGAAAGACAATTGTTTTTGCTCTAAAACCTCTTATATTTTTATTGTATCCAATTAACGAAACTGTTAATTTTAAAGAAAATTTAACAATCGTCAGATTTAATATCAAATGTTATTGAATTTAACGATTCTTAGTATTTTATTAAGATTAAAAGATTATGTATGTACAAACTAAAATATAAATATTTGTTTGAGTATAATAAAATAATAAGAGTTTAATTCCATAAATAAATATAATTCAAAATTAATAAAATAATTATTTTGAATGAATTAATGAAACTCTAATGCTAATAGAAACAAGTGTAGAAATATTTTTTTTATTTACATGTTCAAAATAACCCGATTTCAATGGACTTTGATTATGTTTGTTTGATTACCCAACTTTGTTCTAAGAAACTGAAAAGAAAGGATACAGAGAGGTGATTAATTAAGGGCAAAATACTTCCATCATTTTAAGTTTTAATCGAAATTTCAAATGCGTTTATTAGTTTTCGAAATAGACACTCCGTTTGAAAAAAGTATTTTTCATTGGACACATAGGTCTGGCCGTTAATCAATCATTAGTTTTTTTGTCAATTTGATGATGTGATAATATTAAAAAAATAATTTTATCCTTTATTAATTTTAAAAATTATTATTATATAATTTTATCAAATTTTTATTAATTTAAAAAAAAAAAGCTCTCAATTGGGGGCTCCCTAAGGGAGCGTTGGGTGGTCGGCCCGTGCAAGTGACCTCGTTGGCAGACTTGAGAAAAAAAATAATAAAAAAAAATATTTTAGATATTTTATATTTAATATTAACACCATTTAGATGTTCGTAGCAGAGTGTTCATTTTGAAATTAAAAATAATTTCGATTAAAATTGAAGGGATTTGGGATATTTTACGCAATTAATTAATTAATTAAGCAAGTGGAATTGAACAAAGTGAAAGAGAAGAACAAATACAACATATTTTAATAGCAAACTAAGCTCACAGTAGCTGCTCTGCCTTATTCACACAGGTTTAATTTGTATCTCTAGATGAGACTTGAGTGTCTAAAACTTGCAAATATTGTTAGAAGGGCATAGGCATTGGAGGCATTGGCTCTGTACACATCTTCCACTGCTCAAAAGTTCCATTCACAAAATCATAATAACCTCCCCTCAATGTCAGAGTTCCACTCACCACTGCATTTCTCACAAATGGATAAGTCAGCAGATTTGCCATCGAGTTCTTCACTGATACCTGCATCACAATTTGTGGATTGATTACTTTTCTATTAATTAGATGGTCTGCCATGGAATATATCCTTGTTCAATTAGATGACAGAAACATGTTGGGGCAGCTTGTGATTTTACCTTTTCACACAGCCTGCATTGTTCTTCAAATGTCAGATCATTAGCCACTGCCAGGACCTTGAGCTTTGCTGGCAAACCAATTTGCACCCACTGATCTATGAAGTCACTGCACAACTCATGTTGGATGAAGTTAGACAAATAAGAATTCAATCTTTCTATCTGACAGAAAATTGCGGGATCTTTCAGAACAAAAAATGGGAGTTCACAGGCTTACTAAGTAACACTCTCGTCCGGAAGCTTCATAAGCCTCTCTATCCCACCACAACGACTATGTCCCATGACCAGGATGTTTTTTACCTGTAAATGTATGTTGTTTTCCATTTGTTACACAGAAATTTCTGATACGAGGAACAAAACTGGGGAGGAAGGGCAGGGGAAAAGTAACGAGAAATGAACACAAGAGTTGAATTCTAAAGTGTAGATGTTTCACCTCAAGAGCTTTAACAGCATATTCAATGACTGAACCAATTTCGGTGTGTCTCAGCTGTGCAATAAAGCAATAAACAATATTAGGAGAAATATGGATTCCAAAATATATGTATTTATTATTGAATCAAATATTTAAATTTGTAGCTTGATAATAATTAATTTGTTCATTTATTATTAAATGGACACGTGATAAAATATAAAATTAGTTATCAAAGTATGAATTTTTCTGCTCGACCATAGATAAAAAAATTAATTAAGAACAATTTTTCTTTTATTAAAAGTATTTTTTATTTTCTTTAAATAAGAATTTACTTCACAAAAAGAAAGAAAAAGGTTTGGGAAATTAACCTGGTCAAATTGAGGAACCATATTAGCAATATTGCGGCCACTGAAGGCTTCACCTGGCTTGAAATTAAGAACAACTGAGGGGCTTACTCGGGAATCCGAGCACGAAAAGACCAAAAACTGAACAATGAATTAACAGCAGATTAATTAATAAATTAGCATTACATAATCTTAATTAATCATTATTAAATATAAAAAAAATTTGATCAAGAACTTTGGGTTGGAAAGTGATTTACCCTCGGGTGTTGGCCCTCTGCAAGTTCTCTGAAATAATCAGGATGTTGGCTGCAAGAAAGCAGAAAAATTAGTGTCATTATCCATTAATTAAGTTGTCTACTGCTTCTTGTTTCCAATTTCCATGAGCATTAGAACTATTGGTTATTTTCAAGCATGCGCCTAGGTAGAATGTTACCCTGCATATTGAAATCTTAAAAACTAAGGTTGAAAGCTAATAAATTTGACACATCCTTTGGATTATATATAATATGACAGATAAGTTGATTAAAGTCCACACGTAAAAATAACAAGACTTGTTATTAATGATTAGTTAATTTTAAAGATAATTGAATTCACAAAGCCGATCTCTGAGTCTTTTGTTTGTATTGAAATATAGGTTAAAAAAATAGAAATTTTTGCTTTTTTTTTTTTAATAACTGGACTAACAAAGTCAAAGCAATGTTTGGTTAAAAGTTAAACAACATTAAGTTCTTCAAAATTGCTACAGATAGGGATGAATTCTAGTCCAAGTTTGCCATCTTACTCATATATGTTCTTCTTGAAGAAGTCAAAGCCATCTTCAATCCTTTGAGCATCTGGGTCACATGGGGGTGGAGGAGGCCTTGTCCCTTGGAGCTCAGCAATAAGCTTCTCAACTTTTCCTTGAACCTCCTGATCCAGACCATCTTTCTCACTGCAGCCAACATATATATATATATATATATTCTTAGTCTTATTAAATATTAATAGCAGTTCTCAGACCTTGGTTAATAAACTTTAATATTATTTTCTCTGAATAAATAACCGAATTTTGGATACTGAAACCTGATGAGAATCTTCTTCAGTCCTGCAACAACCACTTCAGCAGAGTGCTTTGCCATTTCCATGACTTCTTACTGCAAAAAAGTTCACAAAATTTACAGTTAAAAGAAGCATGCATGACAAACTTAAACGAGCAATGGATTCATAACATTTTGGAGTCAGAAAAAAGCATGCATGGAAAATTCTTTTTTGTTGTTTCTTCGAAGGCAAAATAATTTTATTAAAATTTAAATAAAGTGAAAGGGTAAGTTCTTCTGGCCAAAGCTAAGAGGACAAAGTTGGAAACACAAAAACAACAGTTCCAAAGAAAAATTTTATCTCATGTAATGAAACTATAAGATCTTTGTTTTAATTAACTTGTCGGTAATGAAATTTGTCTATTTAAATGTAAGAAATGAAATCGATGTTTTTTTTTTCTTCCTTTCAACTATAACATGGATGATGCATGCATGCTCACTTTCTACTTCTCAAAATCAATCAACGAACTAACCTTGTCTAAGGAGCAATGCTATGAACTTTTAAGAAGAAAACAGGCTCAGTTTCCTAAACACTTCGGCTAACACGTATTGAGATATGAGAGCTAAAGGATACATCCTTCATGCAGCTTCAAGCTGCTATTTATAGACTGAGTTTAGGCTTCCAAGACATGGTCGTCCTGTCAAAAATGATGTTCTAGACTATACCATTGTTTCTAGTGTCACGACAATATTTCATTAATTAGCTAGAAAATCAAACACGTTTCTCTCTTTTTTCTATGATTCATTTCTTGTTTGTTTCATCAAAAGAAATTCCTCTCTATCTCCAACTGCCCTCTCCACTTACTACACCTATTCATTTACCATTGAATCTCCTTTATCACTTTGACAAGAACATTCCTAGGCCTAGCTCATGCCTATTAAAGTCGTACGTGTTAATTAATCTAGGCATAATTAAGTAATAAAAGATGGATGACATTAATATTAAAAAAGCCTTTATTTTCTTTTTTTTTTTTTGGGAAAACTAATGAGAGTATATTATAATAAAAAGACACACACACAATATAGATAAGCTAGGAGGCATGGCAACAGCCTGTACCCACTCTATTAAAAAATAATCTGCAGACTGCAGTGTCATCTGGTAGTCCCCTTCCACCTGTTTTCCAGCTCGTTCACCTCCCTAAGGTTAGCCTAACCTATCTCCCAAAATGAACCTCCACTACTAGATTAAGCATCAACAAAATAGAACCTGTACACAAACCTTCTGTATACAGGTTAGCCTTTATTTTTTTAATGTATTCAAAAAATTAATCTTTAATTTAACCAACTCTTGCATTCAATATCAATTAACATGACTTAATGACTTGATCACATTAATTTTTTAACTATTGCATGATCATGTCATTTGTCACATTGATAGAAACTAATTAGTTAGTATTAAATTTGATAATGGTTAATTTTTCATTATGAAGTCTGAACCTCTCGATCAGTTGCCAAGAATCCTGCTTACACATAGAGGCCGGTCAGCCTCTTTCCATTAATGGGTGCATTAGATAGACTTGGCTTTCAGAGGTTTGGTTAATTAAGACTTGTCCATATTACTCTTCCTCTTTTTTTCCTGCACGAGGTAGACTTGGCTTTTGCTTTTTCTGGCAATCCTTCAACCCTTTCACATGCCATCAAAACTAGTGTAATTGTGAAGTTTGGATCGAAATGAATCTCGGAAATCAAATCTTTAATGCTAGACTTTTCGTCCAAGCTTCCATATCGAGGTGCTGCAAGTTGAACGATTCAGTCAAAGAAACCTTTCCATATTTCAATACATCTGGAATGTGGAGGAGAAAATTTTTGAGACTTCACTAAATTCTATGCCTATCCTCTTAGTTTCTCAGCTTAATAATTTCCAAGGAATTTTGATAAATAAATTCAATTCAAATATATAATTTCTTGATAAATAATTATGGAGATTTATGAGCAAGTCATCCTATTATTCCTTTTTATTTTTTTTCTTTTAATCATCGAATCCTTTATATACTTCACTAACTATCTTGGACTTTGTGTTGGATTTTCTCGATCATAAGCACATGCGATATAAATTTATAATTATTTATTCATTATTATATAATATGAATAAATGACAATTATAATTACGACATTGAAATTTTTTAATTTTACAAACGAGATAAAGGATCAATACACATCTTATTACCGTTACCAAGTATTGGTTACATCTCAAAATTAATTAATTATGAGAATATAGTCAAATATTTTGTGCATGTAGTCACCATATTGATGCACAAAAAGAACTACCAAAATAAAGTTGGGTGCTAAAGTTGTGGATAGTTGGTTTTATTTATTTTTTTTTTAAAAAAAAAGAAAAAGTAGTGAGTGCTTTGATCAAGTGCTCTTCCAGGATTTGAAGAAAGAAGCATGCACAAAAGTAAAGGAAGTGACACAAATTTTAGAATAAATTAATTTTTTGATCACTAAGTTTTTGAAATTTTTCATTTTGTTCACTCAATTTTAGAAAAATAACGTTTTTTATTATTAACATTTATAAGGATTATGACAATTAAAAATAATTTACATTTTTTCTTACCACGTGACAACTAATTATGTGAAATAGAATAAAAATTTTATTATCTTTTAACGATTGAGTAATTAAAATAATAATATTTATAAACATTAGTGATCAAAATGTTATTTTTAAAAGTTAAGTAACAAAAAAAATTAAAATACTATTAGTTAAAAAGAGAGAATAAAATAAGTTTTTTTTCCTTTTCTTTTCCTATATTTGAACTCAACTATGAAATTTTTTTAGAATATTTAAGTAATAAGTGAAAATTCATTGAGATTAGAGTCTTCAATAAAAGTTTTATTTATTATCTTTGGTCTCCTAAATCCCAACCTCTTTTTTTTCACATAATTCAAATTCCAGATGTCCAACATAAAAAATCGTAAAACAGTTTCCTTTAGAACTTTAAAAAAAATAATTGATACACGTTTTTTTTTTGTTTTAAATAAAAAATTGATGTGATTGTTTCCTAGGAGCTTTCCTTTGGATTTACAAAAATTGGGTTAATATCTAAACACACAGCTTACCATGCTCCTGTCTATGGACTTAATTTAAGGTTCTAATTAATTATGAAGTTAATCACATGGTCCCTTTGAAAACATTCACCAACCAAACACATGAGTAAAAGCAAATATTTTAATATTACAATAATTAACTAAAAGAACTATTAGTGCACGATTCTTTAATTAAAACAATAAAATTTGAATCTTTCCATCAATACTTTACTTCGAGCTTGTTCAAAAGAAAAAACCTTTCCTCGATCTCTAATTATTTCTTTAATATTTATGGATTGATCTACCACCTAATCCTGATAATTAATTTCTTTTTTTGTCATCTTATGTTTTGGATCTAATCAATGGCAGATTCAGATTTTGTATGAAGGGTGGTTGCACAATAATCAAATAAGAACATGAATTGGGTTATGGATCGGGGCCAATGATTCGATTCTAAGTAAAAAATTAATTACTTGTGATATAAAATTTAATTAACATTTTAAATTTATATAAGTTTTCAGATTCACCAATATAAATAGACATAAAGCAGAAAGAAAAATTAATATTATATTTTCACATTAAGCATCGTAAAAGATATAAAGTAGAAAGAAAAATTAATATTAGATTTTCACATTAGACATCGTAAATTGTGTTTGACTAAATTATAACATAAAATTTTATTAGCAATTTGAATTTATATAAGTTTTCAAATTCATCAATATAAAAAGACATAAAGTAGAAAGAAAAATTAATATTATATTTTCACATTAAACATCGTAAATTGTGCTTGACGTGAAAAAAAGAGTTATGTTCGATGTGATTGCATGCTTTTAAAGGAAAAAAAGTTGAAAAGAAAAAAAAAAGTTTAGTATATTTATAAAGGAGAGAGGAAAAAGAAAAAGATAAAAAGGTAAAAAAGAGAAAAAAAAAAAAAGAAAAATAATTTCAAAATTTAGATATAAAAAAAATTAAACCTAGGCCACTAAATATTAACTTAAGTTTCTTACCACTATTTCAAAACAACACATTTGATTTAAAGTTACAAATCTAAATATTTTTAATTATATATATATAAATTAATTAATTAAAAACTAATGGGTGGCGGCCGCCACCCCGTCACCCCTCTCCCTCCGCCCTTGGATCTAATCCTATCTTTTTTTATAATTATACATTAAAGAAAAAGTTCCAATAGGTTATTAAGCTGATAAGGACGTATCTAACTTTTTTTATTATTTATTTCATTTGGGTTTCAAAGGTATCATTAAATGCAAGCCATGCATGTGCTTTTCATATAGGGTCCAAAGGTTAGAAAGCCATGCATGCCTCTCTCGTTGTTATCTAAAATTGATTGATTCATGTTAGGTAATTAGTCTGTGATTCCTACATGTAAAAGAGAGTACTGAAATGATGATAAAAAATTTCATATTTATTAAATTAAAAGTATATCTTAAATATTAAATATAACAATGATCTCTTTATCTATTATTAATTAATTTTAAATTATATGTCTATTTTAAAATTTTAATATAAATTTCATTAGTTAATAATTATCGATTAAACTTTATGTACAAATCACGTCCAATCATATTTTTGACATTTTAGTCATTAATTTATATTAAAATCAACGTTAGGTAGAAAACTTAGCAACTTGACTACAAAAACTTTACCTAATATTCCATCCTCCTATAATGCTTCTTTCTTCTTTTTTCCAAACAACTCTTCTTGTTTTATATACTTTTACCCATTAATCAATATTGAAGCCTTGACCTTTTGTTAACTTTTTGTTCTTCAAGAAATGTGTATTATATGTCATGGATTCACATCAGTAAGAGATAAGATAAGATAACTTTTTTTTTTTTGAAAAATGTTGCTTTTGTTATTTTTGCTATGTGTTATTATTTATTTTATAAATTTCCTATAAAATGTACTTAAAAAAACTAAATGCATAATCATATAATGGATTAAAATAAATAATTAAAATGTGATCCTAATTATAACATTGTTAGTATTATAAAAGTAGAATATCAGATTTTATTATTTAAAAATATTTATTTTATTTATAACTCTTTAACAAAAATATTTGCTTGAGGAAGTAAAAAAAATTGACAAAAATAGCAACTGAGTGGAGTTTTATTATTAATAAATAAAACACGCAATTAAGTGTATAACATGATGATTAAGCTCTATTTTCACAAAAGAAATGATAATTAAGCTCTATATTTACATGCCATTATCACTAATACTATATCCAAGCAAAGGAATCCTGACCCAAAGTTGTTGGATTGGGCCCAAACATCAGCCCCTTTTTTAGCTAGGCTAGATGATCCAATTACACTCATTCTAATTCGACCCAAGGTTTGTAAGGATGAGTATTAATCAATTCAAATTCGAAATAATCGATCAAAATTAATTTCATATTAGTTTTTTTCATTTCTATATTAATAGGTTATAAGAGCCCATTCGATTTTTGGTATTGAAAAACCAATCACTAATAATAGTTTTAAGTATAATTATATATATTATTAATAATTTACAAATAAACCTCAAAAACATCTCTCATATCCAAAAAAAACCCTAGTCCCTAAAATAGTTAAAACTAATCTAGATAAGTTGGTTTCGATTAGTTTTAATTTTTAGTTATAATTCGCTTTCGATTATTTTGTATAAGATTTTAGCTAATTTGACTTTCAAAAATTTAAAATTAAATCCAGAATATTGAATATTGATTAAATAACCAAATTTGAGGACCTTTCTTTCTCCTTTGACCCATAAGTATAAAGCCCAAAAAAAGTGAGTACAGATTTTAGCATAAAGGAGAAAGCTACAAAGTCCCAAAAAGTGAGTATTGTTATGAATGTATGTGTAAATGTCTATTATGTTACTATTCAAGAGTTTAAATTAGGTTAGATAAGTCGAACAGTCTAATAGACTAGACATAAATATGTAATTTGATTTGAATTTTTAAATTTAATTAAGTATATTTAAATATGAATATAGATTACAGTAGATTAAGATTAAGATTTATTTTAATATTATCTATCCAAATTAAATCCTTTAATATCATCTTTATGCTATAAATTCTATTTAGATTATTCAAATTATATCATGTTATAAATTCAAAAAATACAATCGAAATCCCTTCTCATAATAAAAAAAAACCCTAATCACCGAAATAGTTAAAACTGATCGAGATAAGTTGATTTTGATTATTTTCAAACTTTAATTATAATTTAATCAATTTAATTATTTATAAAATTTTAATTAATTAAAATTGAATCGATTAAATTAATTAAATACTCATTGTCAAAAAAGTGAGTATAGACTTTAGGCGAAAAAAGGAAGCCCAATCCAAGTAACCAAAGGCAGTAAGAAATCATACCATCCGATTCCGGACAAAATCTTTGGCGGCCTCCTTTTCTTTCCCCCAGCTTACGTACTAGCAATCACAAGGCCCAAAACCACCAGCGACGAGGAAGAAGATGAGATTGAGCTTGAGGTTGTTGGAATAAAATAAATGGTGAGAAGATGATAGCGGCAGCAGCATCGAAATAAGCAAAACCCATATCTTCTGACTCTTTCTGTTCGTATCATCTGTCGTCACCAACCTTGTAAGCTTTGTTTTCTCGAATCACCTTTGGTTTTCGACTTCAACCCTTTCTGTTACTATTGATTCTGCTTTGTTTTATACTCGCCTGAGTAACTTTTTTCTCTTTCTAACTCAGTGAGCTTGTTACGGCGACGACTCAGTCCCCTGCTCCTCCCTATTCCACCGAAAATAAACCCCAAACTACTCCAGGTCTGATTTTCTCTATTACGTTCTCCTTTTTCTTCAAGTTTTTTTTTTTTTTTTTTTAGTTTTTGTGGTCTGTAAAGTTGATAATTTTGACATTCTATTAACGTAGAATTAAACACAAGTTTTTTACATGAATTTCCTTACTTGGAAGCGGTCTTGTAAGCTGAATTATATGAAAAAGGAAGTTCTGGGTCTTGGATAAAGTGAGAAATTGGCAGCAATTAAAGGGGAAAAAAGAAGAAAAAAAATTGTATGTGTAGGATAGATAAATGGTTCTAATTTTAGAAATCCATTGCTGCAGATGTTGTACAACAAGCATATATTAATTGTGGAAGCTTGCGCTGGGATTGTAGCTTGAATGGAACCCCAATAGAAATAGTGACAGTCTAGTTTTCGTCTCAGCTGATAGGCCTCAGCATTTCATCCAGATTCTAATGGACTTTGATTATGCTTGTTTTAATTACCCAACTTTGTTCTAAGAAAATGAAAAGAAACGAGACAGAGTGAGGTAATCAATTGATCAAGCAAGTGAAATGAAGAAAGTGAAAGACTAGAACAAATACAACTTATTTTAAGAGCAAACTAAGCTCACAATGGCTTCTCTACCTTATTCATACAAGTTTAATTTGTGTCTCTAGATGAGACTTCACTGTCTAAAACTTGTAAATATTTTTAGAAGGGCATAGGCATTGGAGGCATTGGTTCTGTCCACATCTTTCATTGCTCAAAAGTTCCATTCACAAAATCATAATAACCTCCCCTCATTGTCAGAGTTCCACTCTGATGTAGCCGAAAGATTTAGAGTAATTAAAACTTAACAATTAGGGCTAGAATAGGGTTGATTGTGTTGTAACAATAGAAAGATAATTAGATTTTTTAAAGAAATCTCTTTAATAAATATTCAAAATAACAAAAGATGATAATAATAATCTTCTATCTAAGATCACGTACTTATAATAGTTAAGATAAATCATAATCAAATAGTAATCTTAATCCTACATAAAGACTTAAAGTACTAAAATTCTAATAAAGATAGGAAAAAGAATCTCAAACTAAACAAAATAAAGAAAATAAAATCCTAAGCTAACGAAAATAAAATAGAATTCTTGATGCGTCTGCATCACACTCACCACTGCATTTCTCTAAAATGGATAAGTCAGCAGATTTGCCATCGAGTTCTTCATTGATTCTTGCATCACAATTTGTGGATTGATTTCTTTTCTGTTAATTAGATGGTCTGCCATGGAACATATCCTTGCTCAATTTGATGACAGAAACATGTTGGGGCAGCTTGTGATTTTACCTTTTCACACAGCCTGCATTGTTCTTCAAATGGCAGATGATTAGCCTCTTCCAGGACCTTGATCTTTGCTGGCAAACCAATTTGCACCCACTGATCTGTGAAGTCACTGCATAGCTCAAGTTAGATGAAGTTAGACAAATAAGAATTCAATCCTTTTATTTGACAAAAAATTGTTTGATTTTTCAAAACAAAAAATTGGAGTTCATAGGCTTACTAAGTATAACTCTCGTCCGGAAGCTTCATAAGCCTCTTTATCCCACCACAACGACTGTGTCCAATGACTAGGATGTTTTCTACTTATAAATGTTTTTTTTTTACTTTAATTCTTTCCATTTGTTATGCAGAATTTTCTAAAATGACGAAGAAAACTAGGGAGGAAAGGGAGTGGAAAAGTAAAGAGAAATGAACACGAGTTGAATTTTAATGTGTAGATGTTTCACCTTAAGAGCTTTAACAACATATTCAATGGCTGAGCCAATTTCGGTGTGTCTCAGCTATGCAATAAAGCAATCAACAATATTAGGAGAAACGTGGATTCCAAATCCCATAAATGAAAAATTTTTAGCAATAATTTTCTAGTTTTACATGTCCATTTAATTAGGTAATGGGAACTATAAAAAATCATAATTTTTTATTGAAAAAATGTGTATTTATTATTAAATCGAATATTCAAGCCAGAACCATCTTGTACAAAACTCGCAACCAAGTTCTCAAATTTGCATGTTCCAATCCACAAATCCTTCTTATCAACAAGACTTTCCTCCTTTTGAGGAATTTGTACAAAAAGACTTCAAACATGTACCTAAAATCCCAACCTTGCTTCAAACAGATGCAACGAGAAGACCAACCAAAATCAGTGCTGCAGAAGCAACACTAAACTGGCAAATTGAAAATACAATTACACAAAATTCTGTCTTGAAAAGAATCAACCACAAGGTAGATACCATTCAAGGCAAAGTGCAAGAAATAAAGGAAAAGGTGGATGAAAACACCAAAGCTGCCAATGATATGATTAGACTTTTACATAAAAGACTTCGACAAGTCTCTACAGAAGTCCCTAAACAAGGTGTTCCATTC
This sequence comes from Theobroma cacao, assembly GCF_053813885.1. Taxonomy (NCBI): domain Eukaryota; kingdom Viridiplantae; phylum Streptophyta; class Magnoliopsida; order Malvales; family Malvaceae; genus Theobroma; species Theobroma cacao. Next base: position 729,996 of record NC_142641.1, read on the forward strand.
CAACTATATAAAGAATAGAAAAAGCTGGAAATACAAAAGCTCAGACCTCAGATAAAACTCCTCCAAGAAACCAAAAGAATTCCATCGCCAAAACACAATGATCCATTTGGATTAAATACAAGAGCTCTACCATCACCTGAAGAACCATCAGCCACAAGAATTGATTTTCCACCACCGTCCACACAGGTCACTCTTTTTAACCTTTACAAAAGACTCAAGAAGTAGAAAGAGGAAGAAGAAAAACACAAAAGCAAAAAGGAACGAGAAGATGTTGCTCAATTAGAAATTATCTCTGAGAAAGCCCAAGGGAAGAGACCAATGATTGGTAATGATCCACTTCCCTAAAAACCAGAAATAACCAAGAATACTACAACAGACCCAAAGACGATAATGATGAAAATGGACAATTCCCTCCCTTCTTTTCTCAAAAAAATACATTGAAAGCACTGTTCCAAAAATCTTCTCCACAGAACCTGCAGCATAGCAACACCACACTTTGTCCTCTGCTACAACCTCTGAAACTACAGGATGTCATTCAAACGAATCCTCAAACGTAGAATCATCAACACTCTCTCACAATTTTGAGGAATATCAAAATCCCTCACAATTCATGATAACAGGAGCTGGTGTAAAAGTTGAAGAAATGGATGTAGATGATGAAGTCCCACATATTCATGTTCCCAAGAACTCAGCAGCACCTACTTTTTCAAAGTTAACATTTACAATTGATGACATTCCTCCATCACGATGGGCAGAAAGGTTTCAAGAGTTCCACTCCTGGCTTAAAACTAAAAGACTATCAGAAGATAGTTATTATATTATTCTGATGAAATTTGTCTCAAGATTTACGGGAACCCTAAGAAATTGGTGGGATACTATTAATCAAGCAGACCAGATGTAGTTTTTAGTACTTCAAGATTTTGGCTAGGTAATTCAAATCCTTCATAGATACTTTCTTGGAAATCCTGATGATCTTAGAGCCTTGCAAAGAAAAGAATTCTTCCAAAGAAAATGTTGTTCTTTCAAAAAGACAGATCTCGATAAACATTACCAATGATTTGATACTATTCCCAAATTATATTATGGCCTTTTACGACCCCAACCTACTGTCTGCCTTAAAGGTCCAAGTCCAAATCATAGGAGCTCCACAAATACCTTCTACTATTATAGCAACACTCCATTACCAGATGGTTTGTAGAGTTCAAGATCATGCATTTAACCTTTCCAAAATCCAAACAAGCTCAAATAATGCACTGGTTTTAACCATAAACACATCACAAGCTCTTATTTGCTCATTTGTTCCCAAAAGAATCTCTAAAGAAGACTTTGCCAAACTTCTTCTAGAAAAATGGATCACCAATTATGAAAATTTGCAAGAAGCCATAATTTCCATTCAGTTCACAAAAATCAATTTTACTAAGAAAGCAGATGGAACTATAGAAATCAAGTTTAACCATTCTCATTTGAAAGAACCTTTTGCTCCACCAGTCTTTTCATCAATGTTCATGATCAAACAGACAGAGACAGTAGAACCAGGTTCAAAACAAAAGCTTATTAAAAGCTTTGACCATATGGGCAAACCAATTTTCCATTTCACAGATCCCATCACTAGCCACTGTCCATGGGGTATTAATTGCACATGTGAAGGATGTCAAGAAGACGGCCTTGCAACAAACTATGAGATGGATAGAGAAAAGAAAAAGAAAAAGTCAAAAAACAAGCCAAAGTGCTCAGATCGAGAATTGTACAAGAAATTCCAAGATGGAGATCCACATGTTGGAACTTTAGGACAAGGTGGAAGATACCAGTATCTAGTAAAATATTCTTTTCCTGAGTGGACAAAATTTGTACCATTAGAGAAACCTTTTCAAAAGCAACCACCACCAAATTCTCAAAAACTTGTCCTACGTTGTTACAGAAAAATCCAAAAATGGATTCATTAAGGGGTTTAAGTACAAATGAATTATAACAGATAGAAGATATGCACTGGCCAAATACGGCACTCCTGGCTTTAACGGTGGCTCTGGCCTTTCATCTATCAGTATAATTCATAAGACCTAAGGATTCATCTTCACTGCTCAACCTTTTGTATTGAAGAACATAATTCTTTCTATTGCATAGGATCCATTAACAATGGCAAGTGCAAAGCATACTTGAAGGATTTGATCTTATGACTGTACTGTAAATATTTTGCTATAGTATCTCTTAGGAAAGAAGAGAGAATTTAGAAAGACATGTTTAAGATCATAAGAAGAGTTTTTATTTTCTGGAACCGATCTTGTATTTTACATCAAATCCTTTCATATTTATAGACAAAGGGTCATATATAAGACAAACTAGTTGGATAAGTATAACAAACTTATCCTAGACTTGGACTTTTCAATACCTAGACTTGGACTTTTACAATACTTAGACTTGGACTTTTATATTATCTAGATTCAAACTTATCCGAGACTTGGAGTGCTTTTACAAAATCTTGACTTTTATAGATAAGTCTTTATCATTAGTCATAGTCAGTTTCTAGATCTAAGGTGAGGTTAAATTCAATTATTTTTTGTTGCTTTTTCTTTCTGCAGATATAATTGTGGAGAGAGAAGTCTTCTGGGTCTTCATTACAATATCCTCCACATGTGTCGCATAGTGATTTAGAGGATGTAGCTTTATCTTTTGACTGTGTTTTGAGAGAATGTGTGTTTGTCTTCTGGTGTTTTTATGAAAAGTTGTGCAACTTTGTCTTTATCAATTTTTTCATAATTTCATGGATCTTGGGACCACTAGTGAGGGTCTGGGATCATTTCATTGTATTATTTTAATGCTTCCTTTATCTTATCATGGTAGGGTCTTGGTATCTCTAAAATATAGTCTCATGACATCTTTGTCTCCAATGAATACCAAATTGAAGTTTTCAGAAAATATGGTGGACTTATCCTAAAATCACTCGGACTTCATCCCAAATACCCTTTTATCCATTCCTTTTGCCATTAGTTCATGAAATTCCCATACGAATTAAAATGGATGTTTTGGTACTTAACCCATAGGTGCCACATTGGCGTACAACTCCACATTATGGATTTTCTAGAATTCATTGAAAAGGCAATCAACCAAGAGGTTGAGCCATGACGGAAAAACTTTGTAGATATGCTCACATGGTTTTATCCTCTCTCCCACTAAAAAGAATTGGTCCTTTCAGAAGCATAAAAGAAAAACCAAATGACCATCTTTATCCTTTATAAGCCATAATATTTTCTCACTCATGGGAAAACCACTCAACTCAGTACTATTTCCTTTGCCTGGACTTATAAATCATTTTCTTGCAGTATCAAAGAACTTGATAAACAATACCGAAAGTTTCAAAGAAGAATCTGTCAACACAACAGGATCATCCCAGATCATATCTGGCCCTCATTGGAGACAGAGATGTCATGGGGCTATTCTCTAAAGATACTAGGATCCTACCATGAGAAGATAAAGGAAGCATTAAAAGAATACAATGAAGGGATCTCAGACCCTCACGAGTGGTTCCAAGATTCATGGGATTATGGAGAAATTGATGAAGATAAAATTGCACAACTCACCATAGAAACACCAGAAAACAAAAGCACACATTCTCTCAAAACACAATCAAAAGATAAGGCGACATCCTCTAAATCACCATGTGACACATGTGGAGGATATTGTAATGAAGACCCATAAGATTTCTCTATCCACAATTATATCTGCAGAGAGAAAAAGTAACAGAAAATAATTGAACTCAACCTCACCTCAGATCCAGAAACTGATTATAACTAATGATAAAGACTTATCTATAAAAGGTAAGATTTTGTAAAAGCATTCCAAGTCTCAGATAAGTTTGAATCTAGATACTGTAAAAGTTCAAGACTAGATATTGTAAAAGTCCAAGTCTAAGTATTGTAAAGTCCAAACCTAGGTATTGTAAAAGTCCAAATCTTGGATAAGTTTGTCATACTTATCCAACTAGTTTGTCTTATATATGACCCTTTATCTATAAATATGAAGGGATTCGATGTAAAATACAAGATCGGTTCTAGAAAACAAAAACTCTTCTTATGATCTTAAACATATCTTTCTAAATTCTCTCTTCTTTCCTAGGGGATACTATAGTAAAATATTTACAATACAGTCATAAGATCAGATCCTTCAAGTATGCTATGCACTTGTCATTGTTAATGGATCCTGTGCAACAGAAAGAATTTTGTTTTTCAATACAAAAGGTTTGGGAAATTAACCTAGTTAAATGGAGGAACCATATGAGCAATATTGAGGCCACTGAAGGTTTCTCCTGGCTTGAAATTCAGAACAACTGAGGGGCTTACTCGAGAATCCGAGCATGCAAAGACCAAAAACTGAACAATGAATTAACAACACATTAATTAATATATTAATTAGTATTACATAATCTTAATTAATCATTTTTAAATTATAGAAACAAATTTTGATTAAGAACTTTGGGTTGGAAAGTGATTTACCCTTGGGTGTTGACCTTCTGCAAGTTCACTGAAACATTCAATATATTTGCTACAAGAAAGCAGAAAAATTGGTGTCATTATCCATTAATTGAGTCTCTACCGCATCTTGTTTCCAATTTCCATGAGAATTAGAACTATTGGTTCTTCTCAAGCATGCATCTAGGTAGAATGTTATCAAAAAGATAGTAAATTCGATGTATCTTTCAAATTATACATAAAGTAATAGATAAGATAATCAAATCAACGTATAAAGATAACAAAATTTATTATTAGTAATTAATAATTTCGAGACAACTGAATTCATAAACTTGATCTTTAAGTCTTTTATTTGTATGGAAAAAATTCAATTTTATTAATAAAAACTTCAGCTTTTCTATAAAAAAGGGTAGAAATTTATTTATTTTTTCTTTAATAATTGGACAAAAAGACAAAGCAATGTTTGAAAACTATACAGGGATGAATTCTAGTCCAAGTTTGACATCTTACTCATATATGTTCTTCTTGAAGAAGCCAAAGCCATCTTTGATCCTTTAAGCATCTAGGTCGAATGAAGGCCTTTTCCCTTAGAGCTCAACAATAAGCCTCTCAACTTTTCCTTGAACCTTCTAATCCAGGCTTTCTTTCTGGCTGAAACCAACATATAAAAATTTTCTTAGTCTTACCTACAATTAATTGCTACTCTCAGACCTTGGTTAATAAAAGTAATATTATTTTCTCTAGATAGATAAATCGATTATTGGATACTGAAACCTGATGAGAATCTTCTTCAGTCCTTCAACAACAACTTCAGCAGATTGCTTAGCCATTTCCACGCCTTCTTACTGCAAAATTCACAAAATTTACAGTTAAAAGTAAATTCTAACATGCATAACGTGGAACTCACCCAACAATGGAGTCATAACCTTTTGGAGCAAGAAAACCATGCATGGCACTCACCCACATGCAACAATATCATGACAAAAAGATCTTTAATACATAAGATCTTAATTAGTGAAAACATACTAATTAAAACTACTTCAAGACAAAAAGATCTTAATGGGTTAGTATGGTTTTTGCTAGATTCCATAGGTTTCATACTGTTGTTGCTGTAATTAAAACTAATTGCCCTGTTTGTCTCTTTGAAGTAGTTTTAATGTGCCTCAAACCTGCAACTTGTGCTGTATGCATACCGTAAAATAGTATATTTTGGATAAAATGATGGATAGAAATCGATGCTAACTTATTTTGGCAATCATGTCTAATTTATAATTCTTTTGTAACTTACAACGTATGTGAATTTAGCCTTGCCCATCACCCTCTCCTGGGGAAGGGTGAGGATTATATTTTTATCTCAAAAAGAAAAAAGAATTGCAAGAATTTAAAAAAAAAAAGTCACTTGCTCATTAATAGGACAAGGGAACCGAGGAAAGAAAAAAATACAACCAAAAAAACTACACAAAGTGCAAAAGAAGAAAATAAGATTTCTTATGGTTAGGAGAAATAGGGCTACAACAGAGAGCTGCTTGATGTGGTGTACTTATGTGTAATTACCTTGAGCTCAATGAGGCATTGGATGTACAAATTGAATATGATGAAGGAATATAAACTTTTATAATCTGAGTTAAGTGATGGAACAATTAAATTCTAGCAGCAAAATGAAAGGGCATGGAAGGAGATGAAAGCAGAAAAAATGGAATTTAACATGTTGATGGATAGTTCTTTAAACACGTTTTGCTTGTGTGATGTTTATTATTGTTACAAAAATTATTGCATCCTTCACCATTTCCTACTTTTCGAGAGCTATTTTTTCCTAACTGTTAGAAATGTCTTGCGCATGTTTTCAGCATGGGGCTCCAAGTAGTTATGGGCATTTAAGGAGTTGATGGACGGAGGACATGGAATAACCATGTAATGGAAATGGAGCAGATATTGGGAATTGAAGCTGTAAGAAAATGCATAATCGATGAGATAGCACAAACTATGGAACATCATGGAATGACTAAAGACAGACGCCATATGATGCTTCTAGCAGATGTGATGACATTTAGGGTTGGTTTTTCATTGACATTCATTGCCTGTTGTCACTTGGAAAATAAAAATGAAAATTAGTTTTTCTCTTCCATTTTTCTTTCCTATAATGAAAATCTAGATTATGTTTTGGACCTCTGGTTTTGTGTACATAATGTTTTTAGGACAATGTATAACTGCATTTACATTATTATTGTATCAGGGGGAAGTTCTTGGCATCACAAGATTTGGTATCCAAAAATTGAACAAGAGTATATTGATGCTGGCTTCATTTAAGAGAACAGCTGATCACAATACTACTGTTAACGGGAGGGATGACAAGATTAAGGGAGTTACTGAGTGCATCATCATAGGAATCCCAATGCAAATAGGCACTGGAATACTCAAAGTTATACAGAGGTAAGCATGCAATACATTTTCTAATAATCTGTTTTATTGCTTTATTATTATTTATACTTTTCACTAGGAGATCCATCAATAAATTAAATTTATTTGTGCAGAAGTAATTTGAATTATTGAAGCCTGACAAAGTCGGTTTAGAATGTTCCAAGTTTCTGGCCTCGGGTTATTACTGATTCCTTTGACTACTTTTTTCCATACTCAAATTCAGTGGTGTTTTAATCAAAAGTCTTAATTTTTGTTATAAATATCTTGTGTCTCTTTTTCACATGTTCCATCACTACTGTCTTTTACAATAGATTCAATATCCAAGAAATATGCATTGCCTTGCATATTGTACTATGAGTCATAAAATAGTTTCGAGACACCGCTTTTGGATTCTTTTTATATATTATATTTCTCGACACAACCCGACCCAACTTGAACTAGCCCAGCCCAAATTTCACAGAAACAGTTACAAAAAAGAGCTCCCAAGTTCATTTTAGTATTTCATTCTACCTAAAAACTTAGGCTAAAACCCTCACTTTCCCAGCCCCTAAACACTTTCGTTTCTCCATTTCTTTTCCTTTTTTTTCCCTCAAAATTCTTCGTTTTTGATCGAAAATGCAGCAAAAATCACAGGATATAGTGTTTACGAAACGACCATACATAAAAGATGTCAGGCCACGAAAAATGTGACACTCACACTCTTTTTTAATTGTATTTCTCTCATTTTTCGATTTTGGATTTTTTAATTTTCCATTAAAAGTATTAATGTTGTTTTTAATTGTTATGTATGCAGAAAAAGCATTAATGTCGTTGATCATATTCCTCATGCCATGTGTGCAAGCAAGAATCATGCCGTGCAGAACATTGCGATTCAATGAGTCAGTTTGTAACCCATATAATGCTGATTTTGATGGTGATGAAATGAACATGCATGTCCCGCAAACAGAAGAGGCTCAAACAGAGGCATTCATGTTGGTGGGGGTAAATTCTTTTATATCATATTATCTTAGGAATTGTGCCTGTGGATGTCATATGCATTTAGTTTTTTTGAATTCCAACTCAGCTTGCTTCAAATTGATATGTATTACTGGTCTTTAAAATGTTTTTCCACTAATGAACCATAATATCGCAGTAATGATAATGGTATGATAGGATACATGTTCAGAAATGAACCTATGAACTGTTACTGGACCCCTTTTCTTGAAAATTTAGATAAATCTGAAAATTTCTTATGAGTTGTTGTTTGTGTTTCCAGGTGCAAAATAATTTATGCGCGCCAAAAAATGGAGAAATTTTGGTTGCTTCCATTCAAGATTTTTTAACATCTTCTTTTCTCATTACAAGGAAGGATACTTTCTATGACCGTGCAGCTTTTTCACTTATATGCTCCTATATGGGTGATGGCATGGATCTTATAAATTTGCCGACTCTAGCATTACTTAAGGTAAATGTTGATACCTTTTTGTAGTACTTTTGCTATATGCTTCTCTATTTTTTATTGAATTCTATTGTTGTGATGCAGCCAATAGAGCTTTGTACTGGTAGCAATTGTTTAGTGTTCTATTATGCCCACATGCAAGTGTGAAAGTCTACTTGACTCTTATTGTTAAAGAGAGGAACTACTCTAAGAAGATTATGAAAAGGATTGGGAATAAGGAAATAGAAGTAGAAACAATGTCCCATGACGACGGATTTGTTTATGCTTGGAATAATGAGCTTATATGTGGGCAATTGGGGAAAGCTACTTTTGGTAAGTTTTTGCTTATTTCTTACTTTTTCCTACATGTTCTGCATGGAATCAATAATCTCATGTTCTTTTAATTTGGTATTCTGAAATATGATTCTCATTTTTTAGGTTTTCTATTGAGTCATAGAAACATGCATTGGCAAAGTGTCTCGTAGATTAGTTTAATAATTATGAGACTTGAGAGATACCAGCTGCATCTAGCATCATCAGGGTGAGATAAGATCTATTGCTTGGTAATTTTGATTTGGTATGTTGACAAGATTACTCAATAAAAAATTAGGCCAAAACTGCATGCTGAATGAAGAGAATACAGCTCTTGTTCCAAAGTTTTTACCATACTTTTGGTTAAGTGGAATGAAGAGAATAAAATTCTTGTTAGACATTCTTTAGAGCATATTTTTATTTGAGACTTTCCATTTTTTAATCTATTACTTACCATGGCTAAACTTTTATGTTTACTATAATTGCTTTGTTCCTTTCAGTTTATTCCTTAGAATTAGAAAGGAAGAAAGCCTGTCACACACAAACACTGTTAGTTGCCCGTAGATGTGGAGGAGCTACTTCTTATCTATCTTTCTTATTTTTTTTCTTTTGTTTTCTGGTTTCCTCCGTGTATAGTGTATGATAGAGTTGCTTTCTTCCTCTTGCTTGACATATTTGAAATGAGTCATATTGGCTTGTAGGGCCACTTTTACATAAGTCATAGAGCTTGAGGTCACTGCAAGATGACGTTTTTGGATGACTCTTAATGGGGCAAACTTATGTTTTACTAATTGCTTTAGGATTAGGACTGGATGTATTATCTAGCCTATTTATGATTCCTTCTTCCTGTTATGGGTTTATAGTAGGTTACAGGGCCTACACTCAGTTGAACTCTTCTGTGATGAACTAAACACAAGCTGAAACCCAGTAGAATAGTTTTCAGCGAGCATTCTAAGCATTGTACATATTCTATCTGTTTGGTTTGTTTCAAATGCTAATAGTTAATGCAAGACATTAATTGTTGTTTTTTAAGTTTGTTAACTACCAACCGCTTAATCATTTTCTACTTGATGACAACCTTTCTCAAGTAAGATTTTTCTCAAAATTCGACTTGAAGGCAAGGTTTTGGCAATTGGGAATCCATTATGAAGACAGGCCCAAGACAGGAGTTTGCATACCAAACCACCACTACCAATGGACTGTTCTACCATTTGGGCTCAAAACTGCACCATCACTATTTCAAAAGGCCATGATCGAAATCTTTGAACCCATCCTTGACTCGGCCTCATTTACATCGATGACATTCTTCTGTTCAATCCCATAGAGCAAAGTCATCTTCATCTCCTTCAAAGATTCTCATACCTTATTTTTTGATATGGTATCACGCTTTCAGAACAAAAAATGCAGATATTCAAGCCAGAAATAAGCTTTCTTGGAATGCATATTCTTCAAGGAAAGTACAAGCCTGACCCGCATCTCACAAAAATTGTTAAAATTCCCATATCAGAATCTTACAAAAAAGCATGTTCAGCAATTTCTCGAAATAGTAAATTATCTTAGAGATTTCATCCCTAAACTTTTAAAATGGACAAATTCTTTGACAAAAATGTTCAAAAAAGACCCTTTAGAATAGGGATCAGCCCAGTCAAGAGCAATACAAGATCTCAAGCAAATGATGCAAAATTTGTAACCATTGCAAATACCTTCTGATGGAAAAAGGATCTTACAGACAGATACCAGTGATAAATATTGGGGAGCAATTCTTCTTGAAGAAAAACAAGGCAAAAGAAATCTTTGTGTATTCAAGAGTGCAAAGTTTTCATATTCAGAAATACATTATCATTTCACTTTCAAGGAGATCCTTATAGTCAAAAAACCATCACAAAATTTGAATTTCACCTTATAGGCCACCATTTTTTGGTCGGAATGGACATGTCATCATTCCTTCAAATGCTCAAGTTCAAACAAAAGACAGTTCCTCATCCTCAGCTGCTAAGGTGGACAGAATGGTTTTCAAAATACTCTTTTGACACTAAACACATCTAAGGAAAGAAAAATCATCTTGCAGACTTCCTATTCAGGAATTTTCAAGAACAAAAAATCTTGATGTTTAACCCAAGACCTCTAACTTAGCTAAAAGCAAAACAACCCACTTTCACACCTGAACCAAGAACACACATTAAAGGAACTCATTCCTCCTCTATCCTAATAGCCCCAAACCTTCAACCCGATTATCCTCCTGAAGTCCTTAGGTTAGTTCAAGAAGGAACATTCCACCAAAAAACTGATCAAATGATTTTTGAATACAAAATTGAAGTTTTCATAAAATATGGAGGACTTATCCTAAAATCATCCGAACTTCATCCCAAATACCCTTTTATCCATCCCTTTTACTATGAGTTCATGAAATTTTAGATGAATTAAAATGGATGTTTTGGTACTTAACCCATAGGTACCACATTGGCATACAACTTCACATTATGGACTTCCTAAAATTCATTGAAAAAGCAATCAACCAATAAGTTGAGTCATGGAGAAAGAACTTTGTAGATATGCTCACATGGTTCTATCTTCTTTCTCATTGGAAAGAATTGGTTGTCTCAGAAGTAGGAAAGAAGAACCAAATGACCATATTTATCCTTTACAAGCCTCAATACTTTCTCACTCATGAGAAAGCCACTCAGCTCTGTTCTATTCCCTTTGCATGGACTTACAAGTCATTCCCCTGCAGTATCAGAGAGTCAGAGAAATAAACCTAAAATTTCAAAGGAGAATCTGACAGCATACCAAGATTATCCCAGACCATATCTGGCCTTCATTTGAGACAAAAATATCATGGGACTATTCTCTAGAAATACTAGGACCTTACCAGGAAAAAATACAAGAAGCATTGAAAGAATACAAAGAAAGAATCCCAGATCCTCACGAGTAGTCCCAAGATCCATGGGATTATGGAGAAATTGATGAAGATAAAATTACACAACTTTCCATGAAAACACCAGAAGATAAAAGCACACGTTTTTTCAAAATACAGTCAAGAGATAAGGTCACATCCTCTAAATTACCATGTGATACATGTGGAAGATACTGTAAAGAAGACTCAGAAGATTTTTCTCTCCACAATTAAATCTCCAGAGAGAAAAAGCAATAGAAAATAATTGAATTAAACCTCACCTCAAACCCAGAAACTGAAAAAGACTTATCTGTATAAGTCAATATTTTATAAAAAAGTCTAAGCCTATATATTCAAAAAAGTCTAAACCTATGTATTAAAAGTTCTAACCTATGACTAAGATGTCTAAGTCCTAGACAATCTTATCCAGACAAGTTTGTCCTTGGTGTAACTCGTTGTCTATAAATATGGAGAAAATCAATAAAAAGTTTAATCTTAGTTCTAAAAAAAAAAATTTCTCTTTTTTATCATGTCTTTCTAAACCTCCTCTTCTTTCCTTAGGGATATTATAGCAAGAATTTTACAGTACAGTTAAGAAAGTAGATCTTTCGAGTATGCTCTGTACTTGCCATTGATAATGGATCTTGTGTACCAGAAAGAACTCTGTTCTTCAAAACAAAAGGCTGAGCAGTAAAGATGAATCCTTAGGTCTTATGAATTATATTGATAGATAAAAAACCAGAGTCACTGTTATGGTATCAGAGCCATGTATTGTGATCATTTGTTATAATACTCTTTAAGGAAATATCTCTTTAAAACATGTCCTCTTCAAAAAATTCAACTATTGTAAATAATGCTGTAATTTTTTTAGACGCTACCTCTGCTATAAAATCCATCTCCAAAATAGATTTTTTACGTGAAGTAGATTATATCCCTGAAGAAGGAAAAACCCAACCATTGCAACTTTCTCTTACCAACCCCTACTCTGTGTATGCAAAACCTACTTTCTCACCAGTAAAATCTATAAAAACCCTAATCAAACACTCACCAAAAGCACCAAAAGAATACATCCAGTCCACAAGATTTGATGAACACTTCATTCAAGGAGATCAAGCAGAACAGTTTGTTACACTTCAGATACCTCTTGAGTTTCCACAGCAATGGATTCACCATGGGTATTCACATATCCATTTTGGAGCGGTCAGACTAGCACTAAACTATCATGGGAGAGAAGGACAGTCAGTTGTAGCACATATGGCTTTACTTGATAGCAGGTACATAAAGTATGAACATGCATGTATTGGTACTGTTGAGGACACCTTAAATACGAAAACTTTAATTGTTACCCTATTTCCAAACTATACCATGGCCCTTTGTGATCCCAACTTATTGTCTGCCTTAAAGGTCCAAGTTCAGATCATAAGAGCCCCACAAATACCTTTTGCCATTATAGCAACACTTCATTACCAGATGGTTTATAAAGTTCAAGACCATGCATTTAACCTTTCCAAAATTCAGACAAACTTAAATGATGCATTGGTTTTGGCCATAAACATATCACAAGCTCTTATTTGTTCATTTGTTCCAAAAAGAATCCCTAGAGAGGATCTTGCCAAACTTCTTCCAGAAAAATGGATCATCAATTATGAAAAGTTGCAATAAGCCAAAACTTTCATTCAGTCCACACAAACCAATTTTACCAAAAAAACTGATGAGACTATAGAAATAAAATTTGACCATTCCCACTTGAAAGAACCTTCTACTCCACCAGTTTTTTCATCAATGTTTATGATTAGACAGACTGACTCAGTAGAACCAGGCTCAGAACAAAAGCTCATTGAAAGCTTTGACTATTGGGGCAAACCAATTTTCCATTTCATAGATCTTATCACTAGTCACTATCCATGGGACGTCAATTGCACTTGTGAAGGATGTTAAGAAGACAACTTTGCAGCAGACTATGAGATGGACAAGAAAAAAAAGTCAAAATCAAGTCAAAATGCTCAGATTGAGTTTTGTACAAGAGATTCCAATATGGAGATCCGCATGTTGAAACTTTAGGACAAGATGGTAGAAGATACCGGTATATAGTAAAATATTCACCTTCTAAGTGGACAAAATCTGTACCATTAGAGGAACTTTCCCAGAAACAACCACCACCAAATTTCCAAAAACCTGTTCTACCTTGCTACAGGAAAACCCAAAAATGGATTCAAAAACATAGCCAAACTCATCCTGTACAAAATTCACAACTAGACTCTCAAATCTCCATGTTCCAACCCACAAATCCTTCTTATTAACAAGAGTTTCCTCCTCTTGAGGAATTTGTACAAAAAGACTTTAGACACATACCTAAAATCCCAACCTTGCTTCAAGCAAATGCAACAGGAAGGCCAACCAAAATCAGTGCTGCAGAAGCAACACTAAATTGGCAAATTGAAAATGCCATTGCACAAAATTTTGTCCTCAAGAAAATCAATCACAACGTTGATACAATTCAAGGTAAAGTGCTAGGGCTCTAGTACCATAATTGTCTAAGTGCATATGACTTATACAGATAGAAGGTGTGCACTGGCCATAAAATGACTTTCCTAGCCATGACGGTGGCTCTGGCCTTTTATCTATCAGTATAATTCATAAGACCTAAGGATTCATCTTCACTGCTCAGCCTTTTGTTTTGAAGAACAGAGTTCTTTTTGGTGCACAGGATCCATTATCAATGGCAAGTGCAGAGCATACTCAAAGGATCTATTTTCTTAACTGTACTGTAAATTTCTTACTATAATATCCCTAAAGAAATAAAAGAAGGTTTAGAAAGACATGATAAAGAAGAGAGATTTTTTGTCTAGAACTAAGATTAAATTTTTTATTGATTTTCTCCATATTTATAGACAACGAGTTACACAAAGGACAAAATTGTCTGGATAAGATTATCCAGGACTTAGACTTCTTAGTCATAGGCTAGGACTTTTAATACATAGGCTTAGACTTTTTTGAATATATAGGCTTAGACTTTTTTATAAGATGTTGACTTATATAGATAAGTCTTTTTCAGTCGTAGTCAGTTTCTGGGTCTGAGGTGAGGTTTAGTTCAATTATTTTTTACTACTTTTTCTCTCTGCAGATTTAATTGTGAAGAGAAAAATCTTTTGAGTCTTCTTTACAGTATCCTCCACACGTATCACACGGTGATTTAGAAGATGAGGCCTTATCTCTTAACTGTGTTTTGGAGAAACGTGTGCTTTTGTCTTCTAGTGTTTTCATGGAGAGTTGTGTAATTTTGTCTTCATCAATTTCTCCATAATCTCATGGATCTTGAGACCACTCGTGAGGATATGGGTTTCTTTCATTATATTCTTTCAATACTTCTTGTATGTTTTTCTAGTAGGGTCTTGGTATTTTTGAAAAATAGTCTCATGACATTTCTATCTCAAATGAAGGCCAGATATGGTTTGGGATAATCTTGTTATGCTGGCAAATTCTCCTTTGAAATTCTTGATATTATTTCTCCAACTCTCTGATACTACAGGGGGATGACTTGTAAGTCGATGTAGAGGGAATAGAATCGAGCTAAGTGGCTTTCCCATGAGTGAGAAAGTATTGAGGTTTGTAAAGGATAAAAATGGTCATTTGGTTCTTCTTTCCTGCTTTTGAGACAACCAATGCTTTTCAATGAGAAAGAAGATAGAACCATGTGAGCATATCTACAAAGTTCTTTCGTCATGGCTCAACTTCTTTGTCGATTGCTTTTTCAATGAATTCTAGGAAGTCCATAATGTGAAGTTGTATGCCAATGTGGTACCTATGGGTTAAGTACAAAAAAATCCATTTTAATTCATCTGAAAATTCCATGAACTCATAGTAAAAGGGATGGATAAAGGGGTATTTGGGATGAAGTCCGGATGATTTTAGGATAAGTCCTCTATATTTTTTGAAAACTTCAATTTTGTATTCAAAAATCATTTAGTCAGTTTTTGGATGGAATGTTCTTTCTTGAACTAACCTAAGGACTTTGAGAGGATAATCAAGGTGAAGGTTTGGGGCTATTGGGATAAAGGAAGAAGGAGTTCCTTCAATGTGTGTTCCTGGTTCAGGTGTGAAAGTGGGTTGTTTTGCTTTTGGCTGAGTTAGAGGTCTTGGGTTAAACATCAGGATTTTTTGTTCTTGAAAATTCCTAGATAGGAAGTCTGCAAGATGGTTTTTCTTTCCTTGGATGTGTTTGGTGTCAAAAGAGTATTTTGAAAACCATTATGTCCACCCTAGCAGCTGAGGATGAGGAACTGTCTTTTATTTGAACTTGAGCATCTGAGAGAATGATGACATGTCCATTTCGACCAAAAAATGGTGGCCTATAAGGTGGAATTCAAATTTTGTGATGACTTTTTTGACTACAAGGATCTCTATGAAAGTGGAATGATAATGTATTTCTGAGTCTGAAAACTTTCCACCATTGAATGCACAAAGATTTCTTTTACCTTATTTTTTTTCAAGAAGAACTGCTCCTCAATATTTATCACTAGTATCTGTCTGTAAGATCCTTTTTCCATCAGAAGGTATTTGCAATGGTTACAAATTTTGCATCCTTTGCTTGAGATCTTGTATTGCTCTTGACTGGGCTGGTCCCCATTCTAGAGGGTCTTTTTTGAGCATTTTTGTGAAAGGATTTATCTATTTTGAAAGTTTAGAGATGAAATCTCTGAGATAGTTTACTATTCCGAGAAATTGCTAAACCTACTTTTTTTTGTAAGATTGTGATATGGGAATTTTAATAATTCCTGTGAGATATGCGGGTCAGGCTTGTACTTTCCTTGAAGAATATGCATTCCAAGAAAGTTTATTTTTGACTTGAATATCTGCATTTTTTATTCTGAAAGTATGATACCATATCGAAAAATAAGGTTTGAGAATCTTTGAAGGAGATGAAGATGACTTTGCTCTATGGGACTGAACAGAAGAATGTCATCGATGTGAATGAGGGCCGAGTCAAGGATGGGCTCAAAGATTTTGATCATGGCCTTTTGAAATAGTAATGGTGCAGTTTTGAGCCCAAATGGTAGAATAGTCCATTGGTGGTGGCATTAATATAATGTTGATGTAAACCATGAAAATATTACGTGATTAGATCATTATGTTACATTAACATGTATTACATCATATTAGTATACCACGTAGTATAAAAAAATGATATTTTAATTAAGAACAATTAGTCAAACGTTAATTATAAAAATCTGTGTAACCCAAAATAAAAATATAAAGCCTAATCGATCTTAATAAAAAAAATAATGATTTATTTGAATTATTTTAAATAGTTTAGATTTTCTTTTATGTATTATGTCAAATACAAAATAGAGATTAATGACATAAACCATATTTCATTAAAAAAAACGTAACAATACAAAATAATAATATGTTTTTGAATCAATAATTAACTCATAATTTATGATAGATTACTCTAAGCTTGTTTACTTAAAATAGCACTAAATTAATTTTGAAGCCAAGCTTTCGCTTTCGACCGGCTAAGGACGAGGGAGAGAAAGAAGAACAGAAATGAATAATAAATTGAAGGGAAAGACAAGGAAAAGAAACGTGGGAAGGCAGTACGTACGTGGAGGCCAGTTTCTGGTTTGTATGATAAACAGACGGAAGGCCATGAAAAATGGAGACCTAACTTTCAAGCAAGCAAGTCCACATTCCACTACAGTAACGAAAGAATATGTTGGGAACGACAGGTCTTGCCTCTTGCTAACATTTGCGGCCGCGTTAACGTTTTAAGCATCAATCAAACACTGGGAAAAATGACAAAACTAAAAGAATCTTGCATTATTAGTAATAAAATTCAATGGTTTTTAGGTTTAAATTCTAAAAAAAATAATTTTGAATTAAAACCCACATTTTTTTAATTCAATTAATACTAAAAGAAATACGAAATGGTCAAGTTAATTTTCTTGAGACTTTTGATAAATATTGTAACAAGGGCATGCATTGAACGCACTACAATACTAGAAAAAAAAATAATACGAAGATCGATTGGGATAATAAAAAATACTCAACTTGACATGAAAAAAAACGAGATGATTAAATTAATAACCTAAAGTTTAATATGATATATATATATAACAACTTGGAAGACTAAACTCATCCACATTTATATAAGTTTTTTTTGGGATAATGCATATAACTTTCACCTATTGAATGCCAGCAATAATTCCAATATATCGTCTTAGCTGTTGCCAGGAAAAATTAGGGTACTTTCCTGGCTCCCAATATCAATTAATTCTATGTTGAATTTTAGCAATTTGTTTTTGTCTATTTGTCTCAATTTTTGGACAATTGACATTTTTTTTTTTTTGCAACTGTCTAGCACTAACTAGCTACTTGCTATTATTATTCTATTATTTCATATTATAAAGCATTCTAATTCAATTGGAATGGACAATGTAAATCAATTTCTTCTTCTTCTTTTATAACATTTTTTCTAAAAAAAATCAAAGCTTAGTTCAATTTCCACCACCCTACATGCACACCATTTATCGAAAACAAATAAAATAATTGATCAATTAGGGTTTAATATATACATTAATGAATTCAAGATTTTATATGAAAAGTGACTAAAATATAATTATACATAATCAAAAATTTATATATCTTAAATTATATATATAATAAAAAATTAAAAATTAAAAAAATAAAGAGTTATTGAATATTTTTGTATATTTAAAATCTCGTTTGATCTTATATTATATAATTTTTTGGTAATTTTATTTTTCAAAAATTAAATATAAGATCTCAAAAGGATTTCAATTTTCACTTGATGAGACCTAATGTTCGGGGCTTGGGAAATGTAAAGAGAAAATATTGGCCCATCATTGAAGATTTTATTCGTAGCCCAAAGTCGATTTGGATAAAGTCCAAGTCCATGTCAAGCATATGTTAGTGAAAGAGGCCCAAATAAATAAAAGAACATGGGCAGATTTGCCTTGTGCGATTGGGCATCGGGGGCCTTCTAAAAGGATTTCATTACCCGACCCGACTTTGATTCTGCCGAGAAAGTCACGATACAACTTCACCATCCCGCCACCCCCTAAACCCCTTCCTCTCTCCGTTTCTTTTCCTTTTTTTTGTCCTCAAAATTCTTCATTTTTGATCGAAGATGCAGCAAAAATTTACAAAACGGCCGTACATCGAAGATGTCGGGCCGCGAAAAATGTGACACCCGTTCTCTCTTTTTTAATTGTATTTCATTTATTTGTCGTTTTTGGATTTTTAATTTTTCATTAAAATTATTAATGTTGTTTTTAATTATTATGTATGCAGAAAAAGCATTCAATTTTCTATGTTATCAGATTCGGAGATAGCCAAAGCTGCTGAAGTTCAAGTTTATCAAGCTCTTTACTATGATCCTAAAAGCCGCCCCATCGAAGGCGGCTTATTGGATCCCCGAATGGTACTTAAAATTTACTTCCATTGTGTATTTACATGTTTTTTTTTTTTACGTAATTTTATTTATTCCATTGTGTATTTATTTGTTCTTTTTTTGCTTTATTTTATTTTATTTTTCAAGTTTTAATTTACTTTTTTTTTTCCATTATGGGTTTTTTAGGGTCCTGCAAATAAAAGCGGGAAATGTGCAACCTGCTATGGAAATTTTGCGGATTGCCCAGGCCATTACGGATACTTATCTCTTGCCCTTCCTGTTTATAATGTTGGATATTTAAGTACAATTTTAGACATTTTAAAGTGCATCTGTAAGGTAATAAAACTGTGACCCAAATTTTTGAATTGTGATTTTATTTAATTGAAGCACAGTGTTGATTGTTATTACTTGCGAAATTTTGCGTACAGTCTTGTTCTCGTATAATTTTGGATGAGAAATTATGCAAAGAT
Organism: Theobroma cacao; assembly: GCF_053813885.1. NCBI lineage: Eukaryota > Viridiplantae > Streptophyta > Magnoliopsida > Malvales > Malvaceae > Theobroma > Theobroma cacao. The sequence continues at coordinate 749,383 of NC_142641.1, forward strand.
TATCTGAAGAGGATGAGAAGTCCGAAGATCGATGCATTAAAGAAGGGTGATATAATGAAAAGTATCGTGAAGAAGTGTAGTGCTATGGCTAGTAGTAAAGCTGTGAAGTGCTGGAGATGTGGATATGTAAATGGTTTGGATTCTATATTTACTTTTAACTTAAATATAATTGTCTGACATGATGTATTTATCATCTTTAAAAGTGAAATGAAGCTCATCTTTGGTTATGGTAATTGCTATATAGGGTTTTCTTGAGGTTGTTTTATTTTAAAATGGCTGGATCTTTTTCATTGATGTAAGAATCCAAGCTGGTTGTGCTAATTGCTATATTGGATTTGTTGGGCTTTTATAATTGTATGAAATGAAACCAGTTAGGAACTACTTTTCTGTTTGATGGTTGTAGGTACGGTGAAGAAGGCTGTGGCGATGTTGGGCATTATTCATGATCGTTCAAAAATTAATGACAACAGTTTGGAAGAATTTAGATCAGCAATTTCCCACACAAAGGAGTCCAAGGCATCCTTCAACGTTGCTACTTATGTTCTAAACCCTGTCAAAGTGCTTTCTCTTTTTAAAAGGATGACTGATTTGGTATAACCCTATGCTCTTTTGGTTTGCAAAATTTTATCACATGTTTTGCATATTGGAAACCAATATTGGAGCATGCATTTTAAATAAAAAACAAAGAAATGTTTCTTTTTTTGATCTTTTATAAAATTTTTGCACTTATTGATTTTGTTATAACACGAGATATTCTGCATTTCATTGTTCACAGGATTGCGAATTGCTATATCTTTCTGATAGACCTGAGAAGCTCATAATTACAAATATTGCTGTGCCACCTATACCTATCCGACCTTCAGTCATTATGGATGGGTCACAGAGGTTCTCTTTTTGTTTGCTACACATCATGTTTTGTCTCTGGTAGTTGCTGCAATTATAGGTGATAAAAGTATAAATTATTTTTACAATTTTCCTCTTTCCTTGTTGCAGCAACGAAAATGACATTACTGAGAGGTTGAAACGAATTATTCAGGCAAATGCTAGCCTTCGTCAGGAATTAGTAGAAACAAATGCTGCATTCAAATGTCTGGTATGGAAATGGATTCTGATACCTAATAGGTACCTGCAGGAATTTAGGTCAATGTAGAATCTGTTATCATTATTGTTTGTATATATGGAGGCCCATTGGGCCTTGAGGTACACAACGAGAGGGAGTTATATCCACCTCCCATCAGACCTTGTAGTGGGAAGCCCCAAGCTTTAACCATTGAAATGTCTCTTTGTTAACTGGTTGAATGCTATTGTTGTAATCATATTTGGTATCGTCTTATTGCGTTTCCTTATCCTTTAGATGAATTAAATTCTGGAGAGATACTTTAAAGATTAAATATTAAAGAGGCTAAGTAGGACTAGAACAAGTATGGTTGCAGGTGTTTTGTTATAGTAGGAATGCTGAAGGCTAGTTAGTAAATTGTTGAGTGCTGAGAAATGTTATTAATTTAGATTTTTTTTCTTCTCTGGGAATATCACTTGTGATGTCTTATGCTGAATATTTTTCTTTAGGGTGGCTGGGAGATGCTTCAAGTTGAAGTTGCACAGTACATTAATAGTGATGTTCGAGGTGTTCCATTTAGTATGCAAGTGTCAAAGCCGCTGAGTGGTTTTGTTCAGCGCATCAAAGGGAAGCACGGACGCTTTCGTGGTAACTTATCTGGCAAACGTGTTGAATATACTGGCCGGACTGTTATATCACCTGACCCCAATCTGAAAATTACTGAGGTTGGGTGTCCTAGTAATGTTTGAGCAGTTTTAGGATTTTGAGATCTTGGTTTATTTGTCCTCTGAAGGAATTAATGGTTCAGGTGGCTATCCCAATCCATATGGCTCGGATTTTGACTTATCCAGAACGTGTTTCCAATCACAATATAGAGAAGCTAAGGCAGTGTGTTCGTAATGGCCCTTCGAAATACCCTGGTGCAAGGATGGTCAGATATCCTGATGGTTCAGCTAGGTTCATCACTCTTGCATCTTATAATGTTTGTCATCATATTAATATTGATAATTGTTTCATTTGCTAATGGTTTGGGCTTAAAATTTAATGCCGCAGGCTCTTGATAGGTGATTACAGAAAGCGTCTTGCTGATGAACTAAAATTCGGTTGTGTAGTTGATCGCCATTTAGAAGATGGAGATATTGTTCTTTTCAATAGACAGCCAAGCTTGCATAGAATGTCTATCATGTGCCATAGGGTGATTATTAGTTGTGGATGTACTAAATTGCAGCATGTAGTTATTCTGTTCTCTCTTTCTCCAAGTTGTTGGTTGATCATATTCCTCATGCCATGAATGCAGGCGAGAATCATGCCGTGGAGAACATTGCGATTCAATGAGTCTGTTTGTAACCCATATAATGCTGATTTTGATGGTGATGAAATGAACATGCATGTCCCACAAACGGAGGAGGCTCGAACAGAGGCACTCATGTTGATGGGGGTAAATTCTTTTATATCATACTATCTTAGGAATTGTGCCTGTGAATATCATATGCATTTAGTTTTTTTAATTCCCACTCAGCTTGCTTCAAATTGATATGTATTTCTGGCCTTTAAAATGTTTTTCCACTGATGAACCACAATATCATAGTGATGATAATGGTATGATAGGAAACATGTTCAGAAATGAACCTATGAACTGCTACTGAACACCTTTTCGTGAAAATTTAGATAAATCTGAAAATTTCTTATGAGTTGTTGTTTGTGTTTCCAGGTGCAAAATAATTTATGCACGCCAAAAAATGGAGAAATTTTGGTTGCTTCTACTCAAGATTTTTTAACATCTTCCTTTCTCATTACAAGGAAGGATATTTTCTATGATCGTGCAGCTTTTTCTCTTATATGCTCCTATATGGGTGATGGCATGGATCTTATAGATTTGCCGACTCCAGCATTACTTAAGGTAAATGCTGATACCCTTTTGTAGTACTTTTGCTATATGCTTTTCTATTTTTTATTGAATTCAATTGTTGTGATGCAGCCAATAGAGCTTTGGACTGGTAAGCAATTGTTTAGTGTTCTATTACGCCCACATGCGAGTGTGAGAGTCTACTTGAATCTTATTGTTAAGGAGAGGAACTACTCCAAGAAGATTATCAAAAGGATTGGAAATAAGGAAATAGAAGTAGAAACAATGTGCCCAGACGATGGATTTGTCTATATTCGGAATAGTGAGCTTATATGTGGGCAACTGGGGAAGGCTACTTTAGGTGAGTTTTTGCATATTTCTTACTTTTTCCTACATGTTCTGCATGTAATCAATAATCTCATGTTCTTTTAATTTGTTATCCTCAAATACGATTCTCATTTGTTAGGTTTTTTATTGAGTCATAGAAACGTGCATTGGCAAAGTGTCTCATAGATTAGTTTAATAATCATGACACTTGAGAGATACCAGCTGCATCTAGTATCATCAGGGTGAGATAAGATCTGTTACTTTGTAATTTTGATTTGGTATGTTGAAAAGATTACTCAATAAAAAATTAGACAAAAACTGCATGCTGAATGAAGAGAATACAGTTCTTGTTCCAAAGTTTCTATCATACTTTTGGTTAGGTGAAATGAAGAGAATGTAATTTGTGTTGGACATTCTCTAGAGCATATTTTTATTTGAGACTTTGCATTTTTTAATCTATTACTCACCATGGCTAAACTTTTATGTTAACTATAATTGCTATGTTCCTTTCAGTTTATTCCTTAGAATTAGAAAGGAAGAAAGCCTGTCACACACAGACACTCTTAGTTGCCCATAGATGTGGAGGAGCTAATTCTTATCTATCTTTCTTATTTTCTTCTGCTGTTTTCTGGTTTCCTCTGTGTACGGTGTATGATAGAGCTGCTTTTCTACCTCTTGTTTGATATATTTGAAATGAGTCTTATTGGCTTGTAGGGCCACTTTTACATGATCGCGAGTTTAGAGCTTGAGATCACTGCAACATGACATTTTTGGGTGGCTCTTAATGGGGCAAACTTAGGTTTTACTAATTGCTTTAGGATTAGGACTGGATTTAGTATCTAGCCTATTTATGATTCCACCTTCCTATTATGGGTTTATAGTAGGTTACAGGGCCCACACTCTGTTGAACTCCTCTGTGATGAACTAAACACAGGCTGAAACCCAGTAGAATAGTTTCCAGCAAGCAGTCTAAGCATTGTACATATTCTATCTATTTGGATTGTTTCAGATGCCAGTAGTTAATGTAAGAGATTAATTGTTGTTTTTGAAGTTTGTTAACTGCTTAATTTTAATTTTAATTTTTTTTAACATTCTGGAAATGCTCTTTGGCTTGACTTATGTGGACAAAAGAACAATAATTTTCAGGTTAGGCTCTTGACATTTTCAATTTCTTATATTCTGCAAAATGAATCCAGGAAATGGCAACAAGGATGGACTTTATTCTGTTCTTCTCAGGGACTACAATGCACATGCTGCTGCTGCCTGCATGAATCGGTTAGCTAAACTGAGGTAACCAATCATAATAAGATTTTGGTTGCCAAATTTCATCTGTCATTGTTTCTGAAGTTCATATGTGAACATTTTGGTTGTTTGAATGACTCCATGCTATGCAAGTTCTTCATGTTTTTGTGAGGGCAAGTTCATAATTTTTCCATTCTTTCGTGAAAAATTTTCTTTAAAATCTTAGTCTAGCCTAATATAACATGGATTTCATATTGTTTATAGCAGTCACATGAATGATACATGTTACCGTTTCTACAGAATCCTATTTCACTTTCCAATTGATTCTGTTGCGTTTAATGTAATTTCAGGTCTTAATTTGACTTCGTATTCTCTTTGTTCTTCTGTTAAAATATTTTCTCTTTATATGCTTCTATGCAGTGCTCGATGGATAGGGAATCACGGCTTTTCAATTGGAATTGATGATGTCCAACCGGGGAAAAGGTTGAATGATGAGAAAGCATTAACAATTTCAGGAGATTATAAGAAATGTGATGAAGAGATACAGACGTTCAATGAAGGAAAACTAAAGCCTAAACCTGGTTATGATGCTGCTCAAACACTAGAAGCTAATGTAACTGCAATATTGAATAACATTCGGGACAAAACGGGGAAGGTAATGATTGGGGGTATGTTGTAGTATTTTCGAATTTCTATTTGAACGTGTTAAATGGTCACTGCTGGAAAACTTAGTTGTGTTCCTTTAATCTTTTGCGTTTATATCATCTTCCATACACGTTGAACTATGCATTTGTTTTTAGAATGATGATTACTTGAAGACTATTTTGATGATGGTTTATGAGAATTGCTTTGAAACAGGTATGCATGAAAGAACTACATTGGAGAAACAGTCCATTGATCATGTCGCAATGTGGTTCCAAGGGTTCTGCTATAAATATAAGTCAAATGATTGCATGTGTTGGTCAGCAATCAGTTGGTGGTCGTCGTGCTCCTAATGGATTCATAGATCGTAGCCTTCCTCATTTTCATAGAGGATCAAAAACCCCTGCTGTAAGTTTATTTTACATTTTTTTAGCTCTGAAAACCTAATTTTCTTAATTTTCTTTGTTAATTGTGCAAGAACTTAAGCTTATAGATCGATTTTAGTGTCTTTCAAATAAAACAATGAAAAAGATTTAATACTTCTCAGTGAGTCTTGTTTCTCATGATATCCTGTATTATATTAACATGTCATTGTTCTTTGGAATAGCTTGTGTTAAGTTGATATGCATATAAGATGGAATATAATTTCTGACTTTTTTGATGTCTGAAATCTGTCCTAAAGTTCAGTATTGATGTTTATTTTGTCATCATGTTGGTTTTATTAATGAATGTTTATTTAAATTTCAACTTTCACTCAAAGGGTTATTGGTTGAGTTGTTCATATTGGTTCCTCACATTCATGATTTAATACTTCTCAGTGAGTCTTGTTTCTCTACATGTCATTGTTCTTTGGAATAGCTTGTGTTAAGTTGATATGCATATAAGATGGAATATAATTTCTGACTTTTTTGATGTCTGAAATCTGTCCTAAAGTTCAGTATTGATGTTTATTTTGTCATCATGTTGGTTTTATTAATGAATGTTTATTTAAATTTCAACTTTCACTCAAAGGGTTATTGGTTGAGTTGTTCATATTGGTTCCTCACATTCATGCTAAAGATTATGAGTGATTTACACTTACAAACAAATACTCTTTACCTAGGTTTAAAGGACTATTATACCATATGACACTGGTGTTTTTCTAATTTTCAATCTAGCATAGGGATTCTAGGGTTTGATTCTTTGTGTTTGTTCTCTTTAAGTTAGTTGGCTGGTGACTAATTACATTCTGAATCTGGTGTGAGGAATAGTTTCATTCTGTATACATTTTTAGGCTTTTATCAATGAAACTATGAGCTAATTAGGATATTTAGGGCTTGAGGCATTGTAGTTGCTGGGCAACCCTCTCTTACAGTGGTTTTCTGTTATTAAAAATATCTTTATTTTATCTTTGCTACTGTGATAGTTGAATTAACTCCAGCTTAGCCTTGGTTTCCTCATTCTCCAAACCCCTGAATCTATTCGTAGCCTTGAGACCCTTCAACAACCATTAAGCAAACAACCTGGGAACCTATAATGAAAGCTACTGTCCAGATCATTCCTGCAACTTAATCCTTTGCTTTCAGCAAAGTTATATCAATACTTATACTTTCCACCACCTGTTTGAGTTCTATACTTCAAACCATTGCTTCCTAATAAAAAACCTGAATAATCAAGTGTATTCAAGGGTCTGTTTGTTTTGACATAAAATATTTTCCGGAAAACATTTTCACGACTTATACTTGTTTGGAAGACAGAAAATTTATTCCAAATGTAAAATATTTTATGGGTCATCAGGAAAAACACCCGTTGGCCAGGTAAAATGTCTTACGCCCTTAAGGGGTGTAAGACACTTTCCAGAGAACCAAAAAAAAAAAAAACTCTTATATTAAGCCTAGGAGTATGTGTTTGATGAATATTTAACTTAAAATATTAAAAATATATATTAATATTTAAATTATTCAATACTATTATAATTAAAAAATATATCTTTTAATGAAATCATTCAATGCAATTAAAATTTTTATTTATAAATTGAATATATGTTACTAATGATTATAATAAAAAATATTTCAATGATCGTCATTTGATGAATATACATTTATAAGTATAGTTTTGGATGTTTTACACTATTGATGAATATCGATATTTATATAGTGTTATTGTATAAAAGTGATGAGATGGAAAATTTTTTGAAGTTTTTTTTATATAGCTTACTTTCATTACTGATATGTGGTTAAATGTTTTGGGAAATATCATTATTGATTTTGTCCATTTTCATCTTCATTCCTAATTTTGATTCCAAATTAGTGAAAACCAAATGGCACCATTGTTTTGTAATCAACTCCTATTTATAAATAGGATGGTGGAAGATAGTTTTCATAGTGATGACAAAAATATTTTTCACAGGATGATCCAAACAACAAAAAATGTTTTATATAGTTTATCCAAACAATAGAAAGAATTAAATTTTCCTGTAAAATATTTTACATAGAAAAAATTTTCCCGTAGAAAGTTATTTTCTGGTTACCGAACAGACCCTAAGTCTGCTGCATATTCTCCAAATCTATGCTATTTAACTGTCGGATTTTCTTGAAATAAAAGGCCTATGGATGCATAGCAGTGAAATGCAGTGTTGCAAGATGATTATTCTTTATTCATGTTGTGGTTTTTTATACAAAAGATGAATTTCTTTCCCTTATATTAGGTGAATGTACAATTCGTCATATTTTATCCTTTTGTAGATTTAGTAATACGTGGCAGCATACCATCAACGTTATCCAAAACTGAGATAAATATATTTAAAATGATCATTGCATTTATATGGCTTTGAACAGCAAAGATAGATTGAGGTGATAAATTTTGAAAGAAGATGCTTTTTGTATTTCTTCATCTCATAAAACCACACAAAAATGTTGATGACAATTGACAAATCTGGGTATTCATGGAATTGTTTGTCTTGCATCTTCTCATAAAACAATATTGGAGATTTTGATGAAACATGATGAAGTTCTGAGCATATAATTTTGTGATTTTTTGCAGGCTAAGGGCTTTGTTGCAAATTCATTCTACAGTGGTTTGACTGCTACAGAGTTTTTCTTTCACACGATGGCTGGGCGAGAAGGCCTTGTGGATACAGCTGTACAAATGATCTCTTTTCACTTCTTTTTTATGTCCTTTAAAGTTGTCTGGTCATAGAAATTGTTGTGAGGAAATCTGTTTTGGTGCAGTTATATATTGTGGGCCGTTTGTACATGTGTTTGTGTGCTTATTTGTGCTTAATTACATTCTGGCCTGGACCACTTTTCCAAAATTTTGGTTCACTGCTAAAAGTAGACAATCACTAATGATTTTTTTTTTACAATGCTACCCTTTATTTTAAATGTAAACAACTACAAAGATAAAACATCTTAAACTTGAGTAAATGCATTTTAAGTCAATCATCTTAAACTTTCTGCAATTTCAGCATGTACCTGTAAATTAGGATGGAGGGACTATTTCACTAGTGGGGACTACTAGATTGATCACTTACTCTATGGCAAAATTTATCTATTATGTATTTTCAGTTATGGACATAGACCTGAATTATTTCTTGATTGAACTATTGTTTTAATTTGATTACATCTGGCGTTGGTTTTGGTATTTTATTACTGATACAAGTTGAAAGCAATAATCTGCATCAAGTTTTGAATTTGTTTATTCTGTATCATATCTACTGTAAGACGTTTATTTTAATTCAGCATCATATTGGGGCATTCAGAATTATCTTATGGAATTGTTGTAATACATTACTGATACTAATACACCTATATCTGAAGAGTTGAAATAAATTCTCATTGATTGAAAGAGAGGTATGGCTGGGCTCAAATAATTATTGTTGACTTATCTTGACTGTTGCAGGTAAAAACAGCTGAGACAGGATACATGTCTCGTAGACTGATCAAAGCATTGGAAGACTTGAGCATTCATTATGATAACACCGTTCGCAATGCAAGTGGATGTATAGTTCAATTTATTTATGGAGATGATGGCATGGATCCTGCATGTATGGAGGGAAAAAGTGGATTTCCTCTGAATTTTGACAGATTGTTAATGAAAGTAAAGGTGTGGAACCCTGTCCCCGCTCAGCAGGTTTTGTAAATTTTGTAATTTGTGGGGTGGATGAACTTGACTATGTTGTTTGATGTCCATCTGCAGGCTACCTGTCCTCCGATAGAACAGAAATGCTTACATGTTGGTTCTATCATGCAAATGTTAGAGGAGCAGCTTGCTAAACATGATCCTGCTGGGGTTTGCTCTGAAGCCTTCAAAAAATCTCTGAAAGGGTTCCTTAAAAGTCAGACGAACGAACTAGACAGAGTGATGAAATTGGTTAACAATTGTGCACAGAAGAGTGAGATACTTGAGAAAGTTGGCCATAAAATATCTGGTATATCTGACAGGCAGTTGGAGGTAACTATTGCCATTGTGTAAATAATTGCTTCACACGTCTTCCTGTTTTCTGTTGCTTGTTTCTCCTCATGCCAAAGAAGTGTGTGTCGTGTGTGTATATATATATATATATATTTGGGTGGAAAAAAAGACCTTAGGTAAGAGTAATGCATGCATGAATTATTGTGAATATGTTTGTGCATGCGTATGTACAGACATGTATGTATGTCCTTCCTTGTACCATGATGAATAAGCACTTTTGATTATATTTAAATGTCCCAAAATCAACCTTCCAGTACATAGAATTATTATTTCATTTTCCAAAATTACCTTTCAAAAACATCGCAATTTGTGCCTTTACACTTCATTTATTAAATGGATAGTTTTGGAATGAGAATTTTGAAATTTGAATTTCTTGAAGTTTTTGCTTTTCTGAAGGGAACTTGATTATCTGACGGAGGGAGAAATATCCATGCCATGGGTTGATCTCAGCCATTCTTCTTGTATTTAAATGCTCTGATACTCAAGCCCTCTTAACATATTTTTCTTGTTATTATATGATTAGAAAAATGTGGCAGCCTCTAATGATAGTCTTTGTTTTACGACATAATAGGTTTTTGTTAGTACTTGCATTTCTCGTTATCGCTCTAAAGTAATTGAAGCTGGAACTGCCATTGGAGCTATTGGAGCTCAGAGTATTGGTGAACCTGGGACACAGATGACGCTGAAGACATTTCACTTTGCTGGAGTTGCGAGCATGAGTATCCTTGTTCATTGATTTTATTAACCTTTATGCTCTTGTTGTTAATTAATGTTGCTTTGGGTCTTTTTAAAATGTTTGTTAGTGTGATTCCTCAACATTGTTTTAGATATTACACAAGGAGTTCCTCGTATCAAAGAAATCATAAATGCAGCCAAAAGAATTAGTACTCCCGTAATTACTGCAGAACTTGAGTTTGATGATAATCCGAACATTGCACAAATAGTAAAAGGTCGAATTGAGAAAACCGTTTTAGGGCAGGTATGAAATAATCTATTCAGAAGAATTATAGTTGTCTTATTTTCCATCTTTCTTCTTGTTATAACTTCTTAATATTTATTCATCAGTTGGATTATAATTTATGTAGTCGTGGATCTTGTGACATCTATCACTTAATTTATTCTGTTCAGAGTCTTATATGTTATGGATGTCTTGAATTCTTGGACCTTTAGCTTTTGGATTCTTCTTCCATTGTTTATGATCTCATAAAAACAAAAAGCAATGCTGTTTCTATTGTCTACTTGTTCTCATATGGTTGATTTGTTTTCATAGTTGACTATCTTCTTGTAATGTAGGTTGCTAAGAGCATCAAGATTGTAATTACTTCAAGATCAGCATCAGTTGTTATCACCCTTGACATGGAAATAATCCTAGATGCAGAATTGTATATAGATGCAAATATTGTGAAAGAATCAATTTTGCAAACTCCGAAAATTAAACTAAAGGAGCAGGTCAGATTTCTTATTTATGGTCTTGACACTGTCACTCTGGATTCTTAACATCTCCTGTTATGTTACTCTGCAGCATGTGAAGGTTTTGGATGGTAGAAAATTGGAAGTTGTTCCTCCAGCTGATAGAAGTCAAATTCATTTTGAACTTCATTCTCTTAAAAATCTGCTTCCACTGGTTGTGGTAAAGGTGAGGCTTTAGTTTATCTTTGTGATTGGAGATGTTGAGAGAATACATGTGCTTATTTCAATGTCCTTGGATGATAGGGGATAAAAACTGTTGAACGCACTGTTGTTTATGACAAGAACAAAGAGAAGAAAAATCAGAAAGAAGAAGAGACAACGAAGCATTTCCAGTTGCTTGTAGAAGGGTTAGTATGGTTTTTGCTAGATTCCACAGGTTTCATTCTGTTGTTGCTGTAATTAAAACTAATTGCCCTGTTTGTCTCTTTGAAGTGGTTTTAATGTGCCTCAAACCTGCAACTTGTGCTGTATGCATACCATAAAATAGTATTTTGGATAAAATGATGGATAGAGATCAATGCTAACTTATTTTGGCAATCATGTCTAATTTATATTTCTTTTGTAACTTACAACTTAATTGAAGTTAGCCTTGCCCATCACCCACTCCTGGGGAAGGGTGAGGATTATATTTTTATCTAGAAAAGGAAAAAGAACTGCAGGAATTTAAAAAAAGAAGTCACTTGGTCATTACTAAGACAAGGGAACTGAGGCAAGAAAGGAATACGGCAGAAAAAACTACACAAAGTGCTAAAGAAGAAAAAAGATTTCTTCTGATTAGGAGAAATAGGGCTATAGCAGAGAGCTGCTTGATGTGGTTTACTTCTGTGTAATTACCTTGAGCTCAATGAGGCATTGGATGTACAAATTGAATCTGATGAAGGAATATAGACTTTTATAATCTGAGTAAGTGATGGAACAATTAAATTCCAGCAGCAAAATGAAAGGGCATGGAAGGAGATGAAAGCAGAAATATGGAATTTAACATGTTGATTTATAGTTCTTCAAGCACGTTTTGCTTGTGTGATGTTTATTGTTGTTACAAAAATTATTGCATCCTTCACCATTTCCTACTTTTTGAGAGCTACTTCTTCCTAACTGTTAGAAATGTCTTGTGCATGTTTTCAGCACGGGGCTCCAAGCAGTTATGGGCATTGAAGGAATTGATGGACGGAGGACATGGAGTAACCATGTAATGGAAATGGAGCAGATATTGGGAATTGAAGCTGCAAGGAAATGCATAATCGATGAGATAGCACAAACTATGGAACATCATGGAATGACTATAGACAGACGCCATATGATGCTTCTAGCAGATGTGATGACATTTAGGGTTGGTTTTTCGTTGACATTCATTGCCTGTTGTCACTTGGAAAATAAAAATGAAAATAAGTTTTTCTTTTCCATTTTTCTGTCCTGTAATGAAAATCTAGATTATGTTTTGGACCTCTGGTTTTGTGTACATAATTTTTCTAGGACAATGTATAACTGCATTTACATTATTATTGTATCAGGGGGAAGTTCTTGGCATCACAAGATTTGGAATCCAAAAAATGGACAAGAGTATATTGATGCTGGCTTCATTTGAGAGGACAGCTGATCACCTTTTCAATGCTGCTGTTAACGGGAGGGATGACAAGATTGAGGGAGTTACTGAGTGCATCATCATGGGCATCCCAATGCAGATAGGCACTGGAATACTCAAAGTTATACAGAGGTAAGCATGCGATACATTTTCTAATAATCTGTTTTAATGCCCTATTATTATTTATAATTTTTACTGGGCAATCCATCAATAAAGTAAATTTAATTGTGGAGAAGTAATTTGAATTATTGAAGACTGACGAAGTCGGTTTAGAATGTTCCAAGTTTCTGGCCTCTGGTTATTACTGATTCCTTTGACTACTTTTTGATTCCTTTGACTACTTTTTGCCATACTCAAATTCAGTGCTGTTTTAATCAGGAGTCTTGATTTTTGTTACAAATGTCTTGTGTCTCTTTTTCACATGTTCCATCACTGCTGTCCATTGCAATAGATTCAATATCCAAGAAATATGCATTGCCTTGCATGTTGTTCTATGAGTCATAAATTACAGTTGATGGCTATCTTTCTGGTGCAGACAGATACGAACTTAACTGACAAGAATGAGTTTTTAGGATTTGATGTAGCTATATGTGAATTTTTGTATTTCCTGCTGGTGGAGAAATAAACTACTGAAGTTTCCAATTGTGGTGCTTTGGTAACAATACAGCTTGAATGTAATCCTTAAATCTTTCCCGTTTAATGTAAAAAGAATGATTTGAGTAATCTTGTGCTGCTTTGTGCAGACTGTTTGAGCATCCCCTCTTATGGAGAAATTACTGTCTCAAACGTTCTTCCTCTTGCTGCTTCTTTGACAAATCGCGAACCTACCATAATCTGCAGATCTCTCCTGTTTTGATTTGGACCTTTAATCATTGTTGCTCCTATGATGACTTTGCAAGTAACCTACTTACTAATTCTTGTTGGCATTGTGTGGATGCCATCTAACTTTTCTGTTGGGGTTGTCGATAACCTGGAGGTTGAAAGTAATGATGGACTGATGCTCATTCACACTTTTAAGGATACAAGTTTTCATGCTTGGAATTGCATGTTCTTATGAGGAACACTGAAAATGGGTGCCATATTGTTAATTAAGCCCTGCATTGACTGAACATAATGTTTTGTTAGAGAAGATTTTTCTTAACTTCCATGGGTTTTTAAGAAGTGGTAGTTAATTTTCCTTTCCTACTTGCAGAGTTGATCCACCTCCTATGCTACGATATGGACCAGATCCAGTTTTATCTTGAGTTCATCATTTTGGAAATTATCAAGCAGAAATTTGTGCAGTCAACAGTATGCTCTATGTTGATTATGCATCAGCATCATCCATTCAGAGTTGCAAGATGTCAAGAGAAGAAAACGCGGCTGCCGCTCCCTTTTTTCGCCTGACAGTCACCAGCATGGTCGGAGGGCTGTAGCATTTGAGTGAAAGTTTTGCACTTTCTCGTTTCCTAGAAGCTGGCTGGCTTCTAATCAAGAATGCTGTTCAACATGGCACTTTCTCTGATCAGAGAAGAGAGGCTGATTGCATTTATCTTATTAAAAAGTCCCAAGAATCTCATCAAATGTGAAATATAGGGACCCTTAACTGTTTTCTCTATGATTGGAATATCTTGGAAGTAGTGCAATCTCTAGGCGACTTGCCTGTGGTTGCCATATAATAGATGCCGCAGGCAGTTTTCAAATGTTGTCCAGTAAATGAATTTTGATAGACCTAGGTCTGATTACTTTATGTTTGAACTCAACTTGCGATTCAATCAAGTTCTTGTACATACTGTGCTCATGCCAAAGAAGTTTGAACTTGGATCAAGATTTGTTACAAGTTTTCTGGGCATATAAAAGAAATGGCATTTCAACAATTTCTAATGAGTCAAACCGTTTTCATTTCCATACACCAATGTTCTTACCATACATGACCTCTGGCCCCAGCTATAGAAGATAGAAGCTTCAGAAAAAGAACAAAAATTTTCATATGGACTGAAGGACATCAAAAGCATGGAGACAAGCTGACAAATTACAAAAGAATGTCACTTTGTATATACATACTTGGCTTTAACTTTTATTGGCATAGCTTTCACGTCGGATAACTGCCAACAGTTATTTGCAACTGGGAACTATCTTGCACATCAGTGTACTGTCCGATGAAAGCTCTTCTCCACCAAACTTCAAATGCTGTCTGGATATTGGGACAGTCATCCCCTTTACTGAGAAATCGATCAAACCAACTGAGCAAGATAACCTGCTGTTGCCTCAAAGAAGGGGTAAGAATTGTCTTGCTGAGTCCATCCTCCACTAGTTTCTTATCTACAGATCTAGAAGCCCTTCTCATCCATCCAAAGTCTTCATAAAGAGCTTCCAACCATGTCGACAGCAAAGGGAAACGGCTATCTTTCGGCACCAAGATGTTTCCTCTACCAATTGCGGTACATAGTTGAGCAGTGATTCTGCTGATTTCATGCCGGTACATAATGGGAATCTTTGAATGAAGGGCTACTAGTTCCCTCTGGTCTGCCCATAATTTCACAAAAGTCATTCGCCATTCTTTTGTCAATTAGAATATCAACAATCCACTGCAAATTGTCAGCTTCTCGAGCTATTTCAGCCATTAAAACCCCTCGATCTCGCCAGCTATTGTCCATACCTGTAGCTTCAGATAAGCAGAGGACTAGAGAACTAGGACATCTGTGACAGAGATGACAAAGGGTCTCTTTGGAGACATCAAGCCGATGGTCATCATCAAATGAATCTTCTCTAAGTAACCGTGAAATAAGAGTTTTCATTTCTCCACGTGCTTTATCATCCTTGGCTTGAAGAACACCACTAAGTAGCTGCAAGAAGATGTCATCAGCTCTTGCAGAAGTAGATGGTTCAGATGATACTCTCTGAAGAACCTCAGTCATTGAGCTATGAAGCTCAAGTTGGCTGAGATGAGATATGACTTTCTCCTCTTCCTCCTCAGGCCATGGGACAGCTTCCAAATACTCCAAGCAAGAGCTAATTCCTGCAACAAACATAATGGCCGCAGAGACCTAAAACAAACACTAATATTACAAATGCTTCACTACAGCAGAAATAAGAAGAAAAACAAAAACGAAAAGAAAACAACAGAAGTTGTTACATTGCCTCAAATCAATCAATTATCCACTTCATTTTTAATCTTCTTCTTCTTCTTCTTCCTTGGCTCTGAAAAGGAATCATTTTCAATTCCCTCCTCAATCTCTCTACTCTTACGCTTCTTCTTGTTCTCCCATTGCCCTTCTGCTTCATGTCTCATTTCACCCTTCTCAATTTTCACCCCATTTGCCTGAAAATTTTCAATTTTTCGGCCACTTTTCTCCTTCTTGTGCTTCTTTTTCTCACTTGGTTCCTCAATTACCATCTTTTCCTCATCTTCCTCATAGTTACCAATCTCATTCTTCTCCTTCTTCCTCTTGCTCTCTCCATCGTAAATTAGACTTCTGCCTTCACCATCCCCGACATTACCAACCTCACCCTTCTCTCTCTTCTTCTTGTTCTTATGCTTCTTTCCCTCACTATCCCCACACCCATGACTCGCCTGTTGACTCAGCTCCACAGCACCACGAGTCAAGTTGAATACACTCGGTTCTAGACTCGACTCGCCGGCACTTTCCACCGTGATCTCAGACTTGGACTTCTTGTGCTTGCAACCCGATTTCGACTGTTTTCGCAGCTCCCTGTGCAACTGTTTGAGCTCGTTGAATGAAGCCGAGGCGCGTCGAAGGTATGCGCTCACCGCTTGCGACGCTCCGTTGTCTGTAGCGGCGAAGTTGGAGATGATTTTCGTTGCTTTGGAGACGGAAATCGGAGTTGAAGAGAGGATTTTGCCCGTTACCGTCTTCATCAGGTTTAGGGGTTTTCGAAGAATCGAAATCCCTAGGGTTTAACGTTTAATCGGGTTTAGGGTTTTCGGGTTCGCGGGTAAATTAACTAGCGAATACTTGACAGTATTAAACTTTTCTTTCTTTTTGACCCATTTCAACACATGAACAAATATCCCCAATTATTATTAAAAAATGTATTTTTTGTGATAATACTCTTATCAAATTAATAAATAATTATTTCATCCAAAAAAAAATAGTACATGAATAAAATATATATGTAATAGGTGAAATTTCATTGAGATTAGAGTCTTTAATATAAGTTTTATTAGTTATCTCCAACATAAAAAATCGTAAAACAATCTCCTTTTGAACTTAAAAAAAAATAATTGATACACTTTTTTTTGTTTTAAATAAAAAAACTGATGTGATTGTTTCCTAGAAGCTTTCCTTTGGATTTAAAAAATTTGGGTTAATGTCTAAACACACAGCTTACCATGCTCTTGCCTATGGACTTAATTTAGGGTTCTAATTAATTATGAAGTTAATCACATGGTCCCTTTGAAAACATTCACCAACCAAACATGAGTAAAAGCAAATATTTTCATATTACAATAATTAACTAAAAGAACTATTAGTGCATGATTTTTTAATTAAAACAATAAAATTTGAATCTTTCCATCGATACTTTACTTCGAGGTTATGCAAAAGAAAAAACTTGTCCTTGATCTTTAATTATTTCTTTAATATTTATGGATCGATCCACCCCCTAATCTTGATAATTAATTTCTTTTTTGTTATCTTATGTTTTGGATCTAATCAATGGTAGATTCAGATTTTGTATGAAGGGTGGCTGTACATTAATCATACAAGAACATGGATTAGGTTATGGATCGAGTCAATGATTCGATTCTGAATAAAAAATTAATTAATTATGATATAAAATTAAATTATAATATAATATTTAATTAACAATTTAAATTTATATAAGCTTTCATATTCACCAATATAAATAGATATAAAGCAAAAAAAAATTAACATTAGATTTTCACATTAAGTATCGTAATAAACATAAAGTGCAAAGAAAAATTAATATTAGATATTCACATTAGGCATCGTAAATTGTGTTTGACTAAATTATAACATAAAATTTCATTAAAAATTTAAATTTATATAAGTTTTTAGATTTATCAATATAAAAAGAAATATTAATATTAAATTTTCACATTAAGCATCGTAAATTGTGCTTGAGGTGGAAGAAAAAAAGTTATGTTCGACTTGATTTTATGCTTTTAAAGGGAAAAAAAGTTGAAAAGAAAAAAAAAGTTTAGTATATTTATAAAGAAAAGAAAAAAAAGAAAAAAAATAATTTAAAATTTTAGATATAAAAAGAATTAAACTTAAGCCACTAAACATTAATTTAAGTTTCTTACCACGATTCCAAAACAACACATTTAATTTGGATAAGAGTGACAAATCTAGATATTTTTAATTATATATGTAAATAAATAAATTAAAAACTAATGGGTGGCGACCGCCACCCCTGTCACCCCTCTTCCTCCACCCTTGGATCTAATCCTATCTTTTTTTATAATTATACATAAAATATCATAAAGCATTACAAATTATTAAAGAAAAAGTCCCAATAGGTTATTAAGCTGATAAGGACGTATTCAACTTTTATATTATTTATTTCGTTTGCGTTTCAAAGGTATCGTTGAATGCAAGCCATGCACGTGCTTTTCATATAGGGTCCAAAGGTTATAATGCCGTGCATGCCTCCCTCGTTGTTATCTTCAATCGATTGATTCATGTTGGGTAATCAGTACGTGATTCTTACACGTAAAAAAGAGTATTGAAATAATGATAAAAAAAATATATATTTATTAAATTAAAAGTATAACTTAGATATATAAATATAATTATGATCTCTTTACTTATTATTAATTAATTTTAAATTATATGTCTATTTTAAAATTTTAATATAACTTTCATTGTTTAATAATCATCGATTAAACTTTATGTATAAATCATGTTTAATCATGTTTTTGACATTTTAGTCATTAATTTATATTAAAATCAACATTAGGTAGAAAACTTAGCAACTTGACTATAAAAACTTTACCTAACATTCCATCCTCCTATAATGCTTCTTTCTTCTGTTTTCCAAACAACTCTTCTTGTTTTATATACTTTTACTCATTAATCAATATTGAAGCCTTGACCTTTTGAAAACTTTTTGTTCTTTAAGAAATATATATTATATGTCACGAATTCACATTAGTAAGAGATAAGATGAGTTTTAAATTTATATATAAAGGTTTTCTTTTACTCAATAGGCACGTGTTTTGAGTTGAAGACGTAAACTCATGACACTATATGCATAGACATAAAATTATTTATGTGATTAATTCCTAATTCTTTAAAGTTAAATATAATGTGTTTATCCTTGAATTATCTATTTAGGCATAATATAAAAAAAAACCCAAAACTATTTTATAAAATTTAAATAAACTCTTATATTTTTATTACATTTAATCAAGTTTTTATACTTTTATTTTAAACAAAATAAGTCCTTATATATATATATATATTTTTTTTTTTTTTTAGTTAAATAAGTCTTTATTATTAATGATTGATTTAATCAAAATGCCATTTGTCATTATATATTATGTGGCATTGACTTTAAATGCTAACATGTCATAATTGATAATGATGTGATATATTCACATATCATAGTTGATAATAATGCGGCATGCTGATGTGGCATGATAATACAGTTATGTAGCATTTTTCATTATTCACATTAGTGTCATGTTAGTATCATGTGAATATAAAATAATAAATAATATTTTAACTGATGATAATTTATTAATTATTAGTTACAATGGCTTATTTGATCAAAAAAAAAATACAAAAACTTTATTAAATGTGATAAAAGAATAAATACTTATTTGAATTTTTTAAAATAATTTAAAAGTTTTTTGAGCATTATGCCAAATATTTACATGTTTATGATAACAAAGTACTTAAAATTATTTTTGATAGTTGCTTTTGTTATTTTTGCTATGTGTTATTATTTATTTTATAAATTTCTTATAAACTGTACGTAAAAAAACTAAATGCATAATCATATAATGGATTAAAATAAATAAATAATTAAAATTTGATACTAATTATAACATCGTTAGTATATAAAAGTAGAATATAAGATTTTATTATTTTAAAGATATTTATTTTATTTATAACTCTTTAACAAAAGTATTGGCTTGAGGAAGTAAAAAAAAAATTGGCAAAAATAGCAGCTGTGTGGAGTTTTATTATTAATAGATAAAATACGCAATTAAGTGTATAACATGATGATTAAGCTCTATTTTCAAAAAAGAAATTATAATTAAGCTGTATATATACATGTCATAATCACTAATACCATATTCGAGCAAAGGAATACTGACCCAAAATTGTTGGATTGGGCCCAAATATCAGCCCCTTCTTTAGCTAGGCTAGATGATCCAATTATGCTCATTTCTAATTCGACCCAAGTTGGCAGGGATGAGTATTAATCAATTCAAATCTAAATAATTGATCAAAATTGATTTTGGATTAGTTTTTTTCCATTTTTATATTAATAGGTTATAAGAGTCTAATCGATTTATGGTATTGAAAAACCAATCACTAGTAATAGTTTTAAATATAATTATATATATTATTAATAATTTACAAATAAACCTCAGTAACATCTCTTATATCCAAAAAAAATCCTAAACCCTAAAATAGTTAAAACTAATCTAGATAAGTTAGTTTCAATTATTTTTAATTTTTAGTTATAATTTATTCGCTTTCGATTATTTTTTAGAAGATTTTGGCTAATTTGATTTTCAAAAATTTAAAATTAAACCCAAAATATCGATTAAATAGTCAAATTTGAGCACCTTTCTTTCTCCTTTGACTCATAAGTATGAAGCCCAAAAAAAGTGAGTATAGATTTTAGCTTACAGGAGAAAGTTATAAAATTATGAATATATATGTAAATGTCTATTATGTTACCATTCAAGAGTTTAGATTAATTTAGATACGTCGAACAGCCTGAAAGACCAAACATAAAAATATAATTTGATATGAATTTTTAAATTTAATTATGTATATTTAAATATGGATATAGATTGAAGTAAATTAAGATTATGATTTAATTTTAATATTTTCCATCCAAATTAAATTCTTTAACATTATCTTTATGTTATAGTTCTATTTAAATTGTTCAAATTATATCCTGTTATAAATTCTATCTACACTATTAACCCATAAATAACCCCTCACTTCATTTATAAAGACACATTTCAAGAACATCTTTTTACTTTATTATTACATTTTTCTCAGATTATATTTCACAGTAAGTACTAATTTTAACTGAAAAACAAAAACTCAAGTCGATAAGAAATCATATTATCCTATTTTGAACAAGAAATTAGCTAGAAAAGACGTCGATTTGAATTGATTGAAAAACCAACCATTAATAATAGTCTTAAATATTTTACATATATAAAAATTGTTAATAATTTAAAAATAAACTTTAAAAAATAAAAAACCCCAATTTCCGAAATAGTTAAAATTGTTCGAAATAAGTATGATTGTGATTATTTTCAAACTTTAATTATAATTTGGTCAATTTTAATTATTTTATAAAATTTTAATTAATTAAAACCGAACCGATCAAATTGATTAAAAGCCTAAAAAAGTTAGTATAGATTTTAGCCGAAAAAAGGAAGCCCAATCCAAGAAACCAAAGGCAGTAAGAAATCATATTATCCGATTCCGGACCGAATATTCGGCGTCTTCCTTTTCTTTCCCCCAGCTTACGTGTTAGCGATCACAAGGCCCAAAACCACCAGCGACGAAGAAGAAGGTGAGATTGAGCTTGAGATTGTTGGAATAAAATAAATGGTGAGAAGATGATAGCGGCAGCAGCATCGAAATAAGCAAAACCCATTTCTTCTGACTCTTTCTTTTCGTATCATCTGTTGTCACCAACCTTGTAAGCTTTGTTTTCTCGAATCACGTTTTGTTTTCGACTTCAACCCTTTCTGTTACTATTGATTCTGCTTTGTTTTATATTCACCTGAGTAACTTTTTTCTCTTTTTAACTCAGTGAACTTGTTATGGCGACGACTCAGCCCCCTGCTCCTCCCAATTCCACCGAAGATAAACCCCAAACTACTCCAGGTCTGATTTCTCTATTACGTTCTCCTTTTTCTTGAAGTTTTTGTAGTCGGTAAACTTGATAATTTTGACATTCTATTAACGTAGAATTAAACCCAAGTTTTTTACATGAATTTCCTTACTTGGAAGCGGTCTTGTAAGCTGAATTATATGAAAAAGGAAGTTCCGGGTCTTGGATAAAGTGAGAAATTGGAAGGGGAAAAAGAAGAAAAAAGAATTGTATGTGTAGGATAGACAGATGATTCTAATTTTAGAAATCCATTGCTGCAGAGGTTGTACAACAAGCAAATGAGGTTCAACAAGATGGTAGGCCAGAGGCTGCTAAACCGAATGTTCCAGCATCTGTGTTTGTGAACTCCGAACCGATAAGAGAGGACCAGGTTTCGAATGCTGTCAAATTTCTTTCACATCCCAAAGTTAGGGGTTCCCCTGTTATTTATAGACGATCATTTCTCGAGAGGAAAGGCCTTACAAAGGAGGAAATAGATGAAGCTTTCCGGCGTGTGCCTGTAAGAAAGATACTAATTGTTTTAGTTTGGTTTATTATCTTGACATTTTTATTCTCATGATATGTTTTTTATGAAGCATTTATTGATTCTTAACAGGACCCTCCTCCTAGTTCACAGCCAGCTAGTTTGAATCAAGGTAATACATGTATTAGTAAAGTGGGAGCCAAGCCTTTTTTCTTATCCTTGCATCACTGATGCTGTTTTGTTACTGTAACATACTGCAACCAGATGGACAAGTGAAGCCTTCATCTAGCGTTCAAACTCAAGCCACAATGCAAACTCCCCCACCTGTAGCAGCTGCTCCTACTGGTATTGTGTCTGCCGGGACACTTGCACAGAGGCAGTTTCACTGGTATCATGCTGTTTTTGCTGTAGGGGTACTGGCAGCTTCAGGAGCTGGCACAGCTGTATTAATCAAGGTATCAATATCTGCTATTGTATCATTACCCAAAAAAATAGTACATCTCTATCATTTCATATTTAGTAAGATATATCATATGTTAATGCCTAGCCTAACTTACATATTCGGTTGCCATCTCTTCAAACTGCTTATATCCGGCTTCAAGTGAAATTGCATAAGCTAGGGTTTTCTCACAGTTATATTGCATGTTCAGATAATGTCTTTTTTGTTTTAGAATGCTATTATCCCAAGGTTGAAGTCTTGGATTCGTAAAGTTGTGTTGGAAGAAGAGAATGAAAATGCCAAGAAAAGTGATGCGAAACCAAGTTTGGCAGAAGAGGCAGCTGCTGCAGCAAAAGCAGCTGCGGCTGCAGCCGCTGATGTTGCAAGAGCAAGCCAGGAAATGTTGAGCTCCAAAAATGAAGGTGGGATTCTAATTACCTTTTTGTTTTACTGAGTAGTTTGTTTATGTTTTATTGGTCTTTTTCCTTACGCCTCAGTAATTATCTTCTTGATTTACTGAACCTACTTTGATCCTTGTCAGAGAGAAGGCGCTTTGAGGAGTTTATGAATCTGATAGATGTGCAAGTACAAGAAATGAAGTCAATGAGTAATGCCATAAGGAAATTGGAAGGTACTTAGATCCTACTTTTAGTCAAACTATGAAACATTCATGGACTTTGATTCTTGAACTTTTCCTTTTGTGTCCTTGCTTATATCTGAATTGTTGCATTACCAACAATTGATCCCCAGAAATTATTAAATGAACACTAGTTAGAGGAAGTACTAGTGTTTTGTACCACTTCCTTGGTTAATAAACATCATGCTGGAAGTTATCTCAGCTGTGAATATTGATACCTCACTTGTAGAGCATTCTCTCAAGTTTCTGGCACACAAAAGCCTCTCAACTCATGGTAAACTAGACGATAATAAATACATTTTTTTTTGGTTTTGTAAGTCTGATTTTCTTCTGTTGCTATGCAATAAATATGTAGGCATAATGCTTGAAAAAGTCCCCCAACTATTCAAGAAATTTGAAATGAATCTTTATTCTTCTATTGCGTTCAATCAAGCCCGTGTATTTTAATTTGAGTCAAATAAGTCTTTATGACTAATGTTTGACTAATTGTTATGAGCCAAAATGCCACTTGTCATTTTACACCCACGTGGCATTGATGTGGAGGGTAAAAAATACCACATGACTATGTCATCATTCATTATGACATGTCAAAATGCCACATCAATGTCACATGGCATGGAATGACACGTGCCATTTTGATTAAGTCAACTATTAGTTATAAGGACTTATTTGACTCAAAATAAAAGTACAAGGATGTATTTGGTTCAAAATAAAAGTATAACGGCTTGATTGAACACAATTAAAAAATAAAGATTTATTTGAATTTTCTTGAATAATTTGGGGACTTTTTAAGATATTATGCCTTCTTATTATTATCAAATTATAATAAATAGTGTTATTGTTAGCTTTTTGTGCCTGGATGTAGTTTAGATTTCTGCATAAGACCTCCCAATGGTGGTTGGTTAGTTGTTTAAGTTCATTACTAAATTCTGTTGTTTGCCTAACCATTAGGACAAGCTGATAGCTCTGGCAGAACATTTGTTGATCATGAAGATCACAGAGTGTCGGCCTCAAGTACGAAGGTATGCTGAAACCAGGTGTTGACTCTGAATGCTTTTTATCTGTATTGGAAAATAAATTCCCTGATCCCCGTTTGAGGAGTGCAAGATGAGTTATTACTAAATAAAAAATGCCTTTACAGCAATCCTATGCGAATGGCAGGGTGGATGCTGATGTGCGCTCAGGTAATTTTTCTGTGATTCATATTCTGGTAGTTAGTTATGTAGTCTGTTAAACAGTTTGAATTCCTGTACCGTATAACAAGGATTTCCTGTGCAGTGAGATCTGCCTCACCACCTGCATCTGCGGAACCACCTCACCCAAAGTCATATATGGAGGTAGTAATTCTCTTGATCTTTTGGCTACTCAGACATCCTTAAAAAGAAGTACTATAATAATGTTCCACAGTCCTCTGTACTGCATAATGTACTTGCTATCCTTAATTCTCATAGTCCAAGCTATGACTGAGTTTGAATTTTTAATTTACTTGGTCTTTCAATCCGTTTCTAACAGTTTCAAAACACAAATCATATTTTTGGATAGGTTTTGAAGAAATTTTACTAATTGATACTTGTAATTATGTTGCAGATTATGGCAATGGTCCAGAGAGGGGAGAAACCTTCAAATATCAGAGTAAACCAGTTTACATTTCTATGTTGATATTAGCTTGTCTACTGCATCAATGGTAACTCTGTCATTTCTGATTCTTATGCAGGAAATCAATGATATGCCTCCCAACCCTAACCAGCAACCATCAAATCCTCGCATAGCACCAAGAACTAAGGTATGTTTTAGAGTTTTTCTTTAATCTTTTGGATCATTTTCCTCTTGCATTATATTCATAGACTACCAGGATTCCACTTCAAGATGGTTAACTACTTAAAATCTTGGAAAAATTGGATATTTTAAGTATTATATTTGAAGAGTTTGTTCATCACCTATAGGGGGCCA
Organism: Theobroma cacao; assembly: GCF_053813885.1. Classification (NCBI taxonomy): domain Eukaryota; kingdom Viridiplantae; phylum Streptophyta; class Magnoliopsida; order Malvales; family Malvaceae; genus Theobroma; species Theobroma cacao. The sequence goes on from NC_142641.1 coordinate 774,553, forward strand.
CAACTAATCTATTTACCAAATAGTTACTGATTTGATGCTTTGGACGAAAAGAGTGGCCCTCTGGATCAGGTTTCTGCATCTCACGGTCTGGTGAGGTTCAATCTAAGGAAATATAATCAAATCTTGGTCACCATGTTTTATTTCTTGGGATAATTTTGGAATTGCCACTGTGTTAATGCCATTAGAATGTTAGAATACTTGGAAATAATCAGTACTACTGCTTTTATTTGCTGAAAAATATGACTTAGAAAGGGTCATGTCAAGGTGCCTTTAATTTGCCCAAATCTGACTATTATTTGTTTTTTTAAATGAGCAGCCTTGGGAGGCGCAAAATGGCTCCAGCCAGGTACTCCAGTCTCAAGGAAGTGGCGAAGGCTTGATTCAAAAAGTTCAAGACAATGGGTTAAACTATTTGGTTGATGATGAGAGCTCAACACCTTGGTGGCAACGGAAAAATGTCAGAATCACAGAGGTTGAAAATGAAGATGAACTTAAGGCTGGACCTTATGGGGTGAAAACCAATGAACCACCAGTTCAGCGTACATGGGTTCCTCCCCAGCCGCCACCTGTGGCAATGCCAGAAGCAGCTGAAGCCATTCGACGGCCAAAATCATCAGCTCTGAAAGAGGCTGCTAAACAAGAGGAATTGGCTGAGGATCAGTCAGTGGCTCGGCCTTTAGAGGCAACTGATGAGTTAAATAGGATCACAAAAATATCTGAATCAGCAGGTGCAGTGGAGATAAATGGGGGTTTTTCAAGCATGAACTCAACTGAGATACAAGAACAAGAACAGAGCTACTCAGAGAACTAAAGCCGGATTAACTTTCTAGGGTAAGCCTGATTTAAGGTTTACCAATACATGTGTTTAAAAATGATAAAAAGTACCCAAGAATATTTTCTGTCAACATCTAAACTACTGTGCTTTAAAATTGAGCATCCTCGCAGTATAGGCAGACCTTTCTTTTCATGGCAAGTTCTGTATGTAGAATGATAATAATAATAATAATTCATTGTCTGCTAGTTTTTGAAAGTATCATCTTGCCTTTTAGCTACTTACCTACCTAAGTAGTCAAGAAAAGCACGCAACAGGCTGTTGAGGTATGTGCAAGGTTGTCTCTTTGCATCATTCAGTTTCCGAGTCTAGTTATTGTTTGATGAGGAAACACCCTGACGGTAAATGATCGTCTGAGCTGGTCTGGGCTGGCCCTGTAACTGCTGAAAACTTTTGTTTGCATCCATTTGTCGAAAAAATTTAAAAATTCTAGCATTACACTGAAGAATTAGCTAATGATGTTGGGTTTTTAGGTATAACATTTGCCCACCCCACTAACTCTAAGCAAGTCTTTCCTTTTGGAACCACTCATCCACTCTTTTCTCTTCACATCCCACTCCATATAGTATTTGTGGCACCCATCCACTCAGTAAGGATGATCTTGAAGCAAATCTTAGTGTTTATAGTATTAGTTAAATGTAGGGTAAGGGAAAGGAGATCCTTTGCTTTTGGGATAACGTTGAAAATAAGTTGCACTAACCTCCACGCCTCTAAATAAATCAGAGGCTTACCCTTGTCTATTTGAGGAAACGTGAGTATCTTTCATGCGATGACAATTAAGAACTTACGTCAGCTATCTTGTGATCACGTAAAATTATTATTGTTCGGTGTAGATAACTATTCATTAATCACATCTTTAATGATTTAAAGCTGTAACAATTTTCTTCCTTCTCTGTTCTTCTGCTTATCAATTTGTTTAAATACACGTGAATCCATGATGCATGTGAAACATGCTCTCTTCTTACATCCACAGAATCTGTCTCAACAACAAATAATTGTCCTTTTCCAGTCAGACGTAAACGTTTTTCTCACCAAGGTATCCTATTTATCTCTAGAAGTGTTGAATTAATTTGGAGAGGGGGAATTGACTAGTAATACAAGACAATTAAACCTGAAAATAAGACGAGTATTCTTTAAAGCAACATTCACGATCTTTACTCGACACGAGTTAATTCAATTGATAAAGAAACGAGTTCTCTTTCTTTATCAATTAAGATTCGACAGAGAAATGTTATAACAATAAAATCTTAAATACATTAAGTCGATTTAGAAAATATCCTGATTAATAACATTACACGTATATAAACATTTTGTCAAATTATATATAGAGGGAGCAAAGGAAATATTCCAGTAGGATTCTTGAGAGGCTGCAGATGTGAGTGGTCACAAATAAAAGAATTGGGCATTAACTTTGTTGTATTTTATTTTGGTGAAGTCCAACAACAAAACATTATAATCATCAAAAGTATTCTTAAAAAAATCAAAGAATCTGCCCCAAAAGAAACACAGTATGACAAAACCATTTTTTGTCTTAAAGAAGAAGTTGATTTTCTAGGTTTAAGATTTTGTTGTAATAATCAGCACAAAACTAGGGAGATGCTCTTGCATGAAATGACAAATACCATATTTAGTTACTGAATGCTCCCAATATTTTGATTAACAATTAAAACAAGTTGTTGCTTTCAATCTGCCTCACTCACTTTCCATGATTTCAACTGAAAAGAAATTATAAATTTTTCAATCTTGTACTTGCATGTTGAATTTACTATTAAAACATAAATTAATTTTTTGAAGAAAATGAATGAGAAGATCCATACTAAGATGTCGGGTTAATTTTATAAAATGATTTTAGTTAGTATTCATCAATCGCTCATCATTTGATATTCATAACCGTTAATTATACAAAATTAAAAATACTACAATAAATTTGAGTTTTAATTACACCTTTTGAAATAACGTATATCTTTTTTAAATAATGAAATTTAACCATGTCATAAAAATAATGGAGTGGCATTGTCCTTGGACAATGAGTTGTGTTGTTCTCAGCTGGAATGTGTTCAAAGTTTTGGCATACAATTAAATTAATATAGAAAGCAAGGTTAGAAGGAATAATATGTTGATGAGGCAGCTCCAAATGCTTTGAATGCAGATTAAGGTATAAAGAGGAGAGGCCAACTTTCATGAGATGGAGTATCATGGGTTTTCAAAACTATTCAAGATCCTTTTTGTCTTTCTTTCAATTCAAAACAACTGATGATTCAATCCCCAAGATTCAATAAAAGTATTTAAATTGTCGATTGAGTTTAAGTTGGATAAAATTTTATTTTTATCTGTCTTGATATGTTTCCATCTAAAATGGAAATTAAATTTAGAACTTTTGTAAATTAAAAATAGTAGAAAATCAAGAAAAATTAATAAAAAAAGAAGATATTAAAGGGCATTGAATTTAACTGGAAGCTACAAAGTGCTGGGGCCTGGCAAGGTTGGCCGGTGGGGGAATAGGGGGTGAAAAATTCATGGTGGGGGACACGTTGCAATGCCTCTGAACAAGTTAAGGACGTAAGATTGGAGATTAAGTTGACCCAAGAAAGAAAATGGAGCAGCAACAAGGACAAAAGGGCACCGGTCGACCACTCTGGTCCAAAACGCAATCTGATTCCCTCATGGTCTTATCCTCTCATCATCCTCCAATGATCCAACTCTGACTAATACACCGGTATTAGTTCATTAATCACTATTTACTGTCCCAGTTGTCCCATTGCCTAACTCTACTGTTTATTCAGCTTACCATGTAAAAACAAACACCCGTACACCCCCACTCCCCCACTCCCCAGTCTCTGCCACTTCCCAATCCCACCACACATCTCTTTAAAAGTTCTATGTTTTTATGAGTTTTTCCAAAAGTTCTCAAAGTTTTTATTTTTGACACCACACATTTCATTTCTTCTTTGAATTTTCCTCTGCTTTTTGAGTTAAAAAGAGTTCCTTTCCACAGTTTTGATGGCTTTGAATTTGATTTCTTCTCCTGAGATCAAGTCTATCTCCTTCTTGGATTCCACAAAGTCCAAGTCCAATTTCCTCCCCAAGCTTTTTCCAGGTTTCCCATTTGGTTTTTTTATTAGGTTTTTGTGCCTCAGCGTACTCCAAGTTTACTTCTTTCTTTCTTGATTGGTTCTATGCTCGGTTTCTGAGGAAACCCAGAAAGTTTGTTTCTTTTTGTTTAAAGCACTGAGAAATCTTGTGTCTTGGTTACTTGGGTTCGGATTATACTTCTAAAGATTAGTGTTTTGTGAATTTTAGGGGGGTTTGTTTTGAAGAGGAAGGATTGTGGCACGACGTTTGGGAGGAGAGTTCAATGTTCAGCTCAGGCTCCACAACCACCACCGGCCTGGCCAGGACGAGCTTTTCCGGAGCCTGGACGCAAGACTTGGGATGGTCCCAAGCCTATCTCCATTGTTGGTTCAACTGGTTCCATTGGAACTCAGGTGAAAGGGGAAAGAAGAAAAATTTTGAACTTTTTAACATTTGATAACTATCTGGTCATGCCCCGTTTTGCTATTGAACTTTAATTCTAGGCTTGCATGCTTGTTTTTGGCACTTGATCAAGTTGTTTAGAATCATAATTTGGTGTTTTGTAGACGTTGGACATAGTGGCAGAAAATCCAGATAAATTCAGAATTGTGGGGCTTGCTGCTGGTTCAAATGTGACCCTTCTTACTGATCAGGTAATTATTCAGTTTTCACCGAGTTATGGCAACTTGTAATACATTAGTTTTTCCAATTTCCAATAATTCTTAAAGTTATAAATGTCAAACAAGGACTCGAGTAACTTGATTCATGGACTAACATGATTGTGTCATTATCCACTGATACTTTAGCCATATGTGGTTTGTATAGTATAATACCATGCCAAGTGGTTTCCGCTGATAAAAATTTAAAATATGAATTGAGTTTTGGTACAATAGGGTGTAGAGGCTTTGAGGGCTGATAATTTTTCTGCTTATTACAGGTGAAGACATTCAAACCTCAAATTGTTGCTGTTAGAAATGAGTCTTTGGTAAGTGAACTCAAAGAGGCTTTGGCCGATATGGAACAAAAGCCTGAGATTATTCCTGGGGAACAAGGAGTTATTGAGGTAGCCTATATTAGTTGATTGTTTCTTTTGTTTAAATATATAGAGCAATTCTCATTATTTAGATGGTTAAGCTTAAAAAGTTTTACAGGTTGCTCGCCATCCAGATGCTGTCAGTGTAGTTACTGGGATAGTAGGCTGTGCAGGATTGAAGGTACTCTCTCATCTTTTTACTTTTTCCCCTCATTTGGTCATGCTCCACATGCTGCCTTTTCAACCCTGTGATCCATAAGACCTAGGAGCTTTCCATAAGGGCTGCATGTAAGATTTCTTGGGCTAGTTTTAGTTTAAAATGTAATGTTAAAACTTGATAGTTTAGTCTAATTGAAAGAAGAAAATTAGATGTTTCGATTTTTTTTTTTTTAAATTTATGAGTGGGTTGTAGTGCTCATTTGTGCACAAACGAGAGAGAATTATGTGCAGATCTATTTCTACTTCCTCTATGTATAGTTTCCTTTGCGTCCACTGAACAGTGTATATTGAAGAAATTATGAGCTACAGTCGACTGTCAAGAATTAGAATATGTATTAGAAAGAGAAGCAAAGAGTATGTTGCTTATTATATTACATTGATTAGCTCGCTGAAATGTCTGTCTTTTTTTTTTTTTTTTTGTAGCCCACAGTGGCTGCAATAGAAGCAGGGAAAGATATTGCTTTGGCCAATAAAGAGACCTTGATCGCTGGTGGTCCCTTTGTCCTTCCTCTTGCTCACAAGCATAAAGTAAAAATCCTTCCGGCTGATTCGGAACATTCTGCCATATTTCAGGTATGGAACTGTAACTCGATGAATAAGATTGCCTGAAAATTGCGTAGTTCAGAAATTCTCTGTCAGTTATGTTGTTTTCTTCTTGGTAGTTGGGCATCTTTCACAATTTTCTTGGTGTAACTTGTTAGTCAACTTGCTTGGCCTGTCATGTTGTCCCTCAAATTTTTTCTTGATAATTTCAGAACAAGCTCATAGAATCTTTTGCTTCTTCAGTGTATTCAGGGACTACCAGAGAGTGCACTTCGGCGTATTATTTTAACTGCTTCTGGTGGGGCTTTCAGGTGTGGAATCATAATTTAAGTTAGAATGATTAAGTTCGTAAGTTGAAAATCTGAATTTATGAACTGTTTACTTGCTGATCTCGCCTGACTTTATTTTTCTAATTGTAAAGCAATTGAAGTTGACATTATTAAAAACTTAGGCTTTTAACATTATTTATACACATTCCTGCGTTGAAATTATATTCGAACACGCATGTGAGTGTGTATACACACACACATAAATGCCTTCATTTGAGGATCAAGTGTATAGTATTTATTACTGAACATGTGATTTAACTTGTTTTCATATCTCCAATCAAGAAGCTATTTGAATGATTTGCTCACTTTGTTTCTCATAGGGATTTGCCTGTTGAAAAATTGAAAGAAGTTAAAGTAGCTGATGCTTTGAAGCATCCTAACTGGAATATGGGAAAAAAGATTACTGTGGACTCTGCTACCCTTTTCAATAAGGTTTAGATTTATCAAATGTCTCATTCAAAATTACAAGCAGTGTACTGTTCAAATTTGTATGTTATTTTTCAAAATGTTACTCTGGTCTGAATTACAAGCATTAAGCAGAGTCTCTATTTGACAGGGTCTAGAAGTCATTGAAGCCCATTATCTTTTTGGAGCTGAGTATGATAACATTGAGATAGTAATTCATCCACAATCTATTATACATTCAATGGTTGAAACACAGGTTTTACTCTAAACTCTATCATGTTGGCTATTGCTCGGTGATGCCATAGATGTTGCATATAGTTCACTTTTTAGTTTGTCTCGCAGCTGTGCTCTTGATTGGCAAGATGTGGAGAGTACGGACTGGAATTCAATTTTCATTTCTCAGTATTATTTTTGTATTTCCATATTTTCAGGATTCATCTGTCCTGGCTCAGTTGGGATGGCCAGATATGCGCTTGCCAATCCTCTACACTATGTCATGGCCAGAAAGAATTTACTGCTCTGAAATATCTTGGCCTCGCCTTGATCTTTGCAAGTAATTGGCTTGTCTCCTTTCAAATTTTAATTTCATTACTAATTTAGTGTTTCAAAATTTGATTGGGTTTCATTCAAATTCATAATCACTATACTGGAATTCTTGAGTTTAATTGGTTGATGGATGAAACAGGCTTGGTTCACTAACTTTTAAGGATCCTGACAATGTGAAATACCCCTCCATGAGTCTTGCCTACGCTGCTGGAAGAGCTGGAGGCACCATGACAGGAGTTCTTAGTGCAGCTAATGAAAAAGCTGTAGAGCTGTTCATCAATGAAAAGTAAGTGCTTGGTTTCTCGATGTTATCTTGTTAGAAATTTTTTTTTTTATTTTACAGTTTGTTTCTGGTTCTGCTTTCCCCCTTAATGTGAATTTTGATTTTTTTAATGATAAAGATTCTTGATGGCTTTTATGGTTTAAACCACTTTTACTGATTGTAATTTATAAATAAGGAACATAAAACCAATTAGGTTAGAGCAACATCAAATCAAACTAAAATTTCTTCCAATCCAGTACACATTTCTAACCATGTTGAAGTTATGAAAACGTGGAATACCTTTCATGTGAATATTGGATATTTTGGCCAGCATATATCCTGCATTTATCGTTTATGGTTTGCCTTTTAAAAAATCATAAAAGCTGTGAAACAAGCGAAATAATTTTATTTATCGAATTTTGTTTTATTAAGTCAAATACATTTGTTTTCTTTTGGTAAGCCAATGATGATTTTCTGATCTTGACATGAATCTCTATATCTAAAAATATATAGAACTGTAAAGTATTCTCTACTCCCCAACCAATCCATTTTGAGATACATCAGCAAATTTCATGATTGGCCCTTTCCTAAAGAAGAATATGAAGAATGATTCTTATCCCCACCTCAAAACCACACCTTTCTTCCCTCAATTGCTTAGTGCTTTTTTTTCCCCTTCACACACCTCCATTGTTTTGAATGTAAATCTTTTTGTGGTTACTTCTCTTAACCATTCCTTGAAAAACTTTTTCCTTTATATTTGCATGACTGAATGGTTTCTTTGGAAAAAGCACTACTAGCATTTTGGAAGAAGCTAGATAATCTCCCTGTCTCTGGAATTAGGTTAAGTCAATATACAGTGGTGATTATTAAACATTTTGTTATCATGATATGAGGATTATATCAGCTGATGCACGTGCTTCTCCATCGATAATAAATTCATTCTACTGTTATGCATTTGCTTGATATAAGAACTTGGTTACATGGAGCTAATAAATAGTTTCGATATTTCAGGATCAGTTATTTGGATATTTTCAAGTTGGTGGAACTAACTTGTGAGAAGCACCGGGACGAATTGGTGGCCACTCCTTCCCTAGAGGAAATTATACATTATGACTTGTGGGCACGAGACTATGCTGCTAGCTTGCAACGCCCTTCCGGTCTAAGTCCTGTTCCTGCATGATTGTCGGCTTGCTCATTGTGGCCAGGATAACAATGACCCTATTTGGAAGACTCGGAAGTTTTGAATTTATGCCAAAGGCTGGCGTTCTTGCGAAGATTTATGGGGGCATTTAGCAATTGTTTCATATATTCCTGAATAACATTCCCCTGTTTAGTTGTACATTCTCAAACACAATCCTAAGTATATTGGTAGCTTGAAAATTATTATCAGCTTTTATAACCAAAAGAGGGGAAGATAAGTAGAGAGGAAAAAAAAGGTGGGGGAACAATGAAGATTGCTTTTTGCTGTACAAAAAGTTTTTCATTTGATTTTGTTTTTGCAGTTATTTTCTACACCCATGGCTTACTTTTCCGATTGCCTTAATGTTTCCTTGGTGTTAGAGAGCCAGGAAATGTTATATGTTCTCGAGGAATATGAGCCACGGTTGACATGATTACATGTAAACGGGGTAGTTGGGTTTGGATTCCTTGTTCTTGTGCTCTTCACCTAACAATAGAGAGCCTGGTTTTCATCAGACTTTGGTATTGAGGTTCGGCTAGCACAAGGTGAGTGATTCAGACCAGGCCCATGAATCAAACCTGAAATTTTGAAACTGGGTCAGTTCCGATTTTTGATTGGATTGAGTTTAAGCTGTTCATTTTAAGTGCTGCAGCCTGGGATTGGGGTGAGGGTTTAAGGCCAACTGCATGGGCCGCTGCCGTGACACCTCAAAACTAAGCTTACACCCAGTCTAAATCCTTTCTGTCTAGTCCAAAACCTTTACAATTAGAAAGCGAAAAGAGCACATTTCCTGCACCATAATCTCGAGATTTATCGTCTGTACTCACTTTGATACACGTCTTGAAGCTTATGAATGGTCGGACATTATCCTTTTCTACATTTATCAATACCCAATTTTAATCATAACTTAAAAACAAACACTAACTTAATGGATTCTCTGATGGGCTACTGTGCCTGTAGACAAGCACGAGATCTCCAGGTTGGAGAGCTCTTAAATCGTCCAAAAACGGTGCAGACATAAATGTAGTCTCATTTCCAGGCTATTTCCCCAGGGATTTGCCATTTTTATCTAAGTGTTGGTTGTTGGATAGAGATTCATCTGGAATCCACTGAAACTAGCACTATATCCCAACCTAAAGCTACACTAATAAATTGGGTGGGAAAATAGTTAGGACAATGCGACCAATCAACAGCAATCTCCACTAAACACGGTTGTTTTTATCTAGTATTTTCTTGTCTGGTTGTCACAATCTCCAATCCTTCAAAACGTCAGAATCCATTTTCATGGTGTCAAAAGTTGAATCATTTTGGGGGTTAAACTTTGTATATATCCAGCTTCCGTCTTTGACAATTCTCATCCATCTTTTGGTCCATCCACAAACTTTTGGGTGTCTTCAACAATGGCTAGATTTTTGTTCTCAATGTGAAACCATTCAACTTAAGTGGTGAGCAAATTTTGTTTCTCCTTAATTAGTAGCAATAATTAATGATCAATATGAGATATCAAACAAAAGTTGTGCTCCAAAGGGTTGCAGGTTCTAATTTTATAAGATTTGATAATAAATACGACAGGAATAAACGAATTTGGATTGAAGTTTTAAATTTAAATCATCGTACTCTTAGTTTCTTGAAAATCCTTTGATCATACATTTAATATATTTCTCGGATTATAAGTTAAGTAGGAAATCTTGAAATAGAAAGATTTATCAATAACTATTTTGTTGATTTGCCCCTTATTTCCCTAGAAAAAGAAAAGATAAAGGTGGTTGTAAATATCAGGAGAATAAGAGCAGATTAGACCAACATTGGCTAATAGGTACTAGGCAAGTACCCAAGTCTTAGGGAGAGAGATAGAGCATCTAATCCTCTCAACTTACAATGTTGGATGTGTGAAAGTTCAGTTAAAATGGGGACAAGCAAGCTCTTTTTTTTCATCCTTTTTGCACCGTAGATACTATGCTGGCTAACATGTCACTGCTGCTGCCGATAGAGATGGCATTTTTTTTTGTTTTCATGAAAGAAATCAAGAAGCAACATGGCAATTGTGCAAGGACATGAATGGGAAAAACTTGGTCTGCCATTTTGAGCAAAGTGGCTCTAAAGCTGCGGTTCTCATCAGCATGGCCAGCTATACATTAAGAAATCCACCCCCCACCTTGTACCACATGAATCCAATCAAGATAAACAGTATCCATATTTATGGTTTTTGGAGAGAAAAAAAAAAAAAAACTTTGGTGCAAACTGTTCTTGAGTCAATGTTTGGATATGGGATAATTGGCATGGTATAGCTTCTAGGAAGATGGCTAAACATAGTGATGGGATGCACCTAAATTTCCTGTTGGAATATGGCATATAGGGTGGCTGGATGCTTTAATGTAATCCCAATGACTTGTTAAATTGGTACACACAGAGCCTATAGCAGTGAACCTTTTTTGCAAGTTTGGACAAAGCAAATGGTAGGGCTACTATGCTTTAGACATATTCTATATGATAATAAAAGAAATTGTAGAGTTGCAATCATTTTCCCTACGAGCTATAATAAAAGCTAAAACTCAAACTAATAGAAGTAAATTTTAACCTATTGGATTTATGTAATATTACCAAATTAGAGGCTGTAACATTAGTTTTGCTTCTCTTTGGAGAGTTCAAAGGGGAGAGGAAAAATATAATTGATAAACAAAAAACTGGAAAAAGCCTTTTTGAAATGTAAAATAGCTTTAGCAAAGTGGGGAGTCATGGAGGGACTCAATGCAGATTCTGTTGGTACCCCAAGAAATAAGGGTGCCTGGCTGTGACTGAGGAGTATGCAGGCTTTGACTGTTGTGGCATATGGTATGCTCTAGAAGAGGTAAAAAGAAAGGATGTGAAATATGCCCCACAGTCTAAGACCCAAGATGCCCTCTTCTGCTATTTCTTAGTTACCTTCTCCTGTTTTCTTTATAAAAATGTGTAGAAGAAGATAGAATAAAGCTTGATTCAATCACTTACTGTTATTTTTTCTCTGTTTCCTAGTGTCCCTTTAAAGGAGAGGGAGAGAGAGAAAAGGCTCAATGGTCCTGGTACCTGAAACGAATCTTGCAGATTGTGATCCTTTCTTTAATCTTACATTGACACCCTACTTTCCTTTTTATCTTTTTTTCTCTTCGGGAGGAAAAGCTTAGATTTGCTAGATTGTATCCTATCTCTCTCTCTCTATCTCTCAACTCATCAAGTTTACCATTAAATTTGGGTGGATCTAATTCATCTACATTCTCTTAGTTAACTTGTACAAATTATAATTAAAATCAGTAAAATTCTGTTAAATTACAATTACGATACTATTAACTCGATGATATGTTAGATTATAATTACGATATTGTTAACTTGATTCTCTTTATATATATGAATAATATACAAACCAAAACATAAAATTTCTCTTTTTGTAACATTCTATATCACTCCAATTTCATCGGATGCCCCCCCCCCCCCCCCTAAGAGACTAATTCATTTGCTTTTATTACTTTATATCTAGTGCAGTAGTATTCTAAAGGAAAATTTAGACCAGATTGCAAACAGGTGGGGAAACGAAACATACAGGAGGGGCATCAAACCAAAGCAAGCGAAAAAAATTAACCACAGCTAGAGGCTTCGATAAATGCATTGCATGCTCCTTGATGTGTGGTCATTTTGTCTGGTAATTGTCAAAACCTTGGAAGAGATCAGGAATGCAGAAGGAGGATTCCTCCTCTAGCTTTACACAATATCCAACAATCCCTGGAAGCTTTTGCAGTAAAAATGGGTTGGACAGACTCAATCAGGAGGAAGATGACAAAAAAAAAAAAAAAAAACAAAGGCATACACCAAGACCAAGACCAAGACCCTAAAGGCTCCCAAACGCGACACTCATTTTTGCTGCCAATGGCATCATTTTAACCTCTTGCTTTTCGTTTTCATTTTCTACAGCTGCTGTCCTAATGGATCCAATACCAACCCACACAGCCTTGGCAAATGGAAAAAATTAAAAATTTTGTTCCCCCCAAAAGAAAACTAGGACTAAGATCATGGCCCCCACTGTTTCCCATCCCACAAATCACAAAATAGCTTAGTATGCCCCTTTTATGGGACCCTGGAGGAGCTGCCCTGGAAGAAAAAGTTTTACAGGATTCTTTCTTAGTTTTTGGTTAATACTTGAGACTTGGGACTCTGGGGTTTCCAGAAATGATGAGGCAAGATGGAAAGTAGAATAATCTTAAGTTTTCTTGGGGTATTGCGCTTGTGAATCAGCAAAGGGCAAGGTTATTTATTTCAACAATATGGCCATAAAAGCATGACAGCATTGCAATCATTATTTCTTTTCTTTTCTTGTGAATGTAATTCTCACCATCCTTTAAATTTTACATTAATTAATATTTATCTTCACTTGGAAAAGAACAAAGTTGCATCTGCCATCATAGTTTTTCCTCTTACCTACTTCCATCCTCTTTATCCCCCCTGGCAATCCTTAGAACAAAAAGAAATTGGGAACGAGATATGAGATATTCAATTGTCAACTTATGATTATGTAATGATGTAAAGTTTAGCAATCCTAGCTAGGGGGTGCCATATGAAAGTTTTTATTCGGGAGATAATTTTAGTTTGTTTGGTTTGATTGAGGATACTTAACGTCAGGTTTACGACCCACTCTACTTGCTTGTAAGCCATCTTCAAGCCTTGATTTGATAGATAGTTAAGAATTTTGTGAACCACCGGCGCATGTTCCATTCCGATTAGAAAAAACTCAATAGAGGTAGCCTGCTCATGATCTTGACAAGTTTCCTTTTTAATTTTAACCAAAGAAGGGGATAAGTTCTTTAAACAAACAGGATAAAAGATTAAGATTCTAAACCAACCAACAGCCTGTTATCTTGCAGCAAACTTTGGCAGATGAGTACTTGACTTTTAGCCTAAATCTCTTTAAAATGAGAATAGTTATTACATAATTTGATTTGATATATTATTTCAATATTTAATGGATAAAAATAACTTTATATTGGATGACTTTCCTTTGCTCTTGTTGAGAAAGAAAACCCCATAACCCCTTTGCATTGCATGACTTGGTAGGGCAGATGGTTCTTTAGGCACATTCTCTCCAAGTTCTTAATAGAAATCTTTTGTTGACTTCTTTGCATTTCTAATTATAAAATATTGGGTATGATTGATGAAAAGAAGACGGAAACAAACCCTATAATAATATTTCTTTCCAGTAGCCAAATTTCGCCGACATTAGACTATGTCAAATGAAGAACAGAAGATTCAATTTCAACTGTACCAATCTTTTTCTCTATGGTAAGCAAAAATCGGCGCCCTGGATGATCCTGAAAGAGACTGTCAAACCTAATCTTCATTATTAAATCTAAAATAATTGTAAAATAAATATATAGACTGACATAATCTTCTGGCTTTGTAAATTGTAATTCAATTCAATTCTCAACAGCTTTCACATTCAAAATTACAAAATTTTGCCTACCCAAAATGCAGATTTTCACACTTAACAGACAAATCATTTTGCTCTTTCAGTCTTTCTCATGGAGCTTTGAAGAAGAACAGAAGCAGAAGAAAAGAGTGGATGATTTTACTCAAGCGCTTGTATATATATTAATTTATACACAACATATGGAAAACCCATCTTAATCAAACTAATCATATTTACTTTCTCAAAGGAAAAAGAAGAAAAAACTATCAAGCACAAAAATGGGAAATTAAAAAGAAAAGGAAAACGAAAAGGAACAGGGAAAGGAGAAATAAGCCCACCTTTCAATTTCATCTCACACTGTGATTCTGATATATCTTCAAAATGGATGCAAATTCTTGCTCAAGCCATGGACATTAGAAAATAACCCCACCAAGTCCTGCCTGTATGGCAAAAAGGACCTTCTCTTGTCCCCTGGTTTCAAATTTCTGGTACCACCACAATGTTCTTCAGCTGCCTGAAACTTTCCTGGAATTTCCATGGCCTTGTTACCATTAGTGTTACTGGTTTTCTCTCTCTTGCTCGGTGCTAAGAAAACAAACGTGTCTTTACCATCACTGTTACTTCTATAAAGCAGGTCTCTTAACTTCCATCTCTTGGATGACCCGGTTGAATTGCTCTTCTTGCATCTTCCAGGGGATTCTTGGTCATTCCCTGATGACCCTCCTTTCGGTTTCCAGACACAGTAAGACCCCGGCGTTACTCCTTCCAATTCATCAGCTTCCGAGGACGAACACGAAGTCGTTTCACGTTCTTCACTCATGAGTTTTCTCAATGGTAAGCGACGGGGTCCTGGTTTCGATACAAAGGGATGAGTAGAGTCAACGGTTTTGCCATCAGGGGTTTGATCATCACTGAGCAACAAGTTGGTGTTGAAAAGTGGATAAGTTGGCCTGATTTGTCCGTTGTGAAAGATTTCGTCTGCCGAGATTGGAGAAGTCTCCGGCTCTCTACAGACAAAAGCAAACTCGAAATCATCGTCCTCCTCCTCCTCTTCATTGTCTTCCTCTTCTATGACTTGCTGTTGGAGCTGCGGGTTTTGTTTTTGTTGCGGGGGCCAGGTTTCGTAAATGTCGTCCTGACACGAATCACCAGACTCCTGTCTGAATTCTTCGACAACTCTCGCAGCGATTTCAGCAAGCCTGCCTGAAGAGTAAGTGTTGAAGCTTGGAGAGCTTGGGGACAGAGACAGAAGTGGACTTGCCTGCATTTGCATATCTACGATAAACTTAAGAAGTAAAAAGAGATCAAAACCAACCCGGTTTCCCTTTTTTTTTTTTTTTTTCCTTCTCTTTTGTTGAGTGAGAGACAAGAGAGGAAGATTTGATAGTTCAAGAGGAGATGGAATTGGTCGAAATGGGGAAAGAAAAGGTTGTCAAGTCCGGGTTATAGGCATAAAGGATTGGGCTTCAAAATCAAATGGGTTCTTTAAGAAAGACATTCCCATTTCCTCCAAGCATTAGAAAAAGGAAAAGAAAAGGAAACAAACAAACAAAGCTCCAAAGCAATGGAGTGATATTTGAAGAAAGGGCCGGGCGGGGGGAGGCAGACGCGCTTTCTAGAGAGAAGGGGGGGCTGTTGGGATTGCGGAAAACGTTCGGTGAATGTGACCAATGGATTGGCTTCTTTTTATAAATTTCCTGTTGTTATTGTTTTTGGTCTAATTCTAGAGGGAGTTCCTCTTTCCTAATCTTGGAAAGTTCTTTGCTTCTTTCACACGAAATTATGAGCTGGGTTTTTGTTTTGTACGTGGAAGAGTTTATGATTTCACACCAGCATAAAAGTCCTCCGACTTCTCTCAATGTCCTGTTTAGTATTTCTTTCGTAATTCTACGTTACTACGTATTTAAATTTATATTATAAATTGAAAATCTTAATTTCTAAACTTTAACAATAGAAATAAAGAATTTATTAATAAGAATGACAATAATATAAGAATTACATTAAATGTCTCGTATAAAACAATAAATAGAACATTAAACGAGACATCAAGCGAGTACAGTAAATAGGAGGCTAGTGTCATTTGTAACTGTGGCGGTGGCCTTTTTCCTCTGTTTTTGTTTTCCCTTAGGCTGCTTAGCTGTTTATTTCAGAAAGATGTGAGTAAATGAGGGTTAAGTCTTGGGGGCATTAAATGATTCAACCCTATAGAGGACCTTGTTGAATTGATGTTTGATCATGGATGTAGACATCAAAACTTGAACCATTTTGCCTTGAACTTTTACAACATTTTTCTAAAATTAAACGAAGCTGTTTGGATTTGCTGCAGCAGACCGCTCCCTTCACAGTAATGTTGAGGTTAGACCGAAATGTCTTTTAAGTCAAAAACATGCATTCGTGGCAAGTCACATCCAAATTTATTTAATTTTTTATAAAAAATATTAATATGAAAATAAATTTTTTTAAATATGAGTGAAAAAATAAATATAACGAAAATAAAATAAAATATCACAAATCTCATGTGACGCGTACCTTCATAGCTGAAAATGCAGCTTTAATTTCCCATCTTTAAAGTTGTTAGAAGGTTAAAAAAAGGAGTTCAAGCCTAGTAATCTACAAGTGCAAAGAGCACTCAACTACTGCACCCAAGAAGGAGGTTTGGCCTACGTCTACACATGGCGGCCACTTGTTTTGTTGCAAAGGGGAAAGGCGAAGGCAGGAGAGCCACGTAGCCAGAATTGGCATCGAATCTCATCTAAATTATTAATTAAAAGACTTGGCTTCCTTTGCTTTTGCCAGCAATGGGCGGTGACGTAAACCAGTAATGTGGAGGATTCCCGTCGCAATCTCCGCCGCCGCTGCTTGACACGTCGGAAGTTCGACGCCGAACACTTGTCTCGAATTCATAATCCCCAAACCCCCTCAGGGGGTCACAATCCTGTTTTGCTGCCACGCAATTTCATGTGAAAAGGATACTGCCCAACAGGAGAGGGAGGAAATTCACGTAACAACTTGCATGATTTTGACACTTTTTATTTTGCCTTTTCCGTTCCGTAATTTCGATATAGATATATTTTATATTAAAATTTTAATTTTTTTAATAATATAAATATTAAAAAAACTCTAATATAAAAAATAAGAATATTAAATATTTAAAAATAAAAATTCATTTTATCACGTATATTATATGATCGCATCATCTGCTTGGCATGTGTTTAACTACGCCGTCTAATCCTAAAACGCTGTTTACAAATAATGTGTGCTAGCAAGCTTAATATTTTACTATAAGGTTTCAATCACCAATAAACCATTTGATCAAATAAAAAGAAATACTTAAACATTAACATGTTTGTATTTGTTCATAATTAGTGATTGATACTCTTTACCTCATATGTTGTGACATTACAGTTTTTTTTGTTTTCTTGTTCACTACATAATACTAATGGGGTACAAAACCCATTAAATTTGACTTGATTTGTAATTATCTCCCTTACCAAGACATCAAATCAGATTGACTAAGATTACGATAATTCAAAACTTATAATCATCAAAATAATTCAAGTTTAATTTAACGATTGTTATTCATTTTAAAGAGATTAAGGTCTAAGATTCCGACTCAACTCCCTCTTTTTATCTCTCATGTGTACCAAATAAAAATTATGATCGACAATGTATTGCACTCGATGATATCGAGCTGGCATGGGTAATTTATAAACTTGTTTATTGAATTAAATATTTGTTCATCTTTAGTCATGCTGTAGTTCAATGTAAAAAAGGATGAGATAGCTGCTGAATTTTGATGATTATGAGCATATATGTATATATATCCCATGAATCCAATGATATGTTTCCATTACAATATATATTTTTTTGATTGAGTTATTACAGCATTAACAGCAATTAACCACCCTTATTTTTTGAACTTAATTATCCAATAATTCACACATTATTATTATTATTATTATTATTATTATTATTTTCTTTTTGCAGAATAAATTGGTAAAGGCAAAGTAAACTTTGGAAGTAAGGAAAGGGGAATTGTGATTGCAATCGAGTGTGCATCAGCTGCGTGATTAAGGGGTAATTGCCACCCATACCTTAATTGTTTCTTTTTCATTTTTTGTGGGGTACATATACCATAATTGTGTGAACTGTATTGAATATTTTAGGACCTAAAGTCTCCTACAAAGGGTTGTTTGAGTTTGGGTCATCTTCAAATAATCTATTTACCATAGGCAACCAAATTTCTACAGAATTTTTCTTCTCAAATGTGTTTGGAACACATAAATTTATTTTATTTTTATGCCATTCATTTGTGAATTTGTAAACATCATTTGTTCTTAAATCGACTATATTGACTTGAATATTATACATTGATGATACATTCATATACGAGAATTTCTTTTAGGTTAAAATGAATTATACTTTCATTAATTTCAAACAAAATTTTGGAGGGGAGTACTTGCCTCTAGAGCTAAAGACCAATCCATCTGTCAACTTCCTAATGACCAAAAGTTCCCAAGCTTGGTGATTGATTGGGGTTTATGAATTAGAAGGAAAACATATTGTGGCAAAATGCACATTTTCAATGCAGCTTAACCTATGTAGATATATCCTTGACTTGGAAAGAGACTACAAACCCTCTTCAAAAGGAAGAAGAATAGAATGAATTGACAGAACTCTAGCCATGAAAGTAGGTTTTAGGATTCAATTAGGCCAAGGTTAGTAACCATGGTGTCCAAAAGTTTTGGTCCTATCCAGTCAGAGGATTACTGGGCTTGGGCTCATCTGTGCTTGGACTTGGATACATAAACAATTTTAGCATGAAATCCCGACCCACCTCAGTTCCACACCTTACCAGTTCTTCTATTTTTTATTTGTAAATGAATTGAAAAGAAATAGGAATTAAGATTAGAAGAAAGTTTCTGGTTTGCATGGAAATAACCCAAGATTAAGCTGTCTTTTCTTTTGCAAAGTGAGAATTAAGAGTATAAATTTAGCAGACATTTTGTACTAATCAAAGAGGCTATCTTGCTTAAGGTAGTTTTAAGTTTTTCATATTCAGGAAAGAACCAATTTGCTTAGTAAATCTGTCTAATAGCAAGATTTGAAGAATGTAAATGAAGTTTGTACTGTTAAGCTGACTACAAAAACCTGATCTTTGAGCTGTCTTTGGACATTCTACAATTTTTAAGTCAATGCAACCATAGTGTTTACTTCCTCAATCAACCAAAAACAGGGAACCGAGTTCATTTTCACTTAGCGTAATTTGAAAGGAAGACGTGACAGCTTTGTAAAGCAAAAACACCAAACATTCCACAACTGGTTTTTGACAAAACAGAATCTTAGTTCCACCTCAAGCTTTCACAATCTGCCTGGTCTGTGTGATCTGCCTTCTCATCCCCACTCAGTGATTGCTACTTCTATTTATATACAGAAAATTCCCATCCACTTAAAACATTGAGTCAACCTAGATAGCCAGCCTTCTAAGGATGTCGAAACCTGCTCCTGGATCCATGCTCAGTTGTTCGTTGAATGCTGCTAAATGCAATAGGCTGCTGCAAAAGCAGAACATAAAAAGGTTTCCTTGCAGTGAGATAACTTTCTAGATGGTAGATAGGAAAAAAAGCAAAGTAAAATGAATGAAGAAAAGCTGCACGGAAATTGCTTGAATAGAAAGACAAGGTTTAACAATTGACAAGAAGCCTTTTTCATTCCACTTGCTATTCCTCAATCAAGAAGTTTTTTGTCTTCCACCCAATTGTTAGGTTGTTAGCGGTCTTCCACCTAATTGTTAGGTTGTCAGTAAACATCCATTTTCAGTTTTGATTCCATTAACACAAACTAAAGTTGCAGGTAATGAAAAACTGCATAACAGTTTGTTCATTCCAAGGACAAAGCTAGAGCTATAGTTTCAGTGAATTAGATACACATAAAAAACAATGTGATGTCTTTATAATGAGGCTGAAAAGGTCTAATAAGCTTTTCAATGGATTAAAAAAAAAAAACATTTCAAAAGACAGCACATGGTTCAAGGATGAGGATTTTGGGATCTAAATTCCTTGAATCAATTGAGTTAGATACATGTTTTCCACAAGAAAAAGTATACAGCATGTGGTAGTGGCCCATTAAGCATGTTGGACAGTAGGAAAATAGAATTAATCATTCCTCATAAGATCTAATAAGTGTTGCAACTTCTTTTCCTTTATTTAAGCATAGCAACTTGCAAGAATTGCAGAAAGCTATGTATTTCACTTTTTTTTTCTCCACAAATTAAATAGATAATAAAAAAAGAAAAAGAAAAGAAAAGAAGACCAACTCCAGGATAGTCATAAGACATCTAGTTTATCCATACCTTGGTCCTGGAGGATTTGATGACAGCAACCAACAACTTGTCTCCTGCTATTTGTCTTACAAATTGTATCAGTTCATGCCTTGATATTTTCTTATCCTGCAGAACAAAATTCAACATAAGATTGTAAATAAAGAACAAGACCATATGACTTTCATAGGAAAAAAAAAACCAAATAAACAGAACTTACCCTGAGATCTTTGTGATATTTGGAGATCAAATTGATGGAAGGAGGAGGTAAGAATTCCGAAAGTGCAGATATGAGAGCTGGAAATGATATCCAAGGCGAAGTTGGTATCTTCAACCTATCTTGCATCCCAAGGAAACCTAAACAATAAGCAACCAAGGTCAAAACCAATCCCTTTGACTTTCAAAGCTTTTTCAACGCCATACAACTCAGGTCGCTTACCTTTCAAGGACGATGGAGCTCTGAAACTCAAGATGAACTCTGGCAAGATGTGAGTATTCATGTGTGTACTCCACAAAATATACTTTTTCGGCGACGACAGATTGTCAACGCCAGAATCAAACTCATCTGAACTTGGATGACATTGCTTAGAACCAGGCTGCACCGCCTCTGCCTTTCCCAATATCACACGGCAAAGCATTAAATGCCGCATCCCATTTTTATCAACCATTGCATTCTTCACACTGAAGCAAAACAATCAAATTTAGCAATGAATATCTAATAATAAACAGTAAAAAAAAACCATACTTTCAATAAGAACATAATGACCCGGTCGTGTTTTTTTACCTTTCCATGGGAGAATCATCAGGGGAAAGATAGAGGCCGCAACCATACAATCCACTGTTTTCAGGCAACCCGAAATGACCAAAACCATGCTCAACAATCTTACAAATCTCATCTCTAGAAGCAGAGCACCATGCATACTTAATGTTGGCGTCGCCCCCACATTTTTTCTCCATTGCTTTGATGAAAATCTGGAAAGATTGAAGCCTTGCTTGCCAAGTAACACCAAGAAAACTATTTTTATGGATTGTCAAGTCCTTAGTATGAGCTGCCAGAGCACCCAGATTGGAAAGAAACCTTTTCATGATCACGTCATGCGCCTTGTCCCCCGGGAATAACCGAACCAACCCATTGTTAAACAGGGGAGATTGATCAAAACTGGGGCCAGAAACGCCGCTTTCGCAATCGGTAAGAACGGATTCTTGATCATTTACCGTGTCTAACGTAGTCGAATTTGAAGATGCCGTGTGAGTCTTCTCAGAGTCTCGTGTTTCGAAAGAAAGGAAGTTGTCATTGTTGTCGTTGTATTCGTTTTGGTTAAAAGCCATAGTGGCAATAATTTAAAGAAACCCAGAATCAAAGTTTCTACTTTTGGATCAGAATATGAACCAATATCGAGTACTAAGCAAAAAAGAAAAACAGAGAATATGTACCCAGAGAGAATCTAACGAAAACAAGTTGAACGAACCCAGAAAAAAATTAGGAAAAAAAAAAGGATACAAACAAACAATCTAATTATACATCTCTGAAGGACAGAGTAGAATAGAAGAAACAGAGAAGATGGAAAGAATTCCAGGTGTTGTTAGCAGAGACGAAAGGTTAAGATCGGGTTTACTTGGAGAAGAGAGCAAAAAGATAAAAAGGGGAACACTTGCTTAAATACAGATAACAGGGGAAAACTAACGAAACCGACTTTTTCTCCTGGAGTGGGGAAGAAGGAAGGAAAGCAATGGCCGTGGGCGGGCAATGGGGCGCTAGTTGTTTTTTCTTTTATAAGGTGGGAAGCCTGTCGTTTTGGGTTTATAAAGAAGGCGGTTACCCCTTGCCTGGCTTACCTGGATTTTGAAAAAAGGGAAGGAAAATTACAGGATTGGGCTCTAAGGAAGGAAACACTAATACCCAATACAATATTAGTATTATTTTATTAAAATAGAACAATATAAGTATTATTTTATTTTTTATTTTAATATATTAGGTTTCGGGGATTTTGGGTCATTGGGATTATTGTATTTAGGGTTTATCTAGATTTCATCTTGGGATTGGTATTTCGATAATATTATATATATATATATATATATTTGCTTATGAATTTTATTTTATTTTTAGTTAAATTTCATTTATATTATTTATTCTCACATAGGGTTTAGGGTTTAAGTAAAATCACATCAAATCTCAAAAGGGTAAATAGAATTTATCCCTTTATTATTATTATTATATAAGAGAAAATAGGGAGGGTGAATATTGGGTTGTGGAAATAGAGACTGGGAAGAGTGTTGTTTTCAAGAAAAACTTATATTTTATATATATATCCCATTGCGGGTAGTACATGTGTCTTTCATTGTGGCTTTTCATAGCACATGGAATTGCTGATTGATGGATGGCTGGATGCCTTCACATCTTCACAGGTTTTATCCTTAAATTGCTTGCGTTCTCTTTTTTCCCTGTCTTGGGGTTCATGGAGAAAGTAGAAAGCAAAACAGGTCATTTCCTGCTCAAACCGACCTTTCTCATGGAAAGAAGATTATGGGAATTAATTCCACTTTAACTACGACTTAATCCTTTTTTAAGCTTGTGTGTGTGAACGAGAGTTGGGCAAATCCTTGGTCTGGTTTGTGTTTCTTTTAGTATGCGCATGAGCATACGCAAGCAGTATGAAGGAAAGAAACCAATTCATATCTCCCTCATGCCCTACATTTCTTTGTTATGACAAGATTTTGATTTCTTCTTTGAAAAACAAGTCTCGGTTTTACAAATTAAAAGTAAGAAATGCTATCAAATCATCACTTTCAATACATGATATTTCATTCTTTTTAATTAACTATATAATAATTTTAGACATAATCTATTAATACGACATGAAAACGATATAAAATAAAGTGTCAATTTAAAACTTAAGATTATCTTGTTTCGTATCTCAAACGAGTGTTAAAATTATTTAATTTTTTTTATGACATGTTTAATTCATTTAATTTGTATTTACTCATATTAATTATTAATACCTAATCTAAATACAATACAATTATGACACAACAAATACGAATAACTGAATATTAATTCTATTTAGTTCTTTTGAGCAAACTAAAACTTAAGTGTCTTGGTTGGAATCTGTAAATATGCTGAAATTATGTAGAGAGATAAAACCAAATAAAATTGTCATTTAGGCAGGATTTTAAGAAAACCGCGTAGCCCCCCCGGAGAGAATGGAAGGAGGAAAAGGCTTGGCCCAACCTTCCAGGCATGAGGGAAGGCTTGAGAGTTAAAGGATAAAGATGAAATCTTCATTCCAGGTTGCTCAAATTTGTTTTGAACCAAAACCAGAAACACTGAAACATAGACTTAGACCTAGACCTAGACCTGGTTTGGGTTAATTGGTAATATTAAATCTTTTTAATTCCATTGTCAGTTGTTACCTTCAATTAAGTATAATTGAAGTTATTATTATTATTACAAAGACAAAGGTGATGAGAGGAGTTCATGTCATTTACATGTCTTGGACTACAAAAATCATGCACCAAAGACCCAAGGGAGAGATACTCCTCCTGGTCTATATACTTGATATTTGATGCATTAGGTTTAGATGTTAATTTTTTTTATATGGTAAAAAGATTTTTGAACCTGGTTTTTTAATCAGAGGTGCATGCACTTACCTTGAATTAATATTCAGAATAAATGTAAAGTTTACCATAGAAATTTTTAATATTAAAAAAATTAAAGTATTTAATATTGTAATCATAATAATTTAATAAGTCCGCTACTAATAAAAATCCTATTTAATTAACATGATTGCAGTGGGATTCATCCACTCCTCTAAAAGGGAGGAGGGGACTGATGAGTTTGAGATAAGTTTACCAAAAATATCTTATACCAACTAATGTTATGTTAATTACGTATGAAAAGTAAGAACCTATGGATAACTACATCTACAAGTCAATATATGTAAAACAGGCAACTCACTTCACGTGATCAATGGTGGAAAAATGGAACTTGGAGGAGATTCCATGTTTAGATTTTCAAAGATATTGAAGAAAACTGCTCCTGGATGGAATCATCCACCATGATAAATGGCAAAACACAGCATTTTTGTTATATTTCTCCTGCAAATAAGACTTTGTTCTGGCATTGGCATTGGATGTTAACACATACCTGATAAAAAGGAAATATATATATAAATTCTGTGGATGGCGGAGGAGTTGTGTTACTGAAAGACGGATGTTATATTTATGTACAAATGGTACTTTGTATTTGCTGCAAAACTCTGATTGATTTCATCACATCACATGTGCCGCCAGCCATTGTGTTCACAGCATTCAGTCTGCAAAGAGGGTTTGTTTGACAAGACCCACGCCCACCACAGGCTCAGACCTCATTGCCACTTGAATGAAACCCAGCGGCGGAGTAGAGGGTCTAGGTTTGACCTAGGCATCCATGGCAGTTGGGATATGTAATTATCAATATCGAGGAAACTACACTCCTTTAAAGAAAAGGGAAGAGGGGACCCCAATGAGTGAGATCATTTTACCAAATAATCTTAATCACTTAAATGAATAATAGCAACTTTCAACTATTCAAATTATCTAGTTTAAATCCAAAGATTACACTGAAAGACTCAGAGCCGTCAAGTCAACAATTAAATAGAACAACTAAGTAACGTGTAAGCTCAAGAGGTTCTTACCGGTGCCGATAGATTGAAATAACTCAACTGTCTAGTCTTAAATTATTACGTCTGAATAAAGTTTTAGCTAAAGAGATTCTTGCCGGTGCATAGTTATGATTAGATGGTTTTAGCGATGATAAGTTACATCCGTAAGTTGGAGAGATTCTAGCCAATGTGGAACATGAGGCGCTTTGCGTGATCAATGGTGGAAAAATGGAACTTAGAGGTCCAGAGTTGAAGAGAAACTGCCACCTGGAATCATCATAAAAGTGGCAGCAGACAAGTACGTGTGAGCATTTTTGTTGTTTTCAAGTGTAATATTCTCAGTTCTATCCAGGGAATCATAGGCCTTGGAGGCAAAGATTACTTTGTTTCGGCAATTGGATGTTAAACACATTCCTAACACAAGTTTTCCAACTATAACAAGGAAATATTCCCTGCCTGTTTCTCTTTCCTAATATTCTAAAGGAAGAATAAGAAAAATTTGATTATCTAAAAATTTTAAATCCATAATATAATTAGATTTCTCTTAATTAAAATATATTTATTTAGATAAAATTTTTTATTATTATATTTGCATAATAATGGGATGGCGGCTTGTTATTCAATATATCAGTACACAAATATAAACCCTTGCATTTATTCTTGGTCCCTACTCCAAGCCAATCTTCAAAATTTTTCCTCTATGAACCTGGCATCTTCGGCTTAGCCTGACGGTTCACCCACCCCACTTAGGGGTTGCCGGGTGGGCTAAGCCCCAGCTCCTGCATATCCACCAAACCAGGAAACACATAAAAGACAAAAGGGGAATTTTCTGTACGATACAATTCACTATACAAACAACACAACGAGCAACCCTGAAACCTCACTATGCACTTTTTATAATAACAAATAGAAAGCCGACTGTACAAACATGATTGGGTGGAACGGGTATATGATTTACATCCAAGCTCCCCATCCGGGAAACATCTGACACAATCTCTCAGGATCAATGGCATCTTGAATTAGTTGTTGAACCTACAGTTCAAAAAATCATTCATTTTTCAATATCTCAGCTGTATGCTGCTAGAAAAACGTCATGGCTCGATTTCCATAAAACAATGAAAAGGAGTATGCAACATGGGGAGGCTTATGAATATCAGCCTCCTTTCAAATAACAATACAGTAATCAACTTAGATAAAAAATTCTGCTAGCTGTTTAATTAAACAGTCCGCAGTCATAAATTCTGTTATCTGTTGCAAACTTAGATAGTAAAAGAAATTTGAAAGAGTCATCTAAGGGTTAGTTAGAAAAAATCTTGGAAAAACGAATGGAGATTTATTGCTTGCTAATGATTAATATTCATCTCAATCTAGCTTCGGACCTCTGATATAATGTTTTTTTGTTTTTGGCCAAGATATCTGCTATAATGTTTAGAGCACTGAAGTTCATGTTTATGTAGAATCAAACTAAGTTAATGAGGTGCAGGAGTTTACAACAATAATTTATCTGATGCAAATTACTTTCATGCATGACAACAAGATCAAGATCATTCAATGGAGTTTAGTTGAGGCAACCAAAAACCAAAGCATATCCATCAAAAACAGAATTAGACAAAAAGAAACATCATGCTAGCAATATTTCTAGAAATATAGGACCACCACCGTGGCAGTAGCAGTTAAAGATTACCTGTCCATGTGCACTTCTCATCTCACCTTCTTCATACCCATCTAATTTTTGTTTGACACGCAGGAGAGCACGTGCAGCATCCTTATTACCTTCATACTCATCTTGGGCACCTTCCAAGCTTGTATCCAAATCATCATCGTTCTCCTGTTAATGGCCATGGGAAAAAGAAACAGACAAGATGCTTGAGAAAACATGTAACATTTCCAGAAACACGAATGTCAAAGCAGTTTGGCCATTCTACTATCACGATAAAAGAGCTGGTTCTCTTATAACGCTGGAATATAGGTGATGAATCCACGTCAACTATTGGTGAAATTATTTATTAAGGTAATGAAAAGAATAGCATAATTAAGAAAAAAAAGTTTATACTTCTTGATATTATATCTTGGCATAGGTAGTTTCTAATGTAATCCCAAAAATTTGGCTTTTACTTACGCAGAAGAAGGAAAGACTGAAGCAATGCTGGCATATTCTATGAATCAGCCACCAGCTCACTAGCCATAACATAAAAGGACCTTAACTTGGATAATTACATAGTGAGCCCTATAGGCATCACCTCAAAAAGTGGTAGAGAAGGAGAGAGGTGCGTGGCAGAGTTGTATGTAGAACTATTGCCAACCAGCCATTCTATATATGTTCAGGTGTGGGATTCTATTATTTGTTTATCATAGATGGCAATACCTTTTGCACTTCCTGTATTCAAATATACAAATCATAAAGCTAAAAACTGTTTCAATTTTCTGGGCCATCACTGAGACAATTATGTGAAAGCATTCTTTTCCAGTTGGATTTTGAGTTGTCGATGTCCTTCATTATCTCACTATTCATTTCTCTTAATCAAAGAAATGCTGTAGTCAAATTGCATAAGTGGGAAAGTGAACATATTTTAGGAAATACCTTTTGACGCTGCAAAGCCTTTAGGGGTGATAAAGCCCACTTATAAAGAGGATCATGGATGAAAACCTGCAAAGAATTCTCATATTCAGCAAAGAAAAATAAAAAAGGGAAATTTTACTTGCCCAAGTAACATACCTCAATAATGGTCAGTAGGGCTTCTTTATTTGTCCGCATTACTGAGAGAGTTTCTTCACAACATCTTCTGAAAATACCTTCCACTCCAGCTACACCCATGCCATCAATGATGTCTCTTGTCAGCCTGAATGGAACCTGTCACAATTGGTTAAAGAAATGATGGTGAGAAATAATATTAAACAATAACTGAATAAGCAATGGGAGACAAAAAAAACTGCTAAATACTGAAAAAGTGTACCCGTTCTGGAGTCTTGAGCATCAAGCCTTGTTCAAAAGCAACACCAAGATCAATGTGAACAACTTGTGCTGTGGCTTGATCAATTAAAATATTCATAGTGTGTCTATCTCCAAGGCCAACAATATAACCCACCTGAAACAACAAAGATGTTTTCAGTACTATCAAATATGGTGACAGACTCAGGCCTTCAGCAATGTCTTGACAACTTCATTTGCGCTACATTGTTTTTCAGAGAGGTAATGAAATCAGAATTTAACTTGAATTACTATTAATATCAAAGAGAACAGAAGTTTTACCTTTTAGAACATAAAATATGAAATAAAGGAAAGAAGTCATTAAACATCATTTTGATGGAAATGATACAGACCAAGAATCCTACAAATGGATGAATTTTTCAATTTTTACCTCTGACTCACAGTTGCATAGATAGAAATACATTCCTAGGCTGTTATATTGGATGACTCTTACCCACATGAGTTAGTCCAGTTGGTAAGGAGAGGAGCTCCCTCTCCCTGTCAACCAGCATTAGAACCTCGTAGGGAGCACTCCGTGAGTAAAATCCTGAATGCATCAGGCCAATGTGGGGGAGCGCACCTTTAAGATCTCCCCAGGAGAGGATTAGGCCCAGGCAAAGCCTGGGGACACCCCTGATCGTATTACCAAAAAATAAAATACTGGATGACTTCTTAAAAGTGGCTTATTAGGGACATCAGCATTCAATATTTATGCTATGATATAACACAACAAATTTGGTTGTTGGAAACACAAATAACGGCCAGACTTTGGTGAGAGATATGGAAATCAGGCTTTTAGTTCATCTTGTACTTCCACCTGTTAAAATATAAAATTGGACTAATTGAATAAAAGTTCTGGAAGATAAAAATGAATGGTTGGATGGGATGCTAGGAGGAAACAATTCTTAATTTTAACATGAATAGGGCATTGACATTAATGCAAAGCAGAGTAGAGTGTGCCTACCATTGAACTAGCTGCCACACTTCGTGTGTAAGCTAGTCTCTTCTCAAACCAGTTGGCTGGTTGCGGAAATCTTTCTAGAAAAAAGTAATGCATGACAGGTCTGCATAAGGCCTCAAGTGCATTAGGAGTTGAAAAACATAAAAATTAAACATTAGTTGTACTGTAACCCAAATAGTGTAACCTGAAATTATCACAAACTTCCTGGAAGGCTTTGCGCTTATCTTTTTCCTATCAACAAATAAAAGTAATATATTAGGTAGCTTTTCTTTTTCATCCACCAATCTCAATGGAGAAGGGTTAGACAAGTTTTCTCCAGGTAATTAGAAAATTACACCTTACAGAAATATAACTATTATACATGCCAAAAAAGGAAGAGAAGAGGAAGAAGTGTTAGGCACATGCGCTCACAGAAATTAAACTATTGTTTGTGATTAAGTAACAGAAAGGAAAGGCAACTTGCATTTGACATGTGTGCTCGGCATTTTAAAAATGACCAGTCTCCAATTCCATAGCAGCCATGTGCACCTCCATTTCTGTTGCTGAAAATTGAGAATTTTAAGTCATTAGAGTTCAGTGGAATCTCTTTCAATCAACTGGTAATGCAATAGGGCTCGAACTGTTGCAAGTTGACTAACCTTCCTGTAAGATACTCTCCGAGAGGAAGAGTGCCATCAACCCATTCAATAACACCAGCACTTGGAGTGAAAGGAACAACCTAATTCATCAATAAAAAGGCATTTATAACTTTGAAAGAAGAACTAGCTTTAATTAAACCACAAAAACATTTACACTTAAATACAGAACCAGCCAGCACTGTTAATTTTCACCTTCTCACAACACTTATTCGATGAAATCACCATAAAGCCAAAAATAAAACAAAATCTTATTATAGTTCAAGTTCTTCAAGAAGAATCATCAACAACACCCCCCCCACCCCCTGGTCTCTCTCCCTTTTCATTTTTTCAAGTATATAATCTAACTCATTCTATGAACTCTTGTGCAATCAGTTGACAGAAATTTCACAATGGTGAAATTGCACAACTTACACAAGGAATCCTGCATCCACTATGAAATTTGTATGACAAAATCAATAGAAAACAATTCTTAAGTTTGAAAACCACGCAGAAGGGAAAAAGGAAATTTATGAGCTAATCAGCATTTAAACCAAGCTTTCAAAATTATGGAAATGATGCCAATTCTTCACTTCCACATTGAGATGTTTCATCTTTGTTATAAAAGAAATGAGATAGTACCTTGTAAGTACGTATGACTAATCTCCTTTTCCATGTATCGCGGTGATTCTGTAGGAAAGTATTGACTAGTCCAAAAAATTGTTCCATAACCTGGAAAAAGTATTTACGAGGTTTACATTTAACTTACGTGATGCACAACATGGGCTTCCACTACTCAAGAAAAGTATGCTTTTCTAACAATTTTAAAAGGGAAAAACCAGGGAAGATATCATAGCTTGTTCTCCATATATGACTTATGAGTAGTTTAACAAAACTTTTATATGATATTTATCAGAGCAATAACCATCAATTCTAATCTGAAACTGGCAGAGCTATTCCCCCAATAAATTGACCTATTTTCTGGCAAGAACATAGCAATGTGGATCACAAATATAAACCTGAAAAAAGACATTAGTAAAATCATTTTTATACACAAAGTAGATAGATGTCGGGATATGCTCATTTGAAGCATGCTCATAGGTTATTATACTTTCCAAAGTAGATAAATTCAAGTGTGAGCACTATCTAGAAATTTACTGTCACCAAGAAGGCACTAAAACAGAAGCATAGAGAAAACTCTTACAGCATCTTGTCGCAGGTCATCGTTTCCAGATTTTGCTAGTTGCTTATATCTGCGACCATCAGAACCCAGGCATTCAACCATTTTTGGAACATTTATGCCATTCATTACCCTGCTTATTTCATCATTACCAATCAGTGTTAGCTTCAAGTATTGCTATCATACTGAAAAAACATAAATAGTGTGGTTAATCCCAAACACAGCTTATATGGCTAAACGCACATAACCGAATCAGCAAATCCTCTGAAATGTGGGAAAGAGCCTTCAGGATATTGACAACTATGATCAACTGGAAAGCTGGCTGTCACTACAGGTACCTATCAAAATTAAAAAATCAAGGTTCAGCATCTTTGGCAGCATTCAAGGAGTCAAAGCTGCACTAAATAACTGCTAATCATATCAAGAAGCAAAAACAAGGTAACTGCTACAGAAATATATCATTCCATCAACACAGATTCCAGAAGAATAAAAATCAGTCAGAAGAAACTGTGGCAACAAGTAGAATTCAAGACTGTTTTTGGGTTGACACTTACTGTTCTAATAACAACAACATGAGTCAGGTGTGAGTCAACGAAGACCAAGAAGTGCAATTAAAATATTTTCTGATTAGTCCTTGGGAAAAATGTGCTTTCAAATACATATTCCACTTTTGAATGAAGTGTTGCAAACTGTAACAAATATGATCTTGATTCTTTCCAATTGCAAACATGTTTCTAAGAAGTCACCTGATAATTATGTCTCACTGCCATTTACTACCAAATCCATAATATACTTCTAGTAAGCCCATAAGTCACTTAGATAGGGAGTGGTCAGGACATTTATTACTGATCTCTTTTTTTTTTTTTAATACATTTGGTACTGATATTAATTTCAATATATAGTTTAAAACTACTAGCGGCTAACCAGTTTGTGAAGTAGGTAACTCAGCCAACAGAAGCGCCTAAAGCAAGATGGTTATCCAACCTACATCTAGAAACTAGAGCAAATTTAAAATATTTAAACATGTGTCCTGTCATTGCCAAATTGAATGCTGTATGTGTAGACTTGCATGGTGAAGTTAGGAAACGTGGGGCATGATTCTAGCACATTAAAACATACATATTTAAACATTTGAGCTCGTATAAGGATAACAGATCATTAATTACTGTCTTGACATAGTTTGATTTGGCTTTGTGATTAAAAAAACCTATAACCTGAAGCAGATAAATATAGCAATATTTTTAGCACAGAGAGTGTAACTGGTAAAATTAACATCCAGAAATTAATCTATCAAATATTTTGAATAGATCCTAGAGCAACCTTTCTGAATAAAATCGAACAATTCAAAAGTTATGAGATAGAAATGAAGCACTTACAAGTTCCAGCTGTCGTACACTGCGAATATCTCTAGGCAGTGATGCCTTTTTACCGGAGTCCTATTGAGAGAATTTTAATTAACTATTGGGTGAAATTGAACTGGAGCTTGCTCTAAAAGAATAGAAATGACACAAACACTGTATATTTAAAGTATGCAACCAACCTCTCTCCTTGTGTCAAGTTCTGCAAGCTTGATGTAGATCTCCACCATTTGTTTCATCTGACAAATAATGAAAAAAAATGCCAAGTAAACTAACACAAGAACAACCACTGGAAAGAACCAAAAATGAAAAAAAAAAAAAATCCGTCACCTGTATAATAACAGGCCCATGATATGCTGATAACTCTCCTAAGAGATTTTCTGCTGCAAGCTTTTTATCTCTATCCACAACAAATGAGTTCCTCCTACCTTGTTTGTCCTTGATACGATCACCATTTGCAAGTGCTAGAAGCTAATATCAAAATGGAAAGAAAAGTAGAATATATTAAACAAAAAACAATGTTCTGTGAACTATATTTAGTTACAAAACCGCATAGATACTAAACAGTTAGAGAAAAGTTTCTCTGGTGCTAGGACACAGATTATCTAAGTCTTCTGTTTCGGCTTCACTCAGCAGCTACAAATTCTTTTAGAAGCTCTTTTATAAGTTACTCAAATGATGTATTCAGCGATGTAACTTCATTTTTTCCAAGAAGCCAGTCAAATTGTTAAACTTACCAGGAAGATTGTATGGTACGGATGATCAATGGCCATTTTCTTCACAAGAGAAACCAAGGCAAACTGCAGATGGCTAATTTAGGTTAGTATTGAAATCCAACTTCCAAGAAAATTAAACACTTCAAGAAATGTAAAACCTGAATATTATTAGGCCCAATTCCATCCTTTATGCTTCCCATTCTTGAAGCAATTTGGTACACCAATGGTACAAATTTATAAGTCTGAACCTGAATAATAGTGAAAAGAAAATAAAATTGCATTGAGATTATAATAGGTTACACATCAACTACACTGATATTGCCCATCTGAATTCCCTACCTCACCAATCGTTTTAAGCATGTTATTAATGACATCTGGTCTAGATGAAGGACTGAACCATAGCGATACAAGTCGAAACACCTGAAAGCCCAAAAATTAGTTTCTGAAAGAGCAATTTATTTGCTATAATTTCTCCTCCAGTAAAGTTGAAAAATAAAAGTGGAAAATAGAATAAGTGTACATTTTTCTCGAATAAGTGACACCAAAGCAATTGGTATTAGCAATAATTATATTTATTTCTATATCTTCTAATGGAAAAAATTAGTACATTTCTGTGTTATCTTACACACAAATACTTGGCTAGAAGTGCATACCACTCTTACGTCGTATTTGTCACCTATGACCAAGCAACGTTTATATCCCTCCAAAGCCAGGCTGAGAAAAATGTCCCGGTCATCCTGGGAGATCAAAAGAAGAAAAAAGAACAATTGAGTTAATTTTATTATATATATGGATTACAAAGCATTCTGTCAGTCAAAAGACAAACTACAGCTATGCAGTAACAAATAAAAAACCTATATCAAAGAATGAATCCCTAGATATTCCAAAATTTAATATTAGGTTAGCAAAGCCAAATATTTTATCCATTAGTCTCCTAAGAGTCTTTAAGCAAGCTACATCAGATAACTTCTGACTAAGAATATCTGTTAGCTCATCACATGCCATCTTCTGCAGAGCACATGCAGAAATCCTTGCTTAGATGATCATGCTTTATGAAACTGAAAAGAGTAAATCAGTACCTGCAATTTTTGTGCTTCTTCCTTGTCCATTGCAAGTTGCTTTTGCAACTCTTTTATTTTCTCTGAGTAGTCAATTTGATCCCCCTAATATAACCATCAACCAGGATAAACAAGAAAACATTTAATGTTTAAACACCATAAGAACCAATTACATAGCATTGCATAAATTGACTTGAATGCAAAGACTGTTGCAGCTTACCTTCGTTGAACCTTTTAGCCGCCTAATAAGGGCTTCTAGCTCCATTGTCTGCAGAGTCAATATTTACATAAAATTTAGAGAGAAGTTATATTTGTATATATGCGTGTGTTCATTTGCTACCTTATGTTTTCTTAGACGCATTGCTGCTTGCCATTCATTGGAGTTAAGTCTTTCCTCATAACTTCTGAACAGTGCATCAGCATAATGTGCAAGGTGGAAATGAGTCTGGCTTTGTCTTTCTGCGGACTTCTTGTCGGCAGTCTTGTGACTCTCAGCAAGTGACACCGCAGGTTTCAAATACTTCTCGAAAATAGTTCTTGAGCTATATTTACACAGAAAACATTAAACAAAGAATGATAATCAGCATTTATAATAGATGAAATGGAAAAAAGAACGACTGGCCCAATTAGATGATCATACTTGCTAGATCTAGTTTCTGCCAGCCACTTTCCGACCAATCGATATACATCTGAAGCTTCCTCATTCAGCTGATAAGCTTCTAAGACATAATTTCCAAGGCTGATGGCCATCTCATGCTGACCTTGGGCACGCAACAGCTTTGCTTCTTCGAGCTATAATCAAACAAATATTGCGCTAAAGCTGGTTCCAGCTTTTACTTAAACATCAACTATGATTACACAAAATGGAGGCATGCTCTCGTATGAGATAAACCATAGATACCATTTATTGCAAGGAACACTCCAGAAAACTGATTCAATCACCAAGTGAAGAGAAAACGAAAGGTAGTATTGAATGATTTACTCCAGAAGGAAACGCAAAGGTTTATTTCTTTCTTTTTATCATTTTCCCCTTTTCTTTCTACTCTACTTTGTGGGATAGAGGCAGGAGGTTGACAAAATAAGCAAGTAACTTTGAAATAGATAGAATGAAGGTACAAGGGGTAAAAAAGGACAATATGAGAAAAGGCAAGTTTTTGCAGCCCATAGCTGTTATATGACAAAAAAAGTCAAGGGATGACAAATTAGCATCATGAAGAGGCAAACCTAATATGGATTTACCATATATCCCAAGTTTGTTAGAGAAATCAGAGCAGAAAATTATTTTGACTGCTGAATAAAGCAACTGAAACAATTTTGAAAAACCAAAAGTCATTTTTATTGACAACCAAAAGATATGACCTGTTAAAATGCTCTCATAGCCCTTTCCATAAAAAAAATGCTCTCATAGCTTGATTCTGATTCAATACAAAATTAAGTATCAACATTTGGTAAACATAAAGGCTAAATGAAACCCTTGTAGATACCAGAGACCGTGTTTCATATCATCCAGTCTACCTTTAAATAAACGTTTGAAAAGTCATTTTTGAGAAAATATATGTCTACCTTTCGAAACACCGAAAGTAAAAATTTTAAACCGTGATGAGTAAATATATACAAATTTTAATCAAATCATCACCTTAAAGAGCATAACAATTATTCCGTTACCATAAAAGGATTGAATTTAAAATGTTATTTATTTTGTTTTTATCTTAGAGTTAATATTGAAAATAATAATACAAATAAAAATATTAAAGACTATAATATTAATTTGAAAACCAAATTTTAAAATTTATTTTCACCAACTAAGTAAAAAACTAATCATATATTCTCAAACATAAATTAATAAAAATTACAATATTTCTAATTTATCTTTATTTTTTAATATCTCGATTTTTAAAGCAATCAATTTTAATTTTTATGCTTGACAATAATATGAAGAAATTTTCTTTCAATCAATATGGTACCGCAGAAACACATGAGGTACTATAGCTTGTAAATTCTACTGCAAAGCAATATAGGAAAAATACAAAAAAAAAAAAAGTTACCCTTCCAAGCCAATATGGAGTTAAACCATGTTCTCCAGTTCCCCCACAAAGAAACTTAAATTCATGCAAAGCTGCAGCAGCTTGAGAAAACCTAGAGCCCTGTGCCACAGAGAACCAATCAGACAAACAGAATACAGCATGGTTGCCTAGTACTACAAATGATTATCATACCTTACGAAGTGTGGATGCAGACTGCAAAAGATGTTCCATTGTACAGTTGTCACAATTCAGGATTTGAAGTAGAACTCGTCTAAATGCAATAAATGGCTCTAACAAATTCATATGTAACTGTGATTTTTTCAACATGGAACTCCAGTCCTTATTCAGCCACGACAACTACATTGAAAATAACAAAGTTGTTTAAGACAATGATGAAAAGAAAATTTTCCCTTGAATTGCCACTGCCAAAAAAGCAATATATACATATATAAATTCCAAAGACAATCAGAATACATGACAAAAAAGAAGATGACACTTTTCTACAAAATATTGAATGAAATTTTCAATTATAGCAAGTAGGAGTGATCTGTTCATAGAATAAGTAGCAAGTCTACAATCTTTTTCTAGCAAGACGGGAGTCATCCAACATCTTTCAATGGCATTAAATGATGAACTGCAAAAGAATATTGTTATTAAAATTTAAGTTAACAACAAGTTTTTAAACTTTCCCCCTTGCAGGACAAGCCTTCCACACACTGAGGTATATAAGACACTTTAGATCAAACCAAGTCATTTGGGTTATGACTATAAAACTCAAACATCTCATTGGTAAATGATGCCTCAAGCACACAATCCATGAAATTATACTACAAGCAAACACCCACAAGCCTCCAGTTTGAAGCCCAAAGATATAAACAAAATTCTTGTAACAATCTTCTATTTTCTTCTCTCCTTCCAGCCCTCAATTATAGAAGAAAAGCAGTGCCCCCATGATATTGACATATAAAACCAAGACTATACAGTAAATAACAAAAACTTTTAGACCAAATCATTTTTCATCATAAAATGTTGGATTTGGAAACAAACAATCGCAAGTACATAACAGTCAATTTACCACTACTAAATTGGGGGCTCCAAATTTAGCACTCTACATTTTTTGATGCAATGTTACCACTCTACCATAATTTTTGGTGTAATTTCACCATCATATAGATGGAAAAGGAATATTTTATTAAAAATCCAATATTCCGTTAACTCTTCCTAATGTGAAAAAAGTTAATTAATTCATGTTTCAATAATATGATAAATACTAAAAATTGGTATTAAAATTTAAAACTTCAACAATTTTCTACATTTGTACATATTATAAATTTAAAATATATATTTTTATAATTTAAAATATGTCAATACTATTTTTTATATTTGTACAAAAATCTATAACAATTTTTTATTTTTCATATTTTTTTGGTATAATTAATTTTTCATAGTTTTAACATTAAAATATAATTTATACCAGAAAAATTAAAATTATATTTGTACAAAAAACAAGTTTTTAGGAAAAATATAAAAAAAATTTCCTCACTATTTTTTCTGTCTTTTTTTTTTTTTCTCTTCTCCTGTCATTATTTTTCGAATTTGCTAAAGTCAGATAGTATAATCAATTTACAGTTACAACTGGTAGATCTCCTTTCCACCCTCCCCAAACAAATCAGGTTTACGACCTGAGACCACCAATGAACTCCTTCAGCAATAGGCTGTGACATGCAAGCATAAATATAATGTCAAATTTCTTCCTTGTGATAGGATATGGGCCATAAGTTTGCAGTCGTGTAATGGGGTGGTTTTGGGTGGAAGGAATCAACATCTTACTTGGAGCATGTTTTTGATTTAATTGTTCCCAGCTCGGTCTCAAACAATAAAATGAATGTAATTTGATTAAATTTATAATGTAAGGCATGAATTCCTTGTTCTAAGATTTGAGGTTACATTCATTAAAAATTCTGTAAGGCATAGCAGTTTACTGTTATAAAAGCCACTAAGATCTTACCCATCAACGCTGGCTAGATGTCCAGGGCCGTCAGGAAAGTTAGTCAGTGGAAAAGCCAGAGAAGGGAAAGAGAAGAGCAAAAAGAGAAAAAGAAAATTTTTTATTTCTAAATAATCAAGACACATTTCCATTAGTTTTTAAATTTATCCAACCCTTTGATTTTTAGAATTTTTTATTTTAAAATGGTTTTTATAACTAATATAAATATAAATAATAAAACATAATTTATTTTTGTCCAAATTAGCAAAAGCGAACAGAATATTATGATTCTTAATGTTATATTCTTTTTCCATCAAGATATAGTAAAATTGCAGCAAAAATTGAGGTTGAGTGGTAACACTGTACCAAAAATGTAGAATGGTAAATTCAGAGTCCCCTAATTTAGTAGACTGGTGAACTTGACCATTATCCCTACTCATAAATTGATTGCCAAAGCTATGGTATACAAAGTAGCAGAATAAATACCTGACCCATTGTAGGGATTACAGGAACTGAAAACATTTTCTGCTTATGTTTCTGGAGTTTTATTCCTTCATATGAAGATGTTGGCCAACGTATATCCCATGCTATGCCAAGATGATACAGGATCTGCATGAAAGAATTGGTCATGACATTAGGGACCAAATATTAGGATGAACTGCAAGACTTATTTTTTCCCTCGTTTAAGTCAACAAGTGGGGACCCCACATGCCTAGCAGTAAGGATATCAGTTTTCATAGCATGTCAACCTTTACAAAGAGCTCTGCCGATGATTTACCATTTAATTCCTTCATTAGTCTGAATATTGAATTGGCCGAAAAAAAAGAACAGAAACATAAAAAATATTCTGCTAGTAAAGTTCTCAGGTATCGTTCAGAAAGCAACTCAAACTAACATAGCGGTGTTTTGGCTTTTCACAAGCTACCAAATTTGACCTTTGTCAGAGATTTCTTCTCTTAGGTGGGGAAGAGTTTGAGGACAGGTGGGCGATCATAGCCTGGCCAGTGGATCCAAAATAATGTACATCTCTTGGACTGAAGATACTATCTTGGTATAGTAATGTGGGTACAAAGCTCAAATCTATTTCAATATATGAAACATTTTCAGTCATAAGTAGAAACTATCAGATGTCAAATTCTCCATATCAGCAGTGCAATGATATTCACGTACCTGAAACTTTATTATTGTTGAGTAGATAAACTCAGTGCTCTCCTCACTTGCATGAGAAACAGACCAGACAAGCTCCTTAAAATGTAAACAATCAAATGAGAATGTGTCAATAGGTCATGCAATGCCAAGCAGCCCGCAAATTGGGACATATATGAAACTAGGATCACCTCTTTCGAATCCTTCAACTTTCTGTAAAATTCATCAGAATCTCCCTCCTGTAAAGCTCTCAGACAACTGGCATTCCAGCAAGTGGAAAAATCAGCTAGCAGTGCATTAAATATCTATTACTAGTAACATGTCTATTTACCTATGAATTTATCCAATAGCTCATCAACAAGTTTAATTCCATTTTTGCTTTCTTCTTCCGCATTAACCAGAAGGGAAAATAAAAGCACGAAAAGCACTAATAATTTCAATGTTAATATGATACTTTTTAAACAACTTTAAGCTACTAGCCAATGTCAAAGCCAATCAAAAAAATAATTTACCCATTCACTCCATTCTCTTTTCCATTTTAGCCTACTTTTAGTTTTTCTCTTTTCTGTTCTACTTTTAGTCAAAATTGATCACTCAATCCATCATATTCTTGTAAACCTACTGCCAATATCCTCAGTAGCTCATGCTTAAAACTTGATTTTTATTACCGTCACTAAAGCTAAGGAATAGTCTTGGAAAAAGTATATTAACTTCTTTCACTTCATTCATAAAAAACCCAGCAGAAACAGCATATCTCGTGTCTATAATATTATTTTGTGACAATAATAATTCCTTTATGGACTTTTAAATCATTGGACTCATGACATATCCAGATATTAATATGAAAAAGTTTTTGATCAATCAAGAGTTGTTCATTTAGATCTCCAGGAAAAATTGACCTAGATGCTTGAGAAAACAAAGAAACAAAAATTGAGTGCAGAAAATGTGTCTCTGCTATCTAAGCATCCAGATCTTTGTCGTTGTGATGGCGAAAAACAATGTAAGAATAGAATTTACAAATCCGAATTGAAAAATTCAATACAAAACATGTCCAAAAGAAGTTACCTATGCAAATTTTCGTTGAAATGATGAGTTTTAGTATGTTGACCTGAAGAATGAGAACTAGCTACTGTATAAAGTAAAGAGAAATCCCAGTTTCCTGTACGCCAAGCAGCCTCATACTGCAAATATTTGCTCAGATAAAGAGTGGGAAAGAGTGAGAAAAGATTAAATCCAGACAGATAGAAAAACACATAGTTAACCAACCATCCATAACAATGGCAGACAAACAAAATAAGAATATAAACCTGCAATTCCTTGAACTCTAAATCCTGCTGAAACTGACCCTTCCCAGAAGTTAATCCCTGGCAATACAGATCCAGCACATGCCTACAACCAATTTGCTGCAAAGATCTAATCAGCCCTTTATAAGGTTTCCTCTTTGTCTCATCTTCTAATGTGGAAAGGGAAGAATGAGATAATGATTGGGTCTCTGCCAATGACAAAGTTGTGGAGTTGCCCCCCACCACATAAGCTGTGGCTTCAGATCGCACTTGTAAGTCATAATATTCAAGGGCCTTGTTCCAATTTCCTTCATGCTCGAAGGTAATTATTTGGGAGGTCAGCTATTACAACAAAAACCCCAAAAAAAAAAAAAGGAGAATTGAGACAACTGTTAGACAAACATTTTTTTTCAATGTACATGCAAACAATAAAATTATTAACTCAACATCATTTACACCTTTGTTATTTGTATGCATACAACAGGAAGAATTTCCTAAAATTGAGTTGACAAACACTACAATTCAATTTTTTTCCCCATGTCAGAAACAAAGTCCAAGAAGAAAATTTTTTTGCTTAGTTGGCTAAAGGTTAGTTGGTCTGGTAGACAATTTTGATTCTCTTTCACTCATAATATTGCAGAAAACCTTACTAAGTAACAATTTCCAGGATAATTGTTGGCGAATAGCACACATACCATGAAGACATGTCATATATCTAGGCATATGCTATGCAGTTTGACTAATCCAGTTAGCAAAAGATAGTGAAAGCATAGAAAAAATCAGATGCAAAAATCATCGAAAAGGGTATACATTATGCCATAAATATTGAACAGAAAGCTACAAACATATCACAAGAACTAATTGCAGCTCTGTATGGACAACGTAGACTAACTGTATGTGACTGGATAACCCCGTATAAGCTGTCAGGTTCGTTGATTTGAGTAATTGCCGACATAAGAATTTCAATGTGCTGCGGTAACTGCAGGGGCAGACAATAAAAGGAGAATGGTTAGATGAGGTATTGTCGCACAGCAACCACATGAGAGAAACACAAACCAAATGGAAAATTGACTAAATGAGTTCCCATTGTTCCTTGCACAGTTCTATGAGTGACTGCCAAAAACTGAACTAAACTTCACAGCGTGCCATATACGCTGTGTTAGTATCCCAATTTAAAGTTGAACAATATAGCACACAAAATTTCTCTGAAAGTTACCATCTCATGATTTGAAAAATCAGGGCTCCCAAGGGTGAGGCTGTGGAAGTGTTCTTCACACCAATACTCCACATACATCATGGACGTAAAGTATGAGCCACAAATCTATAAAACATGGACATTCTATCAGAGAAAAGAACATAATTCCCAAGCAGCATAAAAAAAGATGCACAAAAGAAAGGAAGTGGCGCGTGGAGATTCTGATACTCACAATAGCAGACCTAGCAACAATGAGATAATTGATAGAAAGCCAATACACCTGGCAAAATAATACATCAGCTCAAAATGAAAAATCAAGGGAGCAGCAAAGCATGACTAAAATAAGCCACTCACACCCCCAGTCAGAGGTACCAACAATTTACGGTCACGTGAGCAACAATATTCAACAATCAACTCTAGTTAGAGTAACAACTGCCCCTAAATCACAAAAATGTGCATTTGAAGTACCTTAAGCAACTTTTATTTTCTCGTTGTCAATTCCCTTTTGAACCTTTCAGCAAGTCAATATCCCTTACGCATGGATATAAAGATATTCAAACATTAACTGACTAAGAATAGTAGGTGATGCCCATCTCATGTCATCAATTAGGACTAATGGAACCTATTGAACAGCACTGATAGGGGAAATGGTGAAAGATAGAGCTAGACAATAAGGAAAAAAATCTCCACATGTATGTCCTTGCTTCTCAATTTTAATAGCCTTAATTCAAATTAGCTCCTAGAAGACCCTATTAATCATTACCACCCATAAGTTCAAATATTTTGTTTTCCAATTAAGTGCCACAATTCTCCTTCCCCAACTAGTTAGGTGAAATCCTAACAAGGCGGACAAATTCTTGATCCAACATTGTACCGTGTCACCTCTAGCACTAGGAAAAAAAAACTAAGGAAACTTCTAGCGAACCCTTCCTTTCAATAATAAACCAAAAGAATAGCACATTTCTCTTAGGATAACTTTCCATTAGCACTCCTCATGTAACAACCCAAATCCAAGCACCACTAGCCCAACAACTTTTCGGGTTCAGATCTAAATCATGTGGCCCTTAAAAGCTTAAGCTCAAGTTACTAATAGTGATAGACTAAGATCCTTATATAGGTCTTAACAATCACATTCACATCTAATATGGGATAAGATATCACAATCTCACTCACTCAAATCCTTGATACCCTCATCAAGGTTACACATCACAATCACAATCACAATCACAATCGAGACCAACTCCACAAGATTGAGATCTCACTAGTGCAATGTGTAAGCCCACACTAGAAGGGCACATGCTCTGATACCAATTGTAACAACCCAAATCCAAGCACCACTGGCCCAACAACTTTTCAAGCCTAAACCATGTGGCCCTCAAATGCTTAAACTCAAGTTAGTAGTGATTGACTTAGACCCTTATATAGGCCTTAAGTATCACTTTCACATTCGATGTGGGATGGGGTATCACACCTCATAACATCCACAATCAGAACTCAGCATGAAGCATGCAAGAATGAACAAGATAAAGCGATGTTTAACATTATGCACAAGTCCTTAGATCAAACTTGTATTTTATTAAGCCAATCAGAAGGTCAGTAGTTCCCTTTCAAGATGCCCAAGGTTACGAGACACAGCTCTTTCTATAAAGAGGAGAACCTAATAGACTGGAAAACAAAATGGTTCACTAATCAGGTAATTCTCCATATTATATTTGGATCAACTCAAGTGCAAGGCACCAACTGTATTCTTTATATGTTTATGCACGTTTAAACAATGAAAAACAAACCTTGTCCCATGAAGATGTTGACATGGCGATTGCGCTCAATCTAGCTGCTGAATCTCTAGTTTTCAAAGTGGAGGAATGGGATCTTGAGCTATAACTACAGGCTTTAGCATGCTGCAAAATCATCACAAAACAATCATTAGATTATGAATACAAATAGTAACGATACAAACATCTGATAAATTGACAAATATTTAATAGTTCCAAGCCATGGATATTGACTAGCAATAAAATGTCATACATTGATAGGTCAGTTACAATTAAGTACAGATAAGCTATTGGATATGCCCATGTGTATGGATTAAAAAACTTTGCTTGCTTCCATGACTGGATATTCAGATTTGACTCTTTGAGGAAGCTATATGCAAAAGTTCACCCTCTCAGAGGACCAGTACTAAGCAAGGAACATTACAAATTCTTAGAATAGTATCTTTTCAAATACTTAAACATGTTTTTGACTCTTTACAGCAAAACACTAAAAGCTTTGCACCAATGTTTTTCAATCAAAGATTTCCCAACATGCTTAAGAAACTATTCTGCTCCACCCTCACCAAATGTAGATAAGTAAAGTAAGATAGCAACTATAACAATATGATAAATATGATGCTGATACACTACCTTGCATGAAGCATCTTAGAAATCATTATAAATAAGACAAAGAAATGTAAATTAAGTTATTCATCAATCTTATCTAATTGTCAGCATGTAAAAAGCATAGCAAACATCACATATAAACAATCAAAGAGGAAATCCGATACATGCACCTTAGAACTTTCCCTCCGTAATGGCCCTGAAGAAGATCTCTCTAGAACGTAACACAACCGAAGTTCATTAAGGGCATTTAACCAAACTTGAATCGATTTTATCAACTTATTAGACGCCACAAATATATGCTCCTGAACCTGCACATTACACAAAGCTAAAAGTTAAGCTTGGTGTTTTCAACTAAGTATCACACATGGAAGATTAGGCAACAAAGATCATAGAGACATAATAATACTAGCATTATACACAATTTAGAACTAAGCTAAAGTGAACTCAGAAGGCATTCCAACAAGAATATTGGTTAAATCTACAAGTAAAAGAAAGAAGAGTCAGACAGTATCAAAGGAAATTTATAAAAGAAAGATGGCATAGAAGGAAACAAAACGAAAGCAGGAAAATAGTCATTTTGTTTATTTCATATCAGTGGTGAATGATGGTCAGTCCATTGCGCAGCCAAAAGCTATATCACATGCTTTCAAGTCATATCCATCCCTGTACATGATCCTGTAGTATCCAATGCCGCTTTATCTAATTGTCATTCATTCTCTATAACCCACACTTCCTTGTTCTCATGAAAATCCAATGAATTTGGACTGCTCCTCTGGTGATCACAAAAAGGCTTTTATCTTGTTCTTAAATGATGCCACTCATTGTTACTCAAAATGAGTTTATTCAACACCTTTAATTTGCTTTTGTAATACCTCATCCACTAGTAGAAATAACAGCATCAAAATGCTTGATCTTGAGTATTAAGACTACAGATCACCTATCATGGGTAGCATTGATGTTCTAAGTTTTTTTTTCAGTTTTAGTAGAATGAAATACAGCATGCCTACTTCAAACTCTATATGCTCCTCCAAAAACACAAAAG
This sequence comes from Theobroma cacao, assembly GCF_053813885.1. Taxonomy (NCBI): domain Eukaryota; kingdom Viridiplantae; phylum Streptophyta; class Magnoliopsida; order Malvales; family Malvaceae; genus Theobroma; species Theobroma cacao. Next base: position 819,274 of record NC_142641.1, read on the forward strand.
AAGTAAACAGATTCTTTTTCTCCAGACAACACTCTTTGAGCTATTGCCTCCCATACGATAACAGACTGAATTAGTAAAGCAAATACCTGAAATACAGCAAAAGATATAACATGCATTAAAAAGTTAAGAGCCAAGCAGAAAGGTAAACTAGTAAGATGTTCAAGAAAAACTTCCATTGAAACTTTGACAAAAACATCCTAATGGGCAACCTGACAAGATATCAACTTCTGAATGTCCACATCAATATCCTTTTTGGAAGCTAAATTGACAACAACACTGGGCAACAGAAGCTCTGCAACTTCAGTTTTCAGCAGTGCAACATCCTGACATAATCTGAACATAGCACATTAAGCAAACAAGTTAAGCAATTGGGAATTTAAGCACACTATCCAGAAAATAAAATCAGAATTACAAATTACTGAGGTTGCATTTAAGAACCTAAATTTGGATTTAAATTTGAAGATTTGAAAGTTTTGATTTAAAATTCAAGAATTTGAAATCCTTTGTTTGGATAAACATATTACTGGAATTTACGATTTTAAACAATCTTCTATTAGAGAAGAAAGAACTTTAATTGGGCTGGATTTGACAAATACATACCTCAAAAAGTAATTTGAAACCCTAGATGTGGACCTTTTAAAATTCCTAGCGGGTTTAACCCAAACTCAAGCCCAAATTTTTAAAACCATTCCTGGACCAAAATATTTGAATTTGATAATCCAAGCCCCACATCTCAAATGCAGATTCTGAAACATACCATAAAACATTTCTGAAGATGCATGAAATATTACCTTATGATCACATCATTGCAGTAGCCAATCAATAAGTATACAAGAGGACATATCCACGTCTCAAAAGTTTTACCATGTGTCACCCAGGTGGTAGACTTCTCCAGAGAAATGTCTTCAGCTGGCATAACTTAGAAAAAGTCATCACACATTCAATCGCTAAAGAACATAGATACAGAAAAACCAACAGTAAACTTATGTTATTTACCGTAAAATCAAAATGTTCCACAAAAATTGAAGATCAGGATTTGAGTTAACCAAAACAGAAGGCACCATAAATGTTAGGCTGCTACAAGGCACAATAAATGGATCCATCCTATTTTTAACCAAGAACCAATTAGTTGCACGATTTGGGATCTACATGTCCTCAAGCATACTCCCTTAATTGTTTTGTCATGTAAATCGCCATGCTTATTGAAAAGAGAAAGCCATATAGCATTATTGGAAAAGCCATCACTGATCACTAAGTGTCCCAAAAAAAGTTTACACTGACTTAGAATAATTGATTTCTTCATGTCTGAGAAAATATCAAATGTAGCCAAAAATATTTAAAAATAGAAAGAAAAAGAAAAACCTACAACACTAAGTTCCGTTCAACATGTAAAGGCCACTTAAACTTTTTTAAACAGAGAGAAATAATTTTCATTCATTCAGCAATGCACTACCACTACCTCTAAACTTCTTTTCGAGATCCATCAAAAACTTTTCCACCAGCTCAAGGTTAATGCCTTTGGAGTGAACCTACAAGAGATTAAGATCTTTACTTAAACCTATGAGAGAGAAAGATTTTCATAAAATTTTCATCAAATAAAATAAACTTACCAGGATAATGAAAAGGACATATTGAAATTCCAAAAAGCAGGAGATTATTAGTGGCAGCCAGTTAGGTACAATAGATATGAGATATAGCGAGCACTGTGAGCATCAAAACCTAAGCTAAAGCTTTTTCTCCTAGACAATCATCAATAAGTGTGAATTTAATCACCGCTCAAGAAGGCAAAATCAAATTCTATTCAGATGCAGCATCGTTTTCTCTGACTCAGGCACACGAGACAACCTTCGTATGTGACAGAAACTTCAACTTATATTAAACTAACAAGCATCTACGACACATCATATTCAACCTAAACAAGAAAATAAAATGGATATAGATGGTAATCTCATAGAAGTCAGTTATCCCTGTTGAAGGATATAGCTACATTAAAATTCCAAATAACCATGTTAAAATAAATTAAAATAAAGTGAATACATGTTCCACCTATCCCCTCGGGCCTCAGTCATAATGTTTTATGGAACTTGTAACATTAAGAATCGAAAGCATAACAAGTATACTATATGAAAGAATAGAATACATACCTCAATAAGAGATCTTTCATAAGAATCGAAGGACAACATAGCTTTTTGACCCCTTTCAGTTGACAGTATTCCCTATTGGGGAAGGGAGGGGTACAGATAAAAAATCAATAAGATTCTCTTTTTACTATCATAGAAACTTAAAAATAACATCTTAAAGAACATGAGAAAATGATTAACCAAAGAAGAAAAGAGGATATTGGAGGAAAGAGAATAAATCAGAGTGATTTTACTTTTTCCCACAAAATGAAGTAAAATAAAAGATACAACTACTTTAAGAGAATTAGGTCCAAGACCATTATTTTTATGAACTCACTCTCACCAAAGATTCCACTATCTTAACAAGGTCACGCGCCTTTCCCTGGTCTTATCCACTCAAATTTCATTTTTAATCATAAGTTATAAGAAAGTGCATAGGCATTAATTATCAAGCAACAAAGACTTAACTCTTTTTTCTCATTAAGATTTAAATTTTGTTTGCAGGTAATATACTGAGCTTGTAACATTTATTTTGTCATTAATACTTACCTAGTAAAAAGAACTTCTGCTGGCTAAAGAAACAAAAGCAAGCCACTGAATAGAATTATAAAATTGATAACCTTTGCCAAAGGCAGAGGCAAACAGATCTTTATGGACTCACCCGAAGAGTTTGTGACGTTATAGCAACTATTTTAACAGAATCATCCATTAGATATTTCTTCAAAACTTTCAAAAGTGCAATTAGAAGCTCTTCAGATATGCCAGTATCCATGGAAAAATTTATTTCAGAGGCACCATTATGACTAATGGGCCCACAAACATGCATGTGGTTAGAGTCCCCAGGGAGACGAAAAACAACAGAGTGTGGATCTCCAATGCCAACCTACAACCACAATTACGCAGGGAAAAATATTGTAAACTATCATATAAAGTATCGACAATGAGGTGCAAGCAAATCTAACATAGATACCCTGGATATAAAATCAGACACCAATCCTCTAATCCTATTTGCATCATCTGCGGCACACATGCGTACAAGTGTCCAAACTGCATGGACAATTTCCTGGTCACCATGCCAATAAGTGGCATCCACAAATTCTTCAGTAGTCTTTCCCTCTTGAAATGTTTCCCCTGCGAGTAGCTTCTTGTGCAGTGATTGTAGACTGCAAATGCCAAGTAAGATGAAGCATCTTAAGAGCAACATAAGATCACAAAATTCCATTCTAAATCTTGAATACATCAACTTTAAGCATTTTAAAAACAACCAATTATAAATTCTAACTTCCCAAATTCTAGTGGGAGAGTTAGTAGTAGTAGGCTTTCTTTTTTGCATTCCATGCTAACTTGACTACGAAAGCTATAGATATTTAATACAAGTTTCAATTTGAAGAACCAAAAGCAAGGAAACGTCTGTTTTCAAAGGACAATCACCTCCATGAAAGTAATCTTGGCGGAAGGTAGCAAGATCTCTTCACAAACTGAAAACAAGCAGAATAAAAGAGAGAAAAAGAAAAGGCAAACTATGGTGAGAAAACAATCCAGTTACACATATAATGTTACAAACCATTTAACTTAAATTCAGTCTTGCCTTTAATAAGTGGTCTCTTGGAGAATACACTCGGCACAAATCCTGATGGAAATTTCTTATTCCTTCAAAGATATCTATTTCAGGAAAGGGTTCCAGTTCCTGAAAAAGAGTGATTCACATGAGTTAAAGGATAAAACTTCCAAAAGTTCAAAAGAGAAACAGAAAACTGCCTGCTTCTTCACTTAGCATTGATCTCATACAAAACAATATCACATATGCGTCCAGAAAACTTCTAAGCACCAAAGTCCAATAAAGGAATAATTACAGGAGACTCAACTCCATAGATATGAAGCCAAAGAAACATACTCTTATATAATCATAAAGCAATGGATCAGAATCCACTGTTAGCTCAAGGAGCAAAGATAAAACTTGAGATGATCCAGATGCAGAAGGTTGCCCATCAGCTTCAAGAGGAATGTAGCATGCCACCAACTTAGACACCAAAAACTGCATAAGAAAACAAGTTGAGAACAGAGATGAGTGATCAAGTTAATATATTGTCAGCTTTTAAGGGTTCAGAAAATACAACACCTGGAGTTGTTCACCAAGCACACCAACAATTTCCTTAGATGGGTTACTTTTAAAAGATTTGAGTAAGGCAGAAATTATCCGACAGCATTGATCTTGTAAAGCATGACAACCAATAAATTGCCCAATCAAATTGAAAAGATAACTGCATTAACTCAAAAACCATTCAATGAGAATTCAATTCATTAAAGCTCAGAAGTTTAAATGATAACTGCATAAGCTGAAACTATTACATATCACAGACTGAAATTTCTTTCAAAACCTCAAAGGTGATTCTGAAAACCCGAGCACCAAAACATCAAAAACTAAACTCAGCCAAAGATGTCTGAGAGAAAATAACCCTTTCACACAACCCAATAATTAGAGACTAAAAGAATCCAAAGAAGAGATTAAACTAAAAAAATAAAAATCCTCTAAATTCAGCATCAATTTCTTTTTACTAATGTCCCAGGCCAGAGAAGATTGCATTAAAGGTGAAATTGCCTTTGAGCAAGTGGACAACTATATTGCAATGTAGCTCAGAGGGGTCGGACTCCTTAGACAAACAAACAAAAGAAAGAAAACAAGGCAATAATCTAGCAAGGATATCAGTCCGAACATCCTAAAATGGCAATCAACTCAACCTAAGAGCTCTAATATGGTATTCCACTATAAAATCCAGAGAAAAAAGTACATGTTCATAAAAGAAAAGAAAACATAACATTTAGGCACATCCTTAATCCAGATATAACCAAACATCCAATATTTACTTTGGTGATATGCAATACTTTACCACAACAAAAGGGAAATCCCACATAAACTAGCCCCCACTTCCTTCCTAGTCCTAATGTGATCTTCATTTGTTGTTTTAATAACTTAGTCTTAAGCACCACAATAACACAACTTAACACAACAATAAAGTGTTATAATTATAAATAAAATAAAACTTCAAAATTATTCTGATTCAACACTGAGCAAATGAATTAAAAGACTGAAAATGTATAACAGCTCCACATAAGTACATGCAAACTTTGACAAAAGCATAGAGCAAGTACCCAAACAGACACTAACTTAGAAGCTCATGCAAATGTCTCAAACATGCACATGCATAATTTCGACTAACTCGTGAAGTTCTAATTGCAACTCACTTGGAAGTACTTGACAGAGCAGCTCTATGTCCAAGAATGTTTACAAGCACCTCTACTGCAGCTAACCGATGGCATCTGTGCCTGTGATGAATTGCTGCAGAAATCTTGTAATGCATTTCTATGATAAACTGCAAAATTACAATAAATGTGAGAACATGACAGAAATCAAAGAAGACTATTCATTGAAAGGGAGTTCAAAAGAATCCTTAAATAAGAGAGTGCATCATCACCATGAAAACTCTGTCAGGGCGAAAAATGTTAATCTTATCAATAACACTAACACTTGCATGGCCATCCTCCCTACATGAGTCAAACAAGAAAATGTTTTTCATACAATAAACAAAAGTTTACATATGCAGAGACATAAAAAGCAGATGGTAACACACATTTCCAAAAATCCATCAACAACTGTTTGGATTGCGCAGACAACATTATCCCTGGAGAAAAAGGGAATTATAGGATCTGATGCACAAGATGCAAGAGAAAGTATATGGCTGACGATAGACACCTACAAATGCATAAAAGAAGCAGGCCAAAATTAGAGTCATTGTGGTCCTGATCAAATACAAGTATGAAATCTATTTGTCCATAAATAAAAAATGCCTTATAATGAATACAGCTTTATGTAAATAGAACTCAGTGTATATGAATCCATGAATCAAATACTATGTATGCATAATAAAAGGAGCAATGTCCCTCAGTGTTTGAATCAGAAGCCAACATTCAGTGAAAAGCCTGCCCAATCGCATGCAACTTATATCCTCATTGCAAAATGCACTTGCAAGTCCTCAAAATGTATGTGCTACATACAAAACTCTTCTAGAAAAACGTAAAATGCACCTAAACCATTAGCACATCATTATCCGTATGCAGAAGATTACTTTCTAAGGTTCAGTTGAGTTATCTGGCATTATCCCACATCACTTATCTTTGCAGTTTGTCATGGCCTTCTATTCAAGTTGGAAGTCTCCACATATTATCAATTTGTTTTACTTAGGGTGTTTGGCAAGATTAGAGCCTACGTTGTTTGTTGCCCATTTGTTATGTTTTTTTTTTTTCTTGTTAGTTCCATATTCACAGTCCACATGGTAAACCTGTTTGTTTTTTAGTTGTCACATTCTATACATGCAGATCAGCATTAAGTGGCTTTATCCAACATCAATTAAGTTCTCAATTTGTTGTGGCCTTATATTCAAGTTGGCCCTCTCCACCTGTTATCAAATGGTTCTAACTTGGTAATCATTAAACACTAGTTTTCAGGAAAAAGCTTGAGGAAACATTACTGATGTCTCCATATATACAGTAAAACAGTATATGAAATAACAAAATTTTCCTCAAAGGATCCTGCAGAGTGTTTGTAGTCATAAGCAAAAACCAACTTAAAGATGGTGCACCTAATTTTTTAATCACACTCAAACTATTAGATTTATCACAAACCTGCAAGGAACATACCATATTTTTCTTGATGAGTTTATCTCTTTCATTCTCAGAAATCTCAGCCAAATGCAAAATAGAATTCCGAAGCACCACTGCTCCCTTCTCACACCCAGAGCTCTTACTGCAATGCAGTGTCATACAAACTGAAAAAATTGGCACAAAATGATCTTTAACCATATCAGGCAAAGGTTGGCCAGCAATCTGCAATTAACTAAACATGTCAGTAAAACACAAGATAGTGCATAAGTAGAAAAGAGAAGAGATGGCATTAAGAGACCAGTATATCTATGAAACAAAGCAAAAACCAGACTGACCCAACTAAAGACAACCTATAAACCTTAATTTCTTGCTAAAGGGAAGATAAATTATTGACATTACCCAAAGATTTCTAACTAGTATTTAACAAAATTTTGATGTTATTCGAAACCTTAAAGTTCTTTATTTACTGAAACCAGAAAAGTTATAGAACAATGAATTTGCTCCTACCTTAGCAACCCAATTCAGGTTAGAGTTGTCCTCATGAAGAACTAGAGCTGGAAGAAGCCAATTGAAACAATATGGCAGGAAATAACTAGGTTCGGCATCTGATACAAAAAGTTGTCGTATCTGCAAAGAATAACCACTCAGTGATCAGCCAATGTTTTCCTTTAGAAGGAAAAAGAAGTTGAAAAAAATTGAAAAGAATTATTATATATGGAAAAAACAACGAACGTAAGGAAATAAACAACCAGAACATACTTCTCAAGTTTAATAATTGAATGCAAATAAAGTAACACTATTAGAATGATATTAGCTAAGATTACAACACATAATCAATGAAACTGATTTAAACATGCAACTCAATGATTGAGACAGATAAAACTCCAAAATATTCAGTAACTTCTATAGTTTATCAGCGTTAACATATATGATAAGAGATAGAGAAGACTCAAATCAAGCTGACAGCTGATGGAGCAACAATTAGCAACATTGTTAAATAACATAAAAGTATCGCCTTTGAATATTTTAAAGATCTTTAAGACTATCTAAAAGCATAAATGCTGTTAAAACAACAAAACCAATACAACATACGAATTCTGAAAAGACATACTTGATTAAATACAAAAGACATCATTGTGTCTCGTTCAATCAGAACAGAATCCGATAAGAAGCTAACAGATAAATTACCTCCACAAGAGCAGCTATGCTGACACCACAAGCAACCCAGCAAAAGAGAATGGATCCAATGAGTTCTTCCAAGTACTGCAGAGAAAGAAAATTCTACAAAGTTAAAGCCAATGAAGTTCCAGATAGCGGAAATTCAATAACTCTCAGTAACCAAGCCCCAAAAAACATCCAGATTAAAAAATAAAAAATAAAAACCCTGATTTCTTTTAAACAATCCAAGGAAGAACATATTCATAAACCTTTTCAACTATCCAAACCATCACTGTTTCATGTGGACAATCATAATTTATCAAAAGAAAAGAAATTTGCACACCATCATTCTCGAGATATACTGTAGGTTTCTTGATAGATTATCGAGTGCTGCAGTAACCAATTCCCTGCAGCAAAAGGATTACCAGTTCAAGGAACAAAACTATGATTAGTAAAAAATTGCAAAAAAAAGGGTAGAATATTATACCTCTGACTAGGATCAATGGCAGAAACTGCACACATCATGAAAACAGCCTGCATATTAAATGAATACAAGCATTGAGTTTTTTAAATTGCACATTTGACCTATCAATCCTATATAGATGGTTCAACAACTGCAAGTGTTACGGTAAGAGACCAAATACACATGTCATACCTCTAATTCAATTTTCTCACTATGCAAAGCAAGTTGCATAAGAGTAATAATAACAGTTTCAACTCTTGGACGAGGTTGTGGACCAGCAGCAAGGACTTCCCTAGCTGTAACAAGTTTTTCTTTTGAGTAAAACACCAACTCAACACCAAAGTTGGAACTGCAAAAACAATCAAGTTAAGTGTTAAGATTTGATGTGTTAATATTTGATGATTAAGGATCACTTCCATACATGTTAATGGAGAGAGAAAATAGATTGAAGAGAACTAGAGAACCTACCCATATGGTAGTATGTATTTATTAAAATTATAGAGTACAATAAGATAATATACCCTTTACAATAATTCCCAATATAAAATAGAACTAGAAATACTTTTGAAGTAACGCTAATATTCAGAATGACACAGAGATGCTCAGATTCATCTATTTTCAGTTTCAATATCCCTCAGAAGTTCAAAGTAAACATTGTTTAGACAATCTCATAAACCTAAAAGCAAATTAAAGAAGATGAAGAAACAATCAACTAAAATTTTCCAAAAGCAAAATCAATATGGTCAATATAGTTTTCTCAAAGCGCACATCACCCTAACAGAAAAGCAAGAAAGTTTAATGATGTAGAAGATAATTATAGCAGCAGTCTCCAAAACCCCAAACCTAACTCAAACCGTATTCTCTCTTCTCAAAACCTCCGAAAGGCATTACACACAAAAACAAAGTATATGCATTTGTTGCAATTCACAAAAGGTTGTCCGTTTTAGGTCAATTCCGATAGGGATTTGCCCATGACAAAACACTAAGGAAAGATGATAACATCACAAAGGCGGGAGGAGGTCCAACACATAATTTATCTGAAGTTGAATAACTAATGAACAGAGAGCATTAATGATAACAGAAAAAACAATACCTTGTTTTATTAGCTTGGCACAAACATGAAAAGGAAAAATAAAAATTTAAATATGATCATAATAGTAACTAAATAAGCATATACACATCCATGAAAGAAAATAAGAAAGGGCAAGCCATTGAGAAAATTTAAAGTGTGTCAAAAAAACAGACAAAACATAAAATGATGAAGTCTATCATATCATTAAGGTAGAGAAATAAAAAGACACAGAGGAACATAACAGCGTCAATAACTACAACAATAGAAAATAAGTGTTGAAACTTCACCTTTAGCAAAACAATTAATACTTATGTACTCAAATTAACAGAAATAAAAGGCAAAATTACTGGCATGTGCATCAGAACAAAGTTGAAAAATAAGAACTAACCATGATTTATGTGACATATCTCCAACATACAAAGTCAGAAAAGCTTATGGTTAGATAAGCCTCTCACACAATCAAATACATTTCAAGAAACTCACCAAATATCATGGAAGAGCTCTCCATGGCCATCCCAGGTCTGGAATAGAACACCAATTCGTCTACTTAGAAAGAACCTAACTCGATAATCAGGATCTTGAAGCATCAAAAGTAGCTTTTCAATCATTGTCTGTAAATATTTATAGCAGCAGCAACAATGGCCCCATATAGTGGCATGTAGAGAGAGAGAGAATTAAAATAACTTAATAAGAACAAAATATTCTCTGATGTCCTAAAGCAAATGAGACAGTGATGAAAACTACAATCATAAAAAATAGAAAAATGAATTGAGCAATAACATGCGTCCAGGAGGCATAAATACTTCAGAAATATGTTTATATGTCTCAAGAGTAAAAATAATTAAATGCAATTTCCCTATTAAATGAAGTAGTTGACCAAATGCACTAAAGTGATTCAAATTGTTTCTCATCAAGAAGAGAGTTTCCTCACATTGCTGATGACCTATAAGTTTTTAGATTTCCCACATCATATATAAAGTAAATAAAAATCATATCAGCACTACATTTGTCTTCTACATTTAAGATTTTAAGTGAGCAAGAACATGTACTTTTCTCTCCAACCTGAGCCCAGGAAACATAAGTGCCAACATATAAGGGAAGGATCCACAAATAATCACCTGACCAATCTCGGGACTGAGTAAAATAAAATTGCAAATGCAGTCAATCAATTTGACTCGACCAAACCAGTCAAGAAAATCAAATTCCGCAACTTTGATCACCAGCTCCGCAAGATATGTCAAGGACTGCAAAGCAATATCAAGTAAAAACACACTGGTTGGGACATAATCTCCTGGCCAATCTCATCATAACCATAAAGAAACAAATTGTTGAATGAGGTATTATATTTTGCAGCAAAGGAAACACATCTTTGAATACTCAATTACAAATAGGGAGCTGCACACATAGTCAAAACAGAATGTCCGCAATACACAAAATATTCATGTCACTTAATAAGAGCACGTTGCTACAATCAGGATTTATCGCATTAGAAAAGGTGGACAAAGCAGTCTGTGAGTGAAATACAATACTTTCACATGAAAATTTTTCATCCAAACTATGACCAAGTGACACGATGTTAAGGTCTCTCTCTCTCTCTCTCTCTCACTCACACACACACATATAATCTAACAAGAGTAAGCTGGCACCCAAAAATAAGTTAGCTCATTCATATTGCAATGAATTGACTTTTTGCAATAGATTAGTGCTGCACTTACCCCAGCAGTAGAGGTGACGGTAGGTGCAGCAGGGTAGATTGGGTCATTTCAGGTTTCAACTTTCAGGTTGATTAGGTTTCAATCGTAATCTTTTCAAGTCAATTTGGATATGACTTTTTGCCACATTTCTACTCTACTAGCAGATAGAAATCAAGTTATACTCCAGGTCGATCTTGCTTTTGGGTCAACCTAGTGCAAGCTCAGGTTGGTTTAAGAACAGCTTAAGATATCTGAAATTCAACACAATACTAGACTAAATAACTCGTTCATTAATGAACGATGAAAATTGTAGCATATTTGACCCAAATCTACACAGGCTGCTCCATTCAAATCATGGATGTATTATATCTGAACCAAAACTAGCAATTTACCTCAAAATTCAATCTCTTACACAAATATTAAAAAAACTATCATCATTATTTTTCCAATCAAGCATATAAACTCCAATAATTAAAAAGAAAACAAACAAACAAACATAATATAACATTCTGGCATACCTGTTTAGCTTCTCTTTCTTCCAAAGCTAGGGCACCATATTTATCCTTTCCAATGTCCAAAGATAGTAGGGTATCAAGCAAACAAGAAATTGCAGCTAGAACATTAAAACTATCAAGCTTCAGACTAACTTGCATTCTGATCCTGTTATTTATTAAATTGACCTAGAGGAAAAATGGAATGTTAGAATTGTGGACAAGATAAACAAACTACTAAAAAGGCATGAGCATTAAGCAGGCTGTTATTTATATTTAAATAGAAAGGGGGAAGTTAAATACATCTATTTGAGCAGGCGGATCATGCACCAACAACTGAAAAAAATGCTTGGGTGCATTTGCAGCCTATTATTGTTTCTATTATAAATAGTTTCCAGAATTTCCGGATTAAATTATTAACAATCATCAACCAGACATTTTCCATACCAGATCTGCAAGCTTTGAAGAAGATAACGAGTGAAGATGTCGACAAAGATTCCACAAAATATTCTCGTACACCTGAATGCATTGAGAAGTGAAATTATAATAGAAAAGATAGAACCAATAAAATGCAGAAAATGCAGGATGAGATACACGCAGAATAATAACACTACGCACTAGCTTACCTTCAAGTCAAGTTCTTTCTCCATGAGGTTGAACAGGACATCCCATGTTTTTCTGTGCAAGACTGAGAAGAAACTTGACATTAGTGATACCATACCCAACTTCCACTTCACTGCAGAGAACGCTCCAGCAGCGGGAATTTTTCCCCCAGATGTCAGAATATCTACATCTTTAGCATCCTCATTCACATCCAACTCCATGTCCATGATCCTACCTTTATTGCTATCCATATGGTTTGAAATTTGTACAGAAGAATCAGATCCAGAAGAATCTGATGAGAGCATCTCAGACTGAAGGTTACTTACGAATTTAGTATATTCATCATACAGTTTAGCAAATGCCTTCAGAAGCCTTGCCAAGGATTTTTTTACAGCATCATAAAGTTCAACATCCAGAGCATCTTGATCTTTCCTTTGGGTGAAAAGGGGGCAAAGAACGAAGCTTCTAAATGAAGCAACAACAGCACTTTTTTGGTTAAAGCCAGAGGTAAAGCCCAAAAATCCAAGAGATCTTAAGTCATTATTGTTTTTTTCAATTACATTAACAGCATAATTCAACAGTTCTAACAAACAATGGCCCAATTTTGAGAGAAATGGCGAAACTTCTTCTCTTTCCCTGGCATAAAGAATGCATATGAAGCATCAATAAAAGAGTGGAAGAAGAAAGGAATAGATGATAGGAAAAGATAAGTAGTAAATGAATAAAAAGTTTTTAAAAGAAAACTGTGGTTAAATCTCTAAAATGCACAGTTACACTCCAAAAGAGTGAAAGATCAAACAAGATTGGGCACCATCCATAGAGAAAATTTACAAAAAGAACAGAGAAAAATTTCTCACCCTAAATGGAAGGAACTTAAGGACACGACTGGTCTAGCATTCAAGTATTAACTCACCCTAGCAAATAATAAACCATCTTGGTAGAAGAAAAGTTTGAAACAAATTGGCTGTCTATGCAATAGACAAGGTCAAACAAAAAATTCACTGGAAAAGGGCAAGTTTCACAAATTCTGCCACTGAATTAGCCGTTTACCTGATTAACAAGCTAAAACAACAGAAACTTAACTGGAACAGGAAGAATGTGTGAAAGTCTATCCACCTAGTTATGCAGTGGACTAGATTTAAGAAAATTAGAGATATTAAGACCAAAGAGACATTGACCGAAACTATAGAAAGGACCTTATTTTTACAGAGCTCACTGAGAATATGGTCTTGAATAAAGCATAATGCTGCACTATGACCCATATTGCCAATCCTATATGGTGGATAACGGCATAGTTTGCTGTTGATATATTAAGATTTCTGTTTGTAGGGATGAAATTTCAAAGTTCAACAACTTCTTTCGGGCCATACTGGAAGGAAAAGTTCAAAATTTTGAGCCCTTCTTAGTTGGTGAAACTGGACACTAAGTTGCAGGAAATATAGGCAACAACTATTTTTATAGTTATAGGGCTGTGAATTGAGCTTGTTCGCTCAATGGTAGGACAAGGTTCTAGGATTTTGAGGAATAGGCTTTGGGATAGAAGATTCAGGAAGGGCTTAATTTGAAGAATGCAACGGTAACAATACTATAGAGAACATTGATAAAAGAGAATGAGAACAATTAGACAAAAAAAAAATGGAGAGTTAATGCACAGTACAACCATGCACTCAAGCAAACAATTAACTTGTAATTTCATTAACCATAAGCCAACTATAATGTAGACAGGAGACTGGCACTAAGAGGAACTCTTGAACAATTCCTTGACTTCCAAGTAGTCAGAAGCCTAAATATGAAATTACATTAACACACAATACTCTTCGAAACTCCTAGAAACACTAGACTCAACTACATTACCAAAGCTACCTTTCAGAATTTTACATATGCCCCTCCTTGTAAAGTAATTGAAATTGCTCAAAGTAACGTGCATTACAAAGAATCCACTCAAAAAATACTCAAATTGTTGCATGAGAACCAATTAATAAGTTTTAATCTCTAACATGTCAAACCACATACATGCCTGTCAAGCTTCTATGGAATCAGCACAGTCTAAAATACATTTTATATAAACTTTGTTTCAAGATAGCAAAGTCCGACATATGCAGTGTACTGAAAGTTAATTATTAACTCAAACAAAGGAACGCAAGATTTGAACTCTACTGCTATGTAAAAAGGGCCTTTAATATCACACTCAGTAATCACTGAACCTAAAGGATTAAGATAATAGGAGAAAGATCAAGAACAGGTTTTAATTTCTACAAAACATAACATAAAATGAGGTAATTTCTACTTCCATGGCTGCTTGAACAAATAAAACATCAGCAGAGAAAAGCTGATGACGACTAGCTTAAACGATGATCAAACATGGTTAAGAAGATAATACAAACCTTGTTAAATATAATCCATATATTAAATTGGATAGTAAAGCACATATGATGAAGACATCAGACGGAGGCTTCTTTTCAGCCTTGTGATCTGCTAAAACACCCAAAATATGGGCCTCCATTTCATGCAGAAGTGGCTCTCTCAACTGTCGAGGAAGACATACACTTTGATGGAATTGAGATGGGGAAATCTGAAAGTTTATTGAAATCAATCAGAACTAACAAATCATATAAACCTGAATATTAAGAATGCTTTTGACAATAACAAGCCCAGGACCTGAACATTTGAATCCAAATCAATATTTGCAAGAACCTCAACAGAGCATTCAAAATTTTCAAGCTGCCTTTCATGATCATATTCATCAATCTACAAACATGATCCAATTTCAATGTATCAGAAGACACTAAACCTATAATTTTAAGATTCAAATGTCAAGCCGAAACAAGAAAACATCAACCATCATGACATACCTTGATCCAATCATCTGCAACCTCGGTAGTATCCACAAAAGAGTTTAACTGGAGAATTTCTTCATAACAATGGGTAAAATGCTCACAACCAGCACAAAGAGCATAAACAGCTGCTGGTAACAATAATACCATGCGGTCGTTTAGTAAGGAAGACTCCTGCATTCAATAAATAAAGAAAACTTAAGATTTCTGATAGTCCATCTTGCTGCAAATGGATAAACTTAAGAAGTGCCAAAACCAACCACGAACATGGTATAAACCTGATATCATTTTCATTCTCAACAGACAAATAAAATTATACAACAACCAAAAATTCCACATAAAACAAACTTCTTCTCAACTTAAAATTTCCTACAAGCACAGAATTGAAAACAAGAATGCACCAAACTGAAGTGCATTTCAAACTTCAAAGAACCAACTTTTAATTGAACTCTATAAATAAACCATTTGCATAACCCACAAAAGATCCTAGATTGCACAAAACTTGAGTGCACCAAATAACCAACTATTGAACTCTATAGATGGACAATTTGCATAACCCAACAAAAGATCCAAGGGAAGTAAAGGAAGTTGACTTGCAGCAGTCAATAAATTTCAAGAAAAAAGGCACATGGGAATCCTCAAAACCATCCATGCCATTATGCCTACTGACAAATGGCCTAAGGGCGGAGGAAACCCAACACAAATTCACTCACCTAAATTGAACTAAAGAAAGACAAAAGCAGTATGGAAGAGGATCAAGCATACTTGCTTCCACATACAAGTGGCAAGATGCCTAAAAGACAACACTCTGAGCCACAATAAATCAAGAAATTTTAGCTTGGGAGTGACTTAAGATCATAAAAATATGTTTCTCCTAAGAATGAAGGTTCTTAGAGAGGAGACTCTGACAACAAATCTAGAAATCACAGCCAGCCTCGCTAAACTAGAAATCAATCTTGGATACAAATCAACAGAAAGGAAGGATAGCTCCCCTCCCCCAACCCACCCCCTTTCTCCCAACACATACACAGAGCCATTTCCCTACTCCCGAATCAAAACAATAAATAAGAAAGAAAAAATAAACAACAATCTAAAAGTTCTGACTTCTATGCTCACTCTAAAGGGGCCACAAATAACATTAAAAATTATGCCAATCAAAGGACAGTAGTGGTATAGGAATCAGAGCAACATACGTTCCAGTTGAGAGAGCCCAAAGTTGCTTTTAAGAGATACTTCCGGAGATGTAAAATGTCTCGAAGGTCACCCTGCAAAAATCCAGGAGATGGCCAATAAAATACATAAAATTTCTTTCAGACTTGATAACATGATCTGTGCTTATCCAAAGTTGACCTTCAGTGTGATCCCAAAACCCAAAAGAAAACATTTTAGGTTAAGACAGATTCCATATAAAATCACAGTCCCCATTCTTAGCATAGTAAAACAAACAATGCCATGCCAGCTACAGTTCCAGCTTAAAATAAAAAAAGGTGATAAATCTTATTTTATTCAACCAAAGTTGGCAGGATATTTGACAAAGATTCTTTATTAATTTGTTTCTTTCCCAAAGAGAGTACCGTATACACATCATTTCTCTCGAATTTTAACGAAAAGAAAACCAGCAAACTCCCATGCATACTATTAGAGTGAAAACGAATCTAGTAGGTATCTGACTAATATAATATGAGCTAAATGAAAAATAACAGACAAGTACTCAACCAGCATATAGAGACAGTGAAAGCAATTGTGGTATAATAATTGAAAATCTAAAGATACCAGTCTGTGCCACTTACTTGAGAACCGTTCCGAGAAAAATAGCATGCAATGAAGTACAGAGCAAACCTAGATTAACATAACAGCCACACAATTAAATAAAGCACATCAGGTTCCTCAAAAAGAGAAATGGTGAAAGATAAAGGAAGAGAATTTCCAGTATCAACTGGGATTACTTTACTAGTTTCTTAATCATCACTTCAGCTTTCTGACATGCACATAAAATTTCAGATTCTGTTCTATTTTAATTGATATTTTAATTGACAAATGATGACGTTAATATCCACTACAAACAGTTACATGCATCCAGATGAAGTAGAAAATGTTGCAATGCAACACAATGATATTTAGACAGATAAGCATATATCTTAGCAAATATCCTTCATTACAGTTGAAATTCAAGATTTCAACTAGGAGAGCTGAAGATTTTTACATGCTCTAGCATTAACTTCCCTCCATTCTAAGAATTACCATTACAGCCAAAAAAATTGAAGCAAGTTTATCTCTCAAGCATGTAAATTTTTCTTATCCTTGGGCAGTATGCCTTCTTTAAGTGATGACTAATACTAAAAGACGTTATGACAAACTTTAGGAAAGACAAACACCTAAAATAGCTTTTTATCACAAGTTGAGCTAGAATATTATTCACCTTTTCATTAAAGTCACCTAACAAAAATCTTTTCATTAAGTTAAAAGTACAAGAGCACTTACAATGACGGCATTCCTTTGAATAACTGAAGATCCCATATATCATGGGGCACAACACATGTGTTTGTTAAATCCTAAAGACAGAAATCATAAGTAAAGAACATAAGAACAATTAAATAAGGGAAGGATAATAGATTAGTTTTAGTAAATTAAATTTAAATCATAATACAGCACTCTCTTACTAACTGATAGGCCATTGGAATGTAGAATAGCACTCACATTTGAAATAATGCTTCCAAGGAGCGCCAGAGCAGCATCAACCTGCATGAATAAACAAATTAATCCAAGCAAAAACTTAACAGCAGAGTGAAGCCCAAAAAGAAGGTTACACAAATGATATTTCTACTCCTTTTAAAATTTTCAATGAAAAAGATCTCCAAACAACAATTCTCTGTATTCTAGCATGCAGTTTAATTTTCAAATTAGGATTAGATGGATTTGAATGCCATTTTTCTCCAAGAAGGCTATTGGACAAGGATACCAAAATTCCATGTAATTCTAATTTCAATACCCCTAGTAAACCAAGCATGACAAAAGTTTAGTGTAAACCCCAATAATGGTAAAGTAGCCATTTAATACAAAATAAGTTCTCCAACGTAGTTCTCAAGGCTGACTAGTCCGAATCACTAAATGAAAAAGATAAGAAGAAAGACATAATGATAAATGTACAGGTATGTGAAGAAGTTTTATCTAATAGATGCAATGAAAACTTTGAATCTTTTTTCCCTATTATATCAATTTCTTTTAATTTTCTCATTTTCCCATCATTTATCTCTTTTTTTTCTTTTTCTAAGTATTATCCAAAACTATGACATTTCGTCAAATATTGTACTAACTCAAAATATGATAAAATCATAATCAGTTGAAAAAATTTTATGATAAGTCACGTAAACTTTATAATTTGTAAATATCACTAAATAAAAATATTACATTAATTACTTAATTAATTTGTTTTTTGAAGGAAAATAAGAGGACTCTGCAACATAGAGCAGACCCTTTCCTAGTTACATTCTAGAATTCAGAACTTTATAGCAGCTCAGGATACAAGTAAACTAGTGAATTGGATTAGCAGGAGCTTCCCGTTTTATTTTTCATGCAACGACTAACTAAGCTGTCTACAAAGCTATCCTTTAGCCAAACAGGATCCCACTTGTAAAGAAACAAAGACTAGAAAAAACTTTCTCAAAAGAAGTAAAAAGAGTTTCCTCTAAACGTATAAGCGGTTTCTGGGGTAGGTTTATTTTTTAATAAATCTTCACAAAATACATCTGTAAGTAGGAAGCATTCACAATTCCTCAGCTGAATTAAGAACAGAGGCGGTTAAGTAAAAATGCAGAAAGGACTGGTTTCTTTTAACAACAGCAGAAGATATATAACCCTTTTTGCCTCTACCAGTGAAAGAAATAAGAATGACAAGAGTTCAGTGGGAATTGAACTGCAGCAGCCTGTGCCTGCAAAGAGCAGCTGCTGTACCAAACATTGTTAGTTTTGAAGCTTCTATACTCAGTTTCCACTAATCCATATAGATATCCAGTTCTGTCCACACCCTTCAATTGGAAGATCTAACATATGTATATCCACTAACTTTTGGGAAGAATAAGTAGTAGAAGGCATCCATGCAATGAGATAGACAGCACAACAGAAAACTTGAACCTTAAGACAGGCAGGAAACTTAATCTTAGATTATATCCTAGCATTCCAACAATAGACTAGACCCATATTTACAGAGCTTAAATTAAGTAATAATACTACTGAATCAATTTGAGGGTGAGCATCTTGGATTCTAAAAACTTACATCAAAACCAGAAAATTTAACTAACCACAATCCTGCTGCATAAAATTTCATTAGTGACGACTAATTCTTGATCATTTTGAAACTGCTTCCAAATAAGAATGCTCATTCTAACCTCAAAAAGCACAGAATCTGAAACTCACTCATTGCAAATGCATTGGGACATAGACCCAATTACAAAACTCCGAAAATAATGACGAGAATGAATAGTAACGAATGATTATATCAATTATTGATTTCAATTGTTTCGCCTTTCAAAAAAAAATGATTTCAACTGTTGTAGAGGCTTCTTGATATTAGCATGTTCTAGCAGGCTCAAAAGTCACTTTACATTTCTCTAAAAAAGGAAACCTTAATGCATTGAGGTGCTATTCATTGGAAAAACAAAAAACACATATTCAGTGCATTAATGAACAAGTGACGAAAACAAAGCATTAAACCAACTTATGGAAAAAAAGTGCCAGAGAGAAAGGTATAGACAGAACTTACTACAGGGGTTACATTGCTAAATGTTGGCAATGCATGCATAAGATGGCTCCATATTAATTGCCAACCACAATCAAACTGCAGAGTTTGTCAACCACCAAGTCAAACAATCGTAAGTAAGAGAACTCACTCAACAAGGACAATCAAGCAAAAGAAATAATTGATGAAACAAGCCAACTAGTCAAATTGATAGTCTTTTTCAGGACTGTACCATGGTTATAGTGTATTATTATGCGCAAAGAATTTGGACAGGTGAAAAAATAAGTGCAAATTTGAATAACAAGGACTGACTACACAATACAACATTGTCCAATAGTAGTCCCCATATATAAAGTTAGAAAAAGTTAGTATATCTCCATATAATTATTCTCAGTCATTTTGGTGTTTTCTACTAACTTCTACACACAACAAAATGCCTGGAAAACTAGGAAAATGGGCATGGTTTCTATAGGGAACTCTTAACACCTACCATTTTGGAATAAACCAGGATTTTTCAGGTCATTCCCAAACAGCTGTCTTATTATTCAAACAGTAGCATGAAACTCAAATTATACACTTCATGGTGGATGACAACAACACATACATATGGCAAACTTCCTTCAGTTTGGCTTTCTGAGTATGGTAAATTCAAGTAGCACATACTGAATGAGAGAAATAATATCCACAAAAATAACATAGAGTTTCTGTTAAGTTCAGCTCTACAAGCCCACACAATAGACACGATGAGGCAGCCGACCCAAGGCAATGCCTAGAAACTGGTAAGCATCCAACCTAAAACCAGTTGGCAATGGCAAAGCCTAACCAAACATAAACCACAACAAATTCTAAATTTAAGCACATAGAAGAATACAACTTAACACACACATAAGTTTTAGACCCAATACTAAAGACTTAAACAAGTAAATCTAATGAATCAACAACCAATAAGGGCAACAAGCAACACAAAAAACCAAGGAACTCAATGTTGAGCATCCAAACAAAAACCGGTCAGCAATAGATGAAGCCCAACCTAAATATAAAGCCACGTCAAATTCTACACTTAAAAAATTTGGGATAACAACACTCAAAACAACCAAGCCATATGGCAGGAGTAGGCTGCTGTTTCCCAATTGCTACACATAAGCCAAATTGAAATTTATGAGGATCTATTTTTCTAACAAATCAATGGCCAAAATGTGTGCATGACAGAATAGAGAAAACTATCCCAAAAGAAAAGAGGGGTAAGAAGAAAACGATACCTCTTTTGAGGAAAACGATGACCTCAATGAAATCTCCACTTGAGCATCTGAAAGCAGTGCTACAGAAGAAAGTTCCTGCAGACTCCTTTAGATGCATTTAACTAAAATGTATAAGCTCAAAGGAAAGACAGACAGGAAGAGGAAGAGGAAGAGAGAACTCTAATTACAAGTTAAATATGACTGATAAGATGAACCAAGCAAGGAATTTAAGAAATTTGAAGACGAAATATGCAGAATCAAGAAAATTTTAAAGAAACAGCAATCCAAAAACTTTGTTGTCCAAAGGGTGTACCGCAAAGTCCACAGCAAACCATCATAAGCATGCCCCATATTTGCATCATTCAAAATTCTGCAACATATACAACATTTTAATCCAACAAAAAAGTTCAATAAAAATAATGGCAGGTTATGGTTCACAAATATTAAGAAAAATACCACAAATTGTTTCCTCAAGCAACTAGAGATCATGCATATTTGTCAATAATCAACCAGAAAATTCCTAAATATGATGCATAAACCTCAACATGCAAGGCTTTAGTAGATGATACCTCAACATAGAAGAGTCTTTTTTTGGTTTTTTGTACACAGGAATTTTAAGTTACACAACAGAAGGTAGCCTCTCCCATCCCATAAATCCAACCCCTTCCATCCTAGGATTTTGAACCCAAGATCCAAAATGGAGTCTCAAATTCTAATCAATGGGGATCCCCTTAGAGACATGGAATGTTTTTGCAGAATGGTGCAGTAACTCACAAAGGCAAATCCACTAATTTATATATATATATATATATATATATAATGTCACTCAAATCTACTTTTAGAAATACTCAAGTGGGAACATCTTTATGCATGTGAGCACAAAGACGCATGCATGCACTTGCTTATGCATGTGTCCCTGTATTGCACTTGTACTGAGAATAATGCAAGTAAAATTCCCACACTGCTTTCAAGGTGTTGCCAGGAAGAACAAAGAAACCATATGAAGGCACAACTTTTTCATGTACCAATATGCTACCAAAAAGAAAGAAAAAGTCAAAAAAGATAATATATTCAATCAAACAAGACAAGCTTTACAAGATGCTGGATTTACCTTTCAAAGCTCGAACAAATGCCTTCAAACCAGTAGACAAGAAGATCCTTACTAATGCGAGTGTAGTAGTTATGAATGAGATAACAAAATGCCACATTCCTGTGGTAAAGCCCATGCAGCTCAATTTAACACACTATTGTTTACAGAAAATACAACAAGAGGAACTTGTGCCATTATGTTGAAGATAAACATATATTAACAAATCATTGAGATTGAGCAGCACTGAACATATTAAGAAAGCTACAGTAATATTAACACAAGACATCTTCAACAGACTCTGGCAATGATGGAAGCATATTATCAAATATCATTAAATCAAACCATCATTATAGTAGAATATCATACAATTAATGCAAAACCCTAGTTCCTACTCTTTAGCACCTAATCACCAAACCTACCATTTAACAGAGTCTAATAAGCCCCCCCCCCCCCCCCCCCCCCCCCCCCCCCCCCCCTGCCCCCACCCTCCCTTCCTAAAGGAAAAATGTCGAGGACTACAAAAAATATATTAATATAGACTTCTACTCAGTCAAAAAGGTGAGTTGCAAGAACTCTGAAGAAAAAATAAAGTCAATGAACTCGAAGTAGAGGAAGAAGTTAAATGTCCATATTGAAACATTAAGAAAGCAACCATACAATGAAGTAAAAGGCACAAGAAAAATGCATTGCAAAAACAGATATGATTGTAACCCTGATTCCACAGCAAAGTTATCAAACAGTTTTTTAAGTAGAATTAAGTAGTCACTGGGGTACGGCAGTAAAATCAAGTATTCACAACTGATCATTCAAAGTTCACAACAAGAACATTCCAAGTATATAAAATAAAAGACTCAATGAATTCTTAGTTACAAGAAAAAAAGAGATAGCCTGATAGGGATTAAAACTAAATGGCAGTAAATTAAAAGATCACAAAGGCACCATTGAACAAATTCCCACAGCAGCAGAAGCATCAGTGCCATATCAACGTGAATATATGTGTATAAAACATATTCTCTAAATGAAACTATTTAAAAATGTGATATCTAATATGGCACTATGATGAAAAAAAAAGTAATCAACTCGCAATCCACTCAAGGATATATGGTAAAAAAGTAATTTTTTTAGGTTAATCATACCATAACCATTTTCCTTTCATAAGTGCCTCCTTTAGACGGGCAGCGGTACTCTCCCTTTTAACTCGTTTTTCATTTGATGTTGCTCTGCTTTTATTGGCACATGCCTGAGTCATATGACATTAAGAATGTCATTAAAATTTAACAAAATTCAACCATTAAAACTTGACAAAATGTTGGCAATTTCAACAATAATTATTTAAAGTGTATCAACAACACGCGCACCAGAAACTCAATTTTAAAATTCGACAAAAAAATGCGGCAACCTAAATTATTATGCAGGTTTCACATAAAAACAGCACCACTTATAATTGTAAAATGCAGCTATTAGATACTAAGCATGAGAGCAGAATACCCGATATAATACTAGTGCCGCAAGCTCCACCAAATTGTACTGCGAACTACTCAAGGTTCCAAACTTCTCATCCTTGGCTCCATCACTCCTAAATGTTTCTTGCATGACCATCCATCAAAGCAAGAACAAACAACTGGTAGATAAAACAATTTTTTTTGGGGGGGTTGTAGGAGAGGGGGTGTTTGAGTTGTTTAAGGAATAGAATAGAGATTAAAAGCACTCACCAAGAAGTAACAGGAATAGATAAATTGCTTTGATCTAGTTCCTTACATATGACGTCCAAGAGTTGTTCAACCAAGAAACTCCCATCATTTACACCTCTAATTAAATGTAGCTGCAACCTTGCATAGTGAACAAGTGCATCCTGCAGAAGGAAAAAAAATACATAAGATACAATCTATAAAATCAAGTTTAATTCAAAAATTGGAAAAGTTTAACCTTAAGACCCTTATCATGAGTTATCAGCCAACAATGAAAAACAAATTGCTGTATTGCATTATGGATCTCTAAGGATTGACTGCTCAAATTTGGACCATCCTTCAACAAATATGTGTTAATACACTCAATTAGCTTGCGTGAAACTTTTCCCTCATCTCTGAACATGTACAACAAGGGAAAGCAGTAACTATTAGCTCAATATCAAACACTACAGAGAATAATTGGCATAAAGCAGCAATAAGGCAAAATAGAATTGAAAGCAAGCAGGCTCCATCAACTGTGTACCTTATATAAGAAAATATCTTAACAAACCCCTTCACAATGTCTTCCCTAAGGTTATCTGGGAAATCTCCAGGAGGATTTTCTAGAAGAGATTGAAGCGTTAGAATGCTGCGAAAGATTTCCTCTTTCTGACTACATTGAGTGTTACTTTTCTCAGTCAAGGTTGTTTCCACCTTTTCCATGTAGCAAATGATAAAACCTAGCCAAAAGCATTAAAATAAATTAGAGAAGACTAAAGAGTTCCAAACAAGGATTGCCAACATTAAAACAGGAAAAGATATGTGCCTCAAGCATAAACAACATAAAACTCACAGGAGTAAATGTGCTTCCTCATATGAAATCGGTAGTCTCTGACCACCAAAAGATGTCGTAATATAATCCCATATTCTGATTGAAAGCTTGGAACATTGTTTAGCACATCCCATATGTGACTAAAAAGTGTTTTAACCACGGACAACAAAGGAAGCATGTTTCCTGACATGGGAAAATGGTGATATATCAATATAAGATTTTAACAAAAGGTGAAAGCACAAATTGCTGAGAACCTGCACAAAACTTTTTATTGTAGTCTGTCAATGTGCAGTTTCAAAATTTATATGGACTACCATAGGCATAACTAGATGTCTCCTGAAGTCTTAGGAATAACTTTTAGGGTTTGTTTTCAGTGGCTGTTAGGTTTTAGCAAGGTAGTTTGACTAGTCTCCATTCTTGGTTGGATTGGCCACATTTTATATTGGCTGGCATTAATTTTAAGAAAGATTTCACTCACCAAGAATCTCCCTAGAGTATATAAATATCTATCTACCTGACTGAAAAATGGCAACCCTTGAGTTAAGGAATGTAAGACCACCCAGTTGTTGATAACACAAAGATGCAAGTAAACAATTTTCTCCTATATAAATCATATGGGAACCAAATCACTCAGTCAATTACCTGAAAACTTAGTATCTTCTGCACGTTGAATGACAATTCGAAGAGTTTTTGCAAAAGTCAACTTAGGTGGCCGGCGCTTGCTTGTTGATATCTCCAATGACACACACTGTGTAAGCAATTTAATAAGAAATGGCCACGTTTCAGCTGTAGACAACAATATAATGAATGTCAATTCCCTTTCAACAATTTTTGTGCAACACATTAGGAAAGCATGTCAAAAACATAAGCAAACTAACAGACATTGAACTTACACTGAGGAATTTCATTTGGTTTAAGTTTTGCAGTATTCTGTCCAAAAAATTTACAAAATCCGATTGATCTTTCTCCCTCTAACCACATATTCAACAACTTTATTCCTTCCTGAAATTGCAAGAAAAATATACAAGTCCGACCAAAAAACCAAAACAAGTTCGGTTAGTTATCAAGTAAATGAACTAAATAAAAAATAAAATACAAAACTGACAGATTGTTTGGCACGACACAATTGTTTTTCTTATTTTTTCTGGACCAAAATTAAACGAAAAGTAAACAGAAAAGCTCTTGTTTTGTCCTAGAAATTGCGAGAAAATAAGAAAATCATGTTTGGTTCACTAGAAATGTGAGAAAGTAAAAAAAAAAAAATCATGACGCTAATAGAATGGCCTTTCTTTGAGTCGGTTAAACCATTACTCCCAAATTAGTATGCCATTTTATATATGGAAACGAACCAAAAAAAAAAAAAAGCTAGAATCGTAATGTCTTCCTTTTCTTCGGATTTTCCTTCATCGGTGAAAACCGGAGCAAATGACCAAAGAAAAAATGAAATAAAAAGAAAATTACAGTTCGATTCTACTCGTTTTTCGATCATTTTCTCAGGGAAATGAAACGAGAACACAGTAAAGAAAGTAAGTAGAACTGTAGAAGGGTTTTACCTCTCGAGCTTTAGCTTTATCGGAGGAGAGCTTGGATACGATCTCTTGAACATCTCTGGAAGTAACCATCGCCGTTCTAATGAGAGATTTTCACAGCGAAAAAAAGGGTAGTTGGCGGGAAAAAGGAGGGGAGGGTTTTTGGAAGAGGAAAGAGACTCTTTCCCGACTGTGACTTTTGAGTTTTTTTTTTTTTTTTGTTCTCCTTTATTCCGAAGGGTTTTATTCTTCCTAAGACGCGAAACGCGCGTTTTCTTGAAGCCGAGGAGCTGGAGCGGTGCGATTGAATAGATGAAATTACTATTGTAACCCTCCTTGACCTTTGCCGATGAAATCGGGATTCTGATGGTGAGCTTTTTAATTCAATATAGTATGAGCCAGGGATTTTAGAGTCCAATATGGTGCTAATCAGTAATCACCAACTGTGGCCCATTACTTGTAGAGCCAAGAATTTACTATAAGGTCATATTTTTATTTTATCACATTTATTTATTTATTTATTTATTTATAAGATTCATAATTTAGTAAAGTTCTTATTCGAGTATCTGAACCCAAATTGATTAATAATTTTCGAGTAACGGGTATTCCAACCCTCAATTAGCACTTTTTATAAAATTCGATCACATGTTAATTTTACTATACAAAACTTACTTATATCTGCTTTTAAAAAAAAACTTACTTATATCCATATATAACTATCCAAAACAACATTAATCGGATTTAATTTGGTGTCGCGCTCGATTAAAACTCGTCCATTTTCATTCCTACTTATAATGAGCTTCTTAAGTCAAAATATAGAATGGACATCAAATATAGTCTTTAAAAGCCTAATATGGCGCTAAACTCCATCTGTGGCCTGTTACATGTAGAGCAAAGTATTTACTATAAAATTTTATTTCTTTTTTAACACATTTATTTATAAGATTCATAATTTAAGATTACTCCTTATTTGAGTATTCGTGTTCAAATCGATTATTATATAAACAAGAATTGAATATCATAACACTAAAATCAAAATCCTCTTGAAAACTATGTTGGATATTAATTTTATTATCTAAAATTTATCCATATTTATTTATATTTATCTAAAATGAATTTAATTTGTTTGACACCGGATTAAAATCTATCCATTTTCGTAAGAATCCCTACTACACTAATAATGAGCTTATTAAGTCAAAATATAAAATGGATAACAAATGTAGACTTTAAATACCCAATATAGCACCCCAAATGTGGCCTGTTACATGTACAGCAAATGATTTACATAAAATTTTATTTCTTTCTTATCACATTTAGTTATAAGATTCATAAATAGTTTATAATTACTCTTTACTGAGGTTTCGCACTTAAATCGATTATAATATAAATAGTTTAGAGAATTGAGTAACCTCACTTTCAAATCAAAATCTTATCCAACATCATATTGAGTAATAATTTTATTATCCAAAATCCAACCATCTCTATTTATAATTAACCCAAACAATATTAATTCGTTTTGACACCCAATTAACACCCGACCATTTCCATCCGTGTTTATAACCAGCTTATCAAGTCAAAATATAAAATGGACCACGGATCTGGACTTCAAAAGCCCAATATGGTGCTAAACTCCAACTGCAACCCACTACATGTAGATCAAAATATTTAATACAAATTATTATAATTGAAATTAAATATAACATTTTAATAGATTACACGTACTAAAAAATTCATAATTTGATATAATGAAAATTAAAAATTGAAAAACATTTACTTGAACCGTAAGAATTAATGTAAAAAATTATAAAAGTGGATAGGACTTCTTAAAATATTAATATAAATGTGTGAAAGTTAACGTAATAAGATAATTAAGTCAAATAAAGATAATTTTTAAACAAATTAAACTTTTAAATTTGTATTCTCGAATTTAAAATATTTAACGGTTAACAAATTTTAATATATAAAAAAATAATAGTAAGGATAAAAACATTTATAGTGAAAATTAGTAATTGAACATTTTTGACGAAAAATTAAAAGAATTACTATAAAAAATTATAAACGTGAAAAAGTATTGTGGAAATATTGACATAAATTTGTGATATTTAACTTAAAAAGTTAAATAAGTTAAAATAAATATAATTTTTTAAAAAATTAAATGTTTAAATTTATTTTATCAAGCTAAAAGTATTAATGGTTTACAAATTTTAATTTATAAATGAATAATAATAAGGATAAACACAATTATAGTGAAAATTAACAATTTAAAAAACTTGACATAAAACTGTAAAAATTAACGTAAAAATTTATAAAGATGGAAAACATATTGTCAAAATATTGATGTAAATGTGTAAAATTTAACGTAACAAGTCAATTAAATCAAAATAAATATAATTTTTGTGAAAATTAAACATCTAAATTTATATTATTGAGTTAAAAGTATTTGAAGGTTTTTAAGTATTAATTTATCAATAAACAATAATAAGAATAAAAATAATTATAATTAAAATAATTAATTATAAAAGTAATTTTTATTATAATATTTATTTAAAAATTTCTCAATAATTAATATATTTTACTCAATAATATAAATGCAAATGATTAATTATCATAAAAATTTTGTTATTCTCTTTGTTAATTCTTTCCCCTTAATTAATACTTTTTATTTTTGTTTGTTAAGGGTTATTTAAGTCTTTCTCCTCAACCTGCTAGATAGATAGGCAAACATGTTGCAATTTTTTTTTGTTGATCAATTATCGAAACAAAAGCCTCTAAATTTTCACTATAATTGCTAATTTTCACTTTTTTATTTTTATCTTTATTATTATTCATTAATAATTGAAAATTTACTAATCATTAAATACATTTAGCTTGGGAATGTAAATTTAAGTGGTTAATTTTCACAAAAAATTATTGTAACTTAGTTAACTTGTTATGGTAACTTTCAAACATTTGTGTCAAAATTTTAATAATGCTTGATTTACTTTATAATTTTTTATGTTAATTCTTACAATTTTACGTGACGATTTTAAATTGCTAATTCTCACTATAATTATTTTATCCTTTATATTATTCATTTATAAATTAAAGTTTATAAATCGTTAAATACTTTTAGCTTGAAAATATACATTTAAATGTTTAATTTTCACTAAAATTATTTTTTTTTAACTTAATTGACTTGTTATATTATTTCTCACATGTTTATGTTAATATTTTAATAATATTTGTTGCACCTTTATAATTTTTTGCATTAATTCTTATAAATTTAAATAAAGATTTTTTAATTGCTAATTTTTACTATAACTATTTTTATCCTTACTATTATTAATTTATAAATTAAAATTTGTAAATTGTTAGATATTTTTAGCTCGAGAGTATATATTTAAATATTTAATTTTCACAAAAATCATATTTATGTTGACTTAATTGATTTGTTACGTTAACTTTCACATATTTACGCTAATATTTTAATGATGTTTGTTCCACATTTATGATTTCTTTTTTTATTTTTATAATTTTGCGTCAAGATTTTTCAATTGTTAATTTTCACTATGATAATTTTTACGGTAAACTACACTGACATCCTCAACTTTTAACCATAATTACATGCGAATCCACTAATTTTTAAAATAAATATTCTGTCTTAAAGGAATATCTTCTGTTAGACATATAACTATAATCGTTGGTCAACTGTTAATATTTATGCTAGTTTAATGACGTGACATTATTGAAAAGATAATTTTATCTTTTATTAATTTTAAAATTTACTAAATTATAATTTTTTAAAAAAAAATTCTATCTTACCTCTAATCGTCAGTCACTGACCACTCACGGTTGACCACCCAATGGACGAATCTGGTTGGAAAGTGCCAAATCCGGTCAAATCGAGATCCCTAGAAAAGCACCCATCATGGTGTTCCTTAAAACGCTGATCAGGTGCTCCCTCGGAGAGCACAGAATGGAGCACCGTTTTGATGCTCCCGAGGGAGCACTGTTCGTGTGTTCCCTAATGAGCATATATGGTTGCTTCCTAAGGAGCACCGTTCACGTGCTACACAGGGAGCACAAATCTAATGCTTCTTAGCAAGCCCCGATCTTGGTGGTCTTGGGAGCACCAAATATGGTGTTCCTTGAGAAATCCGGTTGAATCTGAGCTAGATCTGGGCACTAGGTGGTCAGCTAAGGTAAAGAACATCGCCGGTCGACCTAAAAAAGGAAAAGAATAAAAAAAAACATTTTAGATATTTCACATTTAAATATTAAATCAGTTTACTTGTTTGAGGTGAGGCATTCACTTTGCAAAGTAATGAATTCACGTATAATTATAGTTAAGAGTTAAAGGTATTACTGTATTTTACCCTAAGTTTTTTCTTTATTATTATTTAATTATAAATTAAATTTTGTAAATTGTTAAATTCTTTTATATTTAAATATTAAATTTTTACAAAAGAATTAATTCATTGAGACACTTTTAAAAGTAAAATCAAGGAAAATGTTTAAATATAGCATAAATTTTCTTAATTATAAGGCACTATATTGCTTATTTTGGTACAAAAAAAAAGAAATTAGGAAATGAAAGCAATGAGTGCTAGCTATGCAGAACCCAAGATCCACAATACCTTCATTAATGTTCAAATAATGCCAAGAAAAATAAGAAAGACTATCTTCCAAGGCCCATCTTACCATTGCAATAAAATCTGCAAAATAGGAAAAGCAATGACATCTCAATGCTGGCGAAATACATCATTGATAAGAAGCAAATTGAGTCCACTTATAAAATGCAAAATCGGTTCTTTAACTTTACTAATTAGAGATTTATTTTTTTATTTTTATTAACTTTCATTCACTAGCCCAGATACAATGACTTTATTGTGGAATTTGCCATCACAAGATTATTTAACTGATTACAAGAATTACTTTTAATATCTTCATAAATTATAACTATAACGCTGACTAAAACCTAATACCAACCAAGCTACAACCAGTATCATCAGATCAATTCAGCTTCCTCGCTACAAAAGAAAATATCTTTGTTGCAAAATGCAGTGACTTTTTATCATTTCCATCTTCCACCTCCCTAAGGAATCTCTTTACGTTATAAAATCGAATCAATTCATAAATTCGTATATTTGATGGCGAATCCAAGATTTCACATAAGGGGTGGATAAAAGGTAATCATGAATCAGGTTAATAATTCGATTCAAAACAAAATATTAATCATTTTTAAAATAAAATTAAATTATAACATAAATTTCATTTATAATTTAAATATAAATTTTCAGATTCACTAATGCTAAATGTTAGGAATTTCAAATTTATATAAGTTAAAAATTTTAATATAGTTATTTGGTTTGCAAAGATAAAATTGTTTCATTCATTCACAAATAAAATTGAAAGAAATGGTGAAAACCATATGTAAAAAAAAAAGTTGTTTCAAAAAAATTCAAATCATATGTAAAGGAGAAAAATAATAATAATAGTTGAAAGGCTTCTATAAAGTTCACAGGAAAAAAAGGAAAAACTATGTGCAGTTGTAGTGGATGTTGAGGCTGCTGTTGACGCTGTTAATGTCGAAGTTTTTTTTTTTTAATTAGGAAAGTGATTTAACTAACTGTACTATACTCTTTTTAAAATTGTTGAAGTTCAAATATTCGGTTACCCGTCGATTCTGAAGTTGAAGTTGAAGACACTGAAGAGGTTGAGCTCGCCAGTTTATGATTGAATTCAACGAAACAGCTAATGTTGAAGTTGCATGGGTTAAACACCCGGATTCCAAAAATACTTTAGATGCTATCAAAGTTGAAGTGAATGTTGACTTTGCTGTCAGAGTTGAAGTGGACATTTAGATTGTTGCAAAAATTGAAACAGAAGTTCAAATTGTTATCGTTGTTGAAATAAACACAACTGATTTTAACTTTTTCGAAGGAAAAAGTTTTTGAGATTAAAATAAAATTTTTAAATAAATATTTTCTTTAAAAGTAAAATCTTTTTAACCAATTATAAGGTAGATTCATTATACAAATTACAATAAAAAAATTTAAACAAATAAATTATCTTACATTAAAGTCATCTAATATAATATAAAATTCTAAATTTAGAACAAAACAAGTATCAAAATAAATCTATTATTCAAATGAAATATTTATAAATGTCTTAAAAAAATAAAAAAAAAAGTAAAAACTGTGAAAATTATATACAGAGGAAAAATAAAATAAAAAATAGAAATATTGTTTGATTAATTTATGAACAACGAAAATAGAAAAAAGGGCGAAAACCGTTTAAATTGTGTGCAAAAGGAAAACAGAAAATTAAAAATTTAGTAAATTATTTACTTTAAAGAAAAAATTATTAGATTAATTTAAAAAAATAATAGAAAAAATAGTAAAAATTTTACAAATTGTTTACAAAAGGAAATCAAAATAAAAAAAGAAAAAATGATTTTATTAATTCACAGAAAAATAGAATAACAAAAATAGTAAAAATTTTGCAAAACGTGTGTAAATAGGAAACAAAATAAAAAAACAGTTACAAGAGAAAAAAAATTTTGATTAATGCACAGAAAAATAAAATATTGAAATAAAAATCATGTAAAATGTGTGAAAAAAAGAGAATAAAATAATAAAAATAAAATTTATTTAATTGATTACGATAAAAGAAAATATAAGAAATGGTAAAAACTATTTAAATCGTATTTAAAGGAAAAACAAAATAAAAAAAGAAAAAATATAAAAAATTTAGTATAATTATTTAGTTTAAAGTAAAAAAATATAAAAATTTAATTAATTTACGATAAAATAGAAGAAAGGAAATAGTGAAAATCATGCAAATCACGTGCAAAGAGAAAATAAAATAAAATAAGAAAAAATATTTAATTAATTCACAAAAAAGATAATAGAAGAAATAAAGAAAACGATATAAATCATGAATAAAGATAAAACAAACTAAAAAAAGAGGTGAATGGTTTGTTAAATAAGTTGGCTCTTAATTTGTATTGAAGGTTTATGGATAACATCAAATACTGTAGATATCATCTGTTTTGTTTTTATATAATATTTTTATTATTATTATTTATTTTGTATACATTTTTATTTTTATTTTATTCTTTTATTTTACTCCATTTTATTGTTAGTTAAATTTAATTAAAAATCTTGTGAATTTTAATGAATAGACTTAATGTTTGAGCTTGTTAATGAAAACAAGTCCAAATGATTAAAGTGGAAGTAGAATGGGTGAAACTAAATAAACAGGATTAAAATCAATAATAAAAAATCAAAGTAATTTAAACAAATAAGACATTCTGAAAAATAAAATAAAAATGAAAAAAAAGAAAGAATAGAAAAAAGCAAAAGTAAAAGCTAGATGGGCATGATGACAAAGCCATGCCAAACACAGAAGGTGCGTTTTACATCCTGCCCAACCCGTTTGTACCATGTTAGATGTGAAAAATTACATTCGATAAAAGCTAGTGCTTGCCCTCTAGTTTGAGGATGGTATGCAGTTGCAACCTTATGTTTAACTCCATATTTTGCAAAGAGTGCATCGACATATTTGTTGCAAAAGTAACTCCCCTCATCACTAATAATTGCCCTTGGAGTGCCAAATCGAGTGAAAATATTCCTCTTGATGAACTTCATTACCACCTTCGAATCATTGTGAGGAAATGTTGCTGCTTCCACCCACTTGAAGACATAATCCACAGTAAGCAAGATATATCTATTGTTGAATGAAGATATAAATGGCCCCATGAAATCAATACCCCACACGTCAAAAATTTCTACTTCCAACGTGTTGTTGAGGGGCATTTCTTGTCGCCTGGAAATATTACCCACTCTTTGGCATCTGTCACACTGCAAAACAAACTTGTAAGCATTTTTAAACAATGTAGACCAATACAAACCTGATTGAAGGACTTTAGCAACAGTTCTTGTTCTTCTAAAATGTCCTCCATAATCCGAAGAATGGAAATGATGAAGCACGCTTTGAACTTCTTCTTCTGAAACACATTTTCTCATAATTTGATAATTACACTACTTGAACAAGAAAGGCTCATCCCACACATAAGATTTAACATCATGCAAAAATTTCTTTTTCTGGCGAAAATTTAAATCTGGGGAACAATGTTGCTTATAAGATAATTCACAAAGTTAACACACCAAGGGATCGAGTTCTTACTCACTTGAAAGATTTGTTCATCCGGGAAAGTTTTCTTGATGACAATTTCCTCCTTACCTTGTTATTCAAGCTCCAATCTTGCGAGTTGGTTTGCTACTTGATTTTCAGTTCCCTTTTTATCACAGATCTCTAAATCAAACTTTTGTTGCAGCAGGATCCACCTAATCAACCTTGGTTTGGCATCTATTTTGGCAATCAAATACTTAATTGCAGAATGATCAGTGTACACAATAACCTCAGTGCCAACAAAGTAAGAACAAAACTTATCAAATGCGAATACTACAGCTAACAATTCTTTTTCAATGGTGGTGTAGTGCATTTGAGTCTCAGTCAATGTTTTGCTTGCATAATAAATAGAATGAAAAATTCTGGATTTCTTAGTACTGCTCCTACAGCGTAGTCACTAAAATCACACATCAACTCAAAAGGAAGATTCTAGTCTAGAGCTACAATGATAGGAGCAGACACCAATTTCTTTTTCAATTCTA
This sequence comes from Theobroma cacao, assembly GCF_053813885.1. NCBI lineage: Eukaryota > Viridiplantae > Streptophyta > Magnoliopsida > Malvales > Malvaceae > Theobroma > Theobroma cacao. Next base: position 854,116 of record NC_142641.1, read on the forward strand.
AAAATGCAGCCTGACATGCATCATCAAATTTAAATGGGATATCTTTCTTTAGCAAATTGCACAAAAGTTTGAGATTTTTGAAAAATCTTTAATGAACCTCTTATAGAAACCAACATGACCCAAAAAACTTCTAACACCTTTCACTGAAGTTGGTGGTGGAAGCTGCTCGATTGTCTCAATTTTGGCTTTGTCAACCTTCAGGCCCCTGCTCGAAACCTTATGCCCTAACATAATGCCTTCTTCCACCATGAAATGACATTTCTCCCAATTTAGCACTAAGTTGGTCTCTTCACACCGTTGAAGGACCTTAGCCAGGTTCAAAAGACAGTCATCAAAATTACTACCAAATACAGAAAAGTCATCCATAAACACTTCAAGACATTTTTCAAACAAATCAGAAAAATAGACATCATGCGTCTTTGAAATGTTGTTGGAGCATTACACAAACCAAAAGGCGTTCTCATAAAGGCAAAAGTACCATAAGGACAAGTAAAAGTTGTCTTCTCTTGGTCATTAGGAGTAATAGCAATCTGGTTATAACCCGAGTAACCATCTAAAAAGCAATAAAATTCCTTACCAGCTAAACGGTCCAACATTTGATCAATAAAGGGAAGTGGGAAGTGATCTTTTCTTATTGCTCGGTTGAGCTTTCTGTAATCCATACATACCCACCATCTGGTTACTATCCTCGTGGGGATCAGTTCATTGTTCCAATTTGGGATCAAGTCATCCCACATTTTTTCAGGACACATTGAATTGGGCTCACCCATAAGCTGTCTGAGATGGGGTAGATGATTCCAGCATCCAACCATTTGATGATTTCCTTATTTACCACCTCTTTCATAATGGGATTAAGTATTCTTTGATGCTCAATGGAAGTATGGTGATCTTCCTCTAAAAGGATTTTATGCATGCAAATGGAAAGGCTAATCCCTTTAATGTCTGCAATAGTCCATCCTATAGCCTTTTTGTGCTCATTTAATACCTTTAAAAGTTTCTCTTCCTACAAGTTAGTAAGTGCAGAGGAAACAATAACTGGAAAAGTGGTTGAATTACCAAGAAATGCATACCTCAAATGTGAAGGTAGTGGCTTAAGGTTCAGCATGAGAGGCTCCTCAATGGATGGTTTTATTAATGATGATGTAGCAGAAAAATCTAAAGCTTCAAACGGTGTCCTCAATACTCGAGAAGATGCATCCAATAATTTCACACATTTAACAAAATCATCATCGTCTCTCTCAAAACTAGCTACTATAGATGCCTTTAAAGGGTCTTGGGGGTAACTTTCCTCAAATACCTCATGGGTGATATTGTTAACAACACTTACAGTAAAGCATTCATCATGGTCATTGGGAAACTTTAGAGTTCGAAGAATATTAAATGTTACCTCTTGGTCTTGAACTCTCAATGTAAGATCCCATTTTTCTACATCAATAAGAGCTCTTGTGGTGCGTAAGAAAGGTCTCTCAAGTATGATTGGTACTTCTCGATCCTCCACCATGTCCAAAATAATGAAATCCACTAGGAAAATGAACTTATCCACCTTGACTAACACATCCTCCATAATCCCTCGTGGATAAGTGAGAGCGATCAGCTAGTTGTAGTGTCACCGTGGTTGGCTTTACTTCCCCCAATCCTAACTTCTGATAGATTGACAAAGGCATTAAATTTATACTGGCCCCCAAGTCACTTAAAGCCTTAGCAAAGAACAATGCCCCAATAGTGCAAGGTATAGTGAAACTTCCCGAATCCTTGAGCTTCAATGGCAGCTTGTTCTGAATTATGGCGCTACACTCATCGGTTAATGCCACAGTTTCATACTCGCCAAGTCTTTTTTTCTTTGTCAAGATATCCTTCAAAAACTTGACATATGAGGGCATTTGCTCTAATGCTTCAGCAAACGGTATATTTATGTGCAGCTTTTTGAACACTTCGAAGAATTTTTGAAATTGAGCATCTGACTTTTGCTTTTGGAGACACTGAGGAAATAGAGATGGTGGGTTTGTGGTTTGAGTATCTTTGACTTGCTTCTGCTGGTCAGAACTTTCAACTGTTATTTCATTCTCAATTGACTTCTTTTGAGGCTTTTCTTGCTTAGCACTACTGCCAACCAATACTTTTCCACTCCTAAGAATGATGGCCTTCACATGCTCTTTTCCTTTTCTTCTTGGATTTGGCTTTGTGTTGCTAGGCAATGTTCCCTGAGGCCTAACATTGATAGCATTGGCTAACTGCCCCATTTGAGTCTTCTAGATTTTTCAATGAGGCTGCTTGACTGTGAATAAGAGCATCTGTCTTTGCCATGTACTGCATGAGTAAATCCTCCATGGAAGGCTTCTTTTCTTGCACTGGGGGTCTAGGTTGTTGTGGAAAACTCGGAGGAAAATGTGGACGTGGAGCTAATGAAGATCCTTGCTGGCTGCTCTAAGAGAAATTCGGGTGATTTCTCCACCTGAGGTTGTAAGTATTTGCATACGGGTTATTCTGCTGTGAAAAATTCTACTGCTTGTTACCAACAAATTGCACTGATTCTGCACTCATTAGACAATGATCGGTAGGATGCCCGTCCTCATAATATTCACAAGAAATAAATGGACTTTGTACTGAATGGACTCCACAAGCATCAATTTTCTTCGTGAGAGCAGTTACTTAGGCTGTCAATGCATTAATAGCATCTAGCTCGTGAACCCTAGCTACCCTTCTTGGCAAGGCCCTCTCGGAATGCCATTGATAGTTGTTAGAGGCCATCTCCTCTAAGAGGTCATACGCATCATTAATCGACTTTGCCATGAGAACACATCCAGCTGCTGCATCGATGGTAGTCTGAATCGGGTTTAGCAGCCCATTGTAGAAGGTTTGCACTTGCAGCCATTTAAGGAGGCCATGGTGTGGACATCTCCAAAGCAAATCTTTATACATCTCCTAAGCTTCATATAAAGACTTGGAATCCAATTGCGTGAAAGAGATGATGTAATTTCTCATCTTCGTAGTCTTTGCTGGAGGAAAGAATTTGGCTAAGAACTTCTGCGCCAAGTCATCCCATGTAGTGATGGATCCGGTGGGAAGGGAGTTCAGCCACACTTTCCCCTTATCCCGCAATGAAAAAGGAAACAATCACAATCGTATCGCATCATCGGTGACCCCGTTATGCTTGATAGTGTCACAAATCTCCAAAAAAATTAGCGATATGCGCGTTAGGGTCATCATTGGGCAGGCCTCCAAACTGAACAGAGGTTTGTATCATTTGGATGATGGCCGGCTTAATCTCAAAATTATTAGCTTGAATGGCCGACCTCTGAATACTTGAGTGAAAACCTTGCACCAACGGGACTGTATAGTCTCTCAAAGATCTATTATTCGCTATTTCGTGCTGCTGCACATTTTGTTCCCTCTGATTTGCAGCCATGTTTTCAACTTGCTCACCGTCTTGGGGATATTTTCTAAGTAGTCTTTGAAACGTTTTCCCTTTTTTCGGATCACGCAAAACCCATTCTAAGCTTCGTACTTTTCTCATATAATAAGGGTTCTACGTACCTAAAAACACAAAAACTAAAGCTTGAATTAAGACTAGCTTGCTTAGTATTAATATTAGCATAAAAATAGAAAACAACTCCCCAACAACAGTGCCAAAAACTTGTTGCTTGTAAAAATAATTCTCTTTATGGGATATGCTCAATTTGAATGCAACATACAAGCAAAGATTACGTGTAAGTGAACACGATCGCAACAAGTAGTAAAGTGATAAGTTGATGTGTCAATCCTCAAGGAGTTGATCTAAAAATTGTGCTAACTTGTAAACTTAAAACAAGCTAATTTTATCCAAGTAACAAATTTTGAACTATGATAAAAAATGTAATCTAATTAACTAAGTTTAATCTAAGTGGTGCAAATGATAAATTGAAGTGAAATCAATGGTCTAATATTCTAGGATTATGGTCTCTTCTAATATTTCATTTGGAATTAAGTTTGATTAGTTACTTAATCTCAATGAAAGTTGAAGTTAGTCTAAAAACTTAAGGTATGTGTAATTCTCGGTCGAGATATTACACATTCACTTAATCTAATTGAATCACTATATGTCTATAGGAGACAACTAAATTAAGCTCTTTAATCCAAAATTTTCCCAACTGACTATGTGTAGCAATTAAATGTAATCCTACCCTAATTGCACATCAAAGCACTAAAATTCCTTTTTAAGTGTTTTAAACACACATTACTCAAATCTAGGTCTAATTTAGACTAACTTTTTCAAGTGTCATCCAAATACTTAAGCACATTTAATTGGTGATCAATCAATTAAATAGACAATAAATTCAAACTTGAGTAAACATCAATATTTCCAATGAGACTAAGCAACCAACCAAAACAATATCCAAACTACATAATAGAGTCAACCATAATCTTAGATTAATGATTTTAGCTCAACATTTCAAAAAAGAGAGTACACAATATAGCAAACAAAAGCATTGTTTTATAAAATGAGATAGAGAGAGAAAGCTTCAAATCTAGAGAGAGAGAGAGAGGAAGATGTTCTATTGCAGCTTTACAAGCTCCAGCTTTTGATTCTTCTCTCTTTCCCGTTTTGCTTCTGCCTCTTCTTGCCCAAAGTGTCTCCCCGAATCTCCTCTTTTTCTGTGCAAAGATTCCTATTTATACTCCCCTCTTCATTCAGCCGTGACCTAGAATCTTGAGCCAAGTATATTCCTTTTTTTGACGTGTTCTCGTTGCAGCGAGCTAGAAGCTGACTTGGCATTGCAAAAAAAAAACCTTCATTTTCGTTGCAACGAGATTGGATTCTCGCTACAACGAAAATCCTGCTGCCTTAATGCTTTGTTTCTCGCTACAGAGAGAAACTCTTTGCCTGAACGTTCTTGGAGCTGCAACTTTGAGCTTTCTGCTTCCATGTTCTTCTCCTTCAAGCTGCCTAATGCAGAGTTGTTTTGGTCCTCACTTTCAGCCAACATTCCTTCAATCATCAAAAAGGTTAAATGATCAGAAGTTGCACTGAGGGGATTTTTGATAAAAAAAAATGAAGCTAAAATTGTCTAAATGACACTAGACACCCTAAAAGTTACTTCTACTAAAAAGCACGAAAATTTGCTAAGAACTACGTAGAAAACTAAAAGAATAAGATGAATTTATGCTCCAAAAAGTACCCTATAATAACTCTATTTAATAGAGTTATCAACCATCTGCATAATTGCAATTCAGAATGTCATTGATCACCGTATGTAATCATAAACTTTACATTTGATATGTCATTAAAATTTAACAAAACATAAGTGTCACAATTAATCAATTTATATATAAAAAAAAGAGTAATCGTAAGCTTCAATCAATTTGTAACGCAATGCCTAGTAAACTAGTCACACAGTGCCTAATAAACTAGTCACTCAATGTTTAACAAACTAGTCACACAATGCCATCAAATTAGTCCCGCAATCCCTACAACTCAGTCACGCAATCTTTACAACCTAGTATTACAATGTCTAAAAATCAATCATGCAACCCCTACAATCCAGTCATGCAATCCCTACAACCCAATATTACAATGCCTAAAAATCAGTCACGTATCCCCTAGAACCTAGTCATGCAATGCCTAAAAACTAGTCATGTAATGCCTACAACCCAGTCATGCAACTCCTAAATACCAGTCTCACAATGCCTAAATACTAATCTCGTAATGCCTACAAACCAGTAACACAATGCCTAAATACCAATCTCGCAATGCCTACAAACATTACCACCAATGCTTAAAAACCTTTATTTCTCCTATGCCTAGAAACCAGTGACTCAATGCTTAAAAACTAGTAACGCAATGCATAATAACTAATTGATTTACCTGCTCGCAGCAGTTACGTTTAAGTTGCCAAAGTCATACATATCTCTAATTTATAGACATATCTAATCAATTTTACTCACTCGACTTTGGGATTCTATCCTATGAATATAAACTAATAAACTCAACAACGAAAAACACATATCTTGATGTCATCTCTGCTCTTTGGGATGGTAAGAGAAAGCTAGATAGCCAAATAAATAGTAATTTTAGATTTTTTTTTTAAATGGTAGGATAGAGAAAACTGAGACCATTTACTTTATCTGAAATTGTTTATAGGGCATTGTTGTCAAGTTATGCTAAAAATTGATTAAAAATAGTAAAAATTATTATGAGGGCTATTTTTTAATTAGGCTTATGAGGAGAGTTATTTCTTATAATTTTCTTTTCATAATTTAGAACTACTCCTTATTTCAATATCTATGATCAAATCAATTATTAGATAAACAGTTTCAAGAATAAGATATCCTAACTTTCAAATCAAAATCCTATTCAAAGTTATTTCAGGATATCAATTTTATTATTTAAAATTTATCCATATCTATTTATAATTATCCAAAATGACATTAATGTGGATGTCAAATCTATCCATTTTCATCCCTACTATACTTATAATGAGCTTACTAAGTCAAAATATAAAATGGATCACAAATCTAGACTTTAAATGCTCAATATAGTGTTATAGACCAATGGTGGCCTGTAACATGTAGAGCAGAGAATTTACTATAAATTTTTATTTCTTTCTTGTTACATTTATTTATAAGATTCATAATTTATGATTTACTTAGGTATCCACACCCCAAATCGATTAGTGTATATAAATAGTTTAGAGGATTGGGTATCTTAACTCTCAAATCAAAATCTTATCCAAAATTATATAGAATATTATATTATCTAAAATCAATCCATCCATTTTTATCCCTATTTACAATGAGCTTTTTAAGTCAAAAGATATGATGGATCACGAATCTAGACTTTAAAAGCCCAATATGGTGCTAAACTCCAACTATAACCCATTACATGTAGATCAAAAGATTTAATACAAATTATTATAACGAAAACTAAATCTAACATTTTAATAGATTACATGTACTAAAAAAATTCCTTTTACATTGACTAGCATTAGCATAGCCAACATAAATTCGGGGAAATTTCCCCTATTGGCAATTCCATGCAGCCTTTTGCTGACCGGAAGTCGCAAGTCAGTTTCTCCATTTTCTTAAAACACCTGAGGCAAGCCCCAACATTCCAACCATATATCCACTTACCAGATCCCATTCACACGCTCGACTCCTTAAACTAAATGGATCAAGACAAATCATGGTGTTATTAATTCCTAATTTAAGTTTAATGATATCTTCATGTATATCGCTTTTGATTTATGCTCTAGTAAGAGTAATATTTCTTTTTTGATTAGACGGCGCCGTGCAAGGTCACACGTAATTGTGTTTCACATGTTTCATTAGAGAACAAAAATTTTAAAAGAGTACGGATGTTTGATTATAAAGTGGATTACTTAAGATTGTCTAATATAAACACGATTAATTAAAGAAAAGTTTGGCATGCTCATGGATAATACCATTGATCAATTTCCTTGTTGACTATTCAGATGCATGCATATACATATGCATGGTAATAGGAACAAAAACAAGTTAGTATCAAATTTGTAAACCCCAAGAAATATATTATATGATCAACCATTTTTAAAAAAAATCATTAATGCTTTAATTATGTGTTTATTGGATTAATTAGTTCAAATCAAATATGTAATCACGATTAAATCAATGTATATAATTTCACAAGGTAAATCAAAACTACGAATTATTTCCTTTTGATTATTGAATTTGAACTGTTGATATTTTTATTTATTCTTTCTATTTCAAATCAAATCAGCTTAATTGGGAAGAAACATATATATTCAATACATCACTTCCAGCTCAGCTTAATTTATTCAAAGACGTGAGTGGTGACGACAGATGGACTAGTAGTTATTATCACATGAAGTTAATTTTTAATTTGAATAAATTATTTTTATAATTTTTTAAATTAAATAAAAAATTATATCTTAATTTGAATTAAATAATAAGTTAAATTCTTAAAATAAAAATATATATTACAATTTTAAATCTAACATTTAATTTAAAATCAATTAACAATAAATAAAAAATCTTTATAATATTTAAGTTCTGGAGATACCATTAATTTAATTAATGTGAAAATTTCCTTTATCAATACCTCAATACTCTTTCTCCCCTATAAAATAACGGATTTATCACGAAAAATAAATCTTAAAAAATTCACAAAAAACCAATAAATGAGAGCAGGATGCTGTATTCAATTTTTAAATCAGACATCTAACTTAAAACTAATTAATAATAAAAGAAGAAATTCTTGTTATATATAAATTCTTAAAATATTTTTAATTTAATTAATGTGAAAATTTTTAAAAATATTCAAATAATAAGACATTAGTATATAATATATAGTAACTGTAGGAGGAGAATGATAACGAGAACAAAATAATTGTAGGGTGGAAGTCGTCTAAAGATCCAGTCCACCGACCCTTGAGATTCGGTTTAATAGAAATTCCTCAGGCAAGTAAGGTGGTTAGTCGCCTGGCATGGCGTGGCCTTTTTTCTTCCTTTTGTTTTGATTTAGTCCTGGCGCCGCAGTCACCGTTGGAGGTGTCGCGCATGCGCATTAGAGCTGCCCCAGCTCAGTGTCGCTATTGTTTAGAGCAGCCCAGCAATTTTGCCTCCGGATAAACCCCACTCGCCCTTCAAAATACAGTGCCACCCACGCTCCTACTGATTTGATTACCACTATGGTATTAACCAACAAGTTGAGAAAATTGTTTTGCTTTTGGTCTTAACCATATGTTTATCTTGCAGAATTCTTATAAGAAATGATCGAAATCAATTAATCTATGTCTGTTAGTTCTGTCAGCTATTTTTTTATTTAAATACAGTACTTTCAAGATATAATAATTTTTCTTATTGATTTAATTGTAAATCTTAAGTATTAAAAACCAATCGAAATAATAAATAGATCATTTATCGTAACCAATTATTATCCAAAAAAATAAGATAAAACTAATTAAATTTAATAAAATTTGATCTTATTTCAATTTCAATCGATTAATATTTACATCGAAAGATTTGTATATTTATTAAATTTATAATTAAATAATATTAAAATATTTAAAAAATTTACAAGCAAAACATGTGGTACACGCTCTTGGAGGCTAAAGTGGGAAGCATAGAAGATAAGCATATCCACCCATCTGGTCCCCAACATTGTCCACGTTAGAAAAAGGTTCCATGCAACTATGCTTAATCTTAGTCCATTAATTAACCCTATCTGTCACACCAAATCTTTCACATGCACGAGGCCATGGATCCTGCATCAGATCAGACAATCTTAGGTTATCTTCCTAGGACCCCTTAATCCTTCTTTTTCACTTTGGTTTTCACACTTGAACCCTGTACTGTACTCTTCTCGGCAACTTTAGCAAATGTTCCAAGCTGCGATTGCCTGATCAAAAGCAAACCGCGCCGTTCGATCGAGAGACAAATCACACTCATTGCAAAAACTTTTCTTTAGTTTATTTTTTTCCCATGCAATCATGGTTCCCGAAACCCTGTTTGATGGGGTGCATCATTGCCTTCCATGTGGCCTAGAAAAGCTTAGGATCAATGATAAGACTCCCCCTTGTCCCTTCCTCCTGAGCTAGGCCCAAGGATTGAAACCCAGATTGACTGCACGCTTAACGAGATTTCCATTGTTTGACCACAATCATCAATTCGTAATGAAGAGGACCACACCAGAATCTGATGATCATCATCGTCCAAAACTGGGTTTGGGTTCCTTTTCTCTCCCATGGAACTTTGCTGGATTCTTATATGGCTAAAGGCCCTCCCCCCTCCTGGTTTTTCAATTTAAAATTTGAAGGTTTCCTGTGTTTCATCTTTGAGCCTAGACAAAGATACGATCAACAATGTTTTTGTCTTTTCTGATAAGCGGTGTACGTGTAACAATGTTGCTTACTAATCCGATCAAAAGATTGTAAATTTCCAAAAGGAAAAGGATAGGAAAAAAAAATAAAGAGAGAAAGACCCAAGATTTTTTTATAAGAGAGTGATGAATTCATGGCTTTTCCTGAGCTTTAGGCTGCTGATCTACAAAAGGAAAAAAAAAAATAGGCTTGCTAAAGAACTGATTCAAGATTTGGGTATGGCGGCATCGTGAAGCTGAAGCTAGATTGTTTCTTTCACCTTTCTTTGTTGATATATAGTTACTTTGATAAAGAGGAATAATTTTGAAGCAAAGTTGCTGATTTGAAATTGAGCGATTTGAAACTAAGTTTACACTTAGTTTGACAGTGTGATTGGGTGGGTGGAAAATCTTGTAAGAAAATCGATTCTCATTTTCCTTTAAAGTTTGAATTACCAACTTTTAATTGAATTCAATATTTCAATATCAACTTATACTCTAGTTTAGTTTGGCATTGCGATTGGGTGCAAATGTCAACTTGAAACGAAAATTTTGAAATAGTTAATATTTCGTTTACACATTGAATTAAAATTTTTAAATTTAAATCTTAACGTGTGAAATATTGAAAAATCGACCATAACAATCATACATGCAAATTGTAAATTTGAAAAGTATTTGTGTTGAACATAAAATAGACAGATGAACACCAAAGCTGCTCTTATGGGTCTTCACTTCCAAAGGGCTTTTGACAATATGTTAAATTTTTTCTTCCAAAAAAAGCAATTAGCATGTTTGATCCAAGTCTAATGCTATGAATTCACATTGATTTTGTTCCAAGTCTAATGCTATGAATTCACATTGATTTTGTCACCATCTGGCAACAAAGATACCCCATATACACACAAAAATCTTACAGGTCCACTATCACCATTTTATGCACAGGATGACAACTGTTGGCCAGCATTCTCTAGTGGCTGAAAATGATTCCATCAAAGTCTTAGTATTACATCAAAAAGTAGCCCAAATCTTCATTCACATTACTCAAGAAAATAAGTTGCATTGCTTCCTCTTGTTCTTTTTTCTTTATTCATCTTTTTTTTTTTCATTTTGAGAAGTTTCAACACAGCCATGATGGATTGAGCTACTTAATGAATTAGCAAATGATTAGTTTCTGTGCCTTACAAAAACCTTGATTTCCCTTTTGGGGATAAGGCAGTGGAGGGGAGAAGAGAAAAAAGGGTCATTGAGCTATCATTTGGAGATGATTGTTTCCCTGAACCAAAGAAGACGAAAAGAATGGAGCCTAAAGGAAAATTAATGATGGGATTAATTTTACTGTGTGGACCATGCTGAAACTGATCATCCTCTTACCCTTTACCGTGAAGGAACTGTCAAGGGTATAAATGTACGGTGAAAACGTGGGCATGTAAGTGCACTTTATTCACCTGACAGTCTGTACTTTTGGGCCCTCCTCTCTTGGTTCAAGTGTGATCCTGAAGCTAGTTTCTGAAACTGGTTGTCCCAAGCATCTCGTTTTCTAGCAGTAGCTAGCCATCGAGTGTTTTGTTGAAATATGTCTGGTTTTTGAATCCAAGAAAACCCAAAGCCGCCTAGCTGGAGGAATTTTGATTTGAAAACTGGGTATCTTGATAAAAGTATTCATTCCCTCTGTCTATCTTTTTGTGGGTTTGGTTTATTTTTATTTTTATATCACAGACAGGGAAAGATAGGCTAGATTGCAAAGGAATGTAGTTGGTGACACTGAAAACAAGCAATTTCCCACATGTAAACAAATCCATGCATTCTGAAAAATGTGTGTTTAAGCAAATCCAAACCAGTGGATAAAGCCATGCACCTGGCCTGATGAGCCATTCATTAATACTTAGAGAGTCAACGAAGGATTCATTGAATCGAGTGATTCATTAATCTTGATGGTGAGAAGCCTTTGCTGATGCTATCTAGACTGTAACTCTCTCTTGGGATAAAATGGGTTAAAGCAAGCTATTTATCCAGGGAAATAAAGAACGTAAAGAGACAAGTGACCAGCATAGGAGGCCATGGAGGAGGGAGGCACGTGACGAGGTGGGGAGAGGAGAATCGATCCTTTGCTTGTAGGAGGAGGGCGAGTGGGGCCCTCACTCGTTTTCGGGCCCGCAAGTGGAGTGCACTTTCGGTATGCCCTCCCTCCCTTCTTTATCGAAAAACCCAACAAAAAATTGTTATTCTCTTTCCTTCACTGGGGTGAGTCACGTCAAACACGAGTCTGCGTTTTCATTGTGACGACTACGCCGATATTTCTGACGTAAATGTCTAACCAAACCCATATCTCGCGGCTCAGGTTGTCCCAACAGGACGACCAAGGTGACATCACAGCCCTTGATCAAGCTAACCTAGTGTTAGTCAAGATGGTGATAAGTGGGCCCTTTGTCCTCGGATTGGACAGCATCGTGGTGGCCCATCAAATATATTGTTTTTGGCTCACCGACGACTAGGAGGAAATGAATTGGACCGTAGCTACACAGTATCAGCTCTCTACTTATGTACTCTACTCCCTTCATGCCTTTTTCTTCCTTCTTATTCACAGCCAACTCCTTAGCTGACACAAACCATTTCAATCCCTGGATTTCTCTCTCTCACTTATTCTCCTCCTCATCCCTCTTCTTCTGTACCCTTGTGCCCCTCTCTCAAGTGTTAGTGAAGAGAGAAAGGCTGCTGAGCAGAGAGCAATTGTTTTCTTTTGAATATTTGGCATTCTGTCTTTGTTGGGTCGGTTTTGTTTCAATGGGTCTTACTTCTCTGCAAGTTTGCATGGATTCTTCTGACTGGCTTCAGGTATGCCTGTTACATGCCATTTCAAAGCTATAAGTCTTGTATATACATCTTTCTTTTCTTCATCATCGGCCAAGCTAGATGGTTGTCTTGGTGTACTTGGTTATGACCTTAGGGTGTCATAAACTCCAATGAATAATGAAACAATGTCAATTAGAAGGGATCTTCTCTGTGTTTGAACTTTGAAAGGGCATGAAAGAAAACGCACTGATTCCTCATTTGCTTTTGAAGTCTAAACTACACTGAATGCGTGGATTATGTTAGTACTACTAACATCTTGCTACCAGATATGTCAACTGTTTTTACTAGATTTGGAAGCTTAAACTGCGGAATTCCCTTCTCGGGTTTCGTTTAGCAATTATTGTTCTATATGTCAGTACAGTAGGATTTTTTTTATTGCATTCAGACAATGTAGTTGGATATGTGGAAAGGATAAAGGAATATTGAGTCATTTCATTATCTGCCGCCTGAAAAGGACAAAGAATGTCTAGTCCTAACATTGCTCATTACTGTTTTAAATTGACAATTCTGACACATTTTCCACTACTTCCTTGTTTTCCATGTTTAGGGCACGATTCACGAGGAGTCTGGAATGGATTCTTCATCCCCATCTGGTGATATGCTCGCATGTTCGAGGCCCTTGATAGAAAGGAGGCTGAGGCCCCCGCATGACCAAGCTCTCAAGTGCCCCAGGTGTGACTCCACGCACACCAAGTTTTGCTACTACAACAATTACAGCCTCTCCCAGCCCAGGTACTTTTGCAAGACTTGTAGGAGGTACTGGACCAAGGGAGGGACGCTAAGGAACATTCCTGTTGGTGGAGGCTGTAGAAAGAACAAGAAAGTTGCTTCTAAGAAATCAAATGATCAATCAGCAAACAGCAACAACCCTGGATCATCTTCTCATAATCCCACTGATCTTCACCTTTCATTTCCTGAAATGAACCTTTCTCACCTTAATAACATGCTTGGTACTCATGGTGCTAATAATAACTTCATGGAGAGCAAGTACAATTCTCTGCTTGAAAATCCAAGGCCGATTGATTTCATGGAGAGCAAGCTAGAAGCCATTGTTGGGAGCTCTAGGAACTATGATTTTATGGGGAATGGTGAGTTGGGTATGGTTGGGGGACTCGGCGATATGGGCCATGGGTTGGCACCAAATCTTCATGGCCTCTGCTCTCCATACGGGATGTCCCTTGATGGCAACGGTGGCACTTTCCTGGACACCTGCCAGAGGATAATGCTTCCTTATGATGCAAATGCAGATCAACATGCAGTCGATGTGAAGCCAAACACCAAACTCTTGTCCCTTGACTGGCAAGATCAAGGATGTTCTGACGCTGGGAAAGACACTTATGGATACTTGAACAACTTGGGATCATGGTCTGGAATGATGAATAACTATGGACCCTCCACGACAAATCCATTGGTCTGAAGCAATCTGTAATCAACTGCTTAGAAATCCTGGAGGCAGCACGTTGTTTAAAATGACTGTGGATCATCATCTGCATTAATTAGTCTAGATTGTCCAGCTCCAAGTAAATGTATCTGGTTTTTTTGTGAGGGTGGCCTTCGATTTTTATTGACTTAACAAGAAGGAAACAGTGTGCTTGTGAATGAGAAACTCTGAAGGCAGTTCCCAAAAATGGCCACCTTAGTGCATTAATGTTTGTTTTACTTTATTTTTTGCTTTCTTTCTGCTCAGGTGTCTTGAGTGAAAGAAATTCTAAGCTCTAGGATTTTGTTGTTATACCGATGAAGATATAGAGTGCTCTTTTCCAGTTCTTGCTGTCACTTTTTGTATCTTAATGTCTGCATTGTCTGATAATGGTTGAGGCCTGGGGAGTTCTCTGAAAATGAAAGGCATGAGGGGAAACTGGAAACCATGAAATTGGAAACCGCCCTGCCTGCTGTTTGCATGTGACCCTAGGTGGCTCCCTGCTCATTGCTAGGACTAGGAGCATGGCAACTAAGCCAAGTGCTCTCTCTCCTGTCCTTTGGAGGGAGACTCTTTTCCACAACCAAAAAAAAAAAAAAGAAAAAGAAAAGATGAATATGGGATTTTCATTTCTTAAATCCTGCTTTTGTCAAGAAAAAAGATAGCCATTTGCTGGAGAAATCGACCTAAGAAAAAGCTATATGCAAGTGTAACTCAATCTTTTCCATTTTCTTTCTTGTAACTAAAATTTACAATTAATAGACAAATAACCTACTAATTGAGAGGACAATGGGCAGTACTTAAACGGTTATTTCGTAGTATTTGGTCCATTTAAATCAAAACGGCTTCAATTAGTAATTTTAAAATATCTGTTATTCGAATATGATTTTATATAATGAATATTTTAACAAGTATTTTAATTTTCATATTATTTTTTAGGATATATATTATTTGTACTTGACAAATTATTTATTTTAATTTATAAATTAGCTAAATATAAAATTTATTTTGAATTAATTAATTTAATTTTGATTAATAAATTACATAAAAATGATTAAAATTTTACTTTTTTATTATTTAATTCGGGTTGGGTTAAGTTTTAGTTTTAACTAAATAAACAGATTCAGTTTTTAATAGAATTTTCATAAGATATTATTGATCGAGTTTAAATAAGGTATAAATATTAGATTTTATATGACTGTATGAGCCTAATAGTCCTTTAACAATGGGAATTTATGGACTTGGGTTTTAATAACAAACAACAAAACAAGCCTTATTAACAGGAAATGTTTGTTGTCGTTTTATTTTGAACCGGCAGCGTTTTGGGCCAAGCATTTCTTCTTTGCATAATTTCCATCGGCCCAAACAAAGTCCAAAGTCACAGGCCGAAATTTTGAAAGGAGCTCTGCCTGTTCTCGTCTCCTTTCCCTCACTTTGCTCCACCTTTCCATCTGCCTCTCGCCGCCGCGCCGATTCAAAGGCACAGTCCTTTTCATTTCCTCTCAAGTAAGTGAACTACTTCTTTTGTCTCGTTTCATATTGGGTTCTAGGATTTGTCTTTATTTTTCAAAACGGGGATTGATTCGGGAAGATATATGTTGTTTTTCTTCTTCTTTTGCTGGAATCATAGTGTTTTTCTAGTACATATCTGGTTTTGGGTTTGTCCCAAAAACACTTTTACTTTGATTGGTGGAAAGTAGAAATTCTTACGTTTCTTTTGAGTGATTTATCTCCTATGGATTTAATCGTAAGCCAAATCTCGTTCTCGTTTTCTCGTTGTCATTGAAAATTCCTTTCGATAATCTCAATCTTATTTAATGAAACTAAAAGCAACCCAGTTTTAGTAAGTTTGGTAAAATTTGATTGATCAGGATTCGTTGTTCAAACTCAAGCTTACCTTGAAAGGAGTAAGAGCTACTTGAACTTAAGAACTCCGTTTTGTTATTATCAGTAACTTAAAATTAAGTTAAAGCTTCTTGCATGTAATTTTGTTGTTGTTGTTTATGTGCTTTTTGGAGCTCAGTTAGGCTCGCGACTTGCTCGAGCCAAGTGTTCTAATGCTTGAGCTTGGCTTGCTTGATTATTGAGCTCGACTTGGTTGTGAACTAATTGAAGTTGAATATTTTGCGAGTTGAGCCCAAGTAATTTGTGAATAGGCTTGACTTATTTATTCCCTAAGCCATTGATAGAGCTCCAATATTGCTTAGTCTATAATTCCATCAACTAAACGTAACATGCTATGTAAATATATATAGTATGATTTCAGTGCATTGGAATGACTATATTTGTTGGGGAATGGGCATGATTAATTAGTCCTTGCCACGACTAACATCTGTTGTGTGGATAGCCAGATATTAGCATTGCGTTTTTAGATGTGAGCAGGGATTCTTTTCCTCTGCAAAAATAGTGTTAATTGTCCTTTCACATGCAGGTGAGATCTTATGAGGCGGTGTTGAACAGTTGGCAACTTCTAGTTACTTGGTTGAAGCAGATAAGTTCTTTCTGTCCATATTTTCCATGAGTCATTGTTTTATCTGATGCAAATCATGAAGCTATTTGGACTTGTAAAAGTGATTCATGTCCGTCCCTCTGTTCGTGAAGTAACTGGACCTTTGCAGTCTCGTACCTTCCAGCATGATTTTGTTCCAAGAGATCCCAATGCTAAGCCTAAAAGGTTCAAATATCCACAATTCTATGATCCATATGGCCCAAGACCTCTGCCCTCTGATAAGATTGTTCAACTGGCAGAGCGCATTGCTTCCCTACTACCTGAAGAACGCAGACAAATTGGTCCTACTCTGTCCGAGACGCTAAGGCACCCAAAATTGCAGCCGATTGAGACTGAAGGGATGGACTTGGGTTCACAAGGTGGAGGAGCTGCAGGAGCTACAAAGGTTGAGGAGAAGAAAGAGAAAACAGCATTTGATGTTAAGTTGGAGAAGTTTGATGCTGCTGCAAAAATCAAAGTTATTAAAGAAGTGAGAGCTTTTACTAATTTGGGTTTGAAAGAGGCCAAGGACCTTGTTGAAAAGGTACCTGTTTTGCTCAAACAAGGCATCACCAAGGAGGAAGCAAATGACATAATTGAGAAGATAAAGTCAGCTGGAGGAGTTGCTGTCATGGAGTGAGCTTTTTGTTATTTTTCTCACTGCTTTTTATTGTTCTGTTTTAATGAGTCAGTCATAATGGGGAAACGATGGAAACATGCTACCATATAAGTTTTGTTGTATGGGAAGGCTATTATTAATCAGATTCAGAGATCCAAAGCAATAATCAGGTTTGAAATTTTGATTTTGTTTCAATAGCCTCAGTTTTCAATGTGTAGACAGTTAGATACTGTTGAAATGTAATTTACAGAATTTCTTTCTGGGATGAAAATTTTGGAAGAAGAAGAGCAGGCAACATATATCTTCAGTCTTACTTAAGTGGCTATGTTGGATTTAATATGCTTTTCTTCATTTTCAGACATCAATTCATTTGCTCGTCTTAATGTCCATTGTGTTATTTCTATTTCTTTCTCCATCTTTTTCGATGCTGGTTGAGCAAACCTGTGAAAGTTATATTTGGAAAGTGTGAATCAACAATTAACACCCTTGATTGCCGTTGAACTGGTGTATGACAAACAATTGCATATCCCTGTGGGAAAATAGTTATGGCTAATGGCCATCCGCATATGGATCCGTCTAGATTTGGTAATTCGTGTTAACTTGTCGTAAATGTTTCAGGTATGATTAGACAAGAAATATGTTAAGGTTAAATACGAATACGATACGTTTAATATTCGTGTCTTAAATTTAAAACACGTACACGTATACATTTAATACACGTGTAACACGACACGACACGATTAACACGTTTATTAAACGTGTCAATAAACGACACGACATGATTAATGATACGTTTAACACTATTAATACGATTAAATAAAAATATTTACAATTAAATATAATTTTATTATTTAAATTTAAAATCTATAATTATAATAAAACAAAAATAATAATAACATCAAATAATCACCAAAAGTTAAAATTTAGGGTTGAGCATGTATAATTACATTATACCTTTTATAAAATAAAAAAATTTATTAAAATAATTATTTAAAATTATTTATATAAAGTTAAAATAATACGTTTATTAAACGTGTCAATAGACGACACGACATGATTAATAATACGTTTAACACTATTAATACGATTAAATAAAAATATTTACAATTAAATATAATTTTATTATTTAAATTTAAAATTTATAATTATAATAAAACAAAAATAATAATAACATCAAATAATCACCAAAAGTTAAAATTTAGGGTTGAGCATGTATAATTACATTATACCTTTTATAAAATAAAAAAAATTTATTAAAATAATTATTTAAAATTATTTATATAAAGTTAAAATAGTTTTTAACTATTAAGTTTTAATAGGTTAGTAAATGTATCACGTATACACGTTTAAACACGATAATATAATTAAACACGATAACACAATTAAGTAAACGTATTTAAACGTATTTGTCATGTTTTCGTGTCTTAACGTGTCAAACACGATTAGATACGAAACACGTTAATACTAAATTCAAAACTTGTTTAACCCGTATCTTATCGTGTCGTGTTTAAAATTACCAAATCTAAATCCACCCTTGAGATTCTCAAGTTGAATGCGGAGAGTTTGCTCATTCTCTACAAAACCATACTAACTTATTGGAAAGCCTCAGTTCCTAGTGTTATACTTCTACTAGCAAACCAGTTCTATTTCAGGCTTCTGAGGATTCCCGCTCTGCCGTTCCTGCAGTGATCAAATGGTAAATGCAGTGGCCTATTTCCAATCACTTCTGCCCGTCACATAGGTGGCCATAGGACCAGAATTTTTAAAAGAAAATTTGCCAAAACATACAGGGGCGTTCCGAGAATCGAACTCGGGACCTCTCGCACCCAAAGCGAGAATCATACCACTAGACCAAACGCCCTCAGATGCTTGTGGGCACAATGCACATAGCTAGTCGTATAAACTGTCCTTGAACACGATTTTCACCGACGCTGCTACCACCCTTGAACAGGATTTTTGGTAAAACTGTTACCATCCTTCTGATAATTTGGACCGGCACAAAGATTTAGTGCGAAGTAGATTATCAAGTTACAAAAAACAAATAATAGTTCTGATGCTAAACTACATTTCTGACAACAATCTACAAACATGTTTTCTCCTGATTAATTACAGTTGATGTATGAAGAACTTTTCCAATGTAATATCCTAATGAAGATTCGTTATCCCTCTGAAATCAGCTAATGATGGGAGTTACTAATAGTAACACAATTTGAAGAAGCTCTGCGAGCAGCTGCCCGGTAAATACCAAGTGCTCTATTCAACAAATCATAAACTTAAAACAGACAAAAGGAAGATATAGGCTAATGCTGTGGGCTTTCCTTTGCTCCATCTCCACTCCTGAAGTTGTTATTAGTTTTTTCCTGAAGTTGTTAGTATATAAGATTTCAATTGGCAGGTTCGTATCTGCAAACGCAATCATATATCTTTCCTTTGATCAGTTTTTCTGCCAACCTCTGATTCTTCACCATTGCGAGCTGCAAACAGAGTATTTGTGTTAGGTTAAGGGTCACGAGAAACCTCTTAAACGTATATTTTTGCAAAAGCTGAAATGCTGAACTATTTTCTACCCTCTCCACTACATCAAGTGATTTGCTGAGGATTACCAGTGTAAAAAACCCTAAGCTAAAGAAAAATCTGATACAAAGATTCCGCTCACTGATTATTCCGTCAACTAGAGAAAAGGCTACATATAATTGCTTCCATAGAAAATCACAGAACCATACCTTCAGGGCTTCACATTTGAACTGAGCATTAAAGTTGGTGTGAAGAGCTCTACCCATCCCTTCTAAGATAATCTGCACAGAAAAATGCATGATTTCTCTTATTCTCATGACAGATGTAAGCAAGTCAGTGAAAAGCAAGCATCAGAGAACAAATAACATACCAAATCAGCATCTTTGGCTGCTGCAGCTAGCTCAGAGCTGACCTGCCGTAAATCTATGCATGGGCTCCCACACCCATTCTCAACAACCATCAAAGGAACTGAAGATGCATTTTCTTTAGAACCATCTAATGTATTGTTCATTGCATCCACCAGAAGACCTCCAGCTTCAGCAGCTCTGCGAAGGATATCACAATGCTGTGGACTAGAAGAATCAGCTTACCATGTTGAATGCATGATGGTAAAAAGTACAACAAAAGCTGAAAAGCTAAAACTAGAAATGAAGCCATTTATATGTCTCTGTTGCATTAAAATTATGATTTCCATTTTCTTTCATCAGAGCCCAATCTCTGCTAGAAAAGTCTTGTAAACTCTCTAGTTAGATGCAAGTTGTCCACTAATTCATCTATAATTCAAGTTCATATGTGAAACTGATTCCCTCTTTCTCTAGAATTAAATGAGAGAACATTTCATGAGATGCTTCAAAAAACGTATTCAAATAAAAAATAATGTAGAAGCGAAGTGGAAAGGAAAAGCAAGCAATATCAAGAAAAGGCAAACCTTTGCAGCCTCAGCAACGATATCAGGAAGCTCCATAGCAGTTACATCATTCAGTGCAGGAAGAGAATTTGCAACCAAAACAACCTGCAGAAACATCTCATTATAAGTTAATCTGCAATTTAAATGGTAAGGAAACAAGATAAAGCCATTGCAGAAGATAACCAGTCCACAAAACAAGATTGCTATTTCAGTTCAAAAGGTAAGGCATTTTTGTGCAGCACAATAATCATCTTCAGAAGAGAATAATTATACTACTTAATTTATGACACAATGCATTGAAAGAGTACACAGATACATTTCACACTGACAATGGAGGGCTCAGAAGTGTAAAGGACTCAACTACTTGAGGCAATCTCATTGTGCAAGTCATTATTCAGTGGAAGATCTTTCACCAGCACAATAAAGAGACAAACTTACTTCTGTTCCACGCCGGATGAGTTCTCTTGCTAGTGGAAGCATGCCCAGGACAACATCAGCACCCGAGTTGTCCACAAAGAGTAAAGCTCTCTTATGGGGCTGAGGTTTCTTCCCTTCAGATCCCAACATTCTTTCCTTAAAGAGGTCAAAATCATCCACCTGTAGTACAGAAACAAAGAGTTTGTTTCTGAGTTTTTTTTCTTAACTGAATTTTCTATTCAATAAAAAATACAGTGCAACTCAAGATTCCTTAAATATATTCAATTTTTTCTGCACTCACCCGCCAAGGTCTTTGCATTTTATTGCGACTCATCCTATAAATTTCAATAATTGTTCCTTCATGATAGAGATCAACACAGGCACGGGATCCCCAGTCAAATATATTTGCAGCTAGAACACCTTCAATTAAGGTAAGTAACCTTGCCTCCTGCATATGAGGAGAATTAAGAAAGGTCAGCAAAATAGTAGGAAAGGCAGGGCATTACAACTGGTGGATGGTGGTGTGAACTATGTGACCTCAACCAAAAATCCAATTCAGAATTTATATCAAATGATCACATATTCACATCTGAGTCTTTTGCCTGATACAGCAGTTTCATACCTATAATAACATTTTTCAGATAAGAATGAATAAACTTGAAGCAAGGTTATTTTACAGCATCTGATATAATTTTTTCAGTAAGTACAAGCTCCTTCAATCAGGAAATAAGGAAAAATTCAAAGTTACCATACCTCATCCATACAGTCAAGCTCCATCAACAGATCAGGTAAAACAGCAAGAGATGCCTCATTTTCCCTGTTGTGATCGGTGAAACAGTCATAAGTGAATGAAGTTTAACTAAGATCCCAAGAAACAACATTGAATGACCATCTTTGTTGCATGAATTTGGTAAGATGAATCATGAAACTGTACGAGTATGGCTGTGTAACTACTAGTGCAGGCAGGTATTTGGACAAATATCCAACTAGTTTTAATGCCCTTTTTATCTCCTATGCATAAATGCTTGGGAAATCAAATGTTAAAAGAGATTAAATCACATAATGTATCCACATAGACCTACCTTGGTAGGGGAGAAGACAAAAGTTATATTTTGCTTTCCTACTGGGCTTATCTTTGAAAACATTAAATGTCTTAAAAATAGTTTAAATGGTGTTTCCCTTCTTCAAATAAATGCAAGCAGCCAATGCAATTGCTCAGCCTCTTACTAAACCAGTTCTGCGAGAAAAGAATAAGCAGATTTTTCATTTTAGTAGAGGAAACTCCACCTGTCCTGATTAGGCTTGCATTATAGAAAAATTTTTCTTCATCAACAAATTTGCAAAATTTTATTAATTAAAAAACCACTAGAAATATACCTAAATCATATTTAGGTGTTAAAACACTTTCATATTTTTTAAGATCAAGTTAAGTATGGTCCATGTAATTTTTTATGCTCATGTATGGAGAAACAAGAAAACAGATGTATTGATGCAAGGTATAATGAAGGACGCACACCTACATAATGTGCGTGCACACATAACATATAAGATTGCAAGAAAAGTGGACAGCTAAGTTTTAAAAAATGAAAAAGCATTTTCACAACTTGGTTGAAATGCAGGTTACCTCTGTTTGATACTTCTATAAGCATCAAGAAATTGAAACTCCCTCAAGCACTCTTCCCTTAGTTCCAAAAGATTAGCCAACCCTAACTTCCCATATGCAGCTGGCTCCTCCATCAACCTATTTGGTTGGGCGTAAAAGCAAAAGCATCCAAAAGTAAAAGTTCAATTTGTCTCCAATAACTTTTAGTTCAACAAAATTTAGGAACAATAATAAACTGTGCCACAAGCTTTTTGAAAAGCAGCATTTATTTTGATCTCAGATAAAAGTTTCTAAGCAAAGTGACCTAATGTGATTTTCAATTTGAAATTATTGCCTTTCCCATGTTTCTCTTGTTTTATAATGAGCCTCTACAATATAAAAAAAAAAAAAACCTCAGCTACAATCATGATATTTTTCCATCTAGGGGTTGACTAGATATTACCAGTTATCAACTAACTATATATATATATATATAAAAATCATTAGAGTAAGTCACCTCGCCAAGTGAGCAGAGAAAGCACGCGCAAAAGCGTCACCTCTTCTTTTAGCATCATCAGTTCCACCTTCACTTGCCACTGCCTAACATATATGACAAGCTCACAAATTATACAATAGTTCTAAGAGCAATTCAACTTCCAATTATTTAAACTAAAGTCCTTTTAATATGGCCAAAGAAAGCAAGGAGAATACTTTTTCTTTCTCTCTTTCTCCGTTTTTTTTCTTTGTTTGAAATAGGGAAATTTCGTTTTTCCTGATCCTAAATGAAGGATTAGGAGAATGCATTTTAACCATTTGAAAGTTCAGCTGTCCTCAATCTTTGACTAGTTCTAGAAGGAAAACTACAGCCTCCAGCTTATATGATTTTATGTTTTCATAAACATTTCTTATGAAAATTGACCCAGGTATCAGTAGGCACTAGGTTATGTCAGGCAAATGCTCAAATTGTTATTTTGAATTTTGAATGCCATTCTGAAATGCCATCACCAATCAGTGACATTGAAGTTGTCAAAACTCTACCAGAAATGGCTCCTCTCTTAAAATACAATTGGCAGATCTTTCATGATTTAGTCACTCAAGGATTTGCCTTGCTCACTTGAGAGAGAGAGAGAGAGAGGGTTTTATAATGTTTAAATTACCTTATCAACAAGGTCTGGCAAGTGCTCCGAAAGCACAGTGAACCAATATCTGAAGCAACATGTATTTCCAAAATAAGCTGCAGTCTTGAATAAAAATGAAGCAGCATATTTGAGGTGCATACTTACTCTAGCTCACTGTGATCTGAGAGATCAATTGTATTGGGCTCATACCTGTTTGCATGTAATTCAAGATATGAGTTTAAACAATTGCACGGACAGATAAAAAAAAAAATTTGTATGATATAGTATATTTCATAATGCAAATATTTTCTCGCAGATCATAGTGTGCTGCATTAAGTTGACAAAAGAGTAGTCAATACCATTCAACTTCTTCACATATTGTTTGTAGACCTATATCTATATCTATATATATATATATATATATAAACAGAACCTATAAACTACTGGTCTTTTGTCTAAGCATTAGCAGGATAAATGTGCAAAATATTATAGGTACTATAAATAAAAAAAAAAAAGAATAGGATCAGAGATAGAATACAGTGAGGAACACCAAAGTGTAATTTACATACATTTTTGGGTTGGCTAATAATGGGAACACCTCCAAAGTGGGAACAAGATGGAGAACACCAACATTTAAAGCACTCGCATCAGAGCGCAAAGTACCACCTTTGGAAGAGGGAACTTCAAATCCTCCAAGTCCTGTGGTTCCAGGTGGAGCCATTGGTACTGGTGCAGTAATCTCAGTCCCCTTCAACACAAACTTTTCCATCCAAGAAATCTGCAGTTAAACCCACACAAATTGGGTGTGAGGCCAGGGGGGAGAACAAAAGCTCAAAGAAAGAATTTAAAAATGGACAAAGCCTTAGAGATCATAGAAAAGAAGCATAAGGGGAAAAAAAAAAGAAGCCTCTGTTGGAAAAGCATGAGATCTCATGATTGAAATGAAAATATTTTCTGTTGGTCCACCTTGCTTCTATAGAAAAAATTACAGATCAAGTTTATGCTTCATCAGAAAGGTTCAACATGTCGTGTCCTAATATAGGATGAATGAAGCCCAAATTTTGGAAACAGCCATCCAAGAAGAGAAATGTTCATATACCTCATTAGCCCTAGCATACACTAAGAAAATTTAGGGAGTACTCTAATAAATTAAATGGATAACCTTCACCTATTTCCTTTCTTCGATTTAACAACAGCAATATCTAGATTTCAATCTTGGTAAGTCATCAATATGTTCTAATCTGTCTGAGTCAGTTAAGTTTTTCTATAATAGTCCACTTTTACTGGACATATTCCCACACAGGTGCTTTAGGAATCAAGTCTTTATGTTGCCTTAGAAAAGATAAGATTCTAGGGAATCATTATAGTGGAGATGCTTTTGCAACTTTTAATTGTTTAATACACTTTCTTATGCTATGCATAATAATAGTTGCTATCGATCCTGGATGAGCAGAGTTTATATCTTGACTAACAATACAATAGGTTGCTCCTGTTATCCACTTTTAATGGAATATGTTCTTTGGGTGCCAAAGTATTCCTCACTTGAAAGCTACTCCACATCTCTACCCCTATTCAATTATCCCTTTGTGACAAAAATTGAGTCCATTTTACTTTCTTCAGCCATCCCAAATAATTTTTCCACAACTAGAAGCATGCAAACATATACATTTTTCGATTCTAAAATTTTGCCCTTTATTTACTGTAAATTATTAACTTAAAGAAAAAGTTCAAGAATTATCAAGACTAAAATAAAGTAAAAGGGTGCAAAAATCAATGAATTAATTATTACATCTAAAACTTTGTTTCATCTAGGCCAAAGTATATGCATCCAAACCTTTTGTTTTTATATTTCTAAAGCAGGATCGAAGGTGAAAAGTTTATGTGATAGAGTGTAAGCAGCATTAACTCCGTGATTCATTGTCTCACGGGAATGATATTTTTACCTATTTTAAGAAATAGGTTCTGCAGAACCTTTGTATTTCAAATACTGAGCGAAACATGAAATTTCTCAAATTGACAGATAACAGAGAAAACAAGGTAAAATAAGATCTCCTTGAAAGTAATAAAGAAAGAAAATTGATGTACAAAATAAATACTAAAATTTTAAATTTCCCGAATAGGTAAAATTGACCTTTGAAAGTACGATATCAAGATTTGTTAATATACAATGCTCTACCTGATTTTTCTTCTTGGAATATTTTAAAAGCCCAGAGTTAGGCCCAGAGTAATCTATATGCCAAGACTAATTCATTTGAAATCAACCCCCCATACAGAAGATTAAACCTTGAAGATTTTAAGAAAATAAATATGTAAAATGTTTTCAATGTAGTGTCAAACCGAGGTCGAGAGGCAAACCCAAATCCAACCCGTTTACTACAACTTAGACCCAACCCAGGCCCATTGATCTCTAAGGGGTTGATAGACTCAGGCCAGATATCACAAAATCCAACTATACTTGCCTTTTCATTCAAGTCACCTAGTGGTGGTCCATGTATCTTTCCTCCTGTGTATGGTGCTCCCATTGGGAACCTTTCAACTAACTGATGCACCATCAAGTCATCAAGGCCATGCTTCTCATAACTCATAAATGCACCTAGAGCTCCCAAAAACCCTTCATGTCGCAAGAACATAGCTTGTGCCTCTCCTTGTGACCTAGACCATAGATATAACATTTGATATTTGTGGAGTGTACAGTAACTACTCATCAACAGGAACAGACATGGACAAACTTGAATAATAAAGAGAGACACAGACACTTACCAGAAATGAACAGCAAAGGAGATTGTATCCATGGTATACGCATGTCCCCTTATGAAAAATCCTCCAAAAAAGATACGCTTAAGCCCAAACCGAAGTGCATTTAAGTAAGATATCTACATAGCAGAATTACTGAAATCAGCAGCAGAAAGACATCTAACAACATAAGGAACATCAATATAATTTATCTGATTGGTTATGTAGGAGGTTGAATATCAAATTCACAATAAAAACTAGTTAATATACAAATAAATTAACAAGTTTGTTCTTAGAGGTGAAAACATTTTCAAAACGCCCAGCAAAGGAATTGTTTTTCACAATATAATTCTTCACCTTCTCAGGGTTAAGGAAAGTGGCAATTATTGCCATCATATGGGAGGGAGGATGATCCTTGAAGATAATTCAAGCAAGACTTTAAGCCTAATCCCATTACCAATTCCTTAGAAAAGGGAACAAAACCAATATATTTCCAATCAGGTAATTCTACTTTACATAATGGTTTGTTTTCATGAAATTAACCTGCCCGATATTATATGAAATCATTCGCAAGAGAGACAAGGAAATATCTTCAGGTCTGTAGTCTTCAAGCTCCTTCTTGTCAGAAATAGCCTTGCCAAAACTTGAAGCTATGGTTGACGCAGAGAGACCAATCTGTGATGATTTAAGAATAGAGGGTGGTAACTATAGTGGATATCAAGAATGAGCAAGTAGTCCATAAATCATAGAATTGACGCATCTTATATTTGCCCATGCCTCTTACATATTTTGGTAACAGATAGAAAAGATGATAAGTAAGATATACCTTAGAGTAATCCATACCACCATAAATGTCCCCAACAAGCATGTCTATGGTCCTATTGTCTCCCCTTTGACTCAACTCGAGCAGTTCATCAAAACTGAAAAAGGGGATGAATTAAGAGAAAGGCCTGCATAAAATTATATACAGAGAAGATGTAGCATCTTGGGATAACACAAAATGGACTAGGAGATTAAAACAACCTCTTGCACTTCGTTAGCAGCCTTCCCAATCCCCAATAAGTTCCACCTCCAACATTCGTTCCGCTAACACGTTGAAACTTCCCATCCCCATCAACCTTCACCAGGCCAGGAGTATAGATTGTTTTATATCCTAATCAAGCTTATGTCCCAAGCAGCTTGAAAATGAGGGTAAAAGAAAAAAAATAAAAAAAAATACCTTTATCATGCTAACACCAGATCCAATATTAACAAGAAGATAGGGGAACAGATCATTATGGTCAAGCTGAACAAACTCTTTGTGGCCCTCCATGTGTGTGAAAGCTTCATGACGAATAGCCTGCTCAGTTACAATACCAAATTTACATTTGAGATGTTTGCTGTAAACTATTGTAGCAAGCATAAATTTTGTAAAAGTATATGAAAAATACCCCCAAACATATATTTTGAAAACAATTTTTTACACCAATGCATGTTTGGATAATATATAATCTGGTTTAGGATTATAAATGACCTTAATTAATCTGGATAATCAACAGTTTGCTCAATTTTCTACCCAACTTCTTCCATAGCCAGGATAGCCCTCCTCAAGAATTCCCAAGATTGCAGATTGCAAAATAATCATCAATTCTACACACTTTAGGAACTATTACCACAAATGAACAAATTATTTTTTCACCAAAACTCTTATAAGATTGGCTATCTCACTACTGTTGTATAGATTTGCCCCCCATGAAGATTCTCAACCGCTTCAAGAATATACTACCAGCAGCTTTTTCTGCTTAAACAACAGCCATTTGGGAACTCTGTGTTCAATGTTCATCTACATGAAGAGTGCTAGACAAGACCACATAACAATTAGTATGCGTTCATGAATTCATCAAGAAGACAGAACAGCTTAATTCTATGCATTCAACTTCCAATCTCGACAATCAAACAAACATAAGGATCTTTGTCCACCTGTGTGTACAAGTTGATAAAGATGAAAATGGAATTTTAATGAAGAATTGACCTTAAGTAAGAAATTTGCTCCTGCCACAAGACAATCCATTTCATCTTCTTTGTCGATACTGACCCCCAGCCTTTCTTTGAAGAGGTCTGCAAACTTGTACGCCCCGCCCCCTGTGGCCTTCTCATAAACTCAACTTGTTAGGAGAACTATGCATTTAAAAAAGTATAAATGTGAAGTGGTTGAAGCTATTAACAATTTAAACTTTAGTTAAACAATTCTTATAAGAACATTTGACCTTATCATTGCAATTATTGCTCAAGAACAAGACCATTCTCAAAATCAATGAAATATTTTGATAGTTTTTTAAAGAAATATCAGGAAAAATATTCATAATATAGCTGCTTAAGTAAAATGAACCCTAAAAAAGACTGCTAAAATATTGGGAAAATGAATGGTCAAGAACTTGAGCCAGGCCATATAATGAGCCATGTAAACTCAGAATAGAAGAGATGGTATCTTGTATGAAGAGTAAATTAACAAATAGCAGCAGAAATGAGACAGCAGCATATACAGTAAGGGGTAGTCCAATGTTTTTCTGTCAGCATAAGGAAACAATTGCTTAGAATTAGCTGGACATTCAAATTGCCAAAGTCAAATGAGATGCCATGCATATTTTACTATGATAGACATTTTGAAAACAAAACTTTAATACAGGATATTCTCTGCAATGCAATATAAAACTGGTGCAACTTCTACAGATTAGAATGTAAAAATGCTATGAAGAAGTCATAAAAACAAAAATACCTTGATAACTGCATTTTCATTGGCTGGGGCCTCAGAATTCCAATGGTGGGAATCAATTCCTATTAGCAAAGAAGGAAGGAAAAGAAGAAGACTAATCAAAAAGGCTGAATGGAATTACTGAACATAATATGTTAATGCAGGTAAAAAAGCCACAAATATGATGCTACCAGCATGTGCACTCTCTAACTTTCCGAAATAAGAAGACCGAAGAAAAATGAAAAGGGAAAGATATGCAGATGCATACCGCCACGGTGAAGCTGCTTGGAAGAAATAAAATCCAAACACTCATTTAACTTGCTTGTCTCAAACTTCACAAAATGAAGCCTGCCACCAAGAATGGGATAGCTTCTCCTGTTACCATTTGAAATACCCAGTCTTTCCTTAACAGTTTTCTTCCTCTTGTCATCAATTGATCGATCTTCATGTCTTGAAAAATACACCAACTTAATGAGAGAACCTGAAAAAACAGATGTTTGAACTTTTGAATGTACTGGAAGAGGCTGCAAATAATTTCTTTCTAGGTTTCTTGTTCTATGATTAAAGAACCATTGCCATCGAGCATAGAGAGAAAGAACAGAACCAACATGCACAGGTAGGGTGGAGAAAGGGAGGGAAACTGTTACAGCAGGGGTCTCATTTTGCTGTTAAAACAGTAATGACTTACAAATGTCATCTTAACTCTTATTAAAGAAGTTAAAATGCTGAAATCAGAAGCAGGTATAAGGATTTCTTAAAGAAACAAAATATAATAATCCAAATCAAGCATTAATTCCTTCAGATATAGTATTATCAATCTTCTCCCATTATTAATTCCACGATAATTCAGACTAGAGTTGGTATTGCAGAACTTCCTCCTCATACATAAGGGTGTGGTTGAAAAGGGGGAGGAGGAGGAAGAAAAAGGCAAGAAGAAGAGGGAAAAAGAATAGCATGCATGTAATTAGATATATGACATTGACCACACAGGAAACCCAGCTTTTCTCCATCTCCATTCCCCCAAAGAATGAAAGGAAAAAAAATCCCAGAAAGCAATAGCCAACCATTAAAACAAAAACCAATTCCAAATGCAAAAGCATTCCAAAACCATCCAAGAAATAACAACACATAAAGAACTTTAAAGAGAAGAAACGAAGGGTTGAATCAAAAATGATCACACCTCCAATATCAAGAGCCAAATGAGAAATATCATCAGACTGATTAGGCAACAAAATGGTAGGATCCCTTTCCTCAGAACTGCCCTGGATTGCAGCCTTGCTAAGGTCAAGTTGAGGCCTTGAACCTGACCTGTGAATGGAATTGCTAGCAGGAGGAGCCATATCTCTCTCACCTCCCTGATTGTTATTGTTACTATTCTCCTCCCCTCTCACCACCAACCCTGCCTTGTCTATAACCTCTCTGTTGGTAAGGTTACTATCACAATTACTGTCCTTATTAATATTGTTTTGAATGTCCTCAGTCTTATCGTCAATTTCAAGAACTTGGTCTCCACTTAACCCAGCCATTAATCCAACAATATTCTCACCACTTGCTGCCTAACCACACCACCCCAACTGTTTTTTGGGGCAGAGACTTTTTGGTCACTTGTCCTGTACTCAATTTACCAAATTCATTTTGTTACAAAGAAAATACTACAAATAAGTAATTCATTATCCAGATCAATAAGCAAAAATATGAAATGGGGTTGTTGAATTGATAAAAAAAAGCTGAGCAAAGTGGGCTGCTTTGGGAATTCACAATAAGATTGACTTAGACCCAAATTATAAATAAAGGGTGCAAAGAAAAAAAAATAAAAATGGATACTGTAATTTAATGAAGGAAAAGGTCAACAAGAAAAGTAACCAACATTCAATGATCAAGATAAGCATCCCAAAATAAAAATGGAAAAGCAAAATTCAACCCCAGATAGTGAATTGGCTAAAAAATCAAAGACAAATAGTGAAAAGTCCACAAAAGAATGAGATATGGAGTAGGTGAGAAATTGAAGACTTGGAAACCAAAAACCCAAAACGGGTGTGGAATTGCCCAACCTTTGAAACCCTTTTTTGATTGGATGATAACTGAGTTGAGCTGGTGAAAGGCAAAACACGGGAACCAGGATCGTGCGAACCAAAGGAGAAAAATTGAACGTACGACAATACTTTTCACACTGGGATTGGGTTACCGGTCGTGGAGATAGGTTTGAGTGCTACCCGAGAGGAAAGAGCGTAATGTTTACTTCCCACGAGTTTGGACTTTGGACTGGACTCTGTCTTTGACTCTCGGCGCCGCCTAAGAAATCCATTTCTTTTGTTTTTTTTTTAATCATTAATTTATTTTAATTTCTTAATTTACTATTACCACTCTTATTTTATTTTATTTTATTATCATATCTTACGTAAAGTGACGTTTTCAACGGATATAAATTATTTAGTGATATTTTATAAGCCAATAATATATGACTTAACAAGTTGATATAATCATATGATAATTAACGTGATCAAATGCATGATCACATCAACTATTCACACGTTTTGTTAAGATTAAAAATTTATTTAAATAGATAAAAGAACAATGATTTAATTGAAGAAAATATATAATTCAAAAATATTTTGCTATTTAAGCCTAACATGTAACAATGGTGCCAGCCTACTCTCTTCCTTTACAACCAAAAAGCTAAATGCAGCATTAATTGTGATAGCTTTATTGATATTGAAAGCATTTTAATGAACCTCCCCTCCCCTTACCTAAAACCGCAGAGCAAGACTTGTTTCAATGTTTAATTCATTGCTCCATAATCGGCCTGAAGGAGGAGTTGAAGCTTTATACACAAGCAACCATCCAAAAGAAGCTTTCATGGAGATGGGCAAAGCTAATGCAGCCATTGCATTTAAAGGAGGTCTCGCCACATTGAAGCATCCCACAGGACCGCCGCACTAACTTTGGTCGTTTTCTTCACCTTTAATTGGAATAGGAACCACCATATTTTGCACATGATTGGAATTAGATTAGTAGCAGCTAAAGTAATACCTAAAACTACTTTATCAAATATAGCTGATCTTTTCTAAATGCTAATTAATATAGTAGCGAACTACAACATTAAGTTTCTTACATTTGCATTCGAACTGCGAAAGACATGTATGCATCACAGGATCATTACTGTCAAGACCATTACCCTCGGTCAGATCCTCTACCCATCAATCTCCCCCACCCAATCCTACAATTGCCTCGGTCAGATCCTCTACCATTTTATCACGAAACCATTATCTCTCTAAAAGATTAATTTAATAGTGTACAATGCTTGAAAAAATCTCTCATTATTCAATCAAAGACTAGATATCTCGTAAGGCCTTCAGCAAGATCAGGTAACAGGAGACTATCTCTATTGTGTAACTCAGCCCATAGACCCAGGAATAATGAAAAACGAAAAAACAGAAAAGAAATGTGATTTTTTTGATAATGCATTTCTCACAAAGGCAGACTACCTTTTTGGCCCAAAATTGACATGCAAGCTTCACAGAGGAAAAAAAAAAAGGTCAATTGCAAAACCTCATACTTGATAAAAGGTGAGAGAAGTCTACAACAGCTTCAAACAATATCACATTATATATCTAGGTTGAGGCAAGACTTAATTCACATATATAATTTAGCTAATAGTCATGGATCAAACATCCCCTAATATTATCAGAAGTTTTTAAGTGTGTCCTCTACATAGTTTTTTTAGAGTTCCTCAGCTTCCGTTTTGTTGCTGTCCAACTGACTTTGCAGGATGCTGGGGAAACTCTAGATGTGCTACGTGCAGCAAGTCTTCAGATAATTTTTTTTTTCTCAGCATATACACAGGTATCAGGCATCAGCAGCCTTCTCAACAGGTGCAGCATCTGAACTGCCATTTAACTTGGCACGTTTAGCCTCTACATCTTTCACAGCTGCCTTGATAGCATCTTCTGCAAGCATGCTGCAGTGCAGCTTAACTGGGGGAAGCGCAAGATGTTTTGCAATCGCTCTACAATATATATAATGTATTCCCTTTTAGAAGCTACAAATGTCAGGAAAAACACAATAAAGCACTCAGATGCAGTTTGGCACCACTGCACAGTGCAGTCGGGAGCTCCCAAATGCACTGTGCCATGGTGCCCAACACACCATCAGATTTGCAGTTCAACATTACCGTATTAGATTCAAGGAAACATAAGAAACTAGAACTGCATCTAAGTTACACACAATACAAGGGCTTGGTCATGTACATTGCACCATTGCCTTTAAGGGGAGATGAAACCATGACAACATTCTTTCATATCAATCATTTATTTACTTGGTTCATCTCTTCTAAAATATGTTATCCTTACAAGTTAAAGCCGATTTGTTTCCGTACATGTTATAAACCTTGACAGAAATACAGCAATTTGTCAAATCAAGAACCTATGAATTAGTTTATCTTCTGTTTAGGTTAGTTCTGATAATTGTTTGCACATAATCACCAGATACTTAAATTGTGATGTTGTAAAGTTATCTATCTACAGCAACATATTTATTTATACCACACAAATTCTAATTAAAAAATTATACCCACATTTTCTTTTCCTGTTGGTAATTTCAGCTGTCATATCATCAATACTCAAGATCAGGTTCTGAAACTTAATTAAGCATAAGAAATGATTATTACATGATTTTGATCTCACAGTTAATCATTAGTTCAAATATAATATATTTTTAAGAATGAATTTTAGATAACCAAATAGAAAACTAGCTCTATGTAAATGTATGTGTATAGCTGCAAGAAACGAATGCCTTCTCTAACGAGATGCAAACACGACCAAATAATAAACAGATAAAAGCTAATAGTACATAAGTTCTAAGCGCCAAAGATACTTAATCTGATGAAATAAATGGACACAACAAGGGATATCAAAACATATACTTGTAAAACAATAACGAGATGAATCCAAACAAATACACCTTCGAGATAAGGGATAGAACTTACGTGTTTTTTATGGTTAACACTTCCTCCATGCTCTTCCCTTTCACCCATTCAGTAGCTGCAACATGAAAAACCCAAGTTATAGCATAGCTCGTCTTCAGAAAAAACCGAAGTCCAAATCTATTGCAATAAACTCAAAGCACCAAATTCCAAGCAGCTAATTAAACAGCCATAAAACGGGTACGAAATTTAGTATCCCAATAGCCATTAAACTGTAAGACAGTTGCATAAATCAAAACTATTTCTTTCTAATTATTTGACAAATTCAATCTAAAAACAAGGAATTAACATACAAAGTATTCGATCAGCCTTTAACAATCCAAAGGAGCAGATAATACAAAACCCTAATCGGAATAACCGAATCACATACCTACAGAAGAAGAAGCAATGGCCGACCCACAGCCGAAGGTTTTAAAGCAAGCATCCGTGATTTTCCCCGTGTTCTCGTCGATCTTGATTTGCAGCTTCATCACATCGCCGCAAGCCGGAGCGCCAACCAAGCCCGTCCCAACGTTAGGGTCGTTCTTATCAAACGATCCAACGTTCCGAGGATTGTTGTAGTGGTCGATCACATTCTCGTGGTAAAGCCGCGGCAGAATCTGTACCGTCCGTGACGGTGCAGCATCCCGCGACGCTAGCTCTAGCAGCCTCTTTGATGCCAGCCTCAACATTGTTTCAATAGTTCCCAGGTTTCAACTTTTCAGGGGTTTGGGAAAATTGGGTATTTAAAGATTTTGGGGAAATCGGGAAAGGCCCCTTTTTTGGGAACACGTGGAGACCGGAGGAGATGGTTTCAGGTTCCACGGTTCTCCCGCTAATCTTGCCACGTCAGCAAAGTTGGTTTCTTTTTAAGCCCATGAGATCAATTGGGTCAACTGGTAAGGCCCAAATGAGGGTTATAGAATATAGATAACATGGGCCAAAATTGAAGCCCACATTTTGTTGGACTAGACTTTCTTTCCTCTCCCAATACTTTCATTCCGACCGGATCGGCCTAGGCAACCTCCTCTCCTTCTCTGTACCCTTTCCTCCCTCTCCTCGCTTCTCTCTCTCTTCCCGATATTTTTAGACACGCGACATGCTTTTATCGACAGGTTCGGATACGTCAGCTATTGTCATAATGCACGGACTCAAGAACCCGACCACTCAATGTAAAATAGAGTCGTCATTAAATTTTTTTGTTGAGATATAATTGACTGTCTATTTAAGTTTATTTTTTTAAAAATGTTATATTAAATTTAATTTAAGTTCATTTTAACAAAATAAGTTCATATCTACGAAACAGTATTCAAATTCAAAAGTATAATTACGTGCAAGGAAATATCAGCACCCTGCAACATCCGTTCAAATATCAATATTAATTAATCATGAGTTATTCTTATTTAATTTCAATTCTTGATTTTCATTTAATTTTTCTTAATTATAATTTATTATTTTATTTTTTTTATTTTAGTTGTAACCTAAAGTCCATTATTCAGTTTTATGAGTATGACATGTATATGATACAATTATGAAATATATGACATAAATTTCAATAATTGTCAAATAAAAACTTTTTACTGAAAATAGTTTTCAAATTCACTCATCATATTAGTGGAATACCAAGATACGCTTTCACTTAGAATGTCATTCATAAGTTATTTGATCATAAATTATTTGAACAAACTCTCATTCATAAGTTTATCAAATAAATGTCATCATTGGAATAATCATTTGTAGGTACAAATAATATTTTCATGATTGTAAACTCTAGTACGAATAAACGTCTTTTATTAAAACATTCTTTGAACCCTATCATCATATTAGTGGAGTTTTAATCAAATATCTTACATAAAAAAATTAACTTGAAATTACAACTTCTCACATCTTGAGTAAAAAAATTCCATCATTGGTATAACTCATAATATGTTTATATTGTTATTATTTTATTTTTAAAAACATAAATATTTTATAGATTTTTTTATACATGAACATTCTATTTTTCTACCCTAAGCCAACAAAATTCTCAAATTTTTATTAACTAATTTAAAATATTATTCGAATTAAGAAATATTAAAATTTAAGATTAAAACTCTCAATTATATTAGTGAAGTTTTAATTAAATCTCTCACTTAAAAAAATTAATCTGAAATTACGACTTCTCGTGTCCTTGATAAAAATGCTATCATTAGTATTAATCAAAATAACATACTCTTTCTCTCTTCTTTTTTTTTTCTTTTTTTATATATTATTGTCATATATATTTTTTATGCATACCCATATTTTTTTTAACACATGATATTTTATATTATTAATTATCATATTTTGTATACAATTTTTTTTAAAAAATAAAATAGTAATTATAATTACTAAACTAGAAAAAATCAAATAGAAACACAAATCCAAGATTCAACAAGGCCCTTAGATAGGCTAATGGGCTAGCCTGATTCCAAGAGATAGTAGTGGGCTCACTGACACGGGCAAGCTAGGTAATGCTCACCAACAGGGCTGTGGCTGGCCTTCTCAAACAAGGCCTGATTCTTTCCCCCACCAACGCACCGTTGGTGCTCAAACAAATGCTTCAAGAATACCCTAAACAACACCGGTTTTAAGCCAACCTAAACCTAAGCAGAAAAACCCAACTTTCACTTAGCAATTTATTTTTTGGCATAATATATAAATTTTTTTTTAAATTATTTAAAAAAATTTAAAAAAGTTCTTATACTTTTATTACATTTAATTAAGTTTTCATATTTTTATTTTGAGTCAAATAAGTTTTTGAATTTTTTATTTTGAGTCGAATAAGTCCTTATAATTAATAATTGACTTAGTTTAAATGTTATTTGTTATTCTATATCGCGTGACGTTGTGGGGGGTTTACAAAGACCTCTAACTGGCTTGGAAACGAGGCTTCCGCAAAGTTAAATTACAAAGTGATAACAAGGCAGTGGTTCAGGCAATCAGCTTTTCTTCTGTTCATCCTTGCTCCAAATCTTGATTTAATTAGAGCAATTAAAGGTATGTTAAGTAGACTTGGGAGGTCAATATAAGTCATATATACACAATTGCAGATTTTATATTTAATCTTGGGTTTGACTTAAACTCTGATAGTATTTTGTATGACTACCCATCAGCAAAGGCTTTCTCTCTACTCCTGAATGATATGATGGGAGTTTGTATTCCACGTTTGGTTAATTAATAAATTCCTTCTTAAATAAAAAAATATTATAATTAATTATGATATAACATATTAATTTATTATAATTAATGATGACATGACATGATATAATAAAATTTAATCATATTATCATATTTTATCTAAACAAATGACATAATTGTCACATCAATATATCATATCAATAATAATTTAATTATTTTTTTTAATTTTTCAAAAGAAAAAAGAATAACAAGATAGGAAAGAAAAGGATAAAAATGACTTTGACCTTTTGTTGATGTGACAATTAAGTTATTTTTTGGTCATTTATCTGGATGAAATCTATTAGAATGATCAGATTTAATATAGTTTAGATTTCAATGACTTACCCAAGATAGATTAAAATTTAATGATCAAGGTGAAAATCTTAAGAAAGTTTAGTGATCATCGGCATAAATTAATCGAATAAACCCATCACGATAATTTTCTTTTCCAAAAAAGGAAATAATTTATTGATTACTTTTATCTTTTTTGGAACATTAATACCATTTTTAATTAAACTTAATATTTATAGTTTATATAAAAATGGTCATTTACTTCAGATGTTTTAATATATATACCTACAACAACCCCTTAGCATTTTGACCTGCCACCCCCTCCCTAATTATTTGAAGTACTAACCACTACTTTATAGGATGGAAGAATTTTGCATACCTACAAATTGAACTCCAAATTAGCCTCTGCCCCACCTCAAAGTATTGATTTGCATGGCTACAACTCTTAGCCACCCCCCTCTCTTGGACTAAATTTTCAAAGATTTAATGCACTTTCATTAATATGTCATGGTTTTTTCTTAGAAAACAAACATAATATATATATGGCATATTTTCTTTCAAAAGTTAATTATTAGGCTACAAAATTACAAAAAAAAAATTCCTTATTATGACAAGAGAGAATAATTGAAGAAATATGCATCGATTTAATTGTTGGTCATGCTAATAGATTGTATTTAAGCGATGTAAAATTGTTGTGATTATCACGTTAATAAAAATTCACAAAATAAGAGAAAAAGAAAAAAATGGAATGGATTTTTGTTGATGTGCCAATTGATGTGATAGCTACGTCATTTTTTTCCATCAATTGTTTGGACAGGATCTATTAAGGTGATCGAATTTGGTATATTTTACAAATTTCAATGATCTAATCAAGATAAATTAAAATTCGATAATCAAAATCGAAAAGCACGTATGCATGACACAGTTTCATTCAAAATTTAATTACTAGGCTACAAAAATAGCAACTTCTTTTTCCCTTTTATGATGGGAGGAGAAGTGAAACATAAGGGATATTGTATCTCCATAGTTGTTGTTGGGTAGCTAGTGATGAAATAAGTAAGTTACTTTTGCGACATGAAAAAGGAAAAGAAAAGAAAAGGAGGGAAAATATTCTCATCTTATCTCTATCGTTGGAGCTCTACCGCCCTTTCACTTCAATGCTCAACAAAATTATTGATGGGAAATTTCCTTTTCATGTCATTCACTACACTAAACTCTTTTCATCTAGTTGGTTTGCTCAGCACTGTCTCTTTGCAATTTGTTTGGATTGCTAGCTCTACAGCTTGGCCATACAGCCGCCCGCCTACATTTCAAAGCTAATTAAGAAGTCACACATAGAGACAGAAGCAAGTAGGGTGTAGTAGAGCAATTTGTACAGTTTATTGGTATATATAGCTAGCTTTTCATTTATTGCAGCCACCTTGTCTGGTTTGCCTTAATTAAGCTTGGCCTTGATTAAATTTGGAGCTTATATGGGAAATTACCCATGATTGTTTTAAACAATTGAAGGCAAGGTAGCTATGGCAATGTTAATTCCTGAAGCAAATTTCTATACTTCTCGAGGTAAAGTAGATGTGATTCCTTTGGTTTCTTCAGGGCTGAAGTTGACTCCAAAATAGTAGCCCTAGCTATCACCCGAATTGCTTTGGGAATTTCTTATAGGGAAACTAGACAAAAGCTCAAAGACAAAACTTTGCCCCATCAAGAAAGCAAGCAAAAAAGGCATGAAACTCTGGGGAAACAATGGCCTGACGATTTGGAATCGAGGGGGGTGTCAATCATATCATATGCATATGCAGTATATTCTTGTAAACTAACTTCTGTTAGTTGTCAAAGTGCCCGGAATATGACTGATAACCAATTTACCTAGTAATAAACAAACCATGTCCCAAGATAGTGAAGGACTCGATGAACCTGTTTGATCTAAGATAGTGAAGGACTTGTTGAACCTGTTTAATCTTTCTGTGGGTATCTGGTTTGCCATTTCTTTCCCCTGGTAGAACAAAAAGTATAAACTGATGGACTTGGTTTTTTTGATTTAGTTTAATACCTAAAGTAACTCTCATGCATGCATGCATTCAGGCTGAACTGTGCTTGTTTTGAACTTTTGATTAATAATCAAAAGCATGTTGAAGGTTTAGATTAGTAACCACAGTTTTAATCGGTTCTAACTTTGCAAGTTGCATGTAATAAGCCTGAGCTTATAATAAAGAAGACATTAGACTGTTCTTTTTTACGTGGAACGTGAAAGACGATTGTTCTGCACTAAAAAATGGTGATTTGTTGGAAAGTAGCTGTCATATATTAACTTTTTTACATGCATCATTAATTTACCAATATAATGAAGACTTCTCAGTCTAAAACTAATTTATAAAAAGAGAAAATTATGAAAAATAGTCTTTCTTGATAAAGACATTTTAAAAATAACAATCAAAATAAGTTTAACTGTTTTTAACCATATTTAACCATGACTTAACAAAAATGCCCTTAAAACTATTTTAAATAAATTAAATCATTCATCACAATTTCTTCCCATTTGTGTTTCTGATTTCTCTCTCTCACCATACCAGTCTCTCAAATTTTATTGATTTCTCTTTTCGGTATTCATCTGTTATGCTTCCGATTTCTCTCTCCCGCATTTTCATATTTTTTTTCTTGCGCTTTTAAGACACCAAGCAACAGTTTTAATGTATTTGGGTGGGTGGCTATTTGAAAAATTTAATTTTTAGGTATTTTGGGTAAAACTAAAACGGTAGAAATGATCACAGATGTTTGAAATAGTTTTTAATTGAATCAATTCGGGATCAAACACCAATAAAATCAAAAAATTGAAATTTATAAACCTAAATTTTCAAAGAATTTTTTTTTATTTTTAGTTGAAATAGGTGTTTTAGATAAGAAAATTTATGTTTTGATTTATGAAAATATATTAGAAACACTTTAATCGGTGCCAGATTGTCAAAAAAAAAAAATGAAGAGAGTTGAGAGAATTTGAAGTTTTAGTTTGTAAGTAACAACAACATTTTAGACATTAAAGTGTAACAAAATGTTTTTGAATATGATGTGTAACAATAATATTTTTTCAACATGACGTGTAACAACAGTATTTTTCAATATGGCATGTAACAATCTAACCATGTGATGTCATATATTTCTATACATGGTGTGTCACATGTTTCTGTACATGGTATGTAACAACCTAACCATGGTGTATAACATGTTTTTGCACATGGCGTGTAACAACCTAATCATGGCGTGTAACATATTTTTGTATATGACGTGTAACATCATAACGTATAATTTCATTAAGAGTAATTTTTTCCAACTTGATTAAAAATAGTTAAAATTATAAATATCACTATTTTTGAAAACATCTCTCTTTAAGGGTTATTTTTAAAAATACTCATTTATAAAAGGTGTGATATCAAAGCGGACCTTGTCACGTTTGTTGCCCCTTATGTGATAAGCTTGTATATCCTTATGTGCACAAAGCCCATATGTCGCACCATAAGTTCATTAATAATAGGTTTATTGTTCTTACACATGAAATGAATATTAAAAAACATCTTAAATTAAAATAATCTTGAATATTGAAGGTTGATTTTAAAAGGTGTTAGCAAATGGTGTCCTAGATATGAAATCAAAACAAATATTACCTAGTTTAGTATATCTTTCGTGATAAGTTTATTATGATCTTTACCTATGAAATCTTTACCGCACATAAGCTCATTAATAATAAGTTTATTACACCACCACACGAGGAAGATATTAAAAAACATCTTGAATTAAAGGTATCCTAATTGAATGTTGATCTTCAAATTTAATACCCTGTTTGTTAGCTCGACAAACTAATAATAATAATTTTGATGTTACGAGTGAGGTAGCCAAAGGATGCGTAATTGTCCACCAGACCAGGTGGGTTCCACGAGCCCTTACAAAACCTAACCATTGACCTAACAACACTCACTAGGAAACAATTATTGATTGTCCCCAATCACCATAGTTTATTCTCCCAGTTGCACCCTCCAGCCAACTTGGTCCCTGCCCCAGTTCAAACAGTGTGGACAGACAAGTGGAATTTTGAGTAATGCTATTTAACTTATGTCTCTCGACTATTCTCGTTTAAGAAAAGAGAGATTTGAATTCAACTATTTAAACAGAAAAATATGCATGTGCTTGTTACTCGAGCCAAATATTTGAATACTTTTTGATATGATTTAAGAGTATATATATATAAATAAATAATCTTTAATTAAATACAGCTCATATAGCAAAAGTTTGGAATTTTTTCCTTTATTTACAGTACTTTTTCGCTGTGTTTCCCGTCCTTTCTCTCTTACCAAACATAGTGTAAAAAGGCCATTCCATTAATTCCAAATACATTAATATAAAAATAAAAAACAACCCCTTTGATTCCTAGATATGACATAAGGGTCATTGAATTGCAAGAAGAAAAAGGCAAACATTTGTTGAGGGTGGAGGGCATTGCCGAAGCATGATGTAAGTTGAAGGAATTCAAGTTGTTCTTGAACTCTAGTTTGCCCCACCTGGAAACAGAAAAGCTTCTTTTATCATCCCTACAGAAAACCGGCAGGATAACCGGCAAAAAGATGAAGTGATATTGTTTTGTTTATATGACGCCTTCATTCATCAAATCATAGAGAAAAACAATTCCATATTATTCATAAAAATAAAAAATTAATTAATTAATTAATTAAGCATAGTTAACCAAAGATAAATTCAAAACGACAAAAATTTATATTATCAAATTGTAATCCCAAAATTAAATTAGACCAAAAAAACTTCAACCAATTGAAGACAATAATTGCCCCAATGTGCTTGCTGTCCTTCTCCTCCCCTATCCAATCAAGGTTTAGTCACTATTTTATTATTATTATTATTATTATTATTATTTGAGTTGCAATTGATCATTTTGTCAACTCTTTTAATTTTTAAGTGTCTAAATCAAACCTTAATTCAACTATGTTAATAATCTTTTTAATCTTAGAAAAGATGGCTAATTAACGAATTAGATATTCTCACTCCTTCATTAGCATTATTATTAACCTTAAAGGCTGCAAAAGACCGATTTGTCTTTACCAAAAATCAAACCCACGATTGCTATTATTTTACATTAATATGTAACATATTTACAATTAAAATATAATTAATGTATAATATTTTAAGAAGCTCTTGATTATATTCGAAGAAAATTTAAATAAACTTTTTATTTTTTATTATGTTCAATCCAATTTATGTGCGTTTATTTAAGGTTCATAAATCCTTATTATTAATTATTGATAAATTGTTATTAATCAAAACGTTACTTAATCCATGTGACGTTGATATGATATTGAAGTGGATGGTAAAGATATTACGTAAATATATCGTTATGTTACGTAAAGATATTAATATACCACATTAGTATCACGTAATATAAAATGACATGTAACGTTTTGATTAATAATAATTAATCAAGTTAATTAAAAATATCTTTTTCATTTCAAATAAAAATATAAAGTCTTAAATAAACATAATAAAAAAATAATAATTTATTTAAAATTTTTTGAATAACTCAAAATTTTTTTATATATTATGTCATTAAAATATAATTAACAATCCCACAATTTGCTTAATATTATATATATTTATTTATTTATTTTTCCTTGAGAAACCTAGCTAGCTGCCCTAGAAGGTGGCTACGATGGGGTATGCACCTTTTTATCCTCTCAAATAAAGTTCAATCATCTCATCACTTTTTGGTGAATGCCAACAAAAAACATTGGGCATAATTTGCTTATCTAATCTCAGAAATAATGTGAACAAACCAATGAACATCTCTGATCCAGCATATTAGGTATTTGCACTCATCATCTCTATCCTATTTTTTACGAAGATAAAAAAAAAAAAAGTTTGAATTTCCGTACATCTTAGGGATTATAGTATTCATCTTTATCATGTAAAACAGAGATCAGCAGCTGACTGTTTATGGTAGGGCAGATGAACATAGTAGACACTGTCAACTACCCAATGCAAAAGTATAAGGGAGCCTAAGAAAAAAAAAAAGAAAAATAGAAGGAAAATTATCATTTATTAACTAACCCGAAAAAGGAAAGGAAAAAAAATTATCTTATTCGTAAAGGAAAGGAAAATATTCGTATTAGTTAGCATGAAATTAAAAAAAAAAAAAAAGAAGTTTTTAAAGTTTACGAGTAAGATTGAAAACGACAAGAGCTTAGCTATGACTGTCCTTGGTCGCAAAGTGAAAAAGGAAAGAAAATAGTACATCCTTCTAAGTCCTAAATAATCTTTTATATTTAGAGCAAGATAAATATATTTTCGTATATATATATATTTATATATTTATATTTGAATACTTGCAATAATAATAAAACCAGTTTCAGACAATATTTTAAGGTTCTTACGTGACATTTTTGTTAATTAATTAAAATAGATACGTAAGAAAATAATACTAATAAAGGAAAGTATAAAAAAAATGGCTATTGCTATAAACTATTAAGCGTGGCATATAGCATCATTGTCATTAGTGTATTAAATTGGGGATTTCGTTGTTATGATATATGATATGATTAATCAACATATTAAATTGGTCAAGTGGCCAAGGCTGATCTTTCAAATAATAATGACACACTATTAATTAAATCTTTGAAAATAGATTTTTTCAAGTCAAAAAGCGTTGGCTAATTGGATTTCAATAGCTATTGACTAACAGCAGCTTAATTTTGTACCTT
This sequence comes from Theobroma cacao, assembly GCF_053813885.1. Classification (NCBI taxonomy): domain Eukaryota; kingdom Viridiplantae; phylum Streptophyta; class Magnoliopsida; order Malvales; family Malvaceae; genus Theobroma; species Theobroma cacao. The sequence continues at coordinate 898,528 of NC_142641.1, forward strand.
TGGCAAATAAATAAACAACAAAAGATTTTGTGCAATAATAGCTAGGTTCCATCACTTTGATTTTAAGTGTGAACAATTAAGTTTTCTTTTTCTTTTTATATAGGCTGATTGCATGGTTAATTTGAGTTTTCGATTGATCCGATTATCTTACTAAGTAAATTCTTATCTACAACATAATTCGTTTAAGTTGTATTTCTTAGATCATATTCGAGATTATCATCCTATTAAAAACATTTTTACTTTAAAAAAATCAAATGTAATTCTTCAAACAGAGGGATAAAATGCGTGATTACGTCTAAAAATAGTAGTTTAATAAAGCAAATGATGTAATCGAGAATGATCTTCCCATAGGTGAGAGTAGTCCAATCGGGAAAAGACTAATTAAATGTTAATGCATGTAGTTGAGAATGACACAAACTAATTGCAACAAACCGAAGCTTAAAATTATTTTATTATTATTCATTAGTCAATTAAGTTGGTGAAGCTTTCACACCTTTAAAATTAAAAATTGAAATTTAATTTATTTTAATTAAAAATATCATGCATTTCTTCGAGGCAGGTGATTTACATTGACTTTTTTTCATTATTTTTAAACAAATGTCACATTTCAGACAGTTAAAATGTAAAATAATAAAATAAGAAATCGTTACGGAAACCATTTTGATTTAACTCAAGTGATATAAAAAAACATGACTTCTAACATATAAATATTAATATATGACACATTTTGTAGTATATAATTATAACAAATAATTACCATAAGAAATAATTTAATTTTTTGAAATATATTAAAAAAGAGAGCCTGTAGTTATATAAAAGAAAAATATTTAATTTAAAAACAATTAAATATATATAGGCTCCTGGTAAAAATATGAAAATGACTGCATCCTAACTATAACGAATCCCTGTAATTAACTAATACAAGTATCATCCAATTTTTTAAGGTAGAAGTCTTGATTTTTCCATAAACATATGTTAATGGATTCGTTAATTGGACTAAAGACGAAATTAACTAACCAAACCTAAAAGAGGAAAGGGACCGTAAGCACAATTAGCAGATGATAATTAAAAAAAATGATGATTCGGATGACCTTAAGAATACGCCTAATAATAATAATAATATAATCTTCGTCTAATTAACTTTATCCTCAGTTGCCTGATTTAGCATTAAATATTGTAATAATTTAATGGTAATGGTGTGTAGTACTATAGCCGAAAGAGAATAAATATGCATTGAGGTTCTTCAACTTTCTAAAATGAAAGTTTGTCTTAAAGCTACTTTTTGCTGGACAAAACCTGAAAAGGGTAAGGCCTTAGCTTTTTGATTATACAGTTTAAAGGTATCAAGAGAAAGAATGATCTGAATTGTAAAGTTTTGTTTACTTAAATTCTGCTGATTATTTGCATGGTATTTGTTGTTGGTATGGCAATTGCATGCATGTTACTTTTTCAGATGAAAGGAGAGCATTGGAATTGGCATTGCATCCAGTGGATCAGATCAAGACATCAAAGTTGTATTCAGTATTAATTTTTACATGGAGAGAGTGCCACTTTCCCCCATCTGTGTGACTTCCCAGGTTGTCCTTCTGAGTGTGGTGAAATTGCAAGAGAAACTTCTCTTTCATTTTTGTTTGCATTTGCAAGAGAACAAACTTGATCAATTGCCATTTCTATAATCCTTTAAATCTGGTTCTGTAATTTTAAAACAATCACCGGGTTTATGTAAAATCAGTGATTATAACTCATAGATAAGCCTGGTAATGTACATGTCGTAAGCTCTGATACCATGCAGAAAAATTATGAAACTTATGGTGGGGGGATGGAGAGGGGCCAAGGTGGGGTTGCAAGGGTTCATTGTTATTTCCCTAAGATGTAAGGCTAACTTGGACAAATCAATTTGTCCAAATTGTTCCTTAAATTTAGTCTTTATCAGTCCCTTTCCTATTACAGCATACAGCAGTAACCTTTGGGTTGCATCATTATTTTTGTCTGACCCTCAGATCTGAAAGCCCCCCTCCCAGCCTCTCCTCCTTATTGCGATTAAACGTTTCCCTTTACCAAGGGGCAAGAAAAGCAAAGCAGAAGTCAGCCCAAAATGGATAGCTGATTACATGTTTATGGTATAAATTAACTCTGATCACTCAGTTGTTTAAAAAGTATTATTCAAACTGAACTTTAATGATGGAGCACCCAAGGTAGACCACACGGATCGATTTCAATTTGTTGTTGGTATATTGATTTCACTGTACAGTCTTCAAATCTTCAAATTTCCTTAAAGAAGAAGAAGACGAAGAAGAAGAAAAATGAAGGCAAACGAAATAAAAGTAATCATTAGGCCAAAATTCATGGCTCTGTGGAGTGAAAACAAGATTTGAGGATAAAACTCGTTGCAATAATAATAATCTGCATTAAGCTCAAGGGGCAAAGAATCAAACTTCGTTTGATGCAGCAGAGTAAACATAGAGAAAGTTACAGAGGGAAAATTGTTCAAAAATGTTGTACTGAGACTGAGATTACTGCTAGTACTATAAAAGCTCTTCCCAATGCAAAAACGGCTGCTTTATGATTGACTGTTTTCAGTTATAATTTTCATTCCATTTTTCCCCCTCAGGATTACATCAAGCTTAAATTGTCTAATTCTTCTTTTCCTTTTTCTTCCCAGTTCTCTCAGCAACCGTTAGTCCACTCTCTCTCTCTCTCTTTCTCTCTCTCTGTCATGATATTGCTGATGATTTGTTTTTATTCATATCTGAAAAGAGTTTATTTATGCTTAGTCACCACACACTATCTCGATTCACGCCAAAAATCCTCCCTCATTGCAGAGTTTGTTTGCCAAAAACCTCTTCAACAATTCTCTGTTTATTTACTTCCCTCATTAATAGCTTTCCTCAACTCCAACCTTTTTCTTGGCTACTTCTGAAAACCTTTCTCTCCCTTCCTTGTCTTCTTACCTCTTACTCCTTATATATATGTTCTCTGCACTCTTGCTCCTTTAAGCTGTAACTGCAAAACTATACCTCTCAACTGCTCTCCTTGTTTGCTTCTTTTTGTAATTGTTTAGTGTTCTTCCTTCAAAAGGGTCTCTTTTTCTATAATGTAACTTGATCAAGTTGTCTTTTTTGCTTCCTTTCTCTGTTTGATTAATGTCCATTTCCTCAAAGCTGGTTTAAAGTTGTTGATATGAGTCCAATCATGGGTTCTCGTTAATCTTGTTCCACTGGCAGTTTTTTTTTTTTTTTCTGATCTTAAAGGTTTCTTCGTGGATTTTGTTAATGCCCATTTGCTTCAGTTTGATTTAGACGATCCCAAATGGAGTTTACAGTGATGGGTTTTCGCTAATTTTCTGGTACTTGCTTTCGAACTCTTAAAACTTTTAGCTTGACTGAGATTTCTGCCTGGTTTTTGAGCATGTAAGATTATACCATGTAATTTATCATATCTAATTGTACCTTTTGTTCTTGTTGGTAAACTTTTGGCGGGATTTAGTTCATGTCAAGAAAGCTTCTCTTTCTCTTTTTTGAACAATGAGGTAAAGAAGAAGTGATTATGGATCTAAGTTTTGTTGAATTTGATCGTTAGTTAAGATCTGAAAGATATGGAGAGCATCGTTTCTCTCCGTTAACTAAGATCTTTCTCAAATTCACCATGGCATTTGCTCGTTAGCATCCTTGACTTTCTACCCACAAATTGAATTTTGGTGCTTTGATTCGTATCTAATTTGATTCTTTTCATCCGTCATAGCAATATACTCCCCAATCATTCTTTATAAATTCTTTGAAAATGTAAATTTCTTTTATTCTAGATATTTAGTTGCAGGCCTTACCAAGGGTCGGTTATACATAGCAGAAATGATAAATACACATATTTTTTTCTTCTTAATTCCAAACATGATCAGCCAATTCTTGTCCTTCTGTCCATAATTTCCCAGCTTAGCTTAGCTTATGCAAGTTTAGTTACCATACTGGCCTCTCGAGTGCTTTAATCTTTGTCAGTGTGTTGTGTCTTGTATTCTGTCTTCTTTAGTTATCTGTCAATCTAAATAAGAAAAGACTTCGAAAAGAAAAACGTTCTTGTCTGAACAATATTGAGCTACCATGGAAGAAACTTTTGTTCCACTCCGTGGAATCAAGAATGACCTGAAAGGAAGGCTTTTATGCTACAAGCAAGATTGGACTGGTGGCTTCCGAGCAGGTATCAGGTTTGTAACTTTCATTGCTCATCTCTGTTCATGTATGGGATACAATATGCTCTTATGAAACATCATTATTGCAAAAACTACAATCTTTTTGAAGTTATAATCGATATATTTGTTTTTGATCACTTAGGATCCTTGCTCCAACAACATATATATTCTTCGCTTCAGCAATTCCAGTAATATCTTTTGGGGAGCAGCTGGAAAGAAATACAGGTAACTAGAAACTAGACACATGTATATTTGCATGTTCTTCTATGTCAGTCATGATATTAAGAGATGCTTTATTGTTGTTTCAGATGGAAGCTTGACCGCAGTACAAACTCTTGCATCAACAGCACTTTGTGGCATCATTCACTCGGTTGTTGGAGGGCAGCCCCTGCTCATTCTTGGCGTTGCAGAGCCAACAGTGTTGATGTATACATTTATGTACAACTTTGTGAAGGACCGAAAGGATTTGGGGCATAAACTCTTCTTAGCTTGGGCAGGATGGTATTTGTTAGATTCTCAGCATACTTAAGTACTGAACCAGATAGATTTTCTGGTGGCACTGAGTTGTTTTCTTTACTTTGATGGGTTCTCAGGGTTTGTGTGTGGACAGCACTTTTGCTTTTCTTATTGGCAATTCTAGGAGCATGTTCTATAATAAATCGATTTACACGTGTTGCTGGTGAATTATTTGGTCTACTAATTGCAATGCTTTTCATGCAGCAAGCTATTCGGGTGAGTATCCTCAGGTTGCTAAGATTAATATGAAATGATCTGTTCTTAGAATCAGGAGAGTTGAAATGATTATGAACATGCTTTTATGTGCCAGTAGTTAATTTGGGTTTCTTGAATTCTATTTTTTATGTTATTTCAAATTCAAAAGTACCAGCGCTTTTCTCCTGTGCTCTCTTCCAAAACTGTGATAGAACTCTTTCATTTTAGTACATAATGAATCTAATCCTACAGGGAGTTGTGGAGGAGTTTGGCATTCCCGCAAGAGAAAATCCTGATCAAACAGCATTGCGACCTTCTTGGCGATTTGGCAATGGAATGTTTGCACTAGTTCTGTCCTTCGGCCTTCTTCTCACTGCACTAAGGAGCCGTAAAGCAAGATCCTGGCGCTATGGAACAGGTACTGGATTACTGCATTCCAACTCTTTCCATAAGGGATTTGGAGGATGGCGTTATCTGTGTTTTGGCCATTGAAAGGATAGTTTAATAACCATGCAAGTGTGTCCTAGCTCTTTCCTTCATTAATTAAGTTATCACCTTATTCAGTCCCCTGGTTGGAAGAAGGCCAAATTTTTAATATCTTAGTATCTTATACTGATTTGCACATCTTATTTTTGATAGGCTGGGTTCGAGGTTTTATAGCAGATTACGGGGTGCCACTTATGGTGCTTGTGTGGACTGCTGCATCTTACATACCTGTTAATCATATTCCAAGAGGGATTCCAAGGCGTCTTTTCAGTCCAAACCCATGGTCTCCTGGTGCATACTCTAATTGGACAGTGATCAAGGTGATTCCTCTGTGGTTTTATAGTTTAGTATCGATTCACTCCCCCCTTTTTTTTTTTTTTCATTAGAGCTAAATTTTTTTGTTAAATTTTCTACAAAACCTGGAAAGAGACTCATTTTTTCGATTGTTCAGGAAATGTTGAATGTGCCCCCTCTTTACATAGTTGGAGCATTTATTCCGGCAACGATGATTGCTGTGCTTTACTATTTTGATCACAGTGTAGCATCACAACTTGCTCAACAGAAAGAGTTCAATCTGAAAAAGCCACCTTCATACCATTATGACCTTCTTCTCTTGGGTTTTCTGGTGCGGCATTGTATTGGGATACAGTTTTTAGAATGATGTACCTATTAAGAAAGTTCAAATATAGTAACAAATGCAGATTTTATCTGCTGAAAGTTTTTTTTTTCCTTAACACTCAATGTGGTTTTGACCAGGTTATATTATGTGGTCTTATTGGCATTCCGCCATCCAATGGTGTTATTCCACAATCTCCAATGCACACAAAAAGCTTAGCAACCCTGAAACATCAGGTAATAGATAGTTACTAGTTCTTGATAATATATAAATGTAACCAGTTTTTCAGAGATCTTATAATTTAGTGAGATCTCTATCATCAATTAAGTGAAATTTCATTCTATCCTTCTATATGAGGCTATAAATTGACCCTACTCTTCTTTGTCTTTCCCTTCTTTATTTCGTTTTGTTAAAATTTTTTCTCAAAGTTCTGAAAATGGAATCGAGTTCACCTGGTGAACTCCTGAGGGTAAAACAAGGAGCTTGGACAATATGGGAGCATGATTTCCAGTTTCCTACCACATTTTCATTATCTTTCCTATTAAGGCAGACAAAGCCTTTTCATTGTTATTATTTTGTTAGTCCTCCTTTCTTATGTATATCACTGTGATTGATTCTTTTGTCTTATTGGTGACAGCTTTTGCGTAATAAGCTTGTGTCAACAGCACGGAAAAGTATAAGTAAAAATTCAAACCTGAGTCAAGTTTATCGGAGCATGCAAGAGGCATACAATGAAATGCAGACTCCACTTGTCTATCAACTTCCATCCACTCTGGTAGATTAATTTGTATTCATCATTTTCATTTACTTCATCTATTATAATCCCTGTTTGCCCCTCACCTTTATTTAAATAGGGACTGAAAGAACTGAAAGAATCCACTATCCAACTGGCCTCAAGTACTGGCTACATTGATGCACCTGTTGACGAGGCCATTTTTGACGTGGATAAGGAAATTGATGAGCTTTTACCTGTTGAAGTCAAAGAACAACGTCTCAGTAACCTGCTTCAGTCATTGATGGTTGCTGGTTGCATTGCTGCTATGCCTCTTCTTAAGAAGATACCCACTTCTGTTCTTTGGGGTTATTTTGCTTTCATGGCCATTGAAAGCTTGCCTGGGAATCAATTTTGGGAGAGGATATTATTGCTTTTCACTGCTCCAAGTCGAAGATACAAGTATGTGTTTTTTTTCTCCTTGTACTTTCTGCTTAGTTTTTTGAGTACCGGGGGTTTTGTTCATAAAGCCAGCCAAATCTAGCTCCTGTTGCTTTTAGCACAGGATTCTTGCCCTGGGTTCTAGAATATAAACTCCTTTTTACTTTGTTAATCATTATCTCCAGTTCTACTCAAAATCTTCTTCTCTCTGTTCATTTCACATTGCAGCTTTATCATAAAACTGTCATGTATATAGACATTAATTTTTCACATCATTGCTCAACAAAGATGAATAATCTTAAAAGTTCGCTATTTTTTTTTTTTAAGTAACAATGTCCATACTTCAACTTATCATTATTATTTTTGGAAGATTAGACATCTAAATTCCAGTATCTGATGTGTCAGGGTGTTGGAGGAGTATCATGCAACCTTTGTTGAGACTGTGCCTTTCAAAACAATTGCCACCTTTACCTTTTTCCAGACTGTTTATTTGCTTGTATGCTTTGGCATAACATGGATCCCAATAGCTGGAGTCCTCTTCCCACTTTTGATCATGCTTCTTGTGCCAGTGCGGCAATATGTGCTCCCCAAGTTTTTCAAAGGTGCACATCTTCAAGACCTTGATGCTGCAGAATATGAGGAAGCTCCAGCCATTGCCTACAACAGGACATTTGAAGTATGTTCTCTGAACCTCTCTTTAGTTCATCATAGATTTCTTTGTAGCTCAGGTTGCAATAAGTGTTGGTTTTGCCCAGTTATTTGTACCTGCCCTCTGCCATTTTTTCTCATGGATCTTTTAAATAGAAAGGGTAGTAAGTGTACTTATATTAATGTTATGTGTAATTTATTTAGATATAAGTATGGTTGTGCCTTGTATCTGCTGCTGTATGCACAGTTGCAACTGTTTGGATTGCTTTAGGAAATATCGATATTTTCAATATGAATTGATCTCTCTTTTACAATTTTTTTATGGATCACACTATGATCTGAGATCTTCCCGGAGAATTCTAATGCATGATGTTTTGTAAACTGAACAGGACCAGGAACTTCAGGCAAGGACTAACAATATTGATGGTGCAGAAATTCTAGATGAAATTATCACAAGAAGCCGTGGAGAAATCCGCCGTTCACAGAGTCCTAAAATATCAAGTGCAACTCCAACTTCACTGGGGGACATAAAACCTGCTTACAGCCCACGGATCTCCCAAAGGGCACGTAGTCCACGGATTAGCCAACTGAGGGGGGAAATAAGCCCCAGCTTGACTGAAAAGGGATTAGAATTCAAGCAAACTCCCAGTCCTGGACCATCTACACTTGGACAAAGCAGCAATGCTTCGTTGTCAAGCTAAAAAACCTTCATTTGTAATTCTGGTTAGTAGTGAGTTTATGTCAATGGCACTCGAGAGGTCTTGTGCTTAGTTCATGTAAGTGGTGTTATCTTTTCAGTGTGTTTTCCAGTTCCGTCTAACGATAGGGTGTTTAATTGTATCTCCCAATATAATGGAATATGTGTTTATTTCACTATCACGTATGGTAGCTTGAATTTCTTGTTTGATCTTACTTCTCGTGTTCTTTCATGAAAGCCTTAAAAGCATTGAAAGAAAGAATAGCAAAGACGTCCTGTAACTGCAAATAAAATATCCAAACACATGTAGATCAAATTCTGTTTATCTGCCTGACTGTCCGATTGATTTGGGAGCCTTATGATTTAACATATTTTATTAAAATGATGAGATTTTCTAGTATGGCAATTCAGATAATCTGATGCATTGCCTTGAAGATAAACAATATACTACTTGGTCATCTTCTTTGCAATTTTCATATCTATTACTCGTTAGAGATGTTATTTTTGCACAATGATGCAAATATTTGGTCAGAACTTTCAGGTAAATTATCCATTTCTTTATTGCAATTGGTCAAACATTATATCAGAGGTGTCTTGAAGAAATACTGGTTTGAAAAGTTTTGCAGCAGAGCCCCAGAAATGCCCAGATTATTTTAATTGTGCTTATGCTTTGCTTTCTTTTCGTGGTTAAGTTTATAGGGTCTTAAGATCACAGGGACAGACCGAGTCATGCAGCATGACTACGTTAAGCTGAAAAATAAAGGTCCAACATGTTTCATATTACAGCAGAGGGAAGGCAGAACAGGTGCATTTCGTCTCCGTGTTAATACTTATAGTCGAAACTCTTTAAATGAGATTCTCTTAGGGGGCAAACTTTTACCTTAAAGCATCCTTACAAAGCAGTAGTGCACTGATAAATGCAGATGAACTTTATATCCATCGGGCTTTGGACTATAGTCTTTGGATAATGAGTGTGGAATCTCTTTAATGTAGCAAAGGGAGCATATGCTTTAGCTATTCTGGATGTGAATCTTTGTTATTTATCTCATCATGATTTAGGCATGATGATTGTACAGTTATTCAGTGCAAATATCATCGATTTGTTGATGAGAAAATCCAATTTCCCGACAAGAGATCCACATAACAGTTGGGAACTCTTCTCAGCAGAACAAGATTCTAAGTTTTTAATTATTGTCTTAGCCGGATGTTCCCTTCAGCAGTTTAAATGCAAGGGATGCCCGATTCTCATCTCAAAGAATGTTCCTTTTTTGCCAGGGTAATGTAATGAATTAGTGGAAAACAAGTACATTTTCGTACTGATTTCGGAAATTTTCCACTGTTCCTGGTTTATGTGATTGTCTTTTCTTTTCTCCTTGAATTCCTGCTTGTTCACTTTTTCCTTTTTTCTTTCACTTGTAATGCTTTCCACAAATGTCTGACAAATGCCACTATGAAGGATCATAAACTGTAGTATGAAGACAGTGGAAAGGATGATTCACACAGAAATGAGGAGGATTGGACTATCCATTATGCTAAGTAGCTAGGGGACACTTGCTAGTGGTAAGTAAACTAGTCTTCCACTATCTCTGCTACTTGTACATAGGGGGCTCCAAGCTTGTTCTTAGTTTGTCTTATCATTCCATTATTTGTTCATCTTTCAATTATGCATTTTGTACTCCTATAGATTGATGACCAGACCAGATTAAAGACCCCCCTTTTAAAGGGAGTACCTATATCGAAATCTACTGAAGTGATGATAAAAGAAATCTTACGTCAATTAAAGTAAAGATATCCTAAAATCTTATATGTAACAAAGACATCCGGCACTAGTTCCTATATTGAAATCCTTCCATGTAACAAGATTTGTTTTTCTTTCAGTTAGTTTCCCAGTTTTAGTTCATACATGAAGAAACTATTGGCCTGGTAAGCCTACAATTTCTTGCACCATATCTTGCTGTTTAGTGGAAGGGGCCCCGAAGTGACTTTCATTCGGTATCTGTATAAAGACAGATTTGATTCTCTTATCCGGTTCCCCATTGAAACTTGATATCAAGGTAGTGGAAACTTCATCAAACGTGGAAGATTTAATATCTGTGTTCATGTCAGCAAAGATCAAACGTAGCACGCCATGATATCAGCAAAATTTTCTCTTATTATCAGAAAAGAAATCCAACCCTTTCAAAGGATAATAAAGCACAATGTAAGAACGAAAAAAATTAGGCTTAAACTAAGATTTTCAAGGCCCAAATTTGGTCGAGCTCTGCCTGAGATATCGAAGAAGGTTTAGGCCCGCGGACACACACAAGCATTGGAAAACGTTGCGTACAGGGTCGAGGAAGGGAAAGACCGTTAAAAAACGGCGGTAATCCTCGTACAGAATCGAGTCAAGAGGGACGACTCACGAACGTAGATACCCGCAACTCTTTTCCTTCCCTACAATCTTACAATTTCAATCAGTTGAACCAACCATGACTTGCCACATAAACAGAGATGTCAACTTATTTTTAACCCCCAAACTCACATTTCAGACGTTCATCATCAGCACTTTCTCCCTTTGGAAGATTAGCAGAAGGCCCTCTGGAAGATTTTAAGTTTTAACATGAAAGAAACCCATAAATCCAAGATCAAAGCTTTTTAAGAAGATAACATATTGGAACATGTCTTTAAAGTTTAATGATTTGGCACTTTGTCACATGGCAAGTTTTGGTTGGTCCAGCTAAGGAAATTGTATGCTTGTAGCGAAAAGACCGGCAGGTGATATGGTCCCTAACTCAGATGCCTAGTTACTAGTTGGTGGTTTCCTACTAAATATTTGTTCTTTTTTCGTTGTCTTGTGTATATAGCACGGGGTGAGGGCATCAGGAAGAAAAGAAGACTAAAGGAAAATGAGACCAAACATAGTTCTATTTGGAGATTCAATAACACAACAATCTTTTAGATCAGGCGGTTGGGGTGCTTCTCTTGCTGACACCTACTCTCGCAAGGTTCAACATTTTTCGTAATTTTCTTGCTTTTTGGAAACGACCCATCCTTCAAATTTGAGTCCTTTTACTGTTCTTGTGATTTTTTTTAATAATAGGCTGATGTTTTAGTTCGTGGGTATGGTGGATACAACAGCAGATGGGCTTTGTTCTTGTTGCATCATCTCTTCCCTCTGGTAAAGTTCTTAACTTTTTTGTTTTTGTTTTTTATTTGTTTGGAACTACTGTTGTGGATCTGCAGATGGGGTTGTTGATCTGTTAAACTTTGTTGTTTTAGAAATGTGAGGTTTTTAGATTGTGGTTGTGAACTTTGTTTGATGTTCTTAGAATGAGGGATAGATCTCTACAGATTAATTTAATCCTGATTTATTAAGTGGGAGAAATGAGAACTCAACTGCGCTGGTAAAGAAACAAAGTTCTAGTCCTTATGTTTATGGATTTGAGGATAGAATGATGGTACGTACGACTCATTGCTGTGCATTTGCGGATCAAACTGTTCAGTTTATAACAGATTTCTGATAGTCATTGAAGTCAGGGGACTTACCTCTCTCTCTCTCTCTCTTAATTTATATTGTTGTTGTTCATTGATCTCGTGTTGCTGCCTTGCTGGAGATACTTTCATTTCACTGATGATAGCCATATATTTGCTTGTCCACCCCCCTAAACAAAGTTTCTTTTTTTAGTTTTGGTTTAAACATAATTGCTGCACTAGATATTATGTACTAGTCTTTTAGATCTATCTTGTTCCTCTTAGGGCTCTGCGAAACCTCCAGTTGCTGCCACAATTTTCTTTGGGGCTAATGATGCAGCTCATTTAGGGAGAAACAGTGAAAGGCAGCATGTCCCTGTAGAAGAGTACAAGGAGAACCTCAGAAAAATTGTAAATCATTTGAAGGTTCGGTTTTCCCCTTTTTCACTAGTACTTTTAAGCAGCCATTGTAGCAGGGCATCTTCCAGATCCGATATGTGTATTCTTTAAAGCTTTAATTAATTTTTATATGTTTCAGCAATTGACATGCATGATCTACACATACTTCATTCTGCATTTTCCAACAAGCTTTCTTAGCATTATGAGAACAAAACGGAGAGTGTGTTGCTAAAAGAAACCTACAAGTTAACCTTCACATACAGGAGGAGCAATATTGATGGTCGTAATTCTAAACTATAGGCTATTAATAAATGATTAAAGCCAGCAACTGTTTATCTTTATTGAGTAAAAGGGTTGTTGCCTAGCTTGTTGATGTTTGTATTTTCTTTTATCTTATTTTTTCTGGTCAGTTGCTGAGATTTTAGCAAGAGCCCTACGTAGGAGTTAGGACTGTCTGCTTATAACAGAGCTCTTGATGTGGTGGATGACACATTTCTCTACTTAAGGATTGTCTGTAACATCTCGTACCCTCGTTTAGCAGTCTAAAAAATCCTATCGATAAGACAAAGGGTTACTTAAGTGCCGAATAGCGGTGACGAGTGAAAAAAATATTTTAAAATAAAATAATATTTTATGAATAAAATAATATTAAAATATTAATATTTTATTTATTATTTTATATTAGTAAGGAATGAGGTTTATATGACTAATTTAAGTGGGAGAGAAGAAGTGAGAAAGGATTTTGGAGAAAAACGATGATAATCGTGCTTGCGTGTCTTTATTAAATAAAGTTAGTGTGGGTAAATAAATATTTAAATATTATGGTGATATTGCGTTGAAGTGTAAACTTTATATTTTGTTTGCACACGTGTAAAGGAAGAAAGATAGAAGGAAATTGAAATTTAAAACGTGTTGAAATGATCAAATTGTAAAAGATGAAAGTTTGGAGGGTTACACGGTAAATAAAGAAAAGTTGAGAACTTATGTGTAATTTTAATATTTAGAGGTTAATGAAATATTATTGGATGATATGGTGGCATTAAAAGAAAATGCATGTGAAATGAAATGCAAATGAAATGAAGGGAATGAATAAAGAAAGGAAATTTCATGACATGATATGTGATTAAAGGAAAAATAAAGAAATAAAAAAAAATGAAAGTGACGGATGGAGAAAAACATTTCAAGACGTGCCATGTGAATTAAAATATAAAATAAGTGAAGAAAAGTCAAAAGAAGAAATGGATTCTTGGGCTAGTCGCCTATGTGAACAAGATGGAGAGAAAAGACAAGTTAAAAAAATAAAATAATGAAAGTAAAGGAAGCATTGTGTGATTGGCGGTGGAGGAAGTAAAAATATTTGTGCCATGTGATTTAATGCATAAAGTAGTGAAAGGAAAAGTTAACAAAATAATAGAAAAAGGATTGTATAGGAACAAGTCAGCCATGAAAAGAAAAAAATGACGAAAAAGGTGAGACTTTGGGCAATTCGCTCATGGGTGACAAATAATAAAATAAAAAAAAACCATTTTAAGGCTATACCTTTGAGAAGTCCGCCTATATCCAAGAAGAAAAGAGAAAGGAGAAAAAGGACAGAAAGAAAAGAGAAAGGAGAAGAATGACAGAAAGAAAAGAGAAAGGAAAGGAAAGAAAGAAAGAAAGAAAGAAAAAGAGAGAAAGGAAGGAAGGTTCAGTTGGAAGAGCTAAAGCAAAATTGAGAGGTTTTTCCCACCCACATGCCATTATTGTGATTCAATGAGAGCTTGGAGGTTTGACTTAAAGATTTCAAGGTAAGGAAGGTAGAAATTGTTAGTTTGATAGAATATTTACTTTTTAAACCGATTATAATATGTGAAAATGTTTGTGGTAGCAAGAGAAAATTGTACATGTTGGTGGATCACAAGAAATAGGAGATTTCTTGATTTTAAGCTCAAGTTGAGTTATTGAGTAAAGAAAAAGTGTAAAAAGAGGAAATGAGCTGTGGTGGAGTGCTGGACGAGGTAAAAAGTGATCGACAAATAAGATTAGTTATCTACGCACACGAATCAATAGCGAGGTAACGTCTCGCTATTTCGAGGTGAGTAGGGGATGCCTATTTTAAAACTTCCATAATTATATATATATATATATATATATATATTTAAATGTGATGATTTTTTTTAAATGCAAAATTATGAAAAACATGAGCTGATAGAATTCTAGGAGTTTGTGAATACTTAAATGATTGTAAATGTTTTGATTATATATAAGCTAGATACGTAAAGTGTTTTTAAAGTGAGAAACAAGCCTTTATACCATGATCTTTTTCTTACCAAATTTACCTTAATGTTTGTGTTAGGCTTGCATTCTTAAAGAAAATATGTATTCACCATGCGAACTCATACTTTAATTTCATGTAACGATTTTATGATAGAAAGCTTGTAAGGGTTTTGAAATGAGTTTTTGAAAGCATAACTCTATTTTTGAATGGTTTACTAAATCGAAAGATTTCAAAGTAGGTCGGTTGTTACTTCGGATAAGTGTGACCCTCGTGCACGAGTGAGCTATATTTAGAGAACTTTTGGGTTGTCGACGGGTGGTTAGGCTTGGCAAGGGCCACTAGACTTGGCAATTCGTGTTAACACGTTAACACGATTAGACACAATTAAACACGAAATACGTTAAGGTTAAACACGAACATGACACGTTTAATATTCGTGTCTTAAATTTAAAACACGTACACATACACGTTTAATACACGTGTAACACGACACGACATGATTAACTCGTTTATTAAACGTGTCAATATACGATACGACATGATTAATAACACGATTAGCACGTTTAACACGATTAACATGTTTAACACGATTAAATAAAAATATTTATAATTAAATATAATTTTATTATTTAAATTTAAAATCTATAATTATAATAAAACAAAAATAATAATAACATCAAATAATCACCAAAAGTTAAAAATTAGGGTTGAACATGTATAATTACATTATACCTTTTATAAAATAAAAAATTTTAATAAAATAATTATTTAAAATTATTTATATAAGGTTAAAATAGTTTTTAACTATTAATTTTTAAGAGGTTAATAAATGTATCACGTATACACGTTTAAACATGATAACACGATTAAACAAGATAACCAATTAAGTAAACATGTTTAAACGTGTTTGTCGTGTCTGACTCATTAAGACATGAAAATTTTCGTGTCTTAACGTGTCAGATACGATTAAACATGAAACACGTTAAGACTAAACCCAAAACCTGTTTAACTCGAGTCTTCTCGTGTTGTGTTAATGTGTTGTGTTCAAAATTGTCAGGTTTAGTGACCACAGCCTGTGATTTATATACATGACTAGGCCACCAGTGATATACGCGGTTGCGATCGCTTTATTTCTCCGATGTCGGCCAACATCGTCGAGATTGCTATGGCATGTGAGATCCGGTGGAGCGAGGCTCTCGGATGTTATTACGTGATAGAGGAACCACGGGTTTTATTTTACTTCGTTTCTTACTCGAGAGTAAGGTTTCTTTGGGTTTTTACACTCATGTTTTCTACGCATGGTGAGAACTATAAGAATTCGACAGCTCCTCGATTTATTTCCCGATGTGGTTTTAAATCATTTTTCCCTTAACTTTTGTAATTGCTCTCACAGTACTTGTATTTCTGCCGGTGCCATTCGATATGGAACTTCAGATATTGGTTCCGTGCCAGGAATCAAACTAATGTAAAACTCAACTTTTTGTTATAGGGGCAACCTTGACAATTCATCTGGGAACACATCTTCAAATTCGTTAACTATTGGCATCATTTTAATATCCGAAAAATTTTCCTCTAACACATCTTCCTTAACATTCGGGAGCCTCGCTCCACGGATCCCACATGCCATAGTAGTCTCGACGATGTTGACCGACATCGGAGAAGTCAAGCGGTCGCAATCGCGTATATTACCGGTGGCCTAGCCACTTATATATATCACAGGCCGTGGCTCCCGCCATGCCTAATCGCCCGTCGATGACCTAAAGGTTCTCTAACTAAAGCTCACTCGTGCACGAGGATTCTACATAATCGAAGTAACAGCCAGCTTACTCTCGAATCTCTTGGTTTAGTAAACCAGTTAAAAATAGAGTTATGCTTTCAAAAACTCATTTTAAAACCCTTACAAGCTTTTTAACATAAAATCGTTGCATGAAGTTAAAGTATAAGTTCGCATGGTGAACACATATTTTCTTCAAGAATGCAAACCACATACAAACATTAAAGTATATTTGATAAAACAAAGATCATGGTTTAAAAACACTTTACGTATCTAGCTTATATATAATCAAAACATTTACAATCATTTAAGCATTCACAAACTCCTAGAATTCTAACAGCTCATGCTTTCCATAATTTTGCGTTTAAAGAAAATCATCACATTTAAATATATACACACACACACACACACACACATATATATATAACACTATGGAAGTTTTAAAATATACACCTCTTACTCACCTTGAAATAGCGAGACGCTACCTTGCTATTGATTTGTGCGCGTATATAACTAATCCTATTCGTCGGTCACTTCGTACCTGATTCGACACTCCACCATAGCTCACTTCCTCTTTTGACACTTTTGCTTTACTCAATAATTCAACTTGAGATTAAAATCAAGAAATCTCTCATTTCTTGTGATCCACCAACATGCACGATTTGCTCTTGCTGCCACAAATATTTTCACACATTATAATCGGTTTGAAAGGTAAATATTCTATCAAACTAACAATTTCTATCTTCTTTACCTTGAAATCTTTAAGCCAAACCTCCAAGCTCTCCTTGAATCACAACAATGGCGTGTGGGTGGGAGGAAAAACCTCTCGGGTTTTCTCTAGCTTTTCTAACCGAACCTTGCTTCCTTTCTCTTTTTTTCTTTTTTTCTTTCTTTCCTTTCCTTCTTATCTTTTCTCTTTTCTTCTTGGATATGGGCGGACTTCTCAAAAGCATAGCCTTAAAATGGTTTTTCTTATTTTATTATTTGTCACCTATGGGCGAATTGCCTAAAGTCTCACCTTTTCCATCATTTTTTTCTTTTCATGGCCGGCTTGTTCCTATTCAATCCTTTTTTTATTATTTTGTTGGCTTTTCCTTTCATTACTTTATGCATTAAGTCACATTGCATAAATATTTTTACTTCCTCTACCATCACACACACAATGTTTCCTTTACTTTCTTTATTTTATTTTTTTAAACTTGTTTTTTCTCTCCATCTTGTTCACATGGGCGGCTAGCCCAAGGATCCATGTCTTCTTTTGATTTTTCTTCACTTATTTTATGTTTTAATTCACATGGCAAACCTTAAAATGTTTTTCTCCATCTGCCACTTTCATTATTTTTATTTCTTTATTTTTCTTTTAATCACATATCATGTCATGAATTTTCCTTTCTTTATTTATTCCTTTCATTTCATTTGCATTTCATTTCACATGCATTTCCTTTTAATGCCACCATATCATCCAATAATATTTCATTAGCCTCTAAATATTAAAATTACACATAAGCCCTCAACTTTACTTTATTTACCATGTAACCTTTCAAACTTTCATCTTTTACAAGTTGGTCCTTCCAACACATTTTAAATTTTAATTTCATTCTATTTTTCTTTCTTTACACGTGTGCAAACAAAATATAAAGTTTGCATTTCAACGCGGTATCACCATAATATTTAAATATTTACTTACTCGCGTTAACTTTATTTAATAAAGACACGCGGGTACGACTGTCGTCGTTTTTTTTCCAAAATCCTTCCTCACTTCTTCTTCCCTACTTAAATTAGTCATATAACCCTCTTTCCTGACTAATATAAAATATTAATATTTTATTTATTATTTTATTCTAAAATATTTTTTTTCACCCGTCACTGTTCTTCGACACTTAAATTTACGTCAAGTGACCCTTTGTTTTATCGATAGGGTCTTATAGACTGTTAAACAAGGGTACAGGGTGTTACACTGTCTCTTTAAAAATTATTCACATTTCTCTCTAGAATTTTCAATTGTTTTTGTGTTATGCTTATTTTAAGTAGAGTATATTAAAACTTGAGGAATAAATTTACGGATTGGCTTCCCCTCAATTACTTTCCAATGCACCTATCATCATCATTCACATGTGTAAGATCCATCCATGAATTATGAAACCCATACTTGTGAATGGTGATTCAAGGTGTATTGGAAAGTAATGAATAGAAAAGTGATAGAGGGTTGTTGTTCTCATAATTTGCATGGTTCTCACTTTATCATTATTTTCTGGTTGTAGGAATGCTCACCCACCATGCTTATTGTGCTGATAACTCCACCACCTATTGATGAGGAAGGGCGCATGGCATATGCACGGTACAACAAGGCATTTTTTGAGTTCTTTTTCTTCTTTTTAACCTTTTTTCAGATTATGTGGTCTTTTTATTACGTATAACAACATATGTTGTTATCATTTCTGTCATCAACCTTTCTTTTTCATTTTGTTTTGGTTGTCATATTTGTGCGTGTAAGGTTCATTGTGGTCCATTTTTTCTGCTAGGTTCTCAACATTACTCTTAGACAGAAACCATTACTTCTGAAAATAAGACATTCATTGTCCTTCACTAAGCCTTTTGCCACTGTAACACTATATTGCTTCTTTACCTTCCTTGTTAGTTACTAAAACTGTTACCTCTTGAGCCTCATTTTCATGTTCTAGTTGACACTTCCAACATCCCTAGCTTACTTATTCCAAGATTATTTTGTTACAAATCCTAACTGGTCCACAACTTTCATTGCCCAAATTCCACCAGAACAATGTTGCTACTCCATCCATGCATTGCAACTACAAGACCAACATGTTGCTTCCAATCTTCCATATTGAATTCATCTTTTCTCTAGCACCCTAAAACTATCAACAACCCAGCCATACCACATCTCAACCAAAGAACTACTCTGGTTTTCATGAGTTTCATTACATTATCTCTGTGACATTGGCAATATCATTAGCAACATTGTTGTCGAGTTTAAATAGCACACAAGTAGACATGTTGCAACAAGTAATAAAGTGGTAAATATAGTGTCGATCTCTTGAGGAATTATCTCTAATTATATTGCTAATTACTAATTTCAAACTAAACTAATTCTATCCAAGAGTTGATAATTGAGAATTGGTGAAAATGAAATCTAATCAACTAAAGTTAAACTAGAATTGCAAGTAAATTTAATTTGGAAACAACAGAGAAAGACCTAAGATTAAGGCTTTAATTAATGCTTCATTTGGACTTAAGATTGACTAATTACCTATTTTTATAAAAAAACTGATGCTAGCCTAGGATCCTTAAGTATGTACGATACTCTGTCAAGGTATCGCACAATGATCTAACTTAATTTAATTCTCCATATGTCTATAGCTAATTAATTAAGTTCCTTAAGTGTAGGTCCTATAATTGACTGTATATGGTTATTAGGTGTATGTCTACCCTATTAACAAATCACCCAATTAATTCTAAATTATAATGATCATATATTACTCAAACCATGGTCCTTTTGGACTTTGTTAAGTCTTATCTAAAAACTCAAACTCATCTTATTGATAATCAGTCAATAAAATGAGAAATAAATATTGATTTAAATAAACACTAAATATTCCATACAAAAAAGTAATAGTCAATCAAGCATCCAAACTATACATTAATCTCCACCATAATCCTAGAAAGGAAAGTTTAGCCTAACATTTTCATAGCCCATAACAAAATTTTAGTAAAACAAAGCATTTATACAAGGAGATTTAGAGAGAGAAAAATAAAGCTAGTGAGAGAATTCTTTTAGTGCAGCTTTGTCAAGCTTCTCTTTAAAGATTCCTTTTCTTTCCTCTTTGTGAAAAGCTTCCTTTTTTGCCTTAGAACATTGCTCTTCAAAACCTCCATTTTCTCAACTCAAAAATATATATTTGTACTCCCACTTTCAGTCCTAACCCTGGAAACCCATGCAGATGTTTTTTTCATTAAATGACGTGTTCTCATTGCAATGAAAATGAATTCTAGTTGTAGCGGGAAACTCTTTGACTTAGGACTGCTTCTTCATGTTTCTCACTGCAATAAGAAACTTTGACTTAAGTTGCTGAAAATCTCGCTGCAGCTACAACCAAAATATATCTCACTGTAGCGAGAAAGTTTCTGACTTGGGGTTGGTTTCTTCATGTTTCTTGGCTCTTGCTGCAGCCAAAATGGATTCTAATTGCAGCAAGAAACTCTCTGACTTGCACTTTGCATCTATTATAATCCTTTCTCTTCATATACATTCATGGCCATGATCCTGTCCAAATTGGATGAAGTGTTGAACACCAAAGTTGTAGCTCTTCCTCTCGGCTTTCCAGCGATCCAAGAATCACCTCGATTGGACTTCTATAGCTTGAGTTGTGCTCAAAACATCACTGCATGTTCAGAGACCTACTTAAGTCCACCTGCACTATCCATTGCCATTTAAGTTCCAAGTCTTTGCACATCCTTCAATATCAGAAGATTAAATAAGTAGAGGCTAAAATGAGAAATTTTAATGAGAATTTAAGCTAAAATTATATAAATGAAAAATGTCATAACATAAATTAAACTACTATTGAAGAGCATAAAAAACTATGAATGGATTACTTATAAACTAGAGGAGTTGGCTCAATTTAAGTTCTAAATATGTATGACATAACTCTATATAATAGAGCTACCACATCCTCAAACTTAATATTTTGCTAGTCCTCAAGCAAAATTTTAAAGCAATAAAAGGAATATGAGAATTGAAAACACTAAATGACAATTCAACTACACCATTTTAAAGATTACTTTTAATTCCTCGTCAATTGTCTTATTTTCCATACTCATAGCAAATCATAAATATTGTTCAAGTGCATGTCTCAACAAAATGGCAAGCTCATTTTCAATTGGTTTTCTCTTTGTGTGTGAAGTTCCTTAAAATAAACACCATGTTACTCGTATAGGTTTATGCTCATGCAAGAATTTAAATTAGTTAAGAGTTTCATAAGCTAAATTCATTTCTCTCTCCACTGATATAAGTTAACACTCAATTGAAGATCCTTAGGACTTTGTCAAGTTTGTAATGTATGGTTGGGGTCTAGGTAGGATATAAGGTAATGTGTGGCTCAAATTTTCTTGAACACATCATTGTTTTAGGACCTATGTAGAACTTCTTACTTTTGATTACCCAGTATATTTTTTTTTTGTTTTTCTCTTTTTTTATATCACAATTTCACACCCCAACACTTGTTTTTTTTTTTTTTTTGTAATAGAGAGTAAGGTGAATATTTTTGCAATATTATGAACTTTTCAACACAGTATCACCTTTCAACAATATGCCATTAGCTCAATATAAATGTCTTAAAACAATAGATATGCTTAGGAGTGGGTTATGCAAAATTGGAAAGATTCTTTACAAGATTAAGCTAATTTATTATGTGGTTAAATAGAAAGGAGGAAATATTTAGGCTCAAATGGGGTATATTATGGATAAAAATTGTCTAAATGGGCTCGAAAGACCTAACTGGTCCAAAGATAGCCTAAATAATTTTCCTAATTAAGTGTAGCCTAAAATTTCACCTTAAGAGAAACTAAAACAAATTCTAAAATTCAAGACTTCATTCAAAAATTCACATTTGCATAAATTTTCTTTAAATGATTACAATTACTTAAAGTAAGAAACATGTACTCAAAAAAGTGAAAAAAACACAATTTACAATGATGCTTAGCAATAGAGATCAACATAATATTCACACAATATTCACATTCACTAAGAGCATAAAAATAAAAAGGTAATTATTTTTCTTCATTGGATAAGTAAATCTAAGCCATTTGTGCTATTAATTATCAAATCCAATATTTTCAAAAATTAAAATAAGTTAACTTGAACTAATTTGAAATTTAAAAGTAAGAAATATAACAAGCAAATAAAAGCAAAGTTTAAAAATTCCAAACTTTCCCCCTTGAACTTAAATTTAACATTGTCCCCAATGTTAAAAAAAAGTAAAGAAAAGAATACTCTCCTTTAAAAAGACTTGTTTTCCTCCTTTTCGTCCTCGTCATCTTTATTACTAATGGTATCCTCTGTAATGGGTAGAACATTTGTCATGTCCATCTTCATATGCTCGGCAAAAGCACGAAACATGTGCTTCATGGTTCCCATTCGTTACTCTAGATGAACTCATTCTTTGTGACATGGTGAGTTTGGTGCTATGAGCTAAAGGTCTTGGCAGAGTAGATGAACTCACACCAACAGCTTGTTGTTGATGAATTTGCATTCTCCGTACGATCTCAAGATCCAATGGAGCTTTTGATTGCATGATTTTTTCATCTCGACTCCATTGTATTCCCGCTTGTTTACATAAAACGGTGATGAGCAATAGATATCATAGGCCATCCTACTAGAACTAATAGTATGCAAATGTTAGTGAAAAGCAATTGACCAACGTTAAGGGATTTAGAGGATGGCATATATCAAGATTGCTCTATCTTTGGTGACATCACTTGTTTGCTCGATTGGCAACATCTTGGCTGCAACGACGTGGTGTCAAACTTTATATTTGCTTGTCAATGTACTTGCCTTGAAAGTTGCTCCCCTTAACTAATCTTCATGTAGTCTCAAGGTTACTAAGCAAATTAATCATCTCTTCTAAATCCACCTTTCCATTAACATATTAAGTGTACTCATCACTCTCAATATCTAGGGTGTTGTAAAACCGATTAGTGGTGTAGTTATCAAATGGTACTCTTTTTTCCCTACAAATGGCACTCCATATTCTCAAAATCCTCTTTACAAAAATCCAAAATTTTCATCAGCCATTCAGTTAAACCTTCCACAAACACAAAATGTTACTTCAAAACATAAGATTCAAGAATTGTTTTCAAATTTCTCTTCATCAAAGTGCAGATTTTTGGTAAGTAAATCTTAAGTTTTTGCCAAAATTTTGATTTTCAAGAAAAGTGATGGTTGAAAAAATTTTATGTGATAATTTTTTTTTTATAATTGGGGGAAGGGGAATTTGAACCCTGCTCTTTAGGCAGGGGGATAATACACCAACCAATAAGCCAAATGCTCGTGTGCTAATTATATGTGATAATTCTTGATGGGCATTGCTTAGTTTCTATAATATTAGCATTACGTTCAAGTTTGGTGAATTTTGGTGGAATTGTGGAAATTGTTAGTTATCAATTTTGAATAATTTAGGTTGTATGGGTTTATGAGAATTTAATGTATTAGTGAATTGTTGACTATGGTAAGAGGTTCGAAGAGATTTCATTCACTTGTGGATTATTGTGGAATTATTTGGTGAAATTTAGGAGTGTTGTGGATTAATCTTGATGTGTGAGATTTGAGAACCATGGTCCCAAAAAGAGCTAAAACTAGCAGTAGTGATTTTGATAAAGCAAAATTTGTGTCGGAAGCAGCATTTCAACGTCACACACAATCATTGCTAAATAAATCTCTAGTTTTTTAAAGAGGTATTGACTTGCCTTATATCTGTTATAGTGATATTGTGGATATAATTGAGGAGAGGAGATGGAAAACCCTTTTGTACTCAACCTGAGGCATCAATCATACTAGAAGCAAGAGAATTTTATGCCAATGTAGTAGAACACAAGAATATAATGGCATTTTTGTTGGGAAAAAAGGGTAAAATTTGATAACCACACCATTAATTGATTCTACAACACTTAGAATATTGAGAATGATTAGTACACTCAATATGTTAATGGAGAGGTGAATTTAGAAGAGGTGATTAACTTGCTTGGTAACCTTAGGACTACATGGAGATTAGTTATGAGGTTTAACAACTTTCAAGGCAAGTGCACTGAAAAGCGAATATAAAGTTTGACACCACTTCGTTGCAGTCAAGATGTTACGAATCAAGTATACGCGTGATGTGACCAAAGATAGAGCAATCTTGATATACGCCATCCTTTCAACTAAATCCCTTAACGTTTGTCAATTACTTTTCACTAATATTTTGTATACTGCTAGTTCTAGTAGGGATGATCTATGGTATCCGTCGCTCATCATCACTTTGTACAAACAAACAGGAGTACAATAGAGCCGAAATGAAAAAATCATGTAATCAAAAGCTCCATTGGATCTTGGGGTCATACAGAGAATGCAAGTCTATTAACAACAAGCTGCTGGTGCGAGTTCATCTGCTCCGCTAAGACCTTAAGCTCGTAGCACAAAACTCACCTTACCACAAAGAATAAAGTGTCTAAAGCGACGAATGAGAACCATAGAGCAGATGTTTCATGCTTTCGCTGAGCATATGGGGGTGGACAAGATAAATTTTTCACCCATCGCAAAGGATACTGCTCGTGATGAGGATGAGGAGGAGGAAAGATAGTCTTTTTTAAGGAGAGTATTCCTTTCTTAACTTTTCTTTAACAATAGGGACAATGTTAAATTTAAGTTGGGGGGGGGAGGGGGGGGGGGGGGGGAGTTTACAATTTTTAAACTTTGTTTCTATTTGTTTGTTATATTTCTTGCTTTTAAACTTCAAGTTAGTTTAAGTTAGCTGATTTTAATTTTTGAAAATATTGGATTTGATAATTAATTGCACCAATGGCTTAGATTTACTTATCCAATGAAGAAAAATAATTACTTTTTTATTTTTATGCTCTCAGTGAATGTGAATATTGTGTGAGTATTGCATTGATCTTTATTGCTAAGCATCATTGTAAATTGTGTTTTTTCACTTTATTGAGCACATGTTTCTTGCTTTAATTATTTTTGATCATTTAGAGAAAGTTTATGCAAATGTGGATTTTTGAATAGAGTCTTAAGTTTTAGAATTTGTTTTACCTTTTTTTGAGGCAAAATTTTAAGCTACATTTAATTAAGGAAATGACTTAGGTCATTTTTGGATCGGTTGAGCCTTTCGAGTCCACCTAGATAATTTTTATCTATAGTATACCCCGTTTGAGTCTTAATTTTCCCTTTTCTTTGTTTAACCATATAATAAATTAGCTTAGCCTTATAAAAAATATTTCCAGTTTTGCATACCCCACTCCTAAGCATATTTATTGTTTTAGGATATTTGTATTGAGTAATGGCATATTGTTGAAATGTGATATTGTGTTAAAAAGTTCATAATCTTGCAAAAATATTCACCCCATTATCTATTACAAAAAAAAAAAAAGTTTGAGGGTGTCAAGTTTTGATAGAAAAAAAAGGAGAAAAACAAGAAAACGAATAAAGTGTTGAACAAAGAAGAGAAAAGGAAAAAGAAGAAAAATATACTAGGAAAATAAAAGTAAAAAGCTCTACTTAGGTCCTAAAACAATAGTGTGTTTAGGGTAATTTGAGTCATATATTATCTTATGTCCTACTTGAACCCTAGCCATACATTACAAGGTTGATAAAGTCTTAAAAATCTTTGATTAAATTTTAGCCTACATTAGTGGAGAGAGAATGAAGAGCAAACTTATGAAACTCTTAACTAATTTAAATTCTTGTATGAGTATGAACCTATTCAAGTGACATGATGTTAATTGCAAGGAACTCTACACACACATAAGGAAAACCAATTGAAAATGAGCTTGCAATTTTGTTGAGACATGAACTTTTGCAATTTTGTTGAGACATGAACTTGAACAATATTTATGATTTGCTGTGAACGAATAATTAAAAGTAATCTTTGAGTTGGTGCAATTGAATTGTCATTTAGTATTTTCAATTCTCATATTTCTTTTATTGCTTTAAAGTTTTGCTCGAGGACTAGCAAAATATTAACTTTAGAGGTATGGGAATTCTATTATATAGAGTTATCTCATGCATTTTTGAAACTTAAATTGAGCTAAGTTTTCTAGTTTATAAGTAATCCTAGGTAGTTTTTTATACTTTTTAGTAATAGTTTAATTTATATTATGATATTTTTCATTTATGCAATTTTAACTTAAATTCTTGTTAAAATTTCTCATTTTAGCCTTTATCTATTTAATCTTCTGATATTGAAAGGTATGCAAGGACTTGGAACTTAAATGGCAATGGATGGTGCAAGTGAATTTAAAAAAGTCTTTGACTATGTTGTGATGTTTTGAGCACAACTTGAGCTACAGAAGTCCGATCGAGATGATTTTTAAACTGTTGGAAAGCCGAGAGGCAGAGTTACAACTTTGGTGTTTAGCACTTTACACAGTTTAAAAGGGATCATGGCCAAGAATGCATTTGAAGAGAAAGAACTGCAACAAATAGAAAGGAAAGTTTAGCCCTAACATTTCCATAGCCTACAACAACATTTTAGCAAAATAAAGCATTTATACAAGGAGATTTAGAAAGAGAAAAATAAAGCTAGTGAGAGAAAACTCTTTTAGTGCAGCTTTGTCAAGCTTATCTTCAAAGGTTCCTCTTCTTTTCTCCTTGTGGAAAGCTTTCTTGTTTGCCTAAAAAATTGCTCTTCAAAAGCTCCCTTTTATCAGCTCAAAAATATGTATTTATACCCCCATTTTCAGCCCTAGCCCTAGAAACCTGTGCAGATTTTTTTTCATAAAATGACGAGTTCTCGTTGCAACGAAAATGGATTTTTGCTGCAATGAGAAACTTTTGGATTTAAGTTGTTGAAAATCTTGCTGCAACCAAAATGAATTTCACTACAGCGAGAAAGTTTGACTCGGGGTTGGTTTCTTCATGTTTCTCACCACAACCAAAATGAATTCTTGTTGCAGCAAGGAATTCTCTAACTTGCACTGTGTAGTCTGTTGCAGTCCTTTCTCTTCAAATGCATTCTTGGCTATGATCCCTTCCAAACTAGGTGAAGTGCTAAACACCAAAGTTGTAGGTCTTCGACTTTCCAACTGTCAAAGAATCACCTCGTTCAGACTTCTGTAGCTCGAGTTGTGTTCAAAACATCGCAGTATGTTCAAAGAACTTTTTAAGCCCATTTGCACCATCCATTGACATTTTAAGTTCCAAGTCCTTGCATATCCTTCAATATCAGAATATTAATTAAGTAGAAACTGAAATAACGAATTTTAACAAGAATTTAAACTAAAATTGTATAAATGAAAAATGTCGTAACATAAATTAAATTACTACTAAAAAGTATAAAAAACTACTTATAAATTACTTAGAAACTAGAGGACTTGGCTTAATTTAAGTTTCAAATATACATGAGATAACTCTATTATATAATAGAGTTATCAAACATAAAACTTAATTATATCACGATATGTTACCTTCACCCATAATGCTTTTGTCGATGTTCTGTCATTTCTTTCAATAATCAACATACTACTACAAAGCACTGCTATGCAAAATCTCAGAAAGAGGAAAATGAGAACCCAATAAAACTGAGAACCTAAATAATTTTAAGTTCCTTCAATTCTGAACTTCCAAGTCCCCCGACTTGGAGATCCAGGGAACCTGAAAATTCAACAACTCAAGACACAGGCGAACTGTAATAAGGAGTTCTGTTGTCATGAAAATGTTACTACTTCTTAGTATGTCAGAACTCAAATAATTAATAATTTGGTTTTACAGGGCAACTTACGGTGAGAAAGCTATGACATTGCCAGAGAGAACAAATGAAATGGCAGGAGTCTATGCAAGGGGGTGTGTTGAGTTGGCTGAGGAACTGGGTCTCCGATCCGTCAATCTGTGGTCCAAGATGCAGGAAACAGATGGTTGGCAGAAACAATATCTGAGGTTTGTGGTATTCTAAACTACTTTTAGAAGCTTGCTACTCTATATCTAAAGACCAGATCCTTAGTGAAAGAAGTTAAGCATACGCATTGCAACAGTTGTTTCTACTGGACAATATCCAATCAAGTTCAATTAAATTTTCCATTCTCGATGAGATGGTTTGTTAAATCAAAAGTGCCTTCCTTGTAAGTTCTAATGGTAGCTAAAACCGACTTAATTCTTGGGGAATTAGGCACACCAAATCCCTGAGAAAGAAATACTCTATCCAGTTAGAAGACTCACCACTAAGATTTAGATCAGTAGATGGAAAATGTTACATGGAGTACATTCTGAATATATTTTTGTTATTTATATCAGGGATGGATTGCATCTGACACCAGAAGGCAATGCCGTAGTCTTCCAGGAACTTGTGAGAGTTTTCAATGAAGCATGGCTTTCCGCTGCAGAAATGCCGTATGATTTTCCTCACCACTCAGAGATTGATGGGAACAATCCCGAGAAGGCATTTCAGCAGAAATGCTTATAGTTTCCCCCAAGTATATGTTGATTCTTTTCCACTTAAATCATACAGGTGTGCCTTCCTCCCTGGTTGCAACTGGGAAATAGTTGGCCCTTTTGATGGGCTGTACTTTGTTTAGAAACTTACCAAGCTGTTTCCATTAACAGCTTCATTTATTAAACTGCATTGTTCAAATTATTGGTAATAGAATCTCCTTTTTGGTATTGGAGATGAATTGGAAATCAAAATTACAAGTTTCTAATGTCTCATATATCTTTGTTTGGATGAATGTCTGTAGTGTACAGCTTTAGAGAGGTTAGAACTTGTTGGTGGGATCTGTCTTTCATTACCCACCATCACTTGAAGATTAAAAAGAAAAGTGCCTGGAAAATGAGAGGGTTAGGCTTTATTTTCTTTCTTTTCCTATTAAAAAAAATCACTTATATAGTGTGTCTAAGAACACATCCCTAGTTAGAACTTGAAATTTCATATTGAAAGGATGCAGTGTCACATTCAGGACTTTGCATGAAGGGTGGTTAAAAGGGTAATGAAATTAAATATCTCAAATTTTATACATATAACAAGGGTGGCAGCCATCACCCCTACCACCATCCTTGGTCTGTTCTTGTTCGTAATTTACGCGCATCCGTACCATCTATCAAAATAAAAATAATAATATAAAAAAAAATAAAAAGTTGAGACTTATACCGCAAGTAAACACCATTGTTGAAATTGTTGTTTGATGCTTTGATTTGAAACTATTTACACACTAAAAGCTTTAATTTTTTTAATTACTACTAAATTAAGAACAGCCACGAAAAAGATTTAAGATCAATGGACTGCTGGTCATGCGTTACCCTGACCAAACCAATGAGAATTAAAATTGGTTTTTATTGTGCCTTCATTATGTAAAACCAAAATTACCATTAATGATGCTGAATTTTAAGCCATATATATGTGATTAATCAAAGTGATTTAAAGAGTTTGTCTTAATGTTTTGGAGTTTTCAGTTACAAATTAATGCTCATTTATTATGTTAAATACCAAACCAAAAAACAAAACAATCTTGGATATTTTTTGAGGTTTAAATTAAATTAATTAGAGGTATATGTTTTAGCTAACTTTGGCCCAAAAAAATTTTATATTTAATATTCTTCAGTTACTAATACTAATTGTTCATTTGAAAATATATAGTTGCTTTTGTTTTTTTGTTTTGTGTCTTACATTCAACCAAAATTTCTATTTTTCTTAATTTTTTATACTTAAGCTTGAGGTTGAATAAAAATGAGAATATTATTTACGTGACTTAGTCTAATCGGTAAAGAAGAGTCTATTTTTATTGCCATTTAAGGTAAGATTCATACTTATATAAGAAGTATTTCGAAAGTAAAATTATGGATATATCTGGTATTGTTCTAGAAGAGAATTAAGCTCAAATGAAAAGTGAATATACCTTTGACCATATTAATAAGAAAAATAAAAGAAGAAAGTGTCACGTAATTAATTATGAATTAAATCCTTTACTTTATCCAATTTGATAATCTATACAACAACAAAAAATGTGATAAATGTAGCAATAAAATGAATACTGATGTTAAGCAAATGCTGACCATGGGATATAAGCCATAATCCACGGCCAAGATCAAGCCAAATAGTAGTAAATGCCTTCGCATATCTCTCCTTATTAAGGAACTCAAGGATGGAAAATGACATGGACAGAAAACTCTCAAATTCCTGATGGAGCTTGATGCAAAGCTTAGAGAAAACATGACCCCTCCAGGCCAGCAGCCAATGTTCATGAAAGATGAGTTGTTCCCCTTTGAAACCACTCCTTCATCATCATCAAAGGGTTGCTACCATTGGCAAGACTTTCACCACCTTGAACATCATCATCAAGTTCTTGATGTCAATGGGTCGTCTCCGAATCCTGTTTTTGGTATCCAGACAGCTTGCTATGATCCTTTTGATGCATTCCCTTACGGCTGTTCAGCAAATGATGTTGACTTCTATGAGTGTAAGCCTTTTGCAGATAATGTAGGAGCGGCAGGACATGGGCAAGTTATGGATAATTTCCAGGGTGGTGGAGGGTACTTGAACCTTTCTCAGAGGAACTCGGATGATGTTGTTATGGGATCAGATAGTATTGGTTACATGCCCTTTGATTTTCAAGGTGTGAAGCCTGTGAATTTCGTTGTGCCAGATGAAGTCTCCTGCGTGAGTACTGCTGAAAATGCTTACTACAAGAAAGTTGGCATGAACAAGAATAGGGTATTGGCTTCAACTAAAAGGACTTGGAAAGGTCGTAAGAAGTCCAATGTAGTCAAGGGACAATGGACAATTGAAGAAGACAGGTATAGGAGAGGTTTGATTTTTTACTTTGTTTTTTTACGGTATAATATCGATATTTAAATTGATTGAAAATACGTATATTTCAAACACAATTACGTGAGATTTAAAAGACTTAATCAATGTCAAAGTAAAATTATAATCATCATAGTGTTGTTTTCTTTTCTAAACAAACTAAAAATATGAAATTCACTGTAATATTACCAGAATTTGCTATGTATTATTTACTCATGGTAACAGATTTTGCTCATCTGTTTTGGTCATATGCATGCTTTCCACAGGCTCTTGATTCAATTAGTTGAACAGTATGGGGTGAGAAAATGGTCTCTTATTGCTCAGATGTTGCCTGGAAGGATAGGAAAGCAATGCAGAGAGAGATGGCACAACCATCTAAGGCCAGACATTAAGGTTCGTATAGTTTTTACTCTTACGTTTGTTAATTTTTTAAGTGAATTTCATGATGAACATATTAACATATGTAGTATACGAGATGAGATTGTCAGTTCTTTTTAATTTTTCCATGATGCATGCTTTTACAGAAGGACACATGGAGTGAAGAGGAAGACAAGGTCCTGATTCAGGCCCACATAGAGATAGGAAACAAATGGGCAGAAATTGCAAAGAGGTTGCCTGGAAGAACAGAAAACTCCATCAAGAACCATTGGAATGCAACCAAAAGAAGGCAATTCTCAAAGCGCAAGTGTCGTTCAAAGTACCCCAGGGGTTCCATTCTGCAGGAATATATCAAGAGCTTGAACTTGGAGTCAAGCAGCAGCACAAGGTACCAAGAAAAACCTTCCACTGCTACTAATGCCGCCATAGCAGACATGAACACTTCAACCAAAGCACCAAATCATCAGCCAAAAGCTTTGGATTTCTGCCCCACCGATCGTTTAGTGCCAGAATATGATTTTAATGAGGTCCCAGATTTTTGTTTTGATGAGAAGCTGCTTCAAGAGAGCTGCAGCATCGATTCTCTTCTTGATGAAATACCCAGTGCTCCTCCTAATGTTGCTGGTGCAGCTGATCCTGTGGACATGGCTCTGGTGATGAAAAATGAAGTGAAGAAGGAGCTGGATTTGGTGGAGATGATCTCCCAGCAGGCTAACATGTAATAAGGCCCCCCAAAAACCAGCATAAGACAAAACTCTGGCCAACTATCAGAGCAGGTTCTAGGCTTGGTTCCAGGGAATTTGGCTAAGTTAGAGAATTAAGGGTGGCATCAACAGAAAACGGGTGCCATGCAGATTTGCAGAAAAGATTTTTAATAATAAAATAAAGCAACTTAAATATTTGTTGGGAATTGTTCTGACATGCAACGTATGTATGTATGTAACTATGTATATGTCGATGTAGGCATGCATGGAAGATAGCATACCATTACTCTTGGATACGCTTTAAGGAGTTTTTTTTTTTTTCTTATTTATTAAAATTTATTATGCTTTTAATGCAAGAAATAAGGTATGGTGTAATAAATGCAACATTTATACCGAGAGTTGGGACCAAGTATGATTTATTTGGCAGATTCAGTCACATGCTATTTTTCATTTTTAATATATCAAAATTGACCTTAATCTATATCTATTCTACATATGAAAAGGAGTCGAGACAGTTTTTTTTTTAATTTTTTTCAATTGTATAATAATAAATAAATATCTATTTATATACTAAATATTTTTTTTTGAAAAGCATACTGTACACATTTATATACTACATATTAAAATTAATGAGAAAATGAACCGTTGGAAAATTGAGATGAGAATTGTTCTCCTTGCTAAAATTAAGTGGCAGTCCACAAAAAATAATTTAAGATTATTCCGGGAAAAACAAACCAGAATGACTAATTATGTTGCTGGCCTAAACTACAAACAAGTCTTTGAATCAATGGCAGGCGACATATCATCTAACAGACTCAATTTATCAGCAACAAAAATTTTTTAAGCTGCCTTTGCCTTTGGCTTAATGCGCTTCACCCTAGAATATAGGAAAACTCCGGCGAGAGCAATTCCGGTGCCTGCAAAAAACCACCACGGTATGATCTCAGACTAAAGAAAGGCTTAAAAAAGCAAAAGAATCGAGGAACCGGCAAAAGGTGCTTGATAATTTTTGATGAAATGTTAGTGGAAAGGAATTTTACCAAGAGAGTTGATTGGTGAAACTGGTGTTTTGAAGAAAAAAACAGAGCTGACGATGACAACCACCCGCTTCACACAGTTACCCACAGAGTGAGTAACAGGGGATACCCTTTGCAGTATCATATAAGAAACCTGCATGGTTTGGAACGAAAAAGAATCAAGAATGCATTGAGTGTCATGTATTTGAAAGAAATTAAGGCTATATTCAGAAGAATTTGGCATAACGGAAAAAGCAGCATTACTTTAAAAACAAAAAAACAAAAGACATCCAAAATACTAAGTGGACTCTTTCTGCATCCAGCTTTTCCTCTTATCTCTTTTAATCCATTCTCCAAACTTGTAGTTCAGTAAGCAGTGCATACGTATTCATGCTTGTGATTATTAAGGAAGACAGAAAAACCATCAAAATCAAAATTCCTCACCTGCTGATAAGCATGGAAGCAAAGAGCAGCGATTAGAGATCTCACTACGACTTCCTTAACATTCAAACCCTGTTAGACAACAAAAAATAAAGCTCATTACAAGGAAATTCAGACAAACATTTTTTAGTCAACAGTGAAATGGGTAATTAAAACAATTTTAGCTAATTGCCAATACTCACAGCAGATTGCAGGTAGGATGGGGTAAACTTGACACCCTCCATGAAGATAGCCGCAGGGGCTAACAAGATAAAGGACATAACTGTTATTATTGAGAAGAGGGTGATGTTGTCCATTGCGTCCTGGCACATAATAACAGATAGTTATGTGCCAATATAAAAGTATATAAATTAACTCTCAAACTAGATTAGCAGGACCACATTGCAGTGTATCAATCAAGAAGTAGATAGACTTTCCACTCCAACAAATGTTAGCACCATAGTGACCAAAAGGACACAGATCTCAAAAACTAAATTTACCTCTTTCTTAACCATGACCTTTTTGCTGAGAACATTGCGAGATTGGTTTGTCAAATTGGAAGCCATTGCACTCCAAAACCCAGCCCTTTATAGGTTGATAAGGGGAAAAAAAAAAGGTTATATTACAATGATATAGAGTAACCAATTAAATAAGTACTTGCTATCAAGATATCTATGACAGAATCAGAAACAAAATTGCATTTGCATATGAAAGAAAATTTTCAACAGTTAAATATAGATATTACATATTAGCATCTTCAATTTCTTACCAATTGAAAGAGGCCTCAGTAACAGATGCAAGTGCAACTCCTCCAACAATTGGTACAAGGGAACCAACTACCCAAACAGTAGGCAGCTGTAATAGCAAAACATCATAATCCAAGTTAGAACAACCAATGTGAAAAACGAACAACAAATAGTATCGAGAATATGAAACTGCATTACTTATCCTTAAAAAACAAAAAATGAAATTGCATCAGTTTTTTCACAAAAAGCAATTCAAAACAAGCACTATTATAATCACTCATGCAAACAATAAAAATGAACAGTTTAAGCAACTTCAAGAGATGTTACAGAACAATCGAAACTCAAACAGGTAGAACTTATTATTGATTTAAATTATAATCTTGAGCTATTATATTTATATAAGAAAATGTGAAAAAAAAATTGAAGACAATAGCTAAAAAAGAAATCACACCTCTCCTAGAAACATTGCAGAAAGCACAACTGAGAAGAATGGCTCCATAGCTTTAATCGTATGAGTGAATGAAACAGCCACTTTGCCTAGACTCATGTTTGTAAACAGGTTCCCCAACGTATGCACAAGTGCAAGTGGCAGAATGGCCGCAAGCTGTCAAGAAACAAGTCGAAAATTAAGCATCAACCAACAACCCCAACAGAATCACTATTTGCATACGCAAACAAATAAAATAAAATAAAATAAAATAAAAACCCAAATACCTGAACACCGGTAATTTTTGGCCTCTTATACAGATTAAAAGTCCACATTAGAGCAACGAGTACAGTCCCAACAGCAAACTGAATTACAGTGACAGTTACAGGGTAATGGAAGACCTTAAGAACCTGTGAACAAAGAAACAGAATCCAATCACATTCCATTCTCTTCATTACATTACGAGACTTCATATTGTATATTGCTATTTGCTTCCTTAAAAGTGCAACAAAACAAAAGCAAATATTTAAACGAAAAATCATAATTCATTATAAATGAAAAAATGACTACAATGAAACACTTGTTCTAACATGATTACGCTATATTACAGTAAAACTATAGAAAATTTTGCAATTTTAGTTTTTTTAAATTCTTGAAAATTATTATTATTCGCTTTTGCAATTTGAATCCAATCGCACTTTTTGCTTTCGAAACAAGAGCCAACAACCAAACGGCGTCGAAATAACTTGTGTTATAACTAAGCATTCATTTGATTTGCATGTGTCAACGGAAAGGAATCATTCGGATGCTTCGCATGAACTGTTAAAATCAAATTGAATTTACTTTTCCAGAAAAAGAATTCTTTACACCTTAATTTCTGTTCTTGTCTCTTTTTCTTTTTCCCTTTAAAGCTTTCTTTAGAAAGAAAGTTTCTGGAAATATTCTCTAATTAGCTGACGTGATCTAACATTCCATGTTCATAATGACTAAGAAAAACAAAGAAAGATGAACAAAACGTGAGGAAAATGAAAGTGGAACCTGTTTGTTGTAGATATTGAAGTAGATATTGAAGAGGTACCACAAACCAAACAGCAATCCAAGCTCCAACGTCTTCATCAAATTACCGGCCTTCTCGCCTTCACCGGCACTCTCGGCCGCCGTGGCTCTAACCTCAAAACGCTCCGCTTTGGAATCAGAAGGAACCGAGTTCCATGCCCTGAGCGGCAAGCCAGAGGAGGAGGACAGACGCCACGATCGCTTAGGCAAGGAAGGCACCGAAACGACATTGCTCGAAGCGGAAAGATCATGGCGTTTGGAAGCGGAGAAAGAAGACGAAACGCGAACAGGATCGAATCTAAGGTTGGAACCGAATATCCTCGGCTTCAGAGAAGGAAACGAAGAAGGTGAAGACAAAGAAAACGCCGCGCTCTGCATCTTCGTTTCTGTATCTCCAAATTTGTTCAGAGATCTGACGATTTACGCAGACTAAGAGAGAAAAGGATTTTCGGCAGAAGAAGAGTTTTGGGGAATCCGTCAAAGAGTTGGTAGAGAACAGCGGGTTGCGCCTCCTTGCTTTGCTTTCCCTCGCAGCCCCTTTAGAGAGAGGGAGGAAAACACTATTTAGTTGTAATATAAGGCCAACGGATCTGGAATGTCGGATATTCCAATGTTTGGGTTGCAATTTTCTTACTTATTTTTTAGGAAATTATTTTTCTTTTTCAGGGAAAATTTCGTATTCGATTAAAATATGTACGAATAAATTTATTTAATTAAAAATAATAATATGAATACTCGTTACAAAAAATTCGATTCAATTCAATTTCAATGATAAATAATAAAATATAATCATTTTTTATAATTTTATTTTATTAATTAATTAATTTATATTTTTGAATAATTTATAAATTAAAATAAATAATAATAATATTAAAATTTTATTATTTATAATTAAAATCAGATAATAAATATCCTTAAATTACTGCCTGAACCGTTTATAAAAGAGAATACTACCGAATACCCGTGTACATACTTGGTAATGCCATTGCTATTTCAATGGACAGGTGGGGGTGTACGACGCACTTTGGAATATGAGAATTTACAGCCAATTGAAGGAAACAGTGATGGGTTTGGTTGAGCTTGGGCTTGAGCGTGACACTTGGGTAGGTGGGAAGGAAAGAGGGGCCAAGAACTGGAGACCAAGACGGTTTTTAGATCTTTGCTTTGAATGGATTTGTATACGTAATTATTGCTTTTAATATATTTTAATGTTAAAATTTAAGAAATATTATAATATAAATGTTCAATTTTTTTAATTTAAAAAATAAAAAATCACGAAAAATAAGAATATTAAGTGTCTAAAAAAATGTTCCATAAAGGAAATGATGAAAAGAGTATTATTATTATTATTATTATTATTAGTGAAAACTGATGTTATAAAAGAAATTTGCTAAAAAAGAAGTGTTTGCAAAGGCTGCTCCAAATGTGTGGTTGGGGACCGGGGGGTAGGTCTGACTAAAATTATTTAAATGTTTTGATTGTTTGATGTTGATTCTGCATATTCATGGAAGCCATGGGCAAACGGCTGGGACTGGGAGTGAGCTTTTTAGCCCGATGATGAGTCCTACGTGGTTTATTCCCACTATTGGAAAAGGCAAACCTTGCAGTGGCAAGGCATGCTACATTGGCAACAGCTTTGGTTTTGCTGGGGGGGCGCGGGGCCTCAGTCGTCCGTCAAGTGCACGGTGATGTCAGATGGACCAGACCACCTTTTTCTGCGTTTGGTAAGTGGGAAAAAGTGATGAAAGAAAAGGAACAAATGGAAGGGAAAGGAAATTTGTTTTCCTTTACTTAAAGATAAGAAAGGGGCAAGCAAAAAATAGATGATTGTGTTTGTTTGCCAACATCACACCAATGCCAAGTATGAGTACCTAACAGGCATAACTGTTGTTTCAGGCTTTCAGCTGTTCTGGATCCAAGGAAGAGAAGCTCTTGGAAGTTCTGTAACAAAAAGCCAACAAAATCAAAATCCTGGTGAGTCCTCCAGAGGGTTATTTATGAGAGAAATGAATGGGAAAGATCACTGCAACTCCATTCATTCAAGTTCAGCAATTTCCCTGGGAACAATTCATTGATCCGGTGGAACAAATTTCCTCGATTTTGAGGTAATGAAAAGTGCAAGTGCTTAGTTACATGCCCTTTACATACACCAGTACACTCTCAAGACATGTATATTTGAACACTTGCAGTCTTCATTACCTGGCAGACAGGGCATACATCAATAAAGCCTTCACAATCTTTACACAAACACAAGTGTCTACAAGGCAATAACAAGACAGAAACTTCCATAATTTTGCAAGCTCTGCAATTAATCTGCTTCTTCAAGGAGAATGAATTTCCAGAACCATCCAAGACATCCAGATGGTTCTGGTTTGTGTATGAGGCTGCATCATCAACCTCACTTTCCCCACAGCCTTCCTTACTATGCACGGCTCCTTGTTCCATTACCTGCTTCAAGTTGCTCTTCAGAGCATTTACAATAGACTCATTGTACTTAGCTCTATAGTGCCAGGATTGAACTTCCATGCTGACTTGTTTTATTTTCTCAACTAGTTCCTTGTTTTTGCGATTCATGTTCTCTATTTCAAGCTCCTTTTCCTGCAATTTTCTGCCTACTCCTTTTTCTATAGCATTTAGAAAAGAAATTGTCTGTCTTTGCTTCAACTCTCTTACACCTTTTAAGATGTTGTCTTCCTGTTATGTAAACACCAAGTAAGAAAAGCATGTAAAACATATCTACACAGCAGCATGCATAGAACACAAGCTGAGCATTATCCTTAAAACCTTGTAAAGTACTAAAATGCATGTTTTCTTACCCTATCCTGAAGCATGTAGTGAAATTTTCAGTCTACTTTTGCCATCCTGTTTTACAAGCCTCAATTCATTTTGTTGGAAACATATTTGGGGCAGGGGGAGTGAAGGGAAAATAGAGAAATCAGCTTTGCGACTGCATGTGTAAAAAAAAAAAATCTACCAGCACAATATTCCTGGTTCAGTCTTGCAAATAAATCCCACCATCATATCACCATCATCATTACACAACTGCTAGAAAACTCACATTTGTTTGTTGTGTAGAAAACTAGAAAGGAAATTTATTGATTGATTATTGCCCACATATAACAAGTTGATTGATTACTGAGTGCATATTTCTTAAATGCGAACCATGAGAAGTTGAATAATGCACATTCTGCCTAAAAAGCAAAAAAAAAAAAAAAATCATGGACCAGATTATTACCTGAAGTCTGACATAGTAATCAAACTCTTCTTTCTGCCTATCAATTTCCGCCTTTAGATTATCACCCAGAGACAGCATAACAGGGAGGGAAGTTGTCACGTTTCCACTTACAGAGGTAACAGAAGAGTTGCGTTCATCTTCTTCATATGAAAGTCTTAATCCAGTCGACACAGGGTTTGGATTCAGAACACTACGAGGTTGACCAGCTTCATCTAGACATAGGTTATTATTCACAGATATGTGGTGCCTTTGTTGTCTGAGAGTTGGTTCTGCCTCCCTGCCTCTTTTAATTGGCCGATTCACAGAAGTCGTATTCTCATTTCCCATGTTGTTGAAGGGGCCTGCACCACAGCCAATTTAGAATGTAACGGATTGCAACATTGTTTTATGAAATTAGAACAAAAACAACATAGTTGAAGAGGAATAGCAGGCATCCTATACTAAAAAATTAAAAGTCGATTGTAGGAATGTGAAAAAGCAATAATTGAAAATAAAGTAAATTACAGCCCCGTTAGATGTTTACACCATATCAAACATAGGCCTATGGAAACATCAGTGTGGAAGAGTAAGTTGGAAGGGAAGAAATGGTCTGAATAGAAGTAACATGTAGAAAGAAGGTTTTGGTTCTAAACTCCTTATAAAAAGTATGGCCTGAGCCTTTTGAAGAATTATCTATATTCTAGCCAATAAAGCTTAGGCTTTGATAATTAAAAGATTGAAAAGCATGCTACCTCAAGCAACACATTTAGTCTTCCTAGAAACTACAAAAATTCAATTGCTCCCACCAAGATAAAAAATTCCAAATCGGTGAGAAAGCAAAGCGACAATCCTCACTAACTCTGCTACTCAAATGATCACAACACTCAACCCATGCTGCCACAATCATAAATAATGCCTTTCACAAAAGAAAAAAAAAATCACAAATAATGGGTGCCACGGCACATATTGAAATACATTAGGATTTTGCACCCAGCACAAGGCTTCATGCTATTAGAAGAGTATTTTGTTTGACATTTAAAGAATATTAAAAAATTTCCAAAGTTTTCGATGGATTGAAACAAAGGGCTTCATACATTAGTAAAAAAAGTAACATTTTCCCAAATGATGTCAACTATTCAAAAGTCTCTTGCATAAGCAGAAGCACAAAGAGAATTTGATTCATGCAAGAGCTCCAAGGGAACCATATAATAAAAAAAAAATTGCAATATTTGTTGCATATCATCGGTAAAACTCAAGCACCAAAACCTTAGTCACAGTATTGATTTCGGTCCAATTGGTGAAACAATATTAAGCATGCAACCTAAAACAAATAGCAGCAAATGAATGTTCCAAAACCTGAATATAAGGCCGCAACATACTCAAAACTAAAGTGATGCAAGATAACCTCATTAGCACTCTCCCTCACTGAGTAGGCTCAATAGAACAATTGAGCTAAACCGACTTACACACAAGCTACAAAATGGAGCAACACAAAATCTGTACTTTCGTAACATGATAGCTAAACATCCAAGCTTAAAGTTTAAGCCAGGATGTACGGATCAAAGAAAATAACTTGCAAAACCAGGATACACCAAGTTATGGAAAAACATTTCAAACAAAGCATTATGAATATATGGTACTGGATATGAGAAATATTGTACACAATCACCAAATCAACAGCAAAAGACGGCATCTAACCAAAGTCAAGCAATAACAAGAGGCTTTTTATTTTCTTTTAACTGCAATAAGAGGAAAATACACCCAAAGATCAACTATAATTTCTAGGGAAAACTTACAATCTCCAAATAACTGTAGCCGAGGCAGTGCATTATTTTCGTACTGAAACCGATTTTCCTCAAGGAAAACAGGCAATACCGGATTGTTGTTATGGCCTCCAAACATGTTCCTAGAGAAAACCAAATATAATCCGTCATTAGCATCAGCATTAGCCATAGCATCATTGCAAAAGATGAAATCTTGCAATTGTTAATAAAGTACATGAATCACTTACAATAAACAGAACATCTAGAATAAAACTGATAAGTAAAAATAAAAACCCAAACTCCCATATTTGTAAGGCTTCTCCTTTCCTGTGATCAAAATGAGTAACATAATATACCATTTTTCAATCAAAAGAAGAACAAAGGAGGAAATCCCAAATGTTGGGATTTCATTTCACAAAGAAAAACCTGAAAAATACTAGATAGACAACAAAACAAAACACCCATATCTTCCAAGCAAAAGAAACCACATCAGAAAATCAAATTTCTTTCTTTTCCAACAAAAGGGTACCTGGAACCGAAGTGAATGGAGGAGAAACTGATCTGGGGAGGTGGAGGATGAAAAAATATTTGACAAGATACAATGGGAAAAGAAGAAGACAGCTAAGAGGGAATAAGAAAAGAAGAAGAGAGAAATATAAATAAAGAGGGAGAGAAGATGGTAGTGGTGGTGGCATAGGGAAAAGCAAAGGGAGAATGGGGTGTGAGTGGTTATAGTTGTTAACAAGGAAACCGATGATTCCATTTGTACGGGAACTCCTTGTTGTTGTTGTTGTTGTTGCTGTTGTTTGTGTCTATTGGTCTTGCTGTTCGTTGGTGCATTCTTCATGGCTCTCTATGATCCTCAGCTTTCTTTTCTTTTTCTTTTTCCTTTTCCTTTTTCCCACCAGTAATTTTTTTTTTTCTTGGTTGATGACAGATTGACTAAATTGGCCCTTTTGGGAGGTTGGATGGCAGGTCAGGTCGATAAGGTTCTATTCTGATTTTCTCATACCTTTTGGTATCAATTTTCACGTATAGTTCCTACAGAGAAAATGTTCCATTTCAAGTTAAAAAATTCAATCAGTACAATGATTCTTTCTTGGGGGGAACACAATGGCAAATTGCTATTCGTTTTCTTGGTGGGTAACCTGACAAAAAGCCAAATTTGCCATTCCAAAACTACAAGGCCTGGAATGATAATATCAATGGAATAAGGTAAGAGGACATTTTTGTATTTAGACATGCTTTTCTTTAGGCTTAATTGGGTGGTGAGCAGATGATGGTGGTGGTCAGGCTGATGCTAACCAGCTAAAGGAAGTTTTCTACTTAACCAAAACCAAGAAAAGAAGCAATCAATTAGAGAGAGAGATAGTGGGTGGGGGCAGAATCAGGAGCCAGCCACCTAGCTAGCCAGAGTTAGCCAACGTCCAGCAAAACAAACAGGGCTGTGTGCGGAAAGGGCCAAGAATCATCAAAGCTTTGCGGGTCCCAAGGCTCGCTTGGTTTCAGGCTCACGTTTTTGTGTTTGGCCCCAACCCATGAAAAGTTGGTCCGTGATTCGCGGACACCCCCACACAGCTGACCGACCAACTCAACCGTGCTCTGACCAATTAGATACATGCCGTGCTGCGGGCTTCATCTACTATTTCGTCTCAATTATCCCTCGATGGTTTAATGTAGAGACGAGTATTTGCTCAGTTGAGTTAAAAAAATTTTTTCTGAAATAATAATTTGGATAATTTCTCGATTATTATGTGTCATTCAGGGTCGATGTTAATTTTTTTCATATGATTTCAATTTTAGAGAAAGTTCTCGAAGAGACTGATGGGATAATTTTTTTAAAAAAATTAAAAAAATATATTCAAATTTTATTTTTTAAATAAAAAAATTATGTATCAATTAATAATCAAATTTTTAAATATTAATTAGATAAATTAATTAATTAAATTTTTAAATTTTTACAAAAATAATTAAACTCAATCAAATTATATTCAAAATTTAAAATAATCAAAATCGACTTTTTTCAATTTACACCATCGAATTCTATATTTATTTTTCTCTGTTGCAAGCTTCATCTACACTTTCATCTCAATTCTCGATCAATAATTAGTAAAATCGATAGAATTAATTTAATATTTATTAAATTATAATTAATTAAAATAAATTTTAAAATAAAAAATAAACAAAATCAACTATTTCTATTTGATTGTTATTTATTTTTTTCTCTCTAATATCTCTAAGGATCTTACCTTGTCAGCATGCACAAGTTCAGTTTCAGTACAAGATATCAAAGCTGGCTTTAAAAAAGAAAGGACCACAAAGCAGCATGATTACTGGCAGATTAAAAGTGTTAGCAATTCATTAATAATTGAACTGTATTTTCTAAGATTTTGATTTAACCAAAATTTGCTAATTGCTTATTAACATCAGCATGAATAAAAATAAGCAATAAAATAAATTAATAAATATATATAATTTGGAGATGAAATTAGTATGAATTTGTTTGTTAGAAATTTATAAATTTACAATTCATCAAATATAAATCATTTTATTTTATACATCGATGATAGTAAAAAAATAAGGCATAAGCCCTAAAAAAATCTCTGTAATATAGCCATTTATTCAATTAAACTCCTTACATTTTACTATATTTAATAGAACCCTTAAACTTTAATTTAAGTCTAAACAAATTCTTACCTTAATGAAAATTTAACTTTCGCTAGATTAAATACCAACGGATCATTTTTGCTTATGTGGCATATGACCTAACAAGTTGATGTGATTAAAAAAAAGCGACATATTTGGTCACATGAGTTATTATGTGGGTAGAAAAAAAGATCAACCGACATTAAATCTAACAACGATTTGATTAGGAGTTTGTTTGGGTAAAAATCAAAATTCAACGACTCATTTTTAGTCGAACAAATGATGATTATTCAAGAGTTTTCTTTTAAATATTTAGTCAAAAGATAATCAAACGTGCTTATGTGGTAAAGAGGGTTAGGTACTTATTAATCATTAGAGGCGTGGATCACATGTTGGAAGATCATGAGCACTAACCAAACTAATAACATCACCCAAATCCCATAAAGAAGAAAAAAATGCAAAGTCACTGATCTTCCATTGATGAAAGCAAA
Source organism: Theobroma cacao (assembly GCF_053813885.1). Classification (NCBI taxonomy): domain Eukaryota; kingdom Viridiplantae; phylum Streptophyta; class Magnoliopsida; order Malvales; family Malvaceae; genus Theobroma; species Theobroma cacao. Next base: position 942,270 of record NC_142641.1, read on the forward strand.
TCTTGGTGAATCAATGGCTAATAGTGTGATGATTTTAGTAGTAAAAGCTTATGTTTAGGTACAAGACTTATGCGTGTTTTATCAATTGCTAAGTTATTAACAAATTCGAAATCGGATTATATATCGCTTAACTTCCTCAAAAAATTAGAAAATTTCAAAAGAAAATATTATTAATTGTTTTTGCAAAAAGCCATTTATATATTTAAATATTTTTCTAAGGTTGAACCAAATTGGCAAATTTATTTACTTACAAAATCATAACAAATGATTGCCCTCATGATATACATGCATTCTTAACACTATAAAACTATGGGTGGTGAGAAAAAAAAAAACAATATCATTATATCAAATCATCTATCAAACCCTAACAACAAATCATTCTCATCTGCATCTAAGCATTTAACTTATTGATTGATGTATAATCTTTTGCTTAAGAATAAGATTCAAATTCTCCTTTTTTTTATTTAAAAAAAATAAATCATTTTCATCTAATAATGTGTTTCTTAAGGATATCATATAAGATCATAGTAATATAATACATACGTATACATTTATAATTATATATATTTAGAGGCTAACTGCTCAATTGTACATAATACATACATGTATATATATATATTTAGAGACTAACTGCTCAATTGTCTGAAAATAGATATTCTTAACAACATTGTTGATCATAAACTAGAAGATTTTGAAGTCTTAAAAGAAATTATTTTTTAATAAATAATAATCGGATCAAGTTAACATTTGTCTATAAACACTCGTCAAGACTATTTAAAATACTATTTTAAGAAATAATTTTTCATTTAAGGCATGATTTTCATTTAGAAAAAATGATACATCAATTAATTTTTTTTATAAATATCACCTTAACAAATATTGATTGATAATCTTTAATATTTCTCGTGATTGTACACACTATAAGTTTCCACGTGGATAAGCCATGGATCATAGGATATTTGGATTTGAAAATGTTTGGATCCAAAACGTAGGCCCAATTGGCCCATCAATGAGTTCCACATTTAATCTGACGGCTGGTAGATTCTTGGTAGATTCTTAGAAGATTCCAACCTCATATTCAGCCACGTAGGACGAACAGAAATTCCACACGTGCAATCTGTCTCTGCCATAAGCAGCAAATTATACTTGGCTTGTGGCTCGTGGCTCAGAGACCGACAACAAAACCCACTAGTTCCACATTTACCCCTCTTCTCGACCTTGAACTTACGAAAACCAAGGCTAGTTTTGTAACTTCAATTTCCAAACATAGATACTCCGTCCCGTGAAAATCGTGTCGCGGCTGCCTGTCTTACGTAGCATTATCCTCTGAATAAAATTATTCTTCCTCTTTATTGATTTCAACAATTTTCCGGGAAAATTCTTAGGAGTAAAGCGGGAGAAAGTGACGGAAAATTCAGAATTTTCCGTCTAACAAGGTGGTTTAAATAAAAAATGCATTCCCTGAGCCTAAAGGTTTTTACTGATTTGAATGCGAGAACGAGGAGGAACTGTTTTCCTGGTCGGGTCGGTCACGGATTGGCGACAGATCTAGACTTTGGAAGGACGAGAAGGGTTGGGTCGGGTTGTTGGAATGGCGGCGCTGCTGGTGTTCGGAGTTGTAGGATAGTGGCGTGTGCGGTGGAGAGGAACGGGAATGGCGGGAATGGTGGAGGGGAGAGTCCGAGTTTGAACCCGAACCCGACTCCGAATGAGAGTTCGTTTTTATCCCGGAGCCAAACTTATGCAACGCTGAAACAGCAAATGGAGGTCGCCGCTAAATCTGAGGTTGTTTTCTTTTCTTTTTCTGTTTTGCGCCTTTTGGGTTTTTTCATTTCTTTTTCTTTTTTAAACCGAAGTAAGAGTTTTCTTTGGGCTTTTAGGATTATAAAGAAGCAGCAAGAATACGTGATTCTCTGAAAATGTTTGAGGAAGAAGAGCCTGTTTTGAAACTTAAGAGGTTGATTCGAGAGGCTGTTGCTGATGAAAGATTTGAGGTACTTCTCTAAGATTCTTCAATGGGCAGCTTTTTTTTTCTTCTTCTTTGTCCTGTTCAATTTGATTTTGTGACTTGAATGAGAAGTGTTGGTAGTTTGGAATCATGGGATGTGGCTTTTTTAGTTAGAAATGCTATCCGAATTACAATTGTCGAAATCTTGCAGTTTAAGATGGAACAATAATCCAATTACGTTATAGAAAAAAGTTACTTAAGGTTCCATGTGTTCTTCTCCTAGGATTTCATAATGAAAATAAGTCAAATGAGTGAAATTGCTGACTTCACCTGAAACTCATGCCGGTTTTATTTTTTGGGTCAGCAATTTTAAGCACCTGACTTAGTTCATTTAGGTACCTAAGAGAAATGACCAAGGAATCTTGCCTAAAATTTTGGCCATTATGCTTCTGGAGATGAAGTTACTTCTACCACAGTTGTAGCATGATGTATTTTAAACATGTATGTGGTTGCTCCTTTATTTTGTATTCAATTAAGTCAGGGTCAGGATTTAATGTTATTCCTTGAGTGCTTTTACATATTGTGATGGCCTTTGTGTCTGTTTTTCATTACTATTACCTTTGTTATTTCTTGTCCTGCATTTATGCAGCTGAACTCAAAAGTCAATTTTTAAGCTCATTGTCTCTTTCCAGATTCATTTCCCATACTCATATGGATCTGGATGTAGCTGACATTCAATTCTTTGAGGCTCATAACCTCTTTCAAGCTTCATTTCTACACTGGAGAATGACCTACTTTTCTTTATACATTTTCCTCCAATTTCCTGTTTTAATTTCTAATGTCAGACAGTTAGAGATTACTTATGGATAATAATATTATATATGTGCATGTGTTTGTTAACCTGTTGGATCTGCTGCCTTTTCTGTAATTCTTCAGGATGCAGCTCGATATCGTGATGAGTTGAAGGAAATTGCACCTCATTCTCTCCTGAAATGTTCAAGTGATGCAACAACCTTGGTATGGCAATGATCTAATTACACACCACTGCGATTGCTGGTTTTCAAAAGCATGTTTTTATTTTTTAAAATTTTATTCTAGTGGAATATAGTCGGTTCATGTAACGTCTCTTTTTCTAGGTTAGTTGATAAGTTGGGTAGTTTTTATCATATTTTAGTCTCTATGAGCAGGATTTGACCTCCTGTTTTTGCTTCTAAGGTTTCATTTGGGGTTAATTTTGCTGCTTACCTTTTGATTTTGGAAGTGAAAATCAAGAAGTGCATTGGATACATAAACAAAAATTAATTTTCATAAATAACAAAACAAAAATTTTACCTCTGTGTGTGTAACACCCCGTACTTTGATCACTAGCTAATTGAGCTTAATTACGGATAATTGATGAGAATTAAGGTCGATTATGGTGTTACTAGGCATAAGAAGGTGGAAGGAAACATTATGGATAAAACAATATTTACGTGATTAAATAATACTAAAATAATGATAAAATAATACTTATTTATTAGAGGCAGAATTAGTGGAGTCAGAAGGTCACATGGAAGTAGATTGGGCCAATTAAGATGTTTTGGAGCTCTAGAATACAAGTGAAAAATTTTGGAATAAAAATAATATTTTTTGAATAAAATAATATTAAAAATAATATTAAAATATTATTACCATATTCGCCGCTGAATTTAGTCATGAAGGTGAACTATATGGCTAATCTAACTGTAATGACCAATTTCCACTTGCATTCTAGTTAGCCATATAGTTCACCTTCATGACTACATTCAGCAGCGAATATAATAATAATATTTTATTTGAAAAATATTATTTTATTTTGAAAATTTTCATTTGCCTTCTAGGGCTCAATTATGTTGGAATCAATTTACTTTTTAGTCAATTTTCTTTTCATTTTAATCAAGTATGATTTTGCTTCATGGCATCATTTGAGAAAGTAAAAGAGAAGTAGTACTAGCAATGAGTGAGTGAAACGTTAAGTTTCTTAGAGATCTTTTGGTATTGTGAGATGTCTTTATTGAAGGTGTGATCTGATTCTAAAAGGGACAATTGTTTCTAATTTTCTCTTGTAGCTTAGGGTTATCAAAATCTCAACTTCTTTTATATAACTTGGGTATTTTGGATAACTAATGTCTTCCATGTTGCTTTCTAAAATTATATTTTAGCTTGAAAGTTCATTTTGGCCATTATTGTTGTCAAGACTCCAGAATTTAAGTTAGATACTCTTTTCATATTTTTTTTGATTCTCTGATCAAATTCTAAGTTGATGTATGCCTTGGGATTCTAATTCCTTACCAAGTGAATGGAGTAAGGTCTGTAAGGTTTCCAACTTGTGAGACATTTGGCTTTGTGGAATCTGTTTTATCTATATCTGTTTTTTTTTAAAGCGTTTTATCTATATCTGTTAAGACAGAGCCAACACTGAATTACGGAAAATTGTTTATTAAAGGTGAAATGGAAGAACCATAACCTTGTCAATCTGATACAAATATTCTGTGATATTTCAGGGAATCAGAGTTCAAGTTAGGAGTGTGTACATAGAGGGGCGAAGTCTGCCTTCGAGGGGCCAGTACTTTTTTGCATATAGAATAAGAATAACCAATAACTCAGATCGTCCTGTTCAGCTTCTCAGAAGGCATTGGATTATCACGGATGCCAATGGGAAAACTGAAAATGTTTGGTGAGTTAACTCTATTATCTTCTATGCTATCTTTTATTTATCATTGTTAATATAGCTTAGTCTCAGTCTTCTCCCTTCACTGTTTGATAAGTACCAGATGGAAGTTTTTATTCCTTAATTTCCATCACATCTGATCTTGTAGCATTCTTTTACTGCAGGGGGATGGGAGTTATTGGTGAACAGCCAGTTATTCTTCCCAGAACAGGTTTCGAATACTCATCTGCTTGCCCATTAAGCACGCCCAGTGGCAGAATGGTAAGAGGGGCCTGCCCTTTGGTTTTCTTTCTTTCTCACTGGAAAAGTTGTTTAATTTTGTCAAAACTGAACTACCATTTAATTCATGGTATTAGAAAAAGAATTTCTTTTTTCAACTTGCTTTTTTCAATTTAGGGGATTTACAATACAAGAACTTTGATCATAATGTTTAATTATTATTTAAGTGATGCAACGTGCTGTAATCTTTTTTAGTTGTTGGCTAAATTGCTTTCAACAAAGAAAGCTCATGGTCAAGGTTTTAATCTGCCTTATTACCTAATATAATCCAATTGTTCTTAATACGCAACAAGTTAAAGCCTGGGTAGAGGAAAATGGTTGAAATAAATGGCAAGCTTGACAGACAATGCAAAGCATATCTTGGATTTTTTTTCATTAAGCTTCCTATTTGTTGGGATTTATAGTTTAATATTTTGAGTGGAACATAGTTATTGTTATTCAGCCCTAGTAATAATCTTTCTATGGCATATCCATCGTAGAATCAGTAAAAGTGAGTCAGGTTGCTTGACCATAGTCCACTTTATGGTTATTTTCTCCACTTCCTTGAGGGTGTGAAAGCTTCAATTCTGAGGCAAACTGATAAGGATCCTTGGCCCCTTCTATACATGTCTTTTGTGCCACTTTTTTGTTTGATTTTTGTCATTTTTAATGCCTTTCTGTGTGAATGAGTCCTGAACTATTTGGACTACTTGGACTATGTGCTAAAATGCATTCCTAGAAGTTCTAATTTCCTTGGGTTCATTGTAATGCAGGAAGGAGACTTTGAGATGAAACACATTGACAGATTAGGCTCGCCGAGTTTCAATGTAGCCATTGCCCCATTTTCTCTCTCCACACTAGGAGATGATTCCGATACTTTTTGAAATCTGAAATGATATTGTTACCTTGGGTGAAGTGGAGTTACCATATCTACAAATAGAATCAGGTTATTTTCAAACTGAAGCTTCGCATTGTAAAGCATGTTTTTTTGTGATCCAAGTGTATAGATCTTCCTATGTAAGTGAGTATATAGGTTAATATTCTCTTCAACTGTTTTCCTGTACAGACAAACTAATGAAAACTGTAAACAAAATGATTTGATAGAGATGAATGTAAATGTTTTTGTATGAAAATTTCCCCTTTGATTGAATGAAAATCTAAGTAGCATGAGTTGGAAGGGTTTGGTGTCTGTAAGAAATGGCTAGCTTGCTTGTATTTTGAGGGACTTGTTGCTAATTGTGGCTATTATTCTCTGAGGTTTCGGGGACAGCCTACCTACAGGTTAACTCGATTCTAAATATGCCTGTGTTCAATTGAAGATGTCATGATTTTTCAATGAATTCCTAGACAGCATAACACTTTGTTGTGATCACGAGAATTTGCAGAATTCCAATTTGTTGATTCTAAGCTTATCGGTGCACGACCGACACACATGAATTCCCCGCTTGCTTAAAACATGGACCCGAATTCCCATCCTACTCAGTCAACCTCATGAACTTGTTAGCCTTCTTTTATCTTTTACATATATATGCACGAAACCTCACTGCTTTTCTGTCATCTTTGCGTTGTCTTTGAAAGCTTTGTGGTTAGTCTCTGGCTCCCTCACCAATGATATCAGCAAACATGAAAGGTATCTCTCTCTCTCTCTCTGTTTTTTGCATAACATGAATGCATACGTAGAAGGAATGAAGGATGTCGTAAATGAACCATTCTTTTTCCTCTCATTTTCTTATCAATGATTTTCATTTGCAAAACCTTTTCAGTTCCATCTTGTCTATGTCTGAAACTCAAGAAAGAATGTAGAAGACTATTTCTTCTATCTTTACTCATTCTACACCAAGAAATTACAATGACAATGAATAATAGAGAAGAGGAGAGATTGAATGAGTTTTATGGTTCTCTGTTGTACGCTTGAGTTTGTAACAAGAGTTGATGACCTTGAACAAATTAATCAATGGACATTTCCAAATAGTAAGTATGTTATTTTCAGATTTTGTATTTAAATCAGGTTATATGATTTCTACAATTCAGGAATCTCAGCTTTTTACTAAAAGAGATTCAATAATCTAATCCTCATTTCCATGTCCATTTTCTTGTGATTTCTGGACTCAAAACTCTCCTTTGCCTTTAGCTCCTTTGAAGTCTTTGTTCCCAGTCCTTGTGCCCATACAGCAAATCCCAACAAGCTTGCTACTGTTTCCTGAACAGTACCCTTCTCACATCCTCAATTCTTCATTTTGCCAGCCTCACAAAGGTATCTTTGAATTCTTTGAACCCTTTCTGGATATACCATTGCTTAGAAGCCAACAAGAGGTTATCACAAAGATCTTTCTTACCACATCAACATTAAACTTGACGAATCAATATGCAACACGTAATTAAATTAATAACTATGGCTAGGTTTCCAGCATATCCATATTCAAGTTTGATGGGTGTCCTTTGGATGCGCAGGAAATAGGGGATTAGTTTGGTAGGCAAATTGGGTTGAAAACGGGTTCCTTGTGACATGTGAGAATGACATTCCACAGTAACATTCTTCCTTGTTTTGGAACTTCTATACTCTAAAAATCACAAGCTCCACCATTTGTATCCCTAGCCTTTCTTTCTTGTCTTCTTCTTTAGCTTGCCTTGTAAATCAATCCGCAGGTATTTCGCCTAAGCTTCGGCAAAGTTTTTGCTTAAAGAGTTAAGTTTGGAAAATTTTTTTTCCTATCGAACAAAGACTAATTAGTATGATTTTGTGAGTTGAAATCTTTAAAATTCATGTTCGTAAGAGACATAATAAAGAAATTTTATAGCAACATTGAAGCAATGATCAGCTTATTAATCCAACAAGCATTAATTGTTTACTATCATTGATGAAACATTGGAGACAAGAGCAGTCAGACCTGACAGATTCTTTTGTTTTATCAATGATTTGGAACAGGACACCGCAAATTTAGATTGTCGAAACAGCAAAGAAATTCGTGCCGACCTTTCCTTTCTTTCTTTCTTTTTTTTTTTAAATTTAATTTAATTTAATTTTATGCTTTGCTAATGCTTGGAGATCACGTTTATCATCACCCCCAAAACAAGTCACACTCACCTTTCCTTCCCATTTTCACACCGTCATTGCTTCTCACGCATTCTTTCAAGCAAGAATGCCACAGTATGAACGAATCATTCATCTCTTTTTCCTTTTTACTCAGAAATTATTGTAATAATTTATAAAATATATATATATATAATTAAATTTAAATAATAAGTGATTTACTATCATTATAAAATTTTATTCAAAATCGTAATAAATAATAATTTTATTATCTAAATCTTACTCAAATCAGATTAGATAATATTATTTATATATCTTATTATAAAATATCTATTATTATTTTTACTTTTTTTTTCTTTTATATGTATATATGATGTGAAATTGAGCAGCGAATACTTTATAATCAGTATTAAATCTAAATCCAATAGGTGATAAATAATAATTTTATTATTTTAATTTTATTTAACTAGATAAAGTAATGTAAAGTATTTATTATTATTCTTTCTTTTCTCTTTCTATATATATATATATATATATATATGATGCGACAAGTCAAAACTTAAGATGGCTAATTTTTCCTTTTTTTGATTTATTTATTATTATTATTATTTATTTTAGCTTGCTTGCAAAATAAAAGAAAAATAAATGTTCTGCTTCAAGGTTTTATTGTTCTGCCAAGTGTGTTTTTCTCTGCAAGGCCAAGGAAGATTCCCGAGGTGGGGCCTTGCTTGTCCAAACTTATCAATCAAGTCTCGGCTCTTGCGATTCAACCAATTCAAGGATGACACGTGTCATCCAAGTTGAGCCGACATGGAAAAAAATTAAAAAAAAACCTAAAAATTATTAATTATTTTTATTAGCAAATCGACCTATGAAAACTTGCAAGATTTGGGATTGTGGGGCAAGAAACATGACCTTTGGTCACATCTGGGTCCCCTGTTTTGAACATCAACTGATATTATGCTTTAACTAACACATAAAAAAGGGTAAACATCATCATGCCAAATGACCCTGGCCAGGATGATTTTTAGAATCCCAATCTTGTCTCAAACAAGAGGATTGATTGAATTTCAATGCAAAATCCAATTCTGAGAAGACCCTTTAACATGATTTTACGTAAAAAATCAATAGCAGTAGGTGTTTATGGATATCTCAAAAACCCAAGTCTAATATCATCTTTAATGTGATGTTACAACAAAATGATGGATAAATCATTAGTCAAAAAAAAGTAAGGTTCATCATCACCAGTTAATGGTACTTCACTTCATCAGACCATTGTTTCCCTCCTTTGTGAGTTGCTTTATTCCTTGCAAATAGTAGCTGTTCAGAACACACCAAAACAGTCTCTGAACTCCCAAAAAGCATCGTCGGAATTCCAACACAAAATCCAAATATAATAGTGACTGTTCCTATCTCTCTGTCCTGTTTTAAAATATTTTGTGAATAATCAATTAAAAAAAAAGAAAAAATTGACCAAAAAGACTACAAAAGACTCGAATTCCAAGGAAAAAGGTGACAAAAAACTTGCATGTCTGGGAATTTAATATTTGCATGGTGGTATGGAGATTATGTGAAGACTGGAAAAGGGCTCTAGCCTAGTCTAGTCTATTTCCCAAGAATTCTTTTTTCCTTTATAAATAACAGGAAGAGAAAGAGAAGCTTGCCCTCAAAGCATACCACCCTTTTTATCCTTCTCTCTCTCTCTCTCTCTTTAAATTTGGTTGCTTTATCAGTTTTTTTGGTTCTCTCTCTGTAAGCAAAGAATCAAAGCATCTCCTCCACATTAACTTGCTTTCCCTTGTAAGCATCAACCTTTCCTTTGCTCAGAATTTACCTTCTGCTTTTATCTCATCTTTAATATTAATCAAAACTTTTTGTTTATGTTAATGTATATTTCTGGTGCAAAAAAAAAAAAAAAACATTTCTAAAGTTTGGAATCTCTGCCAAAGGCCTGATGCATTTGTTAATATGAGGTCAAATTCAAACTGGGGCAACTTTTGATTTTCTGAATTTCCAATTGGTCTGATTCTTCTCTACCTGTTTTGATGTTGATAAGAATATATCAGAAAACCATTTCTTCATAAAGTTCTCTTGAATGTGGCCTAAGTCATGACAAGTCAGCCGCTCCTGTATTGTTTGATTCTTTGTTTTTAAGATTTTAACTCTATTTTTCAATTGTTTTGTTATTTCAATTTTTTTTCATTAACAACTTTGGAATAGTTAGTATGTTAAAGATCATTCCTTTGGAGCTCTAATCTTACAAAATGTCTTCTGTTTTCTGAGTTTGTTTCATTCAAAATAGTGAAAGTTTGTTGTTTCATCAAGATTCTCTGGAGCTTTTCTGTTGTTTCATGCAATTCATGTTCCCTACTTCCTTAATGAAAAACTCTTCCTTTTTCCTTCAAGAAATCATTCACCATATTTTCATGATTTTATTTTAGATTCATTTAAGTTATCTCATTATTATCCTCTATTCAAATCAGTACGTTCTTGATCCTATTCATTCTGTTTTCAGAACCAAGTTGCTGTTCATCTTCCTTTTTTTTTTTTTTTAATTTCCATGAAAGAATTTGAGCACAAAAAACCATTTTTCAAATTCATTCTTTGGCAAAAAACAGAGAAGTAATTAGTTGCTCCATCATGAGTTCTTTAACAGGAGGAGGAGATTCTTGGCAACCAGCCATGACTGTCAACACAACTACCACAATCTACTGGTTCAACTGGAGGGTCTTGCTTTGTTCCATTTGGGTCTTGATCACAGCCACTTTTTCCTTTATTCTTATATGGAAATATGAAGGTTTCCGCAAATCTAGTCACAGTAATGGAGGAACTCAGCAAGATACAGCAGGATCTCTTCATGAGGATGAGACTTGGAGGCCATGTTTAAAAGGAATTCACCCTGCTTGGTTGCTGGCTTTCAGACTTGTTGCTTTCTTTGTGCTTCTGATATTGCTAATTGTCACCTCTTTTGTCGATGGAGGCAGCATTTTCTACTACTATACTCAGTAAGCTTCCCTTTCTCTTGGACGAAACTCATAGTATTTCGTATTTGATGTATGAAATTTGAGAAGGGAAAATTTCTTTTTTTCTGCATATTTGTGATTCCTGCTGCAAGCTTTAATTAGTACTCTATACTTGTCTTTCGAGATATAAGATGATTTCCTTACAACAATGATCTTTTTAGAGTTCCTTGCATTGAGGATATGCCTTTTTTTCTTTCTTACAGAAAGAAGAAGAAAAGATCATGAATTTCTGCACTGATGTTGTAGTAGTTCTTAAAAAAAGGAACATGTAATTTGTTGTTGAGGTTCTAAAATCACATGGTTTCTTTATGGAAATAGCTAAAATCAGTTTACCGTATCATTTGCATGTAAACTTTTCATGGAAACCAATTAAACTTACTTACATGAAGTATGGACTTGACCAATTTCTGAGTCTTTCTGCATTTTCCTTGTTCTGTGCAGGTGGACTTTCACATTGATCACCATCTATTTTGGGGTACACTTTATCTTTTCTATGAGATTTTATCTGTATATTTGTTCATCTCTATCGCAGAGCTTGTTCTTCTGCTCTTGATTTGTTAACTCATTCATCTCATGTTTCAATTGTAGCTGGGATCAGTGCTCTCCATGCGTGGATGTTACCAATACCACAAAAGGGTTAGTGGCGACAAGGTTGATAACGTAGAGTTAGATGCAGAGCAAGGAAGCTATGAAGATACTATAGGTGGAGAAACCTCTAACAATGCAGCAAAAAACCCTGAGTGTCCTGAGGGTCATTCTGTTCGCCAACCTGCAGGCACTTCGGGTTATGTCTTTCAAATAATCTTCCAGGTAAACTAATTTTAAAAACAAAGGGTAACTCGTCTCTCCTTGAAGCTCTAGCCCTTGAAGGGGAACTTCTTTTTAGCTGCTTTGCTTCCTAGGGATGATGACATAGTTTTTCTTGTGAACAGATGAATGCCGGTGCTGTTTTTCTTACAGATTGTGTTTTTTGGTTCATAATTGTCCCTTTTCTTGCAATCAAAGATTACAATCTGAGTGTTGTAAGTATAGCCACTGTACTTGATCAAATTTAAGATATCATTTCATGAACTTGATCTTCTTGTTCAATCCATTAAGAGAGAAAAAGCATAGAGCATTCCAATTTTTTCGGCATATCATGATATGAAAAAACAGAACAAAAATCCGAAATATTTTGTCAGTTTCTTTGGTTCTTACTTGCACAATTTCTGAATCTTTCTGTGGCAGCTGGCCATAAATATGCATTCTATCAATGCTGTCCTCCTGCTTGCTGATACCGCTTTCAACTGCTTGGTAAGTGACACTACTCACATTCAAAGCCTGATAGTTTCTAAATCTTTCCATTTGATTTCTTGTTAATTTCGGCTTATTGTCACGTCCAGCGCTTTCCTTGTTTCCGGATCGCATACTTCTTCCTCTGGACAGTGATCTATGTTATATTCCAGTGGCTTGTTCATGCTTGGGTGAATGTCTGGTAAATCCATTAAACTCTCATCTGTCTCTAATGGTATACATAATCTCCATTTATCTTTTGATTAATGTTGATTTCAATCATTTTAAACAGGTGGCCATATCCATTTCTTGATCTGTCATCTCCATTTGCTCCCTTATGGTATGTTCTTCTAATCATTAAAGCTTCTATCAGAAACCATGTTTGATCTGTATATATCCAAGCATCTTGGCACAAACACTTACTCTCTCATCTCTGAATTGGGATTTGAAGGTACTTTTCGGTGGCATTGATGCATTTCCCATGCTATGGTCTCTTTGCTTTGATGGTAAAGCTGAAGCACTATGCATTTTCAAGATGGTTCCCTGACTCCTATCAGTGTATGAGGTAGCTTCAACTGGTGGGTTTATGCAGACAATTGGTTAGAAGGTCTTTGAATTTTTTTCCCCCATAAAAGATACAGACAATGCATCAAATGGCAGATATAACATAATTGGAACTTCAGGATTCTTGCATCAGAAACTTGACAGAAGGGGTTGATACATCAGATTGCGTTTTGGAAGATACAAAACAGGCCAAGCAAGAAAGCAGGCAATCTTTGTTTGTACATCCATTTTAGGGAGTTGTGTAGTAGTTTTTAAGTTGTAACTACCGATAGATATTCAAAAGAATTCAAAGGAAAATCTCTTATTTCTCCAAGTCTACTTGTCAACTTTTTTTTTTGTCTCTTTTTTCTGTTCAAGCAATTTTCATGTATTTTTGTACATACAAGTTACAATATCAACTTAAAATGATTTGAATCAACATGTTTGATTAAATATCGTGTATACATAAACTGTCATAATACATAATCATTAAAGTCGATTTTGATACTAACTATCACAGTCTACACTAACTTGCAGAGTATTGTTTATTTTAATCTTATTAGAACCGACTCTGATACCATCTATCACGATTCACATTAATCTACATATTATTTATCCCATGATTTTGTTTCACATGAGACGCCACAAGTTGAAAATAATGTAAACATTTAAATATTCAGTCATTCTCTAACACACCATTGTTCGATGTGAGCCCTTACGGCCATGTACATATTCAATTATTAAAAACTCATCGATGACGGGTTTTTCCGAGATATCAAAAACCTGGGAATTGGCAACTGTCCCAACTCCCAAATCATTATCAATCTATTCCTTATCAGCAGGAGAAAAGGAGGAAAAAGAACAGATAGAAAAATTCCCATCAGCTTTCTAAAGCTTATTATTCAACTTGGCTGGTCTAACAGTGATAGATTGGTCTAGCTGAGGTGGAGGGCATGACCTGTGTGGGAAAGAAAAATGGGGTCAAAGACGGCGAAGCATAATGAGTAATGACATCGTTTCACTTTGTGGAAGCTGACTCAGGGGAAGGAAACAGAGGCTCAATCATATATCGGTGCTTTTGAATGATGTTCACGTTGATATCCAAAAAGGAGGAAAAGAAAAAAAGAAGAAAAAGAAAAGAGAAAAAGAGGAAATTAATCACCGACAGCTTCAAATCTTTCTATTTTATTTTGTTTCTGTCCAACAGTCTTTTAGTTGTTTTCAACTAAAAGTTATGCAACCATTCTTCCTATTAAAGAAACTCCAATAGATAAATCATGATCTTTTACCTATCCTTCAATTATAAAATAATCTCAACAGCAACTAGGATTTTCTGTCATTTCACATGAGTGCTGTTTTGATTCATAGAGTCCCACAATTTTATCTCGTATCACAAATTTTTTTTAAATTGAAAAAGGGAAATTCGAATTATATTCTCTAAATAAAAAATTATATACTAATTAATAAACTAAATGCTAAGATATGTATTACAGATTAAAAAATGATGTAAACAATTAGATTCGTAAATATTCTAATATACAGCCAATATGAGATTCATAACTTTTCTCTAAACCATAACACATAACATTGTTGACAGAGATCATTACCCAAAATTATCCATTAGCATTTATCATGATATTGAATGAGGTTATACACTATCATAAGTTTTAAATTTATGCGTAGGGATGTCAACGAGTACCCTATTAGAAGATACCCGTGGGTACCCTACTCTGTTACACCGAATTAGGATACTCCATAAAAGGGTTCGAGTAGTGATTTTACTACCCGAATTGGATTCGGGAAAGGTTCAGATACCACCCCTTGGGTATCCGTTATCCGAACCCGATTACTATTTATAAATATTTTATTATTATTTTAATAATTAAATTAAAAATTTACAATTTCTATCAACTTTACAAGCAATTTTTTTTTGTTAAAAACTAACAAATATATAAAAAATATGGTTACTCTAATTATTAATATGATGACATTAATATATTTAAACTAAAAAATTATTAGATTGTTAATTATGTTTAAATAATTTGAATATTATATCATATTATAAAGGAATATAATTACTATTATATATATATACTTTTAATATACAATATTTACTTTCTATTTTGTGTTAAAATTATAAAAATTATGATTTATAAAATTATTAATTATAATATATATCATTATTTATATAATCTTATAATATATATACTTAAAGAAAGTTTTTGAAATTAGAATAGTTTTGGAATCTAAATGTTTTTTTTTTAATTTCATGAAATTAAGAACAAATCCTTATAATTGATTAAATTAATTCATGAAACTATTATTATTGATTAACTTGTAATGTCTTTTAATATATATAGTGTATATATTGTGTTAATTTATAAGAAATATAATTACTATTTTATATATTAAAATATTTTTTATATATGTGTGTGTATATATATATATATACTTTAAATATAAATATATTTACTTTTTATTTTGTGTTAACATTGCAAAAATTATAACTCATAAAATTATTAATTACAGTATATATACATTTATTTATATAAACTTATAACGTATAAATCTAAAGAGAAATTATGAGATTAGAAAAATTAATTGGGTACCCATGAAACAAATTTTAATAATTTTTTTATTTAATCGGATATTTAAACTGGTTAAGATAATTATAGAGTAGTAAGAATGTATTAGGATTAGGGTTAGAGTAGTAATTTTTAAATTATTCGAGTAGGTAATAAGATTAGGGTAGTTAATTTTTAGTAAGATTAGAGTTCAGGTACCTCGAAATTATAGGATACTCGACCCGTTGACATCCCTATTTATGCGTTAGTGGTGTGACAAAATTTAATTCATTAATTATATATAGAATTTATACATTGACAATGTATCAAACATAAACCCATCAGATATATACTTTTATAATATCTTGGTGAACTTGAGAAACAAGGAACTGCAATTTATTAACAAAAATTTGTAATGTTTGTGGGCTCATGCATGCATTCATTCTTACAAGGGATTATACCTTGTGTCAGTTCATGCTTTGTTCCAAACATCCACTAGAATATTGATTATGAAAAATTGGAAAGGTGAAGTTGAGAGATGAAGTAGGATCTATTAAGCTCATGTTTTCTGAATCAGTTAACGTAATTGACTAGACGAAACTTGTCGAGTAGCTTGCTATTTAAAGTGATTCTCTTAATGCGATCAATAGGATACTTAATCCTCGTTCAGGAGTGTTTACAGACAATATCAATGACAACAATTTGGCTTAAGACAACATTGTACTTTCCCACTAAACAACCCTTTTGCAGAAACAAGATTTACAACTTCTAAAATTATCAACTTTGGAAAGTTTTACCAGATTTTTTACCACCAGAAAACTGAAAATCTGAAAGAAATCTATGTACATACATGATGGCCCTCGAGACAGCTTTCTTGTCGTGTATGTTTTATCTACAGGTGACTGGTCAACACCTGTAGCAAAGACACAGGTTTCTGTTTAAGTAGACGAATTAAACTTTAGAAGATAGCGAAACTTATCAGTAACAAAAGCACAAAATGTGAAAAGGAAAAGGTGTTGAGAATGCACCTCAGAATTTGGTCACATCGATATCAATTAATAGACCAAGCTCCAAAAAACGAACTCCAGCCTGTCAAATCAAAGTAACTTACAAAGTATACATCACATGTGATCACAAATAATTGCTGGGCATAGAACCCATTAGAATGATGTTTTCATTATCCTTATGCTCCATCCCTTCTGGCTTTGTCTTTGAAAATAGTCCAGAGAGGAAACCCACAGGTAACCCTGAACTTGACCTCTTCCCTAACAAGTCCAAAGCTCCACTGGCCCCAAAACTGACACCACGGATTAGACTATTTGCATGCCTCGTAGCTTCATCTGCCCTAAGTAGCGCCCCACATGGACAGTCTACAAGCTTTTTAAAGCAATGCTTATGAAAAACTGAACCACAGGACATACACTTTTCAATCTCACCTTCCTGTTAAAATTTCATGCTGTCAGATTGTAGCAATGAATAGGCTACAAAAAAAAACCAATAATGCAGAACTTTTGAGCTTTCTCAGGCAAAAGTTAATAGAGTAAATATGCTACTTTTTCCCCAGCAAAATGAACTACCAGAGGAAACAGAGTAGATCAGCATGTATAGAATTTGTAATGCTCAAGCTCAATGGTTTAGGCATTCTGATTAACAAGCCCAAGAAAGTACAAAGAGCATCATGTAGTAGTGGAATTCATGTGATGATAATGGAAATAAAGACATCTGGATTATAAGAAAATTTGGAGGGTAAACATTTATCTCGGACCAACAGATTACCTAGGTAGTAAACAGCAATAAGCAATGGGATATACACGGACCTGAAAAGGAAATATGAGAGATGATGGGTCATTACAAGACTGACGAGCACTGCAGGGGATTCCCACATCACAGCATATGAGGCATTGTTCTACAATATGCTCCTGAATTTTCCTTGATACAGTTTCCACCATCACAGGAAGAGCTGACATGAGAATTGACATCTTTACTTCAGAGTCAAACCAACATAGGAGAAGAAAGCCAAGAGAGTGAAAGAGAGTAATAGAAAAAAAAAATCCTATGTTGCAGATTCAGAAAACCAAAAGGCTAATACAAGTAATGTCTGAAAAATAAAAAGGTCCAAAGTGAAAGTCCCCTCTTATTTCTCAGGTGATATATAATACCTTATACAAAGACTTCACCCCGATAGGGTGACAGCTGTGACACATGTTACATTAAAATTTTAACAATCAACAAAAACTTCAAACATTGGTAATCTGTGTGTGAGTGTTTCTGGTTTGCATGTCACAGTCTTCCAAAAAGTGGTATTCTACCCGCTCTTATAGAAATGGATAGACTCAAAATAATGACCTCTAAATAGTAAAGTATCCTCCACTAAAAACCAAATTAGCTTGTGATGGGAAGTTAACCTGCAAAAGCTCCTTTGGAAAGATCTATGAGATCTCTAAGTGCAAAAAAATCATTGCTTTCAAGAAGATATCTTCGAGACCCAAGTCCTTTGTTGATTGACATCCGAAATGGACAGCGAACATATGGAAGCATATTTCGTATTTTTTTCCTGATGCCCATAACATGGTGCAGGGTTGGAACCTTCGAAAACAGGAAAGGATTAACTGCACTAACACAAAGCATGGGCTGCAAAAAAATAAAAAATCTGGTTAAAACACCTGGCTTGGCATTAAGTATTAATTTAAGCAAACATTTGGGAGATTAAAGTTCTACTTATAAGCATTTCGTTAAATGCAAACATAAATCTAAATACATATATAAAAAACTGTACGAGGGGTTACGAGGGAAGAAATTTCCAGTACAGAGCCAATAGCCATCAAGTCATTCTTAGGCTCCCTACCCACAGCAAATATCAATGCATTGGAAAATGATGAGAATCAAAGTTACCCATTTTATGATCCTTATCTTTAGATCTGTGAAAAGTATGAAGAAGAGAGAGTAAGGCAATTTTTTCCATAGGTAGGAGTAAAGGTGTCTGCCTGAATGCTCTAATTTCCATCCTGGATGGGCATATGTAAAACAATGCCTAATCTTCCATATTTGGGTTGTCTTTAATTTACAATTCACTTATACATAGATCCTACAAACAGCATCTCATACCACAGCCACTACCTGGTCATGTATAGAATCCAGATACGATTTAGCCAATTGTGAAACTGGATACCGAGTAAAATCCCAATTATGCAACACTCTTGCTGGTAAGACTGCCATCTCATTTGTGTGACATGATGAACAAAACAACTGGCCGGTGTATTCACAAAGTCTAGGCTTTCCCCATCCAAGTGACTGTACCAAATCTTGCATCAGAGTCATTCCATCATCAAAATGTTTGTGGCATCCAGCACAAGTGTAATGTTGAGCTTCTAAAATCTGTTTCATTGGTTTGGGTGGTCGAACTTCAACAATAAGCGATATAGTCTTCCCTAAAGGAGAAATCTTTTCTGTATGTGCCCCTCTTGAAAAATCTGTAGACTGAGACGACAGAGTATTTGATGGAGGGGTGCTAGGAAATGAATCTTGAGGAGACAAAAACCAAATCAATGCACTTGGAGGACTAGAAAAAGACCTGGAATGGATAATGGAATGTAAACATTCTTGAATAAGAACACTTCTTTCAGCAATAACATCAGGAGCTGCGTTCCCAAATATCTTTCGAGATTCCCTTTCTACAGATGACCAGGGCGAAGGAAGACTCCAACCTTGATCAGAGAATAATGATTTCAAGCGACGATGGAGAGTACAGAAATCACGGTACCTGCGTTCAACCTCCCACTGGTCATCGCCACACCACACTCTTATCTTATACACAGTGTACTCCTTTACCCCAACCAATCTTTCACTAAGTGAGACGTCTCCTTTCTGCTGCTTTGCGCCCACCACTTCAACACCATCTATTCTCAGCAAGTGTGCAGAGTGTGAGTAAGCATCATCTACACCTGAAGTAGAAGCAGTTGACCCTCCATCTCTTAGAGGTAGAGATAACTGTGGTTGGAACATCCTATTACCCTGAGAGAACATGGCTCCAGGAGAGTCAACAGACTCAAGCAAAATTTCTTCCATGTCATGAACAACCTCATCATAAAATTCATTTAGCTCAAGTTTCTCCATCTGCAAGATGTAGAGGATGGACAAATAAGAATATTAGCAGCTTAAAATGAAATTTATGGAACCAGAACCCAACAGGTTGATAACCACTTATCTACATAAGACGGTTGATGAATCACAAACTCAAAAAGTACGTGGCCCATAAATTTGACAATAAACCAGTACATAAAATGACACATTCAACGCTTAATGAGCTCATTCCAGCTACATCGCACAGAATGATAAGTTTGTTGTAAGTCGGCACAACTAAAAAGGTCATATACTACAACATTAGTCAATGAACAACTACGGTAAGAATGATGGTTACTGCTGCAGCTCATCTTAGAGCCGTCACAAGTTTGTCACTTAGTTATTTTCCCAATGGAGTTGAGCATCATTGTGATTCTTGACTGAAGTATCCAGCCAATAGTTCAATAAATAAAAACAAAATGCTTCTCCAGCCAGACCAAAATGATTTTGTTCAAGTTAATATTCATTCACGGTACTAGCAAAATATGTATAAACACATCTAGCTAACAGTTGTAATTCATAAGCATAAGATAAATCTTAACTAATCTGAATGATGATTAGGATACTAGCAGATGAAACAAGAAAATTTACAAGTGACTGACCTTAACTGGTCCAGGATGTTCTTCAACTACATCTGCTGGCACAGGAATATTCTTGAATGTACTACTGCTCACAATATTTTCACATGTAGATGTGGGTGAATCTGGTTTGCAATCATCAAACAGTTCTGCATTTACTTTTTGAGAAGAGTAGACTGGATGGGCACAATCAGCAAGGGGATCTAATTCTGCTTTATAATTGCCAATTTCCTGTCTTTCTGATAATAAACTCTCATCAACAGCAATCACTTCCTTAGCATGAGCAGATTGATGCTTCCTTACCCTGTCAGAATCCAAAACATCCAAACCTATCTCCACAGGGGCTTTTTCTATAGGGGGATCCTGCTCCATTTCAAAGACATCAGTAACAGAACAAGTTTCTAGATACTTCATGTCATCATCAGCATCTTGGAGTTGATTCCTAGTAACAGGAATATCTTTCACATATTTCTCTGCCTCATGACCCCTTTGAGAACTGATTACATTGACCAAAGAACTTTTTGCCTCTTCCACTAAGTCATCAGCCACCTGTTCCTGAAAACTAGCCACAGGAATGTCTTTCACTTCTTCTACAAGCTCTGTTTCAACTGAACTCAATAAACCAATTGGAAATTCACCAAAACTATTGACATTCTTTTGCAATTCATTCCCACCTTGAACTTTTTCCCTCTCAGCAGTTGCATCTAGCATGAAAGAAGCCAGATCAGTTGTGCCTGCTTCTTGCTCAAAATCATCCCAATCATTGGAACCAAAGGCCACAGATGAATTAATCCCTAAAGGATTCTCGTTCACATTCTTAGTGTCATACTCATCATTATCTTTCTTCCTATAATAAGAATTATTCCTACACTCATCATCATCCATGCCATAGTTATACATCGAATCCTCCCCTTCTGAATGCTCATATCTCGATGAATTCCCATCTTCCTCCCTTAACTCCGAAACCAAACATGAAGAACTACCTTCTTCAACACTTTTAACATTAACAACCCTTCCGTCTTCGATTCTGTCTTTTGGAAACTCAATTCTTCGATTGGATGGAACTTTCTGGCTCCCCTCCAAACTGAAATTCTCAAAATCATCACCTAATCCAAAACCACTAACACTCCTCACTGACCCGAACTCAGATTCTCCGAAACAATCATTGAATGTAGCTATCGAACTCGGCGTTCCAAGCGCCGAGTTCGCGCTGCAATATCGTTCGAGCTCAGACTCTCCGCAAGATGAGTAGTGCGGCGAGGACGCCGTCGAGGCACCGCCCCCGCCACCACCACCGTCCGATTTCGAACGGGATGGATCGAACGGATCGGGAGAGGCGACTTCGGCGAGGTTCTCCTTACGAGTCCCCTCTCCATTAATCATTTGGAAATGAAATCGAGAATTTTGATCAAATAAATCAACGGCTCGTGATCCGAATCAAAAAAGTAAAGAATCAGAGATTAATCAAAAAACCGAGCCGAACCTTGTGGAAAGACAAATCGGACTGATCCTCTGCGAATAGTAATCGGACGGCGTCGAACCGGAGATGATTGAGAGTGGACTGGCAGGTTTTGACCGTTATGGCGCCGGACAAATTAGAGACAATTTAGATTTCTGAAAGTGCCTGTGCTTGTGAGAGTTTCGTAAATGTTTTTTTTTTTGTTGGATTTTAAGACAATTGTGAAATGAGAAATAACATCAAAATTGATGAAAATTGGCCAATTTTTTTATTTATTTAAGCTGGTGGCTTGCTTCATGCACCAATTTAAAAAAAGACTTTAATGTTTTTTAATAAAGGGGAAAAGAAATAGGTTTATTTGGATATAATATTTAAAAAATTTATGAATTAATCACAGATATTCAAATAAATACTTATTTTTTAATTACATCCGATCAAGTTTTTTTATTTTTCTTTTAAATCAAATAGATTCTTCTAACTCACTCTAAAAAAATAAATTCTTCTAACTAATAATTAACTAATTATATTAATTTAGTCATCATTTATTATTTTATACGTGGCATGTGACATTTTAATATATTAAAATAAATGATGACATGATATGATAGTATAGTTATGTGATATTTTCACTTTTCACGTTAATACTCTATGAATATAAAAATATCAAGTAACATTTTTACTAATAACGATTTTTTTTTATTTTTATTAATGACGATTAATCAATCATTAATTATAAAAAATTTGTAATTAATTTAAAATAAAAATATATGATTTTATTTAATATAATAAAAAATAAAAATTTATTTAAAATTGACTTTTTTATTTAAAGAAACATGTTAATTAAAACTTCATCCAACATAACTTTTAAATTTCAAAAAAAAATATTTCTAAATTTTATGATACATTAGGAACGATAAAAATTGAAACATGAAATCTCTTGATAAGTTATAAGTAAAAAGATATGTATATTTTCTTAATATAATAAAATATAATAATAATAATAACTTGTTTAATATATTAGTCAAAATTGAACAAGTTTGAGTTTAGATAATGTTTGAAACAAGGTGGAATGGGACATTTTAGAGTTGTAAATTTCTAAAACACAAGGATGTGGAATCTAAAAAAATATAGGATTTAAAGTGGTTTTGTCAAAGTTTGGTAGATGTCTAGGTAATTACTTCATTGGAACATGTGGTTGTCAAAAAAAATAAAAATCTTTTTATTTCATACCTTAGATGGTGAAATTAAGTTATAATATTCAAAAGTTAAGTTTAAGTCATTATCATAAAATAAAAATTAAGTTTGACTTGAATTTATTTTATTAAAGATTATTATTCTCTTTTTAAAACATTCCCTACATTTTATTATGAAGTATTATACATTAACTCGATAAGTATGCAACGTACAATCTTATAAATCTTTCAAAATTTTCTTATTTATTTATTATGGGATTAAAATATCATATCTAATTCTTTGAAACCTTTTATATGACATTACAATTTTTTATGTTTTCATCACTTAATTAACTTTGATTTTAATCAACTCAAATAATAAAAATTGACTAATTAGTTTCTGACATAATATTTAAAAAAGTTCTTAAATTATTCAGGAAAATTAATATAAGAGTTTAGATTTTTATTATGTTCAAGCAAACCTTTATATTTTTATTTTGAACCAAATAAATTTTTATATTTTTATTTTGAACTAAATAAATCTTTATATTTTTATAATTAATTATTGATTTAGTCGAAATGTCATATATCTTTTTATACCGCGTGACGTTGACATGATATATTAACATATTATAATTAGTAATAATAAGACGTGTTTATATTTTATAATTGATGATGATATGACATATTAAATTGATATGATAAAATGATCACATACTATTTTTTATTTTTCACATCAATGTCATATTAGTGTTATTTGGATATAAAATAATAATAGTGTTTTAACTAATAATAATTAGTCAATTATTAATCATAAAAATTTATTTAATAAAATAAAAATATATAAATTTAATTAAATATAATAAAAAATTTATTTAATTTTTAATAATTTAAAAATTTATTTGACCATTATAATTTAGTTTTATTATTTAGGTATTAGTTACTAATCTTTGAAATTAAAACTTTCAAGCCTTGAAAAAAAAAATCTCTTAACAAAATAATCAGCCAATAGAAGAGCGACACATCATCAGCAGAAAAACTAATCAGTAGGAGCTGACTTTTGGTTCACGGGCACCAAACCTAAAACCCTAAACCCCAGAAATCCAAGGGAAAGCCTCAAAGCAAAACGACGCTAACAGCGGAACTCATTTCCGGCAATGGCGACGTCAATCGAAGCAGCCGTGGAATCGTTGCGCGAAATCAAGTCGAAGGAGCCACCGATGTGGCTCGTGCCAAAACAGGAGCTCTCGCAAGCGGTTCGAGCGGCGTCGAAGCACCTGTTCTCGAGCCTGAAACCGCACAGTCCGAAGTCTCCGTTTGATCAGCTGCTGATCGAAGGGTTCGACGCAGAGCAGATATGGCAGCAGATTGACCTCCAATCGCAGCCGCTTCTATACACCCTCCGGCGCGAGGTCAAGAAGTTCGAGAAGAATCCGGAGGAGATTTCCAAGCTCAAGGAAGCTATAGAAGGAGGAAAGAAGAAGAAGGTTGTAGAAGAAAAGGGGACTGATGACATTGACGATGATGACGACGACGACGACGATTTAGATATGGATGACGATGATGATTATGATGATGATGAGGAGGAGGAGGAGAAGAAGGAGAGAGGAAGGGAAGAGGAGAGCGAGAGAGAAGGAGAGGAAATGGAATTGGAGGGAGAGGAAAAAGGAGGGATAGAGGATAAGTTTTTGAAAATTAAGGAATTGCAAGAGTATTTAGAGGAGGATGAAGCCAAAGAATATGGCTTGAAGAAGAACAAGAAAACAAAGACGGAAACTAAAAAGAAGGAAGAAGACACTGAAGAAGAGGAAGAAGGTGAAGATGAAGAAGAAGAAGAAGAAGAAGATGATGATAATGATGAGGCAGAGGAGGAGGAAGATGAGGTAAGAACTTCTTTTTTTCTTTTTTCAGTTGGTTATCTTTGAGAATTTTGTTGATCAGAATTTAATTCAATTTGTATTTTGCAGCTTGGACTCTTTGATGGGGATGACGAAGACGATGAAGACAGCTTGGAAAATGCCAGGTTCTAAATTTGCACATTGTGTATATAATTTTGTTAACTTTATTTTGTTTCTTTCTGTTTTTCCTTATTACTGAAGTGAATGTTTACTATATCTAAGATGTGAATCTAGTTATTTCGTAATCTTGCTACTGATGGGATTGCATTACCGGTAATGCTGTCATTTGTTGCGTGATGGTTGGCAAACTTGGCATTACAGTAGCAACATAATGGCTCCCAATGACGTTTCAATTTCTGTGTGCTGCATGATTGTTACTGAAATTACGAAAAACAATATTTGATGCCACCATAAGGATGTTGTTATTACTTCTATTCATGGTGTCAGCATTGCACCACGAACATCTGTTCTTAAACATCACTAGTAGTTTGTCAGTTCTGCAGTTGTATTCGTCAATGTCACTTCTTACCGACCCTTAGGTTGCTGATGCATGTGTATTGTTTTAATTTATGCACCTCATTCTTTTAAGATCACTCTAAAAGATGTATCAATCATACTTCTGCATCGGCCCCGTATGTTTGCTGAAAGGAAATTTCCTCTTTCTATTTGGATTTTTCTCATAGTAAAATGACTAACAGAATCCGATCATCACCTCTCTTTTCCCCTGCTGGGATATGATATACGGCCTTAATGCTGTTTGGGTGCTTTACATTTTCTCAAGCTTTATTTCTTGAATTTATTGTATGCAAATAATTTTGCACGACATATGATTGGCACTGCCTTCTTTCTAGATTTTATCGATTGGTTGACCTTTCCCCTAACCCTTACTTTGTCCCTTATTATATTCAGATATGAAGATTTTTTTGGCACAAAAAAGAACAAAGGTCCAAAGGAGAAAGCCAAATCTAGAGACAGGTTCGAGGGAGATTCAGGATCAGATGATGAACAAGATTTTGATAAGGTCCTGGAAAATCAGGCTTTATATTCTCTTGATGTATTACAAATATATAATGGAACTTTACACACATTACTGTTACTATAAAACTTCAGTGAAAGATACTGCGGCCATTGATTTTACTGGACTAAATTCCAATTTTTATTTTTATTTTTTACAGAGAAAGGATGGTCTTTCTACACATGAAGAAGAACTCAAGAAACTTCAATCTAAAATCGAGCAGATGGAGAAAGCAAACTTGGATCCAAAAGTTTGGACAATGCGTGGAGAGGTAACTTTGTCAATATTAGCATAAACTTTCCTAATATCATCTACCACATGTGTTTATGGACATGAATAAGATTCCATATGCTAAGATTTATAATAACAGGTAACTGCTGCACAAAGGCAAAAGAATAGTGCCTTAGAAGTTGATTTAGATTTTGAGCACAATGTGAGGCCTGCACCTGTAATCACAGAGGAGGTTACTGCATCACTTGAAGATTTAATTAAGACTAGGATCAGTGAGGTAAATTTCTTCCCTAACAGTTACAATTTGGAATTTGTTCTTTAATAAATTAATAAACTATATTTCACATGTTTATTTCAAAATGTTATATCATGAATTATGAAAGTTCTGTACTTTCTTCTAAAAACTGCTTTATGATAGCACCACATATCTTTCCATTTTATATGTCTCTTAAACCCCATTAATTTTGTTGAGTGCTTGAAGAGTTCTACATATATCTCAATTGTAGATGGTTGGGTGTGTAAATAAGTTTATGTAGCTTGAGATTTTTGTTATATTTTTAGGTGTATGCATTATTTTCCTGAAGTTTTGTGCCTGTTGATTCATGTCATCTGATACATCTGAAATTCTAGATGATTTTGTTTTAAGTTAATATAAAATTTTACGCTAAATTATTGATTGTTTAACTTGGATTTGTTAATATATACATTCTATTAAGAATGAATAATTAGGTTTCACGGCATTTATTAGTTCTACGTTTTCTTTATTGTTTCTTGTTTTTCACTGTGTACTTGTTGAGATAGTCTTATGCCTTTTGAAGTGCTTCTTTGATCACTGTGGTTTTGATAGATCAATAAATTGTAAATTCTCATTATGTGCCACGTTCCCAGTGGAGGATTGCTAAGTGTTAGCAGACATTAACGAAATGATTTTATTTAGGGGCTGTTTGATGATGTTCAAAAATCTCGCAGTTTATCATCAAAAGCACCAAGAGAGACCAAAGAGCTGGTAAGTTGTAATTCATCATTAATAATCCTTTAAAGTTTTTGTGACTCCTTATTTAATGATGGAAATTAATTATTTGAAGCTGCAATTTGGTGATATTGCAGGATGATAATAAGAGCAAGAAGGGTCTTGCTGAAGTTTATGAGGTATGTATGCTATGTGATTATCATATGTTGTTGTACATTATTAGACTACCAATCATCCTTCTGCACTTTTGTGTATTTCTCATTCATAAACTGGCTTCTATATTTGCTCACGAATCATAAGTAATTGTGACATAGAATATTTTTATCTTTTTCTTCTTTTTAACTGCAAAAACTGAAAATAGAAAAAATGTATAATCCTTTGCAGGAAGAATTTGTCCAGAAGACAGATCCTGCCGCTGCCCCATTATCCTTCTCAGATGAACTAAAGAAAGAGGTAGATATCATATGGTTTTGTTTGTGTCCTTGGATACACTAGTTCCACAGCATTCCGGTCAAGAATTAACCTTTTACATTAGTTTTTATGTTTGATATTCTGACATCTAAGGTGTTATGTTCCTGTATTTTCTTTTTGCAGGCCAGTATGCTATTCAAGAAACTTTGCTTGAAGTTGGATGCCCTTTCTCATTTTCACTTTACTCCAAAGCCTGTATGCTTCTCTTTTAGTTTCTTGATTTCTGAATACAGTCGTTATAAAACAGCTTGTGGAGTGTTTAGTATTTATCAATAATGTCTTGATTTTTTTAGGTTGTTGAGGACATGTCTATTCAGACAAATGTCCCTGCTCTTGCAATGGAAGAGGTAAAAAGGGTTCCCAATTTTCTTTTAAAAAATTTTGATCTTGTTATAGCTTAACAATTTACTCACATGTGTGTGTATGTGTATACATGCTTATTTATAATTTTTCCTTGGTTAGATTGCTCCTATGGCCGTCTCAGATGCAGCTATGCTGGCTCCTGAAGAAGTTTTTGCTGGTAAAGGTGACATTAAAGAAGAAGCAGAACTTACAAGGTCAGAGAGGAAGAGGAGGAGGGCTAACAAGAAAAGGAAGTTTAAAGGTAAGCAAATCAAAATTTCTCAGCATCATAAAAGGGAAATATAATACAAATACTCTGTTCTTATTGTATCCAATTTAGAAACTTTAGAATCCCATCCTTTGTATACCGAAACCTGCTGAGACAGAGTTCATGTAAGCTTGTATTGAAATAATGTTGGAAAAGAAGCCTTTCCTGTTAATGGTTTAATGCACAACCTCTCACGAGCAATATCTTTCTCCTTGTACTATTGCTATTACCGAAAACCTCCACTGATGGCAGTTACTTGGGCTCTGTTTAGTTTGATGCTTTTGCTTTTTACTATTTGTTTTTGGTTTTCTGTTCATTTTTTTATCTTTTGTTTTTTCTTTTCTATTCATTTTTTGCAAAAAAAAAAAGAAGGCGAAAGCATCAACCAATCGGAGTCTTAGTTTTGGTAATTGAATTATTATCCTGTCAAGAGAATACAGTGTACTAATGTTGGTGGTGGACATTTTAGCCCTTTCAGTTTATCTCATCAAGTTTTTTCTTTATGCTTCAACTTTTGATTCATTTCAACAATCAACTTTGGCCACTGATTACAGCTGAAGCAGCTAAACGGTTGGCTAAAAAGCCACGAGAGACTACACAAGTCGATAGCAATGAAGGTGACTATTCTATCTGCTATTCTTCTTTGCACATCATAACTCTAGGAACTAATCAATTCCTTTCTCAAACTCTTCATACTATTTGCAGGTAAGGAAAACGAGTGACTTACTTTCCTTAAGTGTGGGGGGACAACAATATGTATTTAAAAGAGGAAGACAAGGCAGGCTCGGGTTCATCTCTACCTCAGTGTTACTCTTTTCACTCTCTAGGTCTTTTATCAGCAAGAGAAACAAATACACAAAGAGCTAGGGGGGAAGTCAATGTGAAGCAGCTAACCTGGATTTTACTCTGAAGCATAGATAAGGATACAAGTTTTGGTAGATAGTTCAGTGAGTTAGTTTTTGATGTAATCACAAACAGATAATAGCATTCCTGCCTAATCAAGTCATTAATTGCATGTAATTTTTTAAAAAATTCAGCTCACATAATGTTCTTTTTGCCAGTCTTGTTTATTTAGCAATGGAATTGAACCTGTGTATCATGTTAAAGCAACAATGAAGGTGAAAAGAGATCGGCTGTGTATCGAGATATTCATAGTGTTCTGATACCTCAATGGCCAATGCCTACATTTTATTCAAAATAAATTACATGAATTAACAGTTTTAACCTGTAATTTTTTCATAGAAAATCTTACAGGTAGAATAGAAGGCTGAAAGTGCAAGAACTTAGAAACTGATACCATATCCCAAAAAGGAAAAAACCAAAAGTGAAGAAGAAGGATCTTGGTCCCTGTACATACTGAGCATAAATCCAGCTTCAAGCAAAGCCACAATTCATTCTCCTCAGCCCTCTATCCATGCAAAACTTGAGATTTTTGCCCTAATAAACAAATGATAGGGCCAGTAAAGGAAGTAAGAAGTAGAAACATGCCCAAAGGATTACATCCAGTTCCAAGCCACTGTTGTCATGCTGTCTTCTCTACCCATGAAAAACATGAAGGTTTACCCATCAGAATATTTGGTTTCTATTTATTCAAGTTTTCTTCAAGCCTGTCAATGGCAGCCCCAAGGCCACTCTTTGCTTCTCCCCTTTGTACTGAATCTTTAGCAACCATATTCCCTTCATTTGCTTTCTCTACAAGCTTCAATTGGATCCAACCTGTTGGAAAACGCAATTTTTATGTTATATGTTCAGCCCTATAAATCAACTCTTCTGTCTTCTAGAGTTCTAAAAGTAACATTGGCTTCTATTCCCATTCACCTTTAAAAGCTTTAATGGTAACATTGTCTAGAGTGCATGGTGTAAAATACTTCATGATTAAATGATGAAGCAGAAAATCTGCAAAGACTATTGTACTAAGACCGATTTCGCCACGTCTCCTTATCACAATGACTTATTATAATGAGCCACAAGGTTTTGAATCGAGCAACCCACAAAAAAGCAGTTACATAAAGAGGACATTGGAGGCAACCGATCACTGTTAATTCAGGAAATTATGAGTGCGCAATTATAATGTGCAAATCAATTACCAAGAGGGAAACATAAAGCTGCTCCCAGAACTGAACCCAGCACCACATTCCTTGCACGCCATTGAAGAGACCCAGGCACTACATATATCAACAAATAAAGAAAAGGAAGAAGTTAAATAAAGAAGAGACTGATATATTATCCTTCTATTGTTCTTCTCTATTCAAAGTTCCAATTTCAACTATGAAAGAAGTTGATCATTGAGATTATTAGCAATGCTAGAACCCTTAGAAAATTGATTGCAAATTCCCAAAGCCAGTTTCAAAAGGTATGAATTATTACTAATTAGACCAAAGGATGCAGCAGTGGCTGAACCAGCTCCAACAACATTGAAGACATCATGGACACACCGTTTCTCAGCTAACAAATTTTGTATACCACAGAATGCAGCAGTGAACATTCCAAGACGAACTCCACCAACTATTGAGCCACGTGTGACCCGGATAAACCTTTTTTCCATTGCATCTCGCATCAACCGATATTGTTCCCGTTTATCTGGAGTGCTGCCAAGCTTCAACATTACTTCTGCATCTTTGCTCTGCCAAAGAACTCGCAAGTTTCAATCAAAAAATACCATCGAATGAAACAACCACATGAGTTAACTATTAATATGGACATAATTGATATGCAATAAACATTAACAAAGACAACGTTGAAGAAAGAAGGGCAGGCAATCACATGACTGCAAGCAAGGGCAAACAATTGCAGGACTGTAAGCCCCCATCAATTACAAATAAAATCACGCTCAAACATTCTTGCAACTCCCTATGAACTAAAATTGAAGGTTTTTACAGAAACAGAAAACTTACAACTGAAGCAGCAGCTTCCTTGCTACCTCCATATAACATGCCTGCAAACACTCCAATGACTGTCGCAGTGCCCCAGTTTACAGTTCCAGCTAATCTTTGTGTTTTCTGATATAGAAAAACTTAGCACTTTTAGCTATGCAATAGGATAATAGCTTCAATATAAGATTGATCATACATAAAACAAATTCAGGCTAATTAATTCATCAAATCAATTTCAACCCATGGCTCTAAATAATAACAAAAACTCCCAAAAAATATATTTTTACAAAAAGGGTATCATCAAAATCAAGTTTTAGAAACCTGAATCAAGCAAAGAAAGCATATAATTGCAGAATGAATAGTTGCAAGTATAGAATTACAAGCACTCCATAGAAATGAGAAAACCTTTTTTATCTTTTACTGACAGCAATCTGTTCTTTGAAATTTTATGAAACTAACTTGACTGGATCAAAGTTTTTCAGTTATAAGCAAAGATTATATTATGTTTACACTATGAAAAAAAAAAGATTTTTTTCTTCTTTTAGCAAGTTCAAAGAAATTGAAGTGAAAGACTTACATTTGAGGTGGTTTCTTCAGGAGCTTCCATTGATCAAATTATGGTGTTGCAAAATAGAAGGAAAAAAAAAGGAGAAAAATGGATGCGATTAAACGTTTTTGTTTTGTTTTTCAGCCCTCGATTTCTCGGGAACCAAACAGCGGGAATCAGGTGAAAAGCTCGAAATGGTTTCTGTATTAGCGGCCGCCACCGACAGAGGTGGCACGGTGCATGTGAAAATTCCCGAAAGAAAGTTTCCCTTCTCTATCACGTGAGAAGCACGTGGTGTCCAATAGAGTAATTTTCTTTTTTGAGAGAAGAAATTTTTACATCTTAATCATTCCTAGGAAACAAACAGTCAAAACATCTGCTAATAACAGATTATTAGACCCCAAAGGTGAGTTGTGATAAAATAAATATAAATCAGTTTGAGAGATGTTCAGATTAGTTATAAAATCTGTCACTCTATTTCCTTCCTGAAAAGTATGTCAAGGCTGCAGTTCCTATTGACGTTGAAGAAGGTTCTGTATGGCATTAATCAAACCTAAATTGGAACGGGATGTGATAGAGGAGATGTTATACCTTAAAGGGTCAACATGTTATCGATTTGAAGATCAATCCTCCTATAACCTAAGTCCCATGCAAGGCTCAGTCCTCTGTAAACTCTCCATAGCTCGACTCTATATGCCATTTTACCAACCGGAATAGAAAAACCACCTTTCCAAGCCTCCAGAGAAGTCACGAAGCACACCTCCCGCAATAGCTTGCTGTAATGAATGTTTATATGCACCATCAGTATTT
The DNA here is from genome assembly GCF_053813885.1 of Theobroma cacao. Classification (NCBI taxonomy): domain Eukaryota; kingdom Viridiplantae; phylum Streptophyta; class Magnoliopsida; order Malvales; family Malvaceae; genus Theobroma; species Theobroma cacao. The sequence continues at coordinate 974,351 of NC_142641.1, forward strand.
AATGCAATCCAGTCCATATGGGGAGGTGACCAACCAATAAAACTTTCTACCTATGAGTTAGCCGAGGGACTTTCAAACTCCGAACCAAAGGAGAGTGAATAAGAAAAGAGCTTGAGACCAGCTATTCACAAGACACAAACCGACTTTCTAGTGAGATTTTTTTCCCATAAAAAATAAAACAATTGCGCCACTTCCAAAGGAATCAACAGGTTACTCCAAAGATAATTGACCAAGAAATATCATTGAACAGATCCTTATCTGTACTAAGGTTAAGAGACAGCCACGTTGATGCAGATGAAGCAAAAAAATTGTCATGTTGCTCTCGAGGGACAATTCTTGTCCAAGTTACAATAGCAAAGGAGCAATCCCTTAACACATGTAAAATCGATTCCTCAGTAGAGTGACATCGAGAGCAAAAGGAGCCATTAGTCAAACGTCTTTGCACTCTTTCCTTATTTGTTAACAAATGATCATGTAGGCAGTGGAACAGAAATGTACGAATGTGTTCGGGTCCTTGCCATTTCCAAGCCAAATTCCACTGTCCAAACCCATTCTCCATAACTTGATTCGCTTCTCCACATAATACTTCATATGCTGAGGCAGTGGTGAATTTAGAAGAGGAGAAAGCCCAGTAGGGTTTGTTCGAGTCATTTTATTCCAATAGAGTAACCTTAAAAAAGAACTAAAATGAACACGATAATAAAAATAATAAAGGTAAATCAATTCAGATATTAAAAATCAATATCAAAATTAAATAAAAATAAATTCCGTCTACATATCTCGTGATCTCAACTTTTTTCACATGACATTTTGTGATTTTTTTCTCAATGAGTACTCATGGATATCTTTTTTTCTCTATTAATATTTCGTGAATAAGTTTTATTTTTATAAAGATATTAATTTTGTTCTATAAAATTATTAAAAAATCATTAAATGTGAATAAATAAATTAATTTTGAATTTAAAGTATTTTAATAACTTTATTGAAAATTCACAATCTAATTCTTGTGAGACCAAAAGATATCCAAAGGGTATTAATTTTTTTAAAAAATAGCCCACGTGTTAATTGAGAAAAAAAATCATAATATGTCATATGGAAAAAGTTGAAATTACAAAAATTAGACAGAACTTAATTATTAAAAAATAATTAAAAATTTTATAAAAATAAAAGAATTTTGACAATTTTTAACAAATTAAGAAATCCTTCAATATTCAAAGTAAGTAAGTAGGTGTATAAATATATATAAATATATATATATATATTTGGTAATTTGGGAGTTTTAGTTTTTCTTTCTGGCAATTTGTTTACACTAACATAAACTCTTTCTTATCCTCTTCTCAAGTGTTAAAGTCTGATCAGCAATGATCTTATCATTCTAGTTACTTGATAATTTCCTTGAGAAATTTTAAAAAGGAAAAAAAAAATACAGAAGGTAAGCAAGAAATGATTAACAAATAAAGGGATTTGGAGCCTTTGTCCGGCCATCTGCTAATTAGCATCCATCTGACAATCTCTTTTCCATTGTTATCTCTAATTTAAATTGCTTTCCACTTGCACTGTTATAGTCACAGACAAGTAAAATATTTCTAGATTATAAAGCAAACCCATCAACCATTATTTTATGTAGATTTTCATCTGTGAACTCAGAAAGCAAACTAAAGCTTGCAGCACATCAAAAAGCCAGCAGAATCATTTAGAAAAACCCTAATCATTCCTCATGAAAGTGAAAGAAGAACACATAAAAGTATAAGCAATGCATGTGAATAAAGTTCTCCTAGCATCATATTCTCACAGAAACCCAACATTCATTCCTCTACCGTCCAAGCAAAGTATCATTTTCTCTTTTTTTTATTCATTTGCAACACAAATTTCCTGTCTAAACTCTCAGTTTTTCACTCACAGCCATGACTTCACTCTTCCTGATCACTTCTTTTTTCAGTTTTCTGGCATTGATCTTAGCTAGACCAAGTTTTGCCGCCGTCCGAGCTAACTCATGCCGATCATATTGTGGGAATCTCACCATAGATTACCCTTTTGCTCTTGACTATGGCTGCGGTCATCCAGGTTTCAGAGACCTTTTGTTCTGCATGAACGATGTTCTGATGTTTCACATCAGCTCAGGATCATACAGGGTCCTAGACATAGACTATGCTTACCAAGCGCTCACGTTACATGACCCCCACATGTCAACTTGTGACACCATCGTGCTAGGCGGCAGAGGCAACGGCTTCGCAGTCGAGCAATGGCGGTCGACGTACTTCAATCCGACGCCTGATAACGTGTTCATGCTTATAGGTTGCTCAGCTCAATCACCACTCTTCCAGGGTTTCCCTGGAAAGCACCTGCCTTGCAGGAATGTATCCGGGATGGGATGCGAAGAGTACTATGATTGCCCGGCATGGAGCCTGGTGGGTCACAAAAAGGTAGGGTCAGTTTTTGGGTCAGGCCCACCAGAGTGTTGTGCTGTGCCATTTGAGGCCATCAAGGCTATAAATCTGAGCAAGCTTGAGTGTGAAGGGTATAGTAGTGCTTATAGCCTTGCTCCATTGAGAGTTGATGGGGCTGGTGGGTGGTCATATGGGATCCGAGTCAAGTATTCGGTTCAAGGAAATGATGAGTTTTGTAGGGCTTGTGAGGCCACCGGTGGAGCATGTGGGTTTGGAAGTGATGGAGTTACGCAGTTGTGCATGTGCGGCAGCTTCAATTCCACCACCACTTGTGATTCAGGTGAGAAAATTGATTGACACCAAATTGTCTTTCGGTTCCATCAATCTATGTTACTCCGATTTGGACGAGTGTTAGATATGAATTTACGTTCAAAATTAAGTTTTTTTATACAGTTAAAAGGTTAGATACGTGTCAAATACGGATATTTAAAAACAATTAAGAATTAGAGTAACATAATTATCAATCAATGTTATTCAGATTAGGGTGAGTGTTGGATTTAGATGTGTGAACACATTATGATTAAAATTTTAAAATTTTTTAATATACTTGTAAGGATTACCTTTCTATATTTATTGAATATGTGTAGAACACGAATACTTAAAAAAAAATCATATCAACATATCTACCAAGTAATGGCTTATATATAAAAAGCATCAATCCGATTTAAGGACCACTCTTAGCCTAATGCTATGTTTCCTCTATCTATGGTATAAAACCATCTATCAGTTTAAGCTGACGGCAGCAACAATTCAACGTTTTAAGGGTGATAGCCATTTCCATTGCAAGTTTAGTTTTGTTTATAGATGATGACAAGTAGTGCTTTTCCTCTTGAGATGATAAATATGATACATTTTCCTAGTGGTGTGATTACTATGTACATAATTATAATAACTAACAGTCGATTGAATATTTGATTCAATAATAGATATATGTATCCGTTTATTTAAAAATTGGATTCGAAATTTTTATATACGATTAAATTAATTGACATATTGAATTTAAGTTATTGCACCTAAAATTGTCACCCCCATCTTTTAGCCTGCATGGAAATCAAGCTAGGCTTGCCCTTCCCAATGAAGAAGAAATTAACACTGTTTGTTTTAGTTATTTTTACCCTGTTTTGAATGTTTCAATAATCAAAGTCTGTTCTCTGCACAGAAGGCTCAGCGTCGAGTAAAAGGACATGGTCATTGGTGGTTGCATTGGCAGGTACCTCTCTCTGTCTCTCACTCTTCAACCAAACTGAAACATAGTTGAGTTTTAATTGAAACAACCATTTATATAACTAATTTATCTTTAAAAGAGATATCCGATTATTAGAATCCTGAATTAGGTGGTGTAAGATTTACGAAAAAGAAAAAACTATTTCTTCGTTATGTAATCTAAAATCACACATACACAGACACACACACATATATATATATATAATAAATTCAATGATTTACGCATATATATACCTAATTATCTGATTTATTTGCAGGATTTTTTATATGTATGTCGATGTGAATGATGGGAAGCGCCCCTTTGAAAACATAGATTCAACTTTGCTTATCAATATGATGTAAATGCTATTGTTACATTAGCACAATGTTGCCTGCACCATACCTTTAAGAACATGCTATACTTTTTGATTTCTGGTTGAGAGAAGAGAGATAGATGTTAGGGTTCATCAGAATTGTTCTGGGTTTGTCTTCCATATTGCTGAAATCTCTTTGAAAGATGTGGTTAACTTTGAACATTAATCACAGATTTTGTTTTTCTTTAGTTAAAAGAGTTTACCTTATGAATGCTTCGACTAAAAAAAGAAAGCTATCCTTCAAACTTTAATAATCAATCTCAAGTAATTGAATCTAAATTATCTTTTAAACTTAATTGATCGACAAATTTCAAAAGCACTGAACATTGATCGAATAACAAGTTATCAAATGATCAAGATAAATGTATATATAAATATTTGATTTCAAAATAGATATATGTATCTCATATTTAAAAAATTCAATTCAAGTCTCCCTTTCTCTAATGAAAAATTTCAAAAACATTGAACAATGACCGGATGATAAATTATTGAACTGTCGAATCAAGTAGAGTTTTTTCTGTATCGGGTGTTTTTGTATAAAAGCTAAGACGCAAATATGGTAGTAAAAATTAACAACCAAAGTCAATAAATTAGGAAATAAAAATACCAAATCCATTTGAACATTTGATTTAATAACAGATGCATGTATCCTCATTCACATTAGTTAATCCCAAATGGGTTTTCTTTCAATTTTTTTTGCCATCACTTAGATTCAACTTGTTAAAATTAACCTAAGCTTTATAATTCTAATACACTAATTGTGCTTCAAATATTGGTGGCATGGTTAGTTCTTTTAGGCAGAGCAGCTAAAAAAAATACGATTAGCATACGAGTAATTGATTCATCGGATGATATACACAGCTATAAATGGTATGGCATAAATCCCGACGAATCACCTTTCAATTTCCATATTCAGAAACAGAATTATGGTGGATACTCGCAGTACCTATCAAAGCTCCTATAAAATCAACCCCCTCAATCTTATTTTCACCCATGTTTTTTCATTCTGCCTTATCCAATCTCAGTCTCCACTTTCCTATTATTTTATAGATTTGGGGGATACAGTCCACAATTCCACATCCCCGTTGGCTACTTCAGTTTTTCTCAAACAAAACAAAACAAAACAAAGGGCAGGAGAAAGAAAAGTGAAAGGCAAAAACCCATATTAAATTCCGGGATCGGTGGATTGTTCTTGTTTTACTAACGTAAAAGGCTTTCCGGGTTTGACTTGATTCTGGGTTGCAGAGCAATGGCAAGAACAGTGTTTCTGCTGCAGTCTTCTTCGGTTTCTTTCTCTGCATTTACTCAACGCCGCCCTTCAATCAAAATCCTCGATCCTCGGAATCGTTTCCTTGCAGCAAGACTTGACCGCTGCTCATATCAGCGTATTGTCAAAGTTGTTTCTGACCCTGCTTCTGGCTCTGCTTCTGTTTCTGCTCTGTCCAGTGAACGTGAAAAGCCGAGCTCATCAATAGGTTCAATTAATGAGGTAAGAAGAAAAAATTTTGAATTTTGTTTTGGGGGTGTTAGGACGTATGAATATTAGCATTTTCCTAATCTGGGTTGTTTTTATTTTTTGGTTTTAGTTGATTGAATCTTTGATAAATCGAGTGGATTTAACGGAGTCCGAGGCAGAGGCGTCCCTCGATTTTTTGTTAGCTGAAGCTAATGAGGCTCTGATTAGTGCTTTTCTTGTTTTGTTGAGAGCCAAAGGCGAGACCTTTGAAGAAGTAAGTATCTTATTTTTTACCTACTTTTGATTACAAAGAAGAGATTTTTCCTGACAAGTTGTGTGATTGATTGGCATATTTATTGGCCTAATAAAGAGAAATAAGTACTCTGATCTTTATGCAAATGGGTGTTTTTTTTTCCATTTGAATGGGGCCAGAATCAGAGTAAAGACTACTTCTTCTTTTTTTATTATTATTAAGGTTGTTGGTTTGGCGAGGGCAATGATAAAGCATGCTTGGAAGTTAGAAGGGTTGAATGATGTGGTTGACATTGTTGGAACCGGTGGTGATGGTGCAAACACTGTGAATATATCAACTGGTGCTTCAATATTGGCTGCAGCTTGTGGTGCAAAAGTTGCCAAGGTGACTGACAATACCTTAAAGTTATAGCAAGTTATTTTTTTATTTTTCCTTTATGGATGCAAAATTGCTTGTCTGATGTACTGGTATCATTTGCTATAATTACTGTTTGATTGTCTCTGTTGCAGCAAGGGAACCGATCAAGTTCTTCTGCCTGTGGAAGTGCTGATGTATTGGAAGCTCTGGGGGTAGTTATTGATTTGGACCCAGAGGTTGGTATATTTTGAACCATGTCATTTATAGTTGCATTGATGATATTGTGATGCTAGAATTAGTCTTCCATGTCGGGCTGGGTCGAATGGCAATTTTTATAGCGTGTGAAACATTGTGACATTCTTCAACCCAGTAGCTCTTCTGCTAATTTTATGATCATGGGAAGTAATACATTTTTCTCCCATTCTTTTGTCATTAGGGTAATGTAAATGATATTGTTTCAGTGATGAGTAGTATTTTCCCCCAAGCCAACCTACTTGGCACTTTGGTAAAGCTCATTCATCCATATATTAGCACCTAAAAAACGAAATTAATCAAGCATCTTGCCATGAATTGTCAGAGCCTTTTTTTTTTTTTTCGCGGGGGGGGGGGGGGGGGGGGGGGGTGTGGAGGGGGTTGGGGCGTGTGGTGTGTGGCGGAACTACTAGGTGCTTTATTCAATGCTCGTCAGGCCAATGCATGGGAAGTGTTGTAACAATTGCCAGTACTTACTAGATGGATAACCCTGTTAGTTCTAATATAGAACTCTTATACGATGCTCAATATCTCACCATGTTAATTATACCTAAATGTTTTTCTTTTTTCATCTTTTCAAAGTTTAATAGAACAACCAGCTATATTCAATATAATTGCTAACGCTGCCCTATTTATCCATCATGTTGGTTCTACCTAATCACATGTTGCTCCTGTTAGGCTTTCAGTTTGAATGCTGTTTGTACTTTTATGAAATGGAAACATGCTTCTATAGAGTAAAGGCTTTCTATCTTTGGGTCCAATGTGTGGCCTGTTGTTGAGAATTTATGGAGATTCATCATTCCTATGTCTTGTAATTTCATATTCAGCATCAGAGCGTACGGACTGAAACTTTCACCTAAAGAAGGTCAACTATTATTGCTACCAAAACTTCACGTGGCTTTCGACAGTTTACGTCATGACATTTTGTTCATGCATTTTTATCACATCATATATAACTTATTCTGATATATTATCAATGCTGCTATTTTGTGTGGTTTTCTCATGACATGTCTCTGCAACTATATTTAAGTGGCAAGTAGATAGAAGCCCTTAGTTGCTGGCCCACTCAATTAAATGAGTGTAAAATGTGTACCAAATATAATATTTATAACTCTGTACAGATCTTATTGTGTTATTGATTCAACAATTTTTTTTTTCTTTTTCTCTTTTTTCTTGAAGGGAGTAACAAGCTGTGTGAATGAAGCAGGAATTGGTTTCATGATGTCACCAAAGTACCACCCAGCAATGAAGATTGTTAGCCCCGTTAGAAAGAAGCTAAAAATTAAAACTGTGTTCAATATATTGGGCCCAATGTTGAACCCTGCAAGAGTGCCTTACGCAGTTGTTGGTGTTTACAACGAAGATCTAGTAAGTGCCCTTAGTGCCTTGTAGCATTAGCATTAGTAAAAGTATTACTCTCTCTCCAACTTCAAGCCTAAAATCTGATCAGAAAGAAAAGGAGGATTTCTAAAAGGTTGTGTGTTTTTATATACCAAAATAATCAGTTTTTTTATTCTTTTTTGAATTATTATTCTGATGATTTCATTGATTATGTCCTTGGCTGTATCCATTATGATTTCAAATCTCCTACCTTTAGAGTGATGTTATAAAGCTGCATTTTGGGCCTAGTTGCATCTGACCAAACTATGAGCCCAATACCATTGCAGACCTACAAATTCTTGCACATGGCATTCTGTAAGACAGAATTACTTGCTACCCTTTCCAGACCGCAATTTAGGAATTGAGTCAGTAAACCCTTTTCCCCTTTTTCCTGGCTGGATAAATTGGGGGTTTTAGGTTGTTAGATGCCATCTATGCCAGTTTGAGCATCTTATGGGTCAAAACTTTTCGGCTAAAATGTTCTTTTTTTGGTAAACCCTCATTTTTTTTCTTTGTTGAACCTTGTAGTTGCCAATTTTCCTCGGTTATGTTCAGAGGTCCTTTCTTAATGGTAGAATATTTTGGACATTGTTGATATTCTGCTAAAATGATAGTATATGATAAAGCATCTGGGAATAGAGTTCATTTTAGGTTCTTGGAATTCAAGTCATGCAAACCCCAAGAATTATACCTCGATTTTGCAATTAGCATCATGTAATGTTGTTTGTTTGTCTGATTATGTACTCATCCATATATACATATACATACATACATACATATATCTACATACATATATCTATATATATATATATATATATATATATATATACATACATGTGTGTGTGTGTGTGTGTGTGTGATTTTAGTTGTTCACTGCTTCTGTCCTAGGAGTTTAGATGCTCACTGATGATGAAGGGTAATGAGGAATGAGGGTCTCAAAACTCTTCCAAAATGTATTTATGTTTGGATCCTCAATGGAACGGTGAGTACACATAGAAATCTTATAATTTCAACCCTAACTCTGGTGTACTAGATATTATGATGAAGATTATGTCCATAAACCCTCCAGAAATATATACCAGTAGTTATCAATATCACAAAGAAAATTATAAGATGTGCATAGAGTGATGTGCTTGCATGCTTAACACCTTAGTGGTGCAACGGTCTTGAAGATTCCACCTCAAACTATGATGCAGGACTACGTATTTTTCATACAATGGTTCTACTATATGTGATTTTCTACTTAACTATCATTCTCGCAAAAAAGCATTCGATTTATAGTAAAGCACTTGCATTGGTATGTAATTTGATAGTTTGCTCCATCAATTCAACACTGAGATGAGTTGTAACTGTTTGAGATAGGTCCTCAAAATGGCTAATGCACTACAACGATTTGGCATGAAACGAGCATTAGTTGTTCACTCAGAGGGTTTAGATGAAATGAGTCCCCTCGGTAAGATTCTTGTTCCTTCTTCCCCTTGGCACTGTCATCCATGATGTCATCTTTATGTGCAATTTTTTTACTTTCTTATTCCTATTTTAAGGCCTAAATCATTACAATCTCTTGACATATGTACACAGGGCCCGGGCAAGTTCTTGATGTCACTCCAGAAAAAATTGAAAAATTCTCATTTGATCCATGTAAGATGTTGTTGGTAATTCATGATTTCTTCATCCTTCATTGAAATTAGAGAGTAGTAGTACAACTGAAGTGAAGCTGAGTCCTTGATGGATGTAATAAATATCATCGTGTATTGAATACTAATAGCAGAAAAGATTTTACAATGCTATGTTTACACTTTAAAATGGTAAGAACATGAGAATGTCTGTTGGACAGTGGAATTTGGCATTTATCGTTGCACTTTAGATGACCTGCGAGGTGGTAGCCCAGAGTACAATGCAGATGTATTGAAGCGCATATTGGCAGGGGAAAGAGGCCACATTGCGGATGCACTTGTAAGCTATTTCCACCCTAAACCATTTCCTTTCTTTCTTTGTTCTCTGCGTGGTATGTATGTGCACATGCAGATGTGCATGCCATGTCTGTAATCATGAAAGAATTCTAATACAATAGCAATCTATCAGATCCTTAATGCAGCAGCAGCTCTCCTAGTCAGTGGCTGTGTGAAGTCGCTTGCTGAAGGAGTAAGTTTGGCTCGTGAGACACAATTATCAGGAAAAGCTCTCAATACCCTTAGTTCATGGATAGACATCTCAAACGTAAGTGAAACCTACTTTGTGCATATGTAGCTTTACTCATCGGATTGGATTGAACTTCACTAATATCTTCTCTTCTCCAATGCAGAACATGCAAGCAAAAGCTCTAGTACAAGAAAACTCTGGAAGTTTTAGCTAAACATTCAATAAAAGCTCAAGAACCTGGAAATGCTTTTGGAAAATTGGGATTTCTTTGTACTACATTAGAACGGTGTTTCCATGTGGAAGGATTGGAAGCTCGCTCCTCTGAACTTCAAAGGAATTGATGGGATCATCCTGAAACAGTGAAACATTTGAATATAAGAAGAAGAAAATGCATGCTTGTAATCATAGATAGATTTACACTCTTGAGTCTTTATCTTGGCCTCAGCTATGTATTTTGCAAGTATCTTTTGTTCCCATTTCGCCCAACACATGAATTTCAGTTGCAAGACATTGTATGGGAGAAGAAAGCACCTGCAGCCTTTTGGCTTCTGTCCTGTTTCACTGCTTTGATTGTTGTTCATCTGTAAAAGCTTTTATAGTAATTACTCGTATAAGAATAGAGTGCTTGGTCAAAATTTAGAACAATTTCTTTGGAATCCATTGAACTGGAACAGTTTTGTATTAGGCTTAAATCTTAAAAAAGGTCTTATACTATGATCATTTTTTCCCAAACAAGCTTTTAACCTTTACAAAAATTTAACTGTCATTAGACCAATGTCTGTGGTTCTTTTCTGCTTATGATCTAGCAGCTATCATTAGTCCAATGTCTGTCCGTCTTTTCTGCTTACAATAAAGTACTTAAAAAAAACCCGAGCATGTACCCAGAAATTGTCCAAATTAACAACTACAGCACCAAATCTACTTGTTTCAGCATGTAGAGTCAAGAAAATCAGAAGATTAGCAAGAACCAAACAAAGTCTGTAGCAGTTTCATATCATTATTACACCATTTAAGTACAAGTATCATCAAATGCAAAGCATTGTCGAAGCATACACTGGTTACATAGGAAACAAAAGGTTTGCAACTCTCTGCAGCAGAGTTTGGTCCCAAACACTTCAATCTCAGGCGCTCACAGTAACAGCACCAGCATTTGTGAGGAGGTTCACAAGCTGACCTGCTTGATGCTTGGCCACAACAGCTGCAATGATTGAAAGGAGAAACAGAAACAGAAAATTTATCATGTATATAACCCAAATTAGCACTACCTTTTACATTTCTTCATCTCTTTAATCAGGAAAATGTAATGTAAATCAACTTCTTACAAATGGGTTCATGACTCTGAAATTCAGGATTAAGAATTAAAGGTCATAACTAATATAGTAGAGAACAATATCCATATTTAGTACAATTCAATTTCACATTTTCCAAAGGAAGATGACAACAATTAAAGGGTAGTTGAAGCAATCGGGGCTTACAATCACAGCCACCAATGTGTATTCCTCCAATGAACACATTAGGTACTGTCCTCTGCCCTGTCCACTCCAGCAGAGCTGCTTGCATATCATCCCCATCACCTTTCAAAAACACAAACTCACATAATTTCCTGAGTACATGTTGAATGCTAAACAAAATTTTACTGCAAACTAGTTAATTTATTGTTTTAACAAACAAAGAGTTCCCTCACTTTCTTGATTCAATTCAATAGTTTTGTAAGAAGCTCCTAACTGTGTAAACAGCTGCTTGACCCTATTGCAAAAACCACAATAGGTTTTACTGCAAAAGAAGCAAGTTCAGAATTAGAATCCCATCATTAATCAAACACCATAAGCAAACATTAAGCCTACCACCTGCAGCATTCATTGTTAATCCAACCCCACAAAATAAAAAATTGGAATTTTAATTCTACCCTTTATCCAATACCTGAAAACAACAACTTGGTTGGAGGAAACAATCTGCTTGACCTTATCAAGCGCCATTTGGATTTCCTCTTTGCTTTTCTTGCTTGAACTGAACCAAGAGCCCATGGTTTATATGAGAAGTTCTGTTGTTTTTTGGCGACGTGGGTGAGTGTTATATGAAGCCAAAGGTGAGACCAGGTGTCTCAATTCTCGAGATCAGGTTTCATGTAATAGTTTGGTGGCAGGGCATGTAGTCTCCAGCTGGTCAGGCTGCTTCTGCCCGAAAAGGAAGTGAGGGGATAGGTGCGATGCTTACGGTGAACGCTATAATAAGGGTGTGTTTGGTATAAGGGATGTAAATTCATATTTTTTATAATATTTTTAATTAAATTATATTATAATATTTATTTTATAATAGATTATTGTAATATAAGATTGTAATGTAATCACATTGTAGTTAATGGATGTAATGTAATTATAGTCTAAAATTAATGTAATTATATTATATTGCACTCTATAATATCTTTAAGGATATTTTTACCCATTATTTTTTAAAAAAATTATTCAAAAACTCGAAGTAAAATCGTCATTTTTGGGGTTTCTGCTGCTTCTTCTCCATTTTGCTAAAGTCGCTCATCCTACTTCTAGCTCTGCTTCTTCATCATCTGAAATTGTGGGTTGAAATTTCCCATTCTTCTTTTTCTTTTTTTTTTTTATCTTCTTCTTATATTCTTTAATCTGATTTTTTTGTGTTAATTTAAGTTTTCTTCTTATTTGTATTTTACGATTTATCACTAAAACAATTTGACCCTTGATCGGCAAGAGAGGTTGGATTTCTAGGCTAATCTTCAACAAAAGGCACAGGTAATTGTGATGAAATAAAATGTTGCGTGTTTGGTTGTAATTTTTGGTTTTTATTCCCTTAACAAAATATGGGTAATCAAATAGTTTTCAAGTTCTATCCAATTAGAAATGCTGAAAGCAGCAGAACTCGTACCTAGTATTGCTAAATCCATGGATCCTGGCTTTGTAGTCTAACTGAAGATTTTAATGTCGGTGGTTGAGCAGAACTCGTACCTAGCATTAAAGTGTAACAAAATGTTTTTGAATATGTCGTATAATTATAATATTTTTTCAACATGGTGTGAAACAAACTTTTTTAACCATGGCGTGTAACATATTTTTGTACATGACATGTCATATGTTTCTGTATATGACGTGTCACATGTTTCTGTATATATGACGTGTCACATGTTCCTTTATATGACGTGTCACATGTTCCTTTACATGACGTGTCACAAGTTTTTGTATATGGTGTATCACATGTTTTTGTATATGGTGTGTCACATGTTCCTTTACATGGTATGTCACAGTTCCTTTACATGGTATGTCACATATTTTTATACATGACGTGTCATATGTTTCTGTACATGTAAGAGTTAATTTTAAAAATGTCCCGTTGGTTTATATAGGAATCTCTTCCCCTACTCAACTTCAAAAAGTTGTAACTTTGCGCTCGGTTGTCCGATCGGGGTGATTTTTATTTTGAATCCGTGTAACTTTTCGAGATCTATGCGATGACAAACAGCCAAAGGCAGTTTGCTGCCGTTTTGACCCCAAAAAATCTCATTTTAACCCTGAATTTGAATTTTTACTCTTTTTTTGCCTTTTTATTAAGATTTGACCTCCCATTTTTTTTATTTTATTTAGGGTAAAATTGGTCTTGACAGTAAGAAATCATTACAATTTTTTTTTTTAGATTTTAGGGTGCAAGAAAAGAGTGCAAAAAGGTTTCATTGATACTGCCAGTCGTTATATCAACTTTTGGTTGCACCCTATCACAATTTATTGTGATTTGCTATTGGTTACAAGAGAGGAAGCCATCACATTAATGTATACATATAAAACGTATTAAGAAATAAAAATAAAATATTATCTTCTAAAGAAAAAATTTAAAATAAAATATACAATATAAGAAATTATATTAAAAATAAAAAAATATATATACTTGTAATAAGAAATGAAAAATAAAATACATTTAATTAAAAATATATTTAAAAATGACATTATATAAAAATTAACAATAAAAAAATACATGTTAAACTTGTATTTTAATATATAAGGATAGTTTTGGAAATTAACATTACATACCCTGTAAAGTATTTGTAAAACAAACACTGCAATGTTATCTTCTTTGCATTTTAATCATTACATTACTTATATACCAAACACTGCAATGTTATCTTCCCTGCAATCACATTGCTTGCAATCACATTATTTGTAATCATATTACCTGTAATCACATTACATTATAAAGTACCAAATGCTATCTAAGTCTAACCTTATTGTAAGGGTAATTAACAAATTTTTGAAAAATAATAAAAACTTGCATAATAGGCTAAATGATAAACAATATATATAATTTTTAAATTTATCTATTTTAAGATAATAATGTAGATAATTTTTAAACTTATTTAGTTTATTTTTAAAATTATTTAACTTTTAATTTTATTTTATTTTTTACTTTAAACTATAAGAATATTATTTTTATATTAAATTTAGATTTAATTAATTAATTCAATAAAATTTATTATTATTACTTGTTAGGTTAACTCTCATATATTTACGTTAAAATTTTAAATTTATTTGTTTTTACATAATTTTTACAGTTTTACGTCAAAGTTTTTCTATATCAACTTTGAACTATAATTATTTTTATCCTTATTATTCTTTATTTAATAGTTAAAATTTGTATATCGTTAAACACTTTTAATCTGAGAATAAAAATTTAAATATTTGTATTTCACTAAAATTAGATTTTTTTCACTTAATTAACTTGTTACATTAACACTCACACATTTACATTAAAATTTAAAATTTAGTTATTCCACCTTTATAAGTTTTTATGCCAATTTTTATAGTTTTACGTTAAGACTTTTTTATGTCAATTTTGAACTATAATTATTTTTACCCTCATTATTCTTTATTTAAAAATTAAAATTTGTATATTGTTAAACACTTTTAACTCGAAAATATAAATTTAAATATTTATTTTTCATTAAAATTAGATTTTTGTATTTAATTGACTTATTACGTTAACTCTCAAATATTTACGTTAAGATTTAAAATTTATTTATTCTACCTGTATAAGTTTTTACGTCAATTCTTGCAGTTTTACATCAAGGCTTTTCTATATCGGTTTAAAATATAATTATCTTTATCCTTATTATTCTTCATTTAAAAATAAAAATTTGTATATCGTTAAATAGTTTTAGCCGAGAATAAAATTCAACTATTTATTTTTTATTAAAATTAGATTTTTTTACTTAATTAACTTATTACGTTAACTTTCATACATTTACGTTAAGATTTAAAATTTAATTATTTCACCTTTATAAGTTTTTACGTCAATTCTTACAATTTTACTTCAAAGCTTATCTATATCAAATTTGAACTATAATTATTTTTATCCTTATTATTCTTTATTCAAAAATTAAAAATTTTCTATTGTTAAACTCTTTTAGTTCAAGAATATACATTTAAATGTTTGTTTTTCACTAAAATTAAGTTTTTTTTACTTAATTGACTTGTTAAGCTAACTCTCACACATTTATGTTAAGATTTAAAATTTAATTATTCCACTTTTATAAGGTTTTACGTCAATTCTTATGGTTTTACGATAAGGTTTTTCTATACTAGTTTTGAACTATAATTATCTTTATCCTTATTATTTTTTATTTAAAAATAAAAATTTATATATCGTTAAACACTTTTGATAGAAAAATATAAATTTAAATATTTATTTCTCATTCAAATTAGATTTTTTTACTTAATTAACTTATTACGTTAACTGTCACACATTTATATTAAGATTTATGTCACGATCCGGAACTCCCATCGGGTCCATGACAATCACCGCGACGTCCCGATAGCCACTCATTACTCGGATTGCCGATCGGAACCTTGCAAGGCTTAGCATTAGTTTCCGCATCTCTCCGGTGAGCGACAGTTATTAAATCTCGCATTTCAAAAAATCACAAGTCGTTTCCAAATCAAAATAATATAATATTATTTTTTGACTCACAAGGGTATTTTCGTCAATTTTTCTTCAAAAATACCGAAACCCGTCAAAAACATGGTGTAAAAGCTAAATATGTTCATACATACTTTAAATTAGATAACTGAAGTATAAAATTATTTTTACAGTGACACGTGGGCCCCCAACTAACCAAAATGCATTGGAAGCTAAAAGCCTACAGTTTTTGCCGATTCAAGTCCAAATGAAGGTCCTTGTCAAAGTCAGCTAACTATGAAATTTTCTGAGCCTGAAATGTGAGGAAATGAGGGTGGTGAGATTATAAAATCTCAGTGAGTAAACAGACACCATCTAAACCATCTAAAAGCGAGTAAATGGAGACAAATTAAAATATTCTTTTCCAATATATGTTTCATAACATGAATATTCAGTTTACTCAATTAATCAACATGACTTATATATCTCACAAAACTTGGCTCCTGCCAAAATTATTTTCGCGGGTACCTTCGTCAAGGTATCCTACTGAGACCGCCAAGGCTGTTAAATATCCCATAAACATGTTTTTGCATCTGACACACAATCGTTCTTTTACGTTGGCTGAGTCTCATTCTCACGCGGTGATCCACGTGAAGTGCACTCAAATCTTTACCTCAGGAGATACTTCGTCTAACATCTCCCCCTGGAGGTAAATATATAACTGAGTTACCGTGCCTCTCTCATAGGCAGTCCACGGGAACCCCCACCACTGCAGTGATTATAGATTATTTTATCTACCACCTGATTTATAAAATATTTATCCGCATGACATAGTAATTTATCGCAATCTAGCCTCTCAAGGCTGAATACATAGTATATATAATTTTTGATACAAATACCAACTTTGCCATTCATGCTCACATATTGCTATAAGCCATATAATTTAAAACATAATTTATAACACAAGTAGGCAATCTCCAATTGCTCTATTTTCAAAATCAGTATTCCACTTTTCAGAAAATTTATAAAATCATTTTATAAAATCACAATTTCTCCTAAAACATAGCAATTTACCATTTAAATCCATTTTCTATAAAATCACATAATTGTATAAAACTACTCTAGATAATTAAGATGATAATAAGTTTACTCACAGTTCTAGGAGTCGATGTACTCCTAATCTCAGTCTTCAAGCACAAACTCTGTACTTTTACCAGTGTAATTTACTCACCACCTATCCACAATGTACAATACATAATTCACCACATTAATGCTTGACCATTATAAAATCAATTCAGGCTCGGTGTATATGCATGATATGATATGCAACTTATTCGACTACCGCTTAAATGCGGTGCTGACCTAATTCGGCCTATTACCCGATTAAATGACAATTGTGTCCGATTTGGCTCCAAATTGCTCCATTTCATTTCTAATACCTCAATTCACCAAACATTATTCAAATAACACCAATTTTAGCACAAAACCTTCCTGTTTGGAAAAATTTGGCCATTACAGTGCACTAACACCGTGATTTTTCCTACTTAATTTTCTCACCATTATTCATCATTTTCAAAGCCATTTCTCTTGAAATAATAACAATCTATCACCCACACACATCAAGGAAGATTTGGCCAATGAAGATTCATGGGGAAAATGGATTCTTTTCTTATTGTTTTGCTTCTAAATATGCTAAACTAACTAAAAACACTAATATATCTTAAAATCAATTCAATCCAACATCTTTCTCTCTCTTTACCAATTTTGACCAGCCATGAATTCATCATGAAAATATGTAATTTAACCATGAAAATTAAGGGAAAATGCATGGGTAAGGTAAATCACTAGCAAAATCAAAAAAATTTTACATTTGCTTGATCAAATCCTTGAATTCCAACACTTTCTCTTTGATTTTTTCCACCTAGGGTTTGTTCTTCCTTGGTTTCTCTTCTCTTCTGGTTTGGCTGACCACTATAGGAGAAATGGGCTGATTTTTATGCCTTTTTATAAAGAAACAATAATATAATAAAAACATGACACATAGCATTTCCTTATTGGTTCAAATTTTAAATATTTGACTTTTAATTCTTTAATTCTCCGCCACACATTTCTCATATTTATCCATTTCTATGATGAATAAAATCCCTTGGTCTTGACAAGTGTCGGGGGTGAAAATTTACAGATTTGCCCCTCGGGTTGGCAAAATTACCATTTCACCCCTATACTCCAAATTATACCGAAAATTAAAATTTTTCACTTCTAAACCTCAAATCATACTCCAATAAGTCAAATGGGGTCAAAAAAAATCTTTTCTAAAATTTTCATTTTGTCTCCAGGTGGCAAATGACCATTTTGCCCCTAGATAGTGAAAATTCCGATTTGACTCCAAATTGATCCTCGAACTTTGAATTACCATTTTGAGTCATCCCTGAACTGTGAAACTCTTAATTTCACCTTAAAATTCCTATTTGAACTAGTTCAAGGCTTAATCGACTTACTAGTACCATTAGGGGCAATATTGTCTTTTAACGATTTCTTGAACTTCCTAAATATGCAAACATTCTATTGAGCATGTAAATGACGTCGTAATTATTTTATAGAACAGGGTTTGACAATTTAAAATTTAGTTATTCTACTTTTATAAATTTTTACATCAATTCTTACAGTTTTACGTCAAGACTTTTCTATATCAATTTTGAACTATAACTATTTATTTTAAAATTAAAATTTGTATATTGTTAAATACTTTTAATTCGAGAACATAAATTTAAATGTTTGTTTTTCATTAAAATTAGTTTTTTTTATTTAATTGACTTGTTACGTTAACTCTCACACATTTACATTAAGAATTAAAATTTAGTTATTCCACTTTTATAAGTTTTAACGTCAATTCTTACATTTTTACGTCAAGGGTTTGCTATGTTAATTTTCAACTATAATTATTTAAATAAAAATTATAAAAATTTCACAAGGTACACATTTAAGTTTTTATGTTAATTTTTATAAAAATTATAAAAAATTTAAATAAAAATAATTATATTGAAAATTAACATAAAAATGCCTTGACATAAAACTGTAAAAATTGATGTAAAAACTTCTAAAAGTGGAATAGCTAAATTTTAAATCTTAATGTAAATATGTGAGAGTTAACGTAACAAGTCATTTAAGTAAAAAAATCTAATTTTAATGAAAACAAACATTTAAATTTATATTTTCGGATTAAAAGTATTTAACAATATACAAATTTTAATTTTAAAATAAAAAATAATAAAGATAAAAATAATTATAATTGAAAATTGACATAAAATAACCTTGAAGTAAAACTTGACATAAAAACTTATAAAGGTGGAATAACTAAGTTTTATTCTTAACGTAAATGTGTGAGAGTTAATGTAATAAGTCAATTAAGTAAAAAATAATAATTTTAATGAAAAACAAATTTTTGAATTTATATTTTTTGGCTAAAAGTGTTTAACGTTGTATAAATTTTTATTTTTAAATGAAGAATAATAAAGATAAAGATAATTATAGTTCAAAACTGACATACAAAAGCTTTGACGTAAAACTGTAAGAATTGATGTATTATACAGGTCGAATAAACAAATTTTAAATGTTAACGTAAATATCTGAGAGTTAACGTAACACGTCAATTAAGTAAAAAAAATCTCATTTTAATAAAAAATAAGTATTTAAATTTATATTCTCGGGTTAAAAGTGTTTAACGATATACAAATTTTAATTTTTAAGTAAAGAATAATGAGGGAAAAAATAATTATAGTTCAAAATTTACATAGAAAAATCTTGACGTAAAACTATAAGAATTGACGTAAAAACTTATAAAGGTGGAATAACTAAATTTTAAATCTTAGCGTAAATGTGTGAGAATTAACATAATAAGCCAATTAAGTAAAAAAATCTAATTTTAGTGAAAAAAAAACATTTAAATTTATATTCTCAGACTAAAAGTATTTAACGATATACAAATTTTAATTTTAAAATAAAAAATAATAAGGATAAAAATAATTATAGTTCAAATTGACATAGAAAAATTTTAACGTAAAACTATAAGAATTGAGGTAAAAACTTATAAAGGTGGAATACCTAAATTTTAAATCTTAACATAGATGTGTAGGAGTTAACGTAATAAGTTAATTAAGTAAAAAAATCTAATTTTAATGAGAAATAAATATTTAAATTTATATTTTTCAACTAAAAGTGTTTAACGATATACAAATTTTTATTTTTAAATAAAGAATAATAAAGATAAAAATAATTATAAATCAAAACTAGTATAGACAAACCTTATCGTAAAATTATAAGAATTGACGTAAAACCTTGTAAAAATAGAATAATTAAATTTTAAATCTTAACATAAATGTGTGAGAGTTAATCTAACAAGTCAATTAGGTAAAAAAACTTAATCTTAGTGAAAAACAAACATTTAAATTTATATTCTTGAACTAAAAGTGTTTAGCGATATAAAAATTTTAATTTTCCAATAAAGAATAATAATGATGAAAGTAATTATAGTTCAAAATTGATATAGAGAAGCCTTTAAGTAAAACTGTAAGTATTAACATAACAACTTATAAAAGTGAAATAATTAAATTTTAAATCTTAACGTAAATGTGTTAAAGTTAACGTAATAAGTCAATTAAGTAAAAAAATCTAATTTTAATGAAAAACAAATATTTGAATTTATATTCTTAGCTAAATGTGTTTAACGATATATAAAATTTTATTTTTAAATGAAGAATAATAAGGATAAATGATAATTCTTTTTTATAGAATTATTTTATTTCAATTTTGTTATTAAATATTAGCTAAGTCGTCAATTTTCAATTATAATTTAATTATTTTTAGTTGTTTTTATGATTAGGTTACTTTTTAGTGAGTTATTTTAATTTTATGTTATTCCTTTTATTTTAGTTATTATTTAGTGGTTTTTATATTTTTTGTAGGATTAAAAGTGATTGGGCTTAATTTTGGAAAGTAAGGTGTTGAAAGATCCAAAATTTGCTTGCGTATGTTTTAGTATTTTGGCCATATCTCGGGTTACAAAACTTCAAATGATGCGATTCTTGACTATTGGAAAGATAAGAAACAGAGCTACAACTTTCATGAAGATCACTTTGCCCAGTTCTGCCTCGAAGATAGAGAACATCGCGTCGGAATATGGCTGGACGTACTGTGCCGGGAATGAAAACTTGTAAAGACTGATAATTGATTTTTGAGCCTTTTATTACACTTTTAAGCCCAATTAAACCCTAGGTCAGCTTAAGGAACTTTAGATTTAGTCTATTAGTATAAATAAGATATGTTTAACAACATTAGACAGAACCTTTGGGAGATTCAATAAGCTAAAAGTTGAGGCTGAAACTTGGAAATCAAGGCGGCAAATATTGTTTTGTTTTCTTCCTTGGCTTTTATTATTTTTGTTACTTTCAATGGTTGAATTTTATACAATGTTATTTTATTTTGCAAGTATGAGTAGCTAAATTTCTTTTTCTAAGATTGCAATTGAACTCACATGTAGTCTAAATTTTTAAATCTATTTCTTGCTTATTTTAATGGGATTTGAATTGTTTATTCCAATTTGTTCTTACTGCTTTTAATTGTCTGATCATCAATTAAATTGATCTAGGAACCTAAACAAACTTGGAAAAGGGAGTTTAGAGTAGACTAAAATTGGGATAGCATATGATCAAATTAATTGATTTGCGTATAGGATAAGGATATACCTATAGGCCGTATGTAGCTAAATTATAGCCTGAACTTAATGAGTCTGTTTTAATTTCAAATCACATAGGGATATAGTGTTTTGGATATAGTGTTTTGGTTAAAATATATATTTTTATAGGTTGAGTCGGGAGACCCTTATAAATAATTTAAGACTCTAGATTAGCAATTCAACCCATTGAAATAAGTTAAGTAAGAGAGGTAAGATTTAGATGAAGTGTGAGGGATATTGTGATCCTAGGCTTGTTTGATTTGATATTTTCTCAAGTTATTATTTTGATTTTTTGTATTGGTTTTAATTTTAGTTTTAATTAATTATTTAATTTTGATTATTTGGATAAGATTAAATTGTTCTAATTTTAGTACTTAGTAAAGTTTTAGATTAATTTCCTGTGAGATCGATACCCTGCTTGCTAATATACCATCTATTCGATACGTATACTTGCGTAGTAGGATTTTAACTGACAAGTTTTTGAATTTTAACTGACAATAAAGATAATTATATTTCAAAACTGACATAGAAAAGTTTTGACGTAAAACTATAAGAATTGATGTAAAAACTTATACAAGTGGAATAAATAAATTTTAAATCTTAATGTAAATATGTAAAAGTTAATGTAACAAGTCAATTAAGTACAAAAAATCTACTTTTAATGAAAAGTAAATACTTAAATTTATATTCTTCAGTTAAAAGTGTTTAACGATATACAAATTTCAATTTATATTCCACTTTTATAATTTTTTATGTTAATTCTTACAATTTCACATAAAAGATTTTCTATATCAATTTTGAACTATAATTATTTTTATCTTTATTATTCTTTATTTAAAAATTGCAAATTTTATATTGTTAAACACTTTTAGTCTGATAATATAAATTAAAATATTTTGTTTTCATTAAAATTAGATTTTTTTCCTAAATTGAGTTGTTACGTTAACTCTCACACATTTACGTTAAGATTTTAAATTTAATTGTTCTATCTTTACGAGTTTTTATGTCAATTCTTATTGTTTTTCATTAAGAATTTTTAATCATAACTTTTAAAAACTTTACGTTTAGGTTTTTTAATAACAACTTTAAATTACATGTGTTTTTATTTTTATTTTCACCACAAATGGATTCACTGTAAAAAAAATTATTATTATAAACTAAATTTAATCATCAACATAAACATCAATATATAATAAATTTCACAATTTAATGAACAATAATACTTACAATTATGTCAAATAACAAAAAAGCAACATATGTACACATTTCACTAATAAAAGACAAAGGCATTCTTAGATCGCTTTGGACAACAAGATTTGTTAATGACTTTGCTTTGTTGCCATCTATGTTTTTATGGTTTTCACCTTTTTCTAAAACGAAATCCATGCAAGAAGTTTGTCACGACCCGAAACTCTCATCGAGCCCGTGACAACCACCGCGAAGTCTCACCAAACATTCTTTACCCCGAATGCTGACCGAAACCTCGCAAGGCTTTCGTATCAGTTTTCTTACCTCCCTTGTGATCGACAGTAACTAAAATTGTGTTTTGAAACTATATGGACTATTTTCCCATCCAAAAACAATGAAAATTTATTTCTGTCTCATAAGGGTATTTTAGTCTTTTTTTTTTGAAAATATCGAAACTCGCCAAAAACATGGTGTAAAAGCTAAATATATTCATACATACTTTAAATCAGATAATTGAAATATAAAATTACTTTTACAGTGACACGTGTGCCCCTAACTAACCAAGAAGGTGTAGGGCTACGAACCCTTACTTTCTAAGATGCAACTCCGAGATTTATTCTCGTCTTAATCAACTATCAACAAACTGTTCTGAGCCTGAAAAATGAATAGGAAGAGGAGTGAGATTACATAATCCCAGTGAGTAAACAATTACCATCAAAAGCATCTAAAGCCGAGTAAATGGAGACAATATAAAAACGTTATATTTCAATAATGTTTATAACGTAAAATTCGTTTCAATCTATACCAAACAATTTCTTTACATCAAAATTTTCCTGGCTTATGAGTTTCTTAAACTTGGCCCCTGCCAGAATCATTCTCGCGGGTACCTTCGTCAAGGTATCCCACTGAGACCGCCAAGGTTGTTAAATGTCTCATACCTATAAACATGTTTTCGCATCTGACACACAGCCATTCCTTGACGTTGGCTGAGTCTCACTCTCACGTGGTGGCCCGAACGCGAGGTGCACTCAAATCTTACCTCAAGAGATACTTCATCGAGCATCTCCCCCTGGAGGTAAATATATAATTGGGTTACCGTGCCCCTCTCTTAGGCAGTCCACGGAAACCCTCACCACTGCAGTGACCGTTTAATATACCACCAGACTCATAAAATTTTCAGTAGCATAATATGGCGAATAAAATTTAACCCAGTCTACCGAGACCAATCCAAAACTGTTCATATATTTCATGCCAACCCTAAAAATTTAGCCATCATGCTACCATAGTGTCATAAGCCACAATTTCAATAACATATAAAATCATAAATTTCAACACAGTCTCCATATACTCAATTTTTCCAAAACAATATTTGATTTCAAAATCAGTATAAATCTCATTTTTATTAAAAAACATTTTAATTGAAAAACATAATATTTTATAATTTAAACTCACCATTCAATACAAGCATCAAACAAGTATAATTATTCTAGATATTTAAGACGATAAATTGTCCACTCACAATATTAGGAGTAGAAATACTCCCATTTTCAATCCGCGGGTACAGTCCTTTACCTGTATCCAATGGCTCACCACCTAGCCATAATCCATGACACATATTCCAATTAAATTGTGTCTAACAGTCATAAGCTATTTCAGACTCGATATATATATATGCATGATATGAAATGAAAAAAATACACAGGTAGCCATCTAGACCCGGTATTGGCCTAAGTTGATTTTTCATTCGATAAATTGGCCAATGCGTCCAATTTCACACCAACTTGCTCTATTTCTTTTTCAATCCCTCAATTCACTAAACACAAACTAATTAACACAAAATTAGGTAAAATTTATCTTTACTTTTCTTTTTGGAACTTTTGGCCAACAATGGTACACTAACTTCGTGATTTTTCTTACGTAATTTTCTCACCATAATTCATTAATTCCTACACCAAATACTATTATTTCTTACTCAAATCACCTAGGATAATACCTCATTCTTCCTCAGTATTCACTTAGAGAATTTAGCTATTGATGGACACCAAACCTTTGGTGGTTTTCTTCACTTGTTTTCATGTTACACATCATTAATCACCTAAAAACACTAACATACCTCAAAATCAAACCAATCCAAGATCATTCTCTCTCCATACCCATTTTGACCAGCCATGAATTCACCATAAAAGCATGCTTTTCAACCATGAAAATTAAGGAAAAATGCGTGGGTAAGGTAAATCACTAGCAAAATCAAAGAAATTTTACCTTTACTTGATCAAATCTTTGAATTCCAACACTTTCTCTTTGATTTTTCCCACCTAGGATTTGCTCTTCCTTGGTTTCTCTTCTCTTCTGGTTTGGCCGACCACTATGGGAGAAATGGGCTGATTTTTATGCCTTTTTATAAAATAACAATAAAATAATAAAAGTATGACACATGGCATTTCCTTATTGGTTCAAATTTTAAATATTTGACTTTTAATTCTTTAATTCTCTACCACACATTTCTCATGTTTATCCATTTCTATGATGAATAAAATCCCTTGGTCTTGACAAGTATCGGGGGTGAAAATTTACCGTTTTACCCTCGAGGTGGCAAAATTACCATTTCACTCATCTACTCCAAATTATACCGAAATTAAAAATTTTCACTTCTAAACCTTAAATCATACTCCAATAAATCAAATGGGGCCAAAAAATCTTTTCTAAAAATTTTCATTTTGTCTCCAGGTGGCAAATGACCATTTTGCCCCTAGATAGTGAAATTTTCGGTTTGATTCCAAATTAATCCTCAAACTCCGAATTACCATTTTGAGTCATTCTTGAACTATGAAACTCTTAATTTCACCTTAAAATTCCTATTTGAACTAGTTCGAGGCTTAATCGACTTAATGGTACCATTATGGGCAATATCGTCTTTTAACGATTTCTCGAACTTCCTAAATATGTAAACATTCTATTGAGCATATAAATGACATCGTAATTTTTTTTTTTTTAACAAGGTTTGACAGTTTTTGTCATAGTCTCAACATCTCTCATTATTGTTATCACACATTTTCTAACAATAGTATATGTAAAACTACATTATAAAGTGAATATAACTAGCCTCAAACAAGATTATGAATTGAATAATTGTTGTGATAGACATTAATAACAAATGCCAAAGCATAAATTAATAAGTTATGTAGTAATGATGTTCAAATACAACCAAATTATTTTTAACTTATAAACCAGATTATTTTTAAGCAATTCTAATAGAAAAAGAAAAAAAATACATGGCTCAGATGTAGACTATCCCCATAAAATTCTAAATCAATTTCCATAAGCTAATTATTGATATGAATGATAAGCAGAACAGTGAGTTCAAACATTAGGAAAGTAGCAATGATCTGAGAATTTTTTAAATCACCATGAATTAGATAGCATTATTATGTTTACAATTTAATTCAATCAAACCAAGAAGGAAACAACCATCTCATATCAACTTTCTTCTCCATGGTGTTTTGTTTGAGGTGTCACATATGTTCTGGCCACTTGGACATTTCTCTCATCTTGTTAATACATTAGCATTGTCAGGTTCCTAATTTACAATAATTTATTAGTATTTATTGAATGCAAATCAAGTCATTTTAATTCTCTTATGGTTGCAGTAAATATGAATTTGTAATCTACAAACTCAAGGAGATGGAAGATAGAAGAGAAAGACATTTTGTACATTTGCAACCAGTTTGATACACTAGACAATAGTAATTGTGGCAAAATTATAATTGCTAATCTCATGGATAGTGACGGACTACAATGTCATTACCATATTATAAAAAGGTAAAAGGCAATAATCATTTCTTAATTGTGCCATGAAGATGGCCTAATTGCAAATTTCTTCATACTGTATAGAAGCAGAACCAAAAATAATACATGATCATTTTTTCAACATGTATAAAAGTAAGAAGTTAGTGCTACATCCTTCCTGTAGGTGGAATATTAGCAAAAAAAATAGTAATTTGAGCAATTCTTTTGCAAGTGATAACAAAGGGATCTTTGGTAGTTTTACTTCTATGTCATTTGTTATCCTTTCCTAATTCACTAAGAAGATGTCCACTTTTTTTTTTTTGAGACGTTAAAAGATGTCCAATTTTAATTGATACTAGAGAATGTATAAAATATTTGTTGTAGAAAAATTCACAAAGTAGGTCAATTTGATTATGAAAATGCAATGATTCTTTGGATTAATGTACTGAGAAATGGTTGAAATGGTTTTGTCTAATCAAATCAAGGGTCATTTTGAATCTACTCACAGATTGTGAAGCAATGATGATATGCAATGCTTAAGTCTCATCACAGAAAAGAGAATTTTTGGTTTGCCATTTGATTTGTAACAATGGAAGAGATTGCTTCTTTTCAAGCAACTCCAATTTCCCTATATCTATGTTGTTTGATCCAAAACCATTGTTTGTTATATGCTATTTGACTTTGGTTATGCTTAGGTCATTAGATTCTTAGCTTCACATGTGAATTAAGCACATACATGATTACTGTGAATAACACACAATAACAAAAATACATCTCTATTTAACTTAGAGAACAGGCTACTTACAGTCACTACAATATAAAGGGGAAAAACATGTTAATTTTGCTTATGTGGCTAGGCATCATATAATATAGATAGCAAAGTGTTTTATTCAATGCCATTGCCACTAAGTTTTGAAACGGCATAGTTTCCTTAAAACAATATACATGTGAAAAAGGCCTCTATTTTTAGTAAACACTAAATACCCATGTCCAAGGCCATTGATCAAAACCCTACACTAAGGAAATATATCATGCCCGTAGTCATTGCTTTAAAAGTAGCTCTTGGTAGAGTCTCTTGTCCTGGAAACTCTCAGACTGAGGATGGCTTGCTATTGTAAACTTGCTGCAACAAAATTGCCCGTTAATTAAAGGTGAATTTGAGAGTGAAGGAAAATAAACTTAACCAGGAAACTCACAACAAAATATTACAAAAAAAAATTCCTCCATCCAAAAAGAACTCACTCTGTCGAAGAGAGTTCTAATCTCTCCTAACTCTTTAATTTTTTTAATTTTATTTTTTTTATTAACCAGATGAATTTGTTTACCGATTTCTTTATGGATTTTAAATCAATGACTGCAATTTAATCTCATTGATTAGATGATCTTTAACCAGTTAAAAAATAATGATCTTACTGCAGAATTTGCCAATGCAAACCAAAACCATCAACTTAACAAAAGTCAACTTCCATAGATTGTCTGATCAAAATCATGATTAGTATAGAATCATAGTCCTATTTGGTAATATTTGATTTAGTTTTGGATTTTTAACTTTTTTACTGTCCTCTGTGAGATAAGCCACTTTATGCATCTCACAAACATAAAACATTTTTTTAAAAAATCAAAATTTAATTTAAGATTCAGATGTTTCTAATTTGTAAGGAGGATTCAAACTCATTTTAATATAATATTTAGTTCGAGTAAATTATTCATGTATTTTTTATATTTTTTTCATAAATATATAAAATGAATTTTTAACATATAAAATTATAATTAAAATAATATTTTATGTCAATAAAAAACATTTATTTCATGTTTGAGATTATCGATTTAAACTTTATTAGTTTATGAAATTAAGATTAAATCACTAATATATTATGAGATTATCAGGTTAAACTTTAAGATTAAATAATTAATATGCTATGAGTTATTACTAAATTTTATTACTGTAATTCAATTATATTGAATTTAATTTATCATTTATATTAGCGGAATATCGTGTAAAACTGAAGTTAATCAAGGTATTGCAGCGGCAAGCATGTCATTCTTGCTTTTGATTCTTAATGATTTCTTAAGCTTGGTAAGGAAACTGTGATGTAGGCTTTTGATTGTTAATGAGTTCTTAAGATTAGTACTCATAGAATTGTGAATTAACTCCAAATAAAACAGGAATTAGATAGTGTTTGGTAAAATTTCCATAATAATCTAGAAACAGATACATTGATAATGTGGGTTGCAGCTCTTAGTTGAGTAGTACAGCAGGTTCACAGTTGTATGTTGGGCATGGAGCCGGCAGCTACAAGAAGGTGCAGCAGCTCCCCAGCTTCATACTTAGCCACCACGGCTGCAATGGCAAAACCTAGAGAACTGTTGAAATTTTATAACACAGTAAGTAGAGAGATCCTGTTGGACTTACCGTCAGAGCCACCGATGTGCTTTCCTGCAACGAACACTTTAGGCACTGTCCCCTGACGATTCCACTCAGCTAGAGCTTGTTGCATCTCCCGTCCATCACCTTTCTATACGCACGAAATTTCCTCAGAAAATAACATAGTACAAAACAAATGTTGAGAACTTTGTTTACAGTAAACATGCTCTAGCTTCTTACTTTGTTCATCCAGTTCAATGACCTTGTAAACTGCTGTCAAATTTCCTTTTCCATCTAGTTTTCTAGTCAAAAACAGTTGAGTACCTGAAGACAACAACAGGGTTGCAGAAAACAATCTCCTCGACCTTCTTTAGTGCCACTTCTAGAGATAGGGTTTGTTTTTTCTTTTCTTTCTTTTTTGGTCTTTTTGCTTGAATTGCAACAACACCGGATCACCTGGCTATTTATCTTGTTTCCTGGTGTTTTAAACGTGTAGCTGTGTAGAGCCAAAGCTGAGACCAGGTGTCTCAAGGTCCATTTACATGCACCATTGGTGGCAGAAAATGGCTGCACCACCTGGCCAGCTTCTGCAAGAAAAGAGAAAAAAAATGGGGAAAATGGGAGGGCTTTGCACATGAAGATCATCAACTTAAGGGGCATTGAGATCACCTGTGTCCAAACTCTCACTTCAGGTTTAACTAGCTATGCTTTATATATACATGCAAATTTTTCAAAGGGAAAATTCATTCTTTTTTGTCAGGACTAGCATTGGTTTTGTTACCATGTTGAATGCTTGAGAAACAATAAAGTTGGGTGCATCAGCAATTTCAAAGCATTAGAAAGAATTATATTACTGGAACTTCAATATCCATAAATGGTAAAACTAAACAATGGACTTTTGTGTCTGTGCAGAAGCCACAGGAAGCCATGATATTATTCCTATAAAGCTATGATTTGGAACATTTGCCCAATTTTGAATTACCAATTGCAGAATTTCAAGAGGTGGTTGTCTCAGCTCTACATTCCTCTGCTGGAAGGTTAGAAAAACTCTGAATAAAACTCAAGTTTTCTTCCAGTTTTTGGGGATGTATAGGCATCATTTGGATGCAAAAATGGCTTCTAAGTCTTTGTACAACCCTTTCGACTTTGACTTCATATCCGAAGAGGAACTTAGAGAAGAGCTCCCACTCCTTTTTGTCCCCCAGAACCCACTCCATTTGGTTCCGCTGCTTGAAGGATCAGTTGGGACTTTGCTTCCATCTTTACTAAAGCTAGCCTTTGCCATTTCCCTTAGTTGTTTTGGCCATGGTTTCTCTGGTGTGCCAGAGCTCCTGCTCCCAGAAGTACTCCGCATCCTGTCGGAAGGAACACCTGTATCCGCTGTGACTTCACCCCCACGTTGAAATGCTGGGAAGTTGCTTTCAAAGCTTTTCATCAATTTCTGAGGGATGAAATACAGGAGAAATCCAATTGAAGCTATTTTCAAACCTGTCAGGAAAGAGTTCCTAGCAGTGTCTATTTGCTTTGTTTGTTCATACAAAGCATACCATTCAGTAATCATTTGTGCCAAGAATCCAAATAGGAATAACATAAGCATGAAGATTCCAATTTTAGTCTCACCCCCAGCTGAAAATTCCTTCTCCAAGAGAACAAAACAAGTGGCAAACATACCCACTTCACAGGAAAGAGAGATGATTTCAACCAACTGTACCTTTTTCTTAATGAAAGGCTTCTTAAGAACAAGGAAGAAAAGCTGAAAAGAGGTAATGCATAACAAGATAACTACTGGAGTTTTAGACAACCAGTTATTCAAGTAGGCACCAGCCAAAACTCCCAGAGAAACTCGTTTCACAGATTCTAGCAGTGTGTAGTATATTCTGAGTATCCCAAACAACTTCTGAATGAAAGGTGCTTCAGCATCTTCTGTTTCATCATCAGAAGCAATGATACGGTCACCCTGTCTGCTGGGATTGTCACCAGATATCTGCGAGACCATGTATTTTGGAGGACCTCTCAAATCTTCGAACAGAGGGCCGAACATGGTTAGGTGGACAGAGTTGGCTTTCTTTTTCCAAGTCCACTGGCCTCGTTTACCAGGACCAAGAGTCACTCTGATGATATCTTGATACCAGTGAAACTGCTGGCCTTCTCGATGGACTTCCTTGTATTGAAGCAGCTTTCCAAGTGTGATTCCGACAGACAGGAACAATAGTAATGACAGCAGTACGAAAGCCACAACACCCAGCAGCAGAATCCCAACTACAACTCCTGAAGGGGTTCCTCCTTGAAACACAAAAGTTGGAAAAGGTAATGTCCCAGTCAAATAGTTTTCAAATGAGTAAAGATGTCTAAACAGGAATTTTCACAGTCAGTATCAATGGAAAAACATTTTCATGTTTCTCAAGATCTGTTTTGGCCATTGCTATGATGTAGACATGCAGTAAAGGAATATATAACCATGTAGCAGAGGGAAAATCAGCAAGCTTTTTCAACAACATTATAAGAAATTCCAACTATTCCTTTCACTTATAACTATAACTCTCTCCATGTTGTGCACCACCTTAACTTAAATCCTTTACAACAGATGAACATAATTTGAGGAGTTTCTTTTTGAAATCCTTTACTTATCCATGAATGCTTAACTTTGCTCATAGTTAAGGGAAACATTGTGATGTTTAAGATACCTGCAACTAGAGCAGCAGAAGCCTGGCAGATACAAGGTAGTGCAAGAATTACAAGAAATATCTCAAATCTAGGAAATATTAGTGCTCCGTAACTCCCCTGCTTTTCAAAATCTCTCCTCTTGCACTTCAGAATGAAATAGAGAAAAACATGCAGCAGTACCAAACTGCCACCAATTACAGCTAACCAGAACAAGCTTCTATCAAAATCCCTCCACCTACACAGATGAGAAAAACAGGATATATTATCGATATACATTGTTAGTACTTTAACCTTTGTAAGAAGTATTCAAAATGCATACATACATACATTCACACACACACACACACTCATATCCATCATTGGCCATTGCTACCAAAATCAGCATTTTTATAATTACTAAGATACTTTTCAGTTTCCAGCAAAGTAGAGAAATGTGCATGAAATTCTATAACCTTTCTTGACATTTAGTATATGTGCTTTACAAAAATGTTGAATTTAGTCCTTTTACTATAATTTGTATGAACTGAGTACTTGTACTCTCAAAACTTGTTGATGTTAGACCAATCATTAACACCTTCAGGTTGTCTCTATTAAAAATTCTGACAATGGCATTGACCATGATGGCATGGTGTTGACCATATGCTTGCAGGAAACTGTCAACTTTGAACTTTGTACTTTGTCTATATGCTTGCAGGAAACAATTAAACTCATGTCAATTGTTTCTGCATTACTCTGTCTGCAAGATCCATTTAGCAATAGAAGAGTTCGTTGGAAAGACAAAAGAAGGTATATGCTGACAACGTACCCATTTGAATGCAGCTTATCCAAAATATAATCTGCTTCTGGTTTCATGCTTTGGTTCTGCTCACATAAAATACACCTCTGTTACTTAAATGGTGTTCAATGTAAAGGTACGAGCTTTTTTCATGAGGAATAAGTGATTTCTGACCTCAAAAAATGATCTGTATTCCATTGCACTAAGTGGTAAACCATATACATTAGCAGCTACTTTGAATTCCTCTTGTTTTGGTTGAAAACTATTGGATATTTCCCAATCATATGCTCGGGAAAAAAAAGAAGTCGAACCGTCACTGGGGCTTGAACCCATCATAACAGGCTGAATGTGCCCAGTTTCCCATGGGAGACTAAAATAAGGGATGCTCCACTCTAAACTCCTTGCAAGTTCATAATACTCAACTGGCAATGTGACTGCCAACCACCTAGACAGTGCAAAAACCTGAATGTGGCATGCACTTCTCTGCAGAAAAAGAAAGGCAAGAGAATGGAATTGTTTGTCACTATTGTTTTTATACTTTTACTTGAAAATGAGAAAACATCAATATTGAACGATCTCCACAATCCATTCATGAAACTTTTTGTTGGTCTGAGGTTCATGAAGCTTAATCAAATATTGCATGACTAGTCAAAAGCATTATAAGAGTTGCATGAAATCTTATGTATGTTCGTCATATAAGAGAGATTAGTTAAGTTCTGGAAATAAAATAAAGAGTTCTGATGAGTTTGGTATCATACAAAGAGAACCCTTGCAGGGTCAGATGACAAAGATAAAGACGGTCTTGAAAATGCCCCAACGGATTGAAGGCTTGCAGTTGACATGGTGAGAAGCCCCGCAGCAAAACAAGTCAACAAAAAAGCAGCAGTTGCAAAGATGGAAATCACAGAAGAAATTATAGGTATAGAATCTGCATATAGTTGGTATAGCAAACATCAAGGACTTGGTATATTTTCACTCAGCAATTAACAGGGAAAAGTGGGAAAAGATCCTTACAGTGCCTCACTTGGAGAACATTAGACGCCAAATTTTTATTTCCAGCAACATCCCCAGTTACATTTTCAGGGATATTGACAGAAACAACATCATCATCTGCTTGTATTTCTGCAGCATATATGCTTCTACTGATTTCATGGAAGCTGGAATGCATCAAAGCAGGGAAAACAAAATCAGCCTCTTGAATTCTGAGCTGCAGTTTATATTCCTACATAGACTAGCCAAATAGAGGTTGGTAATGAGAAATTACTTGCCTCTGCAAACGCCCTCCTGAGATGGATATCAAAGACGAGTTAAACCCAAAAACTGGCTTCATGAATTTTATGGAAATCGGGACATTGTGTTCTCGTGTCCTCATGTGAGATGTTGTGCTTAATCTCACAGCAGTCCTCTGAGAATCTGAAGATCACATCTATGTCCATGTCAGTAGGCATTTAATGCATCTAGTATCCAACATATAATGATTTAACTCCATGGAATATTAGAATCTTCTTCTTACTGGAAATATTTTCAATTTTGAAGAGAATAGGGGAAACACTGAAAGTAAACTTTATCCCCTATGAGATGTGAATTTCTTTATAACTTCTTTTAGAAATGTAGCTTGTACCATATAGGAAAGTAACTGGTGCCACAGGAGAAACGGGAGTCCCCTGTCTGCTTATTGTAGAGTTTGGAGTGAGGCTTATTGTTACTATAGCAATATCAGATATATTAGCAACCTGAAAGGAAACAATGAAATGACTTGAGAATATTAAATAGATAAACCAAAGGCAAAACCTGTTTGTACAGCAATGATGAGTGAAAACTATAGAACTGACTGACTAACCAGAAAGCCGAATCTGCGATTCCCATGATGTTCTCCACTGATGGGAAGAAGCCTACCCTGCCTTATGTTCAGAGAACTTAGAATCTCAGCTGATGAATTGAGAATAGGTGCTGAGAAGTATAGGTACACCTTCAGGTTATTATGATTATTGGTTGCCCGCACTGTTCTAATTTTACTATTAACTTGAAGCAATTTCTCAGGAACATGAGTCCTCAGGTCAACAAATACACTTCTTCTATCTGTGAAACACAACCAGCCACAAGCATCAAGTTAGGGTTAGAACATGTCAACAATTTATGAGTAAATACATCTCAAACTGAAAAAAGTGGGAACAAAAGAACACTCAAAGCAGCCAAGTAATACTTGATAGAATTTTCATTGTCCAACATGGCAAAGGACAGACTTGACCAGTTTGTAACATTCTTTTATCTGGCTCCTAACAACCCTATTTCAAAGAAATTTATACAATGGTCCCATCATTTTAATGTGAAAGCATTCTTATATAACTACAAAATGTTAAAGATCTTTCCAATAACTTCCTGCTGGAAAGGAGATAATGTGAACTTTAAGTGAGATAAAAAAGATGAACAACTTTAGAGAAGCTTTTATATCACTTATAACCATATTTAAAGATTGAAACAGAGATTACTTTTGAAGGAATTTTATCTGGCATACGATGATAATTAGTATAAGAATAAACAAACAAGAAAACTCACCAAAATGCACCTGAAAACTTGAATTTGCTGATCTAGTAAATGTGTTCCCAGCAGAATCAGTACAAAAACTCCTGTCCATTACCAATACCAATCGTCCATACTGAGCAGCAGATGATATGGCCACCAAAAGGGAATACTTGAGGTTTGGCTCCAGAATGATGAGTGATGAGGGTACAACTTGGCCAGCACCATAAACAAGCAGCTGCAAAGAGATGCAGACTTCTTTGTTAGAATTTGGTCACTAATTTTTTGCATAAACTGATATAAAAGACTAATGACTGATCTTAAGAGAAAAATGACAAGGAAAATCATTAAAAGACACATCACAACATCACAGAAAACACTCTTGACAGCGTTGTGATCATACATTGTTGTCGATCAACTAACCAAACTTTAGTAGATGGAAAGCAAAGGGGTTACCCCAGGTTCTGCAGTTATGAACAACACCAGTTAATTTAAAAGAATTTAAGCACCTACTCACATTGCAATCATTTACAGACGAACATCTGAAACCTCCTCCACCAGGACAAGATTCAGTGAAAGAAATATTTACAGAAACATTTAGAGCATTTGTGAAAGGTGCCGATGAGGTTACATATGCTGTGGGAGGGACTGTGTCTGCAAAAGTAAGGTAGAATTGGCCTTAGTAAAGGACTAGACAGGAACCAAATCCACTATAATTGGCAACATGTGCAAACTTGAGTTAAAATATCAGAAGAATGATAGCTGCAGTTTCTGCAAGATTTACAGAAAGCAAACATGGTCTTTTACACAAACAGCAATTCATGCATATAGCAGGAGGTCCCGTTGAATGTCTTCAGAAGAAGAAACAAAAAGAATTGAGAAGAAAGATATTAAAGCAAAAATACAAAGATACTAAAGTTGGAAAAAGCTCTGGTGCATAAAAGATTGGGAGTTCAGAAATCCAAGATGATTTTGCAAAACATTTCAAGCTGACACATTTCTGGTGCATTGCACAATGCGTTGGAAGAGGACTCGTTCGAAGACTTTTATGGTATGAGCAAAGTTGATTATGTAAGTGACTTGTTGTAGATAGGAGAAAAGATGATTACAACTTATAAAGGATAAAGGAAGGTTTCTTAACCAACAGTCCAGTTATAGCTACTGCAGCCAGCTCCTTGAGAGCCATTTATGCAGACCCCAAATGTGTGGTTTCCATCCGGCAAGCCTGAGTACAAAATCTTTCTAGCTCCACAGTCTGAAGCAGAGCCATAATCCAGCTGCATTCATGGCATCATAGGAAAGGAGTTAGCAATCGGAAAAAGAATTCTCAACAAATTCTTGACTAAATGAGTCAAAATCATGAGCAGTTTCTTCAGTTCCAGTATAGTAGAGAGGAACAGTAGAAACCTGAACAAAAAAAAAGGGTAGAATAATTCAAACAAGGTAATGCTACTTAGTTTCTGTGCAACTTTGCCAATATTAGATTCTAAAACGTTGAAAAGAAGTTGAACAATTTAACTAGGAGAGAGAGAATAACCAAGAACTGTAAATGAGCAAATGTAGCAAGCAGTGTCACTAACAAACCAACCTTGCAAGTGATGCTACAGTCTGAGCAAGTGCCATTGCCACCTCCCAAAACTTCGAAGACAAATTTGGCTGAGCTAAGGTGAGATAATGCATGAGGAGCCCTTAAGAACTTCACTGAGAACTCTGAACCGTCACAATTCCCTTTGAAAGACAAAGCTGAAAAAACCAAACTAAGCAAAAGCACACATGACACCTTGAGCAAACCCATTTCAGAGGAGACTCCAGAGACCAGACTGAAGTCTCAAAGACGTACAGGCTAGAATTCCATCAGGAAAAGGGAGCCATTATTGTGGGGTCTGCCTACAACGTTCAAAAAATAAGGAGAGAAATCGAATTAATGCATTATGTGGGGATAATAATGTTGGCAAAAATGTGGTGGAGACCAAAGAAAGGGAAGAAGACGCAGATTATTGGCAATAAGAGTGGTTTAGAAGGTGAGTAATGGTAGTGGTTGATGATAGTTTACCAGTTTAAGAATAGTGCACATGAAACTGACACTCTAGGACAGGTTGTGTTTCGCGTAGATAAGCAAGAGAGAGAGAGAGAGAGAGAGAGAGAGAGAGAGAGAGGTTGAGAGATTCCAAGGAGGATTTGCACTAAATTAGGACAGACGCCCAAGGAGTATCAACTGCTGTTTTTTGGTTAAAAGTCATGCCAGAGGGGCTTGAAAAAAAAATTACAGTGCAAATAAATCTCAGAGGGAGAGAGCATTAAGCTTTTGCTCCTCTCAAGTCAGTGTACTTACTGCTACCTAGATTCAGTATCAACCATCCAGCCTAACTTTGACATACCAAAACTCTTTGGTTTTTATGCCGGGTGATGTCAGAAAAGCATTGGTACCGTGAATTAGTTTAACAAAGAGCAAGGAGTTTACAAATTTTTCAACATATGGTACAGTTATGATGCCACTGCCTATAACTTGGAGCATTTAATTCAATGCTTATTGCTTTCCAGTTTGCAATCCTGCTGATTGATAAGTACTCCACCTTGCCTACTCCTTGGGGAACTTTGACTCATTACCACAAACCAATTTATTATTTCTTCCAAGGAAGTAGACCATTTGCCAATTCTCTTCATAATAACATTTGATGTGAGGCAGATTCATACAGGAATTGAATTTTCTGATTCATAAACATTAACAGAGAAAAACCCATTTTTTCGTGTTGGAATTAATAGCTAACAGTGGTCCGACATTGACAAATGCTCACATGAAGAATAGGAAGGCCAAGGGTGTTCAACATATTTTTGGACAAACATCAAGCTTAATGCATATATATTGGTGGCCTCAATTTCTGTTTGATTTGCCTTTGTCTTTTCACTTGATAAGAGAAACACTTTCACGTGGACGTGGAGCTCTCTCAAGACAGATACCATGTTTTATCCAGAAAATGGCCATTTTTATTGCGTTTGTCATTAAATTTGTGTAGTGTACAGCTTGAGCAGATTCCATTTAACGACCCCATTTTATACAGCCAATAACAAGCCTACAGTAACATGACCCACGGTTTTTTTCTTAATTCATTGACCAGTTTACCATTTTTTTATACAAAAGAAAATTCGGAATCATACATTCGAAATTAAACAAGATACCAGTAAAATCAACCCTTCTTTATTCCATTGAATGACCTCATTTTATTCAGCTATGTTTGAGTAAAAAACAAATGTCTCACATTTTTTTCCTGATTTATTGATCAATTTATCATTTTTTATAAAAGAAAATAAAGAAAATTCAGAAATAAATAAATTGTTATTTTTTCGTATTAAAAGATATATTATATCTTACGTAAATCGTACACTCAAATTTACAAACATATGGTAAGATTTGAACTCAATAACTTATCAGTTTTACTGTGAGACAGACTAAATTAGGAAAAGATTAATGAATCATCCGAAGATTTAGAGGCAACAATTAAATTCTCAATGATGGTTACTATTCAAAGCTGATTCAGAGAGGCATCATTTTCAACAATGAATGTAAAAGAGAAAAGAGGGCTTTAACAGACAAGGAAGTGTAGGTGTCACCTGGTGAGTTAGGCCCACAGTAGAGTAAGGAAACAAAATGGCAAAGACAGAGAAAGAAGGTGGTTGAGGACCTCATCATTTAAATTGACAAATTGCAGCAGCAGTTTCCAATAAGATAAATTGGTTTTGAAGCACAACCTCAGAAACATTATCTCCTTACCTATTAGCAGTGCCCCTTCCATTCCTCTCCCACGACTCTTTTTTGAGAAAGAACAGAGCAAATATATATATATATAATAGACAATAAGACATGATAGCTATAAGATATAAGACAAAAAGAGAGAATAGTTTTTGCCATGGAGAAATGGACTGATACCAAATGGGCACAGCAAAGCAAGCTGGATTCAACAAGTGCAGTGTTAAAAGAAAAAACCCTAGGTTAGGCATAACATTATTTCAAGAGAATGGGTTAAAAAGAATGGATGGTCATACATTAATTACCAGACAATAGCAATCCAAAAGGTGAACAACTGGCATACATACGGATACAGCCCTTAGGAAGAGGATGCTTTGCAAAATTCCCATGAGCAAAAAGAAGCGTGAACATTTAAATATTCAATGTATTCTAGTACATAGTTGATATGAAATTTACAACTCGATTTTGATATTAATTATCATGGTCCACACCAACTTACAAGATATGTTTATTTTGGCCTATTGAGCTTCACAGTTTTATTCTAAAAATATACGTCTCACAAGTTGAAGATAGTGTGAATATTTAAATATCTAATTGTATTCTAATACACAATTGATATGAGATTTTCATGATTCCCTAAAGAGACCGTGACACTGTTACAATAAGGAAGTTTGAACAAGTTACAAACCCAAGGTCAAGCTGAACCAAATAGCACAAAATAAGATCATTTCAGGCCATCTGAGGCCCATGAACATATGCTTTTTAACACATATTCCAATTTTTCAAATGAAGAATCCTTCGCAAATAAATGTCGGGTACTTAACATTTTGCATAACCCAGAATGTGCAGCATGTTCCTCAGTTGTTTTAATCATTTCTGACAACAGGTGCAGAAAGATTACAAGAATGAACATATTGAATCTTTCAGTATTTAGTCAAGGTATCATCGAATGCAGTAATGAGTTGGCAGATTGTACTGTAACAGAAAGTCACAAAACGGCCAAATCCTTGTTTCCTGGTCGATGCATAAGAAAATAACAAAAGAAAAAGAACAGAACTTTTGAGAAGTAACAGTACCTCGAAGATGGCTTCAAATAGCGAATTATCCTCATGTTGCTAGCTATATCAACTGCAGCATTGGAATCTTATCCCAAAAGAAAAGAACAAAAGGAACAAGGACCGTTTCAGGCCCACCAATTGCCACTACTCACACGTGAATACTCCCCTCCCAAATTTGTAAAAGGCTTTCTAACTGAAGTACTTTAACTGTATGCATTTCAAGGAAGAATGCTCTTGATGCTGTGATACAGGCAAGGCTAAAACCAGTCTTGAGCAGCTCAGCAAAAGAAGCAGACATTTGGATTCCAGTTGAGTATAAACGAAAAAAGGATCAATAACCAAATAATATAGAGAAAGTTATGTCTGCTACATAAGTATTTCAGTGCCGAAAGGTTTTTTAAGATAATGCTCCTAACCTTTTTACTTCCTCTGTAAATCTATACTAATCACACTTTTAAATTCTCCCTGATTAAATAATTGATTGATAGGGTAGCATATGAAAGCCCTCGTTTTAAGGGTAGATGTCTGAGCCCCACTTGACACAGAATTTTCATGCATAATTGCATATCTTGGGCAAAACAACCTGTCATGAATAATTGGAAACAACAAAGATTTGATATGTAGGCAATACATATCTAACTAAGTTTGAAAAAAGATTTTGTAAACCAACATCTTTGGTTCGATGTGAACTCAACGAATGAGATGTCCTTAAATGCAGCAAATATCACTTTTTGGCATCCATATGCGAAGAAGACGGTCATAAAATGAGCAAGTGGCTACAATAGTACTCTTGGTCTTGCCTACTGGTAATAATTTATCTTTTTGCCAATCTGCCCCATATGCAAGCGAGCCATGCTGATTGTAAGTTTCAACAACTTCAGGTTTCTCCCCTCCAATCTTGACAATTGCAAATCCGTTATGCATACAAGCTGCCAAGACCAAGCCTGACACAAAAGGATGGTGCTTGATTCTCCAAACTCCTCCCCCAAGACAAACTGAAGTTTCATTTACTGGCCTTGAGATCGACCTTAGATCCCATACCCTCAAGTACTCGTCATAGCTACCTGTAAGGATGATATTTGGATCACAGCGGCTCTTGGCAATGCAACAAACTCCCATTTTATGGACCTTGGAATTCTGGAATACCATCTGGGCTGGACTATCCCGCATATCCCAACAACTAAATTTGCAGTCATCAGATCCTGTATATACTAACTGTGGTTGTTGAAAGTCGAAGCAAGTTGTCCATAGTTCAAAATCATGTGCCTTCCACTCTTGTAATGTTTCTATTCCAGACTCTACAAGGGAAATTATTGAGACAGAACCATCTGATAGACCAACGGAGATGGATGTGGCCGATGGGTTCCAATCCAGGAAAAGGCACATGGAGGAGCTGATTTTTTCACCACTGACTGCATTAAGAAGGCCTCCTGCATCGAACATAAATAAATTTAAGAAAAAAATAAAATGCATTTATAAAACAAAAAAAATCTAATCTCATGCTCCATAAGCAACATGCTTTCTCTAACAATAGCAATAGAAGAATAATTTTAAATGCGAAGAACTTGATGTAGAATTAAAAATATTAAAAACAATTGTGGAACAGTCCTAAATAAGCAATTGAATTCACATGATCATATCGAATGTGTACAAGCTTAGAATGATAATCAAACTTAATGATGAATAAACTCTCTTCCTCTAGCTGCAGATGCTCACATGACATAGCTTAGGATATATTTGCTCAACAGAGTAATATTGTACATTTTATGGCCATGATTAACTCGAAAAGAGTTAAGGTTAGTTAGCTAAAGCATTAGTCATAGGGCAAAAGTTGTTAAAGTTCACTCAAGCGCCAAAAATATGCTTTCCCCCTTTTATTACCACAGAAACTTTAATTAGATGCATAGCACATTTTGAATCAATTTTACACTACTCCAATGTTTGCCAATCACTCTGTAACAAGGAGCAAAATTTGAAGTAGTAGCAGAAGACGGATGGCAATTTGAACTGAACGCCAGTATTAGCATGCTCTGACACTAACCTAAAGTAGAAAGAAATAATTTTAAAAGTTCATATATGTTTGTATACATGCTACAAGTAAGGGTCTCTAGAGTAAAATTATACCATCAATTCAAGTATCTTATATATTTTTCCCAGTTAATGGAAATTTTTAATACCTAAGCCATAATTACTCCCTTTAAGTCCATTACTATGCATTAAACAACACGATGAAATGAACATTACAGCGTAAAAAGCATGATCTTTGTTTCTTTTCCCCAAATTTTTTTAGTGGTCCTGCTATGGAAGATATTCAATCATTAGAATCTTCAATCCAATGACAACGCGGATTTCCAACCGTAGCAAAGTAAGTTTGATAAAGTATGAATAACTTTCAGTCATCAACACAACAGGACTAACACACACACACACAGCTCCACATAACTTGAAACAATACCTCTACTACCTTCCTCTCCATCAGAGCGACCCTCTAAACTGTAAATTTTCAAGTACCCATCAGCATCAGCTTGAGCAAGGAGAGGACCCACATTGCCTCCGACAGGGCTCCACTTAATATCAAAAATCCCAGCGGTATCCACCCGATGAAACAATTCGAGATTACCCTTTTCAGCATTCACATCAAACAATGAAATACTACCGGCTCGGCTCGGTTGGTCGCCTTCTTGCAGCGTGTAAGTCGAAGCCGCTAGCACGTGTTGGTAACCTTCGTGCGGGCAGAACTCCACGGCATCGGCATTGCCTTCTAAATAGCAATGAGCCACGTCCATTCCTCTACTGCGCATTTCATCAAACAGGTTATAAGCACACAATTGAAAGTTAATTTAACCAGTCAAACAGGGAAAAAAAAAAGAAAAAGGAAAATTTTGGGTTATTATTAGCGCGAAAATGGGAAAAATTAAGAGAATGAGAAAATACCGTTATGTTTGTTAGTTGGAAGTTTTGGAAGTAGGAAAGTTCCAGGGAGGAAAATGATAAGCGCACGGTCAAGGAATGAAGAACAAAGTGGGCCTGACATACGGCCCAAGGACTTTTATTCCAAGTTTATTGGGCCGATTTGGGCCCTGGGGCCGAAGATAATATTAAGAAAAGTGTGCATTAAACTATATATTTGTACTTGAAATTTTTAAATAAATGTTTAATTTTTTATTACATTCATCGAGTTTTTATAATTTTATTTTAAATTAAATAAATACTTATAAATAATAATTTATTAATTATTATTAATTACAATGTCACTTGTCATTTATATGTTAAACATTGCATATTAACATGTTATAATAAATAATAATGATGTGATATTATGACATGATCATGTAATATTTTTTATTTTTCAAATTATGTCACATGGATAAAAATTGAGAAAGGATATTTTGATTAATAACAATTAGTGTAGGATCTTTTTGACTTAAAATAAAAATATAAAAGTTTGATTTGAATGTAATAGAAGACTAATGACTTATTTAAATTTATTTTAAATAATTCAAAAGTTCTTAAAGTAATTATACCTGTATTATTTTACTCAATTATATTTTATTTATCAAATTCTTCCTTTACTTTCTTTGTTCCCATCTCAGCCTCTTTTGTCCTCCTTTTTGTGTTTTTTTATTACTTGTTCACACACACTTGCGCGCACACGCACACATATATATAACATTTTACATTATTGAAAATAAATATCAAAAATAAAATTTTCATTCAAAATACAATAACCTAGAAGTTTTCCTTAACTTTTGTGCCAAATCAAGAATGAATAAATATTTCAATTTGAGATGCTTTCATAATTAATTTATTTTTCTTCCCCTTTATTAGCTTTGTTGCAACTTTTTACCCAAAAAAAGTTACAATACACTCTATAAAATAAAATAAAATAGAATTCAAACACTTATAGTGTGTGTGTTTGTTTCAAAATTTAGTATTAACTATATAAGTTTGGAATAATTGTATCCAAAATAATTGAATGATAAAAACTAGAGCTAGGGTAAAAGGGTTGATCAACACAGTCAATTACTATCTAGTTCAGTAGTTATTACTTAGGGATTGGATTTGACGAGTAAACATGCGTACACACATAGACATATAAATTCGTAAAAATATAAATAAAAATCATACATAAATACACAAATTCATACTCGATTTAGTAATTATTTTTCTCTT
Organism: Theobroma cacao; assembly: GCF_053813885.1. Taxonomy (NCBI): domain Eukaryota; kingdom Viridiplantae; phylum Streptophyta; class Magnoliopsida; order Malvales; family Malvaceae; genus Theobroma; species Theobroma cacao. The sequence continues at coordinate 1,018,130 of NC_142641.1, forward strand.
TAAAAAGACTAAGATTCAAAGTCAGAATTTCTGTTCCTCTCTTATACCTCTCATATGTACAAGAATAAAAAATTGTGAACAAAGATCATAAATTTATTCTTTTGTATGAGAATCATATAAATTTTGGCCGAAAAGGAAAGATGGCTAGGTTTTGTTTAGATTTAAATCACGTTTCTTAACTCTCATTCGGCCGTTTAAGAAGAGTGTTTGTGTGTTTGCAATTAATCAAAAAGTAGGGCATGGATTCATCATAGTTTAATTGATTGCGTCTAATTAATTAATAAGATAAATATGCATGAACAATACCATAGTATTAAACAATGTGATCACGATGACTTTTAGGGCCTCCACCATGTAATGTCTGCACTAAATTTCATTCCCAAGGCCAGAGGGTTAGGACCGGAGTTTGAATTGTTTAAAGTTTTAGATTCTCATCTATCCAGCCCATGGAAAGGTGGTCAGGGAGTTCTTTTTTTTTTTTTTCTTCTTCTTTTATCCTTTTTTTAGAGTTATTATATGCATGATAAATAGTCTATATCCATAATAGTTTTGAAATGAAAATTTTAAGTTCGAAATCTCTTTATTGCATGAATAAAATGTTTGATTCGGACGGTTAATTTGTTTGTTTTAATAGTATATAGTATTAGATTTGAGTATTAATGATACTTTATCGACGTGATTCAAAATATAAGTTCTTTTCATGTTTCACGTGTTACAATATTTTATAATTTATATCAATGATTTATAGTTTTGAAATGAAAAATTTATGTTTGAAATCTTTCTCTAATGAACAAAATGTTTGATTCAAATAGTTAATTTGTCTGCTTTAATAGTAAATAGTATTACATTCGAGTACTAATGATTGTTCATCGAAGTTATTCAAGATGTAAGTTCTTTCTATGTTGCACCCGTTGTAATGTTGTATAGTTTATATCAACAACATATATAGCTTTGAAATCTCTCTCTTTCTCTTATCAACAAAATGTTCAATTCAAATAGTCAATTTGTTTGTTTCAATAGTAAATAGTATTAGATTCGAGTATTAATAAATTTTTCATCAACATTATTCACAATGTAATTGTTCAATTTATATCAACAATATATAATTTCAAAATGAAAGTTTAAAGTTTAAAATGCCTCTCGTATGAACAAAATGTTTGATTCTAGTAATTAGTTTATTTATTTTATTAATAAATAATATTAACTTTGAATATTAATAATGTAAGTTCTTTCTGCGTTGTGCATATTGTAATATTGCATTTGAAATCTCTTTCTCATATGAATAAAATTTTTGATCTAAACAATTAGTTTGTTCAATTCATCAACAAATAGAATCAATTTCGATTATCAATGAGTCTCCATTAACGTTATTTAAAATGTAAGTTCTTTTCTTATTGCGTATCTATCTGTCTCTAATTCGATTTATATCCAACACAAAAAAAGAAAATTCTTGCTCTTTTAATTGTAAAAGTAAAAAATAAAATATCCGAATATTTAGTTTGAGGAAAAATTCAAGCCATCATTAATTGAAAAAAAATGAATTTAAATATAGAGAGGATAAAAAAATAATTTACATTTATTGATAGCTCAGCAATTGCAAATTTAATTATCCCACTTGCTTGGGCAGAATAGTGCATGGCTGGATTAACTTAAAGATGCCGTACAAGTCCAATGGGGGGAAGAAGCAAATTCCTATCGTGTGATCCACACACGACCTAGATTCCCTTTAGAATTTCTCCCCTCATTTCCTTCGACCTTTGTAGGTTCAAATTTCAATGACGTTGATTATTCTTCTCCCTTCATTCTCAACCTTCCAACCTTTCACCCCTTCTGTGACTTCAAACCCACGAAAATCATGCCATCAGATAAAGAAATAATTAAAAATTAAATACACATTAATCAATATAATGGACGGTTTAATTAAAAAATAATAAATCTCACTTACATTTCAAGTGATATCTTATGATTTTTTCCTTCGTTAATGTCACCTGAATATATTTTTTTTTTCAATTTACTACTTTGTGAATAATTTCTGTTCTTATAAGAAGTTAGATTGCTAATTTTACTAAATAAAAATCTTAAAATATCTTCAACTCCAAGTTAATCTATTTGTTCACATATATTCATTTTTTTTCTCACTTGACACAACATTTTGTGGATAATTTTTGTTCTCATGAGAGATTAAGCTATTAATTTTACTGAAGAAAAATAGCAAAAATATCCTTAACTCAAAATTAATCTATTTGTTGGCATTTAAAGATAATTTTTTGCTAGTTTATTGAGAAATATTAATCGTTTAACCTTTCGTGGAGATAGAAATTATTCACAGAATACTAATTAAAAAAAATACATGAAGTGTTAATAAAAAAATTCATAATATATTATGTAAAACAATTGAAATCACAAAAGACATAAATAGAGTTTACCCTTAATCAATTAAATCACATTTGCTTAAAATAAGCTTAATTTGTAAAGAACTAGTATATATATAAGATCAGCATATATAAAGTCAATTTGTCAGCTTATGGTTATAGTTGAGTCCAAGGGAACAAAGGAAAAGGTAGGCATTAGTTCAGTTCCATGGGTGTTCTTTTTGCATTTATTTATTTATAAATTAAAAGTCACATCCCCTAAGTTTACTAAGAATGATGATGAAAATTTTGATTAGGGAAAAAAAAACTTAAATTAAAGTTAAAGTGGAAGAATAACTGCAATTATATTGCATGATGAACATTTGTCCTATCAGAATCAAAGGTACTTTTGTAGTAATTTAACAAGACAATTTCACTCACGGCTCATGATTCCACTAGCCCATAGGCGACTTCTTCCCACTACTATACTTATTGTTTTATTTTTTTAATTTATATTATATAATATAGATGTATATAGAGAGATGGTTAATTTAAATACTTAAAATTTCAAACTTCGAATGTATTATTTTAAATATACGAGGATATATAAGAATGGATGTATACTAATGAACATACGAGGATATATAAGAATGAATGTATGCTAATTAACATAATGGTTATACGTAAATATCAAGTAAATTTTGTGTAATCTTTAATTTTTATTCATAATTTATAAAGATTGATTTTTAAAATTTCATTAATTTTGTCAACTGTCATTAAAATTTTACACAATCGATCACCTTAACATTATGTGAATCATTACGTGGATGTTCACATGGTAAAACAAGTGAGTTAAGTTGTCATTGGTGTCTAGGTGGTAAAAAGGTGAACTCTATTAATTTTTTAAGGTGAAATTAATAAGATGTAATGTAAGAAATTTATGAGTTGTTGTGACAATGTTATTATTGATTTTTAACAATAATTGATGATATAAATAGATTTGAAATATCATTAAGATTAAAAATATTATACAAGAATTACATACAATCAGAGTCCACCTAACAATTTTTAAATTTTTATATTTACTTTTATTTTTTTGAAATTTTTAATTTCGTCCTAATAAAAATTTTAAAATTTTTTTAACATATTTTTATTTTTTAAAAATTTTAAAATTTTACTTTTATAATAATTTTTTATTTGATGAGATATCCCATAACAATGAGTCAACAATTAATTTTAGTAGACTTTAGAATTACAAATAAAACTTATTGCAATAAAATTATATCCAAACCCTACTTCTCAAAATCTCACAACTATCCCTTCTTGTTCTCTTTTCTTCTTACCAAATAGAAACAAAGAGTCATTTTTTCCTTACACTTTTTTATTTGAGCATTCTCTGTGCATAAAACCTCTAGTTAATAACTTAAATTTCATATCACGATAATTGATAAGTTTAGTTTATTTACTGTTATTTTATTTTTAATGTTGTCAACTTTAAATTTTTTCTTTATTTAATAGTTTCTATTTAGTGATTTTGATTTAGAGTTTACTGTTTTAATCATTTTTTGTTGAAAACAACAAAGCAAGGATTTGATTAAATACCTAAAGTTAGTTATTACTTATTTATTTAGGGATTGTTTGATTGTTTTCTTGCAAATTATTTGTTTTTTTTTTTTTGCTTAGATTATTGTAAAGAATTAAGTTTTTTATTCGTTGATTGTTTCTTCATTGAATTGTTGATTGATATTGTATTTAATTTTGTGATTGAGTTTAGGGAATTGCTTTCCATTAAATTGTTTTATTTTTTAATTTATATTATATAATATAGATGTATATATATAGAGAGATGGTTAATTTAAATACTTAAATTTTCAAACTTCAAATGTATTATTTTGAACATATGAGGATATATAAGAATGGATGTATACTAATGAACATACGAGGATATATAAGAATGAATGTATGCTAATTAACATAATGGTTATATGTAAATATCAAGTAAATTTTGTGTAATCTTTAATTTTTATTCATAATTTATAAAGATTGATTTTTAAAATTTCATTAATTTTGTCAACTGTCATTAAAATTTTACACAATCGATCACCTTAACATTATGTGAATCATTACGTGGATGTTCACATGGTAAAACAAGTGAGTTAAGTTGTTATTGGTGTCTAGGTGGTAAAAACGTGAACCCTATTAATTTTTTAAGGTGAAATTAATAAGATGTAATGTAAGAGATTTATGAGTTGTTGTGACAATGTTATTTTTGATTTTTAACAATAATTGATGAAATAAATAGATTTGAAATATCATTAAGATTAAAAATATTATACAAGAATTACGTACAATCAGAGGCCACCTAATAATTTTAAAATTTTTATATTTACTTTTATTTTTTTGAAATTTTTAATTTCTTCCTAATAAAATTTTTAAAATTTTTTTAACATATTTTATTTTTTTGAAATTTTATAATTTTACTTTTATAATAATATTTTATTTGATGAGAAATCCCAGAACAATGAGTCAACAATTAATTTTAATAGACTTTAGAATTACAAATAAAACTTATTGCAATAAAATTATATCAAAACCCTACTTCTCAAAATCTCACAACTATCCCTTCTTGTTCTCTTTTCTTCTTACCAAATAGAAACAAAAAGTCATTTTTTCCTTACACTTTTTTATTTGAGCATTCTTTGTGCATAAAACCTCTAGTTAATAACTTAAATTTCATATCACGATAATTGATAAATTTAGTATAGTTACTGTTATTTTGTTTTTAATGTTGTCAACTTTAAATTTTTTTTTTATTTAATAGTTTCTATTTAGTGATTTTGATTTAGAGTTTACTGTTTTAATCATTTTTTGTTGAAAACAACAAAGCAAGGATTTGATTAAATACCTAAAGTTAGTTATTACTTATTTATTTAGGGATTGTTTGATTGTTTTCTACAAATTATTATTATTTTTTTGTTTAGATTATTGTAAAGAATTAAGTTTTTTATTCGTTGATTGCTTCTTCATTGAATTGTTGATTGATATTGTATTTAATTTTGTGATTAAGTTTAGGGAATTGCTTTCCATTAAATTGTTTATTGATAGCACTTAATATTTTTTAGGGTATTGCTTTCTATTAAAATTTTTGTTATTATATTTATTAATTTTTATCTGTTATTAAAGTTTATTTAGGAATTGAGATTATTGTCATTATTAAATAATTTATTATTATAGTAGTTAGTTATTTTAAGTAAATTATTAAAATTAATTCTTTGAATAATTTTAAAGATTTCTGAATTATGAAAATAAATTATCATGAGTAATAAGAGAATTGAATTTTATTTCAAGAAAATGAGTATTTCACAAAATGTTAATACTCCTGTGTCTTCATCCTTCCAAACATAAATTCCTTACTCCGTCACTGCGTAGAATCAATGTATTGACTTATAAGTATCTGTAATAAATGTCACAAAATTACCATAATATTGGACATACAGCGTAGGGTAGCATCACGTCACATGTACATATCTCAACTCATTACTACTACCATGCAATTGATAATTAAAGTCCTTCATCAAAATAGAGATACTAAAATAGTTCAATTCCATTGTACCAGAAATAGAGCATTTATAGTAAGTGTTTGATGGTCAAGAACAGAAGGTGAAGCAAACGCGGCATGTAACAGCGTGGAGTGAAGAATAAGCTTGGAAAGAAGGTTTTAACTCAGGGCCAGGCCAGAGGGCAGGGGGGGCAGGTTCAGTCTCAGAGCTTCTCCTTGTTTGTACGCTAAAAAATTCTTGAAACCACACACTCTCCCAAAACCCCAAAGGCCCTTTTCTATCCTTCACTTGCTTCCTCCGTTTCCACTTTCATTTCAATCATTATAAACACAGCAAATGACCATTCAAATTAATTAACAAATGCTTTTAATTCTCTGGTCTTTTCTTTATCTTTGCTTCTCTTTTCCCTAGTAAAAAAGAGAAAAAAGTTTGCCACTGTTTCTTTTCACTGCTACTTATTCTCTTTCTTTCTCTCTCTCTCTGTAATAAGCTACAGAAAACGATTCTTTACAGACCACATCTCTAAGCTTTCTTGCTTTGTTTCTTTCTTCTGTGCATCAATATCATCATCATCGTATTCCTGGTTTGTTTGTCTTAAAAGCAATCATGGAGGAACTGTACGGTTTCCATTCCTCGGCTACCACAGCTGTTTACTCCATGGACACCCAACCGGCCGCCGACAACATGTTAAGTCCTCCTGGAAACTACCCGGCTGGTTTTCCGTCTCATACGGCTGCTGCTACTGCTTTTGTGGAGCACATGTTTGGGTCAGGCCAGTTGTTGTCTGGCTCGTCTGGGATATCGGATGCTGATTCAATGGTTGCTGAGATTCAAAGAGGTGGCTGTGAAGAAGAGGTTTCTAGTGCAATTAGGGCTAAGATTGCCTCTCACCCTCTTTACCCTAAACTTCTCCAAGCCTATATTGATTGCCAGAAGGTATTAATATATATGTTTGGATGTTGAGAAACTGGTGATGGAAAACACAAGAAAAAGAGAGAAAAAGTAGTGAACTCCTCATGTATCTCAGTAGAAGCTGGAAAGACTTGAATTTAAGAGGGTTGGGGAGTGGGTGAGGAAAAGATGGTGCTCGTTTTTGCACATTTATAGTTAACTTTTAGCGATAGATTCTGTTACGTTTTTATAAGGTTTCAGTGTACTTGAAAGAGTCTTGGGCTTTAGCATTTGCATGTGCTCTTCTGGTAGATTTCTTCTTTGTAGCTGCTAAAATTTATCCTTTTCATGCCAGTTTTCAGCTAATAACTCAACTTTCCCGCCGTCTTTACTATTTTTGTTCCTTTTCAATCCGTTTTGTAGGTTGAATCTTGCACAGTAACTCAGTTTGCAAAGAGAAATAGCTTATCCCATCCCCCACCTTCCTTCCAAGAAAAACAAAAGAAATGGAAGGGAAAAGATGCGCTTTGACAGACAAGTTTCTGAAATTTGGGTTCTTTTTTGTTTCAGGTGGGAGCACCGCCGGAGATAGCCAAAATGTTAGATGAAATCAGTGGAGAAAGCGACGTTTGCAAGAGAACCGCCTTGGTTCCTACTTGCTTGGGTGCCGATCCCGAGCTTGATCACTTCATGGTTTCTCTTTATTCCCTCTCATTTCTTTTACTCAAAGCCACACCCAAACCCTTATAACAACCTTCCATCAGCCCTAAACCCTAATAAAAAATCATTCCAACATGCTTGTAAATCTCTTCAATGGGTAGCTTCCCTTTTTTTTAAACCACAAAAATTTGGGTTTTTGTTTTATCTTTGAAAAGATTTAGACTTTGTATTCTCAGTTCTTGAAGCTGCTGCTAAGCTTCAATCCATTTCCTCATTTGACTTTCATTTTTTTTTTGTTGGGAAGGAAACCTACTGCGATTTGTTGCTCAAGTACAAATCAGATCTGTCAAAGCCATTTGATGATGCTACCACGTTTCTCAACAATATTAAAACGCAGCTTTCTCATCTCTGCAATGGTAAAATTTACTGCTACTTCCACAACCAGTTACCTTTTCTGCTCTCTTTCTCTAGCATGCTCGGTTTTCTTATTTTATCCTTTTCTCTTTGCAGTATGTTTCTGTTTTCGAATTTTCTATTCCAGTTTGTTGGTTTTTGTGCTGTTCATTATTTTTATTTATTCATTTATCGGCATCGATCTTGCTGAGTTAATTCTATGTGATCGCATGGAGGACAATAGGCGCAGGTTAGCAAAAACCTAGCGCATTTTAGCAGCTTAATTAAACTCATAACAGCTTTCTTAGCTAAGGGGTTTTTTTTTTCCCCTTTTGGGTGAATAAATATTTCTAAATATTTTCCATGTTCTTTTCATAACCAGTAAGACACCCAATTTTCTCATGTAGGTGTGGCACAAAATGCATAAGAAGGTCTTCCTTTTCTTTTTAAATTACTCTCGAATTAATTTAATTACTCCTTAGTCTTGCAAAACTATTCTTCTATTAACATTCAATCATGTAATTCAAACCACTTCTTGCCAATTTCAATTTTTAAGTGATATTGGATAACAATGAAGCTGTCCTTGTTGCAGTTGAGAAACCAATTTTATTTTTTTAGTAATCCATTTTGTGAATTGGAGGCTTCTGTTAATTAGGGTGTAGTTATTGTAATTATAGGTTGTATATCGAATCCTTGATATTTTAGTGTTTGTAGATACTGTGATTTTAGTTTTTCCCAATTGTCTTAATTAAAAACCATTCTCGGTATGGTATATATAAACATATAAACACGGCATTCGTTGTGAGTAATTACAGAAACAAGATTAACCATCCTATTATTGTTCATTTTTGGAGCATTGTTATGTGAATGGAAACAGATTTTTCATTTCATGTTATTGCTCTTTCATTTGGTTTTGAAAAGTGCATTTACAAACTCCTAGCCTTATGAAGCCAGTTCTAAGTCTATCCTTATTTTATGAGAACAAAATAGTGTTTAAGCTGAGGCATTCTTTGGCTCTCAAGATGGAATGCACCTTAGTTACTAAAGTGGCAAAAGGACTAGGATAAACATGCTTTTCCATAGATGAGGGAAGAGGAAATTACATAACGGTGTCCTTGGGAGTTTAGAATGCAACACATAAATAATTTTCCTAAAGGTAAGTACATCCAATGGACATTAATATAACCGAGTTCTTGGCCATTGCAATAGAATAACCCAAATTTTTTTCCTCTCACTTAGCTGCAATGGTTACTAAAATGGTCCATCATGAAATAAAGTTAAATGATAATCTGCATGTTTTCTATGGAATAGTTAGTCATTGCTTTTGCTGTGTGGGCACATGCATTTGGTCTATCACTTAATTCATGTTTAAAGAACCTGTTGTTATGAATGCATCTCTTTTCCTATTTGTAATGGCATTGTCCCATAATTATGTCTGATGTTTGTTTATTAGTGTCCTAATATTGCATGAGCTGCAGTACTTTCTCTGGGCCTGCTAAATGTTTCTTTGCACATAAAAGAAACTGATTGGGAATAGTTTCAAGCAGTTTCATGTGTATAAAATACAACCTGATCTGAAAGAGACTCCCTTTTCCAGGATCACCCTCATCATCTGTAGGGCCTTATAGAATATTGTAATGAGCACAAGATATCAATAGACTCAAGTACCCTGTGTTAGGTTTCCAAAGTATTACATTTGCTGTGGGGTATTGATCTAATCTTCAATTCCTTCCTTTTACTTCTACTCATTGCTTCTGATTTCCTATTTTTAAAGCTAGTTTGTGTTATTAAATAAGAGTCGATTCGATAGGCTTTTGCAGTTGGTACAGATAGACTTTGTCTCCAAAATGTTATTTTAGTAATACTTTCGTGTGGTCAAGGCGACAATGGCATCCATATTGTATTGTCTCAAGCTATTTTTAGCATCACTTAAAGAGAAAGCTGCTTTATTGCATGGTACTTTTAGTTGTGCGGCTTGGAGGTTATGGATTTGGTTTGAGTACGAGGATTTTGAATGTGGAGAACCAGCAATAAATATAATGTAGGAGCTGGCATGCGCGAACCTAAAGTTCAAGTTTTGAAAGAGGACATTTTGGTGGAAGCATATGACTGGTTGGATCTTGAAGATCATTGGCAGGCTTTATGCCCTTCAGTTAATTGCATGATTAAGAGGTTCTTCTACTTTTATTTTGCAACATTAGGGTACTTTAGTCATACCTTCACTGCATTCTTGTCTACTGGATAGATACCACACTGTAGCAGCACATGTTACTATTTTAATACATGGAATAATTGAACTACTACACGAAAAACGATAGTTTGCCAGTGTAGAAATTTGTAGTTTATCACCTTAGTGTATGTATGCAAATTTTTCTGTTACAAACATCCAGTGCTTTTGATCAAGGTGATTAAATATCAGTCTTTTATATGCGTATTCCCAATACGAAGTCATAAAGTGTCTAAAGATTTAACTGTTTCCAAATTTCTAGTTGTGTTATATTATTTTCAAACTCTCAACATGCACCTGTTTTAGATGTTCATTTGTAGTTATTAATGCAAAAAAGCATTTTGACATTATTGTTTTGGCTTGTTTATGATCACTGCGTTACTGCCTTTTCCTTGGTTTTCATCTCTGGTGGTTAAGGGTATAGGCATTTGGTTAGGTTGCAATCTCATCGTGAGAAGTATTTTGTGGATATTGCGTCTACATAGAGTGGATGATTGCAAATAATTTGGGTCTTATAATTATGATTTACCTACTTATTTGTTGAAACCTGGTTGATGTCTCCTGAAGAGTGCTCAGTTCATAACAAATATTTGCACATTTTAGTTTTCTTTATTCCTTTTATATTCTAAAATAGTTAGGAAATGCATTATTAAGTGAACCTTTTCGTTAAATAATATGAGCTCAGGTTACTCACACACACTCACAACCATAGGTGTGTATGAGACTAAAAGGGGCTTTGATTTATGACACTAAGCTAGCTTCTTGTAATATTTCCATTTGCTGCATGTGAACTATATAACTTAAATATATTCATTTTCGGCATAATTAAAGATACTTCTGTTTTCCATCCGATCACATAATTCCTTGTTATTAAAACTTTTAATTCATGATTTATGTTTCTCATTTTATTCTTAGCAATTGTCCTTAATCTCCCTATTACAGTTTCATTTTCAAAAGTCAAAAGGCTGATTAATTTCATAGATAGTATGTAGATATATATATAGTGATAATATGATGTTATGCAGCAAAATTTATTTCTTTTCTGATGTAGACATCCTATTATGGGTTACTTTGTAGTATTTATCAACAATTAGGGACATAATTAAGCTTTTAAACTAATCTCTTGCCTTTTTTAGTTTTTCACATTATTATCTTATAAACTCAGTGAAGTTTTAAAACTCCGCAATTGAGTATATATTCTTGTCACGTGTCTATTTTACTTATATAAGAAAATTAATAAGTTAACATAACGGCTTTAATGAAAATGTGACAAGCATATAAACATGCGCACGGAGTTTCTAAAACTCTGCTATCAGCGTATGGGATACTTTTAGTATTAAATTTTTCTGCTTCATCCAAATAAATTTTGAGGGTAAGATAATTGTCTGATTAAGCAGCTGGGCTTTAGGGGGAAGGGGAAATGTCTACTATTAAGTTTGTCCAGGTTTTTTTGATGCTCACCATACTAGTACTTGGTTGGCATGAGTGCTTAACACCAATGGCATTATCATTTTTACAATACTAGTGCCTACCGCTAAAGCTTTTATCTGTTTTATTAGATTATGATTAGGGTTGTGTAAATTTATGAATGTGCTACTGTGTTCACAGAATTTTTCATCTTCAATCCCAAAACTCGATGTAAATGGAAGTTGGACATCTTTGTGGTCATCATAGAACCAAAGCATGTGAAGGAGCTTTGGGGTTCCTTTATATATATATATATATGTATATATATGAAGGTGCTTTGTGTTCGTTGTTTTAACGTTTCGATTTTCAAGTAGAATCGAATTGTATACCGAGATCAACACATAAATAAGTCATGCATATAGAATATATTTCATCCATTTGCATTTCAGACGTGAAAATGAGTTAAGGTCCATGTTGAACTTGGAGCATAATTTTGCATGCAGTGAGGTTCTCTCTCTCTCTCCGCCACTCATCAAATTCCTGGGTTGAAGTTTTTTCTCTTAAGTCACTGGCTTTTTCTTCCATCTGTATATTTTTTGTTTATAGTGTGCGTAGATTTTAGATTCTGTTGGCCTTGCATTTATTTTTTTGGTGGTGGAAGTGGTCATAAATGGACTGAACACTGAAGAGAGCCCCGCGCCCCCAGCTCCCCCCTCCCCCGTAGGAGCCGCTGCAGACAGCTTTTGAGAATTGAATATGACTGCCAGAACCTGCCTCGTCTCTTCGGCTAGCCAATTCCCAAGGCTGAGGATTCTGATCACACGTGCCATGTAAAAACTCCATGGGAAAACGACGACATGGTAGCCAACCATAAACCTAAAGAAAGAAACCTTTACCCCTTTCCAAGGCTGAGGGAAATTGCTGAGTTTGCATAAAAAAAACACTGTACTTTGAATCAACCCAACTTTTTAACTTTTTATTTGTTTATTTTTTTTGTCATTTTGAGTTTCTTGCTGAACTGAGTGTTTGACAGGAGCAGGGAGATTTGAAATGCCAAAAGCAGTGCGTGCCTTGCGGGTTACTACTGCACACGCACGCAGAGGCAGGCTCAGCTCTTTTTCTCTTTCTCTTTCCCTCTTTCTTTTTTGACTGTCGCGAACAGCTCTGCAAAGAAACTCCACCCTGAACTCTGACTTGGATACGACATAACGAACGCCTCCACCATCTTTTTCTTCTCTCTCTCACTCTTTATCTGCAGTTTTACTTAGGAAATGAATGTGGGGTCCCCTAACCTGTGTTACATCACATCCTGGGAGAAACATGGATGGTTTCCCTCCATGTGGTTTCTGTCTTCTGGCCCTTTACCCCATTTGGGTTTTGGTCTTTTCCTTGCCCCCCTAAGAAAGAAAAATTGATAAAAGACAGGGGTAATGGACCTAAGTCTTTTGGTTTGGTTGGTTGGTTTTAATGGACTTACCTCCAAAGACCTCAAGGTGGGCCTTTTTCCTGTCTGGTCTGCTTTGTGAAACTTCATGTCCATGTGTTTTAGGTAATGTCCTTATTTGATATCTGGGCTTGGCTCTGGTTTTGCTTTTGTTGGGACAATTGGAAAACATGGTTTGTCTTAGTTTTGTTTCCTAATCAAATCTAGGCAGCATGGTGTTTTGTTTTGTTGGCTACAATTACCTTTGTATCTTGGAATGTGTTGGTTGCATGTATAAATTACAGCCTATGGAAGATCTTGTACCTTTCTGCTGTTTGATCATCCTGGTCTTACTAGATGAAGCTGCTGGATCATCCGAAGATGGCTTCAGTGGAGGGGAGATGGAAGCACTGGAGGATTACCAGATAAACGAAGACCGCGAATTGAAAGAGAAACTCTTACGGAAGTATAGTGGTTATATTAGCACACTTAAGCATGAATTTTCGAAAAAGAAGAAGAAAGGAAAACTACCGAAAGAAGCAAGGCAAATTTTACTTGACTGGTGGAATGTTCACTACAAATGGCCATATCCCACGGTAAATTATGTAGAGTGCGTGTACATCAGTAAAAATTTTACTTTATTCTGCTTAAGAAGAATAAGAAAATATCATATCATTTTGTTGCAACTTACTTTTGTCAATATATGATTTATGCAGGAGGCAGACAAGGTTGGCCTTGCTGAGGCAACAGGACTAGACCAGAAACAGATAAACAACTGGTTTATAAATCAAAGGAAACGCCACTGGAAACCATCAGAGAACATGCAAATTGCTGTGATGGACAGTTTATGTGGACCATTTTTTCATGAATGACTAAGGGGATGCCTCTGTCTTGCTTTGTACATTCTTGAACCTGAAACCTTGCTGATGTCGAATGAAATGTTTATCTTCATTGTCTAATCGCTTGATAGTTGGTTTCTGCTGTGCATTTCGAAGTCTAATTTTCAACAAAAGAATTTGTGTTACTTGATATTTGTCGTCCAAGATAATCCGATTGCAGTGACGAAAATGATCTATGAAGCAGGTGCTTCAGGGGTAAAGAAGAGCTGGAAATGACAACGAACTGAAGTAACAAGTCCTGAATCATTCTTTAAACTGGTTTCTAAGAGAGCGTGAATGTGTTCAGGTTCCTAGCCAGTTTTGATAGCAGTTTTCCTCTAAAAATTCTCATGATACTCCCTAGGATGGTCTGATATTTGACGCAGGCAATATCCTGAATTTTTGAGTTTTAAATTTACAAGTTTTTGCGTATTGAGGCAGCAACTGCCAATGATTTCAAACAGCTACTCATTACTTAGTAGCCCTTACCATTGCTTAAGCTAGTGGAAGCCGTGGAAGTCAACTCTACAGAACTCTTTGGTATACATTGCAGAAAAAAAAAATCATTCTACCATGATCATAGAATGCATGCATTATTCAAAACATCGGGTTTTGAAAACATTCAAAAAATCGAAGTGCGAATTCTCCAAAGAAATTTAACAACAAATACAAGGTCATAAATAGCAACAACAGACACGGGCAGGTTTTGTTGGTAACTCAAAGCTAAAATCTTAGAAACTCGAGACTTAGAAGAAGATTTGTCGGCAATTGCTTTGTTATAGTCAAATAGTGCAATTCCTCTTATTGTGGTCAGAATTTATTTCCCTGCATGTGTGAGCTATGCAGAAACCCAAACTACTATAAACCCAAAACTTTGCAGAATATTAGACAAGATTTGGGCTGTTTTCTTTCTTTCTTTCTTTCTTTTTTGCTTATCTGTAGAGTAATTTCTTGTGATTAATTAGCATGATGGCAAGCAATAATACCATCTGTCAACAAGGAGTACAACAACTTGATTTCAAGCATGAGATAGAGAGTAGTAATATGAGGAAATAAGGAAGGAACCAATCATTTTGCTTTGAACTTTGCCCAAACATTCTTTAATCTTTGTGTTTTTGATTAGTGTATAGCAAATTTATCAGATAGTTTGTTTCTTGCACTTTAATTATGTCTATATGGATACAAATCAGTCACACATCAAAGCTTCCTGTTCAAGGAACATGTCATTATTGAGCCTTACCATAGTTTGCGAAATCTTGGTATCATTACAAGGCAATTTACATTTCACCATTTTTAAGTTATTTTTTGGGATTTTCCCTTTTTTTTTAAAAAAAATAAATGTAAAATAAAATAGAGGAAAGATATCTCTTGCCATAATAAATATCTAGCAATAAGACTATTAGAGATAGAATAACAAAGAAGATAATAACTCAAAATTGATAAGGACGAATCTCATGTCCCGAGCCTTTTTTATTATTTAGTAAGTGTTTTCATTTATAACTAAATTTTAAATTGAATACTCGTTTTAAAAATTGAACATGATATTGACTTTGCGAATTTCAATAATGAACTTGATTATAATAAAAACATTTATTTACGATTTATGTCACGTTTTAAATTCATATTTCATATCTGTTTCATCGAACCACCACTTCTGTGCTAAAATTTTTTTGGACATTTCAGCTCAATTTTTCAAATTAAAGAAATACCAAGAAACACAATGGAAAAAGGAAAAGAAAAATAAAATAAGAGTAAAAAAGAGGAGAAAAAAAAAATCTATTGCACGTCTTGGAAGTAGTCCCACTTTGGCGGCTGATTGGGAACCAAACGCAGATGTGAAATGTAGGCCTCCCTAACTCTGTCTGGTATCAAGGAGGATCACAGCCAAATGCATTGAAGCAATTGTCTAAAAATGGCCTAAAGAAAGCGAAGAGAAACGAAATTCAGTTCATTTATCCCTTTTTTGCTTTCTTCGTTTTGCTATCTTCCCCTTTCTCTGCAAAAACAAACCCCAAAAAGAAAAAGGTAACTTTGCATTATGCATGCAAAGGAACAAAACATAAAACGTTTTACACAGAACGACTCCATACCTCCCTAGGAGTTAATTGTCCTCTCCCCTTCTCCAATCCCTTCAAGAATAACAAGAAATAGAGAGGGTTAGGAGAGAAGAGAAGAAAGCTTCTGCAGAAAATGTGAATGCTGTTTTGTTTTTCCTTTCGAGTTGTAAAACAGAGCACGGAAAGAAAAAGAGGGTAGCAGGGTCAAGCAAGAGGCGGGTTGGAATTCGATGCGATTCTCAATCCCATATCCTTGGAATATAATATGGATGTTCTGGGTTTTTTCTTCATGTTTTTTCCCTTCCCTCTCTGATTCTCAAGCCTTGGAAGCCCGCCTTATGTGTGGAACCACCAACGAAACCTCTCGGAGCTTCGTTGGGAATGTTAACAGAGTCATGGGAGCTTTGTCCGAATCCGTTGCTGCTAAAGGCTGGGGGACCTTCTCGGTGAACGATCCGCCATTTAACGTCTTTGGGTTAGGCCAATGCTATAAAGATGTCAAAGGAGACGATTGCAGACTCTGTCTCGACACAGCCAGAGAAGAACTCGAAAGGTGCATCCCTGCCACATCCGGCCGTATCTACCTTGATCGTTGCTTTCAACGTTTCGATAATTACAGCTTCTACAATGAAGGAGTTGATGCCAAATATGATCGCGCAACGTGTGGCTCGCCTACCAATGCTTCCATTGACAGCTACATATATCAGGATTTTCAAAATAAGTTGGATCAAGTGATCATGAATGTGACGAAGATGACGTTGAAGAAAAATGGATATGGGGTAACGGAGGTGAAAGGAGGCCTGGTGACCGTTTACGCATTGGCGCAGTGTTGGAAGACAATTGATGCAGGATCTTGCGGGGAGTGTTTGAGGAATGCAGGGTTGGGGTTGAGGAAGTGTGCCCCTGGAGCTGAAGGCAGGGCTATGTTTTCAGGGTGTTATATGAGGTATTCAACCAATAGATTTTTTGATCACGCAGAAACAGACGACAATCAGGGTAAAAAATTAAAAAAAGTTGCTTTAAATTCTCAAAAATTTTCTTCTTTATCTATGGCTTTTGTCATGTTTCATGGGTATTCCTGTATTATCTTTGTAGGGTTTGGTAGATGGCTCATCATAGGAATGGCTTTAGCAGCAACTGCATTCACTGTGCTTGCTACCATTGGTGCTTTTATAAGCTATAAGAGATTATCCAAGAAGAAAGAAGGTATATATATCTATAGACTACAAGTTTAAGAACCTCTCAATTTTTATTGAATTATGTGTTCAACACCATTTTCTGTGGACTTCTCTTATGGCTAGATGGTCTAGATGACAATCCGGCTACTGGAAACCAGACTAGTTTAAGCTTCAAGTATGAAGTGCTCGAAAAGGCAACCAACAGTTTTG
Organism: Theobroma cacao; assembly: GCF_053813885.1. Taxonomy (NCBI): domain Eukaryota; kingdom Viridiplantae; phylum Streptophyta; class Magnoliopsida; order Malvales; family Malvaceae; genus Theobroma; species Theobroma cacao. The sequence continues at coordinate 1,035,365 of NC_142641.1, forward strand.
ATGAATCAAAGAAGTTAGGTCAAGGAGGAGCAGGTTCTGTGTTCAAGGGGATTCTCCCTAATGGTAAAAATGTTGCAGTTAAAAGATTGTTCTTTAATACCCGGCAGTGGGTGGATCAGTTCTTCAATGAAGTAAATTTGATCAGTGGAGTTCAACACAAGAACCTCGTAAGGCTTCTAGGTTGCAGCATTGAAGGTCCGGAGAGTCTTCTAGTTTATGAATACGTACCTAATAGGAGCCTAGATCAAATCCTTTTTGGTAAGAAGTTCTCTGACTTAATCTGATTATCATGTTAATGGTAATTCATAGAGTTGTTACATTCCTAGTTCTGATCATTTCTGCATTTCCCATTGTGATTAGGCCTTTGGTTTTCCCTTCCTCCAAAATTTAACTTGGCATTCATTTCATTTATTGAGTCATCGAAGAGCATATAGAATAAGAAGACTTCTCACTGTATCTCTTTTGTTCTGAAGTTTCTCCAAGACTGTAATAAAACCTTTACCTGATGCAGTTAAGAACACAAGACATATTCTAAGCTGGTCGCAGCGGATCAACATCATATGCGGAACAGCAGAAGGGCTAGCGTATCTCCATGGCGGTTCCGGGGCAAAAATCATTCACAGAGACATAAAAACCAGCAATATTCTCCTTGATGAGAATCTCACCCCAAAGATTGCTGATTTCGGACTTGCTCGTTGTGTTGCTTCAGATAAATCTCATGTTAGTACCGCAATCGCAGGGACACTGTAAGAACATTGATCTTTCATTAGCAAGTGTTCACTTTTGGCACAAATTTGACATTCTTGTTTTCAACATTCAATCCAAATAGCATATACATAATTCGGTTCAATGTCGTTTTTGAAATCCTGGAGGTGGGAAGTAACTTCTTTGGTAACAAAACCTCACAGTTTTTGTGGAACAATGATGTGTTAGCAAAGATCTAATGCCTTCCTTTCTTGAGATTCAATCTTCATTTTGTTCATGATATCTTCCCTTCTTCCTAATTCCTATCTGCTTTCTGCTATGAATCATTTCTACCTACTTCTGATCAAGAAATTGATGTTGCAGAGGATACATGGCTCCTGAATATCTTGTCCGAGGACAACTAACAGAGAAGGCAGATGTTTATGCTTTTGGGGTGGTAGTTCTTGAGATTGCAACTGGTAGGAAAAACAGTGTTTTCTCAGAGGGTTCAAGTTCAATTTTGTACTCGGTGAGATTCATAATCCTTTTCCATTGACTACAAATTGGGTGCTATACTTTATAGGTGGAGAGGTCTTTGTTATATTTATATGTTAAGAAGATTCTGAATTGAACTGACGGGGATTTCCTTTATCATCAGTTCCATACGTTTTTCAGACAAATCTGACAACTCATCCTTGTTCTATCAGGTCTGGAAGAATTACAAGGCAGACACCATTACACAAGCTATTGACAGTGGCTTAAGAGGTAGGTTTGAAGAGAGAGAGGCATCGAGTGTGCTTCTTGTTGGTCTCCTGTGCACCCAGGCTTCAGCTGCACTAAGACCATCCATGGCAGAAGTAGTTCAGATGCTAACAGATAAAAGTTGTGAAATTCCCTCTCCCAAACAACCTCCCTTCTTGAATGCTAGTGTTTTAAGCCCAGAAGACACCATATCTGGTTCTTTCATGGGGCCTTTAGCTTTAGATGAGCAACAAACAGGTCCAGAGTCATCCAGTCACAAGCTTGGCATCAGGGCTAGTCCTGAATCAAGATAGCCCTGACTCACTCATTTTCTCTTCAGGTTGGGGAAACCAAACAATTGTAAATCTGAGAGAAAGACTGGCCAAAGCTATTTGGAGAATTTTGTTCCCATTGTGGAAAGAAAACTTTGATTTTGACACATAGAAACAATGACTTTGCACATATCATCGGTATTCACTTCGTTCTTTTTTTTTCTTCTTTACATTCTAATTTTTATACTGCTTTCAATCACTTAATTAAAAATTTATTGCATAATGCATGAGAAAATCTATAAACTATTTAAAAAAATCAATTAAATCTTTATTTTTTTATTACATGGAATCAAGTTTTTGTATTTTTATTTAAGATTAAATAAATTTTTATTATTAAATTAAAATATTATTTGTCATTTTATACTCATATAATGATAATATGAAAAGTGAAAATATAATATGATCATATTATCATATTACGTCATTATGCTATGCTATTGTTTATTACGATACGTTAGTTGACACATTAACGTTGTGAAATATAAAATGATAAGAGCTCAATTCAACATAATAAAAAAAAAATTTTATCTGAATTTTTTTAAATAATTTGAAAACTGTTTTAGATACTATGTAAAAATTTATGAACGTAATTATAAATAATTTAATAATATCTGAAAATTTAACTCGTTAAGGAGTATATAATTTTTCTTTTAAAAAGGATAAGTTCGAATCTCCTTTACTTAATATATATGAAAAAATTATAAATAATTTAATAATTATGTAAGTGCATTCATGATTTTTACTAAGAAATGTGTGGCGTTATGATTATGAAAAGACAAATCCAGTAAAAGTAACGGGTTTTGTTGCCATGAAAAGGACGCATTACCAATTCCTTTGGACAACACAACCTTTGTGTCAGGGAATACTGTTAATTTGTTGTGACCAATTTTGGCACCTCTAGCAATAAATAGCTTAGCTTTTGTTGTTGTCGTTGGGATTTTACTCTTTGAATAAAAATATAATATTTTTTTAAAATTAAATTATTAAATTTTTTTATTATATTTAATTAAATTTTTATATTTTTATTTTGAATAAAAAAATTAGTATAACTGATGATTGATTTTCAACTTGTCATTTATCATTTTATATCATTTGATATTGATCTAGTTTATTGAAATATTATAATAGATAACGACGTAATATATTAATATGATATAATAATATGATCATTTAATATTTTTTACTTTTCTTGTTATCGTGATGTTAATTTTATGTGAATATAAAATAATAATTAATATTTTAATTAATAACAATAAAAATTTATTTGATTCAAAATAAAAATAAAAAAATTAAATTGAATACAATAAATAAATAATGATTTATTTGAATTTTTTAAAATAATTCAAGAATTTTTTCAAATATTATACTAATAAAAAATATGTACTAATTAATAAGCTAAATGCAGGCATTACAATAAATTGGACTTTCGATTACATTTTTTTCAATAATACAATTAAAAGTCTTTTTTTTATATATGTGGAATTTAACAAATTACATCATTCTAAATCAAAATACTCTCAAATTATCTACTAAAAGATAAATGAAAGTTCTTGATGGTGGAGAATCCGTAATATGCAACTCCAAAAAGAGATCTTCGTGATGAATAACCATCCAATTGAAGTATTGATTGGTCTCATGATGAATGTGAGTGAGAGAACAATTTCAATCTCCATCAATCAACTTGTTGATATTTTATAACAAACAAGTATTTAGATTTATAAGTTTTTTATTTTTTAAATAATATTTTAAAAATTTGACTGTGTCATATAAATTTTTATTTATTATTAAAATATAAATAAAAATTTAAATGTTAGCATTTTTTAAAATTTTAAATTATGATTTCATCTTTTCATGAAATTGAATAGCTATCCTTTTAATGCCAAGGAATTTCACGTGATCATGCCTTGGATATTGCCCTCCCTAGTCTTCAGTCAAAATGACGTGATGGATCCTATCGATTTTAAGGGGCTGAATTATTGAAAAAGACACCGTCTGCTACTATATATATATATATTATTCAAATAACTTTCTTTTTTTCAATTGAAAAAATTAATATAAATCCAAATATAAGATTTTCTTTCATCTGAGATTAGAGATGAACATTAATTGATTTTAATCAAATAAATCAATTGAAATAAATTGAATTTGATAGCATCCAAGTTTTTGGTTCATTGGTTAGTGCATGATCCTCTACTTAAAAGAATAAGATTCGAATTCTCTCTCATCCAATTATAAAAAAAAAAATTGAATATGACCAATTTAGTTCGGTTTTAATTTATTACTTAATTTGGTTTATTTTATTATTGTCATTAATTTTTATATCTTAAATTTTCAGTTGAATGGATCGAAAAAATTTTATTATTAAAAATATATTTTCTATGTTATAAATATAATAAGAATTTAATACAATATAAATATTAATAAATATCATCAATATTTTTTAATTAACATTTTATATATTATATAAAATACTAAAAAGTAGGAAAACCGATAAACTGGTTGAATTTAAATCAATTTTATAATACAATTTGATCGATTCAAAAATTTTTCTATAAAAATTGATATTTGAATGATTTTTACACATTTTGAGTTCATATATAATTAAAAGAAATTCTTTACGCCCGTGTTAAGGCCCAATGGGCTTGTACGGGAATCCACCCGACATATTATGGCGCAAAGAAGGGGAAAGAAAATTAAAAGGAAAAAAAAAGGAAATTAATGAAAATGGCGCATATTTTATCCACTGGCACAGAAGGGGGAAAACGAAACTTAGGCCTGAACGAGAGAATCAAAGTCTTTCTCGCTCTGTCCGAACCAAAGAGCAAACTGTTGTAATTCTCGTATTCAGCTCGTGAAAATCTCCAACTTTCTCCGAAGGAGATGGACAGAAACGACGCAGTATAAGGACTGAGGAAGGGAAGCAAGCATGAATTTGATGAGCACGCGCCAGCCTTCCACTCGCGCTTCTCCTCCGGCTCCTCTGGATTGGAAGTTCTCTCAAGTCTTCGGCGAAAGAAGCGCCGGCGAAGATGTTCAAGATGGTTAGCCCTCTCTCTCTCTCTCTCTCTCTACCGAATGTTTGCATGCATGGATCAATTTGTCTTTGCACTGTTTGGCTGCTCCTGACGGAGTTGTGATCAGTATTTATCAGTAGTTTGGAGAAAAAAAAAAAGAAGAATGTTTGTTTTTCGAATTTAGGAAATTGAAATTTTACTTCCTTGAGACGAAGTGAAGTGTAGAGAATGACTTGAAGATGTTTGTTTTCAGTTGATAGAATATCGGCGGTTGAATTTGAGAAGAGCGGTGATTACCTTGCTGTTGGAGATCGAGGCGGCCGGGTTGTAATATTCGAGAGAAAGGACGGGAAAGCTGTGAGAATTTTCTCATTTTATTCATCTTTATCTTCAATGCGTTAACCTAAGTTTAACCTTGGTTTAATTGTTAGAAATCGATTGTTTTCTTTGACTTTTTCGGATATTAATACAAAAACTTTGATATTGACTATTTTATATTAAAATTTAAAAATATTTTTAATAAAAAAATAGAAAAGTTATACTAAAATAAAGTTATAATATAAAAAAAGTAAGACTATTAGGCATTTCAGAGATTAAAAAGAACTTCATTTTGGGAAATCTAACAGAAAAGACGAAGAAAAAGGATGGAGGGAGTAGTACTTCTCTTAATTGCTTTTCCCTTCTTAGAGAAAAAGGCAATAGGCGCCTGTAAGAAAAAAAAAATACTTGAATAAATAAATTTTTTTTACTAATAATATGCATAATTTTACTTTTACATTGAATAATTATGTTTCAATGTGTGTTATGTCTCAACCATTTGATTATTTTTAAATAAATAGTGTGATTTTGCTTTTTACTAAGTATTTGCTTTTACTTTTTATGGACTTTTAGGGCATAAAAAAGTAAATACCGGAAAGCAAGTAGTAAAAGTAATAGTAATTATATGGAACCTTATTTATTTAATTAATATTTTTATTTTCATTTTTTGGAATTCATTTTTGTCTATCTTGTTTTAGGCTGGCAGCTGTATTGGTTGTCTTATGATCTTTTTTACAATTGCTTATTGGCTTCTTAGACACCGGATGAGCACTATTCCAGAAGTCAGCTGGAGCGGTTGGATTTTGTCTCTTTAGACCATCCTGAATATCAATATAAGACTGAATTTCAGAGTCATGAGCCTGAGGTGTGCGCACATGTGAAAAACTGTTGTTTATGATATGTTATATACTTGCATTGCGGTTCCTGATGGCATTTTTATTCCCTATAGTTTGATTACTTGAAGAGCTTGGAGATTGAAGAGAAGATAAACAAAGTAAAATGGTGTACAACACCCAATGGGTCACTCTTTATCCTTTCAACGAACGATAAGACAATTAAATTGTGGAAGGTGTGGATTCTTATAGCTCATAACTTTGATAATTTACACTTTCAATTTTTTTTTTCCATAATATACATTACAATGCAACATTCAAAAGATCTAAGTCTTTCTGTAAGAACAAGGCTTCATCATTCATTTAACCCTTAGTACTCTAATTGGCATTGTGTCTTATTTGTGGAGAAATATGATGCTTTGCTTTTCTCATTCTTTCCTTTCAGTCAACACCTATCAGTAAGATTAAGCCCAAGAAGTTGGCATCTTTGTAGATAAATTAGCCCATTGTTCTGTACTTATTATGGTTTGCGGATGAAATTTCTTGTCGTTTATGGAGCCAGGTAAAGGATCGAAAGGTGAAGAAGGCAAAGGAAGTGGATCCTCATCAATTTGTCTCTTCAGAAAATTCTCTTCTGGCTGAAAGGAGTTTTGTGAGTGAGCAAGACATACCATCTTTTACTAATGGCAATAACCTAGAGTGGAAAGAGAATGTGGCTAACAACACATTCGCATCTCAAGAATTGCATGCTAAGGTATGTATAAGTGGACTATTTCAGAGCTCTTATGGAGCTACTGTTTTAGTTTGTTTGGTATGCAAGATTATTTACTAGCTTGTTATGTTCCTAGATTGGTAACAATGAAGATGCCACATATGCAAGATGTAGAAGGGTCTATGCTCATGCTCATGATTTTAATATCAATTCAATTTCAAATAATAGGTAAAAGCCTCCATCTGGTAACTTTATCCTGTACATTTAATTTCTTCTATATCTAAAATTCTTTTTGCAGTCCAAAGGTGTGTGTCAGAACTCAGAAAGCACTGAGTTTTTGGTTCTACTTATAGCAAGGCAATCAATAAAGTGTAGAATTAAAAATTTAAACTTTTTGCTGTATCTAAGATGATAATTTTGTTTCCTAATCCTTTTGCAGTGACGGCGAGACATTTATATCTGCAGATGATCTTAGGATAAACTTGTGGAACCTTGAAATTAGTAATCAGTCATTTAATATCATTGACATGAAGCCATTAAATATGGAGGATCTTACTGGTAAGTTTTGTGCATCCTCTATGTATTTTTTTTATGACTTTGGTCATATCTTGTGATCTGATTTTTTTCCATTAACTATTTCAAAACATTTTATTTTTTGTCATTCTTTTTTCATTTCAACTTAAGATTAGTTTTGTTGTGAATGATTTTTATATGGTGAGAGAGGTAACTGGGTAAGATAGGTGACTAACATACATTTCTTGTTCTTATGTTGGTTGAGTCATGGTTAAGGTTTCTGTCCTGGAACGGGAAGTTGCCATATGTGGTTCCAATTGAATTGATGTCAGGTCTAGTCAAGTGTTTGCATCTCCTTTTGACAAGACCTTTTATCAGGCTGTTTGCAACCATTTCTGATCAATCTCTTTAAGTTTTGTACAGAGGTCATCACGTCAGCTGAATTCCATCCAATTCATTGTAACCTGCTTGCATATGGCAGCTCAAGAGGTTTTATTCGCCTTGTTGACATGCGACAATCAGCATTATGTGATTACAGTGCTAGAATGTGAGTTATGGCCCCTTTTTCTTTCTTCTTCTTCTCTTGTTTTTTGCAGTTCTCTAGTTATTATGACCAGTGACTTCAGTTACTATCAAACATGGATTGGAGGTTTCTAATGCTTGTCATCTTTGGTTTCAATTACACAGATTGCAGGATGCAGAATGTCAAGGGTCAAGATCATTCTTTACTGAGATTGTTGCCTCTATATCCGATATAAAGTTTTCAGTTGATGGGCGGCACATCTTAAGCCGTGACTACATGGACCTTAAGGTACCTGACCAGAACTGAGTATGACTCTTTAATGTGTGATGTGATTTTCCAAGGTCTTTCTTCCATATGTCAATACTCATCTATATAGATTGGGGTGATGAGGATGTTTATCCAAATAAAGTTTTTTATTGTATTTTAATTTTCTCAGATATGTTAGATATTGTAATGTCTTGGCAATAAATTTAAAATCCCACAATTGCTGAATCTTTGAAACACTTTTCTTTCAAATAAAATAAGATAAAAGGCTATTTCCTGACTTCTCAGCTCAATTTTGGCGCTTTTGCATTTGGAAAGGAGCAAGCACACCAGAAATGTTCTTTGCTTTCAAAAACCTTGTGTTTTCTGATCCTGTTTATTGTTTTTCATGGTTTCTTGATTTCACCCTCTGCCTCTATTGTTCTAAACTACTAAGTTCTAGTCATAACAGTATGAACAGGTGTGTGAACATGGTCAAGGTGATTAGTGAGTATATCATATTCTGAATGCAAATGCACGTGATTATCTCTTCTATTAACTGATGTTTTTCTTGTTACATTTTAGCTGTGGGATATAAACATGGATTCTTCACCAGTTGCAACATTTAAAATTCATGAACATCTACGCCCAAAGGTAAGTGCATATCCTTCCATTGCCTATTGATCTGTAAGATATCTCTAGCGGAAGCTCATGCATGATAAATCAGTGCCATTTTTTATGTGTTAACCGTCTTGTAATCTGATTTTAACAGAGTGACTGACATCTCTGCACAGTCTCTAATCTTTGTGCTGTCAGCTTTGTTAAAGGCTGGAGGTAAAACATATAAAGAAAATGGTAAAGCTAAGGGGAAAATGCTATTTCTTTTAGCTGTGATGAACCCTCTTTTTAGAAGGCTATTAAAGGCCTTGTCAGTATCTTTTGTTCATTGATAAATTCTCTTACTTGCTAACATTGATTTTCTGTTCATTGACAAATTGTCTTACTTGTTAACATCGATGATGGTAGGGTTTAGTAAGTCGGCCTTAGCTCAGTGGCAAGAGCAGAGGACTTATCCTCTAGGTCGCTGGTTCGATTCCGGCAGGTCGAGTGAATAATTTCTCAATAGTGAGTCCTAACTGCTGAATGGCCATATCTTCCCCTATTGGCACAAAATGTCAATTATCAGTACAAATTAAAGGAGTATGAGTTATTTTTATAACACCCATGCATATTATGGGTTCATCAATGAAATTCTGGTTTAAGTTATTGAGCTGGAATAGGTCATGTTGAAGTTTGCAGGAGTTGCAATGATAGATTTTCTTTCCAGCCAACACCTGAGTTTGAGCATCGTCACTTGCTTTCTTGTTAATTTCCTGTTAATCTTAGTATTTTATTTTTTTTGAGAAGGTATAGAAGAGGCATATGAATTAATTTCTTTGAAGTTGGATTTAACTTGGTAAACTTAAAAGTTGCTTCAGCTAAAGGCTCCAGGTTTATTTATGAACGTGCTGGACATTGAAGTTCCCTTATTTTTTATTATGGACTAGAGCTATAGAAATTGCTACTCTCTTATCTCCATTATTTTGTGTTTACCTATTTCTAAGTCGTCCACTGCTTAGTGATATGTTGCAAGCATAATAACTGCAACACCTTACAATGAATACACTTGCATATGAGAGATCATTGCTATTTCTGTTGCTGTAGCTTTACCTATTTGATTTAATTCCATTGTATGTCACAAAGATACAAACTAAGGTTATTGGCATGCGAAGCATCACCACCTACACATACTTCCGACATTTTCATGTTGTTCAGTCCAACACTGCAGTAGAGAGAACAGCGACCAACTTAAGCTTGCTTTGGATATTAGATAGTCCCAAATAATGAAGCTAACTTTGGTAAACTTATCCTGCAACCGGATTGGTCATATCTCTTAAAGGTGGTCCAGCAAGTCGACCATAATTGAATCTATTGCTGCTTGAAGCCTTGAAATCTAGAGCTCAGATAAAAACTTTTCCTTCTAGAAATTTAAATATAGCAATTTATCCTTCAGCTTGGTTACTTCCTGATTCATTGCTGGTATCTTTATGACTTGTTTGACATACGTCCTCCAATTAAGCTGAAAGTTGCTAATATCTTAATTAGTTAATTTTGATATGATAAATTTCAGAAAGTGTGTTGCATATCAATGTCTCCCTATGGCTGATAGCTTGCAAATTGTCGTGCAGTTATGCGATTTGTATAATAATGACTCCATATTTGATAAATTTGAGTGCTGCCTCAGTGGAGATGGACTTCATTTTGCAACTGGATCTTATAGGTTTTCCTACTACTTGATATTCCATGTATTTAGTCATCTAATTTTCTCAGATGCTGTTGTCAAAGGACTCTGGCTTTTGCTGACCTATCTCAGTTCTAATGACACAAATCGCTTATATTTTGACTCAGCAATCTCTTACGTATCTTCTCTCATGGTGTTGGAAGTGAAGAGGGGAGTACAGTAGAAGCTAGCAAAAATCCAAACAGGTTGGCTGTTTCTTTTCTTTCTTCTTCTTTGTGTGTGTGTGTGTGTGGGTGGAAGAGGAGGGGGGGAAGGACTAACATCTGATAGAAGTTGACCCCTCTCTTTTTTCCCATTCTTGAGATATCATATAATGTTGATTTCCAAGGAACTGATGCCTTCTGGTTTAAACATCAGAATCCAAAAACCAGCTTTCATAGATATCCCTGTTAGATTTCTTTAGGTTTTTTTAATTAAAGCTACATTGGTGTCTACATAATCAGTTCGGATCATAGAAAAGATTCTCTTCAACTGACCATTAACTCATAGAAATTAACTTTTTGGTAAAATGATGACATTTATGAGCTCGTGCCCGGCATGCTTATTACAAGCATTTGTTGGCTGCCTCTGCCCGTTTTCTTTCTGACTAAACATTGTACTTTGTACTTCTTCTTTGTATATTAAAAGTAGGAAGCCCCTTCAGAGGGCAAGAAGATCATCCTTAAGTAACCTTACGCGCGGGTTTCACAAGCAAGGTTGGTACTTCTTCTCTCTCTTTCTCCCCCTTCTGACAGCATGTATAGATTTGAATACCTTGTATGAGCTATCAGTATTCAGTAGACTTGTTAACTTCTCAGATTCCAGTATATGCTAATTTATTTGCTCTTGGCTTCCATTGAGCAGCCACTTATTAGTTGTTTTCCTAATTAAGCAGGGCATGAAAACACAACCCTTGGTAATGAGTTTTCCTGGTCCTCAAGTTCTAAGCTGCAACATGTCGCTTGGCACCCATGTGCAAACTTGATTGCTTGTGCTTCTGGAAATAGCTTGTTTTTCTACTATGCGTAGCTTCCTGTACAGAAATGCTTTGATTGACCATAGAACACCAAGTAGGTTGTACACGTTGACGCGGTACGCCCTTTATGTTTAGCATCTTATTGGATTGAAGCATTATCATCTTACTGGCTTACCACGATTGAAATGTAAACAATGTACAAAAATCAAATTGAATAGTTGGTGCAAACAACCTTGTCTTTGTTCTATAGTTTTTGGTTTTCCCCATTGGCTTCAGTTTCACATAAGAAAAGTTGTTAGATATTTTTGGAACAGAGATTGAAAAAAAAAAGAAGAAAAAGAAAAAAGGGGTTCATTCATTGATCAATGATTTTAAAATTTTTTGATGTGGTGACAAATTGTACTTCATCAACAAGGTATAAACTATGCATGGTAATGCATTTCACTTGCACTTCAATTTGTGGTACAAAGGAAATCCGTAGGAAAGAGTTAGCATTGTCTAGTGACAAAACTGTTGTTACATCTTCAACCACAAAGGATGGTTTCTTTAGTTTCTTTCTTTTTTGATATGGGAAAAGAGAGATTTGAGTAGGTGTTTGTGTCATATGTCAATCATTAAGTTAAATGTTTTTGAGTGCAAGCTAACCATTAAGTTAAATGTTCTTGTGCATACATCAATCACTAAATTAAATACTTTTGTGTACGTCATAGATTTCGTATCAATAAGAAATGAAATGGGCCCTGAGCTTACAAGCAAGAGTTTTTTCTTCACCTAATAGGTTTATGTTTTGGGTTAAAAATGTAGACTCGTGATAAGTGATATAAGAATTTATTTAATTTTTTATTGATTTGAGATTTTCCATGAAATATTAGGACGAAAGTAAGTTCGAACTAAGATAGATCTTCCTTAATGAGTGAAAGAGTCACTGTAATAAGAGTGTTGTTTTTCTGCACTTTAACCATTGAATTAAATGTTTTTGTACATACATCAATCGTTGAGTTCAATGCTTTTTTGTAGATATGAATTACTGAATTAAATATTTGTACATACACATTAATGACTGAGTTAACTGCTTAGGTACATAATTGTCAAAACTTATTTACTTCAAATTCAGAGGTTGTAATTTTGCCAGTGCATATGTTGTCTTTGGTTGGTAAGCTGCAACTCTTCAAGAGTGGTGGTGGATAATGCTTAGAATGGGTTAGGTTTTTTCGGACAAAATAGGAAGGAAGAGGCAGATTTGCTCATTTTCTGGCTTGCTGCATATTGGAAAAGACAATTCTCACCCAATCTCTCACAATTTTATACAATAGAGGCCGTATATTTGGAGAGTCCAATGCAAGTACTGTTAACTTTATTGTTGAGTATTAAATTGATATTAGAAAAATAGTTTATAAGTATTTTATAAAAAAAATTGAGTATAAAATTGCTAATAAGATAATATTGCTGTGATTAATATATAAAAACAGTGTTAATCGAAATTTTAGAAATATAATATTATAACGACTTGGTTTACAAGTATTTTATTAAAAATTTGAAGTTAATTTTTGAAATTGCTTTATGTATCCGTAAAAAGAACGCAAAGGAGTTGGTGAGGAGAAAATTGAATTTGTCACCAACCTTGAGTAAGAAACAAAGAGGGTTCAATTCAAAGTTGGTATTAGCCATCTTTTTATATGGAAAAAAATCAATGCAAAAAAGAGAAATAAATGTGTATAGAAAAATAAAAAAATAATGTAAATATATATACATAAGTTTTTATTAATTATTTAATAATTAAAAATAAGTAAATACTTATTGAAGTTCATAAATAAATATGTAACAAAGAAAAAAAAATTTGCAATCACTATTTATTAATCTTATTACCATCACTATTTGCAATCGCACCGCTACCAACTTTATTGAACGAAGCCTTAAACTTGTGAATTTTACTTGTAGTGCTTAATTACTCATTTTTTTAAATAATAAAAGAAAATGCAAGCAAGATTAAAATGATTTGAAGGAAAATTACTTCTTGTTGGAATTTTCAAATCTTGCTCATGGGTCAATAGGTAATTTTACACATCTTTTCGAGATTCATATTCGATTTTATTTTTTATGGTCGAAAAAATTATGGGTTCAATTCATCGATTTCTTTGAGTAAAATTACGGACCAATTCTTGTTACTCCTTTTAGTCTAAGAATTTTTTTTCTCTTGTGAGTGAATATGCAGAGTAAGCTTTTACTCTTTCAATGGCATTCTAGTTTTAGTGCATGCATCTATTCAATGGAAATTTAATGTCATTTAATGAATATAGTACTAATTGTCCTTTTAACTTCACCAAAAAGAAAAGAGTAATAATTTGAGGAGTTTTTGTAAGCATTATTTAAGGTAATATTTATCGGAAAATATTAAAAATGTGCTTATAAGTGTTTCTCAAGATAATATTTATAAATATTCATTAATATGATATATATAGAAAGATTTTTTAAGTAATATTTTTTTTATAAAGCTAGATCTTTTATTAAACTTAGATCATTTATGGAATATACACTCCCAACATATCATTCATTAAAAATTTTCTCGCTCTAGGAGGAGGGTACTCAAAAAGAACATAAGAATCTACTGAATCAAAACCATAATTGGCCATGTAGTCCGTCACCATGTTACCCTCACGGTAGATGTGCACCAGTTGTACCTCTCATTCGTTCTACAAAAAGCCTTTTATTTCACGTATTAAGTCCATATTCGCGTATGGTGTTAATTTGTCCATCAAAATTGCCTTAACTACCATCTTATTGTCAACTTGAATTATCACTTTTTTGAACCTTGACTCCCAAGCCAATCGAAGTCCAAAGAGCATTCCCCACAGTTCAGCTCTATATGCTGAACATTTGCTCAATTTCGCCACAAAATCGATTCGCCATTCACCAGCCTCATTATGAATTACTCCCCCTACAGCAGCCTCATCACTTGACTTCCTGTATGCTCCGTCCGTATTTAGGCTTACCTAGCCCGCCTGTGGGGCCCTCCACCCTATCAAAATTTCTTCCTTCTTTCTTCCCTCAACCTGCACCCCATCAAAATTTGCCACTGCTGTTGTTGTAGTAGTCGCCATACTTTTGACCAAGCTTAAGCGGTTAAGTGTTGGAATGGAGATATCATTAAATACCAGATTGTTGCGCCATTTCCACAAGTACCAACATGCCAGTCCAAACACCACAGACCATGGATTTTCCCCTATTAGTGGCTGGTGTTTTTACAGATTCCATACCAGCCATTCCCGTAGTGGTGAAGTGAAAAACTTGTCTTGCTCTCGTTGAGGAATAATTCGCACCCATAAAGATGTCGTCATCATGTAGTCCCATAGAACGTGGATCGTGGTTTCATATTCCATTTTACACAGTGGGCATAATGCCTCTGTTGTAAGCTTTCTGCACAACCGTTCTCTGTTGGTCATAAGTTTCCCATGTAAACACTGGAAAAGGAATGTTCTTACTCTTTGTGGACCTTGCCACTTCCAAGCTCCTTGCCATATTCCGCTCGGCTTTACATCTGTTGATGATGATGATTGTCTCCAGTAATCATATGCTGATGCTATGGTAAACTGACCCGAAACAGATAATCCCTAGTATAATTCGTCCTGTGTAAAATCCAACGTAGGAGGCATGATTTGTAGCACTTGCATTACCACTTCCTGCGGAAGGCAATGGCATAACTTATCATGGTCCCAGTGTCCATTTGGACTCAAAAAGTCTTTCACCACCACTTTATCTAACGCCGGATGTGCCACTCTGCATGTTATTTTCGCTAACGTTCTGTCACCTAGCCATTTATCCTTCGAAAAGTTCACTGACATACCATCTCCAATTACGCATCTGGTAGCAGACGCAACCACTGGCCATAATCGACTTACTGCAGTCCAAAGGTTAGAAGCTCCACTTCTTTGAATACTTTCTAGCCTTCGAGTAGTGTTGATATTATACCTTTTACACAGAATTCTAGCCCACAATACCTTTTGTCTCTCTCTCAGTTGCCACAATAATTTCAGGAGGAAGGCCTCATTCATAAGCTTTAGTTTTCTTATTCCCATACCACCCTCATCTTTTGGTCGACACAGTTGTTCCCATTTAATAAGGTGAATCTTCCGATGACTTTCATCACTCCCCCACAGAAAGTTCCTGCACAAACGTTCAATTTTTTGACAAATGCTCAGGGGCATCGGCATTACTTGCATTTTCTCTTTTTTAATCTTGTGAGAATGGTGTATTAAATGAAAAGATATTTTCTTGAATAGAAATTATAAACTTAACAAGTGCGTATAGGCCCCTGTTAATCAAACCCTTATCAAACCTTTTTTATATAAACAATTTTGCTTGATGGATCATCTTTTATTGAATTTGGTGACAATAATCCATTAAAAGGAAAATATGTTTTGATATAATATTTTAACGGATCTTAATTAATATCTATACATACTTGTTAATCAACCTTGATAATTTATTGAAAATTTTCAAAAGCTTTCAATTTTTTTAGTTTAATTTATTATTTTTTTTGGAAACTACTAAATAAAGTTCTTTTATAAAAATATTATGATTTTGAGTGATTAAAATTTATATTAAATTGATTAATTATATCGATTTCGATTTTGATTCTTTTTAATGAAATTAATTCATTTAGTTTTTGATTAACAATCTTAAAGCTCAAAATACAATTATAAATAAGATAAAAAATTTAGATATTATGTTGAATTTTTTAATATAAATATTATACTAAATATTTCATAAATTAAAGATTATATTAATAGACATTAAATTTGAAAGATATAATATTCAAATAAGTTCCTGAACTATACAAGAAAAGTCAATTAAGTCCTTATACTTTTATTATCTTTAAAATAAGCTTTTGTATTTTTATTTTGGATCAAATAAGCTATTCTCATTAACTGTTGACTAACTTCTATTAATCAAAGTAACAACTGCCAATTTAATGCCATGTCATTTACCACGTGACATGTTGATGTGTCATTTTTTAGGTTGACAGTACCATATGGCAGATGACGTGGCTAAAAAATTTAAATAGCCTAATTACTAGTTAGATTTTTTAATTATTGATTTGATTTTTGATTTTTATTTTTTTACTCAACCATAAATCTTAAAATCATTGATTTAGGATTTTGAAACAAAAAAAAACCTAATATGTTTTCTGTAGAACATCCAAAGCCATTTATTTCTTAATTCTATATATCTTCCTTTCATTTTATCTCTTCTCTTTTTCTATCTCTATAATATGGAACAGGAAACTTAATAAAAGATCAAGGAAATTGTGAGGTAAATATTTAGCAAAATTGATTTGGAAGAGTCGTTTGTGTTTAAAGTCCAAGTCCCAGCTTTGAAGTGACTAGGAATCGACCTTTCTGATTTTAATTACAAGAAGTTTGTTGGAGAAGTGGTCAAGTCATTTCTTCTCTTTACTGTCAAAGGAAATGGCAATGGAAAGGAACCTGATTCAAAGCTTCCAAAAGAGGAGGATAAAGTAATGGTTAAGGTGTTAGAATGAGCTTTGTAGCCAAATGAGATTGGTCAAGGCTTGGTTCCAATCATGTAAAAATATTATTCACATTGAATGATTAGGGGTTTTTCTTTATCAATAAGACATCAATTATAATAGGTTATAAGTCTAATTAGATGAAGTCCATAAAATTAATATACCTTGTAAGGGAATTGCAATGGATTGCAATTATGAGTTCCTTATCCATAAAGCATAACTTTAAATGTTCCTAGTCAATGTATCATTGAGACTAGACATCAATGATGCCTAGAGACTGATACATTTTATATCTTTACTTGAAAAGTAAGTAACCGATCTCATAGTTGCAGTATACAGATACTTGAAACTAGAAGGTAGGAGCTTGCCATGGGAGAGCAAGTTTATTGAATATGACATAATATGAGAAGTGTATTTGGTATCTCACTTTAGTGTTTATGCAATACTTTTCTTATGTCAATCGTGTAAATACTTCTTAAACTTGAGATATCAGGTTGTCTTATATGCAGAGTGTTATATATTTGATTTTATCCTTATGAGTCCTGCAAAGGATGCCAAAATAGGATATAGTTGGCTGTAGCATAAAGCATTTGAAGGCAAATGAGTGTTCAAGATAAGAATCATTATTCCAAGTGCTATTAGCTTATTGAAGCCTTTGGCCAAGGTGACTTGGAGATTATGAAAAGAGTTTCATAAGTTTCTATAGAGCTAATAATCTAATTTCAAGAATGATTTGAAGATTTATAAGAGTAGACACTGCATCATACTTTTATTATCTCCAAGATATATGATAAGGGAATGAATTACATTAAGAGACTGTTCACTGAAAGATTGAATCAAACCATCTTGACTTTTCTAACATTTGGGTGGCCATGATGCATTGCTAGATGCCAATCTTGGTTTATGAAATTAAATGAATTAAAATTAAAATTACAATTTAATTCTATTACTAACATGTTAAAAACCTAATAGGTCACATACAAAAAATGATGATTGAGATTAAATTGGGATAGGTGATTAAGTTGGACTTAAACAAAAAAAAATTGAAAATTTTGAACTTCAGTTGAACTTAATTAAATGATTTAATTAAGTACAAGGACCAATTAACAACTTAATTGAATGGTTCAATTAAATGTAAGGACTTATTAGCAAATTACAAGAAAAATAATGTAAAAGCTAATTAAGATTGAAGTTGCCCCAAAGTATAAATACCTTGCAATAAGCCATTTCTAAAAAGATATAGGCAAAAGAAAATGTAACCACTTGTGTGCCGCCTCTAGGTGTGTGGAAAAGAGAAAAACAATATTTTTTTTGTCATTTTGGCAAAAGTGATTCTAAAAGAGAAGTGTTGTGAACACTCCTTTGCTAGCACATTGAATGGTTTAGTAATCCCATCCTAACGTAGGGATTCTCAAAATCATCGTGTGGATGATCATTAAAAGCTATGCATTTGGACAGCTTTGATTTGAGACAACTTAGTTCTGTGAAAAGACTTTTTAAAGGTTGATTAGTGTTATTAAGATAAGAAATTCAACTTTTCTTTGTTTCTAAGGTAATAATCAGATCATACCAGTAATATCTTATATTATAAATCATCCAAAATTCAATGAAAGTGAAATTAGAAAGACAGTCGGTTCCTAATTTCAATTCCGCTACGATATTATATTCATGTTTATTTTATATTTTTCAATTGTTGATATCGCATGATTAAACCCCTCTCTCAACAGTGGTATCAGAGCCATCTTTCATGGTTTTGGATGATTGAAACATGTTGTATGATGATGATAAGCATTAAGATGTTTGACATTTTGATTTTGGTATCTCTATGTGCAAAGCCGGTTTCAATATTGTTGTTTTTAATTTTTTTGTTTTGCTTCAATTTTATTAAAAATCCAAAAACGTTTTTGGTCATGTTTTAGATCATATTTAAATTATTTTAAATGATGTTTAAAGTCCTAAAAAGGTTAGGATTAATTACCATTTAAAATATGCTTTTTGAATGTAGCATTATCTTATTTGGTTTTGTGTTGTCCATTAGCCATTGATAGCACATATATTTCGATTTGATCTTTTGATTTGGTTACAGAAAATAATCAGCCTTGTTCTAGAGATTCTTTATCCATTAATTGGCCAATCAAGAGGTTAATAATCAGCCATTAACGCAAGTGAAGAATGCATGAGATGCACCTTTAATCAATTGCAAAAGGAAACGGAATAGTGAGCAATTCGGGTGGCATAGTTCTTGTGGACTTCTTGCTTAGAAGTTTGCTTAATTTTCAACAAACAAATTTTGTGGAATTGTTCCACATTATATTCTGGATAAGTGGATTGCAGAATCATGAAACGTTCATGATTAAATAGGTTGAATTTAAGTAAGAAATTGGAGCAAAAAGTGAAAGCTATCCAGCTCATTGCTTTGACATAAGATTCAATATTAATTGACAAGAAAAGTCTCGGAAATTAATTCTGAAAATTTTCCGAATTAAATCCATATTTGAAATGTTCATTAAGGATTATTTTTGGAAATTTTCATGGTAAAATAAGCTGAATTAAGAAATTAATTGATGATGATATGAACTCAGTTCAATGTACATTTATAGCTTGAGATTTGATTTTTGTATGGCAAGATAATCTTGCAAAATTAATTCTGAAAATTTCATAATATTATCCTTATTTGAAATATTCAATTAAAGGATTAATTCTAAATTTTAATTAATTTTTAATTGGCTGGCCGCTTAGCAAAATTGAATGAATGTCTTTTACATTGCAAACGGCACCTATGACAAAAGTTGTCTATGGAGTCGCCACATATCGCTGCCGCACCATTCCTTTGGGATGGCCACCACCATATTATTGAATTAGGTTGTGTGCTGAAAAAAATAACCATTCAATGATCAAGAAAAATTCTTTCCTTAGTTGATCATTGATTCTCTAAATGTTAGGGATACATGCCTAAAATCAAAGAGTTTGAATCCTTGACAGAATCAATTGGTTTGAATTGATTGATATCAAATCTCATAATTAAATTTCTATTCAATAAGATTGGATAATTCCTAATGTAATGAGATTGGTTGACCAATTATAATCTAATAAGGATTAAATTATCTTAATTAATTTTGATGGTAAATATTTTGAAGATAACCATATTATTGGTTTAGACAAACTAAAAAGGAAAAGAGAACGAACTGAATCAAGAATGTGACTATGTTTACAATTAGCTCTGCCATTTTGCTAGGATGTACCAAGACAAGAATGATGAAAGTGCGCTGTTGATCAAAGAATGGAAGAAGTGAAGATTCGTTATACTCCATTGCATCATCAATTCAAAGGATTTTAATGGTGTGAAAGAATTAGGTTTTGATCATCGGAGCAAACTTTATATAAATTTGGGTAATTTAGATCTTTGTTTTAGAAAATAAATCCAAGTAAAACGAGAGTAATCATCAAGAAGAATAACAAAATATTGATAAACATTCACAAAAGAAGTCGGAGAAAGGCCCCAAATGTCAGAGTGTACAAGTTTAAAAGGTGAATGAAAATATAACTACTATTGTTAAATGACAAAGCTGATTGTTTAGTAAGTTGACAATGCAAACAACGAAAAGACTCATCTTTTTTAAATCTTAGCAATCCATAAGAAACCAAAAGACAAAGTTTACAAGTTGAAGCATGACCTAAACGACAATGCCACTAATACAAGGATGAACTAGATAAAATGGCAGTTGACACATGTTTCATAGAATATTAAGGAAAACAAGCTCAAATAATCTCCCTACCTTCAACTTGTCTCAAGAAGAAAAGAGAACAATAGGACCTAAATCACATTATTAACCAACATAAATAAGATTCAATGCTAAAGTAGGAACAGAATAAGTACCATGAAGGCTAAGATATAAGTTAGAAGAATGGCTACTATGAGTTATATTCATTTTTGTAGCATTGGTGGTATATAAGGATAAGAAAGATAAATGAAGTTGATTTTTAGTAGAAAAAATAAATGAATTACGAGTCATGTGATTATAATAGGTAGAGTCAAGGAGTCAAGATGAACTACCTAGATTAATAAAAAGAGTAGTGTAAGAAGAGGAAATGGAGAAGATGACCTGTTTTAGTAGAGCCTTTATGTCTCTTGTAGTGAGGATAATATTTCCCTTAAATGTAACAGCATCAATGGGTGAAAATCCAAATGAGGAATCTCTTTTAGGTTTAAAGGTTCTGCCGTTTGATTTAAGTAGAAGACATTTTCCAACATGATGTCCAATCTTGTGGCAATATTTGCATTCAATCATGGGGCAATAAAAAAAAAATATAACCTTGTTGTTTGCAATACATACAAAATTGAACTTTAGCTTTTTAGGTGAAGGCCTAGAATTTGTAGTAGGAAGAGTAATATCAATTTGTGTAGATTTAGCCAAACCAAGACGTGTCTTCTCAAAAATAATTTATCGAATAGTAGTATCAAATGTTGGAAGTGGACTTCGATGTAGCAAAGAAGCCTTGGTAGCTTTATATTTCGGACAAAGAGCCATGAGAACTTGAATAAGAAGAAGTTGATTCTCACTGATTTTGGCTTGAGTCAATTGGTTCCAAATAAGATGAATTTGGGCTAAAAAATCATTTACTAATTGTTCAGATTCTTATGTTAGATTGTAAAGAGTAGTCCATAACTGATAAATAACTGATAATAGTGAGCAAACCTAGTAGGTTTATAGTTGGTGGCAAGAAAATCTCAAATCTTCTTTTCCATGTCAAAATCAATGGTTGGAACAAAGGTGTTATAAAACCAAGTTATAATCTAATGATTTTTACTATCCTAATCTTCAAGTCATTTGGCAAACTTTGCTGTAGTCTCATCAACCCATTGTGTAGGTTGAACAATGTCTTTAATGGTAATATATCAAATTTTATGTCCAATTAGAAAACTTTTCATACCTTAGGCATATTGATTGTAATTATTTCCTTCCAAAACAATTGTAATTGGTCGAAAAACTTCAGTTTCTCTTTCGAACAATCAAAATTGATGGAAACTAAAAGCTAGATTTAGTTTAAAGGGTGTGGAAACAAGATTTCAGGAAAGAAAAAAGAGCCTTAGCTTTGGTTACATGTTAAATGAAGAGGAAATCTTGTAGTAGATAAAATTGTATTGTTATATAAGTGTGTGTATTGTAGTGTAACTCTTAACTAAATATTGTAGTCTAAGTCGATAATCAACTCTAACTACGTAATTTATAAAATTATCTTAACACAACAAATTGTGAAATTTATTTTTTGATTTGTTGTTTGGAGAAATTTTTTGTTGATTGGAAAGTGAAAATGCTAATAAATAAAGATTGTTACTCTAGAAGCTAGCATCACAAAGCATGAATTTTGTTGAAGTTTTATTAATTGTGCTTTAATTGAAGTGATTAAGAACTTAAGTTGGATTTGCCTTGACTTTTTGTACACTTAGCAATTAGATTTATTTTATTTTGATTTTTTTTTTAATTTTAACCGATGTTTTTAAGACATGTGGCTGGATAAAAAGTTGAAAGACAAATCAATAAAATCTTTGATCATGTTATCTGCCATGTGACAGTGTGGTAAATGGCATGACATTAAGTGGACAATTGTAATTTTGACTAAAGGTTGTTAGTTAATTGTTAATGATAAGGACTTATTTGACTCAAAATATAAATATAAAGATTTAATTGAATGCAACAAAAACATAAGATTTTAGTTGACATTTTTTATATAATTCAAGAACTTATTTGAGTATTATACCAATTTGACAATAAAAAAAAGCAAAATTTTGTTATGAAATATAACTTGAAAGAATAATTATGAAAGAAAAGTATTAATAAAGCAAGAAGATCTTATTCGAGAGTATATTTACAAATGAAGTGAGGGGCCTATTTATAGGTTAGTAACGTTTTATCTAGATAGAATTTACAAGAAAGATAATGCCAAAGGATTTATTTTGGATTGATAATATTCTAATTAATTCATAATCTTAATCCAATCTAATCTACATCCAAAACTAGATGTACATAATTAAATATAAGAGTTCAAATCAGATTACACTCTTGTGCCTGTCTTGTTGAACTGTTAGGCTTGTCTTGGGTGTTTATCTTGATTTGAACTCTTGGACAATGACATAATTGACATTTACAAATATATTCATAACACTCCATTTTGAATGTCTATTGTATTAAGAATATGTCGTTAAAACTATACTAAGAAAAAATTTCATGGGAAAAAAATCAGAGTAAAGGAAAAAGAATACACAATTATTTATAAGAATATGCTTTTAAAATACTACTTTATTAAAAACCTTACAAAAAAAAAACCTAGTGGGAAGAACCTTGATAAAAGGAAAGAGTACAGTGCGTATTTTACTCCTCTAATGACTATATTATTTAAGATCTTTAAAACGATGCATTTTAATCTTGTATGCCAACTTTTCCAATATTTTCAATAGGAAGTGCTTTGGTGATTAAATTTGCTAGATTGTCATGTGAACATGAGTGAAGATCATGAGTGGAGAAAAAGAATTTGACGAAATATGTTTTGTCTTATCGCCTTTAATACATCATTCCTTTAACTATGCTATGCAAGCGGTATTATCCTCATATAATATTGCTGAAATTTTCTTCTTGATTGACAAGCCACATGTTGCTTGAATATGTTGAGTTATAGATCTTAACTAGACACATTCATGACTTGTTTTATGAATTGCTAAAATTTCTGCATGGTTAAAAGACCTAGCAACTATAGTTTGTTTTACAAAACGCCATGAAATAGTCGTATATCTATATGTGAATAAATAACTTGTCTGAGATCGAGCTTTGTATGGATTAAATAAATATCCAGCACCTGCATAACCAATTAAATCTAATTTTGATACATTTGAGTAATATAAGCCCATATCCATTGTTCCTCATAAATATTTAAGTATATATTTAATTCCATTCCAATATCTTCAAGTTGAAGAAGAAATATATCTTGTTAATAAATTTACAACAAATGATATATCATCTCGTGTAATGTTAGCAAGATACATTAGTTCTCTGATTGCATTAGGTTAGAAATGATGTTTTTTCACATCTAGTGACCTTACAACCATTAGTGAATTCAATAGATGCACTTTTTTCAAATAGAATCATTTTAGCACTTTTGCTATATAATTTGATTAATGGACAAAAATTTCATTTGTCAAGTGCTCAATTTAAAAAGTCAAACAAAACTTTGTTTTCTCAGGTCTTTTATCTCAAATTCTTTCTTTAAGTAACCCACATTGTGTTTTTGTTTTTGTTTCTTTTTTTTGATCATCTTGAATATTTGTTCTTTTTTTTTTTAGAACTTTTATCTTTAGAACCAATTAGTCTCACACATTTCTGGTGTGCCTTAGACTCATTAGAAATAGTAGATTGTCATACAAGGACATCAATTCTGATTGGAACATTTGCAGTTGATATATGAGATTCGGTTATTCTCTTTAGATCAATAAATGCGCCTGGCAACCGATTTACTATATTTGGCAAATGACTTATATTTGAACTTGATGTTTATATTAATTTGTGCAAAAATCAAAAGTAGATAATACTAATGCATTCTAGAAAATTTTCTTTTTCAACTGCTTATTTTCTCCCCTTAATGTTGGAAAAATTATTTTGTCAAAATGACAATCGGCAAACTTTGTCATTAATAAATTGCTTGTTAATGGTTTTATATATTTAATTATAGATGGAGATTTGAATCCAACATATATTCTTAATCTCCTTTGAGAACCTAGTTTTGTGTGTTGTGATGGAGTAGTTGGAACATATACTATACATCAAAAAAATTTTAGATAAAAAATATTTGATTTCTGATTATAAACTAATTGTATAGAGGAGAATTTATGATAATTCATTGGGTTGATACATGCAAGTGCTATACCATGCAAAATGGCATGCCTCCAAGCAAAAATGGAGTTTTAGATTTCATAAGTAATGACCTTACAATTAGTTGGAGGCATTTAATAAATGATTTTGCTAGTTTGTTTTGTGTATGAACACGAGCAATAGACTATTTAATAGTTATTCTAATTGATATGCAATATTTATTAAAGGCATGAGATGTAAATTTGTTAGCATTGTCAAGATAAATTATCTTGATTGCATAATTAGGAAAATGTGCTCACAAACGAATGATTTGTGAAAACAATCTTGCAAATGCCAAATTGTGAATTGATAATAAGCACACATGTGACCATTTTATCTATACTTTAATTAAGCTATAAAATATCTAAATAGTCCAAATGGTGGATATATGGGTCCACGCATATCACACTAAATACGTTTCAAAAATGTAGTGGATTTAGTTTTAACTTTAGCTGGTGATGGTCTTATAATTATTTTATCTTTAGAGCAAGTAGTATATAAGAATTCATTATATTAAAAAATCTTTTAGTTTTTCAATGGATGACTGCATGAATTTTAAATAATTTTTTACATCATTATTGATTCGAGATAGTCGAATTGATCATGCCAAACATTAAAATCATTAGTAAGTTTATGATTTACTATAACATGAGTTTCAATCATTCTAGTATTTGTGTAGTACAATCTAGAGAATAAAGTGGATAATTTTTCTAACACACACTTTTTACTTGAAATAATAGATGTAATATAGAGGTATTCAGTATCTCTTTCATTTGTTATTTCTATATGATATTCACTCAGATGAATATTTTTAAAACTTGATAAATTTTTTTAAGACTTAGTTGAAAATAATGCATCCTCTATTATAAACTTTATTCCTTCGGGTTAGTTGAAAATAATTCATCCTCTATTATAAACTTTATTCCTTCGGGTAGTAAAATATTGGCTCTTTTGAACTTTCAATTAATCTTATACTACTAGATATTGTATTGACATTAGCTTTTTCCATTGTCGAGTGGGGAAAAAATTTCTTGTCTTTAAATATAATGTGAATTATAACGCTGTCTGTTAGACATATATCTGTATCATTGATCTTGGAACCAACTAGATGAATATCTATATTTTTTTTTCAATAGAATAAGATATCTATATTAAGAAACTAACAAGTTAACATAAAAGAACATTAGATATAAAATATATTATTAAAACACATAATAAAAACATATTTAGAAGAAAAAAATTTGAAACAAATTAAGCTCTTCGAAAGCTTTCACACTCTTTTTTGCCAGCTTATCTCATGCTTGTGAAATCTATCCTTTCAACAATTCCAACAAAGAAAAAGTGCATCACCGTTTAAACTAATGATCCAACTTGTTTATTTTGTCGTGTCACATATGAGTCGATCATACATGTTTTAAGGGACTATCCTATCGCCATTACGACTTGGACAAGGATTGTATCCCAAGATCAAATAGATCAGTTCTTCGCTCCACCTACATTAATATCGTTGTCTGTTAAACTTAGTAGGAGTAAAGATTCGTGGAATGATATACTGTGGATTATTTTTTTCAGTGTTACCTGTTGGTTCTTTTGGAAATGGAGTAATAGTTTCATTTTTAATGGGAAAGAGGTTTCAATAGAGGGATGGTTGTGTCTTATTAAAAGTTGGGCTACAGATGTCCATTCATCAATTTTTTGGTCTTGGAAAGGTATTTTGCCTTCAAGTCCTTGGATAGAAAAACTAATTGAATGGTAACCCCCCTTCGCAAATTCGATTGCATTGAATTCAGATGGTGCATATAGGCCCTCGATGGTAGCGACAACAATAAGAGGTGTATTTCAAGATACTTATGGAATTTGGAGAGGAGGTTACTCCCTTCGGTTTGGTAAATGCATGGCTTATAGAGTTGAACTTTGGGGAGTTTTTAAAGGATTAATGTCACGACCCGGTACTCTCCTCGAGCTCGTGACAACCGCTGCGACGTCTCGATAGACATTCATTGCCTGGAATGCCAATCGAAACTTCGCAAGGCTTTAATATCAGTTTTTTCGCACTTCCCCTGTGAGTAACAGTTGTTAAGTATCATGTTTTGAGAGATTATAAACTATTTCCAAATCAAAACAATAGAAAAATAATTTTTTTCTCACAAGGGCATTTTGATCATTTTTTCTCAAAAATCTCGAAACTAGCTAAAAATGTAGTATGCGAGTGGAAAACACATATTTCATAATCAAAAATAAGTTTAGATGTCTAAAACATTCATTTAAAGTGAAACTATACCTATTTGAATATAATAAAAATATTCAATAAAATATTCTATTTTCTTATAAAATAATATTTATAGAGCTACCGGTAAATAATTTTTTTATCGTAAAAGTTAAATAAATTCATATATACTATAATACAGATAATCAAAGTATAAAATTTAATTTACAGTGACACGTGGGCCCACGAACGACCAAAAGTATCTAAATCGGTAAACCTACAATTTTTTAGGATGCAAGTCCAACTGTAGCCCTCAACGAAATGAGCTATCTACCGACTATCCTGAGTCTGAAATGGGTGGAAAGGAGGGTGGTGAGATTATGTAATCCTAGTGCGTAAATAAATATCATCTAAAATATCTAAAGTTGAGTAAATGGAGACAGATAAAATAATTTAACATACTGTAATTCATCACCTTTCAACTCATTTCAACCAAATAAAATCAATTCATATAAGTCGAGTAATCAACATGGCTTATGAATTTCTTAAAATTTTAGCTCGTGTCAAAATCATTCTCATACTCAGTTATCAAGGATACCTTGGCCGAGAGCTATCCCAACCGAGTCCACCAAGGCTGTTAAAAAGTTATGTACGCATAAATCATGTTTTTATTTTAAAAACATAGCTGTTTCTTGACGTTAGCTGAGTTCACCCTCACGTGGTGGTTTGGCGTGAAGTGAACTCTAAAGTTTTAACCTCAGGAGTTATTCAACCGCGCCTCTCATACTAAGATATGAATATAATAGGGTTACCGTGCCCCTCTAATAGGTTGGTCCACGGAACTCGTCCACTACAACGATCAATTTATAACCCACCAATTCAATAAAATTCAACAGCATGACATGACAATTATTTTATTTTACAACCTCTCAAGGCAAATCAACAGTTCATACTTTTTCAACATATTTACCAAATCCGCCACTCATGCCCACATTATCATAAGCCGTTCAATTCAAACCATGAATTATAACACAACAATTAGTCTCCAATTACTCCATTTTCAAAACCATTATTCAATTTCAAGACAATTTTATAAAATCATTTCATTTAAATCACATTTTAGTTACAAAACACAAAGATTTACCATTTAACTCATTTTTCATAAAATCACAAAATCGGATAAAAACCACTGTAGATAATTAAGATGATAGTAAGGTTATTCACTATTTCGGGAGTCGAATTTCGAGTACTCCGATTCTTGATCCTCGGGTACTATCTCTTTACTTTTGCCAAAAAGCTCACCACCTAGACATAATGTACAATAAACCATTTACTACATTTGTGCTAAACCGTTGTAAAACCAATTTAGGCTTTATACTAATGCATGAAATGGGATGTGAAATACTCGAGTAACTATTTAAATATGGTGTTTAATATAAATTCAATTATGTATCTAAATAAAATGGTATTAGCCTAATTCGATCTATCACCCGATTAATTGGCAATATGTCCAATTCAACTCCAAATAATTCTATTTTTGTCCCAATACTCCAAATCATCAAACACAAATTAAATAACATAAAATTTAGCAAAACCATCCTTACATTTTCTCTTGGAAAATTCGACCATGGTGGGTGCATCAACACTATAATTTTTTCTACTTGATTTTCATACCATAAATCACTAATTCCTAACCAAATCACTTGAAATAAAATCAAAATCATCATCAATATTCTACATGGAGAATTCGGCCAATGATGGGCGATGAGAGGAAGTGAATTTTTCTTGTTGGCTTTTCATGCTACACATCACTAACTAACTAAAAACACTAAAATACATTGAAATCTAACCAAATCAAGCATCAAAACCTCCCTCTAAGTGTTTGGCCAGCAAGAGACCCATCATGAAATCATGTGATTCAACCATGAAAAATAAGAAAAAATGCTTAAGAAAAAGAGATCTCAAGCTTAAATGAAGAATCTTACCTTTTTTTTCACTTGTTTCCTTAAATTTTCACACTTTTCCCTTGAATTTTCACTCTAGAGTTTTTGTTCTTCTTTTTCTTCCTTTGTTTTTGCTTTGGCTGGCCATAATGAAGAGAAATAGGCTGATTTTGTGCTGATTTTTAGGCCAAATAATAAATGAATGAAAATTTGACACATGTCACCATTCCATTGGTCCATGTGTCATACTTACCCATTAAGCAATCTCTCTCCACTACTTAAATTTTCTCAATTATCCATGATAATATTGGGTAAAATCCATGTGCTGGACAAGTGTTGGGTGGTGTAAAATTACAATTTTGCCCCTAGGGTGGCAAAATGACTATTTTGCCCTTATCCTCGAAAATAGCTAGAGTTAAAATTCTTCACTTCTCAAACTCAAATTATGTTCTAAATAGTCAATCTTGATCAAAAACTTCTTCCAACATTCCAATTTTTAACCTTGGGTGGTAAAATGATCATTTTGCCCCTAGGTTATGAAAATTTCAATTTGACTCCAAATCGGTCCTCGAATTCCAAATCACCATTTTAAGTCATTCTGGGGTTTTAAAATTCTCAATTTCATCTTAAAATCTCTATTTGGTCTAGTTCGAGGCTTAATTCAATTTAATTGTACCATTTGGTACATTGTCGTCCTTTAACGATTTTCAAGGTACCAAAGTAAGCAAACATGCATTCTTATGTAAGAATGGTATAATAAACATATTGTAGAGCTGTGCTTGACAAGTAACCCTTGCTTAGGAGTTGAGATACAAAAGAATTGATCTTCAAGTTGATAGTATGTTGATAGTTCAAGCTATGACATCTCCTCTGTCACATCTTTGCTCCAATTCAAATTTGATCAAGGCCATACATAATCTTCTTCAATGTGAATGGGACGTGAAAACTCGTAATGGTTTTTGTGAAAGAAATAGACTAGTAGATTTCATGGCAAATTTGGGTTTTTTCTCAAAATAAGTCTTGTTTAATTTATGATAATCCACCTTTGAGGTCTACAAACTTGTTTTTGTCTAATGTTTTAGGTGTTTGTTGACCACGATTGATTAGAATATAGATATTTCTTTCTTAAAAAAATCATTTAAATATAATGAGAACATATAAAAACGTCTTCATAATAGAATTATATTAAAATACACTAACAAACTATTAAGAAATTTCATTTTTGGATATTTACATCACCAATCAAATAATAAATTCCTCCACTAGAGTGGACAAGAAAATTAGCAACATTTAGATGTGTTATATACATTTGACCATGATTAAAATCATCTTGAACAAAATTTATTTTGATATTTTTTTCTTTTAACTTTCATTGATGCTTGATAAAATTCAACAAGATATTTCAGCATATAATAAGTGCGTGACCAATAGCCTTTCATTCCACATCGATGATAAGACATTTTCAATTTTACTTTTATTCTATCCACCTTTTTCTTTTTATTGTATCTTTACATTATTCATCCATTTATAGTGGGTTAACAGTATTTATCCATTTTTGGTGGGTTAAAGTATTCATCTATTTCTTACAAAACAAATATAAAACAAAGTTAATTTTATATGTTCAATTCAAAATGTATTATGCAAAATCTTATAGTGTTAAAATCATATTTATATATACTGAGCATAATTATATTCGAAATTCAAAGCAAAGAAATCATGTATTGAGTAAATCATATTCTAAAAATCAGAAAAAAAGTGATTATATATAACTATATATATTTGCATGCTCAACTTGATTTAATTAATCAAAAGACAAAATATGATATATACTACATGATAACAAATTCACATTGAAACTGATTTTTAAGGATGAAACATCAAAGGGAAATCAAGTCACTTATTTGATTTGCTAAAACCAAATATCAAAAACCAGCCATTGAAATGTTTTTGAAACTTAAAGAAATGGAACTTTGACTTTGAGATGATTTTGAAAACTAAACAATCTAATAATGTGTTGTGAAATATAACTTGAAAGAATAACTATAAGAGAAAAGTGTTAATGAAGTAATGAAGTGAGAAGCTTATTTATAGGGTAATAAACCCTAATCTAGATAAAGTTTACAAGATAAAGATAATGCTAAAATATTTAATTTGAATATACAATATTCAAGCTAAATCTTAATCCTAATCCAACCTAATTTACATCAAAATTTAAATATACATAATCAAATATAAGAATTCAAATCAAATTATACTCTTGTGTCTGGCTTGTTGGCTTGTTTGGTTTGCTTTGATTGCTTGACTTGATTTGAGCTCTTAAAAAGTGACACAATGGATATTCACATGTATATTCATAATAAATTTATTATTTTGAGAAAATAATTAACCAATACTTGACAAATTATGACGTAAACCCCACAAACGGTAAAATTTTGAAGCAAAAATAATCAAGTTATACCACCACACCACAAATGGTGAGATTCCGAAGCAAAAATAACCAAGCCATACCACTACATTAACCAATGATGGAAAACCCTCTTAGACCTCCATGTACAGAAATTCAAGTTTTTCGAACCTAAGTTAAGAGTCTCGAACCTGCCTTGCTCAGGTACGGAATAATTAGTTTTGACAAACTCCTTCACCCTCTAACTGTCATTTTCATAATAGATTAGAAGAGTACTCACGCTATGCAACAGATTTGTAAAATTTTTTAAATAGCTGATTTAAAATATTTGTTTATAAGTTTAAATCATAGAGGATAGAATTAATTATAAATTAGACTTAAATTGTTTCCATCACTTTAAGCTATCTTAGTATTTGTATCTTATATGCAATGTTTGTAGCATTTATAATCACTTGAGAAATTAATTAACAAAGACAATCAGATTTTAAAGTAAGAAATTTAGCTCCATTAACTTGATTTACATAAATTTTACGATGTTGAAGATAAAAAAAAGAATTTTTTTTAATTTTTTAATTTTTTAAAAGCTTGTTTAGAGTATAATATATATATATTTATTTGTTTTTACTTTTCTTTTACTATTTGTTTTGTGATTTCAAAGTAGTGAAAAGAAATAATTGAAAGAAGAAAAAATAATCTAAAAAGAGAGGAAGCAAAAAAGTGAAGGGGAGGGAGAAGGCAAGAAAATATGAGATTTAATTTAGAGGAAGTGATGGTTGTTTTTAAATAGAAATCTTAGAAATTGAGTGAGAAGAAACAAAAAATAAAATAGATTAAGCTATTTCATTAAAATTGAAAAAAAAATTCAAATCATGTTTGAAGAGTGACTGTAAGGTACAAATAATAGATATATCATTAAAAAACACAATAAACAAATATAAAATTTTTATTTAATAAATAATAAAATATCAAAAAATGTATATTAAAAAAATATAAATTAACAATAATACCCTCTATAAGGGGATTGAGATTAAAGCTATACCCCTACCTTTATTTTCACTTTAGCCCCTTTTATTGGTTTATTGTCCTTTTTTGCCCTTGAGCAAAGATTAAAGCTATACCCTTGAATTGATTGTCACTTTTAGCCTATTTTATTGATTTATTTTCCTTCTTTGCCCTTGAGCAAAGAAATATTGGATTTTTTTTTTTGTAGGATTAGGGCTTCAACAATTTTTTTTTTCCAAAATGTAAAGAAGGAAGTACCTTTAATCAAAAGAGTGGGAACCCAAGACAGAGATCCTGTTTGTTTGTTGTTTTCTGTTTTGTCTGTTTTTTTATTTGGTTTTGTTCATGTTATTTGGTTGATGTTGGGGAGATCGAAAGTTGAAAGAAATTGGGCAGTTTTTCCTGTTCCAGTTTTGTGTCCTTAAATCTTTTCACCCAAAAAGGAGTTGCTAGATTTTCCTAGGTAGAGTCCCCTGCTTGTTCTTTCCACTTATTCCAAGCTCTTTTTATTTTTTTTTTCATTTATTTGCCCCTTTCTTTCATGTGTAATTTGAATGAAATTCAATGTTTTTTCTTGTAATGTCTTGGTATTTGATTTCCTTGCTTATTGGGAATTGAATATTTGGGTTTCTTTTTACATGCATTATGATTCTATGTGTTTTTCTTTTAACATGTTCTTAGGAGATGAATTCTGTGTTTCCATGTCTGTTTACAGTTTTGGAGATGAACTGTGTAGAAATTGTGGACTTGTCTAGTGATGATGAACTTGGAGAGGTAGATGTGAAACCTGTTAAATTGGAGCCTGGAACTGTTGTTGGCAGCACAACAAAGCAGAAAAATAACCATAGATTCCAACCTGTTGAGCTTGTTAAGTACAAAACCCAATCAGGAAAACAAGCTTCTGAAGAAAATAAAAGCTCAAACAACGCTTTAAGTACTGGTCAAAGTAGTACCAGTTTTTTGGAACAAGGCCAGTCTCCAGGGGATGATACAGGTGTTTCTTCAACTTCAGCTGTGTCTCCAGCGCCAGTTTGTCGACAATTCTGGAAAGCTGGGAGCTATGAAGGGGGGCTTGGTTCCAAGGTCACTCTACAAAGTATGAAGCTATCAGTTTCCATAGTATTGTACTCTTTAATAAAATGTGATTTTCCTGATTGTTTATGTTTCTTAATTTCTTATTCTATTCTTGTACAACAGATAGCAAAAATTATCTACATGTTCACCCGCTGTTTCTTCATTCAAATGCCACTTCGCATAAGTGGGCCTTTGGTGGTATGTCTAGCTTGTGCAGTTCTTTTTGATACTGCTTCCATTTTCGTTTATCAATGAATTACTTTACATGTATTACACTAGTTACTTGTTTGTTGTTGTTTGCAGCTATTGCAGAACTACTTGACAATGCCATTGATGAGGTGAATTTCAGCTTAGACTATTCGACATTTTTTTTTTTAATTTTTATTTTGGTTCTCTTGTATTGCGAATGCTTTGTATGAGGTTTTCTGGGAAAACATTATATGATAAAACAGTCATGGAACTAGGATCTAATCTAATAATATAATAAGTGCGTCTAATTTGTAGGAATTGGTCTGAGAATTTGCAGGGGATTTGAGGTTTTAGTAGTAGAACAAGGGCATTGATGTATGTTTACAATTGGGAAGATAGATCAGGTTGTGGGTATTGTTCATATGGATTGAACTATAATCAAGAAACTTGAATTTTTGTTACAATCAATACTTTGAAGTCTTATTAGTGGCAAAGATTTACTAAACCTAATTCGACTAGTTTGTATATAATCATTAATATTGGGGAATAAGACCAACTTGAATAAGATAAAAGCCACAGTAAAGATCTTATATGTTAACTAGACCTAAGGCTAGACAAACACTTTTGTAGAGTTTATTCAAATTATGGTTGACCTATTCAAGTGATCGAAATTTAAGCATACTTGTACTTTCTATCACATTAGTACCTTTTTAATAGATATTTTGTAGGTAGCTATATGTGCAATTATGTAGGGTACTACATTGCTTTCCCAATTTCCAATCTTGATGAATTCTTACTGTTTTGCACTTCACATCCTACTTCTTTCAAATTGGATAGATCCAAAATGGGGCCACTTTTGTCATTGTAGATAAAACATCAAATCCGAGGGATGGGAGTCCAGCATTGTTAATTCAAGGTATTTTTTGTCTCAATCACATAAAAACCATTAAGGTTATCTTTTTCATTTATAATTCAATTATGTTATTTTCTTCATAAAATTTGTCTACAATAAAAAATTTTGTAACTACTACTTCCCAAAACTTGATGCTTATCGATTAGATGATGGTGGTGGAATGGACCCTGAAGCAATGCGTCGCTGCATGAGCTTTGGATTTTCAGATAAGAAGTCAAAATCTGCAATTGGACAATGTATTAATCTCGTGTTTTCTTTGGAATTTTTGTTGGTTCCTTCTTTTTATATTTATCAAAAAAGTTATGGTCTTCCAGATGGCAATGGTTTCAAGACTAGTTCTATGAGACTTGGAGGAGATGTCATTGTTTTCAGCCGCCACTTAGACAATAGGTTTGGTTCCTATACCACAA
The DNA here is from genome assembly GCF_053813885.1 of Theobroma cacao. NCBI lineage: Eukaryota > Viridiplantae > Streptophyta > Magnoliopsida > Malvales > Malvaceae > Theobroma > Theobroma cacao. The sequence continues at coordinate 1,070,143 of NC_142641.1, forward strand.
GCATTTTCTACCTTATGCATTAAAATATTATTCTTGCTAATCTTGTATGTTCGCTTATAGGTAGAGCATTAACTTTTACTCTTGTTTATTTGTTTACAGGACAATGTTGTCATTTTCATAAAATTCTGATGAAAGATCATTTTTAATAATGGGAAAAATGCTAGTGTTAATACTAAATAAGACCCTATTCATTTTTTGTACCTAGATAAGCTCCTATCCTATGATTTGTATCCAAATAAGCCCTTATGTTGATGAAAAGATGTCACACCTATCCTATGATTTGTATCCAAATTAGCCCTTATGTGATGAAAAGATGTCACATGACCTTAACAATCATTAGGCCCATAGCCAGCTGGCATATTTTGCACCCCGTAGGCATTGACATGACTTTTCTATCATGGTAAAATTGGTTGAGTGGGAAAATTTCCCGCCCAAGATGTGGTTGTCCCAGTCAACAAATTTCATTACGTTAGAAAAGTCACGTCATCTGCCACAGGTGTGAAGAATGTCAATTGGCCTTGTCTTTCGTGACTGTTAAGGTCACATATAAGGGGTTATCTTGGTAAAAATCATAGAATAAGGGCATATTTGGGTACAATAAAAGGAGCCAAATAATAGGGCTATAAATGATTTTGTGTTGCCTTTAAAGACTAAGAAGGAAAATGTTGTTTTAACTTTTCTTTATTTTAAAGAACTTATTTGCCTAATCTGATTCTTTGTCCCACATTAAAAAGTAGTGAGATAGATGGGTTGCAAAGAAGGGTTCGAGACTTCAAGAGACTATTTTCTACCAACTTGAGTTTAGGCTCTTGTAAGTCATGTGGATCAACGTCTGAAAGTTGTTGAGTTAGCGGTGATGGGCTCGAGGCATTATTTTTGATATGAATCTATCACAGCATGCATGATTTATAGTTTGGGAAATTATGGTAGGAGTTCTTGTGTCCTTGTGTAATCTTGGTTCAATATATGAGGTGTGGGCCTTGACTAGGAATTGAGTTTTGCATGTATAGAGTCTGGTAGCCATCCCACAATGAAAAAGGGTGGGATAGATGATTTGTATATAAGTTCAAGTTATTAATAACTAATAGTCCAGATTTAAGTCTTAATTCATGTGATTCAAGTCCATAAAGTTATGCATGAGCCTGGGATGTGACACCTAATAAAGAAAGCTTTTCTTGTATCTTCGGTGTATATGGAGAACAATTTACATGTATTTATGTTTTTGTCTTTAAACACACATGCATTGCCACTTTTAAATGGTTAATGCCCTTTATTCCATGATTAGGTCATTGACTCAAAGCATTGGTCTCCTCTCTTATACATTCTTGACAAGAACAGGCCATGATAGAATAGTAGTACCTATGGTGAGCATCCTCTCTCTATTTGAGTTTATGAGTTTCCAGTGCCCACTATAAGATCTTTGTGCAAACTGCAGGTGGATTATGAGCTTAATGTGTCAACTGGCATGCTGGATGTGTTGCATGGTAGAGAACATTTTGTGTCTAATCTTTCCATTTTGTTGCAATGGTCTCCATATTCAACAGAGGCTGAGCTTTTGAAGCAAGTAGGCATCGTGCATTTCTTCTTCCTTTTTCTTTTTTTGTGATTTTATTTCCTTCTTACAATTGTTAATGGTTATTATTGCTGCATTAACATTGCAAAACTTGGTTAATTTGGTATGTATAACAGTTTCCTCTTAGCTATAGTATTTTTTGCTGGGTGTTTTTTAAAATTAATTTATATTTTTATAATATTTTTCTTATAAGGAAAAAGTACCGAACATAACATTTGCAAAACCTGGTTGGTTAATTTGGTATGTATGTTATTTTCCTGTTAGCTATAGTATTTTTTGCTGGCTGTTTTTTAAAATTAATTTTATATTTTCATGATATTTTTCTTATAAGGAAAAAGTACAAAAAATCATGTAAAGATTGCAAAGTCATTTCAAGAGAAAGCTTGACTACCTAACATAGGTTAGTGATTATCAATTCCCATGTTAAGTTAAAAATGAAAGAGTACAAGCAAATGTTCAATATCCAACTTGGATAATGGGATTTGAGAAAGGGAGAGAATAATTGGTTTTAAAGGGAAAGAAAAGGTTTTTTTAACAAGGTACTTTTCTGCTGTATGAACAAGTTACTTTCTATATGAATGGGGAAGCTAAGTTTTAGGAGAATTAAATGAGAGGGTGCTTTATCACATAAAGAATGCTGGTGGTAGAAAAGGAGGTGCAAGAACTTATCAAAGTTAAAGGACTGGCTATATACTTTTGCATGAATCTAGAAACAAAGAAAACTGCAAGAAATACATATTGATCTTTATGAATGCAGTAGGTGAAGAGTAAACTATGGCTTTCAAGCATTTCTATAGGTGGGTACAAGCATAAGAGGGAGAAAGAGATGGAGATTTAAGTGCTTAAGAATGAAGATTAAAAAGTTTGTTGCTTTGGATGTTATTGCAATACAATTTGGCAGGAATTGAGTATTTGAGAGGAAGAACAAGAAAGCGTGCTTTTTATTGATAAAGTTGAAAAGTAATGGTTTTAAAGAAGGTTTTAAACATGAAGGGTGTGGAAAAGTAAATCAATCTCATGGCACCCCTCTGAAGGTGTGGAAGTATATAACAAAGTGAAAATTTTTCTTTACTAGTTCTAAAATTTGTGGACCAAGAAATTGTTCAATGTGTGGAGAATGAGTAATTTGACAAGTTTATGTGAGACTAACATAGAATTATGTCTAAGTGGTATCAAATTGATGACTTGTGCTATATAAACTCGTAGGATAGCATGGTCAAGCTAAAGTTAATTTTAAGACTAGTGTCTTGGAGACTAAAGTTGGATTTGTGCTAGGAACTTTGACTATGGAAGCTATTTATCTAGTTGTGATGTTTGATGGAGAGATTAGTAGTAAACAAAGACATAGACATGGTGTTCATTGATGTTGGAGAAGAAATGAGTTTATATTGTGATATTTTCACCCTAAAGAACATGTATTATTGGTAATTGGCATAATTACTATTGTGGGGTTGATTGACTACTTTGTAACAGCAACAAGTTTATACCAAGGATAAAATTTCAAGTGTTTATCTTTTTCCCTGGGAATAGAAGGATTTACTCAGGAGACTAAATTGTAGAATATATTTATAGAGCAAAGATTAATCCTAAGCTTGAGTTGTGAAGAGAACTTTGAAGGCAAAGGGTTTTCTCATTAAATAGGTCTAGAACTGAGTGCAAGGACTACAAGTTTAGTAAAACTATAAATGATATTGGAGTGTCAAAATTTGAGTTAGTCCTTGTGATTTGGAAAATCTCAAGAGAAAATTTCATATAGTACTTTATTGCATTAAATGATTGACAACTAAATATTAATGTTTTTAGATAATGAGTATATCCGAGACGAGAATGATATAATGGATGTATGTCCATATTGAAAATGATCAATGCAAGTATATCTAGATGAAGGTGGCATAGTACTAATGGGAGAAAAAATGAAAGAGACATGCTAAAAGTGGTCGGGGTGTGTGAGATACAAAGACTTGCAAATATTCTTATTAGAAAATGTGACTTAATATAATATGCCCATATCAAAAGAGAGAAGGGAAGACCAAAGAAACTATTGAAATTACAAAAAAAAAAAAAAAATTGGAGAAAAGAAACAGAAAAAAACTTTTATTTGTTGAATTAAGGATATTCCTTAAATTGAGTACCACAGTATGGTGTAAGCAAATCAAGCCTATTTGCAAGCTATCTGAGCTTTACTTGAAAAATAATTCTAAACTTGTTGATTGACAAATTCTAGATTTGACTTCAAAGTTTTTTATACTTGGCTTGAGTGACTTGCAAGCTAATTGTGCTGTTTTCTTTTTGTAATATATTTATAATTGCAAAATTAATTAAATAAACAAAGGTTGACTTAAATTTGATGTTTGGTATTATTTTGATGAAGCACAAACATGGACTTGAGACTTTGATATGATACAGATTGAGTTGGCTCATACTTGGTTCAACTCATATAACTAACCCTAATATCTAGTAAACGATTTATGTATTGTTGTTCTTGTTATGATTTTGGAATTATTTTGGTAGTGTTGTCACCTTAATTTCCCTTAAACAATTAAATAACTTCTTGAATTACATGTTAATGGTTTGGATATTTATTAATTTTTTTTCACTTCAAATTGAAAATAAGTAAATATACTTTGAATTTATGCAAGCACCTTGACTTGAGAAGTGGAGCGCAGACCAAATTTCTTGCAGTGTAACTAATCTTAATTGACATTTCATGAAATGTTTTGGTCTTTAAAGTTGTTCTCATCTCACTAGCTTCACATGTACCTCCATCTAATTGCAGTTTGATGACATTGGTTCCCATGGCACAAAAATTATTATCTACAATTTATGGCTCAATAATGATCGGGATTCGGAGCTAGACTTTGATTCTGATCCAAAGGTTGAAATTTCTTTTTGCATCCTCTCCTTCTCTCTCTCTCTGAATATGTTGCAATATCTTTCAAATGAAATCTTATGATTCTGGTTGCAGGATATTCGCATTAGTGGAGACACCAAAAAAGTCAACACAATCCCTGCTTGGAAAGCTGTAAATGAACAACACATTGCTAGCCGTTATCATATTTCTCTTCGTGTGAGTCCATAGTTTCTTTGTGTTGTTATTGTATATTAAATTTACAAGTAAAAGGATTCATATTTTAATTCTGTCTCACCATACAGGTATATTTGTCGATCTTGTACTTGCGAATTCCTGACACTTTCAGGATAATATTGCGTGGGGAAATTGTCGAGCATCATAACATAGCTGATGATCTCAAATTTATAGAATATATCTTGTATAGGCCTCAAAGCTTTGGATCTGTGGAGGTACTATTACTTGTTCCACGCCTTATCCTTGTTGTTTATCATTGTTTATCTTCATTGGAAACTAATGAACTGTATAAACCACAATAGTTCCCTTTCCAATGTTGCACCTCAAGTTAGTAGCCAAAATTTGGTTGATGTCCAAAATAACTATCCTCTGTAATTTAACCCCAACTGTCAGGTTTCATTTGTTGGGAGCTGCAGATGAGAATTTATGGAAGTTGCTTTTGTTGATATGATTGTATTGCATGCATCCTTTGATGCTGATTGCCTTACATGTTTCTATGACTTTACCATGTATTGACATTTCTGCTTTCTGGTTTAATTGTGCAGGGTACGGTTGTATGTACAATTGGTTTTCTTAAAGAAGCTCCACAAGTTAATATCCATGGCTTTTGCGTCTACCACAAGAACCGTCTAATTCTGGTAACTTTCATAAAGTGAATGATTGCCCAGATCATAAATAAACTTTTCCTATTATTTCTTTAACAAAATGGACTTTCATTTCTGTCTTATGATGCTTATGTGCATTTGTTTTGAATGAGAAAACTGGGAATTTACTGGGTGCAGGGATATTATAATTATATTTGCATTTTGCATTGCCATATGCATGTGTCCACGGCTAGGTGTCTTGAAAGAGGAAACTTGTTCTCGTAGATGTGATTAATGTCACATGCCTGGATGTCTTTAAGGAGGAAACTTATTCTGCTGCATGTGATAGATATTACACATTTTCTTTTCAAGTGACCATGGAGGATTTCTTAAACTATTGTCTTTTCCCTATTTCTTCTTTTGCAGCCATTTTGGCAGGTTGTTAGCTATTCAGACAGTAGGGGTAGAGGTGTGGTTGGTAAGAAGCCTACAAATATATTCACTCATTGATATCTGGTTCCTTTTTTCTCTATCATAGGTTAATTCCGCCTAAAATCTTAGTTAGCACTCACCAAATGAGTTGTTTTATTCTTTCAGGTGTTTTGGAAGCTAATTTTGTTGAGCCAACTCATAACAAACAAGATTTTGAGAGAACTTCCCTTTTTCAGAAGCTTGAAGGTCGCTTGAAGGAAATGACATGGGAATATTGGTAATCTATTCTTTAATGTCTAAATTACATGAAAAGTTCATAGCTTATTGTTTCTCCCACTTAACGTTGCTTCCTGTTACTCCTGCTTTTCTGCTTATCTAATTAGTCTCGTGGTTCCATTTGCTCTGAGTATTGGGTGCCTACCATGGCTGTTTATGAGATGAACTACACATTTTCTACCATGTTATGTTTGTATGTTTTTGGATGAAAACTATGTACTGTTATTTTCTATTACTGTTTTGAGAAAAAAATATATGTTCCCATGCTTGTATTTGTATGTGATTCAATTTGATAGTTGATCAAATTTGTTTTGAAGTATGGATTTTGCCTTTATATACTTTAGATTGTATATCTCCAGTGTTTTCCTTAATTTCTTTTAATGACCAATTGGCCTCTTCATGAGGTTGTAGTTCATGGTCTAAGCATAGTTCAGTACAGCCTACCTGAAGCACATTCTTCCAATTGCAGGGATTATCATTGTGGACTAATTGGGTATCAGGTCAAGAAAAAGTCTCGACCAGCAGCATCTCATGTTTCATCTCACTTTACAGGACAGAGCAGTGCAGAACAACCTGTTCTGTTGAATCAAACTTCCTTGGATGCTGACAGAGCTAAAACAGGGTGTACAGATGTTGGAGTGAAGCAATCAATCACCAACTCTCACGGGAGAAGCATGCAAGGTAAGTGCTATAATGATTTTGTTTTGGTACTAATATGAAGGATTTGATTTTTAGTCAAGGTGCCTTGTAATTGTGCAGGATTGCCTACGAAGAGGAAGGAACCTGGCGACTTAGCAAACCTTGAAAAGGTGAAACGTCAGGCAGGGACTAGTGCCAACACAGTTGTACAGGTCTGTGTAGAGAGCATACTTTCTTAAGTTTCTAGACTATGAGATTCAATTAGGGAGTTGTGGGTGCCTTCTATAAGTCCATTGTCTGCTACAACATACAACTTTTACTTCACTGTTCTATGCTTCAAAGCAAATTTGAAATTTTAAACGGCATGCATGCAAATCCTTCCATTGTTCCTGCTCATATATGAGTTCTCTACCCAATTCTTGCTATTTAATTAGCTGTTGCATGGGGCAATTACCCTAAGGATTCAGTTCCTTCTTACCTTGGTGACATGACATTTGGTTTTCTTCTGCTTACTCATAGTAGTATCTATCTGTTGCATCTTTTAACAAATGGATTTCTGTTGCTTAACCATTTTGTGCTTTTTTTCCCTCTAGCCTGTCGATACTACTGCAAATCACTCGAAAGATCAAGAAACTATTTACTTGATGCAAGAAAACAAAAAACTGCGTGCAAAGTGAGTGTTCTATATTTATCCACATTTTTTACTTGATGCAATGGTTTTAGAAGTTTGTAAAAGAAAATAAAATTCATACGTACATGATAACCACTAGCAATAACCTTTCAGTTGATAACCAGAGGTTTACTTTTCGTGTTTCAGATGCTCGGAATATGAGAAGAGAAGGGAGGAACTTAACATCAAGGTAATAAACTTAAATGGAACAGGCAGTTTTGGCTGTCTGTTCTGGCATCCAAAGTCTTGCTTTGTTCCTGAATTTGACCGAACTGATAAGAAACATCCTTTTGCTCGAGCAGGTCGAAAAGCTTAGAAGCGAAGTCGGTGAGGTTCAGCGCGAGTATTATCGACTGTTGGCTGAACTAAACTCCCTGGATATTGTGAAGGATGAGAATGATGTGTATATGTAAATTTTTCTTGTCCCTAATGTTCAATTCTTTTATTTGTAAAACAATGTTGTTGTAGCTCAGTGTATCCAAGTGATCTCAACTTTGTAGAGGGGATGGGATTGACAGGTCATAACTACTTAATGGTAGGAGCTGAAAAAAAAAAACCCAAAAAGAAAAACAAAAATAATTTTCCAATGCTGACAAATTCCTTTTTTACTTATTTATTTATTTATTGTTTACATTTTACTAAAAAAATGTTGTGTATAGAGAAGGATAATTGGAAGAGGGAGGTAGCAAAATTTTGAAAATGTGGAAATATTGGTGCCCTATATTTTGGTATGGTAAAAGGTGTAGTATTTGCTTTAAAAATAAAGCAAATTGGTTTTTTTTTTTTAATGAATAATGCAGTGAATTGGTATTAGATAAAGTACGAAAATTGAAATAATAAATGTTTAAATATTAAAAAAGCTCTGGAACTATTGCATTTATGTGAAAAAGTTCTTTGATTTGTATGTAAATAAACTTTTAATGTTAATGAAATATTTAGATTCAATGTTACGTGATATATTTTGTATATGTGGTAAATGACATGGCTCGAAATTATACTTGTGTGTTACATTAGTTGTCAGGTGATATCACGTCGTCCAATGGTTTGTTGTATTCATTGATGGATCTTTTCATCTCATTATTTTACTCTTTTCAATATTTCTAATCCAAAAATTTTAAATTAGAATCTCAAACTCTTAATCCCGAGCACTGTCTCAGGGACTATTAGGAGTAAAAGATGATATTAATATTCTCATTTCATAAAATGAAACTTAATGGAAGTCCATAACTGTATGGGGCCAATAGGCTTTGCAATGACATGCACTACGAAAGCAACTTCTATTCTGAAGCAATTATTTGTTAATAAAATGGGTTTGACGGCTTTTCTTTTGCACAATTCTTTAGGCCCATTGTTTTCTTCGTCGGCCCCAATCCAAAAGTTGAATAACACAACAACTTTTTACAACCATGGCTGCATGCCAGATGTGACTTTATTTGCCAAGTGTTTGAAGTCCTGCAACTGCTAATCAGAGTGGCTGGTGGAAGAATCAGACGTGAAGAGCTGCGCGTAATGGTTCCTGCACTTTGGAAATTACTTATCTCTGGAAAACTTGCTGAAGTTGTTTTCATATATTGAAACACCATTGCTAAACTCTCATACTTTTTTTCAATATTTGATCCAGGCTTGTCCAATTTTTGGTAACAGGAAACTGTAACAGAAAATAAAAGGGGGCTGGGGAGTTTAATGCTCTCCATCCATGTTGTCACGGACTACACTTTTTTCGTTTAAGTATATGATATTTTGTGCGGTGCTTGAATGGACGCTTTCACTCAAATTAATCAATTGCTCGATTATATCTGAACAACATAAATAATAGTTACGAGTTAAATCATGAAAAATAACATTAAAATCAAAGGGGCATATCGAATGTTATATATACAGAGGGACTAAGAGAAGGAACATGCCATCATCGGACCATAGGGGCAACCCTAGATGGTTAGCCACAAACACACCTGAACCAGTGAGACAGTCCAATAACTTGCCGACTATTTACCCTCTATAAAGAGTTTACAAGATTTTATAAATATTTCACCAATAACCATTATAATGCTTGAAATAAGAACATTCTTTTTCTAAAGGGTCTTTCTTATAAAGACTTAACAAGTATTTCTAACGATGTTACCAAAAACCATTACAATGTTTGAAAGGGGAACATCTCCCTTAGAGGTATAAAAGACTTAGTCTCCTAAGGAATTCTACCTTGTCATAGCCCTATACAAGGTTGACTCATGACACATGTCCTTGAAAATTGAAACCAAACATAAAATTAGTCACTTACAATCACAATTCAACACATCCTTTGGAAAACATATATAAATATATATCTATAGTTATCTAGAGCCATTTCTTCATTTTCTTATCAAAGATCCCTGGTCCATAAGTTGAGATAAAAATCTTAGCAAGGAGTGGAAATTGCAACCATACAAAGAGACCGATTGGAAAGCCAACTAGCACAACGATTGGAATAATAATCTCTAATTGGCCCTTTAGCATGATAAAGACAGTTGAGGAGAAAGCTACCATCATTGCTGCAATAGAAATGAAGAGGAAGGAAAGTCTAATGATCAATTTGTTGGGTAAGGATATGAGGAAATCGTGTGCTGTATATCGTGATGTGAGGATACCAACGAATATCAACATCGAAGTGGTCGAAGCAGAGAGAGAAATAGCATCCGATATTACGAATACCCTAAAATGTTTTTTCCTTAAGAGTATGGGAACACCGGTCTCTTGATTAGGGCCTCCAGGAACAGTAAAAAGAGCAGCAAACATAATGGTGATGATAAGAGTGCCAACAACCGAAGAGGATTGTGCTCTATCCTTCATCCATTTCTCCCCTTCTTTCACCAATTTCGCATGGCTTTGATCAAATGCTTCATAAGGAGTTTCTCCTCTTTTATTTCTATATTCTTTATACATAGGGGGTATAATGCTTTCCACCTCCTGTATTCATAATTCATACAACTAATAAAACTTAGATGACATATTTTCTTGTCCTTTTTGGATTGAGAAAGGATATTAGCATAATTTAACTTCAATGAAATAAAAATAGTTATATATTAAAGTCAACATATTTCTCAAATTTATTTTCTTTTTCATATTTATTTTTTCATTATACATTACATACTTGAGTAAATGATATAGTTCATTCGTTGGTGACTTTCACGATATTCTATTTTCTTTCTCAATCTAAAAGACTCAATTTGTTTATTCATAATTTTTTGAATTTGTTTTAAATATATCTATTTATTAAGCTACTGATAAAATTATATAGACAGAATTTATCACACGTATATTTATCTAAGTGCCACATGCCAAAATTTGTCCACATTTTTCCATATTTTAACAGCTTGTTAACATAATTTGAAACAAATTCAATAGATAACGAATGAAAAAATCAAGCTTTTAGATAATAAATAAAAATAAACATTATGAATCTTTCTAATTTCCCCTTTTTTCCTTGTTTCTTTCTTTTTATTTATAAAGGAATACTTACAAAAAACTATAATTAGAGACATTTTATATTATATGTTTATTTAACAAATTGTTTGTAATATGTAAATGAAATATTATTTTTTTAATAATATTATGTGATTTAATTTTCAGAAGTTAAATATCTTATAAAAGCTAATTGTTCAATCTTTTTGCGTTATTTGTTTGTCAAATTATTTCTTTCCTTTTTGTTTGATACAAAAAAGGGTAAATAAAATTTTCCTTCTTTTTCCTAGATGTAGGATTTAAAAAGTAGTTATAATTTTTAAAAGCACATTTTAAGAAATTATTGAAGTATTATTTTCAATAATTTATGTAACATTTTTAATAATTATTTATTATTTTACCCCAACAAGTGTTTGTCAAGTTTTTGTTGCATGCATATTAAATAGCATTAAAACTACCGAGCAAAAAAAAAAAAAAAAGGCATTAAAACTCACAAATGATAAATAAGCATGCAATCAGAAAAAAAAAGAGTTGAAGCTGAGGAATTATAAGAGAGAGAGAGATGATGACCTTGAACCATTGTAGTTCTCTTTGCATTTGCAGAGCTGATCCTGAGATTTGTTCAAGCTTAACCTGAGATTCGGATGATAGTTTCCCTGCCACATGGAACATACTATTGTCGAGCTTATCAACGAAAGGAAGAAAAAGTTGCTTCTTAGTATCAAGCCCATAAATGAGGTTAAAAACTTTTTCTTGTCGATGTGCGACTGCAATCTTGAACATGTCTCTATCGTCCACGTCCTTAGTCACCAATAAATCTAGATTACGTTTGATGATTTCGACAATGAATTCCGTCATCCCTCGCTGAGCAGCGTTCATGATTGCTTGATGCACGGAATTTTCATGGACTTTTGCAAAATCTAATTTAGCTATCTCCTCAGACATCAGAAGCAGAAGCACATGGGCATGGACATGGGCCTGCTTTAAATCATATATGTGCTTCATTCCTACATAAATAAATATAGGTTTTAACTAATTACTATAATAGAAGAAATGGTTGCTAGAACAAGAGTTGAAAATATATGAAGAAAAAAATAAAAGTGATCAAGTAACATACCAAAGAATTTTAAGAGATTTGACCACAATCCAAGTGTGTGCCTTGCAACTGCACAATTCAACCCATTTTCTGACTTAGACAGACCGATGTAAAGAATATAAACTTTGAGCAACTTGAGGCTATAATTATTTCGTTGAAGATTTGAGCTAAGGAAAAATGGAAAAATAACGATTTGAGATTCCAATTTCTTCATCAACTGTATAAAAAAGTTAACATTTCTTTTACATATAAGATCTGTTCTGCCATTTCACAAATCTTCTTGTCATAAGATTTGACTTTGAGACCTTCAAATTGAAATCTTAAGTTTTGATGTTAAGATGTCTCATTGAGAAAAGACACTCAGACCAAAATTAATTTATAATTAATAAATATATAACTGAGAGCCGATCTAGCTAAAGCTTTCATTAGAAGCATTGCTCGAGTAGAGCTGTTTCTTAAAAAATGTTGTAAAGGGAAGCTAAAATAACGTTTGGTAAATTAGCTACACACATGTCACAAAAGAAATCTTTTAAATTAAACTTTTTTTTTCTTAAAATAATTTTTTTACTATCAAAATATCAAATATTGTCAAAGAATGAAGTGTATTGCAATTCAAGTCACAAAATAAAACATACCTTGCATTGCGAAGTTTTTCATTTTCTTTTGATCTTGTACTTGATAAGTATTTATACGAACTTCGTCTTCACTCGTGGGTTGTTTTCTCTTTAAATCTGATGCTTTTACCTTTAAACCTGCAACGACAGTGAACTATTTCATTATTGTTGTTAAATTATATTGTGATGTATTATAAATACACCACTTTTTGTTTCTTAGGTGCAAACTCATCCATTCTTTGAAAGTCTTTTGCATTTTCTTTTCTGCGTTTAGTTGTTCTTCATTTTTCTTTCTTTAATTTATACATTTAGCTAACTGAAAGCAGTAATTTTTTTTATTTTTGTTTTCTTTTATTATAAACTTTATTCATGTAATAAAGATTGCTCATATATTTCTTTCCATTGACGTACTGATCCGTATCCATAAAAAAACTATATGAATAACCATAGTTACTTGTTTGTAAAATTAAAATTGTCAAATGGGAAAAGAAAAAGAAGAAATAATAACTTTTAACTTATTTGTCAATTTTTGGTGAAATATAATTTGCAAAAAGGATTATCTTAATTATTAGAGAAATTTGATTGAAAACTAATGTAATAGAAGAAGAGAGAAGTGATACTAACAAGAATAGATCCAGCGTTGCCAAAATGAGAGCCGATTGCCACTAGGAAATGCAGAAGGTTGAGAGGATAGTACTGAAACAGCATTCATTCCATCTACCTCAGCAAATGCTAATTGTGGACATTCAAGAAGCAGATCCAAAGCAACATCTGGTGAAGTGGTGATATAGAAAAAAAAAATTATATACCCCGTGACAATATACATTAAATAAAGAATTGTTTGTGTTTATAACCTATATGTCACTCTTACCAAACAATTTGTTCCTAATACAGTGACGGACGACCAACACTGCCTGACGTTTGTTTTCTTCTTCGATTAGAAATCTTGGTCTGGTCATGCTGTATAGATATTGAGTCATATCTTTATGGCCTGCCAAACATGCAAAATTGAGTGGAATATCCCCTTCTCAATTTTGAATAGGAAGTAATTCCTTGTCCTTTGTGATCAATCTTTGGGCAATCTCGGTGTTTGCAGAGCACAAGGCGACATAGTGAAGAACCGTGTTACCATGGTGATTTTTCGTTCCCAGGTTTTCCTCTGCCATTTCGCTCACAAATTCATCAATCACTTCCAGCTGACCTTCGAAGATTGCGAAATCGAAGACCGAGAGATTACCCATGGCCCGAACTTCGGTATTGGCTGAAAGCCGGTCGGCCCTCAACAGAATCTTTGCCCTTTCCAAATCACATCTTTTAATAGCCTCGAGGAACTCCAAAGTACTTTTGCGTTGTACATTTCCGTCCTCTGCCACCGCACAACGTTGTTAGTAGAGTAGTAGGCCAAAGATTGGTAAGCATAATATGAAAATTTTCATGAAAAAGTTATAACTAGTGTGATTCTTTACCCTTTTTCCAATTATAATACTTTTCCATTACTTTTTTTCTCTTATCCTTTTCTTGTTTTTTCTTTTTCTTTTATGCATAATATTTTGAATTTAAAATAAAAAAATAGTGCTAATATACCTATCTATTTTCCAATTTGAAATAATTTTAATATTTTAAAAAATCAAAAACATATTTTTTGTGTATATTTTTAAAATTAAATTTGACAATAATTTATTATTTAGTACATCTTAACAATAATTATTTAAAATATAAGAAACTCATTCTTTACTTTTAAATATCATGTCCTTTTTTTTTTTGAAACATTGTAACTCTCTAACAGCACTTTTTTACAATAATACCCAATACTAAAAAAAACTCAAATCACACTTACCACAACAGTACTTCTTTCAACTAGTCTTCCCAACACTTTTCAACATACCTTTTTTTCAACCTCAACAACAATATTAAAATTGGGCCTAAGTATTGTATAATTTGACAACCGTTGGTAAAAATTATTCTGAAGTTTTAATTTTTTTTTCTTTATATAAACTAAACTGTTGCTCTCTTATTTGCTTTTCATCAAACCATATACTTGGCACATGTCACTTTGATGTTTTTTGTTCTGATTTGTTTTCTTACTTTAAGATGTAAAAGATAAAATTAGGTTTCATTAACTAAGTAAAGAAGGTTTGAAAATGATGTAAATCGTAAGAGAGAGGAAGAGACCTTCAGCATCATTTTCATTTTGGAATCCGCACTCTTTGGCCAAAGTGTTCCAAGCATCTTTAGCTGTAGTCTTGTCTCTAATTTTAGAAAGCATGGTCGGATCACATGAAATTTGAATAGCATGCAAAGCACTCACATTCCTCATTCTCCAACTCCAATCCCCGTCTTCTGAGGTTTGTTCCACAACGTCCCACAGATCTCTAGTCCACAAATAGTTTTTTATGCAAGCTCTCTAGTTTTCGTAATCATCCTTTCCAGTAAGAACTTGAGCAACAATGGCACTCGAACAAACACTATTGGCCTTCATCTGTAAAAAAAAAAAAAAAGGAAAATTAATTAGTGTATATATATATATATATATGTCGAATTTCATATAATGAAGATATTAAAATACTCAACTTACAGGGATCCATAAAATGAGTCTTCTTCCTCAGTTCTTCAGTGGTTGCAAATTAACACACTGTAACTATTGTTTTGGCTTATTGATTTCTCTGTGGGGTTGGATTGCAGACTATTATCTAGACGCTTCATCGGCTCAAAATTGATGTCATTCAATGCTCTCTACTTTCAACATTTAATACTATGACATTGACATAAAGCTAGATATTAAAGGTTTGATTCTTACCGCCCAATTTCTCAAGGAATATTTTGAGATCTTTCTAGTCTCAAACAGGGGCGGATCCTCTTTTTAGTTATGGGCCTGAAATTTTTAAAATTTTTTTTATAACATATAAAATTTTTAAAATCTTTTATGTGTTCTTTTAATAGTTCTTCAAAATAATTTTTTATTTAATAATTAAAATAAATAAAAAATAACAAAATGATCTCAAATGTCTCCTTTAATTTTACCTTCCTTAAGTTTCTCTAAATATCTGTCTCTTTCTCTTCTCTTTTATCTTTTTATTTTTACTGTACTCTTTTCTCTATAATTTATTACCGAAACTGACTGCATTCTTCATTTCAAGAGAGGTTTATGAACTTGTTAGCTTAGACAAGGAAGGACGGAAACCACTCAACACCATTGTTTGAAATTAAGAGAAGGTAAGGTTTTCTTTTATCTTCTTTTTTCAATTTATATTATTATTTATTTTTTTTGTTTCTATTCTATTTGCTTATATATTCTAAGTTTTTATAAATTCTCTTTTTCAAATTTTATAAACCATGAACCATGTTCTTTTCTTTCTTTTTTGTTATGTCATTTGTCAATTCTATCTTCTACTTGCTATGTTTTTTTTCTACTATATGGATTTTATTTTCTATGATTTTAATCTCTAAAAATTAATGAATTATTATATAATTCTCAAATATAAGTTGTAGTATTGCATTGTTACTTAAAATTTCATTAATATGTCAATTTTTTATTAATCCTGACTATATAAGATAAAATTATATTGAATATATCTTTTTTATGTGCTTTACGTTTTATATTTAATTGAAAAGAAGTTATCTTTATATAAGAGAAAATTATGAATCTTGTCTATAATATTTAACTATTTATATTTTATTTATTATAGTTTTATATTTAGTACTATAAGTTTAAATAGACATAAAATATGAATATTGGATGTTAACTGTATTCATTTTTTTTCAAGTTTGATTAAAGTATGAGTAAGTAGAAAACAATTGATAAATTTTTTAAAAAATAAGATGCAAATCATCCGAAAGATTTTCCTACACATGAACTACCAAACCTCAATGCTTTAACACATGAACAATAGCAATGCAGATCAAAATATCCAAAACTCAATCCTA
This sequence comes from Theobroma cacao, assembly GCF_053813885.1. Classification (NCBI taxonomy): domain Eukaryota; kingdom Viridiplantae; phylum Streptophyta; class Magnoliopsida; order Malvales; family Malvaceae; genus Theobroma; species Theobroma cacao. Next base: position 1,086,474 of record NC_142641.1, read on the forward strand.
AGAAGTTAGATGTTTTTTAGTATATAGTTCATATATAATTGATGAATTTGAATCTAGGAAACATGGTTGAGCACAATTTTCCTAAAGGATTATTATAAATATTTCTTTTCTTGATTTACATGTTTTGATTATTGATTAAAATTAACATATTACAGCATGTTTGGTTGGGAGGAATGAAATAGTCATTCCCTCCCTATTTCTAATCCTCTCTTAAAGTTTTGTTTGGTTGGGTCATTCAGGAAAAAAGGGAAATAGCCTTTACCGGGGCTCTCATGATTTTGACTATTCTTGAAGATAAGGAATAGGTTAAAAATGTTGATAGACAATACAGTCCCTTCAAAGAGAGGAAATATGGTATGCACTTCCACACTATTCAAGAACCTCATGCAGGTCTTCCTTTTCCATAGGCCTACCACCATAAAGAAGACACCAGAGAAATCAAAGGAAAAGTTATGACAAATAATGCACCAGAACTACTGCTCAACAAAAATTTCATGTACCGTTACCATTTGAGTTAAATAATCTAAAGGACATCATCAATTATGTTATACTTTTGTATTACAACAATTATTCATTATAAAGATATTATATGTTGGTTGTTTATGTCCATATTGTAGTATGCATTTTCTATCAACAATTTCCATAGTGAATTTCTCATATAATTGCAGAATAATACATAAGCTTCTCGAATAGCTAATATCTCTGCATGGTTGACATCACAAACGCCAATGGACTTACAAAATCTTATAACTATTTCCCTTCTATGATCTCGGAGAATTCCCCTAATACCTACATCTTCCAGAGTCCCTGATGATCCTCCATCCACATTAATTTAATCCACTCTTCTTATGGTGCTATCCAATCTATATTTTTTCTTTTTGGCTTAGAATTATGGACTAAACTTACTGAGGCGGGATCTCTAAACACATCATCCACACTTTCATTCAATTCTAGCCATGTGGGTCTAGCAACAGTTGTCTTGTTTTCTTCAAGAAAATATCAGCAAATAACATTAACCTTGTTTGATTACTGTTGAGTTTTAGGTTGACTAGAATTCTAGATCTTATTTGATTAGGATTTTTATTTGTATACAATATTAAGTAGTTGTATGGTTTTAAACTTCTTATTCCACATCGAATCCTAATCACATTATACTTTGGACTTTTATACTATAAAAGTGGATTTCTAGGTTTTAAAATTGCAAGTAGTGCTTTGAGAGCTCTAGAAAGGGAACATCTTGTAACTCTATTTTTTGCTCTAGGTGGAGCTAGAGTGGTTTGAGTGACTGTTCTTGGGAGGTTATTGAGGAAGAGTATGCAAGGGATCTTGAGTTGTTTTGGGGAACCATAAATGTCAATTTATTGTACTTTAAATTCTCAATAATAGAAGAACAATTTCACTCCGTGGACGTAGGCAAGAGGCCGAACCACGTAAATTCTTGTGTTTTTCTGTTTGCTTATTTTCTTTGGATTTTATCTTTGTTGATTCTTGGGCAATTTTCACAACAAACTGGTATCAGAGCTTCAGGTTCAGTAAATTCAAGATTCAATAAGGATGTCGAAAGTTACTAGTTCTGTGAATTTTTCAATTGAGAAGTTTGATGGGAAGACTAGTTTCACGCAGTGGCAGAGAAGGATGAAAGATCTCCTTGTACAACAAGGTTTAATGTGCCCCTTGCTAGGAAAGGAGGAAGGGCAACCAGATGACATGAAGGATGTTGAATGGGCAGAGTTGGAGCAAAGGTGTGTGAGCACTATTCGGCTTTGCATTGGAGATAATGTGTTTAATCATGTTATTGATGAGGATTCTGCTCTAAGATTATGGGCAAAGTTAGAGAAAATTTACTTGACAAAAAGTCTTTCTAACAAGTTGCAGCTTAGGCGAAAGTTGTATCGCTTAAAGATGGAGGAGAATGGAGACCTCATGAAGCATATGAATGAATTCGATGGAATCATTGATCAGTTGAAAAAGGTTGATGTCAAGGTGGAGGAAGAGGAAAATGCACTATTGTTCCTAGCTTCGCTTCTAGACTCCTATGAAGTATTTGTGAAATCTCTTATATGTGGGATGGATACAATAACGTTAGAACAAGCACAAGCAACGTTAATGTCTCGTGAAGCCCGAAATAAAAGTAAAGAAGGGGATAGAGATCCAAATGGCTTGGCATTAGTAATTGAGGCTAATAGGAGAAAGTCAACTAGTAAGGGATATAAGAGTGGCAAGTCTAGATCCAACAATGTTCAATGCTTTAAATACAAAGGGTATCGGCATATTAAAAGGGATTGTCTTATAAAAGGGGATGAAAGTAACGAGAACAAAGGTGAGTGTGCTTTCGTTGTTGAAGGTGATGATTGTGATGTCCTTACAATTTCAGAAAATATGGATGCAAATTCTGATTAGTATTTAGATTCTGCTTCTGTTACTCACATATGTTATCAAAAGGATTGTTTTGATTTACTTCAAGAAGGGGTGGCTGGGAATTTGATTTTGGGTAATAAGTCAATAGTGAAGGTCATGGGTATTGGAGTGGTGAAAATCAAAATGTTTGATGGGGTTGTGCGCTCTTTGGGTGGTGTGGCCTATGTCCCAAAGATGCGTAAGAATCTAATATCATTGAGCCTGTTAGACTCCAAAGGGTATGAATATTCTGCTTGTGATGGAGTAGTAAAAGTCACATAAGGCGACATGATCCTGATGAGGGGGAATTTGCATAATGGCTTGTATCGTCTAGAATGTGAGGCCTCGAAAGGATGGAAACAGTGCACAGGGGATGGTAGCTACCAAAGTGAGATTTCATTTGCCGAGGAGGTGATGAAAGGTTCCCATGGTGTAGACGATGGTGAAAGGACGAAAAATCTTGCCAGTAGTGAATTGGAAGGGTCGTCGAGGTCCCTTTCCGAAGTCAATTAGTGCAATTGACTTGACAGCTACACAGGTGCATTGGTTGTTTTTTGGAATCAAGTGTTGGACCATGCTTGATTCGGTATGTGTAGTCGTGGTAATTATAAAGGCCAATGATTTAGAAAGTCTTATGCTTGGAGAGTTGTTCAAGGTGTTGGAAAGTAGGTGGAGTTAGGAAGTTGCAATTAGGTGCGACTAGTGGAAGAGGTTTAAAGAGTTTGAATTCAAGTCAAAGGTGGAGATTTGTTGAGTTTTATGTTGATTAGAATTCTAGATCTTATTTGATTAGGATTTTTGTTTGTATACAATATTAAGTAGTTGTATGGTTTTAAACTTCTTATTCCACATCGAATCCTAATCACATTCTACTTTGGACTTTTATACTATAAAAGTGAATTTCTAGGCTTTAAAATTGTAAGTAGTGCTTTGAGAGCTCTAGAGAGGGAACATCTTGTAACTCTATCTTTTGCTCTAGGTGGAGCTAGAGTGGTTTGAGTGAATGTTTTTGGGAGGTTATTGAGGAAGAGTGTGCAAGGGATCTTGGGTTGTTTTGGGGAACCATAAAGGTCAATTTATTGTACTTTAAATTCTCAATAATAGAAGAACAGTTTCACTCCGTGGACGTAGGCAAGAGGCCGAACCACGTAAATTCTTGTGTTTTTCTGTTTGCTTATTTTCTCTGGATTTTATCTTTGTTGATTCTTGGGCAATTTCCACAACAATTACTTAGTCATGTCAAGAAACACATGGCCGATAATTTCTTACTTAGTTATGTCAAGATGTGAATGGTACAATGAGTCTACTGATAAGAATATTAATAGCTATGTCAAGATGTGAACGGTACAATGAGTCTACTAATAAAAATATTAATAGTCATGTCAAGGTTTGTTAATTAGGATAATCCGTCTTTACAAAGTCTTCAAATAATAAACCTATACAATCAGTCTTTCGCCTTTTATTTATGCTGGAAAACCTTACAGCATGTATGGTTCGTGAAATGAAATATAAAGGAAAGAAATAAAATCACTATTCTATGAGAATAAAATAGAATAGTAATAATTATTAATTTGGTTCTTAACATTGCATGGAACAATTCGGTCCACAGGCTCCCTCTTTGCCCCTTCCAAAAGAAGATGGCTATCCTTCCTATGATCTCTATCATCATAGGACTTGTCCTTTGATAAGAAATGCCTTTGTTCATGCTCTTCAAGCTCATCTGCCTTAGAGTTGGATTCCCTTATGTGTCACCGTCCATTTGGAAATTGATTTTTGAAGCCATCCAATTTGTACCATATGTTGCCTGAAAAGCCAAGAAGATGGATTATAAATCCATGTTACAACGTTATGAGAATCACTTTCTATCAACAATTTCCTTCGTGAATTTCTCATATAATTACAGAACAATACAAAAGCTTCTCAAACAGCTAATATCTTCGCCTGGTTGACATCACAAACGTTAATGTACTTAGAAAATTTTATAACTATTTCCCCTTTATAATCTCGGAGAATTCCCCCAATGCCTACCTCTCTTGAGGTCCCTGATGATGCTCCATCCACATTAAATTCCACCTTCCTATGATGTTATCTAGTCCACTTGCCTTATGGACTAAACTTACAGAGGCGGGATCTCTAAACACATCATCCACACTTTCATTCAATTCTAGCCATGTGGGTCAAACAACAATTTTCATGTCTTCTTCAAGAAAAATATCAGCAAATAACATTAACCTTGTTTGATTACTATAATGATTTATTTCAATGTTTAGTTGGTAAAAAGAGATTTTGAATATTAAAAGACTAGGTGATAAAAAAGACAAAAGTACTTTTTATTATAATATATAATTTTAATTTAAAATATTTATCTTTTATAATTTATTAAATATTAAATATTAAATATTAAAATTAATTTTTCTAATTTCTAGTTAAAATTTTCATTTAATTTCAAAATTTAAAATATTAGTGAATTAATAATTTAAATATTATTGTTTTCCTCAAGGTTTTAGTGGTTACAAATTAATGCTTTATAACGGTTGTTTTGGCTTAAGGCTTAATGATTTCTCTTTGGACTTGAATTACAGATTATTATAGAGACAGTTCATTTGCCATGTAAAGATGTGAACGGTATAATGAGTACAAATAAGAATATTAATACCCATGTGAAGGTTTATTGGCATAAGTCGTCGTTACAAAGTCTTTGCAAAGTCTTCTTTAAATAACAAATCTATAGACATGGCTTTTAATATTCTTATCAGTAGACTCATTGTACCATTCAAATCTTGACATGGCTAAGTAAGAAATTATAGTCTAGGGGCAGTTGTCATGTCTTCTTCAAGAAAATATCAGCAAACGACCATAACCTTGTTTGATTACTTGGCCATGTCAAAAACCACATGGACTATAATTTCTTACTTAGCCATGTCAAGATGTGAATGGTGCAATGAGTTTATTGATAAGAATATTAATAGCCATATCAAGATGTGAATGGTACAATGAGTCTTCTGATAAAAATATTAATAGCCATGTCAAGATGTGAATGATATAGTGAGTATACTGATAAGTCAAGGTTTGTAAGGATAAGTCACTTTCAAATATTAAATTTAGGGTTTATATTTGATGCATTGACAGTGTATAAGTTCTATACATTATCAGTTCACTAAATGCTGCCATGAAGTAAAATTAAAATTTTTTAAAGACTTAAAACTGAATACTAAAAGTTTCCTTAAAAAATATATAAAAAATAAAACAAATTTTTTTTTTATCTCTCCAATTCTCTCATGATTGTTCTTTTCTTGTTCTTCTCTTTCTATCTGTCTCAAACACCGTTATCTTCTCATCCTCATCTTCTCCCATTAAAATTAGGTTTGGTGAAATTGTGGAACTTTTAAAACAATAAGATAATTAAAAATTTCAAGATAAAAAAAAGAAATATTATATGCACTAGCAAGAAGTTAAGAACAAATAAACATCACGTAATGTAACCACTTCATAAAATAAAATAAAATATAAAATAATATATATAATAAAAAAATATAATAATAAAAAAAAGAGGAATGGCTGGGCGTATGCCCAGCCATCCCTTCGCCCAACCACCATGAATGATGGGGCTCTGGCTACCAACTCCTTGGTGCTAGAACCCCATTGTCGGGTTGTCTAAATTTTTGGATAACCCAGCTTTTAAAAATCAAACCTGCAAAACCAAGGGCAGGGGATAACCAAAAAAAAAAAAATCACAGGTCAAATACAAAAAAAATCCTAAACTACCAGCAACAGATAACCACAACAAAAAAGATGAAAAATTTGAGAGAAATAGGAAATCAAGGGAAAAAAGGGAAAATGTTTCCTTTTCATCGCATGGTTGTTGGGTTTTAGATCTTTTTTTTTTTAAGGGGTTTGGATTGGTTGGAGGGCAGAGAAAGTGGGGTTGTAGATACCGCCGGTTGTAGGAGGGAGACTTGGTCTTTTTTTGGGAGGGTCGAATTTGTGGTGGGTGGCTAGAGAGAGGAAGTCACCGGCTGTAGGATGAGATAAGGTTGTTGGGATTTGGTTTGCGAGAGAGCAAGAAAAAGAGAGGAAGCCGTCGGGTAGTGAGAGAAGATCGGAGCGGCATCGGCTTAAAGGAGAGAAGGTTCGAGCCGTCGGTTAGAAAGAAGAGAAAGGGGGTTAGTATGCCGGCGTCGGCGAAGAGAGGGAAGGTTTTTAAAGAGAAGGCAGAGAGAGTGGCAGGCTAGAGAGAGAAAACGAAATTTGAAAATGAGAAGAAAGGCCAAAAAGGGGGTTTATATACCCAAGTTTAGAGTCTAAACGACGCCGTTTCAGTGGAGTGAGGAACTAAAAGGGATCGACGCCTAAACGACGTCGTTTGAGGGAATCCCCGGAGCCCCAAAACAGTGCGTTTGGGGGAAAGCCAGACGAACCAACGAAGCAGGCTTGGGATGCCTCTGTGCAGCTCAGATAACTTGGGCCATCATTCTAGCCCAAGCAAGGTGAGGCCTTGCCCATTTATTGTAGATTTGGACTTGTTATTTAGGGCTTATTCAGTTTATTTAATAGGAAATTTGCTTACCTTAGATAAAAATAAAAAAAAACTATAGAATGTTTTAAAATATATAATAGATTTAGTTTACCTTCCTTTTTTTTTCTAAAAAAATATAAATAATAACAATAATAATAATAAGTGAATAAAAAATATTTATATTATAAGTATATTTAGAGGATTGCAAATAATCAAATAATAATAATAATAATAATAATAATAATTCATGATACAAATATAAAAATTACGAAAAATAATAATATAATGGAACAATTATTTGAGTATTACTACCTAAAAGGGCCAAAGAGTTGTCTCTTTTGGGTGGGTTACTTAAGTGCGGAGTTCGAAATGGATTTTCACTGAAGCGTCGGGATAAATTCGAATTCTATACTCCGATACCCATTAATCCTAATTGTTGTTTAAAATAGTATACATAAAAAAAATGATAAATAATAATGACAAATATATAAATAAGTCAATAAATTACCTTAAATTATTAACATGTTATTATTACCAACCAACTAATCAATAAACGCGTGCATGTAGACATCAGCATTTTATGTTGTCATAGCACGTCACATTTATCTTGAAAATGGTGCGGGAATTTCGATGATGGAATTTCCCCGAAGAGCTTATAGAGATGAGTTCTTCCGGGGATATCTCTAGGTGAGGAGAATTTTGAGACTTCACCAAAGCGTTGGGATGGTCTTCGAATAATTTTTCAATAAAAGATTACCGACCCCATTATTTAAAATAAACGAGTCATGACATCATTTTACGCTTGCATCATGTGCATACGTAAAACCAAATAAAAGATTCAATCAGTCAGTTTAATAAAAATTTAGTTAATAAGTAGGAAATAAATCAAAAGTAGGCTATAATAGGATAACTTAAGATTAAATGGTACCGTTCGTGGAACGGATGCCACGGAGGTGCTAACCCTTCTCCGTGTGTAACCGCACTCCCGAACCCATCTCTAAAAAACGTGGATCAGTTCTCGTTCTTTCGACGGACCTAAAATTAATTTAGGACTTTGTCGATTAGAATCGGGTTAATAAGTGACCAATCACATCTAGATAAAAAAAAGAATTGGTGGCGACTCCTAAACAATTTAATTTTCTCCCGCGTCTGGCGGTCGGGTTTCTGAACCCACACGTTACGACACGTAATTGTCACATCAAACAATAAACTGAGAAATATCATATAATAAAAAGAGTTTTCAAAACCAAAAAAAAAGAAGGGTAGAAAATAAAATGAAAAACAAAACAGAAAGAAAAAGAAGAAATAATACTTGAATGCAGTTTTAAACTTTTATTTTTTTCCTTAATTTTTGTAATAAAAAAAACCCTAGAAGAATGATTTACAGAAAAAGGGAGAGAAGAGGAAGATTGATAGGGAGAGAGGGAAGGAGTATTTTTTGACGAAGGATCTTTTTGGGAAAAAAAAATAACTCTTCTAAAAAGCTAGCATGTTTTTTTTTTTTAAAAAAAAAAAGAGAAGAGAAAGCTCCTATTAGGAGCTTTTTTTTTATGATTTTTTTAAAAAGAATTTATTCTTTTAAAAAAATTAATTTTTTAAATTTTTTTATAAAATATTATTTGGCACAGCTTTTATTTTTAAAAAATAAAAAAGCTAAAAATAAACTAAGCCGAACAAGTAGTTAGCCATGTCAAGATGTGAATGATATAATGAGTACTAATAAGAATATTAATAGCCATGTCAAGGTTTGTTGGCACAAGTCATCTTTACAAAGTCTTCTTCAAATAAAAAATCTATAGACACGGCTATTAATATTCTTATCAGTAGACTCATTGTACCATTTAAATCTTGACATGACTAAGTAAGAAATTATAGTCCAAGCCTTTCTGGCATATTACAATATGGACATAAATAACCGACTAATATATTATACCTTTATAATGAATAAATGTTAACACGAAAGTATAACATAATTGACGATGTCACTTAAATTATTTAACTCAAATGGTAAGAGTAGATGAAATTTGGTTGAGCAATAATTCTGGTTCATTATCTGTTTTAACTTTTCCTTTGATTTCTGAGGTGCCTTCTTTATGATGGTCGGTATAATGGGTCGCATACGGATTACACAAGTCAAACTATGTTAGACATGAAAATTTTTATATTATAATGATGTTGGTGTCATTCCACAAAATCTAAACTTATTCAACCTAACTGTCACGTAATAAATTACCGATGTTTAACATGGTAATCTATTACCAATGTCATGCAGTGGCAGTGCCCAGAGATGTTGAACGCATTCGTATTCTGGCCCTCCTCAAGGCTAATAAGGGACGTGATTTGGAAACCACAAAGAATCTATTGACGGCCAACCTGCATTTGGCCAATACCGAATTTTGAGGCACCTGTTGGCTGTTGCACGGTCCCTCATTTCGCAATCTTCGAAGGTCAGTTGGAAATGATGGAGGAATTGCTAAGCACAATGTCAAACAGAGACCTAAACATACAAGGTTCCAATGGTCGTGCAGTTCTTCACCGTGCCGCCTTGTCCTCTGAAAGCACCGAGATTATACGACGCTTGATCAGAAAGAATAGGGAAACACTTACTATAACAGATAACCGGGACTAATTCCACTTAATTTTGAATGTTTGGTAGGCAATAAAGAAATGGCTCATAGTCTATACAACATGACTACACCAGAATTTCTACTCTCACCAGAAAATGAAAGTCATGCAACATTGCTCGTGAGTGACTGTATTAGTAACAAATGGTTTGATAAGGGTAACATGGGTTGTAAACACTAAAACAACTGAATGCCGTTCAGCAGATATTCTATCCACACCATATTTGCGCATAAACGGACTTTCAGTTAAGTTAGGTGTCCAGATTACCTCAGTATCTTAAAAATCAGATTCCTCTCCACAACAAATGCCTTTATTTAAAAAAAAAAAAAAATTAAATCAAGATTGCTGCCATCAAGTTAAAGACTAAAAAAGAGACCAAGTAAAATTAACCACTATGAGACATACACCCCACGGCACTGCTTGACAGAAATCTTTGAAACATATTTACCGAATCAGTAATTTCTCAAGCCAAACATTTGAAGCAAGTCCCTTTCACATGATACACCCTGTTTGGCTAGCGCATCTGTCTCAGAGTTGGATTCCCTTATGTGTCACCATCCATTTGGAAATTGATTTTCGAAGCCATCCAATTTGTACCATATGTTTGTCGTAACGTGCGGGTCCGGGAACCCGTCCACCAGACGCGGGCGAAAATTAAAATGTGTGGGAGTCGCCACCAATCTTTTTTATCTAGGTGTGATTGGTCACCTATTAACCCGATTCTTAATCGACGAAGTCTTAAATTAATTTTAGGTCCGTCGAAAGAACGAGAACTGATCCACGTTTTTTAGAGATGGGTTCGGGAGTGCGGTTACGCACGGAGAAGGGTTAGCACCTCCGTGACGCCCGTTCTACGAACGGTACCATTTAATCTTAAGTTATCTTAATATAGCCTTTTCTTAGTTTAATCCCTATTTTATTAATTAAATTTTATTGAATTGTCAGACTGAGTTTTTTGCTTGGTTTTACGTATGCATATGATGCAAGTGTAGAATGATGTCGTGACTTGTTTATTTTAAATGATGGAGTTGATAATCTTTTATTGGAAAATTATCCGAAGACTATCCCAACGCTTTGGTGAAGTCTCGAAATTCTCCTCACCTAGAGATATCCCCGGAAGAACTCGTCTCTACAAGCTCCTCGGGGAAATCCCATCATCGGGATTCCCGTGCCATTTGCAAAATAAGAGTGGCATGCAATGACAATATAAAGTGATGGTATCTACATGCGCGCGTTTATTGATTGTTTTAAAAAAAAATTGATTATTTGTTATTTATTATTTTTTTATTTATATATATACTTTATTTTTTGGTTATTTAAATCCATGTTTGTTGTTGATCAAAGCTTATCTAAATAATTAATTAATTAACTTTTAAACGATTAATTTAACTTTGTTTAGTAATATTTATTTGAATTAACAAAATCTTTCTACATATATTATTTTCTAATAATGACTAATTGACTTAATGGGTTTTGAAATTTAGAGTTCAGATTTATCCCGACGCTTCGGTGAAAATCCGTCTCGAACTTCGCACCTACAAAACATCCGCCCGAAAGAGGCAACTCTTTGCCCCTTTTTGGCGGTAATACTCAAATATTTTCTTCCAATTATATTATTTATTATTATTATTTATTCATTTTTCATTTTATTATTATCATATATACTTTTTATTTTTTTATTTTTTATCTAAAAAATATAATATAATATATATATTTGCATCATGAATTATTATTATTATTATTTATTTTATTTTATTATTATTATTTTTTCTTGCAAGCCTCCAAATATATTTATAATATAAATATTTTTTATTCACTTGTCATTGTTATTATTTACATATATATTTTAATTTTTATTTTTATGAATTTTTTTTATTTACTTATTTGATATATATGTTCTTTAGACTATGCATTTTTACCATTATTATTATTATTTTTATTTTTTATTACTATCATTATTTTTTTATTTTATTTTTTGATTTTTAAATATTAAATATAAGTGTCCATATTATATAAATATTTTTCTTAAAAAAATGATAAATGCATTTAAATTAAAATGGGCTAGACCCAAGCAAAACAAAACAAAAAGGGTTATACCTTGTTGGGCTGCGATTGGCCCAACTCGGCGGCCCGTGGGAGCCCAAATCCAACACCCCGGCCTGTTTCTGGAAGCCCGCAAGGTAAGATCCAAAACGCACCGTTTTGATGCCTGCGAAGCCGTTTGGCCTGGTCCTTCCAGCTTCTGCTTGCCTCTTTGAAACGACGCCGTTTTGCCCACGAACCCTAGGTATTTAACTCCATTTTCTCTCTTTCTCTCTTCACTTTCATTCCTCACTTTCTTTCTCTAGCGGCGGCACCCTCCGCCTTCTCTCTAGCTTCGAACGCCGGTCGACACCCTCTTTTCTCCCTTTCTATCGCCGGCGCCCCTCTCCTCTCAGATCTCACCCTTCCGTCGGCCTCACTCCCCTCAAATCTCTCCCTTCCGTCGGTCTCTCTCCTCCCAGATCTCAGTCTCCCGTCGACCTCTCACCTCTCCGATCTCACCCCCCTCTCCTTGTTTTTCTTTTTTGTTTCTTTTTTGTGTTTTTCCTTCTGTGGCTAACTGCTGGTGATTTGGTTTTTTCGTGTCCTTGTGGCTAACCCCTGTTTTTTCTTTTTGCAGGGTTTTAAAGAGTCGGGTTGTCTAATTTTTTGGACAACCCGGCGAGGGGGTTCTGGCACCCCTGGAGTTGGTGGCCAGAACCCCCATCCCGCGTAGTGGGTGGGGGATGGGACAGCGAAGGGATGGCTGGGCGTACGCCCAGCCATCCCGATTTTTTTTTTATTTTTTTTTATTTTTTTTATTTTTTTAATATACTTTTTTATATTTTAGTTTATTTTATTATTTATTATATATATATATATATTTTTATAGGTGTCTACAGTTGCCCCTCTTTGTACATTCTTGAGAATCAAGGATAGTGCAAAGACGTAGACACCACATTTGGCTTATCTCGAAGCCAGTTGGTTTAATCAAATCAATCTAGAATTGACTTATCTCAAAATAAGTTCGATTTTAAACAAAAATGAAATTTCTAGACTTGATCTGAGCTTGACCCATGTTAGAACAAATTCAATTAAGATTCTTAGACTTAATCTTGGCTCGACCTATCTCACAACAGGTTCGATTTGAACAAAATTAAAATTCCTAGACTTAATCTAGGCTCAACCCATCTCACAGCAGGTTCGATTTAAACAAAATTAAAATTCTTAGACTTAATCTAGGCTCGACCTATCTCACAGCAGGTTCGATCTAAAAATTGAAATTCCTAGACTTAATCTAGGCTCGACCTATCTCACAACAGGTTCGATTTAAACAAAATTAAAATTCCTAGACTTAATCTAGGCTCGACCAATTTCACAACAGGTTCGATTTAAACAAAATTGAAATTCCTAGACTTAATCTAGACTCGACCTATCTCACAACAGGTTCGATTTAAAAATTGAAATTCCTAAACTTAATCTAGGTTCGACCTATCTCAAAACAGGTTCGATTTAAACAAAATTAAAATTCCTAAACTTAATCTAGGCTCGACCTATCTCATAATAGGTTCGATTTGAAATTCCTAGACTTAATTTAGACTCGACCTATCTCACAACAGGTTTGATTTAAAAATTGAAATTCCTAGACTTAATCTAGGTTCGACCTATCTCACAACAGGTTCGATTTAAACAAAATTAAAATTCCAAAACTTAATCTAGGCTCGACCTATCTCATAATAGGTTCGATTTGAAATTCCTAGACTTAATCTAGACTCGACCTATCTCACAACAGGTTCGATTTAAAAATTGAAATTCCTAAACTTAATCTAGGTTCGACCTATCTCACAACAGGTTCGACCTAAAAATTGAAATTCCTTTAATGCTAACTTAATTGGAATAACATGAAATGAAAAGACTCAAATCCTTCCATTGAAGTTTTACAATCTCAACCCTTTAGGTCGAGTGACTTTCTACCTTCGACGCTTGGGACATGAATTAATTTTGATTCTTGTCGAGTGCATGGCTAGGCATGTATGCATGATTGACATGATAGAATGTTTTTCATGTTTATGATTAAGGTTCCAAGACCTTCTCACTTCGTTCGATTTTTCACTGCAACTTTCGATCTTCTTTGCCTGTTTTCTTTCCTCCTGTAGAATTCAAGTAACTCCAAATTTTCCCTTAAGTAACCTCTCCTTTGACATTTGACTTTGCCTTAGGTTCAGGGCTCTGCCATTCCTTTTTTCATCCTTAAGTCTTTTGCTGAAGAATGAGTGTAATTTCTTACTTAATTAGTTTATTTCTTTTACCAGTTATCATTCATTTCTATGACAATCACTATGTGAATCATGGGATGGTAAATAGCGAAAGAGTTAAAATAAAGAGGCGAAGAAAAACTTCATATATGAGGAATCAAATAGTTCAAGGTAAACAGAATTTACAGGGCAGACATTAGATCTTTTAAATAATGAACACCCAGACCACTAAGAGAAAACAATCTGATATTCGACTTCAAGAATTGTCCTTGATTGATGCTTTGAGCAAATCTGTAGGTTGCAGATTCTTTAACTTCCCCTACTTTGTGAAATTGTGGAGCTCCATCCGTGGTGTATTTCTACCTCAATCTTTAGGCTGACATCCCCAAATTCCATTCTATCTTCCTGTTTTTTGGCCTCAAGCCGCCCTTTTTCGGGTTTTCGACATGAGCCTCCTCCCTTAGGTACGAGCTGCCCTTTTCGGGTTTTCAGCACGAACCCCCTCCTTTAGGTACGAGCCGCCCTTTTCGGGTTTTCAGCACGAACCCCTTCCGTTTTTTTTTTTTTTTTTTTTAGGCATAGTACTTCTTCACCGCATCCGCATTTATTGGATTAGGCAGATCTCCCCCATCCATGTTAGCCAAAATCAAAGCTCCTCCTGAAAAAGCCTTCTTTACCACGTATGGCCCTTCCCAATTCGGCATCCATTTTCCCCGAAAATCAGTTTGATTAGGGAGTATTCTCTTGAGAACCAATTCTCCTTCTCGGAACTGCCTGGGATGAACTTTTTTCTCGTATGCTCGCATCATCCTTCGTTGGTACATCTGACCATGAAAAAGAGCCGCCAGCCTTTTCTCCTCAATCAGATTCAACTGTTCGTAGCGGGAGCGGACCCACTCAGCATCTTCCAATTCCGTTTCCATCAACACCCTCAATGATGGGATTTCTACTTCAACAGGTAGGACTGCTTCTGCACCGTATACTAATGAGTACGGAGTTGCCCCGGTGGAGGTACGCACAGAAGTTCGATATGCATGTAGGGCAAAAGGAAGTTTCTCATGCCAGTCTTTATAAACTTCAGTCATCTTTTCGACAATCTTCTTGATGTTTTTGTTGGCTGCCTCTACCGCTCCGTTCATCTTCGGACGGTAAGTTGTCGAGTTATGATGCTTGATCTTGAATTTAGCGCAAACATCCTTCACCATCGCACCATTCAAATTGCTTGCATTATCCGTAATGATCCTTTCTGGAAGCCCATACCGACATATGATCTCCTTTTGGATGAACCTGCAGACCACCTTTTGTGTCACATTGGCATAGGAAGCTGCTTCTACCCATTTCGTGAAATAATCAATGGCCACTAATATGAATCGATGTCCATTAGAGGCTTTTGGTGTAATAAGTCCAATCACGTCCATTCCCCACATTGAAAATGGCCAAGGTGCCGTGAAAACGTGCAATGGGGCTGGTGGAGCATGGATCCTATCAGCGTATACTTGACACTTGTGGCATTTTCGAGCAAAGTTTATGCAGTCTGATTCCAACGTCAACCAATAATAACCAGCTCTCATAATTTGTCTAGCTAACATATGTCCATTAGCATGAGCTCCACAAGTTCCTTCGTGGACTTCTTTAATTATTTTGTTGGCTTCCGCAACATCCACACATCTCAAGAGTACTTGATCTCGACTCCTTTTGTAGAGCACTTCTCCGCTAAGGAAGAAACCCATTGCTAACCTTCTAAGAGTTCGCTTGTCATTATCCGTGACATTCTCAGGGTATGTCTGGTGCTTGATGTATTGCATGATATCATGATACCACGGTTTACCATCAACCTCTTCTTCAACATTCAAGCAGTGTGCGGAGACTTCACGGACTTCTAAATCAAAAGGGCGTACATCGGCCGCCTCTTTTATTTTGAACATCGCTGCGAGGGTGGCTAAGGCATCAGCAATCTGATTCTCTTCTCGAGGCAAATGGTTGAAGCTGATTTCTTTGAACTGTTTGCTTAATTCTGTAACCAGCTTTTTATATGGAACTAGTTTAGGATCTCTAGTTTCCCATTCACCTTTCATTTGACATATCACTAAAGCCGAATCTCCGTAAACATCTATCGCATCAGCCTTCATATCAATTGCTGCTTGTAATCCCAGTACCAACGCCTCATACTCCGCCATATTGTTAGTACAACTGAAATTCAATCTCGTCGTGGTTGGATAGTACTTCCCATTTGGAGAAATCAACACTGCCCCAATTCCGTGCCCCAAAGCATTTGATGCCCCATCAAAATACACCTTCCATGGATTAAGTTCATTGGGACCAACTTTTTCTATATGCAAGACGGCCATCAAATCTTCATCTGGGAAATCGAAACTTACAGATTCATAATCTTCATTAGCTCGATCTGCAAGGAAATCGGCGATGGCGCTCCCTTTGATTGATTTTTGGGACACATACACAATGTCATACTCAGACAATAGTACTTGCCATCGAGCTATTCTTCCGGACAGGCAGGGTTTTTCAAAAATATACTTGATGGGATCTAATTTCGCCACCAACCATGTTGTGTGATACAACATATACTGTCGGAGCCTCTGGGCGGTCCATGCTAGCGCACAACACATCTTTTCGAGCGCAGAATATTTGGACTCATACTCCATGAATTTCTTGCTCAAGTAATATACAGCTCTTTCTTTCTTCCCAGTTTCATCATGTTGTCCCAATACACATCCCATAGAATCCTTGTTCACAGTCAAATACAGAATGAGAGGTTTTCCGACCGTCGGTGGCATCAACACCGGTGGATTTGTGAGATATTCTTTGATTTTATCAAAGGCTATTTGACATTCTTCATTCCACTCTCCTGGGTCTCGTTTCCGAAGCAGCTTGAAGATTGGATCACATTTGCAGGTGAGCTGGGATATAAATCGAGCAATGTAATTCAGCCTCCCTAAAAATCCTCTCACTTCTTTTTGCGTTTTGGGAGGTGGTAGCTCTTGAATAGCTCGTATTTTATCCGGGTCCACTTCGATTCCTTTTTCACTGACTATGAACCCCAACAATTTCCCAGAGGTTACACCGAAAGTGCATTTTGCAGGATTCAACTTGAGCTGGAACTTCCGCAATCTCTCGAACAGTTTCTTGAGATTGACAGTATGATCCCTTTCTGTATGAGATTTTGCAATCATGTCATCCACGTATACCTCTATCTCTTTATGCATCATAACGTGGAACAAAGCTACCATTGCCCTTTGGTAAGTGGCGCCTGCATTCTTCAATCCAAATGGCATTACTTTGTAACAAAACGTTCCCCACATGGTCACGAACGTTGTTTTTTCCATATCTTCGGGTGCCATCTTAATCTGATTGTAACCAGAAAAGCCATCCATGAATGAGAACAAAGCATGTTTTGCTGTGTTGTCCACAAGAGTATCAATATGTGGCAAAGGGAAGCTATCCTTCGGACTCGCTCTGTTCAAATCCCTATAATCGATGCACATTCAAACTTTTCCATCCTTCTTAGGAACTGGAACTATATTAGCTACCCATTCAGGGTACTTAGCCACCTCTAAAAATCCAGCATCGAATTGCCTTTTTACTTCCTCTTTAATCTTCAGCAACATCTCTGGCTTCATCCTTCTCAACTTCTATTTAATAGGCTTGCAATCTGGTTCCAAAGGTAACTTGTGAACAACCATGTCAGTATTAAGACCTGGCATGTCCTGATATGACCAAGCAAACACGTCCACATATTCACGGAGTAATTCTTCCAGCTTCTGTCGTTCATCGGATGACAGCGAGGTGCCAATCTTAACCTCTTTCTTCTCTTCCCCATTTCCGAGGTTAATCATTTCTGTGAGTTCCTGATGAGGTAAAATCTTCTTTTCTTCCTGTTCCAACATTCTCAACAAATCAGGGGGTAAGCTGTAGTCATCTACCTCCTCTTTATTTTTCAATTCATCAATGTTTGGAATTATCTCAAAATCGATATTCAAATCGTTGTCTAGATCGTCTTCGTGTTCATTATTTAAAGACCTGCAAACAGGTAAAGTTGGACGGGTGTATGGGCAAGTATTTATTGGCCAAAAGAATAGATGAAAAGAGATATGCAAAAAAAAAAAAAAAATTGATGAGTTATGAAACACATTATGCATTGTCATTTATTCAAATGATGAAGGTAACAGAAAGCCCTACTTAAACAGGAAATTAATCTTAACACCCTCGGGCATAGGCATTTAGATAAAATTGTTCATTACATTTTAGAAGACTTAAAGATGATGGGCAGTTCCGTGGCTGTCCAATTGCTTAGCTCCTCTCCTGGCAGTACTGGATACACCACAGGGATCTTCCCATCAGGTTCTTCATCTCTGATCATATGGATTGATAGCTCATCAAATATCCGTAGAACCTGACTGACCTTTGGTGGCACTTCGGGATGAATGAAACCTGCAGAGCGAAAAGTCTCATATAGGTGTGGGATTGTCCGTTCCCCGAATTCTTCTTCTTTTCCCTCAAGTTGAGCCATCCTTTTAATCTTCTTTTGAGTTGTCAGCTTCCTTCTCTCTTCTTTGGTAGGCTTGTACCCCAAACCAAACCTTTCTTCGTTCTTCATTGGAGTCAGAGGACGGTTAATTCCTTGTAAATTCTTTTCTAACCCCAAACCAGCACGGCATCCTTTACTCACAGTCTGCTTAACTCCCATTTTAGTGGCTACTGACAAGTGAGGGGTCGGTATCACTTTTTTTTCCCCCACATAAGTAGCATTAACAAATTCAAAAGATCTGAAAGAGCATTCTGGGACTTCTTCTGTTGCCTCTACATAGGGAGCAGATGATGGTTGAATAGCCAGTATGTCTTCCTCCGCACATACACTTATCAGTTGGCCTTCAGCTATGAATTTTACTTTTTGATGAAGGGAAGATGGTATGGCTCCAGCCATATGAATCCATGGACGCCCTAACAAGCAATTGTAGGACGGGGCAATGTCCATGACTTGAAATTGGACCTCAAAAATGCAAGGGCCAATTTTTATCGGTAGTTCAATGTCCCCTACCACCTCCCTTGTGGTCCCGTCGAAAGCCCTTACAACCATGCGGCTGGTTCTCATATACGACACATCTACTGGCAACTTGGTTAAAGTAGAGCGAGGCATGACATTTAAAGCGGAACCATTATCGACCAAGACCCTAGGTACGGCATGGTCCTTGCATTTGATGGTAATATGCAACGCTTTGTTACTTCCTCGACCACCCGATGGTATTTCTTCATCATTAAAGGCAATGACGTTTCCCACTGTAATGTTCCCCACGATGTGGTCTAGCTTTTCCACTGATATATCTTGTGCCACATAAGCTTGGTTCAAGACTTTGAGCAGTGCGTTCCTGTATGCTTCCGAATTCAACAGTAAAGACAACAACGAGATGCGAGCGGGCATCTTGGTTAATTGTTCTACCACACTGTATTCACTGTGTTTGATAAACTTGAGAAATTCACCCGCTTCTTTCTCGGTGACAGGATTTTGACCTCGTTCGGGGCAACTACGGATTCGTCAATTTGGTCCTTGGAAAAGGTATTTGCTTTCTTTAGGCCTCCCTCTCCCTGTGCTGGTTTCCCTTTTCCAACTTTTTCTGCTACCTCAGGGGAATAACATCGCCCACTTCGCGTTATACCCCCCACACCAGTTAGGTCTTCAAAAGATGCTTGGGGGGCGGATGAAGCTGTGCCCAAAATATTACACTCATAATTCCATGGGGCAGCCTTATCACTCTTGTAAGGGAATGGGCTGGGGACTTCGATGGTGATACCACTTCTGATCATAGTTGGGGATGTATCATTCATCGGGCTTCTGTTTTCTTCATAGAAGATGGTGAGAGGTTTAGGTTTGTTTGCCCCGAATGAACTTGATGCCACTTTAGCTGGGGTGTCTCCATTTATGGTTCCGACCAAATTCTCTTCAGCTTCTTCATAAAACTCAATTACCGATGAATCCATCAATTCTTGCAACTTACGACGAAAGCCACCACAATTTTGAATGGAATGCCCAATTGCCCCCATATGAAATTTGCAAGAATAAGCGAGATCATGCCCCAATTCCTTTGTGTCGATGGGTTCTGGAGTGATGGCATTTATCTTGGACAACGCCTCAAACACTTCATCCATCGGCGTTTGAATCTCATCAATACCCTTTTTCACCCTTCGAATCATCCCTTCATATATGGCATTCACAGTCGGTCTTCCATGATTAGGTAACGGGTTCCCATCAACACTCGAGCTGTCTTTTTTGGCAAAATTTAAAAGCCCTGCCTTAATGAGCGCTTGGACCTTGTGTTTTAAAGCAGTGCAATTCTCGGTGGAGTGCCCTTGAATTCCAAAATGGTAATCACAATGCGCATTCGGATCATACCATTTCGGGAAAGGTGGTCGGAGTGGTTCTAAAGGGGTTCGAGCAAGGAGTCGATTTTCTATGAGTTGTGGCAGCAATGTAGTGTAAGGGACTGGAATAGGATCAAATTTTGGTCTTTCTGGGGTAGTTTTAGGTCCTCTTTGACCATGACCAGGATTATTGGTTGAAGCTATCGGCCTTGGTGGTGGAGTTTGTGGAAGAACATTGGTTTGAAATGTTGGTTGCGGGACGGGTTGGTACACATATGGGTTTTGTGTGACGTTGCCTATGTGCGGATAGAAAGGTTGGTATGGAGGGTACGGGTAATATGGGTTAAAGTTGTGGGCTTGTTGGCTGTCGTGAGCGACTGCTTGCACATCCCCTTCTTTCTTCTTGGGCGTACTCCCTTTCTTTGAGCTGGCAACTTCATGCCCTTCAATTTTTCCGCTTTTGATAGCTCCTTCTATTATTTCTCCCGATAAGACCAAATCTGTAAAGTTTTTCGTGGCATTGCCGATCAAGCGCTCATAGAATGGAGCTCGAAGGGTATTTATGAACAAAACAGTCATCTCCTTATCAGTGAGAGGTGGCTGAACTTGCGCTGCTGTATCTCTCCACCTTTGGGCATATTCCTTGAAGTTATCGCTTTGCTTCTTCTCCATAGTTTGTAATGACAAACGATCAGGGGCTAATTCAGCCACATGCTTGTATTGGGCTATGAAGGCTCTTGCTAAGTCTTTCCAAGTCTTAATACGGTTTCGATCTAGCTGTACGTACCACCGAGCAGCTGACCCAGTCAAGCTGTCTTGGAAAAAATGGATCAGTAACTTATCATCGTGAGACTGTGCCGCCATCTTCTGACAATACATAGTAATATGTGCCATGGGACATTTTGTTCCGTCGTATTTCTCAAATTTCGGAACCTTGAACTTGGCAGGAATCAATACATCCGGCACTAAGCATAACTCGGTTGCGTCCATGGTACCAAACCTATCAACTCCCTCGATAGCACGAAGACGTTCTTCCAACAGATCATACTTTTTTTGGTCTTTTTCATTTTCCCCTGTTTGTGACGAGTCCTTTCTTAGTTTTTCTTGCTCTTTTGGATCGTCTAAATCTGGGACATTTATTGGTTCAGCAGGATTTATCCCAGAATATGGCCCAAATTGCCCATGAATCGGTTGATGGCCTAGCGGGGGTGGTGCATTGTAATAGACGGGTGGGATCACTTGAGGGTGGACCCTTTGAGAGGTTTGGGCATGTGGTGGAGTGAACCCTGGGGGATAGGGTGGATCTTCCCTTTGGTTTCCACTGTCTTGTGCTGGTGGGTTTTCTGACAGAGCTGGCTCTTCGATCGCTCTTTTTCCTTTACTGAGACTCATCATCAATTCCATCATCTTTGCTAACTGTTCTCTCATTTCTTCCTGAGCTCTTTCCATTCTGTCCATTCGCTCTCTTTGTTCTTCTTCCATGATCCTTGCTCGTTGACGCGTATTATGAACACGTTGATCACTTGGCTTAGGTGGTCGAGCTATTTTGGAACCTTATTATTGATCATAAACATGAATTAGATGCGTATTTGATGCATGAGTGAACCCATTATCTTTATTTTTAAATGAAAATACTTATTGCCATGAAATGATGATTTATGCATGTATGAATGATTATGTGCTAAAAGTATTCATCACATGACACCCAACAACAAAAGTCATCCATTGCATAAGATATTTGTCTTAGATTACAACTCAAAGGCCATCTAGAAATATTCGCCAATCTTATTATAATGGCTATACACCTCATCTAAATACTTGATCAACTGTTGCTCTTATTTTCCAATTGGAAAGATCTGGCTCCTTAATATGTCCGTTTTCCAAGCCATGCTTCTTGCCTTGTAAGCCACCTCTCTCATTTGCCAAACCAAGTAATCCATCTGGTCGTATTTCTCTGTATAAGCTTGTCTGTAAGATTCACCCCATTCTTGGATTCTGGTGCTCTGTTGCTTGAGGCGTTCATATTCCTGTTGATAAGTCGTCATGACCCCTTCGAGCTCTTCATACTCCTGTCTTAGTAATTGGATGGACTCTTGTTGGAATCGCACTTGTCTTCTTAGCCCATCATTGTGCGTTTGAAGTTCATTGTCTCGATTTTCTCTTACCTGTATTTCGCTTTGAAGTTCACTGGTTGTGGCAGAAAACTTATCATTCAGGCTCTCATACTTCCCTTCCATTTTTCGGACTTTCTTTCTTTGCTCACTTACTTCTCTTTTCATTTTCTCACACTTTTTTTGGAGGTCTTCATACCGTTGCTTCCAACTGGCATTTTCAGCTTCGGACTTCTTTCGAGCCAACTCACTTTCGAGCAAAGCGTCTCGTGGTTCTGGATCAACTAGGCCACGTAGTGCATCTTCTTTCGGATATACCACATCCTTAACTCGTTGGTCATGCCATATCTGATATCCGGTAGTCACTTCATCGGTGTACCTCTCTTGATCAACTCGGCTAGTTTTCTTCCAAGCTTGCGCAATTTCCTCGATCCTTTTCAGAAAACCCGGCTCTCCATAAGCAAACTCTAAAGTATTAAGTCGATGTGTCATCGGTACAAACTGTTCTGACCCAAATTGTCTTCTCACCATAATTGGGGCGTAACTGATGGCTCCCCATGGCCCCATTAACGGTACCCAAGGTTCATTTCCGCATTTGTACAAGACAGGGTGATGCGGCATCCATGGGGCTCTCCATGTTACTTCCACACTCATGAGTTCCCGAAGTCTAGAGATCCATTGTTCCTTAGTCTTATTTTCTGGCCATTCACTCTCACAAAATTCTCTGATAGGGGCAGTTTGCAGCAGAAATGGCTTTCTGAACTTATCGACCTTGCATTCAAAGTGGCTCACTATCCAGATGGAAAGAAGCTGTGCACATCCCACAAATCGTCCCTCACCTTTTCTTCTGCAGTAATTCAGTGATCTGAGAGTTTTCGCTAGAATAGAGGGCGAAGGGTTGGCCTTGTTGATGACTTGCTCGAAAAAGTCTATAATTCCGACTTCTATATGTCCCAAAACTTTGGGGAAGATCACTAGCCCATAAATTCCCAAGGCCATCACAAGCTGTCCTTGCTCGGTGTCCCGTTGCTTCATGATATAACTACGTAGAAAACTCCACGGGATACATTCATTGTCCCCTTTTTTCCTTAGGTTCTGATCAACTTTCGCTAAAGTAATACCCATCATCTTGGCTAACTTTCGCCTGTGTCCGGTCTTCTGTCCTCTCCAATATATCTTGTCCGGATTATCGAGATAGATTTGCAGGAGAGCCGAGTATTCTTCGATCGTGGGGACCATATCCACCTTATTGAACACGAAGCATCTATACGACGGATCCCAAAATTGCACAATGGCCTTCAACAACTGTTCATCTATCTGGACCTTAAGGAGTCGAGCAATGTGACCATATTTCCTATCGAAATTTGCCCGAGTGGTAGCCCCCCACTTATCCCATATGTTGAGCAAATCGGTGAAGTCGTTCTGTTTGAGATCAAGGTGGACCCTATCAGGTAGTGATGAGAAGTGATCCTTTGACAAGCAATCTCCTTCACTTTGTTGGGTACTCGCCATATGCTGAGTCACTTGATAAATTCCATCGTAACTTGAGGATGGCCATGATGACTCCATGTATGCAATTGGATCTACTCTGTTAATGGTTGTCAGGTGACAAATACTTTTCCTATTATGATGCAAATATGCATATGACAAAAAATTCAAGTTAGCACTACAAACAAAAATTCCAAAAGATGAATGAAAGTAACTAGTAACCTGATACCTTTATTTATTTGCGGAGAAGAATTTAGAACGAGGGGATTATGAAAATTCCTTCATGTGTACCTAGTCAAAAGGTATATTCTCACGGGTGAAGCTCTATCTAAGCAAAGGCGACTCTCGGTATTTTACATGCTGAGTTTGGGTTGAAAATGGAGCTAAAGGTTCCCAAATCGCTCCTCACTGTCGTCCACACGGACTAGTAAGGCACCCCGGTCCTCACCCATTACAGGCTTCAAACGGACTAGGTTCGATTTGAGTGGGAGTCTTCACTAGCCCATGCGGAGGTTATCACCTCACGAGAGCGTAGCTACTTAACTCCCTCCTAATTAAGGATAAAGCCCGGGTGGAAGGCTTATGCATGAATGCAAGATGTGTAGTGTGTGAGAAGGAATATACCGACCTTGGATCAATAATTTCACATTCCCCTTGTCCTAAATTTCCCACAATTATTAAAAATAGTGAAGTAATAATAACAAAATAAATGAATACATTAAACAAAAATATGCAAAATTGACGCTAGGGAAAATAACAAATTATTTAAGGCTTAAGATAACTTATGATTAATTAATGGCTTGACTCTCTATGTATATCCCCAGTGGAGTCGCCATCTGTCGTAACGTGCGAGTCCGGGAACCCGTCCGCCAGACGCGGGCGAAAATTAAAATGTGTGGGAGTCGCCACCAATCTTTTTTATCTAGGTGTGATTGGTCACCTATTAACCCGATTCTTAATCGACGAAGTCCTAAATTAATTTTAGGTCCGTCGAAAGAACGAGAACTGATCCACGTTTTTTAGAGATGGGTTCGGGAGTGCGATTACGCACGGAGAAGGGTTAGCACATCCGTGACGCCCGTTCTACGAACGGTACCATTTAATCTTAAGTTATCTTAATATAGCCTTTTCTTAGTTTAATCCCTATTTTATTAATTAAATTTTATTGAATTGTCAGGCTGAGTTTTTTGCTTGGTTTTACGTATGCATATGATGCAAGTGTAGAATGATGTCGTGACTTGTTTATTTTAAATGATGGAGTTGATAATCTTTTATTGAAAAATTATCCGAAGACTATCCCAACGCTTTGGTGAAGTCTCGAAATTCTCCTCACCTAGAGATATCCCCGGAAGAATTCGTCTCTACAAGCTCCTCGGGGAAATCCCATCATCGGGATTCCCGCGCCATTTGCAAAATAAGAGTGGCATGCAATGACAGTATAAAGTGATGGTATCTACATGCGCGCGTTTATTGATTGTTTTAAAAAAAATTTGATTATTTGTTATTTATTATTTTTTTATTTATATATATACTTTATTTTTTGGTTATTTAAATCCATGTTTGTTGTTGATCAAAGCTTATCTAAATAATTAATTAATTAACTTTTAAACGATTAATTTAACTTTGTTTAGTAATATTTATTTGAATTAACAAAATCTTTCTACATATATTATTTTCTAATAATGACTAATTGACTTAATGGGTTTTGAAATTTAGAGTTCAGATTTATCCCGACGCTTCGGTGAAAATCCGTCTCGAACTTCGCACCCGAAAAACATCCGCCCGAAAGAGGCAACTCTTTGCCCCTTTTTGGCGGTAATACTCAAATATTTTCTTCCAATTATATTATTTATTATTATTATTTATTCATTTTTCATTTTATTATTATCATATATACTTTTTATTTTTTTATTTTTTATCTAAAAAATATAATAATATATATATATTTGCATCATGAATTATTATTATTATTATTTATTTTATTTTATTATTATTTTTTTTCTTGCAAGCCTCCAAATATATTTATAATATAAATATTTTTTATTCACTTGTCATTGTTATTATTTACATATATATTTTAATTTTTATTTTTATGAATTTTTTTTTATTTACTTATTTGATATATATGTTCTTTAGACTATGCATTTTTACCATTATTATTATTTTTTTATTTTTTATTACTATCATTATTTTTTTATTTTATTTTTTGATTTTTAAATATTAAATATAAGTGTCCATATTATATAAATATTTTTCTTAAAAAAAATGATAAATGCATTTAAATTAAAATGGGCTAGACCCAAGCAAAACAAAACAAAAAGGGTTATACCTTGTTGGGCTGCGATTGGCCCAACTCGGCGGCCCGTGGGAGCCCAAATCCAACACCCCGACCTGTTTCTGGAAGCCCGCAAGGTAAGATCCAAACGCACGGTTTTGATGCCTGCGAAGCCGTTCAAAACGACGCCGTTTGGCCTGGTCCTTCCAGCTTCTGCTTGGCTCTTTGAAACGACGCCGTTTTGCCCACGAACCCTAGGTATTTAACTCCCTTTTCTCTCTTTCTCTCTTCACTTTCATTCTTCACTTTCTCTGTCTAGCGGCGGCACCCTCCGCCTTCTCTCTAGCTTCGAACGCCGGTCGACACCCTCTTTTCTCTCTTTCTATCGCCGACGCCCCTCTCCTCTCAGATCTCACCCTTCCGTCGGCCTCACTCCCCTCAAATCTCTCCCTTCCGTCGGTTTCTCTCCTCCCAGATCTCAGTCTCCCGTCGACCTCTCACCTCTCCGATCTCACCCCCCTCTCCTTGTTTTTCTTTTTTGTTTCTTTTTTGTGTTTTTCCTTCTGTGGCTAACTGCTGGTGATTTGGTTTTTTCGTGTCCTTGTGGCTAACCCCTGTTTTTTCTTTTTGCAGGGTTTTAAAGAGCCGGGTTGTCCAATTTTTTGGACAACCCGACGAGGGGGTTCTGGCACCCCTGGAGTTGGTGGCCAGAACCCCCATCCCGCGTAGTGGGTGGGGGATGGGACGGCGAAGGGATGGCTGGGCGTACGCCTAGCCATCCCGATTTTTTTTATTATTTTTTTTATTTTTTTAATATACTTTTTTATATTTTAGTTTATTTTATTATTTATTATATATATATATATATATATTTTTATAGGTGTCTACAGTGTTGCCTGAAACGCAAAGGAGATGGATTATTAATCCATGTTGCAGCGTTAAGCGACAGACTTTCTATCAATAATTTCCTTTGTGAATTTCTCATATAATTGCAGAACTATACTAAAGCTTCTCAGACAGCTAATATCTCCTCCTGGTTGACATCACAGACGTCAATGGACTTAGAAAATTTTATAACTATTTCCCCTTTATGATCTCAGAGAATTCCCCCAATGCCTACCCCTCTCGAGGTCCCTGATGATGCTCCATCCACATTAAATTCCACCTTCCTATGAGGTTATCTAATCCACCTGCCTTATGGACTAAACTTACTGACGCGGGACCTCTAAACACATCATCCACACTTTCATTCAATTCTAGCCATGTGGGTCTAGCAGCAATTTTCATGTCTTCTCCAAGAAAATATCAGCAAATAACATTAACCTTGTTTGATAACTTAGCCATGTCAAAAAACACATGGACTATAATTTCTTACTTAGTCATGTCAAGATGTGAACAGTGCAATGAGTATACTAATAAAAATATTAATAATCTTGTCAAGATGTGAACGGTACATTGAATCTACCGATAAAAGTAATAATAGCCAGGTCAAGGTTTGTTGGCATAAGTTCTATACACTATTAGTTCACCAAATGCTGCTATGAAGTAAAATTAAAATTTTTTAAATACTTAAAGCTAAAAACTAAAAGTTTTCATAAAAAATATATAAAAAAATAAAAGAAATTTTTTTTTATCTCTCCAACTCTCTCATGACTGTTCTTTTCTTGTTCTTCTCTATTTCCCTTTCTTTTTCAGATCTTTCTTTCTCTCCTTCAAACTTTCAGCCTTCTCTTACTCTCTCTCAAAACCCAAAAAACCCATTTCTCATTTTTGGTTTTTTTTTGAGTGTTTTGGTTTCTTTCTTTGGTTGTGATTTTTTTGGTTGTGGCTAGGTAGTCGACTGGTAATTTTTTGGATCTGTGGTTTTGTTGGTTTAGAGAATGGGATTCTTTGGTTTTTTTGATTTGGTTTCTTTGGAAAGATTGGGTTTTTTTTTTGGTTGTTTCTTGGCTTTTTTTTTTTTGAAACGTTTTTCTCCTGATTTTTGCCTATGTTTTCTAGCTTTCAAAATCCTCCCCTAGAGCTCTCTCTGGTGTTTTCCCTTAAAAGCCAGATTGTCCAAAAATTTGGATAACCCGATAATGGAGGTTCTGGCACCAGAGAGTTGGTAGCCAGAGCCCCCATCCCTTCCTTTTTTTAGGTGCATTAAATGCACTGTGATGGTTATATGGGAGGGATGGCTGAGTGTATGCTTAGTCATTTCCTTTTTTTTTATTTTTTTCATTATTTTTTTATTTTTAATTTATTTCTATTTTTTTATATTTATATTTATATTTATATTTTCTTTCATTATTATTTATTTTATTTTTTAAAAGAGGTGTCTACAATCGCACCTAATTGCAACTTCTTAACTCCACCTACTTTCCAACACATTGAACAACTCTCCAAGCATAAGACTTTCTAAATCATTGGCCTTTATAATTACCACGACTACACATACTGAATCAAGTATGGTCCAACACTCAATTCTACAAAACGGCCAATGCACTTGTGTAGCCGTCAAGTCAATGGCACTAATTGACTTCGAAAAGGGACCTCGACGACCCTTCCAATTCACTACTGGCAAGATTTTTTGTCCTTTCACCATCATCTACACCATAGGAATCTTTCATCACCTCCTCGGCAAATGAAATCTCACTTTGGTAGCTACCATCCCCTATGCACTGTTCCCATCTTTTCGAGGCCTCACATTCTAGACGATACAAGCCATTATGCAAATTCCCCCTCATTAGGACCATGTCGCCTTGTGTGACTTTTACCACTCCATCACAAGCAGAATATCCATACCTTTTGGAGTCTAAGAAGCTCAATGATATTAGATTCTTACGTATCTTTGGGATATAGGCCACACCACCCAAAGAGCGCACAACCTTATCAAACATTTTGATTTTCACCACTTCAAAACCCATGACCTTCACTATTGACTTATTACCCAAAGTCAAATTCCCAGCCACCCCTTCTTGAAGTAAATCAAAACAATTTTTTTGATAACATATGTGAGTAGCAGAAGGAGAATCTAAATACCAATCAGAATTTGCATCCATATTTTCTGAGATTGTAAGGACATCACAATCATCACCTTTAGCAACAAAAGCACACTCACATTTGTTCTCGTTACTTTCATCATCTTTTGTAGGACAATCCCTTTTAATATGTCCATACCCTTTGCATTGAAAGCACTGAACATTATTGGATCTAGACTTGCCACCCTTAGATCCCTTACCAATTGACTTCCTCCTACGAGCCTCAATTACTAATACTAAGCCACTTGGATCTCTATCCCCTTCCTTACTTTTCTTTCGGGCTTCACGAGACATTAATGTTGCTTGTGCTTGTGCTTGTTCTAACATTATTGTATCCATCCCACATATAAGAGATTCCAAAAATACCTCATAAGAGTCTAGAAGCGAAGCTAGGAATAATAGTGCCTTTTCCTCTTCCTCCACCTTCACATTAACTTTCTTCAATTGATCAATGATTCCATCGAATTCATTCATATGCTTCATGAGGTCTCCATTCTCTTCCATCTTTAAGCGATACAACTTTCGCCTAAGCTGCAACTTGTTAGAAAGACTTTTCGCCAAGTAAATTCTCTCTAACTTTGCCCATAATCTTGGAGCAGAATCCTCATGAATAACATGGTTAAATACATTATCTTCAATGCAAAGCCGAATAGTGCTCACACACCTTTGCTCCAACTTTGCCATTCAACATCTTTCATGTTATCTGATTGCCCTTTCTCCTTTCCTAGCAAGAGACGCATTAAACCTTGCTGCACAAGGAGATCTTTCATTCTTCTCTACCACTGCATCAAACTAGTCTTCCCATCAAACTTCTCAATTGAAAAATTCATAGAACTAGTAACTTTTGACATCCTTGTTGAATATTGAATTTACTGAACCCGAAGCTCTGATACTAGTTTGTTGTGAAAATTGCCTAAGAATCAACAAAGATAAAACCCAGAGAAATTAAGCAAATAGAAAAACACAAGAATTTACGTGGTTCGGCTTCTTGCCTACGTTCACGGAGTGAAACTGTTCTTCTATTATTGAGAATTTAAAGTACAATAAATTGACCATTATGGTTCCCTAAACCAACCTAAGATCCCTTGCACACTCTTCCTCAATAACCTTCCAAGAATACTCACTCAAACCACTCTCGCTCCACCTAGAGCAAAAGACAAAGT
Source organism: Theobroma cacao (assembly GCF_053813885.1). NCBI lineage: Eukaryota > Viridiplantae > Streptophyta > Magnoliopsida > Malvales > Malvaceae > Theobroma > Theobroma cacao. The sequence goes on from NC_142641.1 coordinate 1,116,721, forward strand.
TACAAGGTGTTCCCTCTCTAGAGCTCTCAAAGCACTACTTGCAATTCTAAAGCCTAGAAATCTATTTTTATAGTATAAGAGTCTAAAGTAGAATGTGATTAGGATTCGATGTGAAATAAGAAGTTTAAAACTATACAACTACTCAATGTTGTACACAAACAAAAAATCCTAATCAAATAAGATCTAGAATTCTAGTCAACCTAAAACTCAACGTTTTTTTTATTAATCCTAATTATATAAGAGAAAATTATTAATCTTGCTTATTGTATTTAACTATTTATATTTTATGCATTATAGTTTTATATTTAATACTTTAAGTTTAAATAGAAATAAAAAATGAATATTAGATATTGACTATATTAATTTTTTTTAAGTTTGATTAAAGTATGAGTAAGTTAAAAACAATTGACAAATTCTTTAAAAAAATGCAAATCATCCAAAAGATTTTCCTATACTTAACCCACTAAACCTCAATGCTCAACTCATAAACAATAGCAATGTGAATCAAAATGTCCAAAACTCAATTTTAAATAAATAGATTTTTTTTAGTACAAAGTCCATATATAATTGATGAATTTGAATCCAAGAAACACGGTTGAACATAACTCTCTTAAAAGATTATTGCAAGTCTTTTTTTTTTAATTTACATGTTATATAAAATTATTTTTTATTATCAATATTTTAATTGTTGGTTAAGTTTAACAAATTATAATATGTTTGGTTGGGGGACTGGAATAACCATTCCCTCCCTATTCTTACTCCTCTCTTAAAGTTTTGTTTGGTTGGGCCATTATGGGAAAAAGGGGAATTGTCATTATTGGGGCTTCTATGGTGTTGGCTATTCTAGAACATAAGGAATAGGTTAACATTTGTCAAATAAGATTCCTCTCCACAATAAACGCCTTTTTTTTTTAAAAAAAAATTTAAATCAAGATTGCTACCATCAAGTCAAAGACTAAAAAAGAGACCAAGTAAAATTAACTACTATGAGACATACACCCCACGGCACTGCTCGACAGCAATCTTGAAACATATTTATCACCAGACCGAATCAATAATTTCTCAAGCCAAACATTAATTGAAACAAGTCCCTTTCAGATGATACACCGTGTTTGGCTAGCACATCTGCCTCAGAGTTGGATTTCCTTATGTGTCACCATCCATTTGGAAATTGATTTTTGAAGCCATCCAATTTGTACCATATATTGCTTGAAACGCCAAGGAGATGGATTATTAATCCATGTTACAGCGTTATGAGAATCACTTTCTATCAACAATTTCCTTTGTGAATTTCTCATAAAATTGCAGAACAATACAAAAGCTTCCCAAACAGCTAATATCTCCGCCAGGTTGACATCACAGATGTCAGTGGACTTAGAAAATTTTATAACTATTTCCGCTTTATGATCTCGGAGAATTCCCCCAATGCCTACCTATCCCGACGTCCCTGATGATGCTCCATCCACAATAAATTCCTCCTTCCTATGAGGTTATCTAATCCACCTGCCTTATGGACTAAACTTACTGACGCGGGATCTCTAAACACATCATCCACACTTTCATTCAATTCTAGCCATGTGGGTCTAGCAGCAATTTTCATGTCTTCTTCAAGAATATATCAGCAAATAGCATTAACCTTGTTTGATAACTTAGCCATGTCAAAAAACACATGGACTATAATTTCTTCCTTAGTCATGTCAAGATGTGAACAGTACAATGAGTATACTGATAAAAATATTAATAATCTTGTCAAGATGTGAACGGTACATTGAATCTACCGATAAAAGTAATAATAGCCAGGTCAAGGTATGTTGGCATAAGTCGTCCTTGCAAAGTCTTCAAATAATAAATCTATATAATTAGTCTTTTGCTTTTCATTTATGTTGATAAACCTTACAGCATGTATGGTTTGTAAAATAAAATACAAGAAAAAGAAATAAAATAACTATTTTATGAAAATAAAATAAAATAAAAATAGTTATCAATATTAGGTCCTCAACACTGCGTGTAACAATTCGGTCCACAGCCTCCCTCTTTGCCCTTTCCAAACGGAGATGGCTATCCTTCCTATGATCTTTGTCATCATAGTTCTTGTCCTTTATAAGAAGTGCCTTTCGTTCATGCTCTTCAAGATCATCATAGAAGTTTCTCTTCTACAACTCATCTTGCATGGCTGACTCTACCATAAAGCCACACTTTCATATTCTTATTAGTTTTCAATTATTTATCTTATTTTTTATTAAAAATATATAAAAAACAAAATAATTAATAAAATATATATTCTCTCATTTCTCTAATTATTTATTTAATAAATCTAAATTTTTTATTACTTTTCAATTCTCACAATGCTATTAATTTTCAATTAATTAACCATAATAAATATTTAATGTTCTCTAACAATTATTTAATATATATATATAACCAATTTTTTTTTCAATTTATAATATAAAAATTTAATTAGAAATTTTACATCTCAAAAAACTAAAAAAATAAAATTTTAATAATTTTTTTAATTTTAATAAAAACATCTCATTTAAATATTTAGCCAACCTTGTGAAATTATTTAGCCGTTCCTGTCATTTTTGAGTGTCCTGCCCTTCCTTTCTACGCTTTAGTGAAGTATGGAAAGCAAGGTCCTAAAGTACTTTCGGGACGGGCCAAAAATCCCAGTACCACCTTGTTCATACCTGACTTTGGCATGTGCCGATATGGGTCTAGCAGCAGTTGTCATGTCTTTATCAAGAAAATATCAGCAAACAACCATAACCTTGTTTGATTACTTAGCCATGTCAGAAAACACATGCACTATTTTTTTTATTAGTCATGTCAAAATGTGAACGGTACAATGAGTCTACTGATAAAAATATTAATAGCCATGTCAAGATGTGAACGATATAGTGGGTATACTGATAAGAATATTAATAGCCATGTCCAGGTTTGTTAGGATAAGTCACCTTCAAATAATAAATTTAAGGTTTTTTTTTTATGCATCAAATTCTGCCATGAAGTAAAATTAAAATTTTTTGAATACTTAAAGCTAAAAATTAAAAGTTTTCTTAAAAAATATATAAAAAATAAAAGAAAATTTTCTTTTTTTATCTCTCCAACTCTCTCATGACTGTTCTTTTCTTGTTCTTCTCTTTCTATCTGGTTTAAACCCCGTCATCTTCTTGTTCTCCTCTTTTCTCATTAAAATTAGATTTGGTAAAATTGTGAAATTTTGAAAACAATAAAATAATTAAAAATTTCAAGATAAAAAAAGAAATCAATTGTTTATGGGACTAAGTTTAACATAAAGGATGAACAGTATAATGGCTTTGAAACCTAAGTAATAAATATAAAGACTTAAAATCAAGCTAGAATTTGAGAAAAGAATAAAAATTTTTGTCATTTTTTGGGCGATTCTTAGAGGCAATTAAAAATTTTTTATAAAGGAACAAAAAGCATAAAGTCTTTTTATTTAGTGGTGATCAAAAAGGAAATTGATAAAGATTTATATATGGAGAACTATTTGTCAAGTTCTTAACTCGGCAGACATTGGCTTTTTTCCTTTTTAATTGCTATTTGTTGAGCCACCACTCGATCAAGAAGAACGTGCAGAAAATGCACCACCAACTTTGAAAGAACTGAGAAAGCAAATTTAAGACGGACTTAAGTATTCAAACCAAACAGAGAGATTAGATTATTTTTGGTTTGGACCTTCACCTTAGCCAACCAAACTTGTTTATTTCATTAGAAAAACGAAGAATTTGATGTGATTTTAACCGTCTTTTAGTGGTTGCCTTACCTTCAAACTTGTTTTTCTCCCTTTTCCTTTATTCAAAACCCTTTTTCTTTGAAGAAAAGAAAAGAGAAAACGTTTAACGAATATTTATAATTGTTCATCCTTCATCGTCAAACTTAGCCCTTTTATTTTTTTTTACTTTGAAATCGGTAATTATCTTATTGTTTTTATAAAGTTTTACAATTTAATCAAACTTAATTTTGACAGAAAAAAAACTTAATTTCAATAAAAGAAGAGGAGAAGAAGATGATGGAGTTGGGGACAGATAAAAAGATGAGAAGGAAAAACAGTGTGAGGGAGTTGGGGAGAGAAATTTTTTTTTTATTTTTACGTATTTTTTAAGGAAACTTTTAATTTTAGTTCCAAGTCCCTATAGTGTATAGAATCACATCAAATATAAATTCATAAATCTATATATAGAATTAGTCATTTGCATTTTACTTATGCTGACAAACCTTACACTATGTTTGGTTCGCAAATTGAAATAGAGGGAGAATAGAATGCTATTTTATGGGAATAAAATGGAATGGAAGTAAGAAGCTTAAACCAAGAGCAGCGTTGAAGATTGCTTGACTCACTAAACTTGGATGGATTTCTGAAGCTTTTAAATGCATTGCTCTTCTAGACATCGAAATAAGAAGCTTATGGGCATAGTCGTGGTCCAGCTTTAGATTCATATATTTACTTGATTCCTGCATAAATAGATATAAATTTTGACTGATTACTCTAATTGAAGAAATGGCTGTTAGGACAGGAGTTGAAAAATAAATATATAAAGAAAAATAAACAAAAGTGATCAAGTAACATACCCAAGAATTTTAAGAGATTTGACCCCAATCCAGGTAGTTGCCCTGCACAATTCAACCCATTTTCTGACTTAGACAGACCACCGTAAAGAATATAAAGTCCGAGCAACTTGAAGCTGTAATTGATGAGCCAAGATAAAATGGAAAAATAAAAATTTGAGATTCCAATTTCTTCGTCATTTGGTTTTATTTAAATGCCTAAAAAACTTAAGATGTTTTTTTTTATACCTAAGATCTCTTCTTTTGATTCAAAACAAATCTTCCCATCCTACGATTTGAATATGAGTTCTTTTCAAGTTGAAATCTTAAATTTTAATGTTAAGATGTCTTATTGAGAAAAGACACTCAGTGCAAAATTAATTATAATTAATAAAAACAAAACTTAGAGCCGGCCTAGCTAGAGCTTCGGTAAGAAGTGTTGTTCGAGTAGAACTGTTTCTAAAAGTACTGCAAGGACAAACTAAAATAACTTTTAGTAAACTTAATTCTGAAGTGTTATAGGATGTAAAAAACTATTTGATTATATTTTAATATATTTTTTATAGATAAAAAGCTCAATTTTATTAAACAAAATTATAAATTTTAGAACGCAAAAAATAAATAAAAGAATTGTATAGATTAAAAATGATAAAATAAAATAAATTAAGAAAAAAATGAACCAAATAAAAAAGATGAATATGAAAAAAAATATAATTCTCTCTGTAATTTTATAAATTGCTGAAGAATAAAGCGAGAATATAGCGAAGTCTCATAAAATATCAGTTACTACTTATTAGCACTTTTAGAGAAAGATTTTATTTGTAACTTTGTCTAAAAACACAATAGACTTGTCACATTAACTAAAAATTTTATAATTTTGAGAGTTTAAAACTTTACTTGTACTTTTGCAGTAAAAAAACTCTTTTATAAAGTGAGCACTCATATATTTTTATTATGCGATCTCTTTTTTCTTTGAAACTTCATTTTCTGGAATTTTTCATCAATCAAATGCATACTTATTTTCTGTAAAATGAAACTTCAATAATTAAAAAGGATATGGTAATTGTCCTGATGGTGGTACCTTTATGGTTAAAGATCTTATATTCGAGTCTGTTTATTGGAAAGAGGATGGTAAGGTTCATGAAATACGAGATTTATAAATATCTCTCTTTGTGCTACACACATATACCAGACTTCGCAAAACATGTATAAATTAGATCTCATAATTCGTGTATTTATGTTTTAATCGTGTTGTGTAAATATAAGATATTAATAGTTATACAGGTAAACATGCCATGATTAATTAATCATGTCAAAATCTTAAACACGTATACGGATACATTTAATAAATATGTAATATGACACAAGATGATTAGCATGTTTATTAAATGTATCAAGTTAAATTTTATACGACACGACATGATTAAAATTTATATGATTTACGACCTGTTCACATGATTGATAGGATTAATGCATGATTAATGAGATTAACCCAATTAAAACTATTAAAATAGAATATGTACAAGTAAAATATAATTATATTATTCAAATTTATAACAAAAACTTATAAATATCATAATATTTACCAAATATAATAAAATTCAACATCAATAAATCTTAATTATCATAACAATATTTATATTTATATGAATAAATAAATAGTTCTTAACCATTTACTAAATGTGTTTACGATGAACATGATTAAATAAATGGGTAATAAACGAGTCACAGGTTATACGGATACACGATTAATCAATTGTGTCTTAAATGGGTAAAATGGGTCTAATAAGGTTAAGACATGATTTATTTGTGTTTTAATCTTGTCGACACAATTAATACATGAAACATGATTAGCTTAAATCCAAACCCCCTTAAACTTGAGTTGTGTTCGTATTGTATTGTCGCGTCGTATACAAAATTACCAAATCTAATATATATGTTACAAAAGAAATCTTTTAAAATAAAAAGAAATTTTTTTATCATCAGAAAATCAAATATTATTATTGTAAATCAAGTCAAGAAGTAGAACATACCTTGCATCCTGAAGTTTTTCATTTCCTTTTAATCTTATAGTTCGTCAGTATCTATATTTATACGAACATTGTCTTCACTAGACGGAGTGTTGGGTTGTTTTACCTCTAAACCTACAACAACAATGAACTATTTCAACATTGTTGTTAGATTATGTTATGATATATTACACATACATCAATATTTTGTTATATATAATTCTAATTTTACTTGTATATAAAATTAGAATTGTCAAATGAGAAAAGGAAAAGAACAAATAATAACTTTTGAATTATTAATTTTTGGTGAAATATAATTTGCAAAAGGATTAGAGAAATTAGATTGAAAACTAATTTGGTCAAGAGAAAGAGAGAAGTGATACTGACAAAATTAGATCCAGCGATGTCAAAATGAAAACCCACTGCCGCCAGGGAATGCAGAAGGTTGACACGATAATACTGAAGTAGCATTTATTGCAATTAGGCCTTTAGCGAATGTTAATTGTGGACGACGATTGAGCAGATCCAAAGCAACATCTGGCGAAGTGATGATATAGAAAAGAAATTACATACCGCGTGATAAGACACACTAAAGAAAGAATTGCTTTAGTGTTTATAACCGATGTCACTCTTACCAAACCATTTGTTAAGAATATAGACAATAACGAGCGACGCTGTCTGACTTTCATTTTCTGGTAAGAGTAGAAATTCTGGTGTAGTCATGTTGCATAGATAGCAGGTCGTAGCTTTAAGGCCTACCGCACTTGCATAAGTAATTCCCTGTTCTTTCTGATCAAGCTTTGGGCAATCTTGGTGTTTTTAGAGGACATGGCAGCATGGTGAAGAGCTGTGCGACCATATGTATCTTGCATTTTCAGGTCTTTCGTTGCCATTCTGCTTAGAAATTTATCAATCATTTTCAACTGACCTTCGAAGACTGCGAAATGAAGGACCCTGTGACCGGACCAACAAATCTCGGCATTGGCTAAATATAGGTTGTCCTCATTCAAGCTATGTTGCTTAATATCCCGGAGGACGGACATAATACGCCAGCGTTCAGAACCATCAATCACTGCCACCACACGATGTTACGTTGTTAAACTATGTTAACGATTGGTAATGTCTTAGTGACAGTTAGGTTGAACAAGTTTAAATTTTGTATAATGACGTTAACATAGTTATAATATAAAAATTTTCATGTCTAATATAGTTGACTTGTATAATTTGTATGTGACTTATTATAATGTGTTTGAATAGGTTAATTCACACAACTCAACATACATTTACCAATTTAATTTTTTTTCAGATTAACCAATTTAAATTTTTTTATGAAAATATTATTAATTTTTAAAATATATATTCATTGATTAATTATGTTTAAACAAATTAATCATATTGTTATATCATAATTTTAACATAACATATTTAATTGGTTTTTATCATTATTTAAATTGATTAATAAACTTGTCATATGTTAGGGACTTAATGTACTATAAACTCAAAAGACATTCGCATGATAGTTTAGAAAAAATGAAGAGAGATATAGAGAGAGGTCATCACCAAAATGTCATGTTATTAACAAGAAAATTTTGAGACTATTATCAAAGTAGTATAAACTCAAAAGACATTCACATGTTGAAGTCAAATGGGAAATTCGAGTTTTATAACATTTTTTATTTAAAATTTAAATCTTGAAAATTGAAATTTACAAAATATATTTTCATATTTTAACTCCAAAGAAAATAATCTTGAAAAAAACTTAAAATAAAATAAATTAAAAAAAAATTTTAGTAACTGGTAGGATTATGCTTATAAAAAACATATCGATCATATCGTACAATATGTATCATGTATTATATGATGTAATTTTTATATATATTTAGCAAATAAAATATAATTATTTCGATACATATCATTTTTCATTAATATCATAATATATACGTGTTATAACATATTAAAAACTATGCCATAGAACATTAAAGCTTTATTATTATTATTTAATATGTCTTAACAATAATTATTTTTTAAAAAATAACTCATTCTTTACTTTTAAGTATCATGTTATTTTTTAAACATTTTAACTCTCTAACAACAACCTTTTTACAATAATACTCAATACTAAAGAAAACTCAAATCACACACTTATCACAACAGTCTACACAACACTTTTCAACGTACTTTTTTCAACTCAACAACAATGTTAAATTAGGCGCCTAAGTATGGTATAATTCGACAACTACTGGAATTAAACTGTTGCTCTCCTATTAGCTTTTGATCAACAAATACGCAGAAAACCATACTTTGCCACATGTCACTTGGATCCTTTTTATTCTGGTTTGTTTTCTTACTTTTTATTAACGAAGTAAATCACGTTTGAAAATGATGAAAATCGCGAAGGGAAGATAAAAGAAAATGGAAGTTGAACTATAAATATTGTAAAAAGAAAGACAAGGAGGGAGAGAGAGATCGAGACCTGGTATCTGTGGTGCATCTTGGGGTGCCTGGGGTGCTTGTTAGGGCATAGGCAATTGGCACACTTGGGCCAAAGTGTTCCAAGCATCTTTAGCTGTGTTCATGTTTCTATTATAAGAACGCATGATCGGATCACATGAAATTTGAATAGCATGCAAAGCAGCCGCATTCCTCTTACTCCAAGCCTTGAATTCAGCCTCATCTTCCCGTTGAGGAGGTTCTGAGGTTTGTTCCACAGCGTCCCACAGATCTCTAACCCACAAATAGTTTTGTACGCAAGCTTTCCAGTTTTCATAATTGCATGCTCCGTTAAGAATTTGAGCAACAATTGCACTCGAACAAACATTATTGGCCTCCATTTGTCAAAAAAAAAAAAACGAAAATTAAATTTGATTCCCAAGCTAGCTAATTTGCACCTAATAATTAGTGTATATATATATATATATATATATATATATATGTGGAATTTCATATAATGAAGTTATAAAAATACTCAACTTACCGGGATAAATAAAACGAGTTTTCTTCCTCAGTTCTTCAGTCCTAACCAAGCTCATGGCGATAGCCGGTGGGCATAGCAGAAAATGGAATTATTGTAATTGCACACACCCCAATCATACGTTTAAGTCTACTGGTCAATTTCGTCTACTCCCACTCCAGTTTTCACTTCCCACACTCCACTTAAAGCCACTCATAAGTTGCACGTATCAAAACTCGGAGTGCTTTCAGCTAAGATTCGGATGCTAATTGCTCTGTCAAATGTTATATATATATATATATCAGCCAATCAAAAGATTTCATTGATAATAAAATGATAAATACAAAGAAGAAGATGAAATGGCAACCCAGCCAAGACACCATTCAAATGGCCAGCACAAATTTGCATAAATAATGAAAACTGGAACAAGAAGAAAAAAGAAAAACGAATCACAATAAGACAGACACACTCCCTATCAAATGTAACATATTATTGCCGAAATTATCATTGGAAGTTGAAAAAAGATTCTTCGAAATATCAAGCCTATATATGTGGCTAAGAACTTTTTCTTGTTGATGTGCAACTGCAATGTGGAATATGCTTCTATCGTCCACGTCACTAATCACCAATAAACCTAGATTAGGTTTGAGGATTTCGAAATAAACTCCGTCATCCCCGCTGAGCAGCGTTGATGATTGCTTCTGCATTGAACTTTGATGGAATTGTGCATCATCAAAAGCAGCTATCGTCTTAGACATCAAAAGCAGAAGCTCATGGGCGTAGACATTGGCCACCTTTAATTCATATACTAAAGTGATGCCCGCGCGCTGCAGACGGGATAGTCAAATTTTTTTTATTTAATTGTTGTGAAGTTGGTGAAATTGATATGTAATGTTAAATGCCTTATCACATAGAACTATCGGTGAATATTTCAATTTCTTGCAAGAAAAAATATATGCAGTGTAAGCGCAGTCATGAATAGAGCTTGATGTCTTCTTATAAAATATTTTAAAATAAAATATTCTCACCTCTTTGATTTTAGTTATAATTTTATATAGATTTATTAGTTTTCAAAATAAACAGTCTGCCTTAAAAGTGTAAACACCGTTAACAAAAAATATGAAAAGATGAAAATATCATTTCTTTTTTATTAATTTTAAAAATTATTATTATATAATTTTTTTTGAAAAAAAATTCAAGAGATTACCAATCGGTGCTCCCCAAGAGAGGGAGGGAGCACTTTGGAATTTACTTATCTCTGAAAAACTTGTAGAAGTTGCTTACATATATTGAAACACCATTGGTAAACTCTCTTTATACTTTTTTCAATCTTTGAGGGAGAAATATTAGAATCCAGGCTTGTCAAATTTCTGGTAACAGGAAACTTTAACTGAAATAAAGGGGGTTGAGGAGTTTAATGCTTCCCATCCTTGTCCTTGAAAATTGACAATCTCAAGCTTAACAAAATTAGTAGCACTTACAATCACAACTCCACACATCTCCTTTGGAAAACATAAATATAACTATAGTTAACTAGACCCATTTCTTCATTTTCCTATCAAAGATCCCTGGTCCATAGGTTGAGATAGCAATCTTAACAAGAAGTGGAAACTGCAACCACACAAAGAGACCGATTGGAATGCTAGCCAGCAAAACGATTGGAATAACAATCTCTAATTGGCCCTGCAGTATGATAATGACAGTTGAGGAAAAAGCTACCATCATTGTTGCGATAGAAATGAAGAGGGAGGAAAGTCCGATGATCAATTTGTTGGGCAAGGATTTTCGAAAATCCTCTGCTATATATCGTGATGTGAGGATGCCAACGAACATCAACACTGAAGTGGTCGAAGCAAAGAGAGAAATAGCATCTGATATTATGAATAGCTTAAAAAGTTTCTTTGTTAAGAGTAAGGGAACACCAGTGTTCTGATTAAGGCCTCCAGGAACAGTAAAAAGAGCAGCAAACATAATGGTGATGATAAGAGTGCCAACAACCGTAGAGGATTGCGCTATATCCTTCATCCATTTCTCCCCTTCTTTCAATAATTCTGCATGACTTCGATTAAATGCTTCATAAGGAGTTTCCCCTTCAGAATTTCTATGTTCTTTATACGCAGCTGGTATAATGCTTTCCACCTCCTGCGTTCATAATTCATAAAACCAATAAAACTTAGATGACTTATTTTCTTGTCCTTTTTGGATTGAGAAGGGATATAGCATAATTTAACTTCAATGAAATGAATATAGTCATTTATTAAAGCCAAAAGATTTCTTAGGTTTTTTTCCTTTCTCTTATTTATTTTTCATTGTACATTATGTACTCAAGTAAATTTTACAATTAATTTGTCTATAACTTTTTCGCAATATCTCATTTTCTTCCCTGATTAAAAAACTCAGTTTTTCATTCATAATCTTTTGAATTTGTTTCAAATAATCCATTTGTCAACTTCGCGATAGAATTTGTCACATGTATGTTCATCTAAGTGCCACGTACCAAATTTTGTCCATATTTTACCATATTAATGGCATCTTAACATAGTTTGAAACAAATTCAAAAGATCACAAATGAGAAAAAGCGAGCTTTTAGATCATAAATAAAAATAAACATTACAAAAATACTAGGCAATTTCCTTGATAACAACTTAAATTCAGTCATTTTATTTAAGATTTTTCAATAAACTTTAACTTTTATGACTCCATTGCATCATGAACTTCTATTCACATACTAGAGCAAATACATGCAATAGATTATACACGTACATAATAATTTGTGATAAATTTCAGAAAAATTTAATAAGACAGTCAATTCCATATAATAATTTCAATTTTTTTCATCAACAGTCCTAGAACTTGATCGTGTAGGTGTGTTAGCTAGGGATGTTGATGGACAAAGTACCTCTTGATTTTCTTAATTTTGTTTTATCCACATCCAGGCTAGATTGAATTTTAGGATCTTGTGGTTTTGTGTATGTTGTAAAGAACATTAGGAAAAGTGCTTAGTTGTGTTTTTTTACTTAATTCTGATCACTTAATTACTTATAAGGGAGTGATTAAACATCATGCTGGGTCAGGTTGTTGGGACCCTAATTTGTTTTGCTTGGGTTTTTTTGGGTAAAGGATAGAGAGCTATTCCACAATGTTTTCTAAGGTCATGTAGGCATATGAGTATCTGCCACTGAAACTCTGAGTGGTGGATGGATATGGAATTGTATAGATATGATGCAGCACAAGTCAGTTTATATGTAAAAAGAAGTCCTCTGCAAACAACGTTGAAGACTTCGGTTGTTATAAAGGTTCTAGTGCTAATAAAATTGCTTTAAAAAACTCAATAAACTCATTAGTTTAGACTTTGTTTATATATCGTTGCTTTTTGCTTTATTTTTTATTATTTTTCTTTTCTTTTATATTTATTTTTATTTATTTTACTTTTTTTTTGCAAAAAAAAAAGAAGCTAAAAGTTAAAAACAAAAACATCGACCAAAAGGGAACCTTAGTTACAAAAGAATCATGCACTAGTTTTAATACAAAATGAAGCAAGAGAAATAAATTTAGTTATTGATCAAGAAGAAATAATACTAAGATTTGATTTCCACAAGGAACTGACCATTGTAATTAGAATTTGTAGCAGATTGGGCGGGGGAGTGAGCTAAAGATAAAAGAAACAACTTAAATATAGACTTGTGAAATGACTTTTGTATATGGTTTGCTTAATATTTTTTTATATTTCTTTAGCCAAAAATTTACTTTAAAGATTATTTATTTCAGTTTCAATGCAAACCCAATTGATATTCAAAGAAAAATTCTTTTTGAGAAAGAAAATTTTCTATGTGCTTTACTTGACTAAAGCTTTTGTTCTTAGAAGGAGAAATGTTATTGAGCTCTAACATTTTTTTCTTCATAAATCAAATTTTTGGAAAAATGAAAGTGAGTAAATATTTTCACGATTATGCTAAAAGAAAGTCAAAGAATTTATCTTGCAAATATTTATTTTTTGACTTGAATATTAACTGAAAAATATTAAGCTAAAAGTGTATTGTGAGACTTCAAAATGAGGAGGGGGCCGTTCCTAGCTTTATAGATGGGTTTTGGGAGATGGTGAAAGCATATTGTTTTGGTATGATGTGTGGCTTGATGATCCTCTTAAGGAGAGGTTTTCTAGGCTTTTTAATATTGTGACTAAAAAGGAGGCAAAGGTGATGGAATGCTTTAAAAGATTGAGTTTAGAAGGAGTTTATTTGATTGGGAGGTTTTCTCCTTGATTATGTTTTCTTGGCACCTAAGAGAGGCGATAAGTTGGTATGGAAATGGGATAAGAGGGCCTGTTTTTCAGAGAGGAAAATGTCATCCAAATTATGGGGAGTGACACCGCAAGAGGAGAATGGGATACTTCATCGAACATGGAAGTGACCTTTACCACCAAAGGTCCAATGTTTTCTTCTGATTAGCCTACTTGGAATGAATCCCAACAAAAGCCTTTCTGGCATATAGAGGGATGCAAATATCGGAGGAGGAGAAGATGAGCCCAAGGTGTAAGGTATGTATAGATGAAAATAATCACATTCTCTTAAATTGTAAATGAGTGTGGAACTTATGGGGAGAGATTATGAAATGGTGGGAGTGCAAAATGTGCATGCCAAACACAATTGCTCATTTCTTGGAGCAGGCCATGTTTTTACGTGAACAAATGGGATGCAAATTGAATTGGGCATTTGTATGTAGTCCTACGTTGTGGTTGATATGAGGAGCGAGAAATGAGTATGTGTTTATAAAAAAAGGAGTGGGAGATAAATGAGGTTCTTGTAGAGCTTCGAATTTTTACATAAAAGTGAATTGATAATTTGACATAAAGGCATAATTGGATCTTGAGCCACGTGTCTCAAAATCACCTTAGAGACCCTAGTTATAGAAATCTTAAGTTGTTTGAGAGAAAGAAAATGAGTATGAAACTGAATGATAGAGAATTGGAGTGAAATATGGCAAACTATGAAGTATTGATACCTTGAAGGAGGGTATTGATACTTGTTGTCCAAAATACCATGGGGAGCATTTTTTATGAAAAGTATTGATACCTACAATAGAGGTATTGACACTTGAGTTCCTAAATGCCTTGGGAAGCATTTTGCATGATAAGTATTGATAGTTACAAGGGAGGTATCGATACTTAAGGGTCAGAATGCCTTAGAAAGGCATTTTGCATGGGAAGTTTTGATACTTACATTAGACATATCAATACTTCTAACGTGGCAAGCAAAAATAAAAGAAAGGAAACAACCGATTGAGACCTATTTCTTTCTATTTCTCTTCTCTTTCTTTCGCTTTTTTTTCAACTCTATCATTCTCTCTCTTACCCACCTCCAACCCTAGCTTCATATATCACAATTGGAAGCTAGATTGAATGAGCTTACTGTAGACACCTACTTCAAAGAAAAAAGATAAAAAATAAAAAAATGAACGAACAGGAAGGGACTGAGCGTGTGCTCAGCCCCTCCTCCAGTTCATCATTACAGGGCATTAATGCCCCTGAAAGGTAGCCAGATTTAGGGAAGAGTGGTCACCTCCGGCTACCTCCTAAAATTTTGGACAATCTAGTTCTTAAAAGGGGGGGTTTCAAACCGATCTAAAGGGGATTTTTTTTTAGGAGCAAGGAAACCGAGATTCAAAAAAAAAAAGTTTCAAAAAAAAGAAACAGAGAGAAAATACTCCAAAAATCACAGATCCAACAACCAAAAAAACCTTAAGATCTAGCAGCCGATTACCCTAACCACAATCAATGACAAAAAATATAAATGCAAAAATATATATATATATATAAATATATATATATTTATATTTATATATAAAAGAGGGGGTTAGAGAGTGATTTTAATGTATTTTTGGCTTGGGTATTTTAGGAGGAGGAGTTTGGGTGGTTGTTGCCAATTTTTGGAGGGGTTTTTGTGCCTCCGGTGGGGTGTGTAAGTTTGGGGCTGCCACTGGTTAGGAGGAGGGGAGCTGGTTTCGTTGTCGATTAGGAAAAAGGAGTTTGGGCTTGTCACCGGCAGAAGGAAAGAGGTCAAGAAGCAGATCCGAGCAGCACCGATAGTAGGGAGAGGTCCGATCGTTGGTAAAGGAAGGGAGAGTGAAGGCCGACGGCTAAAGGGGAGGGGCCGTGGCTTGAAGCTAGAGAGAAGGGAGAGCATTTGGGCTAGAGAGAGAAAAGGGAAGGTGAAAATAATAGAAAAGGCCAAAAAAGGGGTTTTTATACCCAGGTGTAAGAGAACAAAACGACACCGTTTCAAGGAGCAGGGAACTGAAAGGTTCGAAGCTAAACGGCATCGTATAGAGCAGTGTCACAGGTACCAAACGGTGCGTTTTGGATTCTGCCTTGTGGGCCTCAGGAAGCAGATCGGGTGTAGCAGATTTGGGCTTCTGTGGGCCATTGAGCTGGACTAAACTGAGCCCAGAAAGGTATAATCATTTTCTTTGATATGGGTTTGTTTCAATTAATTTTGGGTCTAACCCATTTTGTTAAATAAAATACATTTTTTTGTTATAATTTAAACCATATTAGGAAAGGTTATTTATATATAATTATATATGTATTGAATGTTTATTTTAATCAAAATAAAAAAAAATAATAACACATGATACAAATATAAAAATTATAAAAAAATAATAATAATAACTCATGATACAAATATAAAAATTATAAAAAAAATAATAATATAATGAAACGGTTATTTGAGTACTACTACCTAAAAAGGGCAAAGAATTGCCTATTTCGGGTGGAGTTTTTGGGAGTGAAGTTCGAGACGGATTTTCATCGAAGCGTCGGGATAAATCTGAACTCTAAACTTCAATACCCATTAAATCAAATAATTGTTGTCAAAAATAATATATAAAAGAAAATTTATATAATGTTGCATGTGAATTTAAATTAATATAATTAGTTAATTAGCTTAAATAAATATTACTAAATAAAGATAATTTAATCGTTTAAAAATTAATTAATTATTTATTTGATAAGCTATATAATCAAGTAAAATATTAATCAACAACGTTAATTAAATGATATGGATTTAAATAGAAAACAAAAAATATATAAAATAAATAAATAATTCATAAAAAAATAATAAATAACAATAAACATATAAACAAAATGATAAATTATTAAACACATAATTGGGTGAATTATGAACCACCTAAGTTAATAAACACGTGCATGTAGATATTATCATTTTATCTTGTAATAGCATGCCACGTTTATCTTGCAAATGGTACGGAAGTTCCGATGATGGAATTTTCTCGAAAAACTTGTAGAAATGAGTTTTTTTCGAGGATATCTGTAGGTGAGGAAAATTTCGAGACTTCACCAAAGCGTTGGGATGGTCTTCGAATAATTTTTCAATAAAAGACTGCCAACCCCATTATTTAAAATAAACAAGTCACGACATCATTTTACGCTTGCATCATGTGCCTACGTAAAACCGACTAAAAGACTCGATTAGTCAATTTTATAAAAAATCAATTAATAAGCGGGGATTAAATCTAAAGTAGGCAATAATAGGATAACTTAAGATTAAATGGTACCGTTCAGGGAACGGGCGCCACGGAGATGCTAACCCTTCTCCGTGGGTAACCGCACTCCCGAACCCATCTATAAAAAAAACGTGGATCAGTTCTCGTTCTTTCGACGAACCTAAAATTAATTTAGAACTTCGTTAATTAGAATCGGATTAATATGTGTCCAATCGCACCTAGATAAAAGATGATTGGTGGCGATTCCTAAACATTTAATTTTCGTCTGCGTCTGGCGATCGGGTTCTCGGACCCGCACATTATGATAGATGGCGACTCCACTAGGGAAATTGAGAGTCAAGCCATTAATTAATCATAAGTTATCTTAAGCCTTAAATAATTTGTTGTCTTCCCTAGCATCAATTCTGCATATTTTTGTTTAATGCATTCATTTATTTTGCTATTATTACTTCACTGTTTTTAATAATTGTTAGAAATTTAAGATAAGAGGAGTGTGAAATTATTGGTCCAAGGTTAGTATATTTCTTCTCACACACTACACATCTTGCATTCATGCATAAGCCTTCCACCTGGGCTTTGTCCTTAATTAGGAATGAGTTAAGTAGCTACGCTCTCGTGAGGTGATAATCTTCGCATGGGCTAGTGAAGACTCCCACTCAGATCGAACCTAGTCCGTTTAAAGCCTGTAATGGGTGAAGACCGGGGTGCCTTACTAGTTCGTGTGGACGACTATAAGGAGTGATTTGGGAACCTTTAGCTCTATTTTCAACCCAAACTCAGCATGTAAAATGCCGAGAGTCGTCTTTGCTTAGGTAGAGCTTCATCCGTGAGAATATACTTTTTGACTAGGTACACATGAAGGAATTTTCATAATCTCCTTGTTCTAAATTCTTCTCCACGAAGTAATAAAGGTATCATGTTATTAATTATTCATCTTTTGAAATTTTTGTTTACGGTACTGACTTAAACTTTTTGTCATATGCATTTTTGCATCATAATTTTGCATATAGGAAAAGTATTTGTCACCTGACAACCGTTGATAGAGTAGATCCAATTGCATACATGCAGTCATCATGGCCATTTTCAAGTTACGATGAAATATACGAAGTGACTCAGCACATGGCGAGTGCCCAACAAAGTGAGGGAGATTGCTTGTCAAAAGATCACTTCTCATAACTACCTGATAGGGTCCACATTGATTTTAAACAGAATGACTTCACCGATTTGCTTGACATATGGGATAGATGGAGGGCCACCACTTGAGCAAGTTTCGATAAGAAATATGGCCACATAGCCCGACTTCTTAAGGTCCAGATTGATGAACAGTTGTTGAAGGCCATTGTGCAATTTTGGGATCCGTCGTACAGGTGCTTCATGTTTAATGAAGTGGATATGGTCCCCACAATCGAAGAGTACTCGGCTCTCTTACAAATTGACCTTGATAATCCGGATAAGATATATTAGAAAGGACAAAAGATCGGACATAGGCGAAAGTTAGCCAAGATGATGGGTATTACCCCGACGAAAGTTGACCAAAACCTAAGGAAAAAGGGAGACAATGAATGTATCCCATGGAGTTTTCTACGTGGCTATATCATGAAGCATCGGGACACCGAGCAAGGACAGCTTGTGTTGGCCTTGAGAATTTATGGGCTAGTGATCTTTCCCAAAGTCTTGGGACATATAGAGGTTGAAATTATAGATTTCTTCGAGCAAGTCATCAATAAGGCTAACGCTTCACCCTCTATTCTAGCAGAAACTCTCAGATCACTAAATTATTATCGGAGAAAGGGGGAAGGACGATTTGTGGGATGCGCATAGCTTCTTTCCATCTAGTTAGTAAGTCACTTTGAATGCAAGGTCGATAAGTTCAGAAAGCCATTTCATCTGCAAAGTGCCCCTATCAGAGAATTTTGTGAGAGTGAATGGCTAGAAAATAGGACTAAGGAACAATGGATCTCAAGGCTTCAGAAACTCATAAGTGTGGAAGTAATGTGGAGAGCTCCGTGGATGCCTCATCACTCGGTCTTGTACAAATGCAGAGATGAACCTTGGGTGCCGTTAATGGGGCCATGGGGAGCAATCAGCTACGTGCCAATCATGGTGAGAAGACAATTTGGGTCAGAGCAGTTTGTATCGATGACACACCGACTTAATAATTTGGAGTTTGCTTATGGAGAGTCGGGTTTTCTGAAAAGGATTGAGGAGATTAAGCAAGCTTGGAAGAAAACCAGCCGAGTTGACTAAGGGAGGTACACCAATGAAGTAACTACCTGATATTAGATATGGCATGACCAACGAGTTAAGGATGTGGTATATCCGAAGGAAGATGCACTGCGTGGCCCAGTTGATCCGGAACCACGAGATGCTTTGCTCGAAAGTGAGTTGGCTCGAAAGAAGTTCGAAGTTGAAAATGCCAGTTGGAAGCAACGGTATGAAGACCTTCAAAAAGAGTGTGAGAAAATGAAAAAAGAAGTAATTGAACAAAGAAAGAAGGTCCGAAAAATAGATAGTAATTCGGAAGGGAAGTATGAGAGCTTGAATAATAAGTTTTCTGCCACAACTAGTGAACTTCAAAGGGAAATACAAGTGAGAGAAAATCGAGGCAATGAACTTCAAGCGTACAATGATGGACTAAGAAATCAAGTGCGATTCCAACAAGAGTCCATCCAATTACTAAGACAGGAATATGAAGAGCTCGAAGGGGTCATGACGACTTATCAACAAGAATATGAACGCCTCAAGCAACAGAGCACCAGAATTCAAGAGTGGGGTGAATCCTACAGACAAGCTTATATTGAGAAACACGGCCAGATGGATTACTTGGTTTGGCAAATGAGGGAGGTGGCTTACAAGGCAAGAAGCATGGCTTGGAAGACGGACATATTAAGGAGCCAAGTCTTTCCAGTTGGAAAACAAGAGCAACAGTTCATTAAGTATTTAGATGAGGTGTGTAGCCATTATAATAAAATTGGTGAATATTTCTAGATGACCCCTGAGTTGTAATGAAAGACAATATCTTATGCAATAGATGACTTTGTTGTTGGGTGTCATGTGACGAATACTTTTACAATCATTCATATATGCATAAATCATCATTTCATGACAATAAGTATTTTCACCTAAAAATAAAGATAATGGGTTCATTTCTTTAGTTCATTCATGCATCGAATATGCATCTAATTCATGTTTATGATTACAATAAGGTTCCAAAAATAGCTCAACCACCTAAGCCAAGTGACCAACGTGTTCATAATACGCGTCGGTGAGCAAGGATCATGGAAGAAGAGTAAAGAGAGCGAATGGATAGAATGAAAAGAGCTCAAGAAGAAATGAGAGAACAGTTAGCAAAGATGATGGATTGATGACAAGCTTAAGTAAAGGAAAAAGAGTTACGGAAGAGTCAGCTTCGTCAGAAAACCCACCAGCTCAAGACACTGGAAACCAAAGGGATGATCCACCTTATCCCCCAGGGTTCACTCCACCACATGCCCAAACCTCTAAAAAGATCCACTCTCAAGTGATGCCATCCGTTTATTACAATGCACCACCCCTGATGGGCCATCAACTAACTCATGGGCAATTTGGGCCGTATTCTGGGATAAATCCTGCTGAACCAATATATGTCCCAGATTTAGACGATCCAAAAGAGCTAGAGAAACTAAGAAAGGACTAATCACAAACAGGAAAAAAATGAAAAAGATCAGAAAAAGTATGATTTGTTGGAAGAGCGTCTTCGTGCTATCGAATTAGTTGATAGGTTCGGTACCATGGATGCAATCGAACTATGCTTAGTGCCTGATGTACTAATCCCGACCAAGTTCAAAGTTTCAAAATTTGAAAAATATGACGGAACAAAGTGTCCCATGGCACATATTACTATGTATTATCGAAAAATGGCTGCACAATCTCATGATGACAAGCTACTGATCCATTTTTTCCAAGATAGCTTGATTGGGTCAGTTGCTCGGTGGTACATACAACTAGATCAAAATCGTATTAAGACTTGGAAAGATCTAACAAGAGCCTTCATAGCCCAATACAAGCATGTGACTGAATTAGCCCCTGATCGATTGTCATTGCAAACTATGGAAAAGAAACAAAGTAAGAGTTTTAAGGAATATGCCCAAAGGTGGAGGGATACCGGAGCGCAAGTTTAGCCACCTCTCACTGATAAGGAAATGATTGTGTTGTTCATAAACACACTCTGAGCTCCATTTTACGAACGCTTAATCGGCAACGCCACGAAAAAACTTTAATGATTTGGTTTTATCTGGAAAAATAATAGAATAAGCTATCAAAAGTGGAAAAATTTAAGGGCAAGAGGTTGCTAGCTTAAAGAAAGGGAGTATGCCCAAGAGAAAAGAAGGAGATGTACAAGTAGTTGCCCATGACAAACAACAGACCAACAACTTTAACCCATATTACCCGTACCCCCCATACCAACCCTTCTATCCGAACATGGGCATCGCACAAAACCTATATGTGTACCAACCTGCCCCACAGCCAATGTTTCAGACCAATGTTCTCCCACAAGCTCCACCACCAAGACCGGTAGCTTCAACCAATAATTCTGGCAATGGTCAAAGAGGACCTAAAACTACCCCAGAAAAATCTAAGTTTGATCCTATCCCAATTCCTTACACTACATTGTTGCCATAACTCATAAAAAATCGACTCCTTGCTTGAACCCCTTTAGAACCACTTCGACCTCCTTTTTCGAAATGGTATGACTCGAATGCGCATTATGATTACCATTTTGGAATTCAAGGACACTCCACGAAGAATTGTATTGCATTAAAACATAAAGTCCAAGTGCTCATCAAGGTAAGACTTTTGAATTTTGCTAAAAAAGACAATTCAAATGTTGATGGGAATCCCTTGCCTAACCATGGAAGTTTGACAGTGAACGCCATATATGAAGAGACGATTCGACGGGTGAAAAGGAATTTCAATGAAATTCAAATGCCGATGGATAAAGTGTTTGAGGCATTGTTCAAAATAAATGCCATCACTCCAGAACCCATAGACACAAAGGAATTGGGGCATGATCTCACTCATTCTTGCAAATTTCATATGGGGGCAATTGGGCATTCCATCAAGATTGTAATAGCTTTCGTTGTAAGTTACAAAAATTGATGGATTCATCGGTAATTGAATTTTATGAAGAAGGCGAAGAGGATTTAGTCGGAACCATAAATGAAGATACCCTAGTTGAAGTAGCATCAGGTTCATCTGAGGTGAATAAACCTAAACCTCTGACCATCTTTTATGAAGAAAACAAGAGTCTGACGAATGATACATCCCCTATTGTTGTCAAAAATGACATCACTATTGAAATTCCTATCTCGTTCCAGTACAAGAGTGAGAAGGCTGTTCCTTGGAATTACTAATGTAATATCTTAAGTATGGCCCTCTTTACTTCACAAGTATCTTCTACAGATCTGACTGGTGTGGGAGGAATAACGCGAAGTGGACGATGTTATTCTCCTGAGGTAGCAGAAAGGGTTGAAAAAGGAAAATACAAACAAGGAGAAGATATGAAAGAAGCAATTACTTTTCTCAAAGACCAAACCACCGAACCTTCAGTTGCTCCGAACAACGAGATTAAAAGGCCTGTTACGAAAAAAGAAGCAGGTGAATTTCTCAAATTTATCAAACACAGTGAGTATAGTGTGGTGGAGCAATTAACGAGAATGCTTGCTATTATCTCGCTGTTATCTTTGCTTCTGAATTTGGAAGCACACAAGAATGCGCTACTTAAGGTCCTAAATCAAGCTTACGTGGCTCATGATATATCGGTGGAAAAGTTGGTTCATATCGTGGGAAACATTACGATGGGGAACTTCATTGCCTTTAATGATGAGAAAAATCCATCGGGTGGCCGAGGAAGTAATAAAGCTTTGCACATTACCATCCAATGCAAGGACCACGTCGTACCTAGGGTCTTGATCGACAATGGCTCAGCTTAAAATGTCATGTCTCGCTCTACCTTAATCAAGTTGCCTGTAGACCTATCCTATATTAGAACCAGCCATATGGTTGTAAGGGCTTTTGATGGAACCATAAGGAAGGTGGTAGGAGACATCGAACTACTGATAAAAATTAGCCTTTGCATTTTTTAGGTCCAATTTCAAGTCATGGACATCGCCTCATCCTACAATTGCTTACTAAGGCATCCATGGATTCATATGGCGGGAGCCATACCCTCTTCCCTTCATCAAAAGGTTAAATTCATAGTTGAGGGCAATTGATAAGTGTATCTGCGAAAGAAGACAAACTGGCTATTCAACCCTCATCTGCCCCCTATGTAGAGGCAACAGAAGAAGTCCCAGAATGCTCCTTCAAGTCTTTTGAATTTGTTAATGCTACTTATGTATGTGAAGGAGAAATGATACCAACTCCTCGTTTGTCAGTAGCAACTGAAATGGGGGTAAAGCAGACAGTGGGAAAAAGATGCCATGCAGGTTTGGGGCTAAGAAAGAATTTACAAGGAATTAACCGTTCTTGTACTCGAATAAAGAATGAAGAAAGGTTTGGTTTGGGGTACAAGCCTACCAAAGAAGAGAGAAGGAAATTGGCAACTTAAAAGAAGATTAAAAGGATGACTCAGCTTGAGGGAAAGGAAGAGGAATTTGGGAAATGGACAATTTCGTACTTATATGAGACTTTTCGCTTTGCAGGTTTCATTCATCCCGAAGCACCAACAAAGGTCAATCAGGTTCTGCAGATGTTTGATGAGTTGTCAGTCCATATGATCAAAGGTGAAGAACCTAACGAGAAGGTCTTTGTGGTGTATCCAATACTACTAGGAGAGGAGTTAACCAATTGGACAACCACGGAATTGCCCATCATCTTTAAGTCTTTGGAAATGTAATGAACAATTTTATCTAAATGCTTATGCCCAAGGGTGTTAAGAGTAATTTCTTGTTTGAGTAGGGCTTTTTGTTACCTTCATCATTTAAATAAATGACAATGCACAATGTGTTTCACAATTCATCAACCTTTTTGCATATTTACTTTCATCTATTCTTTTAGCCAATAAATACTTGCCCATACACATGTTCAATTTTACCTATTTGTAGGTCTTTAAATAATGAATATGAAGACAATCTGGAGAACAATTTGAATTTTGATTTCGAGATAATTCCAAACATTGATGAATTGAAAAATGAAGAGGAGGTGGATGACTATGGTATGCCGTGCAGGTTTGTCGAGAATGTTGGAACAGGAGGAAAGAGAGATTTTACCTAATCAGGAACTCACAGAAATGATTAACCTCGAAAATGAGGAAGAAAAGAAAGAGGTTAAGATTGACACCTCGTTGTCATCTAATGAACGACAGAAGCTAGAAGAACTACTTCGTGAATATGTGGATGTGTTTGCTTGGTCATATTAGGACATGCCAGGTCTCAATACTGACCTTGTCATCCATAAGTTCTCTTTGAGATCAGACTGCAAGCCTATTAAACAGAAATTGAGAAGAATGAAGCCAGAAATGTTGCTGAAGATTAAAGAAGAAGTAAAAAAGCAATTTGACGCTAGGTTCTTGGAGGTGGCCAAGTATCCTGAATGGGTAGCTAATATAGTCTCGGTTTCTAAGAAGGATGGAAAAGTTCGAATGTGCATCGATTACAGGGATTTGAACAGAGCGAGTCCGAAAGATAGCTTCCCTTTGCCACATATTGATACTCTTGTGGACAACACAGCAAAGCATGCTTTATTCTCATTTATGGATGGTTTTTTCGGTTACAATCAGATCAAGATGGCACTCGAAGATATGGAAAAAATGACATTCATAACCATGTGGGGAACGTTTTGATACAAAGTAATGCCATATAGATTGAAGAATGCAGGTGCCACCTACTAAAGGGCAATGGTAGCTTTGTTTCACAATATGATGCATAAAGAGATAGAGGTATATGTGGATGACATGATTGCAAAATCTCATACAGAAAGGGATCATACTGTCAATCTCAAGAAGCTGTTTGAGAGATTGCGAAAGTTTCAGCTCAAGTTGAATCTTGCAAAATGTACTTTTAGTGTAACTTTTGAAAAATTGTTGGGGTTCATAGTAAGTGAAAAAGGAATTGAAGTGGACTCGGATAAGATACGAGCTATTCAAGAGCTGCCACCTCCTAAAACGCAAAAAGAAGTGAGAGGATTTTTAGGGAGGTTGAATTACATTGCTCGATTTATATCCCAGCTCACCTGCAAATGTGATCCAATCTTCAAGCTGCTTCGAAAACGAGACCTAAGAGAGTGGAATGAAGAATGTCAAATAGCCTTTGTCAAATAGCTCACAAATCCACCGATGTTGGTGCCACCGACGGTTGAAAAACCTCTTATTTTGTATTTGACTGTGAACAAGAATTCTATGGGATGTGTACTGGGGCAACATGATGAAACTGGGAAGAAAGAACAGGCCATATATTACTTGAGCAAGAAATTCATAGAGTATGAGTCCAAATACTCTGAACTCGAAAAGATGTGTT
The DNA here is from genome assembly GCF_053813885.1 of Theobroma cacao. Taxonomy (NCBI): domain Eukaryota; kingdom Viridiplantae; phylum Streptophyta; class Magnoliopsida; order Malvales; family Malvaceae; genus Theobroma; species Theobroma cacao. The sequence goes on from NC_142641.1 coordinate 1,142,265, forward strand.
GTGCGCTAGCATGGATCGCCTAGAGGCTCCGACCATATATGTTGTATCACACAACATGGTTGGTGGCGAAATTAGATCCCATCAAGTATAATTTTGAAAAACCCTTCTTGTCTGGGAGAATTTCTGAGTATGATATTGTGTATGTGTCCTAAAAATCAATCAAAGGGAGCGTCATCACTAATTTCCTCACAGATCGAGATAATGAGGATTATGAGTCTGTAAGTTTCAATTTTCTAGATGAATATTTGATGGTCGTCTTGCGTATAGAAAAAGACAATCTCAATGAACTTAATCCATGGAAGATGTATTTTGATTGAGCATCCAATGCTTTAGGGTACGGAATTGGGGCAGTGTTGATTTCTCCAAATGGAAAGTACTATCCAGCCACGGCGAGATTGAATTTCAATTGTACTAATAATATAACGGAGTATGAGGCGTTGGTAATGGGATTACAAGCAGGCAATCGAGATGAAGGTCGACGCGATAGAGGTTTACGGAGATTCGACTTTGGTGATATGTCAAATGAGAGGCGAATGGAAAACTAGAGATTCTAAACTAGTTCCATATAAAAAGCTGGTAACAAAACTAAGCAAACAGTTCAAGAAAATTAGCTTCAACCATTTGCCTCGAGAAGAAAATCAACTTGTTGATGCTTTGGCCACTCTCGTAGCAATGTTCAAAATAAAAGAAGCGGCTGATGTACCCCCTTTTGATTTAGAAGTCCGTGAAGTCTCCGCACACTACTTGAATGTTGAGGAAGAGGTTGACGGTAAGCCGTGGTATCATGATATCATGCAATACATCAAGCACCGAGCATATCCTGAGAATGTCACGGACAATGACAAGCAAACTCTTAGAAGATTAGCAATGGATTTCTTCCTTAGCGGAGAAGTGCTCTACAAAAGAAGTCGAGATCAAGTACTTTTGAGATGTGTATATGTTACGGAAGCCAACAAAATAATGAAAGAAGTCCACGAAGAAACTTGTGGAGCTCATGCTAATGGACATATGTTGGTTAGACAAATTATGAGAGCTGGTTATTATTGGTTGACGTTGGAATCAGACTGCATAAATTTTGCTCGAAAATGCCATAAGTGTCAAGTTTATGCAGATAAAATCCATACTCCACCAGTCCAATTACACATTTTCATAGCACCTTGACCATTTTCAATGTGGGAAATGGATGTGATTGGGCTTATTACACCAAAAGCCTCTAATAGACATCGGTTCATATTGGTGGCCATTGATTATTTCACGAAATGGGTAGAAGCAGCTTCTTATGCCAATGTGACACAAAAGGTGGCGTGTAGGTTCATCCAAAGGGAGATTATATGTCGGTATGGGCTGCCGAAAAGGATCATTGCTGATAATGCAAGCAATTTGAATGGTGCGATGGTGAAGGAGGTTTGTGTTAAATTCAAGATCAAGCATCATAACTCAACAACTTACCGTTTGAAGATGAACGAAGCGGTAGAGGCAGCCAACAAAAATATCAAAAAGATTGTCGAAAAGATGACTGAAGTTTATAAAGACTGGCATGAGAAACTTCCTTTTGCCTTGGATGCATATCGAACTTCTGTGTGTACCTCCACCGGGGCAACTACATACTCATTAGTATATGGTACAGAGGCAGTTTTACCTGTTGAAGTAGAAATCCCATCATTGAAGGTGTTGATGGAAACAGAATTGGAAGATGCTGAGTGGGTCCGCTCTCGCTTTGAGCAATTGAATTTGATTGAAGAAAAAAGGCTCGCGGCTTTTTGTCATGGCCAGATGTACCAACGAAGCATGATGCGAACATACGAGAAAAAGTTCGTCCCAGGCAGTTCCTAGAAGGAAAGCTGGTTCTCAAGAGAATACTCCCTAATCAGATCGATTTTTGAGGAAAGTGGATGCCAAAATGGGAAGGACCATACGTGGTAAAGAAAGCTTTTTGAGGAGGAGCTTTGATTTTGACTGACATGGATGGGGAGGATTTGCCTAACCCGATAAACACAGATGCGGTGAAGAAGTACTATACTTAAAAAAAAACAAACGCGAAGGGGGTTCATGGCTGAAAACCCGAAAAGGGGCAGCTCGTACCTAAAAGAGGAGGCTCATGCTGAAAACCCGAAAAGGGCGACTTGAGGTCGAAAAGCAAGAAGTTAGAATGAAACTTAAAGATGTCAGACTTAGGTAGAAGTACACTATGAATGAAGCTCCACAATTTCGCAAAACAGGGGAAGTTAGGGAGTTTGCAACCTACAGATTTGCTCTAAGCATCAATCAAGGACAATTCTTGAAGTTGAACATCAGATTGTTTGCTCAGAATGGTCTGAGTGGTCATTACTTAAAGATCTAATGTTTGCTCTATAAATTCTCTTTGCCTTATATTATTTGATTTCTCATATATGAAATTCTCCTTCGCCTCTTTATTTTAACCCTTTTATTCTTTACCATCCCATGATTTCACATAATGATTGTCATAGAAATGAATGATGACTGGTAAAAGAAATAAACTAATTAAGCAAGAAATTACGTTCATTATTCAACAAAAGATTTGATGATGAGAAAAAGAATGGCAGAGCTTTAAACTTGAGCAAAAAAAAAAAAAAGAGTCAAATGTCAAAAAAAAGGGGGCACACATAAGGAAAATCAAGAATGTCAGCCAATGAAGAAAGGCACAAGACGAAGGTCCTTGAAAGCTATAGTGAAAATTGGATGAAGCAAGAAAAAGGTCTTGGAATCTTAATGAATCATAAACATGAAAAGCATTCTATCATGTCAATCATGCATACATGCCTAGCCATGCACTTGACAAAAATTAAAATTAATTCATGTCCCAAACTTCGAAGGTAGAAATTCACTTGACCTAAAGTGTTGAGGTTGTAAAACTTTGATGGAAGGATTTGAGTCTTTTCATTTCATGTTAATCCAATTAAGTTGGCGTTAAAGAATTAAATCGAACTTGTTTTCGGAGATAGGTCGAGCCTAGGTCAAGTCTAGGAATTTTAATTCTTTAAATTGAACCTGTTTTGTGAGATTGGTCGAGCCTAGGTCAAGTTTAGGAATTTTAATTCTTTAAATTGAACCTGTCTTGTGAGATTGGTCGAGCCTAGGTCAAGTATAGGAATTTCAATTCTTTAAATCGAATCTGTTTTGTGAGATTGGTCGAGCCTAGGTCAAGTTTAGGAATTTCAATTCTTTAAATCGAACATGTTTTCGGAGATAGGTTAAGCCTAGGTCAAGTCTAGGAATTTTAATTCTTTAAATTGAACCTGTTTTGTGAGATATGTCGAGCCTAGGTTAAGTCTAGGAATTTCAATTCTTTAAATCGAACCTGTCTTGTGAGATAGATCGAGCCTAGGTTAAGTTTAGGAATTTCAATTCTTTAAGTCGAACTTGTTGTAAGATAGGTCGAACCTAGATCAAGTCTAGAAATTTCAATTTTTAAGTCGAACCTGTTTTGAGATAGGTCGAGTCTAGATCAAGTCTAGAAATTTTCGTTTTTTAGTTGAACCTATTTTGGGACGGGTTGTGCTTAAGTCAAACTTAGAAATCTCATTCTTTTACGAACCTAGGTCAAGCCTATGGACTTCATGTTTTTAATCAAACTTGTTTTGAAATAGGTCAAGCTTAAATCAAAGTGCTAGAATCAAACTTGCCCCAAGATGAATTGAATATGGTGTCTATGTCTTTGCACTATTCTTGATTCTCAAGAATGTGCAAAGAGGGGTAACTGTAGACACCTACTTCAAAGAAAAACAATAAAAAATAAAAAAAAATGAATGAACATGAAGGGATTGAGCTTGTGCTCAGCCCCTCCTCCAGTTCATCATTACAGGGCATTAATGCTCTTGAAAGGTAGCCGAATTTGGGGAGGAGTGGTCACCTCCAGCTACCAACTTTTCCTGTTTGCCAAAGTCTTGTGAAATCAAGCTTAGAAGAACATGATTTCACCTATGGATTGTCCAAAATTTTGGACAATCCAGTTCTTAAAAGGGGGGTTTCAAACCGATTCGGAGGGAATTTTTTTTAGGAGCAAGGAAATTGAGATTCAAAAAAAAAAGTTTCAAAAAAAGAAACAGAGAGAAAATAATCCAAAAAACACAGATCCAACAACAAAAAAAACCTTAAGATCTAGCAGCCGACTACCCTAACCACAATCAACGACAAAAAATATAAATGTAAAAAAATATAAAATATATATATATATATATATAAAAGAGGGGGTTAGAGAGTGATTTTAGTGTATTTTTGGTTTGGGTATTTTAGGAGGAAGAGTTTGGGTGGTTGTTGCTGATTTTTGAAGGGGTTTTTGTGCCGTCGGTGAGGTGTTTAAGTTTGGGGCTGCTGCTGGTTAGGAGGAGGGGAGCTTGGTTCGTCGTCGATTAGGAAAAAGGGGTTTGGGCTTGTCACCGACGGAAGGAAAGAGGTCAAGAAGCAGATCCGAGTGGCACCAACGATAGGGAGAGGTCCGATCGTTGGTAAAGGAAGGGAAAGTGAAGGCCAACGGTGAAAAGAGAGGGGCCGTGGCTTGAAGCTAGAGAGAAGGGAGAGCATTTGGGCTAGAGAGAGAAAGAGGAAGGTGAAAATAATAGAAAAGCCCAAAAAAAAAGGGTTTTTATACCCAGGTGTAAGAGAACCAAATGGCACCGTTTCAAGGAGCGGGGAACTGAAAGGTTCGAAGCTAAACGACGTCGTATAGAGTAGTGTCACAGGTACCAAATAATGTATTTTGAATTCTGCCTTGTGGACCTCAGGAAGCAGATCGAGTGTAGCAGATTTGGGCTTCTGTGGGCCATTGAGCTGGACTAAACTGAGCCCAGAAAGGTATAATCCTTTTCTTTGATATGGGTTTGTTTCAATTAATTTTGGGTCTAAACCATTTTGTTAAATAAAATACATTTTTTTGTTATAATTTAAACTATATTAGGAAAGGTTATTTATATATAATTATATATGTATTGAATGTTTATTTTAATCAAAATAAAAAAAAATAATAACACATGATACAAATATAAAAATTATAAAAAAAAATAATAATATAATGGAACGGTTATTTCAGTACTATTACCTAAAAAGGGCAAAGAGTTGTCTCTTTCGGGTGAATTTTTTAGGAGTGAAGTTCGATACGGATTTTTACTGAAGCGTCGGGATAAATCCGAACTCTAAATTTCAATACCCGTTAAATCAAATAATTGTTGTCAAAAATAATATATAAAAGAAAATTTATATAATGTTGCATGTGAATTTAAATTAATATAATTAGTTAATTAGCTTAAATAAATATTACTAAATAAAGGTAATTTAATCGTTTAAAAATTAATTAATTATTTATTTGATAAGCTATATAATCAAGTAAAATATTAATAAAAAACGTTAATTAAAGGATATGGATTTAAATAGAAAACAAAATATATTTAAAAAAATAAATAATCCATAAAAAAATAATAAATAATAATAAACATATAAACAAAATGATAAATTATTAAACACATAATTGGGTGAATTATGAACCACCTAAGTTAATAAACGTGTGCATGTAGATATCATCATTTTATCCTATCATAGCATGCCACATTTATCTTGCAAATGGTACGGGAGTTCCGATGATGGGATTTTCTCAAAAAACTTGTAGAAACGAGTTTTTTTCGAGGATATCTGTAGGTGAGGAAAATTTCGAGACTTCACCAAAACGTTGGGATGGTCTCCGAATAATTTTTCAATAAAAGACTGCCAACCCCATTATTTAAAATAAACAAGTCACCACATCATTTTACGCTTGCATCATGTGCATACGTAAAACCAAATAAAAGACTCGATTAGTCAATTTAATAAAAAATTAATTAATAAGCGGGGATTAAATCGAAAGTAGGCAATAATAGGATAACTTAAGATTAAATGGTACCGTTCAGGGAACGGGCGCCACGGAGATGCTAACCCTTCTCCGTGCGTAACCGCACTCCCGAACCCATCTCTAAAAAAAACGTGGATCAGTTCTCGTTCTTTCGACGAATCTAAAATTTATTTAGGACTTCGTTGATTAGAATCGGATTAATAGGTGTTTAATCTTACCTAGATAAAAGATGATTGGTGGCGATTCCTAAACATTTAATTTTCGTTTACGTCTGACGGTCGAGTTCCCGGACCCGCACGTTACGACACTTACAAAGTTAAGGTTTCAAAAAAAAAAGTCAACCTTAAGATTTGAATTGGGTATGAAATTGTGTAGACAATGTTGGAGCAAAACCTAGATCTAAGTTATGTATATAGTTCCAGTTGGAACTCTATAATTTAAAGTATGTGTTAGAAGTTTAATCATAAATCTTGTTGTTATAGGCTCCATTGTAGCTCCAAGAGTTCATAGCCAGAGGACTTTGGTTAGGTGGCCTTGAATTATGGTGGTCGCCTAAAAAGCAAATGGACTTGCATTTAGATGGTTGGCTAGAAATGCATGAAAATGGTATTTGAAGAAATTGTGCCTAGGAAATGTTTTAATATGGTTTTATCAATTGAAGTAGGCATAAGTGTATGTATATATGTTTTACACAAAGAAATCACACGGGAACAAGTTTTTCAAGTTATGTGAAATGCTGTTGAATAATTATGATCTTTGCCCTACAACCAAGCTATTATAGTGTAATCTTTAATGGTGATTTTCCAGGAAGTTAAGAAATTTGAAAAGAAGAAGAAGGTCTTGTGAAGTTGTGTTTTGGTGTTCTTGTTCTTGTCGTTTCATATAGTCACTTTACCATTTAGTCTTTTTTACTGTGTTTTACTGTTTACCTCTATGTATTTTTTTCATATAGTCACTGTGATTGGAATATATTTTTTTCTTGTTAACACTACATCGTTTAGGTAGTTGTTGTGAGTCCTTGTGCTAGGGAATCTTACACAGATCCTTGCACACCTCAGTCCTTGGAATGCTAGATGGCTTTATCTAGTTTGTTATTACATTTATTTTTCTCTTTCGTTAAACCGTCTATATATTTATTATTTCTAAGCTAAATGAAATTCAGCCTTGATGCCCCATTTTGGTGGAAAATAATTCTTCTCTCTCCTTCATCTCGACTAATTTCTTCCCTATTTTTCTTCCTCTTTTATGTATTCTTTCAATTTTCTAGATTTCATTCAAAATGTTCAACATGATATCAGAGCACCTTAAGGGATCTTGAGGGATTGTTTTGTTTTCGTTTCTTCATTTATCCTTGGATCATTATTCATCTTGTAGTGTGTTCCTATTTTTCTTTCATGGCAACAACTAGTTTTAGCACATCTACTTTTCTAATGTTCAACGAAGATAACTATGCTTTTTGGGTGGTCAAGATAAAGTCCTATCTTAAGGCCTTCAATCTTTGGGATACAATGGAGACTAAGACTGAGCAAGTATTGAGGAATGTCAACCCCACCATAGCTCAACTCAACCAACATGAAGAAGACATTGCTAAGAGGTATAAAGCTTTGTCTTGCTTGCAATCTACTGTCTCTCATGTAATTTTTGCTAGGATCATGCATTTAGAAAATCTTAAGGAGGTTTGTGATCACCTCAAGGATAAGTTTTTATGGGAGTGAATGTACTAGCCAAATATAAACTTTAAATTTATCTAGACAATTTGAAATTTTGAGAACAGAAGATGATGAAATAATTAAGGACCTTTTTAGAAAATTAATGGGACTTGTTAATCAACTTAGACTGTTGGAGAGGTAATACTTGAGAAAAGATTAGTGAACAAAATGTTGGTTAGCCTTCCTAAGAAATATGAGTCCAAAATTTCTTCATTGGAAGACTCAAAAGATATTGCACAACTCACCTTGAAAGAGCTAGTGAATGCACTAGAGGGATTAGAACAGAGAAGAGCCTTTATGCAAAAAAACTTGGTTAATAGTGCCTTAGTGGCTAAAACTAAGAACTTGAAAGTTGGAAGTAGTGCTAGAAGAACTAATTCTGAAAAAAAGGATAAAGGAGAGAAAACTAGTGATGATAAGTTAGAGAAGCAAAAAACCAAGTATCCTCCATATACTCATTGTAAAAGGAATATTCATTCTGTAAAATTTTGCTGGTATAGATCTCATGTAAAATACAGGTCATGCAATCAGCTTGGACATGTGGAAAAGGTATGTAAGAATAATGGTGCAGCCTTTGATGAGAAAGCAACTATTGATGAAAAAGTTGAAGCCTTCGATGAAGTTTTGTTTATGGTTAGAGAAATTGGAAAACCAATCCACGGAAAAGAATGGTTGACTGATAATGCTTGCTCTAATCATTTGACAGGTGATGAAATCAAATTCACCACACTCAACAGGAGTTACAAATCAAAAGTTGAGATTTGTGATGGTATTTTTTCAAAAATCCTTTGGATACGGATTGTTGTAGTTGAAACTAAAATAGGCAACAAACACATATTTGATGTGTACTTTGTACCAAAAGCTAATCAAAACCTCCTAAGTGTTGGTTAGCTCACTAAGAGTCATCATGCCCTCCTATTCAAGGACATATTATACCATATTTGATTTAAATGGAGATGAAGTCTTGACTATGAAGATGAAGAACAAGTATTATTCTATTAACTAGAGTACCACTGAGCATGAAGCCTTTTGCAATACTGTTATTGATTCTGAAATGTGGCACAAATGAATGGGACATGTCAATTATGAGTCACTGTAAAGAATGAATTCACAAGATATTGTTGAAGGTTTGTCTAAAATTGAGAAGCTTGACCTTGTGTGTAGGATATGTCACTTAGGCAAGTAAAGCAAACTCCCATTTCCCAAAGAAAAGAGGTGGAAAGCTATAGAAAAATTACAGTTGGTTCATACTAACTTGGGAAGCCCAATAAAGACTGTGTCACTTGAAGGGAACAACTATTATCTCATCTTTATTGATGATGCATCAACGTATTATTAGTTTTTTTTCTTGAAGGTTAAGTTTGAACTCTGAAGAACTTTCTTAAGTTCAGAAATCTAATGGAGAATCAAGCAAGCTCATCTATCAAAATTCTCAAAAGTGATAATGGTAAGGAGTTCACTTTTGTAGAATTTGAAAGATTTTTATCTCAACTTGGCATAAGTCATCAACTGACTGTGACATATAATCCACAGCAAAATGGAGTATATGAGAGAAAGAACAAAATTGTCATGGAGATGACTAGGTGTTTACTATTTCAGAAAGGATTGCCTAAGTCATTTTGGGTATAAGCTGTAAACAAAACAAACTATTTGTTGAGCCTGACTCTGACAAGGGCACTTGGAGAAAAAACTCCTTAGGAATGTTGGTTTGGTCATGAACCATCTGTGTCTCACTTGAGAATTTTTGGTTGTGTTTACTATGTCAAGGTCCCTGATGAGAAAAGAACAAAACTAGATGAAAAGAGTTAGATAGGTATCCATGTTGGCTATAGTGAGTAGTCAAAGTAATACAAAATGTATAGTGTTGACTCTAAGAAGATCATCATTAGCTGAGAAATTAAGTTTGATGAGAATGCTAGGTGGAATTGGGAAAAGCTGACTATTGAACACTGTGCAAATATAAGACTAGTTAATGAAGAAGCTGTCAATGAAGAAGATCAAGGAAGTGACATGAGTCGTGCAGTGAGAAGCACCAGATCACTACAAGACATTTATGTCAAGTGTAATGTGGCATTATGTGAGCCAACCACCTATTCTAAAGCTGCTAAGGATGATAGACGGTTGAAAGCAATGGATGAAGAAATGCAAATGATTTTGAAAAATGGTACATGGATTTTGGTAGGCAAACTTATTGGATCAACACATCATTGGCATCAAATCGATTTACAAGGTCAAACTAAATGCAGATGGCACAATCAACAGATTATAGGCAAGATTAGTAGTGAAGGGTTATGCATAGATACCAGGGGTGGATTACTAGGAGACTTTTGCACCAGTGGCAAGGCATGACACCAGAAGGTTACTCACTGCTCTGGCTGCTAAGGAAGGATTGAAAAATTGGCATTTAGATGTCAAGTCTGCATTTTTGAATGGATTTCTTACAAAGGATATCTATGTGTAGCAACCAGAGGGCCTCATTTCTCCTGGAATTGAAGGTAAAGTTTGTAAGTTGGTGAAGGCCTTTTATGGCTTGAAATAGGCCTTTAGAGCTCGATATGAGAGGATTGACACCTACTTGACATCTCAAGGTTCTAGAGAAGTGCAAATGAGCACACACTATATGTAAGTAACTTTGTAAAATCTCACAAGCGTATTATTTCTCTATACGTGGATAACTTGCTCATCACTAGTTTGAGTGAGTCATTGTTGAAGGGATTTAAAGCTAAACTAATGAGTGAATTTGAGATGTCTAACTTAGGAGAAATGAGTTATTTCCTTGGATTGCAATTTTTACAAACTCTTGATTTTATCTGCATACATCAGAGTAAATACGCTAAAGAATTGTTAAAAAGGTCTCAAATGGAAGAGTGTAAGCCTGTTGATATTCCTTTAGCTACAAACTACAAGTTATCTAAGGGTGATGGTTCCCCAAGTGTAGTGAATTTTGTTTACAAAAGTATTATAGGAAGTTTACTTCATTTGACAATATCTAAGCTTGTTATTATGTATTCAGAAAGCCTATTATCCAAGTTTATGCAGCAACCTTCTCAGACTCATTACTTAGCAGCAAATAGAGTATTGAGGTATATTAAGGGAACATTTGACTATGGTTTGAAGTTTGAGAAAAAGGCTAGTAATGAGCTGGTAGGCTTTTGTGACAGTGACTAGGTTGAGAGTGCTGATGATTCCAAAAGTACTACAAGGTACTGTTTCTCCTTGGGAAGTGCTATTTTCAATTGGAATTCAAAAAAATAGGAGGTGGTAGCTCAGTCATCAACTAAAGCAGAATATACAGCATTTGTAGCAGCTTCAAATCATGTGATTTGGTCAAGGAACGTCATATCAAGGTGAAGGTCTATGCTATTCGAGAAGCTATAAAAGATGAAGAAGTTGATGCTCAGCATTGAAGTACCAGTATTCAACTTGCAGATATTTTCACAAAAGATGAAAAAGTTGTTGTGACTCCTTGTGCCAGGGAATCTTACATCGATCCCAACACAGCTCGATCCTTAGAATGTTAGATGGCTTTATATGGTTTGTTATTTCATTTATTTTTCTCTTTCAACAAACCATCTATATATTTGTTATTTCTAAACTAAATGAAATGCAACCTTGATGCCTCATTTTGGTGAAAAAGAATTCTTCTCTCTCATTCCTCTTGACTAATTTCTTGCCTGTTCTCTTCACCTTCCGTGTATTCTCTCAGTTTTCTAGATTTCATTCAAAATGTTCAACAAATGCTTATGTTATTGATGTGTTGAGTATGCTAAAAAAAAGTGATATCTTATTGGCTGTTGAGCTATGTGTTAAAATGTGGAAAAATTGAAAGATGAAAAGGTAATTTTTTCTGAAGTTTCACTATCAACGAAACCTTTAAATGCCTTTGAAAGAGAGAGAGAGAGAGAGAGAGAGATGGTGACCTTGAACCATTGTAGTTCTCTTTGCATTTGCAGAGCTGCTCCTGAGATTTGTTGAAGCTTAAGCTGAGATTGGGGTGATAGTTTCCCTGCCAAATGTAACATATTGCTGTTGTTCTTATCAGTGAAAGAAACAAAAATATACTTGATAGTATCGAGGCCATATATGAGGCTAAAAACTTTTTCTTGTCGATGTGCAATTGCAATGTGGAATATGCTTCTATCGTCCACGTCACTCATCATCAATAAATCTAGATTATGTTTGATGATTTCAACAATAAACTCCATCATCCCCCGTTGAGCAGCGTTGATGATTGCATGATTCACTAAACCTTGATATAATTGTTCAATCTCAAACGTAGCTATTGTCCCAGCCATCAAAAGCAGAAGTTCATGGGCATCGACATGGGCTAGCTTTAAATCATATATTTGCTTGATTCCTACATAAATAAATATAAGTTTTAACTAATTACTACAATAGAAGAAATGGTTGCTAGAACAAGAGTTGAAAAATATATAAAGAAAAAAAAAAGTGATCAAGTAACATACCAAAGAATTTTAGCAGATTTGACCCCAACCTAAGTAATTGCCTTGCAACTGCACAGTTCAACCCATTTTCTGACTTAGACAGACCGACGTAAAGAGTATAAAGTCTAAGCAAATTGAGATTTGAGCCAAGGAAAAATGGAAAAAATATAAATTTGAGATTCTAATTTCTTCATCATTGTTTTCTTCAAAACTATAAAAAAAACTTAACATTTTGTTATACCTAAGATCTCTTGTCGTCCTAAGATTTGAATATGAGATCTTCAAGTCAAAATTTTAAATTTTAATGTTGAGATGTCTGATTGAGAAAACAACACTTAAAGCAAAATTAACTATAATTAAGAAAAACATAACTTAGAGCATTCCTACTTAGAGCTTGTATAAAAAGTGCAGTTTGAGTAGAACTATTTTTAAAAGTACTATGAAAAGGAATTAAAATAGCTTTAGGTAAACTTAATGTAGAAGTATTATAGAGTGTAAAACACTATTTAATAATATTCAAATTTATTTTAATAAACAAAAATAAAAAGGTTCAATTGTATTAAACAAAATTATAAATTTTAGAATGCATGTTATAAATAAATAAAATAATTTTTTATTAATTAAAAATAATAAAATATATTAATTTAAGAGAAAAAATTGAACCAAATGAAAAAGATGAATATGAAAAAAAATATAATTCTTCCTATAATTTTATAAATTATGAAAAATAAAGTGAGAATATAAAGAAGTCTCATTAAATAATTCTTACTACTCATTAGCACTTTTTGAAAATAACATGATCGGCAACTTTGTCTAAAAGGTCAAATAGACTTCTCGCGTAAGAAAAAATTTTAAAAATTTGAGAGTTAAACACTTGTACTTTTGCAGTAAGTTTTGTAGTAGGAAAACTCTTCCATAAGCTGTGGCAAAAATTCACCCATATATTACTATTATATGCAATTTCCTTTTCATTTGAAACTTTTTTTTTAAAAATTTTTCAACAATCAGATGCAATTTTTTGTTTTGTAATTTTAAACTTGAAGCTTTTTTTATGGTTAGCTAAGTAAGTTTCATTGCACACAGACACACACGAAACAAACCTTCAGAAGTAGAAAGAATTTCTTTATTATCATAAACCAATTCATTCCTTGCAATTCAAGTCATGAAGTAGAACATACCTTGCGTTGTGCAGTTTTTCATTTCCTTTTGATCTTGTAGTTCGCAAGTATTTATACGAACATCATCTTCCCTAGACCAAGCTTTGGGTTGTTTTACCTTTAAACCTGCAACAACAATATGTCATTATCGTTAAATTATATTATGATGCATTATACATACACCGCAATTTACATGCAAACTCATTTATTCTGTAAATGTTTTTTACATTTTCTTTCTTTTCTATGTTTAGTTCTTCTTGTTAAGGATAATACTAGACATTATCTATTAGTGAAATTTAATTTCTATTCCGATCATCTTGGCTTTATCTAGATACTTAGTTTTATTAGTTAGTTTTACATTATTGTATAAATATATACTCTTGTCAATCAATAAAACTTAACAGTTCTAAATCAAAATCTCTACATGGTGTCAAAGCTTTATCACCATGAGTATTATTCCTCAAACCTTTGCTTCTCCTTTCTTTACTCCTACAACTACTCATGACATCTTTTCTGTCAAACTCACTACCAAAAACTACCTGCCTTGGAAAACACAACTTTTGCCTCTCTTAAACTATTAAAATATTAATGGCCTTATTGATAGAATCTCTCTAGATCTAGCCAAGATTAGTCCTTCTCCCACCATACCCCAATAACAAATTACCAATCTCGAATATCAATCGAGGTTTCGAAAAGACAATATGCTTCTTTCTTGGCTGCTATCTTCTTAAACTGAAGAAATCTTTCCCTATGTGATTGAGTTATCCTTTTTTTTCACTGTTTGGCACCCTTTTGCCAATGCTTTTGGGTTTTTTCTCAATATCATCAACTGTAGTTTCACATTAAACTTCAAGAATTCAAGAAAAATGATTTTTCTATCTCAATATCTACAACAGGCCAAATATTTTGCTGAAGAATTAAGTGTTGCTAGGTAGACAATGACCTCTGCTGAATTCAATGCCATTATTTACCAAAATATAGGTAGTGATTTCCACAGTATTATCACTACCTTTAATCTTCGGCCTAATCCTGTCCCTTTTCATGAGTTGCATGGTTAATTAGTTGCTCATGAAATTCTTCTTAAAGGCACTCATGAACAACTAATTGCTAACATTGTTCACAAATCTACTACCTCTTTTACCAATTCTACCCCTCTCTTTTTACACTTTCTATGCCACTATCTTCTAATCCAAAATCCTCTATCTCCCATTCATGTTGCCCATAGGGCCCTTGTCAGATTTGTGGACTCAAGAATCACATAGCAGATAAATGCGAAAAACGTTATGCTTCATGATAGTTTTCTAATCCACGGGCTAATCATGTCTTTTATGGCTTGTCTCCATTTTCTTCATCTATTTCTTGTTTGCCCCATCCATTTGCATATTACACTCATGCGGTCAGTTTACACCTTACTTTTCAAACACTGCAGTAAATTATCATCCTCTTCTGGATCTCTCTAATCTTATAATTGCCAATGACTACAAAGGTGGTGATCAACTTCAGGTGGGTAATGGCCAAGGTTTGCACATTTCTCATATTGGCACTGCATTTCCTCTTTATTCCCATGGCAATCTCAAACTTCGAAATATTTTATCCCACAAATTACCAAGAATCTCTTATCTATTCAAAAATTTGCTAATGACAATTTTTGTTTCTTTGAATTCTTGCCTAACACTTTTCTTATTAAAGATCATGACACCAGGAAGGTTTTATTACAAGGACCAAGTGAAGATGGAATTTATGTTCATCGTTCTTTGCCAATAAGGAAGGAAGTCTTGGCTAGTGAACGGTTGTCTCTTATGAATTAGCATGCTTGACTTAGCCATCCTCACCTTCGCACAGTTTCTCAAGTAGTTAGAGATTTTAATTTGCCTTATTTGAAATCTTCACTAGTGTCTCCTTGTTCTTCATGCTTGTTAGGTCAATTAGCTCGTCTACTTTGGCTTCTATTGATCGTAGGAGTCAAGCTCCATTTGATATTATTCATTCCGATGTTTAGGGCTTGACTCCAATGTTGTCAAGTTTAGGACAGACATATATCGTTTTATTTATTGATGATTTCACTAGATACATCTGGGTGTATTTTTTAAAGAATAAAAGTGAAGTCTATTCCATTTTTCTTAATTTTTACAACTTTGTGAAATGGCAATTCAATATTAAAATTAAACCTTTTCATTCAAATTGGGGGGGGGAGGGGGGGGGGAGGGTGAATATCATAAATTAAATAAGTATTCTCAACAAATCGGTATCATTCATTGCATTGCCAGTCCATACACACATGAACAAAATGGTACTGTCGAGCACAAAATTTGTCATCTTGTTGATATTAGCCTTATTTTACTTGCTCATGCTAAAGTCCTTTTAAAATATATGAATTTTCCTTTTGATATGGCCACTATTTTGATTAATACCTTACCATCTCATGTTACTTTAAATAAAAGTCCCTTCTCCTTATTGGTTAATAAAAATCTAGATTATTTCGTTTCCAAACCCTTTGCCTGTGCTCTTTTTTCTTTATTGTGCACATACAATAAACAAAAGTTTGATTTCGCAAAAATCATGTGTTTATTTGGGTCATTCTCCCTTTCATTGTGCACATCATTGCCTTTAATTAGACACAGGTTGGGTATACTTAGCTCGACATGTCAAATTCCTGGACAAAGAATTTCCCTTTCACAAATACACCCAACTTGTTTTTGTGTCTCAGTCCTCACAGCAATGGTTTTCTCTTTGTGGGCATCAAGATAGTAACTCAATCACATGCAAGCCTTCAGGTAATGTTTCTAATTCTACTACTCTATCCGTATTTTTTATCCATATCACCTTACCTATCCCGTTATCTCATAGTCAACCTCTACCTGCCCAAGTATGCCCAAACACCTCATCCTTATCCATGCCCAATCTAGTTATTCTAATCCTACCTCCTCTTCATCTCTTATAATTTCTCGATATCCTTTATTCTCTCTTGCTAATCTTTAATCTTTACCTAGTCCTAATCTAGCCGTTGATGTAACACAATATCTTGTTTTCAATAACTTCACCTCAAAAACCAATACGTGTCCTTCTTTTCCACCTTGCACACATATAATGAAATAACGCCCCTCGACTTTCCAAAGACAAATGACATTCTTATACAACCCTGTTGCCTTCCTCCAAACCAAACTTTCTTCATCAAGAACCCTACACATTCTCCAAGCCCAACCATATGTTGAAAAGAGAAATGGCATGTCTGATAAGATTATTGCACTATTTACCAATAACACATGGACTTTGGTTCCTAGTTCGCAACATCAAAATATCATTGGCAATAGATGGGTATTCTAGATTCAAAGGAAATCAGATGACATTGTTGATTACTATAAAGTGCATCTCGTTGCCGAGTGCTACTCACATCAAGGTGGAGTGGATTATGTTGAAACTTTTGGTCCTATTATTAAAAGCACAACTATTCAAACGGTGCTAACGTTGGCTATTTCTTGTGGTTAGTCTATTAGGTAGTTGGATATATCTAATGCATTTCTACATGGTTAAATTGATCACAAAATCTTTATGAAGCAACCAGCTAGCCATATTGATAGTGAACATCCTGATTATGTTTGTAAACTGCAAAAGTCATTGTATAGTTTAAAGCAAGCCCTAAGAGCTTGGCTTCAACGACTTCATAATTATCTCATTCAACATGGCTTTGTTTCATCTAAGGTTGACACCCTTTTGTTCATGAAGCTACATGGTAATTCTAAGCTATTTGTTCTTGTTTATGTTGATGACCAACTTGTCATAGGTACTCGTTCGAATATGATTCATTCTTTGGTCAAAGCTTTACATCAAGGCTTCCTTATTTGTGACATAGGCTCTCTACATTATTTTCTTGGCATTAAAATTACTTACTTACCAAATGGTATGCTTTTGTCTCAACAAAAATATGTTAGAGACTTACTTTCCTAAACCAATATAGCAGCAAGCAAATCTTGTTAAATGCTTATAGTTGCTAGTCCTTCTTTGTCAAAATCCTTGGCTGATCTTTTTGAGGATGCTAAATTGTATAGAAAAATTGTTGGGGATTTTCAATACATTACCCTCACTAGGTCGGATGTTGTTTTCTCCGTCAACAAGCTCTGTTGTCAATTCATGCATTGTCCTATTACTACTCATTAGAAAGTTGTAAAATGCTTATTGTGTTATCTCAAGCATACTAGTGATTATGGGTTGTTCTTTGCCAATAATTCTTCTCCTTTGCTCCAATGCTTCACTGATAGTGATTGAAAAGGGTGTCTTGATGATCGACATTCAACTAATGGTTATGCAATTTATTTAGAAGTCAATTTGATTTCTTGTACTACCAAGAAACAATCAACAATAGCTTGATCATCCATGGACAGTGAATATAAAGCCATGGCAAGTGCCGCTTCTGAGTTAGCTTGGCTTTATTCCCTACTAGGAGAATTAGGTTTTCATTCCTCTTCACCTTTTACCATATGGTGGGATAACATTGGTGCCATTTATCTTACTGCCAATCCTGTTTTCCATTCTTGCACAAAACATGTTGAATTAGATTACCATTTTGTGAGGGAATTGGTAGCTCAAGGCAAATTGGCTATCCGGTTTGTTTCCACTGCTGATCAAATAGTCAATATCCTTACTAAATCATTGGGTAAATCTCTATTTGAAACGCATCATGCCAAGCTTCGACTAATGTCAAGATTGTCATTAGCTTAAGGGGGCTGTTGTTAAGGATAACACTAGACGTTATCTATTATTGTAATCTAATTTCTATTCTTATCATCTTAGCTTTATCTAGATACTTAGTTTTATTAGCTAGTTTTACATTGTTATGTACACACACACACACTCACATATGTCAATCAATAAAACTTAACACTTCCAAATCCAAATCTCTACACTTCTTCTTTCTTCTTTCTTTAATTTATTCAAATAGTTAGCTGAAACCTATTTTTTTTTAATTTTGTTTTCTTTTAGTATAAAATTTATTCACATAATAATTCATATTTTTCTTTCCATTGACATACTGATTGGTATCCATAAGAAAACTACATAACTCTATTAAAATTTTGAGAACAAGTATTAGAGCCAATCAGCAGTTTAGACATTATTTGGTGCATGGGAGGTGATTTCAATGTCCTCAAATCTATTAAGGAAAGAACTGAGTGCAGGTATGTGGACAGCTCTATGTCTAAATTTAAAGACTTCATAAAAGAGTTAGGTTTTTTCAATCTTCCCTTATCTAGTGGTACCATTACTTAGTGTGATTGCAGAAATAATGACAAATTCAATCGGATTAACCGTTTTTTGTTTAGTGTTGAAATTGTTGACAATTTTCCTAGCCTAATTCGAAACTATATGCCATGCTCTTTATCTGATCATAACTTGGTGATGTTATGCTCTAATGATACCAATTAGGTGCCTAAGCCCTTTAGTTTCTTTAATGTGTGGGTTGAGGAAGAAAGCTTTAAGATTATGTTTAAGGAAGCTTGGAAGGAATATGAAAGTCTCATCAATAAGAGTGTTGCTATATGGCATCGCCTAAGAAGCACTAAGCAGAATATCAAAACATGGCAACATGAGACCATTGGCAATTTAAGTGACAAAATTCGCACTCTGGAGTTGGATATTCATCAGTTTTATGAAAATATGCAAACTGAATAGATTAATGCTAAAAAAAGCCAACACTTAGCCAAAAAAAATGAGAATTATGGCAGCTATATAGAATAGAGGAGCGCACATGACAGGAAAAAGCAAGAATCAAATGGTTTTTTGAAAGAGACCGTAATACGTGTTACTTTCATAATATCACTTCAGTCAGAAAAAGAGCCCACCGAATAACCAAAATCCTACATCAAAGCCTCTTAATCACTAATTCGAAGTTCATCAAAAAGGAGATCGAATGACACTTTGGTAAGCTCTATGAGCACAAGGGAGTGCACAGACCTAAAACCCTTAACTGTGATATCAAGAGATTCAAAGTGGAATCTACGGAATCTCGTGAAAGGAAGTTCATTACGCAAGAAATATGGGAAGCCATTGCTAACTGTGAGGATAGTAAGGCCCTAAGGCCGGATGGATTAAACTTCTACTTCATCAAAAGTCCATGGGGACTTATTGAGGAAGAAATTTTAAACTTGGTTGAGGACTTCTATTTTAATGAGATTATTGTAAGACATTAATGTTTTCCTTGATGTCATGGTGCCCAAAAAGGAAAATCTTGGAACCTTTAATGACTTTTGACCCATTAGCCTTGTAGGCTATCTCTACAAGATCATTGCCAAAACCCTTGCTTTGAGGCTGCATAATGTTATTTACGAGGTTGTTGGAATCAACCAATTTGCCTTCATCAGTGAAAGATAGCTTCTTCATTGTGCCTTCATTGCAAACGAAATGTTGGATAAGATAAAGAAAAGTAAAGTTAGAGGTCTCTTCTTCATGGTTGACTTCGAAAAGGTATTTAATAATGTCGGTTGGGACTTTGTTGATTTTATCATGGAAAATATGGGGTTCAGGCTCCAATGGCATAGGTGGATAATGTCATGTTTCTCCACTGCCACAGTCTCATTTCTTTTCAATGGAACCTTTACCAAGGAAATTAAAATGGGTACGGGTTTAAGACAAGGATGTCCACTGTCCCCTATGCTGTTCAACTTGGTTGTGGAAGTTTTCAGCTCTATGATGCATAAACATGTCAACAATTAGTGGATTAAAGGTATTGCTGTTCATTGAGCGGGAATTCAAATTTTCATCTCCAGTGCACAGACAACACAATAATCTTATTTAAACCTTACCTCAATTTTTTTCTTAATATTAAAAGGGTTCTACGGTGTTTTCAAGTGATATAGGGGCTGATTATAAGCTTCCTGAAAAGTCACCTTTATAGGGTTCGCATTGAGCAAAATATTGTTGTAGAGTGGTCAACTTGCATCAACTGCAAACCTGGTGTGCTGCCAACTACCTACCTCGGGCTCCCTTTTGGTGCGAAACAAGGATCAATCAATATGTGGCAACTAATTATTCAAAGGATTGAAACCACACTAGCTTCTCGAAAAGCCAAAACTCTTTCTATGGGAAGGCAAGTCACTTTCCTTAAATTGGTTCTCAATTGTTCCCTTGTGTTTTATATGTCACTTTTTCAAATGCCTATCAAAGTTCAAAACGCTATTAACAAGATCCAACGAAGATTTCTTTGGGAAAGGCCAAATCTGGTTCGTAAACTCTACCATGTTAACTAGAACTCTATTTACAACTATCAGGACTTGGGCTAGTTGACATTGGTCTTAAAAGCAAGGTGTTTTTAAACAAGTGGCTTTGAAGATTCGACAATGAACAGGAAAGCCTGTGAAGGAAGGTCTTGGTAGAAAAGTTGGGGACAACCATAATAGTTTTTTCTAGACTACTGCCAATAGTGTGAATTTTTCCTGACTATAGAACAACATTACTAGACCCTCAATGGAATGTGTGACTACAATAGCTTTCTCTGTGATGGCATCAGAATTTCAGTTGGTAATGAGGAAAGAGTGAGCTTTTAGGATATGCAATGGATTGCAGGATACATGCTTAAATTCTTTTTCCTTAGGATTTTTGCCTTTGCCAACAAGAAAGAAGGTCGAGTTGTTGATTTTGGTACTTGGGATGGAAATGACAAATTGATCTAAGGCAAGAGGTTTTCGGTTGGGAGTATGAACAATGTCAACAATTCAATGAGCTTCTTGACTGTCAAATCTTAGCCAAAAACTTTCAAGATAACTTGGTGTGGGATGGTAGTTCTAGTGGTAAATACAACTCGATATCCTTCTGCCGCAATGTCCTCCAGGCCACTACCCTACAAACCAACCTTTGGGAGAAAATTTGGACGGGTCTCGCCCTCTACAAAACTGAAATCTTTTACTGGTGGCTTCCACATGGAGGAATTGTAGTGAAGGACAGCCTTGCAAGCAAAATAATCATAAGTGACTCATTTGCTTGTTGCCTTATTTGCAAAAAAGAAAGGGAAACAATAAACCATCTGTTCTTTGAATGTGAAAATACATGGTACCTTTGGCACACCTTTGGCACTAGTGGGCCATGCTTTAGAATGTCAATTGGGTTTCCCATCGGGACCCTCAAATATGTTTTTTTTATGGTGCGAGTTCGGCAATCAGCTAGATAACAAAAACATATGGGTCATGGCTTGGTACGCCATCTTATGGACAATCTAGATTTCAAGGAATGAAATGGCATTCAAAGGCAAGGAATGGTATGTCGGTCAAATTTTTGAACTCATTAAGGTTGGAGTGGCATGATGGTGTAACGCCAAATGGCTTAACCTAAACCTATGCAATAGAGATTTAATTCAACTCCCCAATGAAGGCATCACTCCAAAAAATGCTAAGAAAATTCCTATCCTAGCTAAATGGCAGAAGCTTCAAGCCGGTTTCCTTAAGTTAACATTGATGGCGCCTCTAAAGGCAATTTTGGAGACTCAAGCATTGGGAGTATTTTGAGAAATGATAACAAGGATTTGCTCATTATTTTCTTTAAAGATAGAGGGCATGTTAACTCCAATACTGCTAAGATCCTTACTACTAAAGAAGCCGTCCTCCTTTTCGCAGCTTCAAGTTGGTCCCATTCTTACTCTTTGATCCTTGAATCTGATAATCTGATTATACTAATGTGCTTGCATGGATCCAAAACCCCTTTGAGGTACCTTAGAGATATAGGCAGCACATCATCCTGATTTCAAAGTTGCTTAGAAGAGTCCTGTCTTGGCAGGTTAGATATGTGCCTCGGTCGGCAAATGAAGCTACTAATCAACTTGCTAAAAGTGGAGTGTTGAGGCCTCATGATTTATTGTGAATTTGTTCTGAAGCCAATCCTGTCCATAGTCATAAGATTAGTAATAAGATTCTGTTGCTAACCAAAGGTACATACTGACCGCTCATATATGTGAAGGGATATGTGAAGGGTTCTTTTGAGCATTTTGTGTTTTTTGTTCCTGCTTTTGTTGAAGTATGTTAAATTGTAGAGATTTGTGATTTGGTCAAGTTCAGAACAAATGTACAGGGCTTCTTTTTGTCCCCCCCCCCCCTCCCCCGCATTTGACATAATATTCTTATTGTTCTATCGAGTGGCTAATTCACCGCAAGTCTTTTTGCTATGTTGCGGTGTTTTAACTACTTTTATAGGGACTCTCTTTTCTAGTCTTGAATATAAGCATTCTTTTTTAGCCTTTCAAAAAAAAAAAAAAAACACTACATAAATAGCCATAGTTACTGTTAATGTATTTTCAAATTAAAGGTTGTCTCTTCAAATGAAAAGTTATATTTTTATATTTGTACCTCAAAGATTGTCTTATGTAATGAATGGTTTCCCTTTCACAAGGTAATTATTAAAGCAATACCTTTATTCAAAGATTGTGTCTTGCAAAAATGCAAAGGTATCTTTAAGAAAAAAAGATGCCTTGATAAAAGGGTTGTGTCCTTGAGAAGAGACACTTACAAGTTTATATAAAGGATTTGTTACCAACCATTTTGACACATCAAAAACAAACAAGACAGAAGAAAAAAAAAATCAAGAGGAAGGGAAATATTATGTTCTAAAAATTAACATAAACACTTAAATTCTCATCAACTACCAAAAGAGTCTAAATTCCTTATAATCTACTTGCTGCAAAAGTAAGCTATAATGTCAAACAACTTTACAAACCCTCAAGCATATCTAATGATCTATTCTCGTAAAGTGCAAGACGACATTAGACTTTGGCTTCATTCTATCTCTATAGATATTTATATAATTCCCCTTTGCATACCAAGTAATGGAGGTGAAACAAGTATTAAAGATAACGTCTATTGAAAGGTTCACCTTGAAGTCAATTGTATCTATTCTTTGAATTCCATCTAAACACCATTTGCACCAACAATTACTTCTTTATAAAATTAAAATTGTCCAATAAAGAAAAAGAACAAATAATAACTTCTGATTTATTTAAAAAATTTTCATGAAATATAATTTGCAAAAGGATTATCTTAATTATTAAAGGCATCAGAATGAAAACTAATTTGATAAAAGAAAGAGAGAAGTGATACTGACAAGAATAGATCCAGCGTTGCCAAAATGAGAACCCACTGCTGCTAGGGAATCCAGAAGGTTGACACGATAATGCTAAAGCAGCATTCACTCCAGTTCTCTCTTTAGCAAATGCTAACTGTGGACGATGACGGAGTAGATCCAAAGCAACATCTAGTAAGGTGATGATATTAAAAAAAATTAAACTCCGTGACAGGATATATTTAAAAAAGAATTGTTTTAGTGTTTAATACTTATGTCACTCTTACCAAACCATTTGTTATTAATACAGTCTTTGACGAACAACGCTGCCTGACGTTCGTTTTGTGGTGAGAGTAGAAATTCTCGTGTAGTCTTGTTGCATAGATAGTGAGTCATATCTTTATGGCCTATCCAACATGCATAATTAAGTGGAATATCTCCTCTGCAATCTTGAACAGTATGTAATTCCTCATTTTTTCTGATCAACCTTTGGGCTATCTTGGAGTTTTTCGTGTAAGTGGAGGCACGGTGAAGAACTGTGCGACCAGTACGATCTTGCAATTTGAGGTCTTCCTCTGACATTGTGCTTAGAAATTCGTCAATCATATCCAACTGACCTTTGAAGATTGTGAAATGAAAGGTCGTGAAAGAGGAGTCGCAAATTGCGGCAGTGGCTAAATGCCCTTGGGACGTCAAAAGACTCTTCGTTGGTTCCAAACTACTTTCCTTAATAGCCTTGAGGAGCTCCAAAATACGAGTGCGGCTAATACGTCTAGCCACTGCCACCACACAACGTTATTAATAGAATACTATGCCAAAGATTGGTAATTTATTACGTGCTAGGTTGAATAATTTTAGGTTTTGTATAATGTAACATAGTTATAATATAGATTTTCATGTCTAATATAGCTTGACTCGTATAATTTGTATGTGATTTATTATAATGTGTTTGAATAAGTTAATTCACATGACTCATTTTATACATCTAACCAATTTAAATTTATTTATTAAAATATTACTGATATTTAAAATTATATAATCATCGACTAATTATGTTTAAACAAATTAATTGTATTGTTATACTATAATTTTAACATATCATATTTAATTCATTTTTATCATTATTTAATTTGTTTAATAAACTTGTCATATGTTAAGGACTCAATGTAGTATAAATACCCAACACTTTTAAATATCATCTTATTTTTTAAACAATTTAACTCTCTAACAACACTTTTTATACAATAATATCCAATACTAAAAAAACCTCAAATCACAGCTACCACAACAATCTACGCGACGCTTTTCCACGTACTTTTCTCAAGCTCAACAAGAATTAAACAATTAATAAGAGAGAGAGAGAGAGAGAGAGAGAGAGAAACCTTGTATCTGTGGTGCACCTTGGGGTACCTGGGGTGCCTGTTGGGGCATAGGCAATTGGCACACTTGGGCTAAAGTGTTCCAAGCATCTTTAGCCGTAGTCATGTTTCTAATCTGAGAAAGCATGATCGGATCACATGAAATTTGAATAGCATGCAAAGCACTCAGATTCCTCTTTCTCCAAGCTTTGAAATCAGCCCCATCACCTTCTTCCTGTTGAGGAGGTTCTGAGGTTTGTTCCACAACGTCCCACAGATCTCTAACCAACAAATAGTTTTGTACGCAAGCTTTCCAGTTTTCATAATTATATGCTCCGTTAAGAACTTGAGCAACAATGGCGCTCGAACAAATATTATGGGCCTCCATCTGTCAAAGAAAAAAACAAAATTAGATTTGGTTCCCAAGCTACCTAATTTGCACCTAATATTAAGTATATATGTGGGGAATTTCATATAATGAAGTTATTAAAATACTCAACTTACAGGGATAAACAAAACGAGTCTTGTGCTTCAGTTAATCGGTGGGGAGAGCATGCAGTTGCAAACTAACACTCTATAACTGTTCTTGGCTCAATGATTGCTCTCTGGAGTTGAATTGTAGACCACGATACAGACGGTTTATTAGGCGTGGATTACAATTTCTTGCATAGCCATGTGAAGATGTAAACGGTACAATACGTCTACTGATAATAGTATTAATACTTCAAGATCTGATTCTATATTTTCTATTTAAATAAGACTTTGCAAAGACTTGGACCTCAGCAGCTTCCCATTTAGAGTAGTCATGTCCGCCCCATGCGGTGGTTTTTCTTTAATAAGACCAAAGATCGAAAAATTGCTTTTCCCAAATTTGAAAATAAAATTTCAGCTAAAATTCAACGAAATTAAAAATCACTTTTAAAATTTAATATTTCGTTTATTTTGTTGAATAGCAGAAGGTATATTAAGGAAAGCATCGGCAAAGCTACATCACAAAAACAGAGCAGGACCAACAAGGATCCTAAAGAAGAAAAACACAGAGGCACAACATCAGAGAAAGAAGGGATCGAAAGGAAGAAGCCACAAAGCCGAAACAACAGGGGAGAAAAAATAAAAAGAAAGGAATCCAGTCACGCAAAATCCCGAATAGACATCAACCAGAAGAAGAAGCATCGACCATGAAAGGATTAAAAACCTGAATGAGCTCGGTGGATCTCCCAATACCAGCTTTCGCAAGAAGATCAGCAAACTTGTTGTCCTCCTTGGAGGGAAAAGACAACAGTCCAGTTGGCAATCTTTTTTTAAGACAATTTATTTATCATTTTTTTATTCATATACTATTCAGCAATTAAGCAAAAAGGGTTTATAGTTTTAATTTTAATTAATAATTATTGAGTTAGATATTTCGGGTAGGATGTAGATGTACAATTTGTCCATTAATTATGCTTAAAGTTTATATTTTAAATAACCTCCAGAATCATCATACTCGAATTCAAAATATTTTATTATTACGATCATCGCTACTCCAACTTCAAGTGAGAGTAGACAACAGACAAATTTAAAATAATATTTTAACTACAATTTATAATTAAAAGTGAAATGTCTATGGGGAAAACATTTTTTTATTATTTGCAATTTGAAAATGGTTTTAGTAAACAAATATTAATTGATCTTAAAAAATAAGTGGAAGCCTTTCACTTTTTCTTTTAAATGTGTGATCAGTTTGGCTAAAGGTGATCAATGTGTAAAAGGAATCTTAAGTGGGGCATCAATATATTGACTATGACTTTATGACTAGGGATCGACCCCTTCGGTAAAAGGTCGATCCTTGGATCACGACAAGCAAGCATTTATGAATCCCAACAACTAGTTTTGGCATTTAATGCTTTTTAACGGCTCCAAAAGGACTTCCAAGCAATAAAATGAAGTCTCCCACGACATTTTGGAAGGAAGACTTCGAAAACAACTTCAAACAAAAGAGCAGTCCATTAAATATGAAATTAATATAGACACACTTTATGACTTAAATATGAAACAAAATTAAGTGGGGCATCTAATTTCAATATCCTTACTCATTTCGTTTTTAGGTTTGATTCCGAAATTAATATAGACATTCGAATGCCTTATCAATTGTTGAAAAACAAAGAAAAATGAAATTCAAAAAATACAAAAAGAGAAAAAGAAAATTCCAACTATTACAAAATTTATAGTTTTTGAAATTTATTAAAAATCATAAAGAAAAACATATAATTTTTTTAAAATTTTCATTCAAACAAAATTAAAATTATTAATTATTAGTGATGAGGTTGACTTCAAGGCTTGGAGAGAAAGAGGAATCTGACTGCTTTGTATACTATTCAAATTTCATCTGAACCGCGCATGCTTTCTTTCAAATTTCAATTAGTATTTCTTATATTCAAATTTCAAATTTCAAATCTCTCTCTCTCTCATGCTCTATCCTACTCGGGGGTGAGTACAAAATGGGCCAAATCAAATGACTTGACTGATTCAAATGAAATTCCAGTAAAATTGTTTTATTTGATTGATCTATTCAGTTCATCAGTCAAATATTTTGATACTAACAATTTATTCTATTGGTTCTCAATAAAAAAAATTTCAAATCGAATCGATCCAAAAATCAAACTTAATATTATATATATGTATTTTTAATCAGGTTTTCATTGTTTATGTTGATTTCTATTAATTTATTTATGTTTAAAATTTTTGTTTATGTTAGTTCAACTTCTTTTTTCTTTTATCTTCCCCTCGTGTTTTTCTTTTTCACTCTCTTTACCTTTAATTTTCATCATTTTCAAACCTTATTTACTTTGTTAATAAAATGTAATTTTATCGTTTACTTCCTAAAGTAAGAAAACAAATCAAAATAAAAAAATCAAGTTGATAAAAGAAAACTTTATATATAAAGAAGGTTACACTAATCCCTGATCTATCATAATAAGAATTTATAACATAAAGCATACTTGATTTCTAATTAATGGTTTAATGGCGAAAACAATATTAATTTTTTTATTTATTTAAAATTTAAAATCTCAAAATCTCAAAATCGAGGCTCTCCCATCATACTGGTAGAGCCCTAATTTGAATTCCGAGCTTAAGGAAAATTAATTTGAAAATTGTGACTTCTCATATCTTGGACAATTGTCCCATCATCGGTATTAATTATTTATTATTCCTATTGTTAATAGTATGGTACTTTAAGGCTCAATTTATGTACTATCATAATTATTAATATTGACCTAAAACAATTTTTTTATTATTGTGACTAATATTTTCTCCGCCACACTATTTTAACTCTTGATAACAAATATTATCTTTTTATCCATTTCTCTTATATTATACTTTATTGTTTTTTATTTTGCTTATTCGTTTACTTTATTTCTATTAATTACTTACTTATTCCTATGTCTTTTCTTTCTCTTTCTTTTCTTTTTATCTTGTTCTTCTCATTCATTTTATTTTTAAACTAGACTAAATCTATTACTACATTTTTCCTACTATTTATTTATTTATTTTATATATTTGTAAACATATATATTCTTCTAAATCTCAATTCTTTTTATGACTAAAAAATATTATTTAAAACATTTTTTTACTATCTTTTACTATTAACATTATTATTTCACATTTTTTTGTTAATTTTAATCTTCTAAAATATTATTAAAAGGATTTTAAATATTATGCCCAAAGCATTTAAATTTATTTTATATAGTCAAATAATAAAGCTTAATCAAAGAGAGTGGGCTAGCCCCCAAACAACCAATCCAAATCCCTCACAGATTCATGCATAAATAAAGTTTTTTTTTACCTGATTGGCCTTAGTTAGCCTAAACTACCGCCGGACCCTGGCCTGCCTTAGAGTGGAACAATTTAGAGCTTGGTGTGGCAGATTCCAAGCAACAACAACGGCGTCGTTTGGCGATGGGAAGGAGGCCTTGGTAGATCAAAACGGTGTCGTTTTATAACCCTTTAAACCCTAGAGCCTTCCTTTCTCTTATTCACTTTTCTCTCTTTTTTAACTCACTTCATCTCTCAAGCCGTTGAACTCTCTTTTCCTTCTTTCTAATCTCCCAACAAAATGATACATTTCCTCTCCCTACTTGATCTTCTCTCTCACCCTCTCCTTTATCACCGATTCGACTCTCTGTTTCTCTCTTATTTCGATGCCGAACCGTTTTGTCTCTACCAAACGGCGACACCCCTTTAAAGCTCTCTATTCCTAACCGGCGGCACTCTTAAATCGAGCCTCTGCTTTTGTCGCCGGTTGTTCCTAAAAGAAAGACTTCTCCCTCTTTTAAATTGCCAATCACCCAAGTCAAAAATCCCTCCCAAAAATCAAAATCTACCCCTAAAAAAACCCAAACCAAAAAACTCTAAAACAAACCTTTTGCTTCTCTCATTTTTCCTTGTATATTTTTGACTGATTTTTTTATTTTTTTTATTTTTTTCTATTGTGGCTAAGGTAAAATGGTTGCTAGAAAGCTAGGGATTTTTTGATTTTTTTGCTACCGTTTTTTCTTTTTCTTTGGTTGCCACAGTGGATTTTTTATACCCAATTTTTTCTTGTCTGGCAAAGTGTACTGCACCTGGCAGGGTGACCCGCGTCTGGCACAGTGTACCACACCCTGCCAATCGTCCAGCTATTTTCCCCTCTTTTTTATGTTTTATTTATTTTATCTGTTTCTGAAGCATTCAGATTTCGTTTGGAATTTAATCTTGATTAATGTTTTAATTGTTTTGATCCATTTTCAATTGTATTAGTTTTATTGGACTGGTTTCTGATATTGGGCCATCAATGTGCCCAAAGCTGCCAAAGACCCAAAAGCTCAATTTTTTCAATTTCGGATCAAACATTGGCCCATGACATTAGTGAAAGTTAGTTTATATAAAAATGAGAATAAAAGCTAAATTAAGCTCAAATTATAATAGTAAGTAAATAAAATTAAATTATGATAGTAATAATCAATTCTTAAAGATAGATAACATCAAATAAGAGATAGATAAAAAATAAAAATACAAAGATAAAAGATAAAATAGATAGTGTCTACACTCATGTCAAGATGTGAATGGTACAATTAAGTCTGCTGATTATATTATTAATTCTAAAAGGGTATGTTTGCTAAGGAGCAATGGAATACTCCTTCAAAGATCTCTTTAAAAATTTGTTTACGTCACGAAATGGTCATTCCCGAATAATGGTGAATAGTCAATACCAAAAGGGATTCAGTACTGGTTATTTTGAATGTGAAGGAATCGTAAAATTATCTTTAAATAAATTTAAAAATTATCATTTGTAAAATACAATTTTTTTTTATTTTTCACATTTCTATTTCTCTCTCTACCTATCTTTTGCCTCTCTCCTTCTCTCTCGAAATTCCCTCCACCACTGGAGGGCGGCGAAGGGAGACAATGGCGAAGGTAGCCTTGGTGTTGGCAGTGAGAAAGTGCTCCACAGCTAGATCAGATCGAGACAGTGTTGAATCTAGCGTCCATAATTGTATCTGGTCAAATCCGACCACTGAGAGTGTCAGATCAACACTCCATTACGCTAGTCACATTATTGGTGGCCTACCAACTAAAAAAAAGAAAAAGAAAAAATTGAAAATACTAAAATAGAAAAACTTTTTTAAAAAAAAATTTAAATTTTAAAAAATAAAATAAGTGATCATATTTAAGTTTTAAATAAAAAATTATTAATATTTTCAATAAATCATAAAAATAAATATTTAAATTAAAAATTATATATTATAATAAAATATATTTTTATCTTTTTATCTCCTATTCTTTTACTATTCTAAAGCTATTTTTACAAATCTAATATGAAAATAAATCATAATAACAATTCTTACCTTATTCTATTCCATGAACCAAATTACATAATGATTATTTTTATCTTATTCTATTTTCATAACAATAGTCATTCTATTTTCTATTGAACTATCATTCCTTACTTACCCACGTCAAGACGTGAACTGTACAATAAGTCTACAAATAATAATATTATTACTTCAAGATTTTTTGGCATAATTACGCCAATATGAACTGAAGCGCCTAAAAAAAGACGATTGGTTCTATATTTACTAGGTGTGTAGTCAGTCTTACATACTTAGAAGATTATTTTACGTTAGTTTAATTGTTACAAATTAATCAAGAAATTTTATATTAATTTATTTAATTATCAAAAGTTATTCGAATTTTTTAAGATTCGAATCCAAGACTTGTAAATTAAAATCTCAAAATTTTAATCATGAGATATTATCTCGGAGATTATTATGGGGCAGATAATATCTATACTATCTTTCTATATAATAAAGTTTTATGAAAATCCATAACCACATAGGCCGATGGGCCTTGAAGTGGCATGTACTACATAGAAACTTCTATTCCGAAGCAATCATCTGTTTTGATGACCTTACTTTTTCTCAGCTCGTAGGGCCATCCTTCTCTTCTTCGGCTGGAAACTTCTCTCGGCCCCAATCCAAAGTTACAAGCTGGTACGTGCACTTTTCTGCAACCATGGCTGCATCCCAGATGTCACTTTTGCCAAGTGTTTGAAGTTTAAAACCTACTTTTTATCTTTTATTCATGCATGAAAGAACATAAACATTTGCATAACATAATACATTTTTTTGCATTTTTTAATGTATATTTTGATTATTTTCTATTAAATTAAAATGTCTATTTTATGAAAATTAATATAAAAATTTGGATTTTAATGTAGTAAAACGAGTAATTTGGATTTAGACGTCACAAACTCTCAAAAACAGTGAATATATTTGGGTTTAGACAGCAAAGCCCTTGGCAAGTTGCCTAATTTTTTATTATTTGGGTTAGCTGCAATGGCTTGCCCGGACACACACCTTCCTTCTACACACCTCTTTACGCGCTGCCCTAAACCTGCTGGCAGCCTGGCAGCAGGCCAAAGTGTTGCCCTAAAGACGGTTTCCTCCCCATTATAAAACCATACTTATTCTAACCCTCATCTCCATTGCCTCCTCTCTCCTCACCAACCTTTGCTTTCCTTTCTGTTCTTATTTGTTTTTCTTATGTTTCAGGTTTATTTTCTGGGGAGGGTTCATTATGTTTGGTTGTAAGATATATCCTTAATTTGTTGTTCTTATACTTTAGTTTTTGAGAAGAAAATCATGGGCTTTTGACTGTTTAAAACACGGGTTTAAGGTTTTTTCCCCCAAAAGATGATGGGTTTAAGGTTTGAAGTGGTAGGATTACTGTGTTGGGTGAGTTTAGAGATGGCTGGTTTGATCTTTTGATGTTTTGTCTTTGGGATTGCGTTAAAGTGCAAAAAACTTCCATCCGCATGTGATTACCAGAAGGTGAGCAAAGCGGCCATATTTTGCGCAGATTGACTAAACAAAAAGTAGTAATCTTACTTCTTTTGCTATTTCTAAATGGTTTGTGTCTATTTCTTTGCAGATGCATAAACCCATTTGGATTTGGTAGCAAACATCTCAATTTTTCAATAAAAAAAACTTACTTCTAAAAAATATTTCAATTTTCTTCTCTTGTTTGACCTGTTTTAATGTACCAAAAAGAAGAAAATAAGAAAACCCTTTCTTGTTGGTACCTTGCGGGAAGGAATATTCAAAGGAATGCATCTATTTTCGGTAAGAGGATTAAAATAATTGATGGTGGGGCAAAGGGTAATTTTTCCATGTGTTTTGCATTAAAGAAGAGGATTCATTGTGCTTAATTACCTTAAAAACTAGTATTGGAAGAGAATCCACCAAGAAATGGAAAAATGCAAAAATGTTGGATTTATCTATTCACCAATCGAATTTTTTTAAAAAAAATTAAAATATATTCATTAATGAGAACAATTATTTCCAGAATAAGATGATTTTATCCTGTTATTTTTTAATTCGAAAATAATATTTCAAAGTCCCCTCCTAAGAGATCATCCTACTTTCTATGAAAAAACAACTCTCACTTACAAAAAAACATCTCAAGCCCAAAAAATCAGCATGAACAGAATCCAAACAAAAGCTTTGGTAAGAACAGGATACTCCAAAAAACACCCCGATCCCTACACACGAGATACTTTCTATTCACCAATTGAATTAATAGCAATTAGTCATAAGGGTATTGTTGTTTGTTGTTTAGAAGCAAAAATGTTGTTTGAAAATGGTCACAAACGGCTAGGATGACAAGCACAGGGAATGAAGATTTGGGCACAGATTGAAATGTGCAAATCTTTGTATGTAGACCAAAAAATTTAGGTTTTTTTTCAAAAATATTCCTCATACCTAAGATATTTTTGAAAATAGCTCTTTTTATAATTTTAACTATTTTTAGTCAAGAGAAATTAATTTTGAATAAAATTACCCTTAATTAAACCGATTCATACGTTTAGATTCACGCTTCAAATCGACTCATATCCGTTGATCTTTTTTCACCAAACCATACCATTCATCTCTAGAGCATTCCTTGCCAAAAAGAAAAACCTTTAAGTATTTTGAGCATTTTAGAGTGATTTTTGATACACAAAAAATTTTTTTTTGAGCGTTTTGAGCATTTTTAAGTATTTTGGAGTAGCTTTTGATACATGAAGAAAAGCCTTTAAGCATTTTGAGCATTTTTGATTAAGTAGGCATATTTATTGATTATGTTGTTAAATGGAATATAGTGTATTGTTTGAAGTTGTTGATTTTGTTAAATGAAATTCAATAGTTTTAATAGTTTTTAGGCATTGCGTATTTGATTTTTGGGAGTTGCGTGATTAGTTTTTAAGTATTACATTACTAATTTTTAAGTATTGTGTGATTGATTTTTAAGTATTGCGTAATTGGTTGATATGACATTGCGTGACTAGTTCGTAAGACATTGCATGACTAATTTTTAGGTATTGTGTGGTTTAGGCATTACCTAAAAATCAATCTCGCAATATCTAAAAATCAGTGACACAATGGTTAAAAACTAGTAATGCAATATCTAATAACTAATTGGTTTGTCTGCTTGCAGCCAGATTTAAGTTGTCAAAATCATACAGTGTTTTAATTTATAGATATGTCTAATCAATTTCAACCTCAACCTCTCAACTTTGAAATTATATGAATAAACTAATAAATCCAAAAATCTAAAACATATACCTTAATATTATTTTTACTCTTTGGGATGGCGAGAAAGAACTGAATGGCGAAATAGACAGCATTTAGTAAGAGAGAGAAATCAGGATTTAATTTTGCAAAATTTTGTCTATATGGCGAGATAGAGAAAATCGAAACTATTTTAATTTGTCTGAAATTGTTTAAAAGGCAATGTTGTCAAGTCATGTCAAAATTGACTACAAATAATAAAAATTATAATAAAAGATATTTTTAAATTGAACTTATAAAGAGAATTATTTTTCACAATTTCCTCACAAATTTACCTGATATAAACTTAAAACTAAAATGATCTCCACCACTAAAAATGCCTGGGGCTGTCAATTTTGGGTGATAATAATGAGCTCCCTAAGTGAGCTCAAGAATGGTTGTTGGTCTTTACTCAAGAGGCCCGTCATTACAATGGGTTGGAAAAATTAGTACTCGCAATATTGTGGACAAAAGGTTTTAGGTCTAAACATTGGCAATAAATTGGTACATGTTACAACTCCTCCATGTATATATTTTTATATTAGACATAAAATCTATTTTATTTCATTTTTTGTGTTTATCACAAAAAATACTATGTTCTATTACTTATATAATTGGTAAATTTATTATCTTCATTCAGGCATAAAATGAAAAGTCTATGAATGGTAAACTCAGGCTTACATAGGCTGATTTCATTTTAAGTAACTATTTGGAGATTCTCACAGACAAAAGAATTTGGAACTTGGATAAGGCAGTCCTTCCATATCTTACATTGGTCCAGACTCCAGAGTTTGAGTGGGTGACATAGTGGCGGCAGCTTGGGCTCGTGAAAAGGACATTGTTTTCCATGTAGCAACAGAAACTGCTGCTCTTATAATCAAAAGAAAACGTTTTACTTTGAACTCCTCCTTTTCTATCAGGGAATCATGGGTGCTTGCTCCTGTCCAAGTTCAAAGAATACAATGGCTAATCAATTGCTTGGATTGCAAATTTCTAAGTTGCATTTGACTTATCTGTTTCATTTCAATGGAGAGTTTTAGTCTAGTTTCTCAAGTTGTCATGCGCATTTTTTATCAAAATTTCTAGATTTAAATAATATAATAATCAATAAATTATTTGACTTTGTAGATATTAGATTTTGGTTAATACTATTACTTTAAAGAATTATGTTACAACATAATGTTGTATACAAAATGATTAGAATAAGTGAAGTGCTACTTCACGTAGAATAATTAGAACAAGTGAAGAGCTACTTAACGCAGAACAAGTGAAGCGCTACTTCACGCAGAATAAGTGAAGTACTACTTAAAGCAAAATAATCAGAAAAAAGTAAAGTATTACTCCATATGGAACAACTAATACAAGTAGAACAGCTACTTTGAATAGAATAACCGCTTCACTTGGATGACAGTGAAAGTAACTCAGAATAAGTGGCAGGGTTCATGAGTTACTTTCATCTTAGGATGTTTCAGAGAGTTTGGCTTGGTGGCTCAGATATGGATGTAGTTAAGAGGTGTTCCTCTTAACCCTTTCCTGAAGTACAAGTGTTTCACCCTCTTATCTTGTTCTCGTATACTTATTTATGTACAGCTTATTCTCTTGTACCTATTCTCGTACACCTCTTTTCTATTACCTTTACTTGAGAACAAGTCTTACTACATCCAATTACAGTAACGGTTACTTTCATTAATATTCTTCATAATAATGTCATTCATTAGGCGCATTAAAGCCTATTTTTATGTAACCGCCACTTTTAGCACTATATATAGAGCCTCACAATTCATTTGGGAGGACTCTTCTTGGCCCCTCCTAACACATTCTCAACTTGAGAGCTTCTCTCTCTAAATTCTCTCTCTAATTATCTTGTACTTTCTAAGTCTCTTTAAGTCTTTTCTTATTGTCTTCCACCTGCCACAACACTTAGTACTTCAGGAACTGCTTCAATCTTCCTCTCTGCCTCCTCTGGCACGTCCTCTTACTTGTTTGCAACACTTCCTCTCCCTATCACAAGAACCCTCTTTACATTTTGGCGACTCCACTGAGGAGGAGTGATTGCATTAAGTAAGACTTTTATTGCTGAAATTTCTTGTTTTCGAAAAAGATGGAGAGTTCCACTGGCAACCAGGATGCGCCTGTTCCTTCCTACATTCAGGATCTGATGAGAATGATTCAAACTTCCCAAGAGAGGATACAAATTTTGGAGGACAATAATAAGCGAATGATGGACACTATATCTCAATTTGCATCCTCTACTGTCACCACTTTTCAAGCTCAATCTGTGCATCCTAATGAGAGTGCACCTGCTGGAGTCACTCATCTAGTTACAAACATTGAGGAGAATGGAGGCAATGGAGAAGGTGCAGCTGATGTAGTAGTTGCTGCAAACCCTAACCTTACCAACACCACTATTGCAGTTACTCCAACTACTACTACTATTACAGTAATCCCATCTATTCCTACTCAAGGATTTGTGACACTGGAAGAGCTCCAAAAGTTGTTAGATCAGAAGAACAAGAGTTTGAATTTTTCTGAGTTTGATCTCAAGTTGCCTTACCCGGCTAGTGTAGCTGCAAAACCATATCCTAAAGACTATACTAGCCCTAAGTTCAAACAATTTAATGGGAAGACTGGTGATGCATGCGAACATGTCATGAAATTTGTGGAGACTCTTGGAGTAGCTGGATTGGATGATGACCTGAAGTTGAAAGAATTCTCCAAGTCTCTCACTGAGAAGGCTTATACATGGTATGTTAACCTCACTCCTGGTTCTGTTCAATCTTGGAATCAGATGTGTAGGATGTTTGGGGAAAAGTTCTTTTCTACTCAAGAGAAAGTTACTCTCGTTGATCTTGGAAGAGAGTTTCAAAAGTCTAGGGAGGATTTAATGGAGTATATCCAACGTTTTAGAGATAGAGTGCTGGACATACAAGAATCTCATGATGAGAAAGAGTTGGTAAAAGTGTGTATTCAGGGGATGTTTGATGAATACAGGTTACACTTGGAGAATCTACCTCTTCCAACCTTTGCTACATTAGTGGAAGCTGCACGAAGGACCAATAATACAGTTCTTAGACAAAAGGGACTCACTCGCTTTGGTAGAAGGAATAACCCAATGGTGAATGCCATCCAAGGAGGAGGTAGAGAAAGAAGGGGTCCAATTCGAGCAAATTTACGTCCTAGAAGAGATGTCCCTAGGAGAGGGCCAGATGAGGAGAATGACTCTTCTCCACCGTTTTCAGTACCTTTAGATAGAGTGAGAGCTCTTCTCCAAGAATGGGTTAGGGATGGACAAATAAACTTACCTTACACTCCACGACCACCAACAGCGGAGGAAAAGGCTAATCCAAGGTACTGTGATTATCATCGGACAGTCGGTCATCCACTTGCTGAATGCAGAAACCTTTGAAGAATGTTCCATCGACGGGTGCAAGCAGGAGAAGTGTTGATTGGAAATAACAGAGTCCAAAATAACCCTCTTCCCATTCATTCAAATCCTCGCGGACAAGTAAGTGCAATAATTCATGCTCACCATGATGACCCTTCCTCTTCAAACACCCAATTCAATGATGCAAATGAAGCTACTAGGGTTACTTCTTCAATTGCTAATTCACTCATGAAGACACCTAGCTTCCGGCATTTCTTTGACCAACTTGGGTTTTCAGAAGAAGCAAGGAAAGAAGCAGCTATATCCCTAGTTCAGATAGCTGGAGAACAGTATGGAGAATGTAACTTAATAGGACGACCTATGGGGAAGATGGTTGGTGCATATAAGAACGCTATTGTGTTTACAGAGGCAGACATGTGTACACCTCATCCTTATCATAATAAACCCCTTTATGTGGAAAGTACTATCAATGGATATCCTATTAGGAGAACATTCATTGATGATGGTTCTTCTGTGAATCTCATACCTCTATCCACTTTGAAAGCTGTAAACATGGATTTGAAGAGTTTACATCGTCCTATGGCTATCACTTCTTTTGATAACAAGGAGATTATAACTTTGGGACAAGTGACAGTGAATTTTAAGATGGGGCCGATTCAAGATCAAACATGTTTCCATGTTATTGATGCAAATGTGGCTTATCATGCTCTAATTGGAAGAAAGTTCTTGCATATGCACAATATCATCCCTTCTTCACGTCATCAATGTATTAAGGGATATTGGAAGGGGAAGGAGGTTTTCATTCCAGCCACTAAAGCTCCGTTTGAACGGCATGAGGTGAGTTATATAGAGGCTTCTTTCTTTGAAGATCTAGCAACAGATGGAGAAACAGCTATTGTTAGACCTATCGGTGTTCCATTTCCACGATGGGAGAAGTATGAGAATAAGACAGAGAGTAATGGCAAGAAAAAGGAATGAGGTGGGAAGAGAAAAAGGGAAAACACTTCCACATACAAAGAAGTAAATGAAGAAAAGACGTCTAATGGGGTAACTTCCTATGCACGTGAAGATGGAAAAATTATGTATTGCTTATGATGGGACGCGGGGTCTGGGGAAACATCTTCTCCTGATCCCAAACTTTGGAAGCCACCGGATACATCACCATCATGTTTTCAAGTAAAAGCAGAAAAGGAAAAAGTACAGGAAGTATTATCCACAAAAGAACAACTTTCAGATCAACCCAAGCCTCAAGGGGATGAATTGGAAGAAATAAATATGGCAGAAGAAGGAGAGACAAGTAAGCCACTCTTCATAAGCAAGAGTCTTTCTGGTGAACAAAAGGTTGTGCTAATTGAGTTGTTAAGAAAATTCCAAGATGTGTTTGCTTGGACTTATGAGCAGATGCCTGGACTGGATGAGAATCTCATTACTCACGAGTTACACATTTCTCCACAAAGCAAGCTAGTGAAACAACATGCTCGTGTATTTCATCATGAGATAGAGGGCCAGATAAAGGAGGAGATTAATAAGCTTCTCAAGGTTGGATTCATCAAACCCATACATTATCCTACATGGCTAGCAAATGTAGTTCCGGTGAAAAAGAAGAATGGAACAATTCGGGTGTGTGTAGATTTCAGAGATTTGAACAAGGCATGCCCAAAATATGATTTTTCTCTTCCTAATATCGATACTTTAGTGGATGCTACAGCTGGTCATGAGATGTTTTCCTTCATGGATGGGTTTAGTGGATACAATTAAATAAAGATGGCACGAGAAGATGCAGAGAAAACAGCTTTTAGAACTCCATTTGAAAATTTTTACTACACTGTAATGCCATTTGGATTAAAAAATGTAGGTGCAACTTATCAACGCGCCATGACAGCTATCTTCCATGACATGATGCATGATTTTATGGAAGATTATGTGGATGATATAGTAGTGAAATCCAAGAAGGCTTTTAATCACTTTGAAGATCTGAAAAAAGTATTTGAACGGTGTAGAAAGTATAATCTTCGCATGAATCCTTTAAAATGTGCATTTGGAGTAACAACTGGAAGATTTTTGGGTTTTATGGTTCACAGAAAAGGTATAGATGTTGATCCTACAAAAATAAAAGCTATTCAATCCATGCCATCTCTGATGAATCAAAACAACTCAAAAGCTTGTTGGGAAAAGTCTCTTATATTAGGAGATTCATTCCAGCTTTAGGAGAAATCATTGTGCCTTTTCAAGCCTTGCTTAAGAAAGGTGTTCCATTCATATGGGGTGAACCACAGCAACAAGCATTTGAAAAGATTAAAAAGATTCTTACTTCTCCTGCAACGATGATCATGCCTATCAAAGGAAAGCAAATGATGTTGTATTTGACTTCTACTCCATACTCAATTGGTGCTTTACTTGTTCAGGAAATGGATGGAGAAGAAAAACCTGTGTACTACATTAGTAGATGCTTACACGGAAGTGAGTTGAATTATTCACCTATGGAAAAGCACTGTCTTGCTTTAGTCTATACAACTCAAAAGCTTCGGCACTATTTCTTGGCACACAAGCTCATAATCGTGACAAAGTCAGATCCCATCAAGTTTTTACTTTCTAAGCCAGTTCTATCTGGAAGAATAGCAAAGTGGCTTCTTTTATTGGGAGAATTTGATGTATCAGTTGTTCAGCCAAAAGCTATAAAGTCTCAAGCACTTTCAGATTTGTTAGCATATTTTCCATCTCAGTTTGAAGAGATTATTCCTGATGCCATTCCAGCTGAATTTCATGAAGAAGTGTGCGCAGTAAATATTGAAGAAAGGGAGTGGAGTTTATACTTTGATGGTTCTTCAAATAGTTTTGGAGGAGGTGCCGGAATAGTTCTTATTCCTCCGAATAGAGAAGATAACTCTGCAGTACAAAGTTCTGAATTAGTTGTCTCTCATTTGAGTAGAGGTCACATCTCTTTGGAGAGAAAAGGTCTTCGTGTCTTGGAAGCACCAAGTGAAGATGGGAATTTCTTGATTTCATGTTTAGAGTTAAACTCTTTTGAGTCAAGTAGAGAACCTATCTCGTTAGCTTTCAAGCTAGATTTCCCATGCACAAACAATCAAGCTGAGTATGAAGCACTAGTTTTGGGGTTGTATGCGGCAGCAACAATTAGAATAAGCAATCTTTGCATCCATGGGGATTCTAATCTTATTGTAAAGCAGACTAATGGTGAGTTTTCTTTGAAAGAACCAATACTTGCTTCTTACAAGACTCTTGTTCAGTCATTGTTAGAGAAATTTCAAACGGTGAGATGTGAACATACTCCGAGAACAACGAACCGTTATGCAGATGCTCTTGTTACTTTGGCTTCTAAAGTCTGTATTCCGGAGAAAGAACGAAGTATTCCTATAGTTGTACTCAAGAGGACTATCTCATGTCCATCCAGTGAGCTATTACTACCTCCAATTTATGACGAAGAGGATTGGCGAAAATCCATCATAGAAGAGTTGCTTAACCCTAGTTCTACTGCTATTCCACGCTTAAAGCACTACATTTTGATTCATGGTACACTTTACCACAAAGGAAGTAATAGAGTTCTAGCAAGATGCGTTTCTGAGGAAGAGGCAAAAGAAAGATTGAGAATAGCCCACGAACAATGGTGTGGTGAGGAAGGACCACCTTTACATCGCTTAATCCAAAGAGCAGGATATTTTTGGCCATCTATGTCCAAAGATGCTTTACAGCTTCAAAAGGCTTGCATTAGATGTTCTGAACCACCAGATGTACAAGAGTGTAATTTTGTGGGAAGTGCCGGTGATTGGCGTAGGCCTTATATTGATCTTTTCCAAAATGAAATTTTACCAACTAACTTTCAAGATGCAAGACAACTCAAGAGAAGAGCTCAACGTTTTTTTCTTAAAGGAAATGACTTGTTTAGGCTCTCATTTGCAGGAACATCATTGAAATGTGTTTCCCCAGCTGATGTCAATCCATTGTTAGCAGAAGTGCATGCAGGTAGTAGTAGGGAGCATGAAGGTGGAAGAAAACTTTATCAGAAGCTTTTGGATCTTGGGTATTATTGGCCTACTATGGAAGCAGATGCAGTGAATTACGTAAGGAAGTGTTATCCATGTCAGATTTATGGGAATGATATACATGCTCCAGCTGTACAACTTCATAGCATCATTACTCCATGGCCATTCCATACTTGGGCGTTTGATTTGATTGGACCTATCAATCCTCCTTCTAAAGGATATACTTGGATATTAGCAGCAACAGAGTGCTTTACTAAATGGGTGGAAGCTATTTCTTTGAAGAATGCGACTGGGCCGGCTGTGGCAAATTTCATCAAGGAAAACATCATTTGCAGGTTCAGCATACCTAGACGTATTCTTTCAGATAATGGTACTCCGTTCATTAATGCCATTGTAAGGGAATTACTCGCTCTTTACGATGTGGATCATGTGAAGTCTACTTCTTACTACCCGAAAGGAAATGGTCAAGCTGAAGCTACTAACAAGACTTTACTTAAAGTGCTTAGTAGAATGGTGCATGAAGAACCAAAGATGTGGTATGATGCACTTCCAGTAGCATTATGGGCATATAGGACTTCCAAGCGTAAACCTACGAAGGCAACTCCTTTTTCATTAGTATATGGAACAGAGGCAATGCTACCTGCTGAAATTCTAGTTCCGTCTGCAAGATTAGCTCTAGACGCTGAACTTGATAATGATAATTTACGGATGTTAGAATTGGAAGCATTGAAAGAAAGAAGAGATAGAGCAAAGAAGAATTTATCAGTCTATCAAAGAAGGTTGAGTAGAGCTTATGACAAGCTAGTGAAGAGGAGGAATTTTGAAGAGGGAGATCTAGTGTTACGCGCAGCTGAGCATATTAGAAGAGGAACACCATCTTCTAAATTTACCCCAAAATGGGAAGGACCATATATTGTTCATGAGGTGAATGAAAGTGGATATTGCAAATTGATAAATCCGAAGAACAACGCCATCACTGCACCGATCAATTTTTAATATATAAAGAAGTATCATGTATGAGGTTCTAACTCCACTCTTTGTTGTATGCAAAATACATGATTTACTTTTTCGCAATGAAAGGCATTTCAGCCGCAGCTTCACCGCTTTTATATTGGCTGTGTTTTACTATTTATAATTTATCCGCTAGCTTCATTACTTATATCTTGGCTGCAATAATATTATTGGTCGCAAGCTGTATCGCTCAATATTTGACCATAATTAATCATTAACATTTCAGCCGCTAGCTTTATCGCTCATAATTTGGCTGTAATGATAGTATGTTATCGGCCGCAAGCTTCATCGCTCATCTTTGGCCTTACCTTATTACTCACAAATTGGCCGCAGCTCTTATGCTTGCTTATTT
The DNA here is from genome assembly GCF_053813885.1 of Theobroma cacao. Taxonomy (NCBI): domain Eukaryota; kingdom Viridiplantae; phylum Streptophyta; class Magnoliopsida; order Malvales; family Malvaceae; genus Theobroma; species Theobroma cacao. The sequence goes on from NC_142641.1 coordinate 1,184,664, forward strand.
GAAGGGATGAAATAATCTCTTTCACGTCAAGTTAGAGTTAATCTCCTTGATGAAAAGTTGAGAATTACCTTTTGGCCGCATACAATGATACAAAAAGTGAATAAGTACATAACAAGCGAAACATTATTATTATTGTAAAAGAAAAAGAAATGTGATATATCAATAGCAAAGTACTGACTCAAATGAGTTTCAAAAAGAGTCAAAGAAAAGTAAAAGACTAGCCAATTACATATTCCATAGAGAAGAGTTATTATTGGCAAATACATCTAATTGTTCTCGTACGTCAGCTTCACGTTTTTTTAATGAAGTTATCTTCACTGCAATGTCTTCTAACTCATCTTCCAAGGAAGACTTGTTGAGAAAAATCTTGGCTTTTGATCTACAATCATTGAGGCATTCAAGCTTGAATCCAAAGTTACAAGCATCATCGAAATCTTGTAACATCTGTTGCAATTCCTCTGGTGAAGTACTTATCAATGGAGCATGAGAAATGACTAAAGCTCTACCCAATACGTCCATCATTAAGCAAATTACGTCTACGTTCTTTACAAATGAGGTACTCCAAAACTCTCCCTCTATGTTGAAAATCTGTTCTAAGTATGTCACATATTCCAGTGAAACTTGAAAACCATGGAAGTCAATTTTTTTACTACTTTGTTCGGTATGTGCTATTTGAGTGCCAGAAGCACTACTTGTATCTCTATGTTCTGGCACTGGGGAGGAATAAGCACGAGGAGTCATTGGAATAACTTTAACATTATCAGTATCAATTCTAACATCTTGAATAACCTCAATATTTGGAGTAACCTCAGGAACAACTTCACCAGCAAGAATAGTCTCAGTGTCAGAAACAACCTCATCTCGAATAGCCTGGGGAGTAAGAACGATCTTAATTTAAAAAAAAAAAAAGGGAGAGGAATGGAACAACATCAATTAGAGTAACATAGTAATATGTTTATACCTGGTTCATGGTAGAACTATGAACATGATTTGGAAATAAAACATCAAAATCAATGAAATCATCAAAAGGGGTTGGCCCACCCTCAATTTCAGCTTTATCAACATCAATGGATTCATCATCAGATTCATCACTACGTTTAGAGTCACATGATTCTTCTTCAGTCTCTACTTCAGAAGTTTCTTCCTCTTCAATTGAATTGAGTTCTCCTCTTGTAGTTGATTCTCCCTAAAAAAAAAAATTGATGAAAATGAGGAAATAAAATATATATATATAGAAAAAAAAATTAACTTACTTTTCGATAGGCATGCTTATCTTTTGTTTGACGAATAGGAGAAGGAACTGCAGTATATTCTTCTTCAGTCATGCATTTCTTCTTTCTAAGAGGAATCAAGCGCAAGGATACATCATTGTTACTTACATGAAGAGTGTAGAGACGAGCTGTGGGATTAGTTAAGGGCACAGTAAAAGATCTCCATTCTCCAAGACATTCTCCCCAATAAGCAAACCATCCAGAAGTATGGATACCAACTCTATCAAAAGCTGGGATAGTACAACTCTTAAGTTTATCTGAATGGAGTGAAAGTCCTGTCATGAGAAATGAAGAAACGCAAGAAGAAAAGCTGATAGGAGAAGAAGAGTCAGGTGGAGTTGGTTGATCAAATCCAAATTGACGTGCCACTCTATAAGGAGAATACACTTCAACAGAACGAAAGTTTCTATCTCCACCAGAACTAGAACTCTCAATCATAGAAGGCAAATGGGAACTATGAACCCATATACAAAAGTTAATACCTCGTGAGCTCATTCTTCCGGACTGTAGAGGATGAAGGTCATAATAAATTGCAGGATCACCAAATCCATTTATAGGCTGCACATAAGGTCTGGGATTGAATTCTTTTGTAACATCCATCACTTCAAGAACATTACCCCTTTGTAGTCGATCATGCCATGCCCAAGCTCTATAGTTGTTTCTGGATAAAAGGTTATTCACAGAAAAAGATGCAAAAGGATATGCATTAGGCATGGGAGCGCAAGTACCAAACCTTTCCCACAAGCACATATGAATGAAGGAAACATCCACATAAGTCAAAACCTTGTAACGCCCAGCTGACTCAATAATTTTGAGTTGGTATAAGTCTAATCTCTTATATAGGGATCCTAAATACAGTGGAGCAAGAGGAAAGTGTATTCCCTTAACAATTTTTATTGCTAAAGGAACAACTGCTGAGGAGATACCATCATTTGGACACCTTGGGAGTACGTGCCGTGCCAACCAAAAAATTATTAAAGCTACTAGCTCATACTTATGGTCTGGGTACTCAGGAGAATCAATCTCAATTCCTTTAGCATTGAACTTTTTATAAAAAACCCCTATCCAATTGGAAAATCGTGCAACCTTCGAAGTTTTACTCAGACTCTTAAGTAGATCAAAGAAAAAGTCTCGAGTACATACCTCTTCTTCAGAAAGCTTAATAGAGTGAAAATCATCCTTTCCTATACAAGGAAGTTCCAAGAGAACACATACATCTTCTAGAGTGAAGGTAAATTCCCCCCATGCAGTAATCATAGTATGAGAAACGTGCTCCACCTCGCAAGAATAGCACGCCACACATCTATCCTTTTTTCTGTACGAATATTGAGCTTAGAAGTGATACGTATAGCATCAAGTATCCTAGTAGAAGAGAGAAGTTTAACATAAGAAGGATTCTTCAATACCTTAGTTACCCATTCATCCCAACCATGAACAAATTGAGAATTGGACCCTAACTTAGTAGCAGAAAGGGGAAACTCACCACATTCAAACCTGAATTTCAGAATAGATGGTCCTGGAATACCACTTCTTCTATGAGGAGGTGCTTCTGAGCATAAACGATTCCAATCATATCCAACAGACTCAGAGGGATGTTCGTCAACTTGTCTGGCACGAACTTCTTCCCAAAAACGATCTTCTCCTCGTTCTCTAATAATTTCATCTTCCCAGTTTTCAGGAACAGGAGGAACTTCACCACTCTTTCCTACCTTAATTTTCTTAGGAGCAACTAATTCAGAATCATTATTTTTCCTTTTATGTGCAGTGGTCTTTCTCTTTGTTGCAGCTCTCCCAGGCTCACCATAATGGATCTTCGAAGGGAGACGCATCCTAGGCATAAGGGAAGATGGAAAAGAAGCCTACAAACATAATCAAAAAAAAAAAAGAGATAAGTATACATACATAATATTTTTTTACTTATTTGTTATGTATAAAAAAAAAAAAATCACAACCACAAAGTAAAATAATAAAACTTATCAAAATTATAAATTTATTATTATTATTATTATTTTTATATATGCAATATAAATAAATATATATAATAAATAAGTAAAACTTTTTTAAAAAATTTATATATATATAACATTTTAAAAATATATATAATATTTAAGGAACTCGCAACGCTTGCTGCGAGCTTTGTTAAAAAGAGCTCGCGGCATTTGCCGCGAGCTTCACTTAAAAATGCTCGCGGCACATGCCGCGAGCTTCACTTAAAAATGCTCGCGGCACATGCTAAACAGAAGGAATAAAATAGCACAATAAAAGGAAACACATGTATTACACGCTGAAGGCAGAAACACGAGAGAAGAGTTACACGCAAAAGGTAGAAACACAAGAAAGAAGTTACACGCCGTATTGCAAATCAATCTTCCATTTTCAACACAATTACAATTCGACCCCTCCTTTTGGAAAACATAAATATACCTATAATTAACTAGAGCCATTGCTTCATTTTCCTATCAAAGATCCCTGGTCCATAAGTTGAGATAAAAATCTTCACAAGAAGTGGAAACTGCAACCACACAAAGAGACCGATTGGTATGCCAGCCAGCAAAACGATCGGAATAACAATCTCTAATTGGCCCTTTACCATGATAATGACAGTTGAGGAGAAAGATACCATCATTGCTACAATAGAAATGAAGAGCGAGGAAAGTCCGATGATCAATTTGTTGGGCAAGGATTTGAGGAAATCAGGTGCTGTATATCGCGATGTGAGGATGCCAACAAATATCAACACCGAAGTGGTCGAAGCAAAGAGAGAAATAGAATCCGATATTATGAATATCTTAAAAAGTTTTTTTGTTAAGAGTAAGGGAACACCAGTATCCTGATCAGGACCTCCAGGAACAGTAAAAAGAGCAGCAAACATAATGGTGATGATAAGAGTGCCAACAATTGTAGAGGTTTGCGCTATATCCTTCATCCATTTCTCCCCTTCTTTCACCAAATTCGCATGGCTTCGATCAAATGCTTCATAAGGAGTTTCTCCTTCTTTGTTTGTATGTTGTTTAAGCATAGGTGGTATAATGCCTTCCACCTCCTGTGTTCATAATTCATACAACCAATAAAACTTAGATGACATTTTTTATCCTTTTGGGATTGAGAAAGATTATAGCATAATTTGGCTTTAATGAAAAGAAAATAGTTATAAATTAAAGTCAAAAGATTTCTCAGGTTTTTTTCGTTTTAGTGTATATTTCTTCACCGAACATTACATGCTTGAGTAAATTCTATAATTCATTCGTTCATGACTTTTTCACGACATTTCATTTCTTTCATAATCTAAAAAATGTAATTTTTTTTATTCATAACCTTTAGAATTTGTTTCAAATATATCTATTTATCAACTTGCCGATAGAAGTATATGGACAAAATTTGTTACATGTATGTTCATATAAGTGTCACATGCCAAATTTTGTCCATATTTTTCATATTTTAATGATATGTTAACATAGTTTGAAACAAATTCAACAGATCGTGAATGAAAAAAATTGAGCATTTAGATCATAAATAAAATTAAAAATTATGAAAACATTAGGCAATTTATATGGTAACAACTTAAATTTAGTCATTTCATTTTAAAATTTTTCAATAAACTTTAACTATTATGACTCCATTGTATCATGAACTTCGATTCACGTATTGGAGCTAATACATGCAACAGATTATACAAAGACAGATAGTTAAATAATTTGTAATAAATTGTAAAAACTTTTAATAAAACAGTCAATTTCATATAATCATTTCAATTTTTTCCCTCTACAGTCCTAGAACTTGACCATATAATGTGTTAGCTAGAGATGTTGATAGATAAGGTACCTCCTAATTTTGTTAATTTTGTTTTATCCAAATCTAGGCTAGATTAAAATTAATATTTAATACATAAACTCATTAGTTTAGGCTTTGTTTGATAAATACGGTTAATTTTTGCTTTTTATTATTTGCCTTGGATTTTTTATTTATTTTTATTTTTTACTTTTTTTTTCTCTAGTCATTTTAAAAAAAAGCAAAAAAATAAAATAAAAAAATCAACCAAAGGGAACTTTAGTTACAAACGAATCATATGTACTAATTTTAATACAAAATGAACCAAGAGGAAACCCAAATTGATATTCAAAGAAAAATTGGTTTTGAGAAATAAAATTTTCAAAGTGCTTTACTTGCCTAAAGCTTTTGTTTGGAGATATGTTTTGGACCTCTAACATTTTTTTTCTTAAGAAATCAAATTTTGACAAAAATGTAAGTGAAGACATATTTTCATTATCAAGCTAAAAGAAAGTCGAAGAATTTTATTCTGCTAATATTTATTTTTTGAACTCAAACATTAAATGAAAATTATTTCTTCCAAAATTTTGGTAATTTTTTGTTAGAAGAAAATAATAAAGTACGTTCATGTTAAAATAACACGTGAGAATGTAATTCCCATAATATCACTCAATAAAATTGATGTAATACTCCTTGGAAGGTTTCTAAGAAACATTGTGCCAACAAGATAACATAAGTTTTTTATTTGAAAATAACTCCAAAAAAAATGAGCTTTAAGATTTAAAAAGCTTGGTAAAAGAAATAAATTTGAAACAAAGAAGCAATTAAAATTTTCCAAGTTTAAAAGTAGGTTTGTCATTCACTGTTCAAGGCACATCACATTTTCAATTAATACAGTTAGTTAAGGTGTGATCTGTTAAATAGAATGAAGGTTAGAGTACTTAATTGTAAATTTTTTTATGTGTCAAATTGATAATTTGACTATAAAATGAATATCAAATATTTAAGTAAGAAGCTAAATAGGTGAGGTATCCTGTCAAATGTTTTTGTTGAGACTCACTTTTGGGTTTTTCTACATACTTCTACATAGCCTAAATAGGAAATAAGAAGCCAGTGATAAAAAAATTTTAGAAAATAATTTTTAGATTATCAATTAGTAATACATGCAACAGATTATACAGAGACATGTAGTTAAATAATTTGTAATAAATTTTAGAAAATTTTAATAAGATGGTCAATTTCATATAATAATTTCAATTTTTTTCCCTCTACAGTCCTAGAACTTGACCATATAATGTGTTAGCTAGAGATGTTGATAGATAAGGTACCTCCTAATTTTGTTAATTTTGTTTTATCCAAATCTAGGCCAGATTAAAATTAATATTTAATACATAAATTGATAATTTGACTATAAAATGAATATCAAATATTTAAGTAAGAAGCTAAATAGGTGAGGTATCCTGTCAAATGTTTTTGTTGAGACTCACTTTTGGGTTTTTCTACATACTTCTACATAGCCTAAATAGGAAATAAGAAGCCAGTGATAAAAAAATTTTAGAAAATAATTTTTAGATTATCAATTAGTAATACATGAAACAGATTATACAGAGACATGTAGTTAAATAATTTGTAATAAATTTTAAAAAATTTTAATAAGATGGTCAATTTCATATAATAATTTCAATTTTTTCCCTCTACAGTCCTAGAACTTGACCATATAATGTGTTAGCTAGAGATGTTGATAGATAAGGTACCTCCTAATTTTGTTAATTTTGTTTTATCCAAATCTAGGCCAGATTAAAATTAATATTTAATACATAAATTGATAATTTGACTATAAAATGAATACCAAATATTTAAGTAAGAAGCTAAATAGGTGAGGTATCCTGTCAAATGTTTTTGTTGAGACTCTCTTTTGGGTTTCTCTACATACTTCTACGTAGCCTAAATGGGAATTAAGAAGCCAGTGATAAAAAAAATTTTCAGAAAAAATTTTCATCCTTACTAAACGGAACCTAAAAGATAAAAAGAGGAGTGCGACATGGCTCTCAGATTTGGCCTTAGCTAGCTCCACCGTTGCCGAAAAAGCCAAATCGATTGTGTGCACTAGGTTGAAGGAGATATGAAAATTGAGAGGAAGAGAAAAAAACAAAGAAAAATGTAATAATTTTTATTATAAGTTCTATTTTCAATATTCCATTTTTTATTCTTTTATTATTTCTTACTAAAAATAAAATTAAATAGATAGATAAAGTCAGATTTTAAAAGCACATTTTTAAAAATCATTGAAGTATTATTTTCACTAATTTTTGTAACATTTTTAGTAATTATTTATCATTTTACCCCAACAAGTGTCTGTAAAGTTTTTTGTTGCATACATATTAAATAGCGTCAAAACTCACAAGTGAAATATAAGTATTTCATTCAATATCAGCAAAAAAAAAAAAAGGGTTATTGGGTTTGTTTTTCATTTATATTTTCAAATATTATTCTATTAATATGTTGTTTTTCTTCTTTTAATTCAAAGAAAAGCAAAGAAAAGCAGCCAACAGTTGAAGTAATCAATCGGACAAGTATAGAAAGAAATGAAAGCGAGAAAGATGCAAAACGGCAATTTTTTTAGCACAAGATAAGAACTAATTTTGAGCAAATCCGAATTTCTGTGTGCATTGGAGAATTTCGAAAGTGCAAGCTTCAATGTATTGGTGTTAATTAAGAGACTCGGAATTTCTGTGTGTGTTCTATTTTTATTTATGATTTTTTGAATTTATTCAAAATTTATTTCTGATGTGTATGTCTATTTAGTTTCAAGAGATAATAGAAATGAAACAAATTTATTTCTGATGTGTTCTATTATTATTATTATTTTAAGACATGTTAATAGATAGATATATTTGAAACAAATTCAAGAAATTACATATAAAATAATCAAATTATTTAAGATATAAATAGAAATGAACACAAACTGATGGTGCAATTTACTCAGAGATTTGACTATTCTTCAAAGACAAAGTTCAAGAATTATAAAAGAGAGAGAGATGCTGACCTTGAACCACTGTAGTTCTCTTTGCATTTGCAGAGCTGCACCTGAGATTTGTTGAAGCTTAACCTGAGATTGGGGTGATAGTTGGCCTGCCAAATGTAACATATTATTGTAGTCCCTATCAGTGTAAGCAATTAAAGGATACATGATAGCATCAAGCCCATATATGAGGCTAAACACTTTTTCTTGTCGATGTGCAACTGCAATTTGGAATATGTTTCTTCGCTCCTCGTCCAAAACCATCAATAAGTCTATATTAGGTTTGATGACTTCGACAATAAACTCCGTCACCCCCCGCTGAGCAGCGTTGAGCATTGCTTGATGCACTGAACTTTGATCAAATTGTGCAACATCAGAAGCAGCTATCGTCTTGGACATCAAAAGCAGAAGCTCATGGGCATAGATATGGGTCGCCTTTAAATCATATATTTGCTTGATTCCTACAATAACAGAAGAATTTCTTTATTATCAGAAAACCAAATGTTGTCAAGGAATGAAGTGTGTTGTTATTCAAAGTCATGAAGTAGAAAATACCTTGCGTCATGAAATTTTTCTTTTTCTTTTGATCTTGTGGTTCGTAAATATTTATATGAACATCGTCTTCACTAGACAAAGGCTTGGGTCCTTTTACCTTTAAACCTACAATAACAATGACATATTGTTATTAAATTATATTATAATGTATTATACATACACAACTATTTTTTTAAGTGCAAACTTATTTATTCTTTAACCATTTTTTACATTCTCCTTTTTTTTGTGTTTAGTTTTTTTTCATTTTTTTTCTTTAATTTGTACATTTAATTAGTTGAAACTTGTAATTTTTTTTATTTTTATTTATATTGACATATTGATCAGTATGAATAAGAAAACTATATGAATAATTATAGTTACTTCTTTCTAGAATTAAAATTATGGGATGGGAAAAGAAAAGAATAAATAATAATTTTTACTTATTTATTAATTTTTTGTGAAATATAATTTGTAAAAAGATTACCTTAATTGTTAGAGACATTGAATTGAAATTTAATTTGATGAGAGAGAGAAGTGATACTAACAAGAGTAGATCCAGCGTTGCCAAAATGAGAACCCACTGCCGCTAGGGAATGCAGAAGGTTGACACGATAATACTGAAACAGCATTCCTTCGACTTCTGCTTTTAGCAAATACTAACTCTGGACGACGACGAAGCAGATCCAAGGCAACATCTGATGAAGGAATGATATAGAAAAAATTATACCCCGTGACAAGATGTATTAAAGAAAGAATTGTTTTAGTGTTTACAACCGATATATGTCACTCTTACCAAACCATTTGTTATTAATACATTGACAGACAAACAATGCTGCCTGACATTCATTTTCTGGTGAGAGTAGAACTTCTCGTGTAGTCATGTTATATAGATAGTGAGTCATATCTTTATGGCCTCCCAAACATGCAGCATTAAGTGGAATATATCCTCTGTTATCCAAAAAAGTAAGTAATTCCCTGCTCTTTCTGATCAAGCTTTGGGCAATCTTGGTGTTTTCAGTCACGGCGGCATGGTGAAGAACTGTGCGACCCTGGCGATCTAGCATTTTGAGGTGTTCCTCTGACATTGTGCTTAGAAATTCGTCAATCATATCCAATTGACCATCGAAGATTGCGAAATGAAAGGTCGTGAAACTGGAGTCGCCAATTACGGCATTGGCTAAATGCGTGTGGGACGTCAAAACACTCTTTGTGGATTCCAAAGCATGTTCCTTAACAGCCTTGAGGAGCTCCAACATATGAGTGCGATCAATAAATCTGGCCACTGCCACCGCACAATGCTGTTAATAAAGTAGTATGCTAAAAACTGGTAATTTATTAGGTTGAACAAGTTTAGATTTTGTATAATGACTCCAACATATTTATAATATGAAAATTAATTTTCTTGTCTAGTATGCTTTGACTCATATAATCCATATATGACCAATTATGATGTGTTTGAATAAGTTAATTCACACAACTCAACGTATACATTTAACTAATTTTAAATTTATTTATATATTAATATTTAAAATATATAAATTAATCTACTAATTATGTTTAAACAAGTTAATCGTATTGTTATATCATAATTTTAACATGATATAGTTAATTCATCTTTATCATTATTTAATTTGTTTAATAAGCATGTCATATGTTAGGGACTCACTATAATAGTTAAGAAAAATGAAGAGATCTAGAGAGAGACCTGGTGACTCTTCTTTCATAGGCAATTGGCACATTTGGGCCAACGTGTTCCAAGCATCTTTAGCCGTAGTCATGTTTCTAATATGAGAAAGCATGATCGCATCACATGAAATTTGAATAGCATGCAAAGCAGCCACATTCCTCTTACTCCAAGCCTTGAATTCAGCCTTATCTTCCTGTTGAGGAGGTTCTGAGGTTTGTTCCACGACGTCCCATAGATCTCGAGCCCACAAATAGTTTTTTACGCAAGCTTTCCAGTTTTCATAATTATCTTTTCCGTTAAGAACTTGAGCAACAATTGCGCTCGAACAAAAATTATTGACTTCCATCTGTCAAAACAAAAAAGAAAAACGAAAATTAAATTTGATTCCCAAGCTAGCTAATTTGCACCTAATAATAAGTATATATATGTGGAATTTCCTATAATGAAGTTATAAAAATACTCAACTTACCGGGATAAGTAAAACGAGTCTTCTTTCTCAGTTCTTCAGTCCTAACCAAGCTAATGGCGATGGCCGGTAGGCATAGCAGAAATTGCAATTATTATAATTGCAATTTCGTCTACTCCCGCACTCCAATTAGAGCCACTCAAAAGTTGCACGTATCAAAACTCGGAGTGCTTGCCGCTATAAAAAAAATAAAAAAAAAGAAGCAAAAATCAAGCATAAAAGTAGTAAAAACAATTTCAGAGAAAAGAAAAGAAAGGGGGTGAAGGGGACAATAATAATAGTTTAGAAGTGACAGGTAGATGTGTGTAGTGTCAAATTTTTTTATTATCTGCAATTTGCAAATGGTTTTAGTAAACAAATACTAATTGATCTTAAAAAATAAGTGGAGGCCTTTCACTTTTTCACTAAAATGTGTGATCACTTGGCTAAAGGTGATCAGTGCGTGAAAAGAATCTTAAGTGGGGCATCAATATTGATAAAGTTTGAAAATCCATTTGCCAAGTTAAATTATTGATGGAATGTCAATGGAAAGTTTTGTCGGTATTCAATCGAAAATACCCTGATTGGTAAAGGTCATTCCATTGAGATAGGAAAAATCTGTCAATAATTCACCAACAGAATATTTTGTCAACAAATTTGGTTGGTAAAGAGTCCAATTTGTCGATCTTCTGTCTGGTAGATATACGATTAAATTCATCGACCAATTCTGTCTATAATTTTTCGATGAAATTATCGACGATTCACCGATAAAGTGTAATGTTACTAATTTTTTTAAGTTTCATTGGTGCTATCACTTATTCCATCGATCTTACCATGATTCCTTCAGTGGAAAATGAGCCAAAGACCATCGGCAATGTCATTGGTATTTTGGTGAAATACAAATAATTTTATTTACCAAAATTCAAATTGATTACGTAGGAGAGATGCATGCTTGTTACGCCAACAACTAGAGAACTTGAACAAAGAAATGTTTGCTTCTAACTATTGATGTTCTAATTTTAAAAAAAAAATATTGATGTTTTACGAAATTACAGAATTGCTTCTTTCAATCTTTCGTTTTGAATTATTTTATATGTCACGACCCGAAACCTCCCTCAGGCCCATGACAATCGCCGCGACGTCCCTGATTGACACTCATTATCCGGAATGCCAACCGGAACCCCGCAAGGCTTACATATCAGTTTCTTTCCTTTCCTGTGAGCAATCGTTGTTAAATATCGAGTTTTTAGAGAATATACACTATCTTAGATCAAAAACAATCAAAATAAAATTTTTGCCACACAGGGGTATTTTGGTCATTTTTTTCTCAAAAATTTCGAAACTGGCTAAAACGTAATATACAAGTACAAAACACATAATTCATATTCGAAATGAGTTTAAAAGTCTAAAATCTTCATTTAAAACGAAATTACGGTTATTTGAATAAAATAAAAAAATAAAAGAAATATTAAGGAAAATATTCTATTTTCTTATAAAACAATATTTATAGAGTTATACGTGAATAAATTTTATAGCGTAAAAGCTAAATAAATTTATACATACTGAAATACAGTAAGCCAAAATATTTAATTTAATTTACAATAACAAGAGGGCCCCCAAATAAACAAAAGTAAAGAGGACTGTGAACCTACGATTTGGAAAATGCAGATCCAATGGTAGTCCTCGATGAGATCAGCTATCTACAGTCTATATTGAACCTGAAATGGGTGGAAAAGAGTTGGGTGAGATTTTGCAATCCCAATGAGTAAACAGACATTATCATAAATATCTAAAGGCGAGTAAAATGGAGGCAAGTTTAAACAACAAATTAACACATTTCATAATGTTTTCAATTTATTTCTTAAACCATAAAATATTTGTAATTTACCAAAATAGTTGTTAAGGCTTATGTCTTTTATTAAAATAAGGCTCAAGCCAAAACTAATCCTCGGGGATACCTTGGCCGAGATATCTAACCGAGTCCGCCAAGGGTGTTAAAATATTAACACGTGAAACACATTTTTATTTTTAAAACAAGCCGTCCCTTGGCGTTGGCCGAGTTACACATTCACGTGGGGGTTCGACGTGAAGTGAGCTCTAATACTACCCCAGGAGTTACCCTCCTCGCCTCTACAACCGGAGAAACTATATAACTGGGTTTACCATGCCCCTCTAATAGGCAGTCCACGAAAACCCGTCACTGCAGTGACTAACCCACCAATTTTAATAAAATTTCGATAGTATAACGTGGCTTTTATTTATTTATCCAGCCTGCATAGTAAAACAACTTACATAAATTTCCCAATGCATTCACAAAATATAGCCACATATACTCATTTCTCATAAGCCATTCCTAGGAAAGTATATATTTTTCAAGTCAATTTGTAGCCTCCAATTACTCAATTTCATAATCAATACAATATATTTTTATTTGTCACATTTATTCCTAAAACATCAAAAATCCAGTTTTAATCTCGTTCTCATTTCATAAAATACATAAATGGCATTTAAAATAAACTCTAGATAATTTACAATAATAATAAATTTACTCACCGTTTGTACAAACTAAAAGCTTTCTAAGCGCCCCGATCACTACTCGTCGGGTATGACTTTTTTGCCTTTTCCGGAAGGCTCTCCTCCTAGGCACATTACAAAAATTTACACAATTCATCACATTGATGCTAAATCACTATATAATTAACTTAAATCCTATACTAATGCATGGTATGAAATGCAATAGCCTAAAACGGCTTAAACGCGATATTAACCTATTTTTGGCACTTTGCCCGATAAATTACTAACGCGCTCCATTTTAGCTCTAAATCATCCCATTCTCTCTCCAACATTTCTAACCATTAAATATCAGCCAATAACCTTCTAAAAACAACAAAATCAGCTCACTCCCTTCCTTGGAAAATTCGGCCAAAAATGGGACATTAAGTCGGTTAATTTTCTACTTTGTTTTTCTATCACGTTTAATCGTTTTTCATCATTTTCTCTTCATTTTCCTTAGAATAAAATCAATTCATCATCATTGTACAGCATTGAGCATCCAGCCAAGAGTGGGTATTGTGAAAATTTACTGATTTCTTGCCCAATTTAATTTCTAAACACATTTAACTAACTAAAACTATCAATTTAACTAAAAATCAAAACCTAAAAATTTCAATTTCTCTCCTAGAATTTCGTCCAGCCCTTGATATCACTTTTTGATCTCTCTCCTCAAGCATGCTAAATGGAAATAAAGGCATAGGAAAGGTAGAAATCAAGCTAAAATTGAAAAATCTTACCGTTAGACGCGTAAACGGTCGAAAACCGCGAATTTCCCTTTGAATTTTCTTGTTTCTCTTTGGTTTTTTCTTTTTTTCTTCCTTTCCTCTCTATTTCCTCTCTTGTTCTTCTTTATGGCCGGCCAGCACTTAAAATTTGGGTTTAAATGGCTGACTTTTCATTAAAATAATATTATTTCATTAAAAAAATGCCACATGTCACTTTCCCATTGGCCCATTTTTAAAATTTCATCCATTTGTTTCCAAATTTTCACCATACACTTGTCTCATATATTCATAGCTTAGATAAAATTCTCAGACTCATCCAAAGTCTCGGTGGAGTAATTTTTTAAAATTTACACTTTTGCCCCCGTAAAAGTCAAAAATTACATTTTTGCCCCAAAAACTGAAAAATTGCCCATAGACATATTTTTCATCCCTTATTCTCATACCATTCTCCAATTTGTCAAATTTGATCTAAATTCTCTTAAAATCCCAAATTTTGTCCGCGGATGGTAAAATTACGATTTTGCCTCTACACTCCAAAAATCACCAGAATTAAACTTTTTCACTTCCTATCATTAAATTATACTCCAAATAGTTAATCTTGGTCAAAAAATTTCACTCCATGATCAAATTATTATCTTAGGTGGCAAAATGGCGATTTTGCCCTTGAACATCAAAATTTCCAATTTTACCCCAAATGAACCCTCGAACTCCGAACAATCATTTTTGTCATTCCTAGACTATAAAATATTAAATTTCATCCTACAATTCCTATTTGAACTAGTTCGAGGTTAAATCAACTCAAGTGTACCGTTAGGTACGATATCGGGTTTCGTCTTTTCTTATATGCTTTCCTAACATAATAACATGCTACTCAGTGCATGTATGTCATGACATGTATTTATAGGGTCGGATTTTACATTATATCTTACCAACCAAAACCAAACCCAATATAATATAAACCCGAATACTTTATTTGTTTGTGCTAGATTGACCCAATACTTAATTTTTTTGGATTATCTTTTCCAAAAGTATTTACTCTTATGGAAACTTATCTAAATTTGTAAGACGCAATCACTCACAAATATTGATTTTAGAATTTAATTCCAAATTTGTTTTTGGCTTTTTCTGTTATTCTCACTCTTCTTTCAGGGTTTTCTTTACTTTGTTTGGGCTTTATGACATTTCACCAAGTAATATGACAAATCACCTATCCTTTATTTTAAGACCTTGACCTAATTATTTTCATAGTCAATGTTAGATAGAGAATATGAATTGTATATTTTAATATTTTTTTTGAAAGGCATGTGATTTCTTTTCGTAAAAACCTATACGTTTCTTTCGAGGCAAAGATAGTCAAGTTGCCTGTATATTTTAATATTGGTTGCAAGAAATCTTGGCATTACTGATATTTTCCTTTGAGACAATATATTAGTCGTTGGTAAAAATATGATTATGGCCAACATGTTTTCACTAAAAAATGTGTATAATATGATTAGCTAGCTAAGAGTGGAAGTGATGAGATAACACTAATTAATTACTATACCTATATGTAATGGAACCAGAGTCCCTAGCTAGAATCTTTTGTTTTTGCTCATAGATATGCTAGTATTTAGGAAAAATAGATCTGTCCTCCTACCTTAGTGATTTTTTTTACGGAAAACGTTAACCGATATCTAGTGGGATTTTGCTCTAGTTAAGGTGATATTTAGAGAAAAAAAAATTCATATACTCTTTTTTCTTTTTTTTGAATGCTTTATTCATCATTCATGTCAATTTTTTTTTGGAAAGGTAAAATTATATTAGTGATAAACAACAATAAACTAAAAGGATTAAGGATAGCTTATTAGCTTATTAATTACATGAGATAACTGTAAGAAGAAAAAGAAAAACCCCAAAAGATACGAATACTAAAGTCGAGGAACAAAATTGCTTAAACAAGTGTTTAAAATAAGATTTAATAAGTAGAAAATCCCCTAAATACCTAGAAAGGATTTGGTTAAGTGTTTTGGCATGAAAGAGCTCTTCAAAACAATTTAATTTTCACAAATATGATGTAGGGATCGACCCCCTGAGCTTCAAGGGTCGATCCTCAAAGACCAGGCAGTTAAATATCCTTCGTGGAAAGCAAGGGATCAACCCCCTTCTTTTAAAGGTCGATTCCTCTAAACCTGAGAGCAAAACTTTCCCTCGCTGCTAGCTAGGGATCGACCCCTCTCTTTTAAAAGGTTGATCCATCATTCATAAAAAAGAATGAGAAAATTGTGAAGAATGACTTTTTTTGATAAAAACATTTTAAAAATAACTATCAAAATAAATTTAACTGTTTTTAGCCATATTTATCCATGATTTGACAAAAATACCCTTTAAACTATTTCAAATAAATTAAACCATTCATCACAGTTTCTTCTCATTTGTGTTTTGGATTTCTCTCTCTCACCATCCCACTCTCTCAAATTTTATCGATTTCTCTCTTCGACATTCGTCTGCTACGTTTTTGATTTCTCTCTCTCGCGTTTTCAGATTTCTATTTCTTGCGATTTCAAGACACCAAGCAATGGTTTTGACGTGTTTCGGTGGGTGGCTATTTGGAAAATTTGATTTTTAGGTATTTTGGATAAAACTAAAATGGTAGAAATAATCACAAATAAATGAAATAGCTCTTAATTGAATCAATTCGGGACCTAGACACCAATAAACTCAAAATTTTGAAATTTATAAACCTAGGTTTTCAAATAATTTTTTTTTATTTTTAGTCAAAATATGTATTTTAGATAAAAAAAATTTGTATTTTGATTTATGAAAACATGTTAGAAACACTTTAATCGGTGTCAAATTGTCAAAAAAATAAAAAAAATGAAAAGAGTTGAGAGCATTTTAAGTTTTGGTTCGTAAGTAACAACAACATTTTAAGCATTAAAGTGTAATAAAATTTTTTTGAATATGTCGTGTAACAGCAATATTTTTTCAACATGGCGTGTAACAACAATATTTTTTTTTTCAACATGGCGTGTAATAACCTTTTTTAACCATGACGTGTAACATGTTTTTGTATATAGCGTGTAACAACAGTATTTTTTTTCAGCATGGCGTGTAACACCCTAACCATGGCATGTAACAATAGTATTTTTTTCAACATGGCGTGTAACAGCCTAACCATGGCTTATCACATGTTTTTGTACATGGCGCGTAACAACCTAACCATGGCTTGTCACATGTTTTTGTACATGGCATGTAACAACCTAACCATGGTGTGTAACATGTTTTTGTACATGACATGTAACACATAGCATGTAATTTCATTAAGGTTAATTTTATCCAACGTGGCTAAAAATAGTTAAAATTATAAAGAGGGCTATTTTTTAAAACATTTTATCTTTAAGGGTTATTTTTTAAAATGTCTCGATTTTTTTTATTAAAAATTTAAATTTTTTTAATATACCAAGAGTTAGGACATTAGAACCTGAAATATTGTATCTTTGAGAAAGACAGAATTTGAGTTAATAGATTTACATAATTCTAAATGTTATTTACGTTTAGTGTTTCTCTAGCCTAACTTGTAATTGCACCGTGGAATCATTTGACGCTTGTTATTATCCAAGCTAGCTTAAGAAGTTCTTATTATGATCAATTAGGAAGTAAAAAATGGCTATCCAGTGAGGCAACTGCAACTGCTAATCAGAGTGGCAGGTGGAAGAATCAGATGTGAAGAATCGAATTGTTGCCCTGAGTTCTGCGCTTGGGAAATGACTTATCTCTGGAAAACTTGTTGAAGTTGTTTACATATATTGAAACACCATTCATAAACTCTCTTATCCTTTTTTCAATCCAAGAGCGAGATATATTAGAATCCAAGCTCGTCAAAGTTTTGGTAACAGGAAACTGTAACAGAAAATAGAGGGGGGCGTTGAGGAGTTTAATCCTCCCCATCCATGTCTTTGAAAATTGACACCAAACATAAAATTAGTATCACTTACAATCACAATTCGACACATCCTTCAGAAAACATAAATATACCTATAATTAACTAGACCCATTTCTCCATTTTCCTATCAAAGATCCCTGGTCCATAAGTTGAGATAGAAATCTTAACAAGAAGTGGAAACTGCAACCACACAAAGAGACCGATTGGTATGCCAGCCAGCAAAACGATCGGAATAACAATCTCTAATTGGCCCTGTAGCATGATAATGACAGTTGAGGAAAAAGCTACCATCATTGTTGCAATAGAGATGAAGAGGGAGGAAAGTCCGATGATCAATTTGTTGGGCAAGGATTTTAGGAAATCATCTGCTGTATATCGTGATGTGAGGATGCCAACGAACATCAACACTGAAGTGGTCGAAGCAAAGAGAGAAATAGCATCCGATATTATGAATAGCTTAAAAAATTTCTTTGTTAAGAGTAAGGGAACACCAGTGTTCTGATTAAGGCCTCCGGGAACAGTAAAGAGAGAAGCAAACATAATGGTGATGATAAGAGTGCCAACAACCGTAGAGGATTGCGCTATATCCTTCATCCATTTCTCCCCTTGTTTCAATAATTCTGCATGACTTCGATTAAATGCTTCATAAGGAGTTTCCCCTTCAGAATTTCTATGTTCTTTATACGCAGCTGGTATAATGCTTTCCACCTCCTGTGTTCATAATTCATAAAACCAATAAAACTCAGATGACTTATTTTCTTGTCCTTTTTCGATTGAGAAAGGATTTAGTATAATTTAACTTCAATGAAATGAAAATAGTCATACATTAAAGCCAAAAGATTTCTCAGGGTCTTTTCCTTTCTCATATTTATTTTTCATTGTACATTACATACTCGAGTAAATTTTATGATTAATCCATATATAACTGCTTCACAATATCTCATTTTCTTTTCTGATTAAAAAACTTTTTCATTCATATTCTTTTGAATTTGTTTCAAATAATCCATTTATCAACTTCCCGATAGAATTTTTCACATGTATGTTCATCTAAGTGCCACATGCCAAATTTTGTCCATATTTTTCCATATTAATGGCATCTTAACGTAGTTTGAAACAAATTCAAAATATCACAAATGAAAAAAGTGAGCTCGTAGATCACAAATAAAAATAAATATTACAAAAACACCATGCAATTTCCTTCATGACAACTTAAATTTGGTCATTTGATTTTAAAATTTTACAATAAACTTTAACATTTACAACTCCATTGCATCATTGAACTTCTATTCACATACTAGAGCAAATACACGCAATAGATTATACACGTACATAATAATTTGTGATAAATTTCAGATAAATTTAATAAGACAGTCAAGTTCATATAATAATTTCAATTTTTTTTCATCAACAGTCCTAGAATTTGATCGTGTATGTGTGTTAGCTAGGGATGTTGATGGACAAGGTACCTCCTAATTTTCTTAATTTTGTTTTATCCAAATCCAAGCTGGATTGAATTTTAGGATCTTGTGGTTTTGTGTATGTTGTAAAGAACATTAGGAAAAGTGCTTAGTTGTGTTTTTTACTTAATTCTGATCACTTAATTACTTATAGGGGAGTGATTAAAAATCATGCTGGGACAGGTTGTTGGGACCCTAATTTGTTTTGCTTGGGTTTTTTTGGGTAAAGGATAGAGAGCTATTCCACAATGTTTTCTAAGGTCATGTAGGCATATGAGTATCTGCCACTAAAACTCTGAGTGGTGGATGGATATGGAATTGTATAGATATGATGCAGCACAAGTCAATTTATATGTAAAAAGAAGTGCTCTGCAAACAACATTGAAGACTTCGGTTGTTATAAAGGTTCTAGTGCTACTAAAATTGCTTTAAAAAAAATACATAAACTCATTAGTTTAGACCTTGTTTATATATCGTTACTTTTTTGCTATAATTTTTATTATTTTTCTTTGCTTTTATATTTATTTTTATTTATTTTACTTTTTTTTGCAAAAAAAAAAAGCCAAAAGTAAAAAACAAAAACATCAACCAAAGGAAACTTTAGTTACAAAAGAATCATGCACTAGTTTTAATACAAAATGAAGCTAGAGGAATTAAATTTAGTTATTGATCCAGAACAAATAATACTAAGATTTGTTTTTCCACGAGGAACTGACCCTTATAATTAGAATTTGTAGCGGATTGGGCAAGGAAGTGAGCTAAAGATAAAAGAAACAACTTAAATATAGACTTGTGAAATGACTTTTGTGTATGGTTTGCTTAATATTTTTGTACATTTCTTTAGCCAAAAATTTACTGTAAAGATTATTTATTTTAGTTTCAATGCAAGCCCAATTGATATTCAAAGAAAAATTCTTTTTGAGAAAGAAAATTTTCTATGTGCTTTACTTGACTAAAGCTTTTGTTCAATGTTATTGAGCTCTAACATTTTTTTTTCTTCATAAATCAAATTTTTGGAAAACTGAAAGTGAATAAATATTTTCACGATTAAGCTAAAAGAAAGTCGAAGAATTTTATCTTGCAAATATTTATTTTTGACTTGAATACTAAATGAAAAATACTAAGCTAAAAGATATTATGAGACTTCAAAATGAGGACGGGGCCGTTCCTAGCTTTATTGGGACTGAAGGGTGTAGATGGGTTTTGGGAGATGGTGAAAGCATATTGTTTTCGTATGATGTGTGGCTTGATGATCCTCTTAGGGAGAGCTTTTCTTGGCTTTTTAATATTGTGACTAAAAAGGAGGCAAAGGTGATGGTATGCTTTAAAAGATTGAGTTTAGAAGGAGTTTGTTTGATTGGGGGTTGGAGTTGGGTAGATTATTCGAGAACCTTGATTATGTTTTCTTGGTTCCTAAGAGAGGCGATAAGTTGGTATGGACATGGGATGAGAGGGGCTGTTTTTCAGTGAGGAAAATGTCATCCAAGTTATTAGGAGTGACACCGCAAGAGGAGAATGGGATACTTCATCGAATATGGAAGTGACCTTTACCACCAAAGGTCTAATGTTTTCTTTTGGTTAGCCTACTTGGAATGAGTCCCAACAAAAAGCTTTCTAGCATAGAGAGGGATGCAAATATCGAAGGAGGAAAAGATGAGCCCAAGGTGTAAGGTATGTATAAATGAAAGTAATCACATTCTCTTAAATTGTAAATGAATTTGGAACTTATGGTGAGAGATTATGAAATGGTGGGAGTGCAAAATGTGCATGCCGAACACAATTGCTCATTTCTTGGAGCAGGCCATGTTTTTAGGCGAACAAATGGGACGTAAATTTAATTGGGCATTTGTGTGTAGTGCTACGTTGTGGTTGATACAAGGAGCTAGAAATGAGTATGTGTTTATAAAAAAAGAAGTGGGAGATAAATGAGGTTCTTATAGAACTTCGAAATTTTACATAAAGGTGAATTGATAATCTGACATAAAGGCATTATTGGATCTTGAGCCACATGTCTCAAAATCACCTTAGAAACCCTAGTTATAGAAATCTTAAGTTGTTTGAGAGAAAGAAAATGACTATGAAACTGAATGATAGAGAATTGGAGTGAAATATGGCAAACTATGAAGTATTGATACCTTGAAAGAGGGTATTGATACTTGTTGTCCAAAATACCTTGGGGGGCATTTTTTATGAAAAGTATCGATACCTACAATAGAGGTATTGACACTTGAGTTCCTAAATGCCTTCGGAAGCATCTTGCATGATAAGTATTGATAGCTACAAAGGAGGTATCGATACTTAAGGGTCAAAATGCCCTAGAAAGGCATTTTGCATGGGAAGTATCGATACTTACATCAGAGATATCAATACTTCTAAAGTGGCAAGCAAAAATAAAAAGAGGGAAACAACCGATTAAGACCTATCTCTTCTATTTTCATTCTCTCTCTTTCACTTTTCTTTCAACTTTTTCATTCTTTCTCTCACCCACCTCCAACCTTAGCTTCATATATCAAGATTGGAAGCTAGATTGAAGGAGCTTACCATGGCAAGGTTTAAAAAAAAAATCAACCTTAAGATTTGAATTGGGTATGAAATTGTGTAGACAGTGTTGGAGCAAAACCTAGATCTAAGTTATGCATATAGTTCTAGTTGAAACTCTATAATTGAAAGTATGTGTTAGAATTTTAATCATGAACCTTTTTGTTATAGGCATCATTGTAGCTTCAAGGGTTGATAACCAGAGGAGTTTGGTTAGGTGGCCTTGAATTGTGGTGGTGGCTTAAAAAGTAAATGGACTTACATTTAAATGGTCTTTAAGAAATGCATGAAAATGGTGTTTGAAGAAATTGTGCCTAGGAAATATTTTGATGTGGTTTTATCAATTGAAGTAGGCATAAGTGTATGTATATATGTTTTATACAAAGAAATCGCACGGGAACAAGTTTTTCAAGTTATGTGAAATGTCTTTTAATAATTATGGTCTTTGCCCTACAACCAAGCTGTTACAGTGAAATCTTTAACGGTGATTTTGCGAGAAGCTAAGAAATTTGAAAAGAAGACTAAGGTCTTGTGAAGTTGCCGTTTAGTGTTCTTGCTCTTGCCATTTCATATTTAGTCACTTTACCATTTAGTCTTTTTTATTGTGTTTTACTGTTTACCTCTGTGTTTGTTGGGAATTGGAATATATTTTTTTCTTGTTAACACTACATTGTCTGGGTAGTTGTTGTGAGTCCATGTGCTAGGGAATCTTACACAGATCCCTGCACACCTCAATCCTTGGAATGCTATATGGTTTTATCTAGTTTGTTATTACATTTATTTTTCTCTTTCATCAAACCATCCATATATTTGTTTTTTCTAAGCTAAATGAAATTCAACCTTGATTGCCCATTTTGGTGGAAAATAATTTTTCTCTCTCCTTCCTCTTGACTAATTTTTTCCCTGTTCTTTTTCACTTTCTGTGTATTCTTTTAGTTTTCTAGATTTCATTCAAAATGTTCAACATGGTATCAGAGCACCTTAAGGGACCTTGAGGGACTGTTTTGTTTTTGTTTCTTCATTTATCCTTGGATCATTATTTATCTTGTAGTGTGTTCTTATTTTTCTTTCATGGCAACAACTAGTTTTAGCACATCTACTCCTCCAGTGTTCAACAAAGATAGCTATGTTTTTTGAGCGATGAAGATAAAGTCCTAAATTAAGGCCTTCAATCTTTGAGATACAGTGGAAACTAGGACTGAGCCAATACCGAGGCATGCCAACCCCACCATAGCTCAACTCAAGCAACATGAAGAAGACATTGCTAAGAGGTATAAAGCTCTGTCTTGCTTGCAATTTGCTGTCTCTAATGTAATTTTTGCTAGGATCATGCATTTAGAAAATCTTAAAGAGGTTTGTGATCAGCTGAAGGATAAGTTTTATAAGAGTGAATGTACTAGCCAGATATAAACTTTAAATCTATCTAGACAATTTGAAATTTTGAGAACAAAAGATGATGAAATAATTAGGGACTTTTTAAAAAATTAATGAGACTTGTTAGTCAACTTAGACTGTTAGAGAGGTAATACTTGAGAAAAGATTAGTGAACAAAATGTTGGTTAGCCTTCCTAAGAAATATAAGTCCAAAATTTCTTCATTGGAAGACTCAAAAGATATTGCACAACTCACCTTGAAAGAGCTAGTGAATGCACTAGAGGGATTATAACAGAGAAGGGCCTTTAGGAAAAAAAAACTTGGTTAATAGTGCTTTAGTGGCTAAAACTAAGAACTTGAAAGTTAGAAGTAATAGTACTAGAAGAACTATTTCTGAAAAAAAAAAAAGGATAAAAGGAAGAAAATTGGTGGTGATAAGTTAGGGAAGCAAAAAACCAAGGATCCTCCTTATACTCATTGTAAAAAGAATACTCATTCTGTAAAATTTTACTGGTATAGACCTCATGTGAAATGCATGTCATGAAATCAGCTTGGCCATGTGGAAAAGTTATGTAAGAATAAGGTTGCAGCTTTTGATGAGAAAGCAACTATTGATGAAGAAGTTGAAGCTTCCGATGAAGTTTTGTTTATGGTTAGAGAAATTGGAAAACCAATCCAAAGAAAGGAATGGTTGATTGATAGTGCTTGCTAATCATTTGAGAAGTGATGAAAGCAAATTCACCACACTCAACAGGAGTTACAAATCAAGAGTTGAGATTGGTGATGGTACTTTTTTGAAAATCCTTGGGATAGGGACTGTTGTAGTTGAAACTCAAATAGGCAACAAATACATCTCTGATGTGTACTTTGTACCAAAAGCTAATCAAAAACTCCTGAGTGTTGGTTAGCTCACTGAGAGTCATTATGTTCGCCTATTCAAGAACATATATTGTACTATATTTGATCTAAATGGAGATAAAGTCTTAACTATAGAGATGAAGTACAAGTGTTATTCTATTGATTGGAGTACCATTGAGCATGAAGCCTTTTACAGTACTGTTACTGATTCTGAAATGTGGCACAAACGAATGGGACATGTCAACTATGAGTCACTGCAAAGAATGAATTCACAAGATATTGTTAAAGGTTTGTCTAAGATTGAGAAGCTTGACCTTGTCTGTAGGATATGTCACTTAAGCAAGTAAAGTAAACTTTCATTTCCTAAAGAAAAGAGATGGAAAGCTATAGAAAAACTATAGTTGATCCATACTAACTTGGGAAGCCCAATGAAGACTATGTCACATGAAGGGAACAGTTATTATCTCATCTTTATTGATGATGCATTAAGGTATTAGTAGTTTTTTTTCTTAAAGGTTAAGTCTGAAGCTTTGAAGAACTTTCTTAAGTTCAGAAATCTAATGGAGAATCAAGCAAGCTCACGTATCAAAATTCTCAAAAGTGATAATGGTAAGGAGTTCACTTCTATAGAATTTGAAAGATTTTTATCTCAACTTGGCATAAGTCATCAGCTGACTGTGACATATAATCCACAGCAAAATGGAGTATATAAGAGAAAGAACAAAACTCTCATGAAGATAACTAAGTGTCTACTATCTCAAAAAGGATTACCTAAGTCATTTTGGGTGGAAGCTATAAATACAACAAACTATTTGTTGAACCTGAATCTGACAAGGGCACTTGTAGACAAAACTTCTTATGAATGGTGGTTTGGTCATAATCCATCTGTGTCTCACTTGAGAATATTTGGTTGTGTTGGTTATGTCACAATCCCTGATGAAAAAAGAACAAAACTAGATGAAAAGAGTCAGATAGGTATCCATGTTGGCTATAGTGAAAAGTCAAAGGAATACAAAATGTATAGTGTTGACTCTAAGAAGATCATCATTAGTAGAGATGTTAAGTTTGATATGAACGTTAGGAGGAATTGGGAGAAGCTGACTATTGAACAATGTGAAAATATAAGACTGGTTAATGAAGAAACTGTCAATGAAGATGATCCAAAAAGTGACATGAGTCATGTAATGAGAAGCATTGGATCACTACAAGACATTTATGTCAAGTGTAATCAGGTGTAATGTGGCAGTGTGTGAGCCAACCACCTATTCTAAAGCTGCTAAGGATGATAGATGGTTGAAAGCAATGGATAAAGAAATACAAATGATTTTGAACAATGGTACATGGATTTTAGTATATAAACCTGTTGGATTAACACATCATTGGCGTCAAATGGATTTACAAGGTCAAACTAAATGCAAATGGCACAATCAACAGATTCAAGGCAAGGTTAATAGTTATGCATAGATATAAGGGGTGGACTATTATGAGACTTTTGCACTAGTGGCAAGGCATGACACCATAAGGTTATTCACTGCTCTAGTTGCTAAGGAAGGATTGAAAATTTGGCATTTAGATGTTAAGTCTGCATTTTTGAATGGATTTCTTACAAAGGATATCTATATGTAGCAACCAGAGGGCTTCGTTTTTCTTGGAACTGAAGGTAAAGTTTGTAAGTTGGTGAAGGCCTTATATGGCTTGAAATAGGCCCCTAGAGCCTGATATGGGAGGATTGACACCTACTTGACATCTCAAGGTTCCAAAAAAGTGCAAATGAGCACACACTATATGTAAGTAACTTTGTAGAATCTCACTGGCTTATTATTTCTCTATATGTGGATAACTTGCTCATCACTAGTTTGAGTGAGTCATTGTTGAAGGAATTTAAAGCTAAACTGATGAGTGAATTTGAGATGTCTGACTTAGGAGAGATGAGTTATTTCCTTGGATTGTAATTTCTACAAACTCTTGATTTTATTTGTATACATCAGAGTAAATATGCTAAAGAATTGTTAAAAAGGTTTCAAATGGAAGAGTGTAAGCTTGTTGATACTCTTTTACCTACAAATTGCAAGTTATCTAAGGGTGATGGTTCCCCAAGTGCTGTGAATTCTGTTTACAAAAGTATTATAAAAAGCTTACTTTATTTGACAACATCTAGACTTGATATTATGTATTCAACAAGCCTATTATCCAGGTTTATGCAGTAACATTCTCAGACTCATTACTCAGCAACAAAGAGAGTATTGAGGTATATTAAGGAAACATTTGACTATGGTTTGAAGTTTAAGAAAAAGTCTAGTAATGAACTGGTAGGCTTTTGTGACAGTGACTGGCCTGGAAGTACTGATGAATCCAAAAGTACTACAAGGTATTATTTCTCCTTGGGAAGTGCTATTCAATTGGAATTCAAAAAATTAGGAGGTGGAAGCTCAGTCATCAACTAAAGCAGAATATACAGCAGTTGCAACAACTTTAAATCATGTGATTTGGTCGAGGAAAGTCTTCTATGATTTGGGTTCTAGCTTTAAGAAAGGTATTTTGTTGTATATTGATAACAAATCTGCTATCTCAATTGCCAAGAATCTAATCCAATATGGCAAAACAAAACATATCAAGGTGAAGGTCTATGTTATTCGAGACGCTATAAAAGATGAAGAAGTTGATGTTTGTAAAGGGTTCTTTTAGTTAGAGAGAGAGATGATGTGTTGCAATGAGTGAATCAGGATTCGTTAGAGGCGACAGAGAGGAAGAATGAAGCAGTCCTTGAAGCGTAAGTGCTTTGGGTGGCAGGTGGTGAGGGATGAGAAAAGGTGGAAGAGGCAACAGACAATGGCGATTGGGAAAGGCTTAAGAGAAAGAATGCTTGGAGGAATCTAGAGAGACCTTTCAGAGTAATCTTTGCTAGGTATCTAATCCTTTCTCCTTACCTCCCAACTTTCTATTTATACTTAATGGGAGCACTTTCTTATGAGTAGTTAGGAGAGCATGTTTAATCATGAGAGAACGTGCTTATCATGGAAGAGCAGATGGAAGAACGTTTTATGGGATATTAAAAGAATGACAATGTAGTTGAGTAGTTGGTGTAAGTTTTGAGTAATGGAATAGCAACACTTGATAGTGAGCCACGTGTATTTTTAAGGAGTAAGGAAGAAAAAATTGTGAAGCACATGTACTTCAAGGAAAGGTTAAAAGGAATTCCTCTTAATTATCTTCATATATGAGCTACCAAGCCAAACTCTCTAGAACATCCCAAATGTGAAGGTAACTCATGAACCCTACCACTTGTTCTTTGCTTTTACCTCATCGTACAAACAGCTGTTCCATACTTGCTCTTAGAGTACTTTTGCACCTGGAACACCCCTTGGAGTTTTCATGCTTGGAACACCCTTGGGCGCTTCCGCGCTTGGAACACCCTTGTGCGTTTCCATGCTTAGAACACCCTTAGGCGCTTCCACGCTTGGAACACCCTTAGGCACTTCCACGCTTGGAATACCCTTGGGTGCTTCCGCACTTCCACGCTTGGAACACCCTTGGGTGCTTCCACGCTTGGAACACCTTGGGGTACTTCTGCGTTTGGAACATCCCTGATGTAATTTTCCTATAAACAGTTCTTTAAAAGTAATAGTTAACCAGAATTGGGCATCTACAATGTTTAGCATTGAAATACCAGTATTCAACTTGCAAATATTTTCACAAAAGGCTTGAGTAAGGATCAATTCATGTTTCTAAGAATTGAATTGAGGATTTGTAGTTCAAACACCAAGGAGGTGCGTTGAATAATTATGGTCTTTGCCTTGCAACCAAGCTGTTACAGTGAAAGCTTTAATGGTGATTTTACAAGAAACTAAGAAATTTGAAAGGAAGAAGAAGGTCTTAGGAAGCTACTGTTTAGTGTTCTTGCTCTTGTCGTTTGATATGTAGTCACTATAACATTTAGTCTTTTTTATTGTGTTTTATTGTTTACCTCTATGTTTGTTGAGGATTGGAATATACTTTTTTTTTCTTGTTAAAACTATACCGTTTGGGTAGTTGTTTTGAGTCCTTGTGCCAGGGAATCTTACACCGATCCTAGCACACCTCAATCCTTAGAATGCTAGATGGCTTTATATGGTTTGTTATTTCATTTATTTTTCTCTTTCATCAAACCATCTATATATTTGTTATTTCTAAGCTAAATGAAATGCAACCTTGATGCCCCGTTTTGGTGGAAAAGAATTCTTCTCTCTCCTTCCTCTCGACTAATTTCTTCCTTGTTCTTCTTCACCTTTTGTGTATTCTCTCAATTTTCCATATTTCATTCAAAATGTTCAACAAATGCCTATGTTATTGATGTGTTGAGTATGTTTAAAAAAAAGTGATATCTTATTGGCCGTTGAGCTATGTGTTAAATGTGGAAAAATTGAAAGATAAAAGGGTAATTTTTTGTGAAGTTTCACTATCAATGAAACCTTTATATGCCTTTGATAAAAAAGAGAGAGATGCTGACCTTGAACCATTGTAGTTCTCTTTGCATTTGCAGAGCTGCTCCTGAGATTTGTTGAAGCTTAAGCTGAGATTGGGGTGATAGTTTCCCTGCCAAATGTAACATATTATTGTTGTTCACATCAGTGAAAGAAAGAAAAATATACTTTATAGTATCAAGCCCATATATGAGGCTAAAAACTTTTTCTTGTCTATGTGCAATTGCAATGTGGAATATGCTTCTATCGTCCACGTCACTAATAATCAATAAATCTAGATTATGTTTGATGATTTCAACAATAAACTCCATCATCCCCCGTTGAGCAGCGTTGATAATTGCTGGAATCACTAATCCTTGATAACATTGTTCCATCTCAAACGTAGCTATTGTCTTAGACATCAAAAGCAGAAGCTCATGGGCATAGACATGGGCCAGCTTTAAATCATATATTTGCTTGATTCCTACATAAATAAATATAAGTTTTAACCAATTACTATAATAGAAGAAATGGCTGCCAAAACAAGAGTTGAAAAATATATAAAGGGAATAAACAAAAGTGATCAAGTAACATACCAAAGAATTTTAAGAGATTTGACCCCAACCCAAGTAATTGCCCTGCAACTGCACAATTCAACCCATTCTCTGACTTAGACAGGCCAATGTAAAGAATATCAAGTCTGAGCAATTTGAGATTTAAGCCAAGGAAAAATGAAAAAAATATAAATTTGAGATTCCAATTTCTGATTAAGAAAACATTTTGTTATACTTAAGATCTCTTGTCGTCCTAAGATTTGAATATGAGATCTTCAAGTTAAAATTTTAATGTTAAGATGTCTGATTGAGAAAACAACACTTAGAGCAAAATTAATTATAATTAAGAAAAACATATCTTAGAGCATTCTTACTTAGAGCTTGTATAAAAAGTGCGGTTTGAGTAGAATTGTTTTAAAAAGTACTGTGAAGAGAAATTAAATAGCTTTAGGTAAACTTAATGCAGAAGTACTATAGAATGTAAAAAACTATTTAATAATATTCTAATTTATTTTTATAAATAAAAAATAAGAGGTTCAATTGTATTCAACAAAATTATAAATTTTAGAATGCATGTTATAAATAAATAAAATAATTTTTTATTAATTAAAAATAATAAAATGAATTAATTTAAGAGAAAAAATTGAACCAAACGAAAAAGATGAATATAAAAAAATATAATTCTTCCTATAATTTTATAAATTATGAAAAATAAAGTTAGAATATAAAGAAGTCTTATTAAATACTTTTTACTACTCATTAGCACTTTTTGAAAATAATATGATCGGCAACTTTGTCTAAAAGGTCAAATAGACTTCTCGCATAAGCTAAAAATTTTAAAATTTTGAGAATTAAACACTTGTACTTTTGTAGTAGAAAAACTCTTCCATAAGCTGAGGCAAAAATTCACTCGTATATTACTATTATATGTGATTTCCTTTTTATTTGAAACTTCTTTTTTTGAATTTTTCACCAATCAAACACAGAATTTTTTTTTTTTGTAAAATTAAACTTAAAGCTTTTTTTATGGTTAGTCAAGTAAGTTTAATTACACACAGACACACACGAAAAAAACCTTCTAAAGTAGAAAGAATTTCTTTATTATTAGAAAACCAATTCATTCCTTGTAGTTCAAGTCATGAAGTAGAACATACCTTGCGTTGTGAAGTTTTTCATTTCCTTTTGATCTTGTAGTTCATAAGTATTTATCCGAACATCGTGTTCACTAAACCAAGCTTTGGGTTGTTTTACCTTTAAACCTACGACAACAATATGTCATTATCGTTAAATTATATTATGATGTATTATACATACACCACAATTTTTTTTTACGTGCAAACTCATTTATTCTTTAAACGTTTTTTACATTTTCTTTCTTTCTTGTGTTTAGTTCTTCTTGTTAAGGATAATACTAGACATTATCTATTATTGTAATTTAATTTCTATTCCTATCATATTAGCTTTATCTAGACACTTAGTTTTATCAGTTAGTTTTACATTATTGTATATATATATACTCTTGTCAATCAATAAAACTTAACAATTACAAATCAAAATCTCCACATGGTGTCAGACCTTTATCACCATGAGTATTATTCCTCAAACCTCCACTTCTCCCCTTTTTACTCCTACAGCTGCTCATCACACCTTTTCTGTAAAACTCACTACCAAAAACTACCTAGCTTGGAAAACACAATTTTTGCCTTTCTTAAACTATTAAAATCTTAATGGCCTTATTGATGGAACCTCTCTTGAACCAGCCAAGATTATTCTTTCTCCCACCCTACCCCAAGAACAAATTACCAATCCCGAATATCAATCTTGGTTTCAAAAGACTATATGTTTCTTTCTTAGCTGTTATCATCTTTAATTGAAGAAATCTCTCCCTATCTGATTAGGTTACCTTCTTGTTTCACTGTTTGGCACCTTATTGCCAATGCTTTTGGGATTTTTCTAAAAATTTTCAACTTCAGCTTCACATTGAACTTCAGGAATTCAAGAAAAATGATTTTTCTATCTCTAAATATCTACAATGGGCCAAATATTTACTGATAAATTAAGTGTTGCTGGGTAAAAAATGACCTCTGCTGAATTTAATACCATTATTTACTGCCCTTAATCTTCGGCCTAATCCTGTCCCTTTTCATGAGTTGCATGGTTAATTAGTTGCTCACGAAATTCTTCTTAAAGGCACTCATGAACAACCAATTGCTAACATTATTCTCAAATCTACTACCTCTTCCAACAATTCTACCCCTCTCCTTCCTGCACTTCTATGCCATTATCTTCCAATCCAAAAATCCTCTATCTCCTATTCACGTCACCCATAGAGCCCTTGTGAGATTTGTGGACTCAAGAATCACATGCTTGATAAATGCAGAAAGCGTTATGCTCCACGATAGTTTTCTAATCCACGAGCTAATCATGTCTTTTATGGCTTGTCTCCATCTTCTTCATTTATTCCTTATTCACCCCATCCATCTGCATATTACACCCATGCTAGTTTATTTACACCTTGGTTTGCAGACACTGCGGTAAATTATCATACTACTCTAGATCTCTTTGATCTCACAATTACCAATGACTACAAAGGTGGTGATCAACTTCATGTGGGTAATGGTCAAGGTTTGCATATTTTTTATACTGGCACTGCATTTCCTACTTATTCCCATGGCAATTTAAACCTTGAAGTATTTTAAATGTCCCACAAATTACCAAGAATCTCTTATCTATTCAAAAATTTGCTAATGACAATTCTTGTTTCTTTGAATCCTTGCCTAACACTTTTCTTATTAAGGATCAAGACACTAGGAAGGTTTTATTTCATGGACCGAGTGAAGATGGAATTTATGTTTTTCGTTCTTTGCAAATAAAGAAGGAAGCCTTGGTTAGTGAACGGTTGTGTTTTACAAATTAACATGCTCGACTTTGCCATCCTCACCTTCGTACAGTTTCTCAAGTAGTTAGAGATTTTAATTTGCCTTGTTTGAAATCTTCACTAGTGTCTCCTTGTTCTTCATGTTTGTTAAGTAAATTAGCTCATTTGCTTTGGCTTCTGTTGATCATAGGAGTCAAGCTCCATTTGATGTTATTCATTCCAATGTTTGGGGCCTGACTCCAATGCTGTCAAGTTTAAGACATAGATATGTCATTTTATTTATTGATGATTTCACTAGATACATTTAGGTGTACTTTTTAAAGAGTAAAAGTGAGGTCTATTCCATTTTTCTTAATTTTCATAACTTTGTGGAATGGAAATTCAATATTAAAATTAAAGCTTTTCATTCAAATTGGGGGGTTGAATATTATAAATTAAATAAGTATTTCAACAAATCGGTATCGTTCATCGCATTGCCTGTCCATACACACATGAACAAAATGGTATTGTTGAGCACAAAATTTGTCATCTTGTTGACACTAGCCTTATTTTACTTGCTCATGCTAAAGTCCTTTTAAAATATTGGAATTTTCCTTTTGATATGGCCATTGTTTTGATTAATACCTTACCATCTCCTATTACTCTACATAAAAGTCCTTTCTCCTTGTTGTGTAATAAAAATCCAGATCATTTCATTTTCAAACCCTTTGCCTGTGCTCTCTTTTCTTTATTGCACCTATACAATAAACATAAATTTGTTTTTCGCAAAAATTGTGCGTTTATTTAAGTGATTCTCCCTTTCATTATGCACGTTGTTGTCTTTAATTGGACACAGGTTGCGTACACTTAGCTTGACACGTCAAATTCTTGGACAAAGAATTTCCCTTTCACAAATACACTCAACTTGTTTCTATGTCTTAGTCCTCACAGCAATGGCTTTCTCTTTGTGGGTATAAAGATAGCCACTCAATCGCATGCAAGCCTTCAAGTAATGTTTTTAATTCTTCTACTCTATCCTTATCTTTTATCCCTATCACCTTACTTATCTCGTTATGTCATAGTCAACCTCTACTTACCCAAATATGCCTAAACACCTCATCCTCATCCATGCCTTCTTTAGTAGATTCTAATCCTACCTCCTTTTTATCTCTTACAATTTCTCGATCTCTTTTATTCTCTCTTGCTAATCTTTAATCTTTACCTAGTCTTGATTTAGTTGTTGATATAACATAAGATCTTGTTTCCAATAACTTCAACTACAAAACCGATTCTTGTCCTTTTTCACCACCTCGCACGCATACAATGAAATAACGTCCTTCTACTTTCCAAAGACAATGACATGCTCATACAGCCCTATTGCCTTCCTCTAAACCAAACTTTCTTCATCAAGAACCTTACACATTTTCCAAGCCAAACCATATGTCGAATGGAGAAATGCCATGTCTGATGAGATTATTGCACTCTTTACTAATAACACATGGACTTTGGTTCCTCGTTCGCAACATCAAAATGTC
Source organism: Theobroma cacao (assembly GCF_053813885.1). Lineage (NCBI taxonomy): Eukaryota > Viridiplantae > Streptophyta > Magnoliopsida > Malvales > Malvaceae > Theobroma > Theobroma cacao. The sequence continues at coordinate 1,218,203 of NC_142641.1, forward strand.
ATTGACAATTGATGGGTATTCCAGATTAAAAAGAAATTAGATGACAATGTTGATCGCTGTAAAGCACGTCTCGTTGCTAAGGGCTACTCACAACAAGATGGAATAGATTACGCTGAAACTTTTAGTCTTGTTATTAAAAGCACAACTATTCGAACTGTGCTAGCATTGATCGTTTTTTGTGGTTGGTCTATTAAGCAGTTGGATATATTTAATGCATTTCTACATGGTTATATTAATCATGAAATCTTTATGAAGCAACCAATTAGCCATATTGATAGTGAACATCTTGATTATGTTTGTAAACTGTAAAAGTCATTGCATAGTTTTAAAGCACGACCCAAGAGCTTGGTTTCACAAGCTTCACAATTATCTCATTCAACATGGCTTTATTCCATCTAAGGTCGACACCTTTTTATTCATTAAGCTACATGGCAATCCTAAGCTATTTTTCTTGTTTATGTTGATGGCATCCTTGTCACAGGTACTCATCCGAATATGATTCATTCTTTTATCAAAGACTTACATCAAGGATTCCTTGTTCTTGACATGGGCTCTCTACATTATTTTCTTGGTGTTAAAATTACTTACTTACCAAATTGTATGCTTTTGTCTCAACAAAAATATGCTAGAGACTTACTTTCCTAAACAAATATAGTAGCAAGCAAATCTTGTTATACGCCTATGGCTGTTAATCCTCCTTTGTAAAAACCCTTGGGTGAGCATTTTGAGGATGCTAAATTGTATAGAAAAATTGTTGGGGCCCTTCAATACATTACCCTCACAAGGTCAGATGTTGTTTTCTCCGTCAACAAGCTCTGTTGTCAATTCATGCATTGTCCTACTACTACTCATTAAAAAGTTGTAAAATGCTTATTGGATTATCTTAAGCATACTAGTGATTATGGGTTGTTCTTGGCGAATAATTCTTCTCTTTTACTCCAATGCTTCACTGATAGTGATTGAGAAGGGTGTCTTGATGATCGACGTTCAACTAATGGTTATGCAATTTATTTGGGAGTCAATCTGATTTCTTGTACTGCCAAGAAACAACCAACAATAGCTTCATCATCCATAAAGAGTGAATAAAAAGCCATGGCAAATGTTGCTGCTGAGTTAGCTTAGCTTAATTCCTTGCTAGGAGAATTAGGTTTTCATTCCTCTTCACCTTCTACCATATGGTGTGATAACATTGGTGCTATTTATCTTACTACCAATCTTGGTTTCCATTCTTGCACAAAACATGTTGAATTAGATTACCATTTTGTGAGGGAATTGGTAGCTTAAGGTAAATTGGCTATTCGATTTATTTCTAATGCTGATCAAATAATCGATATCCTTACTAAATCACAAGGCAAATCTCTATTTGAAAAGCATCGTGCCAAGCTTCGACTCATGTCAAGATTGTCATCAGCTTGAAAGGGGCTATTATTAAGGATAACACTAGACGTTATCTATTATTGTAATCTAATTTCTATTCTTATCATCTTAGCTTTATCTAGATACTTAGTTTTATCAGTTAGTTTTACATTGTTGCGTACATATATATATATATATATATGTTAATTAATAAAACTTAACACTTTCGAATCCAAATTTTTACACTTCTTTATTTTTCTTTCTTTAACTTATTCATTTAGTTAGTTGAAACCTATAGTTTTTTTTTTTAATTTTGTTTTCTTTTAGTATAAAATTTATTCACATAATAATTCATATATTTCTTTATATTGACATACTGATTGGTATCCATAAGAAAACTACATAACTCTATTAAATTTATGGGAATAGATATTAGAGCTAATCAGCAGTTTAGACATTATTTGGTGCATGGGAGGTGACTTCGACGTGGTCAAATCTATTGAGGAAAGAACCGGGTGCAAGTATGTGGATAGCTGAATGTCTAAATTTAGAGACTTCATAAAAGAGTCAGGTCTTTTCAATCTTCCCTTATCTAGTGGTAACTTTACTTGGTGTGATTTCAAAAATAATGCTAAATTCAGTAGGCTTAACCGTTTTTGACATCGCTTAAGAAGCACTAAGCAGAATATCAGAACATGGCAACATGACACCATTGGCAATTTAAGTGACAAAATTCACATTCTAGAGTTAGATATTCATCAATTTTATAAAATATGCAAACTAAACGGATTAATGCTGAAAAAGCCAAAACTTAGCCAAAAAAAAAAAAGAATTATGGCAGCTATACAAAATAGAGGAACGCACATGGCAGCAAAAAGCAAGAATCAAATGGTTTTTTGAAAAAGACCGTAATATGTGCTATTTCCACAATGTCGCCTCAATTAGAAAAAGAGCCAACCGAATAACCAAAATCCTACATCAAGGCCTCTTAATCACTAATTTGAAGCTCATCAAAAAAGAGATTGAAGGACACTTTGGTAAGCTTTATGAACACAAGGGAGTGCATAGACCTAAAGCCCTTAACTGTGATATCATGAGACTCAAAATGGAATCTACGGAATCTCATGAGAGGAAGTTCACTAAGCAAGAAATATAGGAAGCCATTGCTAGCTTTGAGGGTAGTAAAGCCCTAAGGCCGGATGGATTTAACTTTTGTTCTAAGGCCGGATGGATTTAACTTTCGTTCTAATGCCAGATGGATTTAACTTTTGTATCAAAAGTTAGTAGGGATTTATAAAGGAAGAAATTTTAAACTTGGTTTAGGACTTATATTTTAATGAGATTATTGCAAGGTTTATTAATGTTTCCTTTGTTGTCATGGTGCCTAAAAAGGAAAATCCTAAAACCTTTAATGACTTTTGACCTATTAGCCTTGTAGGTTGTCTCTACAAGATCATTGCCAAGACCCTTACTTTAAGGTTGCAAAATGTTATTTACGAGGTTGTTGGAATCAACCAATTTGCCTTCATCAGTGGAAGATAGCTTCTTCATTGTTCCATCATTACAAATGAAATGTTGGATAAGATAAAAAAAAAAAAAGAAGTAAAGTTGGAGGTCTCTTCTTCAAGGTTGACTTCGAAAAGGCATTTATTAGTGTCGCTTAGGAATTTGTTGACTCTATCATGGAAAATATGGGGTTCAGGTTCAAATGGCGTAGGTGCATAATGTCATGTATCTCCACTACCACAGTCTTGGTTCTTTTCAATGGAACCCCTACCAAGGAAATTAAAATGGGTACAGGTTTAAGACAAGGATGTCCATTGTCCCCTATGTTGTTTAACTTGGTTGTGGAAGTTTTTAGCTCTATGATGCATAAAGCTGTCAACAATTAGCGGATTAAAGGTATTGTTGTTGGTCGAACCAGAATTCATGTTTTTCATCTCCAGTACATAGACAAAACAGTAATCTTATTTGAACCTTACCTCAATTCTTTTCTTAATATTAAAAGGGTTCTAAGGTGTTTTCAAGTGATATTGGGGCTGAATATAAGCTTCTTGAAAAGTCACCTTTATGGGGTTGGCATTGAGCAAAATATTGTTGAAGAGTGGGCAGCCTATAGGGCCAGCCCTTGGGTAAAGCCACCCAAGCAAGGGCTTTAGGCCCCCAATTCGGAGAGGCTTTATAATTTTATAATATAATTTATTACATTAAAAGTATATAAAAATTAAAAAATATGAAAATAAAAAATAATTAATAAAATTACTTGTTTTCTCACTTCCTTAATTATGTGTCTAATAAATCTCAATTTGCTATTACTTTCTACTTTCTAGAATACTATATTATTTTCAATCAACTAACGGTTATATGTATTTAATCATTTCCAACAATTATTTTTTTCTCACTTATTTCTCTTATTTTCAATCAACATATTTAATGATTTCTAACAACTATTTTTTTCTCCTATATATAAAACCAATTATTTCTTTTTCAATGTATAATATCTACTTTTGATTTCTTCTTTTCTTATTTGCTCTTTCTTCCTTCTTCTTTTAACTTCAATTTTCCTCCAAGGAATACACAAGAAGTCGTTATGTTATTATCTTCATAAACCCATGAACCTCATTTGCGATTTACAATAAGCATTCAACAATTAGGTACTATTGTTCTAATATTTACATATTTTTTTACTTTAATTTTTAATTTATATTATATTATTATATTACCTTTATTTTATATGATTGTTGATTTATTTGAATTAAAAATCTTGATTGTTGATTTTGTATTAGTCATTTAAAAAATATAAAAATTGTGCATCTTAAAACACTAGAAGAATAAAAACTTAATTATTTTTTAATTTCAATAAAAGAATGTTTCATTGAATATTTCGCTTTATGCCTTTAAACTTATTGAGCCGCCCTTGGCAGCCTGCATCAATTGCAAACTTGGTGTGCTGCCAACTACCTATCTTGGGCTCTCTTTTGGTGCGAAACAAAGATCAACCAATATGTGGCAACTAATTATTCAGAGGATTGAAACCAGATTGGATTCTTAAAAAGCCAAAACTCTTTCTATGGAAGGGTAAATCACTTTCCTTAAATTGGTTCTCAATAGTTTCCTTGTGTTTTATATATCACTTTTTCAAATGTCTGTCAAAGTTCAAAACACTATTAACAAGATCCAACGAAGATTTATTTGGGGAGGGCCAAATTTGGTTCGTAAACTCCACCATGTTAGTTGGAACTCTATTGGCAACTATCGGGCCTTAGGAGGACTTGGGCTGCTTGACATTGCTCTTAAAAGCAAGGTGCTTTTAAACAAGTGGCTTTGAAGATTTAACAATGAACAGGAAAGCCTGTGGAGGAAGGTCTTGGTAGGAAAGCTTGGGGACAACCATGATAGTCTTTTCTCAACTATTGCCAACAGTGTGAATTCCTCCCGACTATGGAACAACATCACCAGACCCCTTGATGGTACATATGACTACAACAGCTTTGTCTGTGATGGCATCGAAATTTCAATTGGTAATGGTGAAAAAGTGAGCTTTTAAGATATGCAATAGATTGAAGGATACATGCTTAAATTCTTTTTCCTTAGGATTTTTGCCCTTGCCAACAAGAAAGAAGGTCGAGTTGTTGATTTTAGTACTTAGGATGGAAATGAATGGAAATGGCAAATTGATCTAAGGTGAGAAGTTTTAGGTTCGAAGAGTGAACAATGTCAACAATTCAAGGAGCTTCTTGACTGTCAAATCTTAGCCAAAGACTTTCAAGATAACTTGGTGTGGAAGGGTAATTCTAATGGTAAATACAACTCGAGATCCTTCTACCGCAATGTCCTTCAAGCCATTACGCTGTAAACCGGCCTTTAGGAGAAAATTTGGACGGGTCTTGCCCTCTACAAAACTGAAATCTTTTACTGGCAACTTCTACAAGGAGGAATTGTAGTGAAGGATAGCCTTGCAAGCAAAATAATCATAAGTGACTCATCTGCTTGTTGCCTTATTTGCAAAAAAAAAAAAAAAAGAAACAATAAACCATCTCTTCTTTGAATGTGAAAATACATGTTACCTTTGGCACTTATGGGCCATGCCTTAGAATGTCAATTGGGTTTCCCATCGAGATCCTCAAATATGTTTTTTTCCATGGTGCGAGTTCGGCAATCAGTTGGATAACAAAGACATATGGGTCATGGCTTGGTACGCTATCTTATGGACAATCTAGATTTCAAGGAATGAAGTGGCATTCAAAGGCAAGGAATGGTATGTTGATCAAATTTTTGAACTCATTAAGGTTAGAGTGGAATGATGGTGTAACGTCATGGCTTAACCTAAACCTATGCATTAGAGATTTAATTCAACTCCCCAATAAAGGCATCATCCCAAAAAATGCTAAGAAAATTCCTATCCTGGCTAAATGGCAGAAGCTTCAAGCCGGTTTCCTTAAGTTAACACCGATGGCTCCTTTAGAGGCAACCTCAGAGACTCAAGCATTGGGAGTTTTTTGAGAAATGATAATAGGGACTCGCTTATTATTTTCTCTAAAGATACAGGGCATGCTAACTCCAATGCCATCAAGATCTTTATTGCTAAGGAAGCCATCGTCTTTTCCGTAGCTTCAAGTTGGTCTCATTCTTGCTCTTTAATCCTTGAATCTGATTATACTAATGTGGTTGCATCATCCAAAACCCCTTTGAGGTACCTTAGAGATATAGCCAGCACATCATCCTAATTTCAAAGTTGCTCGAAAGAGTCTTGTCTTGGCAGATTAGATATGTGCCTCGGTTAGCAAATGAAGCTACTAATCAACTTGCTAAAAATGGAGTGTCGAGGCCTCATGATTTATTGTGGATTTGTTCTTAAGCCAATCCAGTGCATAGTAATAAGATTCTGTCGCTAACTGATGGTACATACTGACTGCTCATATATGTGAGGGTTCTTTTGAGCATTTGGTGTTTTTTTTGTTCTTGCTTTTGTTGAAGTATGTTGAATTGTAGAGATTTGTGATTTGGTCAAGTTCAAAACAAATGTCCCCCCCCCCCCCCCCCCTCAAAACATTCTTACTGATCTGTCAAATGGTTGATTCACCGTAAGTCTTTTTGCTATGTTACGGTTTTTTGACTGCTTGTACAAGGACTCCCTTTTCTAGTCTTGAATATAAGCATTCCTTTTTAGCTTTTCAAAAAAAAAAAACACCACATAAATAGCCATAGTTATTGTTAGTATATTTTCAAAATTAAAAGTTGTCTCTTCAAGTGAAAAGCTATTTTTTTATATTTGTATCTCAAAGATTATGTTTTATGAAATGAATAGTTACCATTTCACAAAATAATTATTAAAGCAATACATTTACCCAAAGATTTTGTCTTGCAAAAATGTAAAGGAATCTTTAAGAAAAAAGATACCTTAATGAAAGGGTTGTGCCTTTGAGAAGAGATACTTGCAAGTCTATATAAAAGATTTGCTACCAACCATTTTAACACAAAAAACAAACAAGATAAGAGAACAAAATTAAGAGTAAGAGAAATATTATGTTCTAAAAATTAACATAAACACTTAAATTCTCATCAACTACCAAAAGAGTCCAAATTCCTTATAATCTACTTGCTGCCGAAAGTAAGCTACAAGGCCAAAAAACTTTGCAAACCTTCAGGCATATCTAATGGTCTATTCTCATAAAGTGTAAGACGAAGTTAGACTTTGGCTTCATTATATCTTTATGGATATTCATATAATTCCCCTTTGCATACCGAGTAGTAGAGGCAAAATAAGTCTTAAAAAATAACGTCTATTGAAAGGTTCACTTTAAAGCTAATTATATTTATTCCTTAAATTCCATCTAAACACCATTTGCACCAACAATTACTTCTTTATAAAATTAGAATTGTCCAGTGGAAAAAGAAAATGAACAAATAATAACTTTTGATTTGTTTAAAAATTTTGCATGAAATAAAATTTGCAAAAGGATTACTTTAATTATTAAAGGCATTAGATTGGAAACTAATTTGATAAAGAGAAAGAGAGAAGTGATACTGACAAGAATAGGTCCAGCGTTGCCAAAATGAGAACCCACAGCTGCTAAGGAATCCAGAAGGTTGACACGATAATGCTAAAGCAGCATTCACTCCATTTCTCTCTTGAGCAAATGCTAACTGTGGACGATGACGGAGTAGATCCAAAGCAACATCTAGTAAAGTGATGATATTGAAAAAAATTAAACCCCGTGACAAGATATATTAAAAAAAGAATTGTTTTAGTGTTTACAACTTATGTCACTCTTACCAAACCATTTGTTATTAATACAGTCTTTGACGAACAACGCTGCCTGACGTTCGTTTTCTGGTGAGAGTAGAAATTCTCGTGTAGTCATGTTGCATAGATAGTGAGTCATATCTTTATGGCCTATCCAACATGCATAATTAAGTGGAATTTCTCCTTTGTGATCTTGAACAGTAAGTAATTCCCCATTCTTTCTGATCAAGCTTTGGGCTATTTTGGAGTTTTTAGTGTAAATGGAGGCACGGTGAAGAATTGTGCGACCAGTACCATCTTGCAATTTGAGGTCTTCCTCTGACATTGTGCTTAGAAATTCGTCAATCATATCCAACTGACCTTTGAAGATTGTGAAATGAAAGGTCGTGAAAGAGGAGTTGCAAATGGCAGCAGTGGCTAAATGCGCTTGGGACGTCAAAAGACTCTTCGCTGGTTCCAAACCTCTTTCCTTAATAGCCTTGAGGAGCTCCAAAATACGAGTGCGGCTAATACATCTAGCCACTGCCACCACACAACGTTATTAATAGAATACTATGCCAAAGATTGGTAATTTATTACGTACTAGGTTGAATAATTTTAGATTTTGTAAAATGTAACATAATTATAATATAGATTTTCACGTCCAATATAGCTTGATTCGTATAATTTGTATGTGATTTATTATAATGTGTTTGAATAAGTTAATTCACATGATTCAATATATACATTTAATCAATTTAAATTTATTTATTAAAATATTACTGATATTTAAAATTATATAATCATTGACTAATTGTGTTTAAACAAATTAATTGTATTGTTATATTATAACTTTAACATATCATATTTAATTCATTTTTATCATTATTTAATTTGTTTAATAAACTTGTCATATGTTAAGCACTTATAAAAAGCCAACAACACTTTTAAATATCATCTTATTTTTTAAACAATTTAACTCTCTAACAACACTTTTTTTACAATAACATCCAATACTAAGAAAAACCTCAAATCACAGCTACCACAACAATCTACGCGACATTTTTCCACGTACTTTTTTCAAGCTCAACAACAATTAAACAATTAATAAGAGAGAGAGAGAGAGAGAGAGAGACCTGGTATCTGTGGTGCATCTTCGGTTATCTGTTGTGCATCTTGGGGTACCTGGGGTGCTTGGTGAGGCATAGGCAATTGGCACACTTGGGCTAAAGTGTTCCAAGCATCTTTAGCCGTAGTCATGTTTCTAATATGAGAAAGCATGATCGGATCACATGAAATTTGAATAGCATGCAAAGCACTCAGATTCCTCTTTCTCCAAGCTTTGAAATCAGCCCCATCACCTTCTTCCTGTTGAGGAGGTTCTGAGGTTTGTTCCACAACGTCCCACAGATCTCTAACCAACAAATAGTTTTGTACGCAAGCTTTCCAGTTTTCATAATTAGATGCTCCGTTAAGAACTTGAGCAACAATGGCGCTCGAACAAATATTATGGGCCTCCATCTGTCAAAGAAAAAAAGAAAATTAGATTTGGTTCCCAAGCTACCTAATTTGCACCTAATATTAAGTATATATGTGGGGAATTTCATATAATGAAGTTATTAAAATACTCAACTTACAGGGATAAACAAAACGAGTCTTGTGCTTCAGTTAATCAGTGGGGAAAGCATGCAGTTGCAAACTAACACTCTATAACTGTTCTTGGCTCAATGATTTCTCTCTGGAGTTGAATTGTAGGCAATGATACAGACGGTTTTTTAGGCGTGAATCACAATTTCTTGCATAGCCATGTGCAGATGTAAACGGTACAATAAGTCTACTGATAATAGTATTAATACTTTAAGATCTGATTCTATATTTTTTATTTAAATAAGACTTTGCAAAGACTTGGACCTCAGCAGCTTCCCATCTAGAGTAGTCATGTCCGCCCCATGCGGTGTTTTTTTTTTTATAAGACCAAAGATCGCAAAATTGCTTTTCCCAAATTTGAATATAAAATTTCAGCTTAAATTCAACGAAATTAAAATCACTTTTAAAATTTAATATTTCGTTTATTTTGTTGAATAGCAGAAGGTATATTAAGGAAAGCATCGGCAAAGCTACATCACAAAAACAGAGCACGACCAACAAGTATCCTAAAGAAGAAAAACACAGAGGCACAACATCAGAGAAAGAAGGGATCAAAAGGAAGAAGCCACAAAGCCGAAACAACAGGGGAGAAAAAATAAAAAGAAAGGAATCCAGTCACGCAAAATCCCGAATAGACATCAACCAGAAGAAGAAGCATCGACCATGAAAGGATTAAAAACCTGAATGAGCTCAGTAGATCTCCCAATACCAGCTTTCCCAAGATGGTCAGCAAACTTGTTGTGCTCCCTGGGGGAAAAAGACAACAGTCCAGTTGGCAATTTTTTTTAAGACAATTTATTTATCATTTTTTTATTCATATACTATTCAGCAATTAAGCAAAAAGGATTTATAGTTTTAATTTTAATTAATAATTATTGAGTTAGATATTTGAGGTAGGATGTAGATGTACAATTTGTTTATTAATTATGCTTAAAATTTATATTTTAAATAACCTCAAGAATCATCGTATTCGAATTTAAAATATTTTATTATCACGAGCATCACTACTCCAACTTCAAGTGAAAGTAAACAACAGACAAATCTAAAATAATATTTTAATTGTAATTTGCAATTAAAAGTGAAATGTCTATGGGGGAAACATTTTTTTATTATTTGCAATTTGCAAATGGTTTTAGTAAACAAATATTAATTGATCTTAAAAAATAAGTGGAGGCCTTTCACTTTTTCTTTAAAATGTGTGATCACTTTGGCTAAAGGTGGTCAATGTGTAAAAAGAATCTTAAGTGGGGCATCAATATATTGACTATGACTTTATGACCTAATTAAGTGGGGCCTCTAATTTCAATATCCTTACTCATTTCGTTTTTAGGTTTGATTCCAAAATTAATATAGACATCTCAGTTTATTCGAGTGCCTTATCAATTGTTGAAAAACTAAGAAAGACAAGGAGGGAGAGATGGGTGCCCGTTGGTCCGAGATGCACCACTGTTTCTTCCCCATTTTTCGTTCAAAGATTAATTAATAGGAGAGAGAGAGAGAGACCTGGTATCTGTGGTCTGTCTTCGGTTATCTGTGTTGCATCTTGGGGTACCTGAGGTTCTTGTTGGGGCATAGGCAATTGGCACACTTGGGCTAAAGTGTTCCAGGCATCTTTAGCCGTAGTCATGTTTCTAATATGAGAAAGCATGATCGGATCACATGAAATTTGAATAGCATGCAAAGCACTCACATTCCTCTTTCTCCAAGCTTTGAAATCAGCCCCATTACCTTCTTCCTGTTGGGGAGGTTCTGAGGTTTGTTCCACAACGTCCCACAGATGTCTTAGCCGCAAATAGTTTTTTATGCAAGCGCTCCAGTTTTCATAGTTATCTTTTCCGTTAAGAACTTGAGCAACAATTGCACTCGAACAAACATTATTGACCTCCATCTATCAAAACAAAAATGGAAAATTAAATTTGATTACCAAGCTAGCCAATTTGCACCTAATAATTAGTATATATGTATGTGGAACTCAATATAATGAAGTTATTAAAATACTCAACTTACAGGGATTAATAAAACGAGTCTTACTTCCTCAGTTCTTCAGTCCTAACCAAGGTTATAGCGATAGCCGGTTGCCATAGCAGAAAATAGAATTATTTTAGTCGCACACACCCCAATCATTACGTTTAAGTATACCGGTCAATTTCATCTACTCCCACTCCCGTTTTCACTTCCCACACTCCACTTAAAGCCACTCATAGGTTGCACGTGTCAAAATTGGGAGTGCAGCTATAAAAAAAAGGCAAAAATCATAAAAGTAACGAAGACAATTTCAGAGAGAAGAAAAGAAAGGGCGTGAAAGGGACAATAATGATAGTTCAAGGTAGATGTGTGTAGTGTCAAATGTTTATTGGAGCAACACTTTTTTTATTATTTACAATTTGCTTATGGCTTTAATAGACAAATACAAATTGATCTCAAAAAATAAGTGGGGCCTTTCACTTTTTCACTAAAATGTGTGATCAATTTTCTTAAGTGGGGCATCAACATTGATTATGAGTTTACGACTTAAGTGGGATATCTAATTTCAATATCGCTGCTCGTATCGTTCTTATATATTGTCTTATCAATTGTCGAAAAAATAAGATGTATGAAAATACAAAAAATAAAAAACAAAAAATTCCAATTATTACAAATTTATAATTTTTAAAATTTATTAAAAATCATAAAAGAAAAACATTTATTTTTTTAAAAAATTTTGTTCATGTTATGAAATATAGCTTTAAACAACAATTATGAAAAAAAGTATTAAGAAAGTAAAAAAATCTTATTTTGAATGTGTCTTTACAAATGAAATAATGAGTCTATTTATAGGCTAATAAACTCTTATTTAGAAAGAATTTACAAGGTAAAGATAATGTTAAATTATTTAATTTAAATAAATAATAATCAAATTAAATCCTAATCTAACTTACATTCGAATTTAGATATAAATAATTAAATCAAAGAGTTCGAATCAAATTACACTTCTATGTAGACCTGACAATTCATGTTTTCGTGTCGTAAACGTATTTGACACAATTAGACATGAAACATGTTAAGGTTAAACACGAACACGACATGTTTAATATTCATGTTTTAAATTTAAAACACGTATACGTATACGTTTCATAAATGTGTAACACGACACGACACGATTAACACATTTATTAAATGTGTCAATATATGACACGACACGATTAATAACACGATTAACACGTTTAACATGATTAAATAAAAATATTTAAAATTAAATATAATTTATTATTTAAATTTAAAATCTATAATTATAAAAATAATTATAACAAAACAAAAATAATAATAACATCAAATATAATAAAATTTAATATAAATAACATATATAAAATTCATTATCATATAATATGATAAAATACATAATTAACATCTAACCTTCAAATGCTAATAATATAAAAAATCATTCATAATTTTCAATTGTAATAATTACATTATTACCTTTATAAAATTAAAAAAACTTATTAAAATAATTATTTAAAAATATTTATATAAGGTTAAAATAATATTTAACTATTAATTTTTAATAGATTAATAAATGTGTCATGTATGCACGTTTAAACACGATAACACGATTCAGTAAATGTGTTTAAACGTGTTTATTGCGTCTGACATATTAAGACACGAAAATTTTCATGCCTTAATATGTCAGACATAATTAGACATGAAACACATTAAGACTAAACCCAAAACCTGTTTAACTTGTATCTTCTCATGTCATTTTAACGTGTTGTGTCTAAAATTGCCAAGTCTACTCTTGTGTCTAGTATGTTGGGCTATTTGACCTGATTAAGCTAATGTCAACTAGACTGTTTGGCCTAGTCTAAATTCTTGGGTTATGATATAATGAACATTCACACATATATTTATAACATTTCTCATTGAATGTTCATTGTATTAAGAATATACTTCGTTAGAACCTTAATAAGAAAAAAAACCTTATAAAAAAAATGCAAGTAAAGGAAAAAGAGTATAAAATTCTTTTCAGAAAAATGCTTTGAAATACTACCTCATTAAAAACCTAAAAAAGAAAAACCCAACGAAAAAAAAACTTGATGAATGAAAAGAGTACAACGCGTATTTTACTCCCCTTGATGACGACATTATTTAAGATCTTTAAAATGATGAATTCCACTTTTTTGTACCAACTTTTCAAATATTATAGTATGAAGGACTTTGGTGAATAAATCTACTCGATTGTCACTTGAATGAATTTGTTAAACACTAATATCACCTTTTTCTTAGTAATCATGAGTGAAGAAGAATTTTGGTTAAATATGTTTTGTATTCTCGTCTTTAATGTATCTTTCCTTTCATTAGGCTATGCAAGGGGTACTATTCTCATATAATGTTGTTGGAATTTTCTTCTTGATTGACAAACCACACTTTCCTCAAATATGTTAAGTTACAAATATTAACCACACACATTTACCACTTGCCAGAATTTCTACATAGTTAAGAAGTAACTACTATAAATTGTTTTACAAAATATTATGAAATAGTCATACCTCCACATGTGAATAAAAAATCTATTTGAGATAGAGTTTTGTGTGGATCAAAGTAATATCCTACATCTGCATAACTAATTAAATTTGATTTAAATACATTTAATTAATATAAGCCCATGTTTATTATTCCTCGAAGATACCAAGTATATGCTTAATTTCATTTTAATGTATTTGAGTTGGAAAATAACTATATCTTGCTAATAAATTTACAACAAATGATATATCAAATCATGTATTGCTAACAAGATACATTTGTAAAGCCTGACTTTATAAAATACTTGTCATAACATACATGTGATGGATAGCATGTTTGCATGCTAGGAGAGTCCCGAAAAATTGTCAAAAGTCGATAGGGTACCTAGAGATGCAACTAAGTTGAATTAAGACTCGAACTAGATCAAAGAGAGATTTTAAGATGAAATTTAGAATTTTAAAGTCCCAGAATGATTTAAAATGATGATTTGGAGTTCGAGGGATGAATTGGAGTCAATTTGGAATTTTCATGACCTAGGGGCAAAATGGTCATTTTGCCACCTGAGGTTAAGATGTGAGTGTTGAATGAAATTTTTGACTAAGATTGATCAAGATTGACTATTTAGAACATAATTTGAGGTTGAGAAGTGAAAAATTATAATCTTGGTATTTTTCGGAGCATAGGGGTAAAATGGTAATTTTGCCACCCTAGTGGCAAAACAGTAATTTTCCCCCACCAAGACACTTGTCCAGCACATGGTCTTCCCTTATCCTCATTTTGACCTTTGACTAATCATGTGGTCGAGAGTGGAAGCATGATTATTAAAGTATAAAAAGAAAAATAGACTAATAAGCATGTGACATGTGTCAAGCAAAGATATTTTATTATTTTCTATGAAAATCAGACCATATTTATCCCATTCTTCTTCTCCATAATCGGTCAAGACAAAGGAAAGAAAGGAAAAACTAGAACAAACCCTAGATAAGAGAATTTCAAGAAAAAATGTGGAAATTTCAAGGAATCAAGCAAGATAAGGTATGATTTTTCAATTTTTGCTTGAGATCTAGCATACCCATGCTTTATTCTCTTATTTCCATGACTAAAAATTGAGTTGGCATGATGAAACCCATGAAGGTCAAATTCTAGAGAGAGAGAGTTTGGTGATGGTTTGGTTGGATTTTAAGTTATATGGATGTTTTCAATGATTTATGGTGTTTAGTGTAAGAATCAAGCTTGAAAATCACCTGTTCCTTATGTATTCTTCATTGGCCGAATTTTCTAGGGAGGATATTGTGGCTGAAATTGATGATATTTTATGATATTTTGGTGATATTTAATGTTTGGTGAGGCTAGAAATTAAATGGGAAATTTTGGCATGAAAATCTAAATTTTTACCTAATGTATAGACATGTGCGATTTATGGTTCGGACTGATAAATTGAATCTCATTCACAGTCACTGAGGTAATTTAGGTATAATTGGAGTGTAGAAAGTGAGAAGAATTGATTTGGAGTTAAATTGGAGATTTTAATCGATTAGACCAAATATAGTGTGACTTAGGTCGAATATTACATTTAAGCGATTAATCAGACATTTTGCATTCCATATCATGCATTAGTTGTCTAAATTAGTTTAAATTCAATTTAGTACCAATGAAGTAAATTTCTTGATTTTGTACTGTGTCAAGGTGGTGAGTCCTCCGATAAAGGCAAGGGAATTGCACCCGAGGACCAGTAGTCTGAGTACTTCGAAAATCTGCACTATAGATATTGTGAGTAAACTTACTATCATTTTAATTATCTAGGGTGGCTTTTAGATGATTTCATGAATTCTATGAAAAAAGGAATTTAAAAAGGTAAATTTTCATGTTTTATGAATAAATATGTTTCAATGAAATCAATTTATAAATTGTTTTGAAATTAATAATGATGTTAAAAAATAGAGTACACGGAGACTGCTATTTGTTACAATTTCATTGTTTAAAGTGATGGCTTATGTTAATGTGTTGGTATGACTGGCTGGGTTGTGATTTTGTGAACTGTATGAATTGTTGTATTTTACACTTGTAGGCTGGGTAGTATTATATTAGTCATGTCATGCTGTCAAAATTTTATTGAATTGGTGGATTATATATTAATTAATCACTACAGTAGGGGGTTTCTATGGACCAGCCTTTTAGAGGGGTACGGTAAACCCCATTATTTCTTACCTCGATCGGAAAGGCGCGTATGGTATCTCCTAAGGTAAAGTTTAGGGTTCATTTCACGCTAAACCACCACGTGAGGGAGAACTCAGCCAACGCCAAGGAACGGCTGTGCTTTTAAATGAAAAAAATATGTTTTATGAGAAATGTGAATTTTTAACAGCCTTGGCGGTCTCGGTAGGATGCCTCGGCCAAGATGTCTCCGAAGATGGATTTATAGCACAAGCCTAGTTTTTATGAGATTCATAAGCCTTGTTATGTATTTTGAATGAAATGTGTACTAATGCTGTGACCCAGTTTACGATGATTTATTTTATCATCTCCATGTACTCAACTCTAGATGTTTATGATAATGTCCGTTTACTCACTAGGATTTTATAATCTCACCACCCTCATTTTCATCCATTTCAAGCTCAGTATAAGCTGTAGATAGCTGATAGCGTCGAAGGCTACAGTTGACTCGACTTCTTTAAAAATAGTAGGTTCATAGCCTTCTTTCACTTTTGTCATTTGGGGGTCCACGTGTCATTATAAATTAAATTTCATACTCTAGTTATCTGTACTACTGTATGTAAGAATTTATTTTGCTTTTACTCTATAAAAAAATTATTTACGCAGTTTTCTAAAAATATTATCTTCAGTTGGAAATGAGAAACTGATATTAAGCCTTGTGGGGTTTCGGGTTGACATTTCAGGTAATGAGTGTTTACCAGAACACCGCAACGGTTGTCTCGGGCTCGAAGGGAGTACCGGGTCGTGACAATTCTTTTGGTATCAGAGCTTTTAGTTTTAAAGATCAGAGTTTTTAGTTTTAATATTATTTTAAAAATTTACTGTGTCAGTGTGGCCCCGGGTTAAGTTAGGTTAAGTTAGATAGAATGCATGCATCTGCATATAGAGCTTGAGGTTTCCTACACTTGCTTGTTTCCTCTTATAGATTATCATACCTCCTCGACGCGGACGCCCACCTCTCACTAGATCGGTTGGGAGGGGAAGAGGTCATTCCCGATGTCATCAGCTAGATGCAGTAGAAGAAGAATCGGCTGCATCCACCCTTTGGGCAGCACCTGCTGTTGAGCAGGCTGAGACTCCTCCACATCCTCCACATTCCCCACATCTTTCGCCACCGACTGATATTCCTGCCATGTCTCCTGAGGTAGTCCAGGCATTGACAGCCTTCTTTACCGCTATTGCTGGCCAGGCTCAGGCTGGTCAGGTTCCTCCTATAGTACCACCAGTTGCTCCTTCAGTACCACTACCCCCACCTCATGTTCCACCACCAGTGTCAGATGTCTCTATTGCAAAAAAGTGGAAGGAAGCTAGGCAACTTGGTTGTGTTTCTTTTACGGGTGAGTTAGACCCAACCATAGCCAAGGATTGGATTAATCAAGTTTCGAAGACATTCTTTGATATGAGGTTGGATGATGACCTGAAGTTGATGGTGGTCATGAGATTACTAGAGAAGAGAGCCCGTACATGGTGGAATTCAGTAAAATCCCGTTCCATTACTCCTCCGACCTGGTCAGACTTTCTAAGAGAATTCGATGGTCAGTATTTCACTTATTTTCATCAGAAAGAAAAAAAGAGAGAATTTTTGAGTTTGAAACAAGAAAATTTAACTGTAGAGGAGTACGAAGCTCGTTTTAACGAGTTGATGTTATATGTGTCGGATCTGGTGAAATCTGAGCAAGATCATGCCAATTACTTCGATGAAGGGCTCTGTAATGAGATTAGAGAGCGAATGACGGTTATTTGTAGGGAGCCACATAAGGAGGTGGTATAGATGGCTTTACGGGCTGAGAAACTAGTGATTGAGAATATAAGGATTTGGATCGAGTTTACAAAAAGGAGAAATTCGAGTGTATCTTCTAGTCAGTCAGTAAAAAGGGGCAAAGACTCATCTGCTTCAAGGAGTACTACTTCTGCTTCCGTAGCATTTTCTCGACCCCCATTTCCACAGCAACAACAGAGGCCTTTGAGATCTAGTAGGTTTACGATGACTACTTCTCGAAAGAGTTCCGGAGGTTCTGACATATGCAAAAATTGTGAGAATTATAATGTTGGGCTTTGTAGAGGGCCAGCAAGATGTTTTCAATGTGGACAGATAGGTCACTTCAAGAGTAATTGCCCACAGCTAGGACAAGCTACTGCAACTGCTCCATCTCCACTAGCTCGCACTTATATGCAGATGAGAGATTCTTCTAGGTTACCACCGAGACAAGGAGTAGCCATATGGTCCGGTGTGGAGAGTAATACCCCGATACAACCACCCTCTAGACCACAGACTCGTTATTCAACAAGGATTTTCACCGTGACAGAAGATGAGGCACGGGTTTCACTTGGAGCAGTGACAGGTACTATATCTTTATTTGATAAAGATGCTTATGTTTTGATAGATTCTGGCTCAGATAGGTCTTATGTGAGTATGGCATTTGCATCAATTGCTGATAGAAACCTGTCACCATTAGAGGAAGAAATTGTAGTTCACACCCCTTTAGTAGTTAGAAATAGTTGTTATAGAGATTGTGGAGTAATGGTTGGTGAGGAAGAATTTAGGGGTGACTTGATTCCTCTAGAGATCCAAGATTTCGATTTGATATTGGGTATGGACTAGTTAACTGCACATCAGGCGAATGTGGATTGTTTTAGAAAAGAAGTTATTCTTCAAAATTCAGAGGGAGCAGAGATTGTATTTGTAGGGGAACGTCGAGTATTACCATCCTGTGTAATCTCGACCATCAAAGCTTTGAAATTGGTGCAGAAAGGGTATCCAGCATATTTAACACATGTGATCGATACTTCAAAGGGGGAACCTAAGTTAGAGGATGTCCCAATAGTAAGTGAGTTTCCTGATGTATTTTCTGATGAGTTACCGAGACTACCTCCTGATCGAGAGCTTGAGTTCCCCATTGATCTACTTTCGGGTACCGCACTCATTTTTGTCCCTCAATATCGAATGGCTCTGGCATAGTTGAAAGAACTAAAAGTCTAATTGCAAGATTTGGTGGATAAAGGTTTTATTCACCCTAGCACTTCTCCTTGGGGAGCACCGTCCTATTTGTAAAGAAAAAGGATGGCACTATTCGATTGTGTATTGATTACCGTCAACTGAACCGAGTGACCATCAAGAATAAATACCCTCTACCCCGGATTGATGATCTTTTTGATCAGTTATGAGGTGCTATGGTGTTCTCTAAGATTGATTTGAGATCTGGGTACTATTAGTTGAAGATTAAGGAGCAGGATGTACCCAAGACTACTTTTAAGACGCATTATGGGCATTATGAGTTTCTGGTGATGCCGTTTGGTCTGACTAATGCCCCGATAGCTTTTATGGATGTTATGAACAAGGTGTTCCATCCATACTTGGATAAGTTTATGATAGTATTCATAGATGACATCCTGGTTTATTCAAAGAATGATGATAAACATGCTGCCCATTTGCGTATTGTGTTGCAAACTTTGCGCGAGAGACAACTCTATGCCAAGTTCTCTAAATGTGAGTTCTAGTTAAAGGAAGTGATTTTCTTGGGACATGTGGTGTCTGAAGCTGGAATTTATGTCGATCCCAAAAAGATTGAGGCGATCTTACAATGGGAGCAACCGAGAACGGTAACTGAGATTCGTAGTTTCCTTAGCTTAGTCGGTTATTATCGGAGATTTATTTAGGTATTTTCATTGATAGCAGCTCTTCTGACTCGTTTGACTCATAAAGGAGTTAAGTTTGAGTGGGATGATGTTTGTGAGAGTCGATTTCAGGAGCTAAAGAACCGATGGACCTCCGCTCCAGTTTTAACACTTCTTGTTAATGGAAAAGAATTTGTGGTATACAGTGATGCCTCTAAGTTGGGATTAGGGTGCGTATTGATGCAAGATGAGAAAGTGATAGCTTATGCTTCCCGGCAGTTGAAGAAGCATGAGACGAATTACCTTACCCATGATTTGGAGTTAGTAGCAGTAGTCTTTGTATTGAAGATTTAGAGGCATTATTTATATGGTGAGCGTTGTCAGATTTTTACCGACCATAAGAGTTTGAAATACTTGCTCACCTAGAAAGAGCTTAACTTGAGACAGAGACGATGGTTGGAGTTGATTAAGGATTACGACTTGGTGATTGATTCTCATCCGGGGAAGGCAAATGTTGTAACAGATGCTTTAAGTTGTAAATCCTCATCTTCATTAGCAATGCTTCGGAGTTCTTATTTTTCGATGTTACTTGATATGAAGTCTCTATGGATTCAGTTGAATAATGGTGAAGATGGAACCCTACTTGCTAGTTTCATTGTGAGACCTTCATTGTTGGATCAAATTAGAGAATTACAAAAATTCGATGATGAGTTGAAGCAAGAAGTTCAAAAGCTGCAAGATGGAGAAACTAGTGAGTTTAGACTCAGTGATGATGGTACTTTGATGTTTAGAGACCGAGTTTGTATCCCTAAGGATAATTAGTTGAGACGAGCTATTTTAGAAGAAGCTCATTCTTCTGCCTACGCTTTACATCCCAGAAGCACCAAGATGTATCGGACTATTAAGGAAAGTTATTAGTGGCGAGGTATGAAACGAGACGTACCAGAGTTTGTAGCGAAATGTTTCACATGCCAATAGATTAAAGCAGAACATTAGAAACCATCAGGTACTCTTTAGCCTTTATCGATTCTTGAATGGAAATGAGAACACGTGACTATGGATTTTGTATTGGGTTTGTTGCGGACACTGTCATGACGTGCGGGTCCGGGAACCCGTCCGCCAGACGCGGGCGAAAATTAAAATCTGGTTAGGAGTCGCCACCAAGAATGAAGTCCTAAATTAATTTTAGGTCCGTCGAAAGAACGAGAACTGGTCCACGTTTTTTTAGAGATGGGTTCGGGAGTGCGGTTACGCACGGAGAAGGGTTAGCACCTCCGTTACGCCCGTTCTATGAACAGTACCATTTAATCTTAAGTTATCTTAATATAGCCTTTTCTTAGTTTAATCCCTATTTTATTAATTAAATTTTTATTGAATTGCCAAACTGAGTTTTCCACTCGGTTTTACGTATGCATATGATGCAAGCGTAGAATGATGTCGTGACTTGTTTATTTTAAATGATGGAGTCAGTAATCTTTTATTGGAAAATTATTCGAAGACCATCCCAACGCTTTGGTGAAGTCTCGAAATCCTCCTCACCTAGAGATATCTCCGGAAGAACTCGTCTCTACAAGCTCCTCGGGGAAATCCCATCATCGGGATTCCCGCGCCATTTGCAAAATAAGAGTGGCATGCAATGACAGTATACAATGATGATATCTATATGCACGCGTTTATTGATTGTTTAAAAAAATTGGTTATTTATTATTTATTTTTTGTTTATATATATACTTTATTTTTTGTTTTCTATTTAAATCCATATTTGTTGTTGGTCAATTTTTTCTTACCTGATTATAAAGCTTGTCTAATAAATAATTGATTAATTTTTAAACGATTGGATTAACTTTATTTAGTAATATTAATTCGAATGTAACAAAATTTTCCTACATATATTGTTTTCTAACAATGACTATTTGACTTAATGGGTTTTGAAATCTAGAGTTCAGATTTATCCCGACGCTTCGGTGAAAATCTGTCTCGAACTTCGCACCCGAAAGACATCCACCCGAAAGAGGCAACTCTTCGCCCCTTTTTGGTGGTAATACTCAAATATTTGTTCCAATTATATTATTTATTATTTATTATTATTTATTTATTTTTCACTTATTATTATTATTATTATTTATTATTTTTTTATTTCATTTATTTATTTATTTATTTATTTTTAAAATATATATAAATATAATATAATATGTATATATATACATTTGCATCATGAATTATTATTATTATTATTATTTTATTTTTTTGCAAGCCTTCAAATATATTTATAATATTAATTTTTTTGTTATTATTTTTATATTTTATTAAAGTTAAGCAAACAATTAAAATAAACTAGATAAACCCAAAACAATAAGCCCAAATCCACAAGAAACGGATAAGGCCTCACCTTGCTTGGGCCAGAAAGATGGCCCAAGTTGTCTGGGCTACACGGAGGTCTGCCAAGCTCGTTTCCTTGGTCCGTCTAGCCCTCTCCTAAACGCACCGTTTTGGGCTCCGGGGTCTCCCTCAAACGACGTCGTTTAGGCGTCGACCCTTTGAATTCTTCACCCTCTTGAAACGACGCCGTTTAGACATACTTCCTCTGGGTATAAAAACCCTTTTTAGCCTTTTTTATCCATTTTCCAATTTCTTTTTCTCTCTCTAACCGCACCCTCTCCCTTCTCTCTAGAAAAAGCCTCCCTTGCCGACGCCGGCGTCGCGTCCTCTCTTTCCCCGAGTCTCGCGCTGGCTTCCTCACTCTTTCTCTTGAAGCACTCTTCCCTTCCGATCGACGGATCGGGCACCCCTTTTCCTTCCGATCGGCGGTGACCCAAAAGGGTTTAGGTTTGCTCACGCCGGTGACCGGCACTCCACAGATCTGTCCCTCCCTTCACCGCTCACCGATCTCTCTCCCTCAAGCCGAACCCAAATCCCCCGTTGAAACCCCGATTCGATTTTTGGCTCCCCCTTTTGATTTTTTTTTTTATTTTTGTTTTGTGTGGTTAGGTAGATGCTAGTAGATCTAGGATTTTTGCTTCTTTTTTTTTGTGTTCTTGTTTTTTCTCCTTTTTTGCAGGTTGCAGGTGGTTTTAAGGAGCCGGGTTGTCGAAAAATTTGGACAACCCGGTGATGGGGTTCTGGCACCCCCTAGAGTTGGTGGCCAGAACCCCCATCACGCGTAGTGGGTGGGCGTACGCCCAGCCATCCCTTTTTTTTTATTTTTTGATTTTTTTTAGTTTATTTTATTATAATTTAAAATTATTTATTTATTAATTATTATATATATATATATATTTAAGTGTCTACAGTTGCCCCTCTTTGTACATTCTTGAGAATCAAGGATAGTGCAAAGACGTAGACACCACATTTGGCTTATCTCGAAGCCAGTTGGTTTAATCAAATCGATCTAGACTCGACTTATCTCAAAATAAGTTTGATTTAAACAAAAACGAAATTTCTGGACTTGATCTGGGCTTGACTCATATTAGAACAAATTCAATTAAAATTTCTAGACTTAATCTAGGCTCGACCTATCTCACAACAGGTTCGATTTGAACAAAATTAAAATTTCTAGACTTAATCTAGACTCGACCTATCTTACAACAGGTTCGATTTAAACAAAATTGAAATTCCTAGACTTAAACTAGGCTCGACCTATCTTACAACAGGTTCGATTTACACAAAATTGAAATTCCTAGACTTAATCTAGGCTCGACCTATCTTACAACAGGTTCGATTTAAAAATTGAAATTCCTAGACTTAATCTAGGTTCGACCTATCTTACAACAGGTTCGATTTAAACAAAATTGAAATTCCTAGACTCAATCTAGGCTCGACCTATCTTACAACAGGTTCGATTTGAAATTCCTAGACTTAATCTAGGCTCGACCTATCTCACAACAGGTTCGATTTAATTCTTTAATGCCAACTTAATTGGAATAACATGAAATGAAAAGACTCAAATCCTTCCATTGAAGTTTTACAATCTCAACCCTTTAGGTCGAGTGACTTTCTACCTTCGACGCTTGGGACATGAATTAATTTTGATTCTTGTCGAGTGCGTGGCTAGGCATGTATGCATGATTGACATGATTGAATGCTTTTCATGTTTACGATTCATTAAGGTTCCAAAACCTTCCTCTTGCTTCATCCAATTTTTCACTGCAACTTTCGATCTTCTTTGCCTGTTTTCTTTCCTCCTGTAGAATTCAGGTAACTCCAAATTTTCCCTTAAGTACCCTCTCTTTTGACATCTGACTTTGCCTTTGGTTCAGGGCTCTGCTATTCCTTTTTTCATCCTTAAGTCTTTTGCTGAACACTGAGTGTAACTTCTTGCTTAATTAGTTTATTCCTTTTACCAATTATCATTCATTTCTATGACAATCACTATGTGAATCATGGGATGGTAAATAACAAAAGGGCTAAAACAAATAGGCGAAGGAGAATTTCATATATAAGAAATCAAATAATCCAAGGCAAAAAGAATTTACAGGGCAAACATTAGATCTTTAAATAATGAACACTCAGACCACTAAGAGAAAACAATCTGATATTCGACTTCAAGAATTGTCCTCGATTGATGCTTTGAGCAAATCGGTAGGTTGCAGATTCCCTAGCTTCCCCTATTTCGTGAAATTGTGGAGCTCCATTCATTGTGTATTTCTACCTCCATCTTGTGTTCCCTTTAGGCTGACATCCTCAAATTCCATTCTAACTTCCTGCTTTTCAACCTCAAGCCGCTCTTTTTGGGTTTTCAGCATGAGCCTCCTTTTTTAGGTACGAGCTGCCCTTTTCGGGTTTTCAGCACGAACCCCTTCCGTTTTTTTTTTTTTAAGCATAGTATTTCTTCACCGCATCCGCATTTATCAGATTAGGCAAATCTCCCCCATCCATGTCAGCCAAGATCAAAGCTCCTCCTGAAAAAGCCTTCTTTACCACGTATGGCCCTTCCCAATTCGGCATCCACTTTCCCCGAAAATCAGTTTAATTAGGGAGTATTCTCTTGAGAACCAACTCTCCTTCTCGGAACTGTCTGGGATGAACTTTTTTCTCGTACACTCGCATCATCCTTCGTTGGTACATCTGACCATGACAAAGAGCCGTAAGCCTTTTCTCCTCAATCAGATTCAACTGTTCGTAACGGGAGCGGACCCACTCAGCATCTTCCAATTCTATTTCCATCAACACCCTTAATGATGGGATTTCTACTTCAACAGGTAGAACTACTTCTGCACCGTATACTAATGAGTACGGAGTTACCCCGGTGGAGGTACGCACAGAAGTTTGATACGCATGTAAGGCAAAAGGAAGTTTCTCATGCCAGTCTTTATAAACTTCAGTCATCTTTTCGACAATCTTTTTGATGTTTTTGTTGGCTGCCTCTACCGCTCCGTTCATCTTCGGACGGTAAGTTGTCGAGTTATGATGCTTGATTTTGAATTTAGCGCAAACATCCTTCACCATCGCACCATTCAAATTGCTTACGTTATCCGTAATGATCCTTTCTGGAAGCCCATACCGACATATGATCTCCTTTTGGATAAACTTGCACACCACCTTTTGTGTCACATTAGCATAGGAAGCTGCTTCTACCCATTTCGTGAAATAATCAATGGCCACCAATATGAATCGATGTCCATTAGAGGCTTTTGGCGTAATAAGTCTAATCACATCCATTCCCCACATTGAAAATGGCCAAGGTGCTGTGAAAACATGTAATGGGGCTGGTGGAGCATGGATCCTATCAACATATACTTGACACTTGTGGCATTTTCGAGCAAAGTTTATGCAATCTGATTCCAATGTCAACCAATAATAACCAGCTCTCATAATTTGTCTAGCCAACATATGTCCATTAGCATGAGCTCCACAAGTTCCTTCGTGGACTTCTTTCATTATTTTGTTGGCTTTCGCAACATCCACACATCTCAAGAGTACTTGATCTCGACTCCTTTTGTAGAGCACTTCTCCGCTAAGGAAGAAACTCATTGCTAATCTTCTAAGAGTTCGCTTGTCATTATCCGTGACATTCTCAAGATATGCCTGGTGCTTGATGTATTGCATGATATCATGATACCACGGCTTACCATCAACCTCTTCTTCAACATTCAAGCAGTGTGCGGAGACTTCACAGACTTCTAAATCAAAAGGGCGTACATCAGTCGCTTCTTTTATTTTGAACAATGCTGCGAGGGTGGCCAAAGCATCAGCAATCTGATTTTCTTCTCGAGGTAAATGGTTGAAGCTGATTTCTTTGAACTGTTTGCTTAATTCTGTAACCAGCTTTTTATATGGAACTAGTTTAGGATCTCTAGTTTCCCATTCACCTTTCATTTGACATATCACTAAAGCCGAATCTCCGTAAACATCTATCGCGTTAGCCTTCATCTCAATTGCTGCTTGTAATCCCATTACCAACGCCTCATACTCCGCCATATTGTTAGTACAATTGAAATTCAATCTCGCCGTGGCTGGATAGTACTTTCCATTCGGAGAAATCAATACTGCCCCAATTCCTTGCCCCAAAGCATTGGATGCTCCATCAAAATACACCTTCCATGGGTTAAGTTCATTGGGACCACCCTCTTCTATATGCAAAACGACCATCAAATCTTCATCTGAAAAATCGAAACTTACAGATTCATAATCCTCATTAGCTCATCTACAAGGAAATCGGCAATGACGCTTCCTTTGATTGATTTTTGGGACACATACACAATGTCATACTTAGACAATAGCACTTGCCATCGAGCTATTCTTCCGGACATGCAGGGTTTTTCAAAAATATACTTGATGGGATCTAATTTCGCGACCAACCATGTTGTGTGATACAACATATACTGTCGGAGCCTCTGGGCGGTCCATGCTAGCGCAAAACACATCTTCTTGAGCGCAGAATATTTGGACTCATACTCCATGAATTTCTTGCTCAAGTAATATACGGCTCGTTCTTTCTTCCCAGTTTCATCATGTTGTCCCAATACACATCCCATAGAATTCTTGTTCACAGTCAAATACAAAATAAGAAGTTTTTTGACAGTCGGTGGCACCAACACCGGTGGATTTGTGAGATATTCTTTGATTTTATCAAAGGCTATTTGACATTCTTCATTCCACTCTCCTGGGTCTCGTTTCCGAAGCAACTTGAAGATTGGATCACATTTGCAGGTGAGTTGGGATATGAATCGAGCAATGTAATTCAACCTCCCTAAAAATCCTCTCACTTCTTTTTGCGTTTTGGGAGATGGTAGCTCTTGAATAGCTCATATTTTATCCGGGTCCACTTCAATTCCTTTTTCACTTACTATAAACCCCAACAATTTCCCAGAAGTTACATCGAAAGTGCATTTTGCAGGATTCAACTTGAGCTGGAACTTTCACAATCTCTCGAACAGTTTCTTGAGATCGACAGTATGATCCCTTTCTGTATGAGATTTTGCAATCATGTCATCCACATATACCTCTATCTCTTTATGCATCATATCGTGGAACAAAGCTACCATTGCCCTTTGGTAGGTGGCGCATGCATTCTTCAATCCAAATGGTATTACTTTGTAACAAAACGTTCCCCACATGGTCACGAACGTTGTTTTTTCCATATCTTCGGGTGCCATCTTAATCTGATTGTAACCAGAAAAGCCATCCATGAATGAGAACAAAGCATGTTTTGCTGTGTTGTCCACAAGAGTATCAATATGTGGCAAAGGGAAGCTATCCTTCGGACTCGCTCTGTTCAAATCCCTATAATCGACGCACATTCGAACTTTTCCATCCTTCTTAGGAACTGGAACTATATTAGCCACCCATTCAGGGTACTTAGCCACCTCTAAAAATCCAGTCGAATTGCTTTTTTACTTCCTCTTTAATCTTCAGCAACATTTCTGGCTTCATCCTTCTCAACTTCTGTTTAATAGGCTTGCAATCTGGTTCCAAAGGTAACTTGTGAACAACCATATCAGTGTTAAGACCTGGCATGTCCTGATATGACCAAGCAAACACATCCACATATTCACGGAGCAATTCTTTTAGCTTCTGTCGTTCATCGGATGACAGCGAGGTGCCAATCTTAACCTCTTTCTTCTCTTCCCCATTTTCGAGGTTAATCATTTCTGTGAGTTCTTGATGAGGTAAAATCTCATTTTCTTCCTGTTCCAACATTCTCGACAAATCAGGGGGTAAGCTATAGTCATCCACCTCCTCTTCATTTTTCAATTCATCAATGTTCGGAATCATCTCAAAATCGATATCCAAATCGTATTCATTATTTAAAGACCTGCAAACGGGTAAAGTTGGACGGGTGTATGGGCAAGTATTTATTGGCTAAAAGAATAGATGAAAGGAAATATGCAAAAAGATTAATGAATTATGAAACACATTATGCATTGTCATTTATTCAAATGATGAAGGTAACAGAAAGCCCTACTTAAACAGGAAATTACTCTTAACACCCTTGGGCATAGGCATTTAGATAAAATTGTTCATTACATTTCGAAAGACTTAAAGATGATGGGCAATTTCGTGGCTGTCCAATTGCTTATCTCCTCTCCTGGTCGTACTAGATACACCATAGGGATCTTCTCGTGAGGTTCTTCATCTCCAATCATATGGATTGATAGCTCATCAAATATCCGTAAAACCTGATTGACCTTTGATGGTGCTTCCGGATGAATGAAACCTGCAGAGTGAAAAATCTCATATAGGTGTGGGATTGTCTGTTCCCCGAATTCTTCTTCGTTTCCCTCAAGTTGAGCCATCCTTTTAATCTTCTTTTGAGCTGTCAGTTTCCTTCTCTCTTCTTTGGTAGGCTTGTACCCCAAGCCAAACCTTTCTTCATTCTTCATTGGAGTCAGGGGACGGTTAATTCCTTGTAAATTCTTTCCTAACCCCAAACCGGCACGGCATCCTTTACCCACAGTTTGCTTAACCCCCATTTTAGTGGCTACTGACAAACGAGGGGTCGGTATCACTTTTCTTTCTCCCACATAAGTAGCATTAACAAATTCAAAAGATCTGAAAGAGCACTCTGGGACTTCTTCTGTTGCTTCTACATAGGGAGCAGATGATGGTTGAATAGCCAATATGTCTTCCTCCGCACATACACTTATCAGTTGGCCTTCAGCTATGAATTTAACTTTTTGATGAAGGGAAGATGGTATGGCTCCAGCCATATGAATCCATGGACGCCCTAACAAGCAATTGTATGACGGGGCAATGTCCATGACTTGAAATTGGACCTAAAAAATGCAAGGGCCAATTTTTATCGGTAGTTCAATGTCCCCTACCACCTCCCTTGTGGTCTCGTCGAAAGCCCTTACAACCATGCGGTTGGTTCTCATATACGACACATCTACTGGCAACTTGGTTAAAGTAGAGCGAGGCACGACATTTAAAGCTGAACCATTATCGACCAAGACCTTAGGTACGGCATGGTCCTTGCATTTGATGGTAATGTGCAGCGCTTTGTTACTTCCTCGACCACCCGATGGTATTTTTTCATCATTAAAGGCAATGAAGTTCCCCACTGTAATGTTCCCCACGATGTGGTCTAACTTTTCCACTGATATATCTTGTGCCACATAAGCTTGGTTCAAGACTTTGAGCAGTGCGTTCCTGTGTGCTTCCGAATTCAACAGTAAGGACAACAACGAGATGCGAGCGGACATCTTGGTTAATTGTTCTACCACGCTGTATTCACTGTGTTTGATAAACTTGAGAAATTCACCCGCTTCTTTATCGGTAACAGGATTTTTGACCTCATTGTTTGGAGCCACTACAGATTCGTCAACTTGGTCCTTGAAAAAGGTATCTACTTTCTTTAGGCCTCCCTCTCCCTGTGCTGGTTTCCCTTTTCCAACTCTTTCCGCTATCTTAGGGGAATAACATCGCCCACTTCACGTTATACCCCCCACACTAGTTAGATCTTCAGGAGATGCTTGGGGGGCGGATGAAGCTGTGCCCAAAATATTACACTCATAATTCCATGGGACAGCCTTATCGCTCTTGTAAGGGAATGGGCTGGGGACTTCGATGGTAATACCACTTCTGATCATAGTTGGGGATGTATCATTCATCGGGCTTCTGTTTTCTTCGTAGAAGATAGTGAGAGGTTTAGGTTTGTTCCCCCTGAATGAACTTGATGCCACTTCAGCTGGGGTTTCTCCATTTATGGTTCCGACCAAATTCTTTTCAGCTTCTTCATAAAACTCAATTACCGATGAATCCATCAATTCTTGCAACTTACGACGAAAGCTATCACAATTTTGAATGGAATGCCCAATTGCCCCCATATGAAATTTGTAAGAATAAGCGAGATCATGCCCCAATTCCTTTGTGTCAATGGGTTCTGGAGTGATGGCATTTATCTTGGACAACGCCTCAAACACTTTATTCATTGGCGTTTGAATCTCATCAATACCCTTTTTCACCCTTCGAATCATCCCTTCATGTATGGCATTCACAGTCGGTCTTCCATGATTAGGTAACGGGTTCCCATCAACACTCGAACTGTCTTTTTTGGTAAAATTTAAAAGCTTAGCCTTAATGAGCGCTTGAACTTTATGTTTTAAAGCAGTGCAATTCTCGGTGGAGTGCCCTTGAATTCCAAAATGGTAATCACAATGCGCATTCGGATCATACCATTTCGGGAAAGGTGGTCGGAGTGGTTCTAAAGGGGTTCGAGCAAGGAGTCGATTTTCTATGAGTTGTGGCAGCAATGTAGTGTAAGGGACTGGAATAGGATCAAACTTTGGTCTTTCTAGGGTAGTTTTAGGTCCTCTTTGACCATGGCCAGGATTATTGGTTGAAGCTACCGGTCTTGGTGGTGGAGTTTGTGGAAGAACATTGGTTTGAAATGTTGGTTGCGGGACAGGTTGGTACACATATGGGTTTTGTGTGATGTTGCCTATGTTTGGATAGAAGGGTTGGTATGGGGGGTACGGGTAATATGGGTTAAAGTTGTGGGCTTGTTGGCTATTGTGAGCGACTGCTTGCACATCCCCTTCTTTCTTCTTGGGCGTACTCCCTTTCTTTGAGCTGGCAACTTCATGCCCTTCAATTTTTCCACTTTTGATAGCTCTTTCTGTTATTTCTCCCGATAAGACCAAATCTGCAAAGTTTTTCGTGGCATTGCCAATCAAGCGCTCATAGAATGGAGCTCGGAGGGTATTTATGAACAAAACAGTCATCTCCTTATCAGTGAGAGGTGGCTGAACTTGCGTTGCTGTATCTCTCCACCTTTGGGCATATTCCTTGAAGTTCTCACTTTGCTTCTTTTCCATAGTCTGCAATGACAACCGATCAGGGGCTAATTCAGCCACATGCTTGTATTGAGCTATGAAGGCTCTTGCTAAGTCTTTCCAAGTCTTAATACTGTTTCGATCTAGTTGTACGTACCACTGAGCAGCTGACCCAGTCAAGTTGTCTTGGAAAAAATGGATCAGTAACTTATCATCGTGAGACTGTGCAGCCATCTTCCGACAATACATGGTAATATGTGCCATGGGACATTTTGTTCCGTCATATTTTTCAAATTTCGAAACCTTGAACTTGGCAGGGATCAATACATCCGGCACTAAGCATAGCTCAGTTGCGTCCATGGTACCAAACCTATCAACTCCTTCGATAGCACGAAGACGCTCTTCCAATAAGTCGTACTTCTTCTGGTCTTTTTCATTTTCTCCTGTTTGCGACGAGTCTTTTCTCAGTTTCTCTTGTTCTTTTGGGTCGTCTAAATCTGGGACGTGTATTGGCTCAGCAGGATTTATCCCAGGATATGGCCCAAATTGCCCGTGAGTCGGTTGATGGCCTAGTGGGGGTGGTGCATTGTAATAGACGGGTGGCATCACTTGAGGGTGGACCCTTTGAGAGGTTTGGGCATGTGGTGGAGTGAACCCTGGGGGATAGGATGGATCATCCATTTGGTTTCCACTGTCTTGTGCTGGTGGGTTTTTTGACAGAGCTGGCTCTTCGATCGCTCTTTTTCCTTTACTGAGACTCATCATCAATTCCATCATCTTTGCTAACTGTTCTCTCATTTCTTCCTGAGCTCTTTCCATTCTGTCCATTCGCTCTCTTTGTTCTTCTTCCATGATCCTTGGTCGCTGACGCGTATTATGAACAAGTTAGTCACTTGGCTTAGGTGGTCGAGCTATTTTGGAACCTTATTATTGATCATAAACATGAATTAGATGCGTATTTGATGCATGAATGAACCCATTATCTTTATTTTTTATATGCAAATACTCATTGTCATGAAATGATGATTTATGCATGTATGAATGATTATGTACTAAAAGTATTCGTCACATGACACCCAACAACAAAGTCATCCATTGCATAAGATATTTGTCTTTGATTACAACTCAGAAGCCATCTAGAAATATTCGCCAATCTTATTATAATGGCTATACACCTCATCTAAATGCTTGATCAACTGTTGCTCTTGTTTTCCAACTGGAAAGATCTGGATTCTTAATATGTCCGTCTTCCAAGCCATGCTTCTCGCCTTGTAAGCCACCTCCCTCATTTGCCAAACCAAGTAATCCATATGGTCGTATTTCTCTGTATAAGCTTGTCTATAAGATTCACCCCATTCTTGAATTCTGGTGCTCTGTTGCTTGAGGCGTTCATATTCCTGTTGATAAGTCGTCATGACCCCTTCGACCTCTTCATACTCTTGTCTCAGTAATTGGATGGACTCTTGTTGGAATCGTACTTGTCTTCTTAGCCCATCATTGTGCGTTTGAAGTTCATTGCCTCGATTTTCTTTCACCTGTATTTCCCTTTGAAGTTCACTGGTTGTGGCCGAAAACTTATCATTCAGGCTCTCATACTTCCCTTCCATTTTTCGGACTTTCTTTTTTTGCTGACTTACTTCTCTTTTCATTTTCTCACTCTTTTTGGAGGTCTTCATACCGTTGCTTCCAACTGGCATTTTCAGCTTCGGACTTCTTTCGAGCCAACTCACTTTCGAGCAAAGCGTCTCGTGGTTCTAGATCAACTGGGCCACGTAGTGCATCTTCTTTCGGATATACCACATCCTTAACTCGTTGGTCATGCCATATCTGATATCCGGTAGTCACTTCATCGGTGTACCTCCCTTGATCAACTCGGCTAGTTTTCTTCCAGGCTTGCGCAATCTCCTCAATCTTTTTCAAAAAACCCGGTTCTCCAAAGGTAAACTCCAAAGTATTAAGTCGGTGTGTCATCGGCACAAACTGCTCTGACCCAAATTGTCTTCTCACCATAATTGGGGCGTAACTGATGGCTCCCCATGGCCCCATTAATGGTACCCAAGGTTCATTTCCGCATTTGTACAAGACCTGGTGATGCGGCATCCACGGGGCTCTCCATGTTATTTTCACACTCATGAGTTCCCAAAGTCTAGAGATCCATTGTTCCTTAGTCCTATTTTCTGGCCATTCAATCTCACAAAATTCTCTGATAGGGGCAGTTTGCGGATGAAATGGCTTTTTGAACTTATCGACCTTGCATTCAAAGTGGCTCACTATCCAGATAGAGAGAAGCTGTGCACATCCCACAAATCGTCCCTCACCTTTTCTTCGACAGTAATTCAGTGATTTGAGAGTTTCCGCTAGAATAGAGGGCGAAGGATTGGCTTTGTTGATGACTTGCTCGAATAAGTCTATAATTCCGACTTCTATACGCCCCAAAACTTTGGGAAAGATCACTAGCCCATAAATTCCCAAGGCCATCACAAGCTGTCCTTGCTCGGTGTCCCGATACTTCATGATATAACTACGCAGAAAACTCCACGAGATACATTCATTGTCCCCTTTTTTCCTTAGGTTATGATCAACTTCAGCCAAAGTAATACCCATCATCTTGGCTAACTTTCGACTGTGTCCGGTCTTTTGTCCTCTCCAATATATCTTGTCCGGATTATCGAGATCGATTTGTAGGAGAGCCGAGTACTCTTCGATTGTGGGGACCATATCCACCTTATTGAACACGAAGCATCTATACGACGGATCCCAAAATTGCACAATGGCCTTCAACAACTGTTCATCTATCTGGACCTTGAGGAGTCGAGCTATGTGACCATATTTCCTATATGTTGAGCAAATCGGTGAAGTCGTTATGTTTGAGATCAAGGTGGACCCTATCAGGTAGTGATGAGAAGTGATCCATTGACAAGCAATCTCCTTCACTTTGTTGGGCACTCGCCATATGCTGAGTCACTTCATAAATTCCATCGTAACTTGAGGATGGTCATGATGACTCCATGTATGCAACTGGATCTACTCTGTTAATGGTTGTTAGGTGACAAATACTTTTCTTATTATGATGCAAATATGCATATGACAAAAAATTCAAGTTAGCACTATAAACAAAAATTCCAAAAGATGAATGAAAGTAATCAATAACCTGATACCTTTATTATTCGCGGAGAAGAATTTAGAACAAGGGGATTATGAAAATTCCTTCATGTGTACCTAGTCGAAAGGTATATTCTCACGGGTGAAGCTCTACCTAAGCGAAGGCGACTCTCGGTATTCTACATGCTGAGTTTGGGTTGAAAATGGAGCTAAAGGTTCCCAAATCGCTCCTCACTGTCGTCCACACGGACTAGTAAGGCACCCCGGTCCTCACCCATTACAGGCTTCAAACGGACTAGGTTCGATCTGAGTGGGAGTCTTCACTAGCCCGTGCGGAGGTTATCACCTCACGAGAGCGTAGCTACTTAACTCCCTCCTAATTAAGGACAAAGCCCGGGTAGAAGGCTTATGCATGAATGCAAGATGTGTAGTGTGTGAGAAGGAATATACTGATCTCGGACCAACAATTTCACGCTCCCCTTATCCTAAATTTCCCGCAATTATTAAAAATAGTGAAGTAATAATAGCAAAATAAATGAATGCATTAAACAAAAATATGCAAAATTGATGCTAGGGAAAACAACAAATTATTCAAGGCTAAAGATAACTTATGATTAATTAATGGCTTGACTCTCGACATCCCCAGTGGAGTCGCCATCTGTCGTGACATGCGGGTCCGGGAACCCGTCAGCCAGACGCGAGCGAAAATTAAAATCTGGTTAGGAGTCGCCACCAATCTTTTTTATCTAAGGTGTGATTAGTCACCTATTAACCCGATTCTTAATCGACGAAGTCCTAAATTAATTTTAGGTCCGTCGAAAGAACGAGAACTGGTCCACGTTTTTTTAAAGATGGGTTCGGGAGTGCGGTTACGCACGGAGAAGGGTTAGCACCTCCGTGACGCCCGTTCTACGAACGGTACCATTTAATCTTATGTTATCTTAATATAGCCTTTTCTTAGTTTAATCCCTATTTTATTAATTAAATTTTTTTTGAATTGCCAGACTGAGTTTTCCACTCGGTTTTACGTATGCATATGATGCAAGTGTAGAATGATGTCGTGACTTGTTTATTTTAAATGATGGAGTCGGTAATCTTTTATTGGAAAATTATTCGAAGACCATCCCAACGCTTTGGTGAAGTCTCGAAATCCTCCTCACCTAGAGATATCCCCGGAAGAATTCGTCTCTACAAGCTCCTTGGGGAAATCCCATCATCGGGATTCCCGCGCCATTTGCAAAATAAGAGTGGCATGCAATGACAGTATACAATGATAATATCTATATGCACGCGTTTATTGATTGTTTAAAAAAATTGGTTATTTATTATTTATTTTTTGTTTATATATATACTTTATTTTTTGTTTTCTATTTAAATCCATATTTGTTGTTGGTCAATTTTTTTTTTACCTGATTACAAAGCTTGTCTAATAAATAATTGATTAATTTTTAAACGATTGGATTAACTTTATTTAGTAATATTAATTCGAATGTAACAAAATTTTCCTACATATATTGTTTTCTAACAATGACTATTTGACTTAATGGGTTTTGAAATCTAGAGTTCAGATTTATCCTGACGCTTCGGTGAAAATTCGTCTCGAACTTCGCACCCGAAAGACATCCACCCGAAAGAGGCAACTCTTTGCCCGTTTTTGGTGGTAATACTCAAATATTTGTTCCAATTATATTATTTATTTATTTTTCACTTATTATTATTTATTATTATTTTTTTATTTTTTTATTTTATTTATTTATTTATTTTTTAATATATATATATATAATATAATATGTATATATATACATTTGTATCATGAATTATTATTATTATTATTATTTTATTTTTTTGCAAGCCTCCAAATATATTTATAATATTAATTTTTTTGTTATTATTTTTATATTTTATTAAAGTTAAGCAAACAATTAAAATAAACTAGATAAACCCAAAACAATAAGCCCAAATCCACAAGAAACGGGTAAGGCCTCACCTTGCTTGGGCCAGAAAGATGGCCCAAGTTGTCTGGGCTACACGGAGGTCTGCCAAGCCCGTTTCCTTGGTCCGTCTGGCCCTCTCCTAAACGCACCATTTTGGGTTCCGGGGTCTCCCTCAAACGACGTTGTTTAGGCGTCGACCCTTTGAATTCTTCACCCTCTTGAAACGACGCCGTTTAGACCTACTTCCTCTGGGTATAAAAACCCTTTTTAGCCTTTTTTATCCATTTTCCAATTTCTTTTTCTCTCTCTAACCGCACCCTCTCCCTTCTCTCTAGAAAAAGCCTCCCTTGCCGGAGCCGGCGTCGCGTCCTCTTTTTCCTCGAGTCTCTCGCCGGCTTCCTCACTCTTTCTCTTGAAGCACTCTTCCCTTCCGATCGACGGATCGGGCACCCCTTTTCCTTCCGGTCGGCGGTGACCCAAATGGGTTTAGGTTTGCTCACGCCGGTGACCGGCACTCCACAGATCCGTCCCTCCCTTCACCGCTCACCGATCTTTCTCCCTCAAGCCGAACCCAAATCCCCCGTTGAAACCCCGATTCGATTTTTGGCTCCCCCTTTTGATTTTTTTGATTTTTGTTATTTTTTGATTTTTTTTTAGTTTATTTTATTATAATTTAAAATTATTTATTTATTAATTATTATATATATATATATATATATATTTAAGTGTCTACAGACACAGAGTGGGAAGGATGCTATTTGGGTGATTGTGGATAGATTGACTAAGTCTGCCCATTTCTTAGCTATCTATAGCACGTATTCTATTGAGAAACTGGCAAAACTTTATATAGATGTGGTTGTGAGATTACACGGAGTTTCAGTTTCTATTGTGTCAGATCGAGACCCTTGGTTTACTTCTAGATTTTGGCCAAAATTTCAAGAAGCTCTCGAAACTAAATTTAGATTTAGTATTGCCTTTCATCCGCAAACTGATGGTCAATCTGAAAAGACTATTCAGACCTTGGAGGATATGTTACGGGCTTGTGTCATTGACTTTATTGGGAGTTGGGACAAACACTTGCCGTTGGTGGAGTTCGCGTATAATAACAATTTTCAGTCTAGTATTGGGATGGCACCATATGAGGCTTTGTATGGAAAGAAGTGCCGAACTCCACTCTGTTGGAATGAAGTGGGTGAGAGGAAATGGGTTAATGTGGAATTGATTGACTTGACAAATGACAAGGTCAAGGTTATCCGAGAGCGATTAAAATAGCTCAAGATAGACAGAAGAGTTATTTTGATAAACGAAAGAAAGATTTGGAGTTTGAAGTGGATGATAAAGTTTTTCTTAAGGTTTCTCCTTGGAAAGGTAATAATTTGAAAATTTCAAGTATTAAATCTTATTTGATTATACTATTGTGATAATTTGTGGTATTTATTGGATAATGAAAGGTGTGATTCGATTCGCGAAGCGGGGAAAACTCAATCCGAGATACATTGAACCCTTTCGTATCATTGAAAGGATTGGGCCAGTGGCTTACAACTTGAATTACCCCTGGAGTCAGATCGGATTCATAATGTCTTCCATGTGTCGATGTTAAAAAAGTATGTTCCCGATCCCTTTCACATTCTAGAGACACCACCGATCGAGGTGCACGAAGATTTGAAATTCGAGGTGCAACCTGT
Organism: Theobroma cacao; assembly: GCF_053813885.1. NCBI lineage: Eukaryota > Viridiplantae > Streptophyta > Magnoliopsida > Malvales > Malvaceae > Theobroma > Theobroma cacao. Next base: position 1,255,695 of record NC_142641.1, read on the forward strand.
ACGCATTCTAGATCGAAAGGATTTAGTGTTGAGGAAGAAGAGCATTCCAATGGTGAAAGTATTGTGGAAGAATGCTCGAATGGAGGAGATGACGTGGGAAGTCAAGCACCAGATGAGAAACCAATATCCACATCTTTTCTTCGAATTTGCTAAATAAAATTTTGAGGTCAAAATTTTTTTTTAAGGATGGTAGTGCTATAAAGTCTGACTTTATAAAATACTTGTCATGACATACATGTGATGGATAGCATGTTTGCATGCTAGGAGAGTCTCGAAAAATTATCAAAAGTCGATAGTGTACCTAGATATGCAACTAAGTTGAATTAAGCCTCGAACTAGATTAAAGAGAGATTTTAAGATAAAATTTATAATTTTAAAGTCCCAAAATGATTTAAAATGATGATTTGGAGTTCGAGGACTAAATTGGAGTCAATTTGAAATTTTCATGACTGTCGTAATGTGTGGGTCTGGGAACCCGACCGCCAGACGCGATGTGAAAACTCTAAAAAATTAAAAATTAGGAGTCGCCACGAATCTTTTTTTTTTTACTAGGTGTGATTGGTCACCTATTGACTCGTTTCTATTCGATAAAGCCTTAAATTAATTTTAAGCCCACCGAAAAGAACCCTAAACCGATCTACATTTCTTGAGATCTAGGTTTGAGAGTACGGTTATGCCCAGGGAAGGATTAGTACCCCCGGAACGCCCGTTCTATGAACGGTACCATTTTTTAGATTATCCTGTTAGGCTTTTATTATATTTCCTTAGTTATGATTCTCTTATTTTATCCCCTATTTATCCTAAATTGGAATGCAAATGTGAAGTAAGATGAAATGCATGACGTGAGATAAAAAAAAAATGCCAGACGAATAACTTTTTATCGAGGATATTTTCCCGAATCTGCCCATCATACTGGTGACACTCAGGGATTCTCTCACCTAGGGAATTATCCAAGAAATTCGTCTTCTCAAATTTGACGAATAATTCCCATAATCGGAGTTATTGTACGTTTTTCTTTAAAAATAATGTTTTCGTGAATAATGAATCTAATACGAGCAAAAACGTTTTATTAAAGATGTTTCTCGAGCCCTCCCGTCATACTGGTGGGACCCGGGGACACCTTTTCACCTAGAAAACTTTTTCAAGAATACTCGCCTTCGCAAGATCCTCGGAATATCTCATCATCGGAGCTTAAACTCGAAAATAGAAATATTTATATGCAATAATATGTATGATGCAACATATACATGCTAGGCTAATGTAATTATCTATTTTATTATATATTTTTTTTGTCATTCTTTATTATTTAACTATAATTTTCATTTTATTTTATTCTTTATTATCATATTTTTATTTTATTTCTAATTACTATTATTTTTTTTATACCTTACATTTTTTATTTCAAGTTACTCTTATATTTTCCTTTTATAATTAGATAAATTTGTTTATGATTCCATGTTACTTTAGTGACAAAAATTTTATATATTTTTATTTTATTTTATATTTTTATATATTTTTATATTTTTATCATTATTGTATTTTTTCATAAGCAATCTTTTACCCAAACTTAAAGCCTAAAATCTTATTTTATATATCTATATTGAATTCTTTTTTCTTTCTTATCTTTGTATTCACATTTTTTATAATATTTATTAATTCATAGCTTGTGCCACTTAATATTTAATGCTTAATTTTAAATTAGTTGTTGTTTTAGATTTTTTTTATTATTTTATTTATTTAATGTTATGTATATTGCATTTTCACAAATTAATTATTTACTATATATTCGAATTACTGATATTATTTTTATCATTTTTTATATTATTTTTATTGAATAATTTTTATATAGTCGAATTTTTTATTTATTAAAAATTCGAGATCTTGAAATCGAGGCCCTCCCATCGTACTAGTGGAGCCTTGATTCGAATTCCGAGCCTAAGAAACATAAGCCCGAGATTACGACTTCTCGCATCCCGACCGATCATCCCATCATCGGCATTTATATATTATGCTTATAACCAATATTATGGTACTTTTAAGAGTCAATTTTTTAAGGTTGATTCTCATACCTATCTTATTAAAATTATTTTGATACTTGACATAATATTTTTTACTTTTTATTTTTATTCACCAAATATATATTTTAATATACATAAATATTTCCCATGCTCTTTTCATTATTTTATTTAAGAACACCTCACTAATAACCTAATAATTTCTAATTTCACTTAATTTAATCTATATGTAAATCTCTTAGCAATCTATTTTTTTTGTTTTGCATATTTGCCTCACTCACCCTTAGTAACCATTCTCCTACATTTAAATTCTTTTCTTGATTAACTATATGCCTTTATTTTTATATTATATTATTATTTTTAGTTAAATGTTCTTTTGTTTCTTTCTATATATTTTTATTCTTGAATCTATTTTTATAACTAAATAACCTTTCTACCTAATTTTGCTATTATTTATTGCATAATCAAATATATATATATATATATATATTCTTATATTTTTGTCTTATCCCACTTCTTGTATATAAAGTTGTAATTTTATTTCTCTAAAAATAACTAAAATAGATAAATAAATAAAACAAAATTAAAAAAAATCAAAATAGGCATCAAAGATTTAAACCCAATAATTGTAGAGCCCAGAACATACCAAGGTCGAGCTTGGACTAACCCAAAACTTAACCCAAGGATGCCCACAATGGCTCCAGAAGCCCACTTCTTCTCCAGTCAAAATGCACCGTTTAGTGCCTTGCTTCAGCTACCTTTTTGTGCTCCAAAAGAACACCATTTGGAAGGGATTGGTTAAGTCTATTGATGAGTCTCAAAACGACGTCGTTTTGAACCTCCCAAACCCTAACTATAAAATCTTCTTTTTCACTCCTCTCTCCATTTTCCCTCTTTTGCCTCTCTCTCTAGCCCAAACTCTCTCCCTTCTCTCTACCAAACCACCGGCCACCACCCAAGATCAGCTTCCTACCGTCGATCGGCTCGTCTCTCCCTTTTCTTCTCTTCGTCGGCAGTTCATTCTCTTCCCTACGCCGGTAGCTCCTACTCTCCTTATCTACCGCCGCAGCAAAACCCAAAGCTTAAACACTCCCCCTTCACTAGCGGTACAACAAACCAAGCCTCCTAACCGGCGACAGCAAAACCCAGATTTAAACACCCCACCGACATCACAAAGACCCCAAACTCTCCCTCTTTGATCGGCGACAACAAAACCCAAACCTCAAAATCTCCTTTTTTTGTATTTTTTTTTGGTTGTGGATATCCTGGTTGCTAGTGCATAGGGTATTTGTTGTGGCTAGGTATTTTTGGTTGCTAGAAAGTTAGGGTTTTTTTTATTTTCTGGTTGTTCTTTTCAATTTTTTTTTGAACTTGCAGGTTGTGGCTCCCGTTGCGATTGCTACAATGGGGCTTTATACACTTAGTTTTTGGCCGAGTGTAGTGCCTCCACTACCCTGCCGTACGCGAATTTTTCGCGTCTGGCAGGGTGAGGGAGGTTCCTGGCAAGGTGCGTCCACACCCTGTCAATCGTACCCTCTCCCCTTTTCTTTTTTTTTTTGTTTATTTTTCATTTACTTTTAATTAATTAGGATTTTTTCTTTTTTTTTTACAATGTCTACATTGACCTAGGGGCAAAATGGTCATTTTGCCACTCGAGGTTAAGATGTGAGTGGTGGATGAAATTTTTGACTAAGATTGATCAAGATTGACTATTTAGAATATAATTTGAGGTTGAGAAGTGAAAATTTATAATCTTGGTATTTTTCGGAGCATAGGGGTAAAATGGTAATTTTGCCACCATAGGGGCAAAACCATAATTTTCCACCACCAAGACACTTGTCCAGCACATGGTCTTCCCTTATCCTCATTTTGACCTTTGACTAATCATGTGGTGGAGAGTGGAAGCATGATTATTAAAGTATAAAAAGAAAAATGGACTAATAAGCATGTGACATGTGTTAAGCAAAAATATGTTATCATTTTCTATGAAAATCAGCCCATATTTATCCCATTCTTCTTCTCCATAATCGGTCAAGACAAAGGAAAGAAAGGAAAAACTAGAACAAACCCTAGATAAGAGAATTTCAAGAAAAATTATGGAAATTTCAAGGAATCAAGCAAGATAAGGTATGATTTTTCAATTTTTGCTTGAGATCTAGCATACCTATGCTTTATTTTCTTATATCCATGACTGAAAATTGAGTTGGCATGATGAAACCCATGAAGGCCGAATTCTAGAGAGAGAGAGTTTAGTGATGGTTTGGTTGGATTTTAAGTTATATGGATGTTTTCAATGATTTATGGTGTTTAGTGTAAGAATCAAGCTTGAAAATCACCCATTCCTTATGTATTCTTCATTGGCCAAATTTTCTAGGGAGGATATTGTGGTTGAAATTGATGATATTTTGGTGATATTTAATGTTTGGTGAGGCTAGAAATTAAATGGGAAATTTTGGCATGAAAATCTGAATTTTTACCTAATGTATAGACATGTGCGATTTATGGTTCGAATTGATAAATTGAATCTCATTCACAGTCACTGAGGTAATTTAGGTATAATTGGAGTGTAGAAAGTGAGAAGAATTGATTTGGAGTTAAATTGGAGATTTTAACTAATTAGACCGAGTATAATGTGACGTAGGTCGAATATCACATTTAAGCGATTAATCAAACATTTTGCATTCCATATCATGCATTAGTAGTCTAAATTAGTTTCAATTCAATTTAGTACCAATGAAGTAAATTTCTTGATTTTGTACTGTGTCAAGGTGGTGAGTCCTCCGATAAAGGCAAGAGAATTGCACCCGAGGACCAATAGTCTGAGTACTTCGAAAATCCGCACTATAGATATTGTGAGTAAACTTACTATCATTTTAATTATCTAGGGTGGCTTTTAGATGATTTCATGAATTCTATGCAAAAAGGAATTTGAAAAGGTAAATTTTCATGTTTTATGAATAAATATGTTTCAATGAAATAAATTTATAAATTATTTTGAAATTAATAATGATGTTGAAAAATAGAGTACACGGAGACTGCTATTTGTTACAATTTCATTGTTTAAATTGATGGCTTATGTTAATGTGTTGGCATGACTGGCTGAGTTGTGATTTTGTGAACTATATGAATTGTTGTATTTTACACTTGTAGGCTGGGTAGTATTATATTAGTCATGTCATGCTGTCAAAATTTTATTGAATTGGTGGATTATATATTAATTAATCACTGCAGTAGGGGGTTTCTGTGGACCAACCTTTTAGAGGGGCACGGTAAACCCCATTATTTTTTACCTCGATCGGAGAGGTGCGTAGGGTATCTCATGAGGTAAAGTTTAAGGTTCACTTCACGCTAAACCACCATGTGAGGAAGAACTCAGCCAACGCCAAGGAACGGCTGTGCTTTTAAATGAAAAAAATGTGTTTTATGCAAAATGTGAATTTTTAACAGCCTTGACTGTCTCGTTAGGATGCCTCGACCAATGTGTCCCCGAGGATGGATTTATGGCACAAGCCTAGTTTTTATGAGATTCATAAGCCTCGTTATATATTTTGAATGAAATGTGTACTAATATTGTGACCCAGTTTACGATGATTTATTTTATCGTTTCCATGTACTCAACTCTAGATGTTTATGATGTTGTCTGTTTACTCACTAGGATTTTATAATCTCACCATCCTCCTTTCCACCAATTGCAGGCTCAGTATAGGCTGTAGATAGCTGATAGCAACGAAGGCTACAATTGACTCGACTTCTTCAAAGTCATAGGTTCATAGCCTTCTTTCACTTTTGTCATTTGGGGGCCCACATGTCACCATAAATTAAATTTCATACTCTAGTTATCTGTACCACTATATGTAAGAATTTATTTTGCTTTTACTCTGTAAAAAAATTATTTACGCAGTGCTCTAAAAATATTATCTTAAGTTGGAAATGAGAAACTGATATTAAGCCTTGCAAGGTTTCGGGTTGACATTTCGGATAATGAGTGTCATGACCCGGAACTCCCATCAAGCCCGTGACAACCGCCGCGAAGCCTCTACAAACATTCTTCCCCCGAATGCCTTTTGAGACCTCGCAAGGCTTTTGTACCAGTTTTTCCATTCCTCTCTCTTTCTTCTTTTTTTTTGAATAATAAAATAAAAAAATATTAATTAAAATAATATATTTTAATGTAAAACAATATATATATATATATATTTTTGAAACATCAAAAATTAATTTGTTGCACATAAAAACAAAATAAATTTATAAATACTGTAATATAGAAAACTAGAGTATGCAATTTAAATTACAATGACACGTGGGCTCCCAAATAACTTAGAAGATTTAAGTCTATAACCTTGCTTTCTAGGATGTAACTTCGAAATTACTTCTCAATGCAATTGACAGTCTACTGCCTATTCTGAGCCTGAAAAATGTATAAGAAAAAGGGGTGAGATTATAAAATCATAGTGAGTAGACAAACATCATCAAAATAATCTAAAGCCAAGTAATAGGAGACAATTAAAATAATTCATCCCGACCCATATAAATAATTGAATTTCATCCAATTACTCAACATGGCTTATGTACTTTTCAAAAACTTAGCCCTTGCCAAAAATCCATTCTCGGAGATACCCCGCGAAGGCATCTTATCGAGACCGCCAAGGCTGTTTATTGTCACACACACAAACACATTTCACCTCTGACAACACAGCCGTTCCTCGACGTTGGCCGAGTCCCAGTTTCACGTGGTGCCCAGCGTGAAGTGTACTCAAATCCTACCTCGGGAGTTATTCTACGCACCTCTCCAATCGAGGTAAGCTCAAAAATTGGGAATCGTGCCCCTCTAATTAGGTTGGCCCACGAAACCCCCGTCACTGCAGTGCCCACTTTATAATCCACCAACCAATAAAATCACAATAGTATGACATGACTCACTTAACACATTCAAGGCAAATCAAAGCAGTTCACATATTCTTTAAATCATAAAAATAAGCAATCATACCCACATTTATCATAAGCCATTTAATGTAAAATCATGAATAAACAACACAATCATAGTATAGGTCTCCAATTACTCTATTTTTGAAATCATTATTAAATTTTTAAAAATTTTATAAAATTATTTTATAAAATCCTATTTTCCCATAAAACACAATAATTTTCCAATTAAACCATTTTTCCATAAAATCACACAATTAAATAAATCTACTCTAGATAATTAAGACGATCGTAAGTTTACTCACTATAATAAGAGTAGATATACTCCTATTCTCGGTCCTCGAGTGTAGCCTTTTACCCATATCAGATAGCTCACCACCTATCCACAATACATGACACAAAAAATTCAATAATTTGTGTCAAATCAATATATATTATTTCAGGCTCTTATCCATGCGTATGCACTAGATAGGGTGTGAAATGTTTGGACAATTGCTTCATCACAGTGTCCAACCTAACTCGCCTATACATGATGTAAATTTCTAAAATCTCCAATTCAACTCCAATTCCATCCATTTCAATTTCAATTATCCAATTATATCCACAATACCTCAATGACTGTGAATGTGGTCCAATTTATCAGTTCGGACCACAAATTATGCTTTTACCCCTGGTGGGTAAAAATTTTAATTTTTTTGCACAAAAAATTCTCATTAAATTTCCAATCTCATAATTCATCATTTTTCCATCTAATTCTCTTAAAATAAAGTCAACCTCATCTTCACACACCATTGGCTAGATTCGGCCTAGAGAAATTCATGGAGAAAATGAATATTTTTCTTGTTGTTTTACTCATAAACATGCTAAACTAACACTAAACACTAACATAGTTCAAAATCAAATTAATCTGACAATTTTCTCTCTCTAAACCCATATGATCAGATTTGAATCCATCATCAAAACACATAATTTAAACATTGAAAATAAGGAGAAATGCATGGAAATGATAAATCTTAAGCTAAGCTTGAAAAATCATACCTTTAAACACTTGATTCCTTGAAAAATCACACTTTTTCTTTGAATTTTCTCACTCTAGGGTTTGTTCTTATTTCTCTCTCTCTCCTGCCGGTTTTGGCTGACCCCCCCAATGAAGAATTCTGAAATTTTCAAGCCTTTTAATAGGCTTAATAAAATATTATTATTTTATTTACCTTTCGAATATTTTATTATTTTATTTTTTCTAGCCATCTTTTTTGACTTTCTTTTTCTACCACTCAATCCTCTTCACTTATCCATATCTTCCATGAAATTTCTAGACTTTTCCAAAGTTTTGGTGGAGTAAATTTTTAAAAATTACACTTTTGCCCCCGTAAAGTGAAAAATTACATTTTTACCCCAAAAACTGAAAAATTACCCATAGACATATTTTTCATCCCTTGTACTCATACCATTCTCCAATTATTCAAATGTGATCTAAATTCTCTCAAAATCTTAAATTTTATCCGCGGGTGGAAAAATTATGATTTTGCCCCTAGATAGTGAAAATTTCGATTTAACTCCGAATTGATCCTCGAACTCCAAATTACCATTTTGAGTCATCCCTGAACTGTGAAACTCTTAATTTCACCTTAAAATTTCTATTTGAACTAGTTCGAGGCTTAATCCACTCAATGGTACCATTAGGGGCAATATCGTCTTTTAACGATTTTTCGAACTTCTTAAATATACAAACATTCCATCGAGCATGTGAATGACATTATAATTATTTTACAAAGTAGGGTTTGACAACACTACCCTCTTTAAAATAAAATTTTGTCCTCAAAATTTTACTTATCAACTCAAAGAAAAGACGGGGTATTATCTTTTATTCGATGCTCAACTTCTCCTGTTATCTCCTTTATAGGGAATCTTGAGTTTCTCCTCGTATTTATTTCCAATTCAACTTGAATACTTCACTTATATCTATTATTACCCTTTAGAATTTGATCAGCAATAATCCTCTTGATCATGAGTCTTTATGTCATTTAGGATTATACTAAGTGGTTTTTCAAGATAAAGAGTCTACGCAGCCTCTTGTCTATAATCGGTGCTGCAGTCACTGACTATAAACAAGACTCTATGTCAACTCCACTATTCCACTGTTTACCACAAGAGTTGCTTCATTTAATCACTTTTCATTCAACTGAGTTAATACAAGAATTATAAATCCTCATAGTAATCCTTTATAGTACTCATTTTCTATGCCACCGTCATAATCCTTTATTCACAAATTTGTTACTTAACATTGATGTCCCTTCTCATTAATCTCTCATCCTCTTTATTTCTTAAGATTTGACTTTGATCAATACATTATTGATCTTAATACTCC